>NC_063167.1:4288233-5488233 GCF_023159225.1 Perognathus longimembris pacificus
GCCGCGGCAGGGTCGTGGCGTGGCCCCCGTGGGCTCTTCCCGGGACCCTCCCCGCGCTGGCTTCCGTAGCCGTGGCATGGGTTCACATTCCCACCCCCGAAGGCACACCGCTTATTGTTTGTTTTCAGAGCGATTGCCGTTCTGCCTGGGGTAAAGTAGAATTTTAGTGTGGTTTTGAGTTGCTTTTCCTTCAAGGCTGAAGACGTGGGATGTTCTGAAGCTCTCTGACATGCTTCCAGGCTTGCTCTCCGTGGATCCATCCTTCCATCTCTCTAGCAATTCGACGTTGGTGGAAGTTTACTTCATCATTATCACAAGGGTGATGTGCAGAGGGACTGCCGTTACGTAAGCCAGGGAATGAGTGCGTTTCCTTTGGCACAGCATCACCTTTCCCTCGCACTCCCAGCTCGTCTTGTTGTTAAGTTGCATTTCACAGCCGGTTGCTGGGGACAGACGTCGGTTTCATCCTGAAACACACGGACAGGCCTGGTGTTGTCCTGGGCTCAGCATTTGGCGTTCACAGACAATGAGAGGAGTAGACCTTGAATGTGCCTCCCCCTCCCCAGTAACTCCCCCCACCCCGGGGGGGGGGAGACAGAGAACTCTGCAGCCACCCTCAAAGGCCCCTTCCAATCAGTGCCCTCAGGGTCTCCAGCCGCGCCACTGTTCTGCCTTTGGTCCCCAAATAGGTTTGCTTTGCTGCTCTCCGGTTCCATGTCCGTGAATTGGGCTCAGCGTGGGTCTGGCATGGGTGTTTTACGGTGGCCCCCGGAGATTCCCTTGTCGGTGGCTCCATCTGTTGTGACAGCATGAGAAGGCGGGGCCTCTGCAAGGCGGGGCTTAGGGGGTGGGGCTTAGCTCAGCTCCATGCCCAGGGCATGGGACTGCCCAGGGCAGGGACTGAGACCCCTGGCTTCCGGTGTCAGTGTGTCATCTGTCCCTCCGACCACACGTCTGTCCCGACAGCCCACGGGTCCCTCACAGGAGCGGACTGTGGGGTATATAAGTAAGCCCTTCTTCCTTACAGTGTTAGGATGCCCCCGTTGCACAAAACTGACCAATACAAGTATGCATCCATCCCTAAGAAGCTGATCTCACGCCTCACGGTGACCCGGGGAGTTGTCTTGTGTTGTTGAGTGGAGCCTTGTTGTCTTTTCTCTCATTATTCTTGGGGCTCAAGGCTGTCTGGCACGTCGTCGGCAGTAGCTTTGGGATAAGCTCCAACTCGCAAGGAGTCCAGACCCTTTTGGAAGTGAAGGCTTTTCTAGATCCTAAGTTGCCACCAGTCATTGTGTTGGACGGGAATTCAGTGGCGTGAAACAGAGAAGCCACTTTTGGAGCCGTTGAATCAGGAGTCTTGATGAGAAAGCCAGCGACTGCAGGCAGACACAGGTCCCCAGAAAACTTGCAGCCTTGAATACGTGGCCTTATGGCGCCTGAGCTGGTCTGGGCCTAAATCTTCTTTCTATATAGCAGGGTCTTGTGAGTTCATGACACAGGATTGGCAGGTCCAGTAGAGGATCCTCTAGGAATTCAGGCACGCCCATCACCCGGGGGTGGGACTTCCCTGCCTCCTCCTTGAAGACAAGATGGATCCAGTTAAACCCAATTCCCTATCATCCACCACAGGGCCAAGACAGTGCCGGTTAGACCCAGTCTCCTTATTTCAACTGATGAGTGAAAAAGCTAGAACTACACAGGCGAACACACAGCATACACATGCACACACACAGAGGCCTGCTCCGTGGCTGCGCATGCTCGTCTGCGCATCCGTGGACACGGGTGGATAAAGCCTTTAATTCTGCTGGTCCTGGTGTTTGAATTCAACCTCGCAGTGAGCGTCGGGCTCTCCTGGCCTTTCCTTTCATCTTTCTGTACACAGCACTTCCTCCAGCAGGCACATCCCTGGGGTATTTTTATTTGTTACCTAAATCCTAAAATACATTTAAAGGAGTTATGTGAGAGTCTATCCCCTGGAAGGAAACAATCCGAGCAAGCAGACATCATAATTTGTCCCCGGCGACGTTTCGTGTTTAGTCTCCGGTCCCGCGGCCGAGAGGCTGCGTTCCGAGGTCCTTCGGCTCCGTCTCCTCTCCTCCTCACCCCCTCTACCTGACGGCGCCATGCTTGGGAAGGAAATGCAGTTATGTTCTGTTGTTTTCTGTTTGCTGTTCAATTATAGGATCCTATGCTTGTTGAGGTTTTTTTTTTTTAAGCTATGGAGAACAGTCATATTTTTACAAAAGTCAAAAACTATGGAAAGCAGACAAATAAACCCAAACTAGATACAGAGCCAGATCACTGTCCCGCCCTCTCTGTGTGGATAAAGCAGGATCTTTTTTTTTTTTTAATCATCATCATTATGTTTTTATATCTCTTTGTTATCTCTAAGTAGCAGCAGCACAAAGGAATCTCCATTGAACAGAGCAGTTTATGAACACAATGAGTCTTGGTCGATGTCACCCCTTCGGACGCCGCTCTCACCCCTCCCTCCCCTCCCCACCCCTTCCCTCGCTCTTCTTCATTTTGTAGGATATACATTGGTTTCTTGACTGCATTCTCTCCCTTCTTCCCATTTATCTACCCTCTCCCTCTCCCTCGCCCCCCACCCCTTTCAAGTACCCACCTCCTGGTGATAAACCAGCATCTTTAATATCTCCCTTTATCCATCCTGGGTTTCCTTGCTGAGATGAACAAGTGTATCTATACTTTCTTATTTCTTTCTTTTGTTTTGTCATGGGGCTTGAACTCAGGGTCTGGGCGCTGTCCCTGAGCTTTTATTGCACAAGACTAGTTAGTGCTCTACCACTTTGAGCCATAGCTCCACTTCCAGTTTTTAGGTGGTGAATTGGAGATAAGAGTCTCACGGCCTTTCCTGCCTGGGCTGGCTTTGAACCATATTCCTCAGATCTCAGCCTCCTGAGTAGCTAGGATGACAGCCACCAGCACGTGGGTAACTGTGTAGTTTTTAAGTTGTATGTGATGTGAAGTTTCATGGTATGCAGTTTTCCACGTAGGGCTGTTATGTTGGTGGCTTGTCAAGTTTCAGGTTTGGCAAATTTTTGGATTTCCAGTGATCAGTCTGTCTAAATACCTGTGTCTGGAAGCGCAATGACTGTGGTCTATGGAAATGATACATTTAGGGTTTGAAGACTCTGCTAAAGAACTCTGCTTTACTTTTCCACGATCAACATTCAGGGGCTCTGTCTGTTCCACCTCACCAGCCATTGCTCTTGTCACTGTTTCTTACTTTGGGTCCTCCTCGTAGGTGAGCTGTGGCATCTCAGGGAGGTTTACATTTGTGTTTCTCTAATTGGCCAAGGGATGCCCAGTGTCTTTTCTTGTCACTGGTATTTCCTCTTAAAAGAGCCAGTATTCACCTTTGTCTGTTTTCTAATTGGTTTCCTTTCTCCTTATTTATGCAATTGAGTGCTGAGAGTCTCTCGTATCCCAGACCCTAGCCCATTGTCTGGTGAGTGGGCAGCGAATCTTTTCTCTGAATCTGTGTCTTCTCTTTCCATGTTCTTCACGGGCTCTTTCCTAAAGTTAGCACTTTTAATCAGACGAAATCCAGTCGAACACTTTTTTATTTTTCTTTTACTGATTGTTAGGTTCTAAGAGACTGTCATTGAGAAATAAAAAACATGAAATCCTCAGTACTCTAAAATCACTCAGGTTTTTGTATACCACAGAAACAATGGGTACCTATTTGAAACAGTGTGGATCAGGATGTAGGACGGTCACAGAATTTACTGTTATGCTCATTAATACTGCTCACCAAAAAGTGGCTCTCTAAAAGGGAGGGGGGAGGGGAGAGAGAGAGAGAGAGAGAGAGAGAGAGAGAGAGAGAGAGAGAGAGAGGCTATCTTGAAAATGGTGGAGGTTAAATTCATTTTCCCCACAGCGCTGCCCAATCTCCACGCAAGACACTCTGCCTTTCAACAGATCTCAAGCTCCACTTTATCACTTAAGTCAAGCGCATTACCTGCTCCGTGGGCTTGGGGAAGATGGCCATCGCTTTTACTTTGCTTTCTGAGCGGCAGATCCTCACCAAATGAAGAGTGGGGAAGTGCTGAGCAGAGTACACAGGGGCTTAACTCAAGCGGTGTGGACAGAGGCCCGGCGAGGGGGGCAGGGTATCACCTCAGCCGAGCTGTGGAGTGTGTGCCCGGGAATTTAAAAAACGGTTGTTTCTGAAATTCACTTTGATTTTTAAGACATGACTTGTATTTGACAGTACTGGGTCAGAATGTTTTTGAACTCGGAGCCTCGCGCTTGATTGGCTTGCGGGTTGGCTACCGCTTGCTGTACAGTTGAGCCGCACCTTCGTCCATGTGCTTTTTGCTGGTTAATTGGAGATTGGGGGGTGGGGGGGGGTGGTGTCTCATGGACTTTCCACCAGGGCTTGCCTCCAACCTCAGTCCTCTGTATATCAGCCTCCTGAGGGGCTGGGATTGCAGGCATGAGCCACCACACCCAACTCATTTGTTCTACTTTGATATCAATATTGCAGTCCTTATCTTGTTATTATTTTCACTAATCTGATCTATCTTTGACCATCCCTTGACACGGAGCCTTCTCCAATCCCTTTTTCAAAGGATGCTCTGGCAGACAATTGGATCTTGCTTGATAAAGCCAAATTGAAAATCTTTTCTTACACATCTAAGTCTGTTCACATTTATTTGTATACATTCTGGATTTATATGTTTGATAGGCATGGCCATAATATTTTATGTAATTATGTATATTAACATCTATATGGTGTATTTGTTTATGCTTATTGTTTTGATATGTAATAAGTTTTAATTTTTGTTCTAGTTGCTATTTTGTGCATGGAGATGATGTAACTGGGGCCTTAAAGACTTAGCTTTTTTGGCTCAATGCTAGTACTCTCTTACTTGAGCCACAGCTCCACCTCCAGCTTTTGGATGGTTAATCAGAGATGAGAGTCTCATGGACTTTCCTGCTCAGGCTGGCTCTGAACCGTGATCGTCTGATCTCAGCCTCCTGAGTAGCTGGGATTATAGGTGTCAGCCACATTGCCTGGTTCCGGTGGCTGTCTTTGTGCTTCGTACCTTTATAAAATTCCTTAGTCCCCTGCCAACTTTTGGCTTGTTGGTTGCTGATGGAGTCTTTGAGCCCCACCACTTGCTTCACGTGTTCTGGTTTTGTCTTTCCCTCCTTGGTTGCCTCTCATTTGTAAATTGACAAAACATTACATCGGTGCCGTATTTGTCTGCCTGTATTCTCAGATTGAATTTATAAATAAATATGTATTTATAAGTCCAGTTGCTCAAGAGTCTCCAGTCACCGCCTGGTTCTATGAATCGTTAATAAGGCCTCCTGGATGCCTTGTCCCTCCCTCCCTCCCTCCCTCCCTCCCTCCGTGTTTGAGCCTGTCCATCTCCAGTGGTGGAAGGGCTGCTTTGCTGGGTATGAAATCTTTGAGCTCCATGAAGCTGCGCCCCATTCCCGGCTCTGCGCCCTTGTGGGTTGCTTTCCAGAAGGCTCACAGAGTCTAAAGCTCTGCCCTTGAAGCGCAGCACGCCGTTGTTTGGGGGCCAAGAGGGCGGTGTGGGGTGCCCCGTGAGGTTTTGAAGTCCCCGTGCAGCTCACGTGGCAGGGACGCTTTCTGACTGCGTTCTCCTCTCTAAAGCTCCCTGCCGATGAAGGCCGCTTTCATCCCTACCTTCCGTGGCGGATTCTGTGATGTTTCTTCTTTGGGTTCAAGACTCTCTCTTCTGCCAGTGTAACCTAGTGCGTTTCGTGGTTGGCTGCTGGGAGAGAGGCTGGAAGGATCTGCTTCACGATTATGTTTTAGTTTGCGGGATCTAGTGCCCAGCTCGAATGATTCCCTCCTTCCCTCTGTACTTGCCAAATGGTGCCTCCCTTCCCCTCCCCTCCCCTCCCAATTCCTCCTTCTCAGAACTGCTCCTGGAGGTCCAAGCCCACCTTTAATCCTGCCCTCTGCTCAATGTCCTGATCTGTCTGGATCCCACTGATATATATGCTTTTTTGTTAAACTGAGTATATACTTTTCTTTCCCTTGTAATTCTGGTTGAAAGCTAGCCCTCTGGTTTCCACCTCTGTCCTCATGCAGCATCTGGACAACCCCCACCCTCCCCAAAGGGCCGGGAACTCCAGAAACAGCTTCCCTGTCAATGGTTGTATATTTCCCCACTTATCAGCCGCTGGACATTTGCAGTCTCTGTCCTCTGGTCACGGGAAAGGTGGCACGATGTTATTTCCTTTTCTTAGTGCGTGTGTTCCGGTCACACGAAAGGCATGATTTTGTGGGGTTTTCTTGGTGCGTGAGCTCTTTGGAGTTTCGTGACCACCATTTCCTCAGCTGCGGGAAGCCCTGGCCACAACACTTCGATATTTCCTGTAGTTACATCAATGTCAAGTACAACTGTAACTCAAGCTGTTATCTCTGACTGCTCCATGCTAATTGGATGCAAATGAGTCTGAAGGACATAGCTGAAGGGACGCTGTGCTCCCTTGTGGGGGACCCCGGTGTCTCCCCCCATGGCTGTCAACCCCGCCACTGTGAGTAACCGGCCCGGCTCGTGGGTCCTGCGGACGGGACGGGGGCATTTCATCTCCGCGTTTACGTGGCTGTCATGGTGGATAGTGAATCGGAGGGAGCCCTGCTGCTTAGGGGTGGGACATGAGTGTGATCTTGAGGCCGCGCGTGTGCGTGCAGGTGCACACGGGTGCACTCGTGTGTGTGCGCGTGTCTTTGTGCAGGGACCCACTGCGTGTGATGGCCTGCATGTTGTACCCCCCAAATCCGTCGGCTGAGACTGTCCCCCTTGTGTGACGGCCCTGTAGGAAATCAGGTGTGAAGGAGGTCATGAGGGTGGCACCCCAGGGATGGGATGGGGGTGTCCTTGTAAAGAGGGGGAAGAGACGGAAGCCTCTTTCTCTACGCTGGCGGGGGGGGGGGGCTCTGCAGATCAGAAAGCAGACCCTTGGCCAGGTTAATCGGCTGGCGCCTGGATCTGCGTTTCCAGACCCAGTTGGATGGAGGGCGTGTGAAGCCCCTCGCCCTGCGGCTCTCTGTCATGGCAGCCGGAGCTGATGAAGACCCCACACCACCCTATAGTGACGGTGTCTCCCTGCGTGGGAGGTCCTGCTGCCCCTGCCCCTGGCGAGGGTCGGAAGGCAGCTTTTGTGTTTTTGTCTTCAATCTTTAGACTGAACTTTCACCCACAGCATTCATTTACTGGTCCGTCCATCCACCAGTTCACCAATCCATCCATCATCTATCCATCCACTCATCCGTCCATCTACCACCCACCCACCCACCCATCTCTCCCTCCAATCACGTAGCACACATCCAACGGATATTACCTCCCCCAGCTTGTGCCACCAGGTGTGGTGCACCCCGAGAACCGGGGATGGCCTGGAAGAGCAGAAGGGTCCCCCTCATGTTGGGTGGAAGCCCTCCCAGCACCACGCCTGCCCATTGTCCTTCAAAGCAATGTCTACCATGCCTTTTGATCTGGGACTCCGGCTGTGACACACAGTGAGGCATCGTGTCCCTCTGGGCTAGGGGACGTGGTGGCCCCAGGGGAGGCCTTTGGGTTCCGTTAGGATCTCAGCTCAGCTGCTCCCTGGCTGGGGGGGCAGCACCCTAAGAACCTGCTGAGCGCGGGGTTTCTCAGCAGTAGTTTGGGGCTAGTAATTCCAGCCTCGGGGGGGGATTATACCCGGCTAAGGGATGGGAGGGTTTGACTCGTGTTCAGCGAGGATGGCGGCCGCACGTGGCATACAGACACCTCCTCGTCCCCAAAGTGTGTTCCCAGGCTTCCTGGGCTACCGGGTCGCCTTCCTCTCAGGTGTCAGGTCTGGGAAATGGAGCAGGCTTGATTTCCAGCCTAATGAAACAACACGTCAGGGACGTCAGCTAAATGGACAACGCTTTCAAGAAAACCCTTGGCGCACTGTGTCGGACAGGCGCTGGGGCCTGCCAGGTCGTCGCTTCCTCTTCTGGGTGAGGACCTGCACTTGATGTGTGAAGGCACTTGCAGGGGACGTAGAGACCCGATTCCGGTAGAACACAGTCCTCCCTGTACCTCCCTCCTCCTCCTCCCCTTCCTCCTCCCTCCTCTTCTCTTCCTCTCTCTCCTCCTCCCCCCAGGTCCATTTCTCTCTTGTGATTCTGGACGCGCCGGTGTCTGTCTCCCACACTCCGTGTTCCTCCATGAAATCATGTCTGAGCCTGAGTGAAGACCGAGCCTGTGCCCTGTGGGCTGGGGAGGGTAGTGTCCCCAGCTCTTCCTGCAGAGCCCCAGCCCCCGGCTCCATTCTGAGGCCTGGCTGTCACCCAGGCAACTTCATCCCGGGGCCCTGTTGTGAGGGGCCTCGCTGGAGGGGCCTCCTCCCCCTCCTCTCTGGAGGCAGGACGTGCCCGTTGGTTCTCCGGTTGCCTTGGGTCAGGCCGACATGGTGGTGACCGCTGGCTTCGCTGCGTGCTTGCTGGCCCTGCAGTTGCCCGGGCTTGTCTGGAGGAGCCCGTGAGCCTGGCCTGCTCCTCTCACAGCGGAAGCCCTGGGGGACGAGGGGGGCCCGGGGCAGGGCCGGGGACATTTCTTTAGGATGGTACTGGAGTGTGGAATCAGGGTCTTGCTTTTGTTAGGCAAGTGCTCTACCACTTGAGCCACACCTCCAGTCTGGTTTTCCTTCACATCTTGCACCCTTTCTTTCTATATTTGCTTCCTTTGCCGACCGGGACCCTTGTTCCTCCCCGTCCTCGCTAGCCATCCATTCAGTACATCTCACTGTGGGCCGCAACTTAGGCCATGACACTGCTCCATCCGTCTGTCCGTCCGTCCATCCATCTGTCCGTCCATCCCCGCCCAGCACGCGGCCACCTTGCCCACGGCCCACCGGTGCCCACGTGGTCTCCCCGCCCAGCGCGCGGTCGCCCCGCCCAGCGCGCGGTCGCCCCGCCCAGCGCGCGGTCACTCTGCTGTCACGTGGTCGCCCCGCCCAGCACGCGGTCTCCCCGCCCAGCGCGCGGTCACTCTGCTGTCACGTAGTTGCCCTGCCCAGCACGTGGTCACCTTGCCCACGTGGTCTCCCCGCCCAGCGCGCGGTCGCCCCGCCCAGCGCGCGGTCGCCCCGCCCAGCGCGCGGTCGCCCCGCCCATCACGTGGTCGGCCCCGCCCAGCGCGCGGTCACTCTGCTGTCACGTGGTCGGTCGTCGCCCCGCCCAGCACGCGGTCATTCTGCTGTCACGCGGTCGCCCCGCCCAGCACGTGGTCATTCTGCTGTCACGCGGTCTCCCCGCCCAGCACGCGGTCTCCCCGCCCAGCACACGGTCTCCCCGCCCAGCACGCGGTCTCCCCGCCCAGCACGCGGTCGCCCCGCCCAGCACGCGGTCTCCCCGCCCAGCACGCGGTCTCCCCGCCCAGCACGTGGTCGCCCCGCCCAGCACGCGGTCGCCCCGCCCAGCACGCGGTCGCCCCGCCCAGCACGCAGTCGCCCGGCCCAGCGCGCGGTCACTCTGCTGTCATGCCGTCGCCCCGCCCAGCGCCGTCGCCCCGCCCAGCGCGCGGTCGCCCCGCCCAGCGCGCGGTCGCCCCGCCCAGCGCGCGGTCGCCCCGCCCAGCGCGCGGTCCCCCTCCACCTCCCCCCAAGGAGGATGGCTGCGCTCGTGTCAGGCCGCCGGGCCCGGCCGCGCGCTCGCATCCCGAGGCGCTGCACGGTGCCATCTGTTCCCACCGCGCTCTTCGCTGGCTGACGTGCACTGGTTTCTGTTGTGTTTTAACCTGCTCTGTCGGTTTTACTTTTAAACTTGGTCATCGTTTGGATGGGAACACGCCACTCGGGGATTCCTCTGCCTCTGCAGGCTGGCAGTGTGGGGGAGCAGAGCCTCGATCCTGGGGGGCGCAGCCCTCCCTGGCCCGCGTGCCAGGTCCTTGTGGGCGTGGACGCCGGGGAGGAGCCTCACGGGGCCGGCGCCGTGCAGGGGCCGCCCGGGCTCTCCTGTTCACCGCCCCTGGCGGGGTGGGGCGCACCCCAGGCCCAGTGTTGACGTGGACAGTGACCGCACAGAAGCGAGGAGAGTCCCGGGACCGTAACCCCAGGACGCGGGGAAGCTCGGCGGGGAGAAGGAGCCCGAGCTCCCCTGCTGCCTGGCTCTGAGTTCTGCCAGCTGCCTTTCCTGTTTGGATTTCTGGGGTCCACCCTGCCCAGGGGAGGCCACGTGTCCCCACACTGGGAGTCCCCACCCGGCACAGACCTCTCCCAGCCTCTCCGATCACTCCGCGGTTAGATCCGGATGTCCCCCCACAGGGCCCTCCTGGGGTCCCCCCCATCAGGGAGCTCAGTGTGTCCACTTGACGCCTGCCCAGGCCACCCCCCCCCCACCATGACCTTTGTCCTTGCCTTTCCCCCCATATACTGCGAGGGCCCAAAGGGGGCTCTATGGTGCCAGCGAATACTTCCCTTCCTGTCTAATGGCGCCTCTGAAGAACGAACGAGTATTGGGGGGGGGATTTCACTGCGGTGATCCGGAGCCCGCGGCTTCCTCTCAAGGCACATTCACCTTCTCTCTCCCTCAGGGAATTACAATCGTGTAACTGGAGATTTCCAGTTGCCTGGGAGGCAGGCCATGCTGAGGCTGCAGGGGTGGGGGGCTGGGTGGAGGCCCAACCCCCATCCCCCCCACCCCCTGAACCTGGGCCTCCTGCAGGGTCCACGCAGCAAGCCCGCTCCTCTCCTTTCTCTTTGGTGATCTGTATGCTCACGGAAGATCATCCTTACCAAACAGAAAGGCCCAGTCCCTTCCCCACACCCTCGGAACCCCCATCCCCAGCACCCCAGCGCTCCACCCTGCAGCCTTCTCAGTGCACCTGTGGGGGGGCTGGACGCGGGGGCGGGGCGGGGTCCCCCCTGCCGCTCCCCAGGGCTCCTGCCTTTAGTCACTGCGCACCGCACACAGCAGCAAAGGCAGACACACACGGCCTTGTGTATTACTGGGTGCTGTTGGCGTAAACCAACACGAGGCGATTTGCTTAACAAGATATATAAACAAGCAATAGGCATTTCTCATACTCTTCCCACCACAAACAAGGCCGTGGACACAGTTCTGTCCCTGGCTCCCTAGGTGGTAAAACTGCCCTTTTCTTTCCGTTTCTCTTCTCTTCCTTTCCTTTTTCCTCTTTTCCTGCCCTGTGCCGTGGTCCTCCCCCCACCCCCTCTTGTTGGTCATGGGCCTTGAACTCTGGGCCTGGCCGCTGTCTCTGATCTATCTCTTCAGCTCAAGGCTAGTGCCCTACCACTTGAGCCACAGCACCACTTCTGGTTGTTATTGTTGTTGTTTTCTTTCTGGTGGTTAGTTGGAGATAAGAGTCTCACGGACTTTCCTGACTGGGCTGGGTTTGAACCACGATTCTCAGGTCTCAGCGCCCTGAGTAGCTAGGATGACAGGTGTGAGCCACCAGCACTCGGCTTCCTTTCTTTTCTTATTTATAAATTCATGTATGTATGTAGTGTGTGTGTGTGTGTGTGTGTGTGTGTGTGTGTGTGTGTGTGTGTGTGCAGTGTAATACCGGGGCTTGAACTCAGAGCCTGGGCTCTGCCCTTTAGTTGTCTGGCTCAAGGCTGGTGTTCTACCACTTGAGCCCACAGCTCTATTTCTCTTATTGTTGCCGGCTTGGTGGAGAGAGGAGTCTGGTGGACTTTGCTGCCTAGGGTGGCTTCAAATCACCGTCCTTGGGATCTCAGCCTCCTGAGTAGCTGGGGTGGCGGGCGCGAGACACCCCCGTGCCTGGCAGCCCCACCCTTCTGTCAGTCGTGTGTGTGTGATGCCCCTTTTCTCCTGGGAGCCCCTCCCCTGTCGGTGTGAAGTTCCGCAGGCCTGGGCTGGGGTGTCCCGGGCGCTGTCCTGGTTATGTAAAGCGGGGATGGAGAGCCCTGGCCACCCGGGGCCTTGGGCGGAGGGAAGCCGGGTTGGAGCCCCGCCCCATCCGGCGCCATGCTGGCCACGTCCCGCCCACGGTGGCCCGTGGCGTCGGCTGCTCACTGGGCGGGGGGGGGGGGGGGGGGGCGGGGAGCGGCTGGAGGTGGGAGCCCAGGCCGGGACTGCATTGTCCCTGCCTAAGGTCACCGCTGGGCTTTCGCTCACCTCCCAGCCACCCACCTCCCCTGGCGGTGAAACATCATCTTCTGTTAAATGATGTGCCTGACATTTACCGCGTCTTTATGTGACAATTGGGTAGGAACTGGTTGCATTAAGCAGCCTTATTAATATTCCAGCGGCAGGATTAGGGGAGCATCGCGGCGGGTAGACCACAGGACCCTGATGGACGAGCTCTGAGGAGAGACGGTGCGAGGGCCTCTGCTGACCACGCACCCGCGCCGCGACTCACGCTGCCGACAATGGACGTCAGCAGCGAATCCTGACCACGCACAGTCTGGGCCGCCCCCGGGGGCTTTGGGGAGTTGGGATGATGTGTTTCCCTCCTGGGCTCACACAAACCTGACCTGGGGGGTGGAACGCCACAGATTTGAGATATCCAGCAAGCCGGGTGCCAGAGGCTCACACCTGGAATCCTAGCTGCTCAGGAGGCTGAGATCTGAGAGCCAATCACAGCTCAGAGCCAGCTGGGGCAGCAAAGTCCGTTAAGACTCCTATCTCCAGTTAACCAGCAAAAAGCTGAAAGTGAAGGCGTGGCTCAAGTGGCAGAGCACCGGCTTTGATGGAGAAAGCTAAGGCACTCAGGCCCAGGTGTGAAATAAAATGTACCACCCCGCAGGCCTCCTCTGGCAGGGTGTGCTCGGGGGACGCTCTCCCGAGTTCTCCAGAAGTTTGGGTGGTCCTCGGGTCTTCGTGCCCCTCTCCCCCGGCTCCCACCCGAGGCGGGCTGTGTGGGAATGCCCGTGTCGCCCTGCTGGCTGCGTGACTGCCTGGCCCCTCTGGGCCTCAGCGGCTCTGCCCTCAGAGGACCCGGGCCTCACTCACCACACCGTTAGGTCAGGCGGAGGAGGACGCAGACCCCACGCAGCTCCGCGCTTGCTGGCCCTCTGGGGCATCGAGAGGCCTGCGCAGGTCACCCCGGTCCCCGGCTCCTGTTACGGCCTGTGGCGACGTTTGTAAAGACCTGCCATTCTTCTAGATGCACAGAAGGTCAAGGTGCAGAGATGGGCCCGGCCGAGGGAGGCAGGGCTGGAATTGAGACTCGGGAAGGAGGGAGGGAGGGAGGGAGGGAGGGAGGGAGGGAGGGAGGGCAGCTGCAGGCCCAGGTCTGCTGAGGGGGGTCAAGGAGGTGATATTTAACTCCACACAGGGAGGGCAGGGCAGGGCAGGGCGGTAGCAAGCTAGACAGGCGTTGCAGACGGGCCGGTGACTTCCGCCAGGGTTGACGCTCTGGGTGTGAAGTGAAGTAGCAGTACCATGGCCGCCGGTGGCCCTGTCTGAGCTCTTTGGGCTAGGATGACCGTGCGTCCAGTGACAGCAGGGCCGGGGGCCTGCTCTGCGGATGGCAGGAGTTGGGGGAGAGCTCCAGGAGGGTCCCAGGGCGAAGGGCAAGGGTGGAAAACGGTGGCAAGGCAGGCTGAGACCAGAGGGGAGGTGTGGAGTGCCAGCTAAGGATTTCCACCAGGCCGGGCGGGATCAGGGAAGGCTGCGCGGATGCCCCCCCCCTTTAAGTCCGTGCCCAGGACCTGCGTTACCTAGGTAACTGGCACACCTGGAGGCAGTTATTTCCGCCTTCTCTGAGGTCACATCCTGGATCCCCTCCTCCAGTCCTTACACCCTGCATAGAAGGTCAGGAAAGGGGGCCCAGAGGGGGACCCCTGAGTCCAGGGGAGGTGGGGAGGCTGGGTGGGAGTGAGGGAAGAGCAGGAGGGAGCCGGGGCTCTGGGGGTGCACCGCCTGCTGCCCCCTCCATGCGAGCTGTGGTCCCCGGGGGCTGTCCCGGCAGACGCGGAGAGCAAAGGCGCTGGGGACTCCTCGGTGCTAGGCCGCCATGAGCAGACTCAGAAGTGGACGGCCAGGGGCAGGGTGGACTGGGGGGTGGGGGGAGGGAGGTCACACGGAGCCCCGTGGGGGCCTCCAGGAGAGGGGGGGGCAAGACAGTGCAACCCTCCGATGAAGGAGAATTTCCACTCTAGTATGATGAAAGACAAGAGCGCGTGTTCCTTAGAGAAAAGTTTACATAGATAGGAAAGGGGAGAAAGGAGATGACTGGGGTGTCCCGGGACACAGATGATCTCCGTGTGAAACCTGGGACTCCCGGGATTCTCATCCCTCCCCTCCCCTCCGTCCCCCTCCCTCCCCCTCCCCTCCCCCCTCTCCTGTGCCCCTCACACTGAGGGAGCCCCCGCAGTCTGCTCCGACACCGGCCTAGGCCATGCTGTCCGTGGCCCCGGCATTGTCAGTCCTCGGCTAGCGTGCGTGTGAGGGAGGATTCCTGTCCGGAGCCCGGGGGGGCCTCTGAAGGGACGAGCTGGGGGCCACCGTGACCACGCCGTCCTCCCTGGCCAGACCCGGGCCGCTGTCCTGCTCTGTCCTCTGACCTGGAGCCGCCGCCGCCGCCGCCGCCTGGCCTCTGAGATGGGGCCTGATCCCCGGCGACCCTGGCCCGGCCCGGTGGCCCCGGAGAAAGTGGCTGCTCCTCCGGGATCTGACCGAGCGAGCCGGCTCTGCCCTCCGGTGACTCGGGGAGGGAAAGAGCCCTGCTCGCCGGCGCCCCGGGGCCCAGGAGGCCAGGTGGCACGGGGCAGGGAGGCCCGCCCGGGGCCGGCACCCGGGGCTTGTTTTCCTGGCAGAGAGAGTCCGTCTTAGTGAGCAGAGCCCCGGATGCGTTCCCGGCCCGGCCCACCCTGGAACCCAGGCGCCCACAGCCCTGTCCCTTGCTGCCGGTGCTCGCTGGGCACGCGGCATAGGCGGACACAGCGTGGCCGGCCGCCTCAGGGAGTTAGTTCTACCTGTGCTGGCTGACAGAGGCGCCCTGCGCTGCCAGGGGTGCCCTGCCCAGGGGTGCCCTGCCCAGGGGTGCCCTGCCCAGGGGTGCCCTGCCCAGGGGTTCCCGGCGCTGCCCAGTGGCACGGTCCCTGGGCAGGCTGAGCCCATCTCTCTATTCCCCTCCCTGCTGCTAACCCCCCTCTTTCCCTGGTGCTCTGACCCTGGCACCCCAGCCCCCCACCTCGCCCGGTGCTCTGAGCCTGGCACCCCGGAGCCCGATTACTGTGGAACCACTTTTGCCAGAATGCCCTTTTGTGTTTTGTAATAAAGATGTAAAGAAAACAACAGAATCAAGAACGCAGTTCTCTCTGGGTGCAGACGCGGCCTGGCTTCCCCCACTCATGGTTCTCGCCAGTGTTCTCGCGCTACTCTACTGGTCTGTTTCCTCCCGGGGCTTGCGGGGGGTCAGGAGAGCCTGGCTCAGGGGCACGTGGTCCGGTGTGCGTAGAGCGGCCAGGGATGGGGAGCACGGGCTGGACGGGGGGGGGGGCCGCAGGGCTGGACAGGGGACTCAGGGCTGGACAGGGGGCCGCAGGGCTGGACGGGGGACTCAGGGCTGGACAGGGGGCCGCAGGGCTGGACGGGGGACTCAGGGCTGGACAGGGGGCCGCAGGGCTGGACGGGAGGCTGCAGGGCTGGACAGGGGGCCGCGGAGCTGGATGGGGGGGCCATGGGGTGGATGGGGGGGCCATGGGGTGGATGGGGGACCGCAGGGATGGATGGGGGGCCGCAGGGGGGGCCGCAGGGCTGGATGGGGAGCACAGGCTGGATGGAGGGGGCCGCAGGGCCGGATGGGGGGACCGCAGGGCTGGACGGGGAGTCACAGGGCTGGACGGAGGGGCCGCAGCATGGGACGGAGGGACCGCAGGGCTGGCAGGGCCCCTTTGGCTCCGCTGGGAAGTGGCGCTGCGATGGCTGCCGTCTTGTTCCTCGGCTCATCTTTCTCTTAATCGTTATGGATTATGGGAAAGAAGAACAAAGCCCATTAAGAGGTTCCCCTCCATTGGATCTGAGGAAGTTTCCATCAGAACGGCCCCATTTATCGGCCGATTCCCTCCTCACACAAAGAATAGTGCTTTGTCTCTTTGCAAAAAATTAATTTCCCCCAGGAAGGAGAATAGCAACCCCCCTTCTCCTCCTCTCCTCCCCCTTCTTCCTCCTTCTTTCCCCTTCTTCCTCTCTCTTCCTCCTCCTCTTCCTCTTCTTTTCCCCTCTCCTCCTTCTCCTCATCCTCCTCATCTTCCTCCTCCCCCTCCTCTTCCTCCTCCCTCTCCTCCTCCTCCTCCTCTTCCTCCTCTCCTTCTCCTCCTTCTCCTTCCTCCCCATCCTCCTCTCCTTCCTCTTCTCCTTCTCTTTCTCCTTCCCCCTTTCTCCCTCTTTTCCCCTTTCTCTTTTCCTTCCCACTCCCACGGTGACAGGGCTCATCTCTCAGGTAGGTGGAGGGACACGGGAATGACGGGACCCGAAGCGAATTCCCCGAGATGCATTGTCTTGAAACTCCCCCCACCGGAATGTGGGCAGCTGGCCTTGAACTGCATGCTAATGATAAATGACAGCGTCCACAGAGCCTCACATGGAGATGTTTGGTCCTGTCTGCGAGGAGATGACACATTAATTTTCTCTCCGGCTTACACCGGATTATTAATAACACCTCGGCGTTGGGATCTGACAAGCGAAGGCCCGGAGGGCGTCCCCCAAGGGGGCAGGGACTTCGGTGGGGCGAAGGTGAGCCCGACCCAGGGAGGCACCTGAGCCCCGCGTGGCTGTTCTGCAGGGCTGGGGCTCCAGAAGCCGAGTTCGACCCGGGTCAGGAATAGATGGTTCTCTCTCTCTCTCGCAGAAAGTACTGATTCCAAATAACGGGGCCGGGCACCCTCTCCGCCTGAGCCTCCCCTCTCTGTGTCCTTGCCTCGCCGCGGACTGGCTCTGTCGTCCGCACGCGCGTGTGCTAGAACGCTGAGGTGCTGCCCCGCGGCTTCGGCGCTCAAGGTTGGCACGGGACCATTCGAGCCAGCCCTCCGTCCCGCGTTCGGCTGGTTGATGGAAGAGAGGTCTCGGGGACTCGGCTGCTCGGGCTGGCTTCTGTGAACCGTAACCCTCGGCTCTCCATCTCTCGAGGAGCTAGGATGAGCTGCCGACACCCACGTTGAGGTTCCCGTGGGCCTTCTCCCTCTGCCCCCGGGGGGCAGGGCTCTGAGCGTCCACCACCCCCCCCCGCACCCCCAACTGCAAGTGGCCAAGAGACAGAGCTGTGGGGCGCAGCCTGCCCTTGACTGCGGCCCGGCCCCATCCTAGCTGCTCAGTAAACAGGAACTGAATACATGGCCGGATGTCATCGTAGGATTTCAGGCGGAGCCCCCGGGAGCCCTCGGAGTGGAGCCGTGCAGGAGCCCCGCGGGCCGGCTCCGTGCACGCGGCGCGGGGGCCTTTTCTCCGCTCGGCGACCTCCAGCCACGGCGGAGGCGCACGGAACCGGGCCTAGCCGCCTGCGTTTAGGATCCTCGAGAGAAACGCACGGACGCCCGCTGCGGAGCCCCGCCAGCCCCGGCTCCTCCTGAGTTTCCACAGAGGCATCCTGCCCTCGGAGAGCTGGGGCCACTCGCCCCCGCCTCCCCCGGCTTCTGGAAGGTTCCCCCCACTGGGCCTTCCTGGAGACTTCAGCGGGGATTGAAGAAGATGGAGTGCGTCAAGTACCAGCTGCGGGGCCATGCTCCGGGCCGTCTCTCCTTTTAGTCAGGAAACACGACAAGACTCACTACAGACTCCTCGAGTGTGGAGCGCTGCCTTCTAGAACTCGCTCACCTTAAAATAAATAATAATAAGAGAAAACCCCGAGAGCAGCAGGAAGGGGCACAGCCTCAGGTGTCTTGTCTCCTGGCGTTTGGACCTATGAATTTACCCAGTCATTTGTTCTCTCCTAAGAACACGGCTTCTTACCATTTCCCATTTACACTTGTTGTAATGAAAAGAAGCTGGGGTTGGCCCGCCCCCCCCCCCCCCGTCCCCAAAAGGGAGCTAATCAAATAAAGCAAATTGCTGTTACCTTCTCCTCATCCTTATTACGTCCATGGCCCCAGCCGGAATTTATTATGAAGAGCGATTGGTTTGCGCATCTGGCAGATTGCAGCCTGGCCCGGGCCTGACAGCCCCTGTCCTTCCTTGTCACGCCTGTCACCAATGGCCTGCAGTGGCCGGGGGGGGGGGGGGGAGGAGATGGGAGGGGGGAAGGACAGGCGATGTTCACGACCACATCATGAGGAGACGTGGCCCGTGCCGGCCTGCAGGTTAATAAACTGGCCCCATCCGGTGAGATCCAGTCTACTGCAATAGCTTCTCAGGCCTCTGTCGGGTGGTCCATCAACCTTGCTAGGCGCCGGTCATCCATTATCACCGTCCCGGGGCTTGTGGGAGAAGGAGATAAGGAGAGGAGACCGTCCTCTAACCAAGCCTTTCCCTCCCTTCAACAGGGGGCAGCTTGGGTTGGAGGAGAGGAGGAGGTGGCCGGAACGGGCAGGCGTTTATAACTAGGATTTGGTGTGTGGGAATTCGATCTGTGAGGGGCAGAGAAGCCACGTTTTGAGAGGTCAGATCGGGACTCTTTATCATTAGAGAGCCAGCGGCCGCATGCGGACTGACGTCCCCCCAAAACTTGACGTTGTTAGCACAAAGCTTATAAAGGCAAAAACCACAGCAAGGCGGATGCCGCCTGGCGTGAGCGTTTGCAGAGCGAGCCGGTGAGGCGTTAACTGGGGGGGGGGGGGGGGGAAGCTGGGGTTCGTGAGAGCTTAGCCGGCGGGGACGTTCGGGGGTACAGACTTGGCAGATTCTAACAGTCTCCACAACCGGGCGGAGGATAGGGCCCTCCTGAAGCCCAACAATCCGTGACCCCTCGGCGCTCTGGAAGGACCTACGCCTCGTCCCCGGTTCTCAGAATGGAGTCCACCATCCCTGTGACTGTTAAGGTGGTGGTGGGGACAAGATGGCGTTGCTTAGGCCTGGCATCCGTATTTCAGATTTGGGAAGAGGGGTAGTAATGGGGGAATCCTTGGTTTCTGAATTTACCAGCGACGTCGCCTTAGGAAACTGTCTGCCCGTCTCTGCGCTTTCTCGCCTTCTCATCTGAGCCAACGATCGGAGTTACTGCGGGCTGCAGATGGGAAACGGAATGGGCTTTATTCATGTGGTAATTTTGGTGCTGATCCTGGGCCTTGAACTCATAGCTTATTCTCTTGTCCCTGAGCTTGTTTCGCCCAAGGCCAGCACTGTACCACCAGAACCACAGCTCTGCTTCTGGCTTTTCGGTGGTTGATTAGAGATACGAACGTCTCATGAACTTTCTGACTTTCCTGCCTGGGCCTGGTTTTGTACCACGACGGCTCTCGAGAAGGGAGGATGACAGGTGTGAGCCACAGGTGCCTGGCTCTCCAGAGGGCTTCATCCTGTGTCTAGCACACACACACACACACACACATGCACACACACACGCACTATTAGTGAGAGGCAGCACTTGTTGTCGGGCACTCGGCACGGTTATCTTTGGCATTTGGGTCCAGGCCTCTTGCCGCTCATGGTGCAGATGACTCCAGCCTTTTCCCCGGTGGAAAGATCTGGAGAGAGAGCAGTGGCGTGAGGGACGTGCGATGCGGTGAAGGGTGGCACTTCCCGTTTCCTCCCTGCCCACTGGAACGGGGACTCGGGGCTGGTCCCGAGCACAGCATCCCCGCAGTGGGCACTGTGGCCCGCCCTGCGGGGGCTCGGGCTGAGCAGGCCGCGTCTCCCTCTGGCTGGGCCTGTCCCCACGCTGGCACGAGCGAAGGGGCCGAGGGGACACAGAGCGAGGGAGGCGCTGCCCCGGAGCGGAGGCTCCAGCTGCAGAAAGGAGACTCGCTGGAGATGTTTGCCATTTGGAAGCCATCTGGATGTTGTTCCCGGAGTCTCCAGGCAGAACAAGCCTGTCATCTGTCCTTACAGGGACGCTCTGGGGGGGCAGAGCCTAGGGGCGCAGCAGAGCCCGGGGTGACGCCCGCGCAGAGCGTGGGGTGCCAACGCCGCAGCGGGCGGGCAGGCCGCGTGGGGCAACAGGTCGGGGTGGCGGGCCGGGCCTCCATGGCGTCCTCTGCGATCAGGGCAGGGTGACTCTAGAGAAATGATGGGCAGGGGGGTTCCGAAGAGGAGGGGCTGCAAGCCACACCTGTTTGATGTGCCTTGATTCCCAAGGCCAGACACTGGAAAGTACCTGGGCTTGCTTTTGCAGGATGAAGGCAGTCTTGGAACCGACACCCAGCTGCTTCGTAAATTCCTCTTTACCGTCTCCCAACAAAACCCCTGGCGGGCAGCTGTTAACTGTCTTCTGTCGACCTAACCAGAGGAACATATCACACCCTAAAGGGGTGGACCAGTGCTCAGGACTCGTGTTCAGGGACCGTTTCTCCCCTGGTGGGTGTCCCTTCCTAGCTGACCCACAATGCACCACGTCCTCTCTCCCTCAGTCCCCTCCTCCCCTTGCTCTTTCCTCCTCCTCCTCCTCCTGTCTTCATCTTCCTCCTCCTCCTCTTCTTCTTTGTCTTCCTCTTCCTCTTCTTCCTCCTCCTTCATCTGCTGCTGCTGGTGCTAGTACTTGAACTCAGGACCTCAAGCTCTTGCTCTCTTGCTTAGCTTTCTTGCTCAAGGTTGGTTCTCTACCACTTGAGCCAGACCTCTACGTCTAGCTTTTTGCTGGTTCCTTGGAGATAAAAAGTCTCTTGGGTTGGTCTTCCCGGACTGGCTTTGAACCTCAGTGCTCATACCGCAGCCTCCTGAGTAGCTGGGATTACAGGAGTGAGCCACCGGACCCAGCTGACCATCTTCAAGAACACTTGATCACGGAAGTTTCCATGCCCAAGCGTAGCCAGGACAGCGCAGTGAGCTCAACGGTCCTTAGCACCATCCGTCGGGAGCCATGCGCGGTCAGTATGGTTCCATCCCCACCCGCCGCCCCTTCCTCGCCGATGCATTCCTCGCACACTGTCTAACCTCGTCCGTAACTATTTCACTATTCCTCTCCAAAAACAATAGGTGGTTTCTGCACTGCAGGGGCTCTTAAGATTAATCGCTCAAAATACCATCAAACATCCGGCAGCGTTCCAAATTCCAATTGTTCGACAGCTGCCACACACACACACACACACACACACACACACACACACACACAGTTTCTTTGGCTCATTCAGTATTCACATAAGGATATTCACGGCTCTTGGCTGGTGTATGTCTGTGGCTGTTTTAGTCTTTCAGTACTGATTCTAGCTCTCTCCCTGCCCCCCTCTCAGTTTTCTCAGAGAAAGCTGGAGAAGCCGGGTCATTTGTCCTATAGACTTTTCTAGAATGGAGCCGGGTCATTTGTCCTATAGACTTTTCTAGAGTGTCGCTCTCACCCCTGATTTGCTTCTCCTGTCCCTTGCCCGGTCCCAGAGCCCCTAGACATCTGTGAGTGGGAGCTGTGACCACACCCACTCGGTCTAATTTCAAGGACTCCCCCTTTTTTTTTTTTTTTGCAACAACTTAATATACTCTCGTCAGATGACAGCCTCACATGGCTACTTTGCTCCCTTTTGATGTCCGCCACCGCCACCCCACCGTTGATGCTCTGTTACTTCAGTTGAGATTACAAGATGGTGACATTGTAGTTCTCCTAGTTCACCCTCATTAGTGAGAGTGCTTGCTGCTTTGTGCTTTCTAGTCAGGGGCTTTGGCCCTTGAGCCACGGGGTCTTGTGCATTTTCCCCCTAGGTTGACTGCGAACAGCAATTTTCTCAGTCTCGGCCTCCTGAGAACCTAGATTCCAGACAGGCGTGGGCCCGTGGCGAGAGCGCTGTCGTGGAGAAATAAGGTGGATGGACGGCTAACTTTCCTCCTGCCTTTCCCTTTTGAAGATGATGTCTTAGGTCGCTAGTGTGTACTGACAATGCATAGTTTGTGGGTGTTTGTTTTAGGATCATTACCAGCGTATGGATTAAAGCCTATTGAGTGTGTTTTAGTCGGTTGTAATGATTACTCTTTATTGATGCTCAGATTGTCCCATCTTTGGTCAGCGGGAGCCTCTTCAAGTTGATTCTTCAGTCCATTGAAAAGTATTTTGAGTCTTGGATAGAGTTAATTATCCTGAAAAGTAAAAGGCTGATTTGTGCTTTAGATGTAGGGACGAAACATTCTCCCTGTTTCTAGTTAGTATTGTCTTGGAGGTCCAATGCAATAATGCAAGAAAAAGAAATAAAAATCATGGGCAGTGGACATTTTTTACTCATGGGTTACTTGATGATATGTGTGGGAAGTCCATAGCATTTACCAAACCAAAAGAAAACCCCTTTCATTAGAAGTAATAAAGCAAGTTTTTGCAAGGTCACAGGATTTAGAGTTAATGTGCAAAGGTCAATTATCTTCCTTTGCAGTAGAAATCAACAATCCATACATGAAATTAAGGAAACCATTTCTACTCACAAATACCTCCGAGAATAACAAAGTACTTAGAGTGAATTTAATTCACAAATTGTAGTACTTGCACGTTGAAAATGACAAAGTCCAATGCCGAGAAATTAAAGGTCTACGTGGACATAAAGACAATCCATGTAAATGCAATTAGAATCACTTTGGTCGAAGTGATTGGAAAATGCAATATTATTAAGATAGAAATTATCTCCAAATTGATCTCTAGATTCAATTCAACTTCTATCAAATACCTAGCAGGCTTCCCCGCCCCCCCGGCCCAACTCACCCCACCCCATGCCACTTCTGAGATTGTTCATCTTAAAATGTCTATGGAAACATAAAGGACTCAGGATAGCCAAAACGATTTTGAAAAGGTTCCCAGGTGGAGAACTTACTGTCCTTGATTTCAAAACTTCCTAGGAAGCTGTGATATTCAAGAGGCATGGTACTGACATAAGCTTAAACAAAGGAAGCAAATATCAAGTCTAGACATAAAGCCTATCATTATGTTCAATTTATTTTCAGCAAAAATATAAAAGCAATTCAGCAAGGAAAGGAATAGGCTTTTATTTTTGAAAAATACAACATATCTTACCTTTTATATTAGCATCAATCCGTGGTGCAAGGTTTCATTTAGCATGACCTTCGATGCATACAGTGCAGCTGGATCAGACGCACCCCTCCGCCACTCTCCCTCATCCCCGCCTCTCCCCCCAAATCTCAACCAGCTCCATCGGTCCATTTTCACACATGCATATAAAGTACTTTGTTCACACTCCCCCCTCCTGCTGGAACCCACCCTTTGGACAGTCCCTATTTTACGTTTCTGTCATTCATTTCTACTCGGTCATTCATTGATACTTTTCCCCCTTTGGACAAAGGATACAAGGCAATTGAATACCCACATGATGAAAATCCACATAGACTCTTACTGCGCACTATGTACAAACATTTCTGCCAAATGATAGGCCTGAAGTCTATTATCTTAGAGAGAAGATAATAATAGAGTGGAATAGTTTCCTTAGAAGAAACATGAGAAGATTTTTGTAACCTTGACTTAGACCACACAAAAACCAAAAAAACCCGACCTTCTCAGAATACTAAAATCAGCATTCAGAAAAAGAGGAAATGGGTAACTTGGATTTCATTGGAAGTAAAACATCTTGCTTTCTTCAAAGAAACCATTCAGAAAAAAACAACAACACCAATGATGGACTGGGAAGAAGTGTTTGCAAACCAGACATCTGATAAAGGGCTTGCTTCCAGCTTTTATGGAAAGAGCTCTTAGCACTCCAAAGTGAGAAGACAAGCAAGTCAATTAAAAATGGGCCAGAGATTCAAACAGACATTTCACCAAAGAAATTGTATGAATAGCTAATAAGCACATGAAAAGATGCTCGACTTCATTAGTCATTAGGGAGATGCAAGCAGAAACCTCCGCACCCACCCACAAGGTGGCTACAATCCAAACTGCAGCCAATGCCAAGGGAAGGGAGAATGTGGAGGGATCCCCGCCTCTTCGCGCCCCCGCCGCCCCCCCAAGCAGGCTGTGACTCATGCAAGGCCTCTGGGGAAGAGTCTAGCACTTTTATTTTTATATAAACACATGCACCCATCTTCCTGTGGCTGAGTTTTGAATCCCAGTAGGAAAACTTTGGTCCCCTGCTTACAGGTCATAGAGGAATCCCCCCAGATCGTCTTCCAGGATGTTGTGGTCTTGTTTGTCCTGGGGAAAGGGCCGGCCCAGTTAGAAGCAGAGCTGTCCTGGGGTGCCGGGCGCAGCTCCCTGTCATCTCTTCTGCCCTCCCGTCACAGCTGACCTGACTTTCCTGGTTTATCGTTCGTGCTGGCTGTGTGGATGGGAGACCTTCTACCCCGCACCACCGCTGTGTTTATTCACGCGCCAGCCCCCGTACTATTCAAATGCTGAGGTTTCACAGCATACGTCTCAGTGGGTTGGGCTACTGTACCCTGTTCTCCTTCATTGAGGTTTGCCTGGGCATTCTTGCCGTTTCTTCTTCCCAAATAAATTTCATAGGGAGAATTTTGACATCGATTAAAAGCAACTTGATAAGATTCTCATGGACACATTAATTTGGAGGAAGATTCATGTTTTCACAGCCTCCGTTAATCATAGCCAAGGCCTGGTATATTTTTCATATATCAAAGATTGATTCTTTTTTGGAAAGGTTTTATTGTTTTCTCTAGGCTTCTAAGGAATTTCCTATTAAGTTCATGCCTTACCGTCTTTTTTCTTCTTTAGCAAGTGGGAGTACTCCTTCATCAACTGATTGACCGATTGACCCATCTATCCATCCATTCACCCATCCCTATCTCTCTCTCTTTTCTTTTTCTTTTTTTTTTTTTTTTTTTGGATTCTGGTCCTGGGGTTTGGACTCAGGGTCTGGGTGCTGTCCCTGAGTTTTTATGCTTAAGACTGGTACTCTACCACATGAGCTCCAGCTCCAGTTCCAGCTGTCTTTCTCTCTTTCTTTCTTTCTTTCTTTCTTTCTTTCTTTCTTTCTTTCTTTATTTATTTATTTTTGCTGGTTAATTGGAGGTAAGAGTCTCACAGACTTTCTTGCTCAAGCTGGCTTTGAACCTCATTCCTCAGATCTCAGTGTCCTGAACAGCTAGGATTATGGGCAGGAGCTACCTGTGAAAAGCTCTCTCTCTCTCTCTCTCTCTCTCTCTCTCTCTCTCTCTCTCATTTTGTCTCTCTCTCATTTTGTCTCTATCTCTCTCTCTCTCTACCTGTATCTATCAGGTGGTCATGGACTGTGTGGAGCCCTCTGGGGTGGGTCAGGTGGTCATGGACTGTGTAGAGCCCTCTGGGGTAGGTCAGGTGGTCATGGACTGTGTAGAGCCCTCTGGGGTGGGTCAGCTGGTCATGGACTGTGTAGAGCCCTCTGGGGTGGGTCAGCTGGTCATGGACTGTGTAGAGCCCTCTGGGGTGGGTCAGCTGGTCATGGACTGTGTAGAGCCCTCTGGGGTGGGTGAGCTGGTCATGGACTGTGTAGAGCCCTCTGGAGTGGGTCAAGTGGTCATGGACTGTGTAGAGCCCTCTGGGGTGGGTCAGGTGGTCATGGACTGTGTAGAGCCCTCTGGGATGGGTCAGGGTGGTCAAGATGGCCCAGCCCACCTTGTTCTCCCGTAAGCCGACCTTATTCCCCTCTCCTCTTTCCTTCAAAACCTCCCCACCAGTGGGCGATGCTGGCATGGCCGCTTTGCCCTGGGGCCACACGAGCCTTGGACAGTGTGTCTGCTTTCCGCGCGTCATTTCTAAACCCTGGAGCCAGGACACAGACCTTCGGGTCACACAGAGCTGAGGCGGATTCTTCTAGAATGAGATGAGTGATTCACACCGTTAAGCCACTGGCGGCTGTGAGTTATGACGATGATTCCATTGAAGCCACGTTTGTGGGACACGTACTGGTTGTATCCAGCTTCCGGTGTCCCATGACAGGCCTGGGCGGGTACAGCTGTGATTCCGACTCTGCACATGGCAGTATTTTGGGGGGATCCCCTTTCTCTGGTCCCTACCACATCTTTTGGGGGACAGATACCCCAAAGATGCTACTGAGGTTCAGTGACTGTATTTGAAACGTGGTTAGGGATAGAGCAAGTGAAACGAAAATCATGGCAAAAGTCAGGTGCTGGTGGCTCACGCCTGTAATCCTAGGTACTCAGGGGGCTGACCAACAAGGTTCACAGTCCAAAACTAGCTCCTTTATTAAAGGAGGCTCTTATCTGCAGCTCATCACCCCAAAGCTGAGAGAGGAGGTGCAGCTCAAGAGTCAGCGCCTTGAGGAAAAATTTTACAAAGCCAAATGAGAGCCAAAGGTCCTGAGTTCAAGTCCCAGCACTGGCACAAAGTAGGTTGGGTTGATGTGAGGTCTACCTGAGCAGACAGACATTCCATTCAACCACCACCAAGTCTCCATTGATCTGAGAGTGGGCGAGATGCATAGGAAGCTGGTCTGTGTGTACCTCCATTGTGCCTTCTGAGATGGGGTCCTGGGGCGCAGTGGGTGGGCACTGGGGGGCGTTTGGTGGGTCTTTTCAGAGCTGAAGACTCAGACCCAGTGCCTCCAGGCAGTGGAAGCCGGAGGGGGCAGGCACAGCCCCACGGCGTGAGCCGTTTCGAAGTGGAAACAAATTGTGTTGCTTTTCCATGCAGACTCATAAGCGTGGACAGATGGCTGACAAGAGTGTGGAGCTGTTTCCTGATTGTTTGCGTCAGTGCAGGCTCGGGGAGGAAACCAGCACTGACACAACCCAATTGTGCCCCGATCGGGAAACAATGAGGCTCGGGGAGAAGCCGCTGAGAGTCCATCATTTCCGATGGAGTTGATGTGTAGTCATGGCCCAGCCCGTGAACGGCACCGCGGGGCTGGGCGGGAACCGCAGTCGGCCGCGCCACCTGCCCACCGGGCCATGCGGTGGATAGGAAGCCGTCAGAGCCAGCGCCCAGGGCCCGCCGCTCCACCGGGAAGGGGAGGCAAGAGGCCCGCGGCTGCTGCCCCAGCCCCCGCCCTGGCAGTGAGCCTGGCCACGCTGAGCACTGTCGGAAGGAGCCTCTTCATTTGCCTCCTTTGTGGAAAGCACTCTCACCTGGGCTGAGAGTGAGCGGGAGTGTGCAAAATCCTCAGCGTGCCTCCCTCCCTGCCAACGATCAGGTGCGGGGTGCCTGGAGCTTCCCAGAGCTGGCCGGAGCTGCCCGGAGCTGGCCGGTGGGCAGGCTGCTGGCATGATCTGCCCTCCCTGCCACTCTATTCTGGATGTGGCTTGCCATGGCACCTGCCCACCCCTGCTCTAAGGGCCTTCCTACTTTCCATCCGTTCCTCCCAACCTTCCCCCCCCCCAAAAAAAAAAACCACCCCCAAAGCATAAAATAATTTCCAGTTCTCTGTAGCTGGCAGTGGTGTCTTATTTATGTTTTATTTTACTTGCAAAACTTCAGGTTCTGTTTGTCCTTTTAAGCCTCACAAGCAGGGCCCGCCAAGCCTTGAGCGTCTAGCCGGTAGGCGAGAATTCTCCCAAGGTGCTCTGAGCGTGGGCCGAGTGGATGCGTTTACCTGGCGTTTCCCGAGACCTCTGGCAGCTGAGGCCCAAATGGGAACAGATCGGGTACTTAGCCCGCTGGGGGCGGGCGGCGGGGGGGCGCCTCCGCCTCTCGCAGTCATCTAAATGCAGGTGATGAATCAAGAGCCGAGGGCCCGGCGACTCGCTGTTCCATTGGTCTGTTCTTAACATAGTCATCTAGCGTCTGCGTTCAACTTATTTATTTCCTAATGCTGGGTGATGGATTAAAAGATGCGAAGAAAATCCGTCTACAAGAGATAAGACATTGCAGGCTTGCTGTGACAGCCTTGGCTCTCTTGGCTCTCTGTGTGTGTGTGTGTGCATGTGTGTGTGTGCATATGTGTGTGCGTGTGTGTTGCCTACTTTGTAGTGCACTGCTCGGGCCCTTGCACCGTCTATCCTGATTAGTTTGTGGATATTACTAAGGGGATGTTTTTTAAGCCCATCATTGACACATTTAATTCATTAGGTACCAAATCCACAAGCAAATTTTGGCTGGCCATAAACCACAGTTAATCCACGGTGCTGCAATAAAAGGTGAAAAATTATGTTCCCGGCAAAATGTGCAATATTGCTTTCCCTGTAGAGAACTTTAGGGGGAAAAAAAAAAAACCCAGGTCTATGCTATCTTTCTTCATCAATTTTTTTTTTCTGCTGCTCGCTTCTCTTGGTAACTTAACCCTTTGTTGTTTCCAGACCACAGAATGGCTCAATGATTCTCTACAACAGGAAGAAAGTGAAATACAGGAAAGATGGATATTGCTGGAAAAAGAGGAAAGATGGGAAAACGACCCGAGAAGACCACATGAAACTCAAGGTCCAGGGAGTCGAGGTAAAGAGAGAAGAGGCTTTGTCCCGTCCCCACGGGTCACTTCCGGGCTGCGCTGCGTCATTTGACACCAGCACTCTCTGTCGGAAGACCTGGTGTTCACTGACCCCCGGGTGCTCGGCCATTCCCCTCTGCTGGGAGCCCGTCCGTCCCTCTGTGGGTGTTTCAAGCCGGGGAGTGAGGCCGTCAGTAGGGGTGTGCGCTTCTTGCCGGGTCTCGTGGAGTCCAGTCTGAGGAAATGTCTTCGGCTCGGGGGCAGATTTGGATTTTGCTCCCCGGATGCTGCCTCTGGGTTTCGGGCTGTGGTTCTGGCTCTCAGACATGGGCGGCTCTGCAAGGAATCCCCTCACTACCTGATAGCTGGAGTCGCTTCCCCGGGGGGGGGGGCGGTGGGGGGGGGGAGAGGGGACTGCTCCAGGGGCTGACAGCACCTGCTTCTCACTCTTCACGGGTCCCGCCAGAGACCGCACCCTGAGCGCGTGGACAGGGATGCCGTGGCCGTGACCCGGCTGGTGCCGCAGACTGACGTGGGGGAGAGATCGCATCCGCTTGTGCGTGGTGTCTAGCACGCGGACGGCGCCCCCCCCCCCCCCCGGCTCCTGCAGGTGCCTGTGTGTATTTGGGGCACTCTTTGTCATTACTTGGGTTTTTCCCTGTGTTCCTTTTGAGGGCTGCTAAAAATAGAAGCCAATGGCTGTTCAAGAAATGCATCATCCTACAGAAAGTGAGGGAGAACTTTGGTTTCATGCGAGGTGCTTGGTTGGTTGTTTTTTTCCCCCCCTTTTAATTTACTGCATCAACCACAAAGCTTTATGATCACGTCCAAAGCAAAGCCCTGCGCGGAGAAGGCCCAGTCCCCTCACGCGCCTGTGCTCGGGACTTAATCCACTGCCTGGACCATTGAGGTGCAGCCCAGCCCAGCCTGCTGCCCCGGGCCCACCGCGAGGGCTCTGAGCCCCGGAGCCCGGGCCGGGCAAATATATCAGCCATTGTTGTGGGGGGCCAGGGAGGACCTGGATCTCGGGCAATGGCAGAAGGAGTGGGAAGCGAGGGAGAGGCAGAGCGGAGCCCGGGGAGAAGGAGGCTGCTGGAGCGGGGACCCCCGGGCCCGCAGGAATCCACGCAGCACGCGGTCCCTGCGCCGGGCGGCTGCGGGCGTATTTCATCCTCAGTAATACGTAAATCAGGGACTCGCGGTTGTGAGAAACAGTGGGGTAGATTCGTCCTCAGCAGCAGCTCCGAAGCCCCGGGAAAGAAGAAAGCCGCCGCGTTCATTCTCCTGCCTCTCGTTATAAATTAGAATTGTCACCGGGATGGAATCGGGATGATTTATGGGTGTTTTTAGGCTGTATTTATGTGTGGAGTTATTTGTGGCTCTTACGCTTACAGATTACAGCCTGGGCCTCCGCGGGGGGAGGCCGGAGGGGTGCAGGCGGCCGGGGTTTTCGGTGGGGTCCTGGCGAGGGGAACGGGGCGTCGGCGAGGACAGGTGCCGCAGGGACGCAGGAAGCCAGGCGCTGTGTTTCTGGGTTCTTTGGAGATGGGGGACCACCTATGGCTTTGGCTTGAGATTGGGGGGGGGGGACAGGAGGCGGACTTTCCTATTTAGCACGGAAAATTATCTTACTAAACCAGGCAGTAAATACTGACCGCGTGCCAAACGTGGGCGTCTGCGCGGGAAGCGGGAGCCATCTCCCCTGCCCACACGGACTCGGGGTGTGAAGGGGGAGGCCGCCAGGCCTGCACGCGAAGCCTGGCAGCCGTGTGCAGAAGCGTGGGAGGTTGAGCTTTTCAGACCCAAGTCCTGGGGACCCAGAGTGGGCTGGGGTGAGGGTGGGGTGCTCTCTGGGGGGAGATGGGACAGAGCTGAGCCCTTGAAGAAGGGGAGGAGCGCGCGTGCGTGTGCGTGTGCGCGCGCGTGTGTGTGTGTGTGTGTGTGTGTGCGTGTGATTGATACGGTGCCCGGCTCGGGTTTTTCCACTTCACATCACAGGCCGAGGCTGAGCCGTGTGGGTATTTAGATTCCTTGAATGGTTCCGTAGTGTTCCCTGAAGAAGCATTTGAGCTGTTCCCCTACCCAGTGGGCTTGAAGAGGCCTTCCAGAAGGTTTTTAGCATTACAAATACTGTCTCCACAAGCGTCCTTGCACACGCCCCGTCCTCCTGTCCGCCACGCTTGCAGCCTAGCCTGAGGAGCTGCTGGGTTGGAAGGCGCACAGTTTTCAGTTTTTCCAGATACTGCCTCATCGCCCCTCCACGACTGTGCTAATTACTTCTCCACTGGCGCTGGAAACTCCCCCCTCCCCCCCCAGCCTTGGCCAATGACACCTGCTGCCCTGTGCAATCTGAATTTGAGTGTTCTTAGTTAGTAGTGGGGATGGTCTTCTCACTTTGTAAATAAGAATCTTTTCAGGAAGTATAAAAAGTATGGATTTTTTTTTTTTGGTGCCATTACTGGGGCCTGAACTCGGGGCCTGGGTGCCGTCCCTTAGCTTTTTGCTCAAAAGCAGCGCTCTACCACTTGAGCCCCAGCTCCACTTCCAGCTGTTTTGGCGGTTCATTGGAGATCAGAGTCTCATGGACTTCCCTGCTCAGGCTGGCTCCTGACCTTCATCCTCAGATCTCAGCCTCCTGCGTGGCTAGGATGGCAGGCTGCACCTGTGTGGATTTTTACACAAGATCCACCCCACCACACCTCGCCAGCGTTGCTCCTGCCTTAGCTGTCTCTGCACCAGGCCTGGCGTGTCCCTGGCAGCCTGTGCCACCTGGGAAGCTTCAGCCCAGGAGGAGGGGCCTTCCAGGTGCAGGCCCAGCCTTCTCCCTGGACGGAGCCATCAGCACCGGTGCCACCCAGGCCCTGGGCCGGTCAGCTGGCCGTTATCCAGGTCATCTGGCTGGCTGGGCCAGCAATCTGAAAGCTGTAATTCTCTGATCACAGCTGGATCACAGCACGATAAAGACATGGGGATGGAGCCCTTTCTGTCTCCCTAGCTGTAAGCCTTCCCTCAGGCCAAGGAACCTTCCAGGCTGATCTGGGAAGCGCTTGGGCACAGCAGTCTAGCCATTCTTGTTCTTGGAGGCTGGGGCCCTCAGTACACATGGATTTTTCTCAGCCAGACACAGGATGGGGGCAGCCACTTTTGAAGCTGAAGAGTCCCGGGATCCGATGATGTGTCTGCCAGCCCAGGGGGAGCCAGTGAGATAAGGCTTCTGGAGATGACAGTGGTTGGCAGGGAGGGACGGGAAGGGAGGGGAAGGGAAGGAAGGGAAGGGAAGGGAAGGGAAGGGAAGGAGGGAGGGGAGGGGAGGGGAGGGGAAGGGAAGGGAAGGGAAGGGAAGGGAAGGGAAGGGAAGGGAAGGGAAGGGAAGGGAAGGGAAGGGAAGGGAAGGGAAGGGAAGGGAAGGTGGTTGCCGTGTCTGCTGCCTCAGCAGGTCCGAGGTGAGCTCTGCTCTGGGGCAGCTTGCTGCCTGCTGACCTGGTGCTGAGAGGAGCAAGACTATGGGGACACAAGGTTCCTGATGGCCAGTGGCAGGCTCTGAGGGGCGCTGCCCCCCCCCCAGGGGTCACAGCGTGGGCCTTGCTGGAGAGTTTCTTCTGAGTTGGAGGCGCGCCGTCAGGCTGAGAAGCCGGGTGGTGCTATGTCCGGTTCCCACCCCAATCTCCCAAGAGTTGCCAGAGAGTCGTAGCGGCCCAGCCTGCCCTCCGCTCCCCAACATCTCCAACGCGTTTGGCTGCTAGGTTCCCAGAGAGACCCGAGACACTCTGCCCCTACCCTCACGCGGGACAGGCCCAGGCTCGCGGAGATTCTATGAACGGGGTCCACCACCTCCTGGGAACCACCTGCCAGCGCTCCCACTTCACAGATGGGGAGGGCAGGCCCCCTGGGGCCCGCAGCAACGCCACCGGCCAGTGGCAGAGCTGGGCCTGGAACTCAGGGCTCTGCGGGTCACCCTGGGCCCTTACAGCAGTTGGCTCCCCAGGGGCGGGGCTCTCCACGCTGGTCCGGACGGGCAGGCGGGTGGGGGATCTGCCTTGGGGTCCCAGTTGGTGATCTCGGTGTGCGGTACAGTTGTGATGGCTGGATCTGGGCAGAGCCTGTCACACCGTGGGGGGACCATCCTCAGGCAGAAGGGCCGGGCCCATCACCACCAGAGGGAACGTCCGGTCACACAGAGCAAGCTTGGTTCTGCTGGTCTGTCCCTGCTCTGGGCGATGGCTTCGGCTTTGCGGTGAACTGTCTGGGCGCTGGGCGCCTGGCCTCGGCCCACCGCAGTGGTCACGAGGTTGTGTCTGGGGGACTCGGCTTCATTAGGGGGTGATCTTTATTGGGGCACTTAGGCGACATGTTAAAACCAAAGAAAAAAGTGAAGGCACCTCTTTTAAAAGTCAGAGTGATAGTGCAGTTACTGCATTAGGAATTAACAGGCTGTGAAATGACTCTCTGCCTTATGGCGGAGTCAGATCACCTCAGCCCTGCTTGTGGCCCTGAGGTGAACAGGGGGTCCAGCTTGCGGCTGAGGGAGGCTGCCTCGAAGAGCTGGCCACAGCGAGTTTGGAAAGCAGCCACGGCCCGGGAAGGAGGAGCCCGGTCGGCTCATGAGACGGCAGCGGCTTGTAGGGTGGCAAGCGGCTGGCACAGGCCAGGGTGAGCTTGGGGTAGACACGTGGCTTTTACTTCCGGTGCAAGGGTTCGGGGGCTGGGCTGGTAGATGGTTTACCTCTCCCCTTCCCTGCCAGAGGCACCCCGCACCTCCCGGGCCCCTCGTCGGAACCGGTTTTGTCCACGGCTGCATCCAGATTGCCTTCGCTCCGTAGCTTCTGACTCTTCCAGACCCCGGGCCTGTCGGGTGGAGGGGGCGGGGTCCCCTCGGCTGGGTCCCCTCGGCTGTGCTCGCGTGGCCCGAGTTGGCTGTCCGGTGCCGCCGTGGACTCCCCGAGTGGCGAGTGTACTCTAGATACCAGCCGGCCGGGTCCCGGGGCCCACGCCCCACGTAACGCGCAAACTGGAGGTGATGCAGAAGAAAGCAAGGCGGCACCAGACACGAGAGCCATGCCCGGCGCCCCGAGGGGCTTGGGGCATCCGGTGGCTCGCTTCCCCCTCCCTGTGTGAGTCCGTGGTTCCGTCACGGCAGACCTTGCGTCGCTGCGGCTCACAGGTCTGGGATGCAGGCTCGGGTCTCGGGGTTCAGAGCTGGGGAGGGGATAGGGGCTCTCCGGGCTGGGTCCCCGCGCTGTCGTCAGGAGTCCCCAGTGGAGGGGGCGGGTCTGCTCCGACAGCCTCAGTCTCTCTCCTGCTGGCTGCGGAACCCCCTGCCCCCCCAACTCTCTCACGTCGTGTAGTGCTCTGCCAACGCACCAGCCAGCGAACGCCGATGACTCGCTGCCTGTTGTGTCAGGAAGCGTCCACGCAGGAGCTCAACACCGCAGTCTTTGCTCACGCGCACGCCTTCCTAACGCCCTCCACCCCGGGCGACGCCTCCCTCTCCATTCCTATAATTAACGTGCTAGCTAAGACATCACCTCCGGCCTACCGCACTCGGAAGCCCCTCTTTCCTTCCCACCCCCCTCATCTCCCTCCCTCCCTCCCTCCCTCCCTCCCTCCCTCCCTCCCTCCCTCCCTCCCTCCCTCCCTTCCTTCCTTCCCTTGGTGGTACTAAAGCCTTGAATTCGGTGCCTCTAGCTCTTCCTCACCCTTCACATTCCAGGCTGGTGCTCTACCACGTGAGCCACGCCTCCAGCCTGGCTGTTTGCTGGTTACTCTTTTCTGCCCATGTCGGCTTCGAACTGTGATCCTCGGGTTCTGAGTCGTTAGGATTCCAGGCACGTGCCCCCCGGGCGCCGGGCTCTCGTTAGTATTTTCCCGGGACAGCCCGTTCCCGCAGCTAGGACGGGGAGGGTGGCACTTGGGCTTCCGCCGAGTGTTTGCCCCTGTGTTCCTGCTCCGGGGCGTGTGGGCCCAGTTAGGCAGCAGCGCCCGCCCGGGGGAGGTAGCGTGACCACGCCCATTTTCAAAGTCTTTCTCTTTTTGAAGTACCGAGGAGTGTTTTAACTGGAAAAGCACATCGACTCACGCCTGCGATCCTGGCTCCTCAGGAAGTGCGGAGCAGGCGGGCTGCAGTGCAGGGCTGGCCCAGTAAAAAGTGAGCAAGACCCTGCCCCCCCCCCCGCCCCCAACAGATAGGCCGGGTGTGGTGCATGCCTGTCATCCCAGCTACAACCGAAAGCAGGAAGAGCAGGATCCCAGCTGGGGGCAGAGGGGAGAAAAACCAAGACTCGATCTCAAAACCATCCTACAAGCACAAAGGGCCGGAGGCTTGGATCAAATGGCAAAGCGCTTGCCTAGCAAGCACCAAGTCCGGATTTGAAAGGGGCGAGGCAGTGGCGTTGTCTATTTTCTTCACACCCGCGTTCTGTGATTCCAACGAGGGGCTCGGGCCTCGGCCAGCGGTGCGGGACACGGCCGTTGTTAGTAAAGAGGGGTCAGGAAGGGCTGGGTGGGGGCCAGGCTCTGGTCCTGCCGTCCTGACTAGGGGAGACGCTCCTTAGCATTGGGGGGGTGGTGGGGAGTACTTGCCCCTTGGGGCTGGCCTTGTGCAGGACACTTGTGCCCCATGGGTATTGATCTCCAGCCCATCCACGCGTGCGCACACACACACACACGCACACACACACACACGCACACCCCTCCCCACATGGAGTTGTATGACGTGGCTGACTTGCCAGCAGAGGGAAGGCCTGCCACTCCATCGGCCACTTCTCACCCCACGGTCGAAGCCCTGGGGTAAAACAGAGCTGGAGATGAAGGCCTGGGCTGGGAGCCGGGAGAGAAGACGCGCCGCGGAGCGGATGGGAGCCGGAGCCGCGTTCCCGGCAGCTCTGAGGGCGCCGGCCCGGCCCTCCGCGCCCCGGCTGGCTTCTCTGGTGCGAGTCACTGGCTTGCACGTCCCACGCCCGCCTCCCTCCGTGCCAGGGCACGAGCGAGGCGTGTCTGGCGCGTGAGCGAGCCTTTCTTTTCCTCCGTGCAGATGCAGACAGACACAAGGACCTCCCGTCCTGCTTTCTGCCGCTCCGTTCCAGCACCTCGGGTGGGGTGGGTGGCGGCCTTGTGCCCCGGCGTGTCTCTTATTTCCTGGGGGTGGGGAAGGGGCTCCTCTCTCCCCTGCAAACCCCAGGACCAGCAGGGAACCTCGTTCTCCTCCTCCCTGCAGCTCCCAGGTGACTATAGACCAGTAAGGCCTGTGACACCGCCACCGGGGGCCTGGGGGGCTGCTGCCCGCCCCAGCCCTGGGGTTCCCCTGTAAGCGTGCGTGTGTGTGCATCATCCTCGCTTGGGTGCCAGCCCCGCCCCAGCCCCCCGGTTCCACAGCTGTGTGTTAGCATCGTCCTCATGAGGGTGGGAAGGCATCAGCAGATCCTCTTGTCCCCCCCCGCCCGCCCCCCCCCACTGGTTTCTTATATCCATTTGTCTTGTCTCACATTAAGAAAAACCCCAAGGAAGAGTTACCAGTCAGTCTGACACTTTGTCAAAACACCCAAATCTCTTACTGAGCCTGTTTTGATGGTGCATGCCGGTCACCTCAGCCTCTTGGGAGGGGGAAGTAGAGAGGATCATGGTTCAAGACCAACCTGGGAAACACGTGAGCAAGACCCCCGTCTCCACCAGCATGCCAGGCGTGTCTGTGTTTCCAGAAACCTGCGAGGCTGCGGGTAAGAGGAGTGTGGTCCCGGCGGGCCCCGGCAAAACCTAGAGGCTCTACCTAAGAGGTAACGAAGGCAACGGGGCTGGGGGTGGGGTTCAAGTGGGGGAATCGCTGCCTAGGAAGCGTAACGCCTTGAGTTCAAACCCCAGTCCTGTCAAAAACAACAAAACCAAACAAACTCTAACAGACGTCTCAGCCATAGGCTTTGAGCCTGGTATTCTTGGTTCCACTCGTGGTGATACTATGGAAGCTTCTGGAAGCAGAATATAAAGCAAGAGACCATGACCAAACAAGCGCCCTCAGCCTTGGGGAAACCACGTGTCCTTGTGCCCCGAGCCAGTCTGAACAGACCCCTCCCCTCCTGTCCATCACGAGGTGGCCCAGGGCGGGACATGGCCCTGGACTTACGTGTGGCATATGGCTTCCAGATGATCGAATGGATGTTGAACCAACCGAGTTTCTCTCCAAAGAACCAGGCTGCCTTCCGAACCCCACTGCTGTGACATATCACGGGGGACAACCAGGTCACAGGCATTGCTGTGCTCCAGTAAAACTTTACTGACCAACTTCATTGGCTGCGGGCTGGAGTCCCCGCCCCCCCGCCTTTGATTGGCAGCGGTGCCCCCACGGGTGGCGGTTCTGCGGGGGATGACCCTGGACCTGCTCAGCGCGGGGTACGCTGCGGCCAGGTGCGGCCGTGCCGTCCACGTTCAGCCTCCGTGTTGGCAGCCAGTTCGCGGGAATCTGGCCCGTGAGCCACCCGACCTGAGCTGATTTCTCTCGTCCTCACTTCCCCCTGAAGAAGCCAGGCCGCGCTTCAAAGTGGGCGTCAGGGGATGCCCCGTCCCTCCGAGGGGCCGGGATGGGTCTGCACCCCACGCTCGGCCCTGCGCTCGGGGGCCTCCGGTCCAGCAGGACGGCGGTGTGGGAGGCCAGCTCTGGAGAGACCAGGCGGGCTCAAGCATGGAGGCGCTCCGGAGGACGGGACGGAGAAGGGCCTCCTCCGTCTTCATGCTTGAAGGGTGCCGGCGGAAGCCGTGTCTCAGGACCCCCGCCCCCCGGAACGGTGGTGGGGTACAGCTGTAATTTGTCCAGATCTAAGTAGGTACATGACGGCACGCGGAGACAAGCGCGTTCCCTTTCTTCGCCGCCGCCGCCATGGTTTACGCGCGTCGTCTTTTGATGGATGGGAGAGGGAGACATTTATTATAAAAGTGTAAGGAATGTCGGCTCTTCGTGAATGGATTATTTAGGGTTTATTTTATTAAATATTCTAGGTGGAGTGAGAGAAACCCGGCCCCCCTGCGCGGGGCTGGAGCTTAATGATTCATGTATCTGTGGTGGTGATAAGGAAATCAAAGATTGGACTTGCCACGTCGGGGGAAGAATATGGATTATTATTGGATCTGGAATGGGCCTCTCGAGAAGCTTCCTTGTGGGAGCATGCGTATCAATAATTCCTTCTCTGGTCGAGGATTCTAATGCTTCACTTATGGAAACATAAATTCCACAGCAAGTGGCGGCGGGTTTTCCCCTCCCTTCGGTTCTTTACATCTTTCACTTATGGAGGATCATTTTTTATCCCTTAGTTGGTGGATGGCGTCTGCGGTGACTCCGTCTCTGGGCTTTTGTTCCTCCCATTCCCACCCTTCAGAGCCGGGTTGCCGGGCTGGGGTCGGGGACGTCCAGGTCCAGGGGTGGGGGGGGGGGGCGTGCGCGGTTGGCTCCCATCCCCGTGGGCCTCACTGTGACCTTCCTGAGGGCCTGCGGCGCCGCGGGTGGGTCTCGGAGTCGCAGTCGACGGGTGGATCTCGGAGTCGCGGTGGGCGTGGGGGGTGGGGCGACAGACGCGGGCCCACTTTGGGGGGGAGGCCATCAGGGAGGTGGGGGCTGACCTGGCGACTCTGGTCTGCGCGTGGGTGTCGGGACACCGCTCACACGGGGGCATTGAGGCCCAGTCCTAGGGTGGCTGACCAGCCCGCGGATGAATGGCGGTCGGCCGTGGGTGGGTGTCGGGTCCAAGCTACTCGCCTTGCCCCGTAGCTTGAGTTCCGGAGTTTTTGAGACTCTGGAAAAAGAAAAAAAGTGTCGACTCCGTTCTCTTTCTGAAACGCCGGACAGATGCTACCGTGTGCCATGTGATCTTTTTCTACAAGAGACTTTGGGGGATTTTGTTGAGAAACCCCAAGACACTTTGCTACACCTCAGACGGCTCGTTGCCCTGTGCCTGCCGCTTAGAGGAGCCCATAATTCTTGCCCTGTGATGGTCCGGTACCCTGCCCCCTCTTCTTCTTGGGCTTGTTGTGTTTGTAGGTACACTGGGGCTTGAACTCGGGGCTTGGGCACTGACCCTTAGCTTTATTGCTCAAGGATAGTGCTCTTAGGCCCATAGCGCCACTTCTGGCTTTTTGGCGTTGGATTGGCAATGAGAGCCGTAGGGACTTTCCTGCCCTGCCTGGCTTGGAACCACGATCCTCAGATCTCAGTCTCCTGAGTCGCGAGGATGCCAGGCCTGAGCCCCCAGCGCCTGGCTTTCGTCCTGCACTTGTATACGTGGCATTAGACCTGATTTTGTCAACGTAATGCCCTGTGAACTACCGGTTCCCTATGAGAGTACAACCTGAACCGCTCAGCGCTTATGCCTGACAAGCAGAAGCTACTCGACTCTGCACCACTAATCAGTCCACAAGGAAGTACGTTTTCCTGCTGACCTTTAATTCTTTAATTGCTGTAAAAAAAATAGTTGAAAGACTCTCAATTATAGCCTCCGTGGAAAGGTGGGCATAGCAAAGCTCCTCGTCTCTCTCTTGAGTGAGGAGAGCTTGTTTTCATTGCTCCCTGCTGATCAAATCCACTCACTTGTTGTACCCCCGGGAAGGGGAGGCCGGGTGGACAGCAGTGCTATCTCCTGGGTCTCGCTGCCCCTTCCTCTTGGACGGCTGAAGGACCCTGAGGGCTCCCGTGTCCCCGGGGGGCTCTGAAGTCTGGCAGAGGTGTGTGGGTCCCACCCACGACAAGCAGAGAACCGTGTTGCACCCAGCCTTGACCGAGACCCCGAGACCCAATGCCCCCGGGTCCAGCCCCGCACTGACTCCCTCTGCCCGCCCCTCAAAGTGGACTCTCCACCCCGTCAAAGCAGCTGCCCGCTCGCGAGTTCTTCCCGACACAGCATGAAATGTTTGGAAACAAGATACCACGCAGTATTTTGGCCATATCTTTTTCTTTTTTCTTTTTTTCCTTTTCACGACACCTGGCAATGAAATTCTCAGGCTAAATACCAGATGAATGTGTGTTTCATTATGGATAGCAACTTCGTCTATAACTTCTCTCTTTTTTTTAAAGTCCTCCAGATGGAGGCATGGTATAAATGTGGAAAGGCTGAAAGGGGGAAAATGAAAATAAATGCACCAAGAAATAAAGAATCTGTTTTTTTTTAATATATACTTTCTTTTGCAGATCGTGTTGGCAATGACATATTGAGAATGGACTGAATTATAGCAAAAAACAGAGCTTTGGGGGGAAGGAAGAGCAATTGTTACACTTCCTTTAAATGATAGGATGCGGAATGATGCTTTTTACACTCAATTAGTTTGCACATTGCGTTGGACACAAACCAGAATGCAGGATGTGTTTTTTTTTTCCTTTTCTTGGGGTGGGGGTGGTTTTACATGATTAAGGGAGATGAGATGAAATACATTCAGTAAATTACCCTCTGCTCATTTTGGCCTGTGTTTTATGATGTTCTTCTTGGGGTGGTGAAGACATGGGGTGAAGAAATGGAAGGCAGAGGCCCCCCCCACCCCACCTTGGCTCTCAAAGGAGAGGCAAACCCATGAAAATATCAAGGGGTTTGCAATGGCGTGCCTTCTCACACCATTAGGGCCATCTTTGACTCTATAGGCGAGGTTACAGATCTGCCCTTTGGTTCTTCTGTTTTACTGCACTGTGTGTTTGAACCAGCACAACAGGGGCCCACAGTAGAAGTCAGGAAGAAATTTAGGCAGCAGATATACTTTGAGGACTATGCATTTCAAGGTCCCTGTTTGGTTTATTTTGCTTAATTATCCTTGCTTGCATTGTTTTCTTAACGCCAGTACCAGGACTTGAACAGGGCTTTCTCTCTGCGCCTTCGCTTTCCCTACGCAAGGCCGGCACTCGAGCACTTGAGCCACAGCTTCACGAGTGGTGTTTTGGTGGTGAATGGGAGGTAAAAGTCGCATGGCTCAGATTCTAATTTTTTAAATTTAATAAATTTCTTTATTGTCAAAGTGATACACAGAGGGGTTATAGTTTCATATGTAAGGCAGTGAGTACATTTCTTATCCAACTTGTTACCTCCTCCCTCATTTTTCCTCCTCCTTCCCACCTCCCATTTTCCCTCCCCTTATGAGTTGTACCATTGGTTTACAGCATATAGCTTTGTAAGTATTGCTGTTGCATTGGTTATCTTTTATCCTTTGTCTCTCTACTTTGATATTCCCTTCCCTTCCCTAGTTCCAATACACGTATATACAATATCCAGGGTACCAAAATCAGTTACAGTGCATCAGGGGTAAAACCATGGGGAAGAAAGACAAAAGAAAAAGATATAATTTCACATGGTATGTTGAAAATAACAATAACAATGATAGGGGGCTGGGGATATGGCCTAGTGGCAAGAGAGCTTGCCTCGTATACATGAGGCCTGGGTTTGATTCCCCACCACCACATATACAGAAAATGGCCAGAAGTAGCGCTGTGGCTCAAGTGGCAGAGTGCTAGCCTTGAGCAAAAGGAAGCCAGGGACAGTGCTCAGGCCCTGAGTCCAAGGCCCAGGACTGGTAAAAAAAAAAAACCACAAACCAATAACAATGATAAAGCACCTGTTTCCCTAACTTGGAGTTCATTTCGCTTAGCATCATCTTATGTGTTCATACGGGCATAGCTATCAAGCTACTGTGATTTTCCGCTAGGTCTATCCTAGACATGTACTAATTATTCCCAATGAGGGAAACCACAGAGTCTATGTTTCTTTGGGTCTGGCTCACTTCACTTCATATGAATTTTTTCCAAGTCCTTCCATATCCTTTCGAATGGGGCAATGTCATTCTTTCTGATAGAGGCATAGAATTCCATTGTGTATATGCATCTCATTTTCTTGATCCACTCATTCTACTGAGGGGCATCAGATTCTTATTTTGAAAGTGAGGTCAGTTATAGTTTACAGTTGCTGATCAACTTGTCCCCAGTGGTACTGGCTGCAGATAGCCAGCCTCTGCTGGCCAGGCCAGGCCACTTGAACTTGTGGTTTCTGTTCATCATAGAGGTGTGGCCCAGGGTCCCAGGACAGACTCTCGTCTTTAAAAAAGGAGCATCCTCACTGTAGTGGGAGTGAGAAATGAGTCTTCTTGAGTACCAGGCATGCAAGGATTCTGCATTTGATATCCAAACCATGCTAATAAGAAAACAATAGAAGAAACCTGTTATGTAGAATGTCCAATTATAACAATTATTTTTTACTCCAAAAAAGCACATCAAATAAATAATGCAGTTTATGTTACTTCTAGAAAATGCAGCAGCATTAGTTAATTTACATAAATTATACAACTCATTATCTTTGTTTATAAAAAGCCCTGGCAATATTTTGGCTTACGGATGGAGAAGGCGGGGGAGGGGGTAGAGACATCCCAGATTTCAGTTCTGTCTTCTTCTCCTTTTCTGGAACACTCCTGTTTTTTATTTACTCACAGAAGGAATGTCTACGCAACACTCCTTTGAGGAGGGCCAGGCACAGAAAGCCTTGTAGTCACCTTTTGTTTAGAGATGGTGATGTGGATCTGAGCAGCAGGAAGGACAGAATGGGGGGGGGACGGAGAGGGGGGGGTGTCCTCTGCTGATTGGCAGGAAGGATCCTCTGCTGATTGGCCCTTCCACAGGCTGGGTGGGGCTTGCTGGGCTTCCTTTTGTGTTGTCTGTGTCCTGAAGTCATAGGTAGACTGGGGTTTAGTACCCTGGCGCCCCCTCTGGACAGGACATGGCGGTGCTTCCCCCCCCCCCCCCCCCGCCCCCCCATCCCTGAGAGGGACTGGCGTCCACTGTGGCGTGCCTTAGTCTCCAAGGCTTGATGTGGGGAAAAAAACAAAACAAGACAGCTAAAATACCCATGCTTAAGTTTATCCATTGCACATCCAAGTGGTAATATAAATGATACTGGCTAAAGAAAACGTATTATTAAATTATGTTACATGTTGCTCTTTTGTAACTTTACTGAACTTCGTATTATCTGTCGAGAGTTCACATAACTGAAGACAAGGCTTCAGACCTGGGTGGCTTGCTCATTCTTTTTCTTTCTTCCTTCCTTTTCTTTCTTCCTTCTTTCTTTTCCTCCTCCACCTCTCTCTTTCTACTTACTTCTTTTCTCCTTCTCCTTCTCCTCCTCCTCCTCCTCCTCCTCCTCCTTCTTCTTCCTCTCTCTCTCTCTGTCTCTCTCTTTCTCTCTCTCTCTCTCTCCTCTCTCTCTCTCATCTTTTTGTGCAGGTACTGGGGCTTGAACCCAGGGCCTTACACTTGTGCTTGGCTTTCACTACCGAAGGGGGCCGCTCTACCACTTGAGCCCAAGCTCCACTCCCACTTTTCTGGTGGTTAATTGCGGACAGGACTCACGGGCATTCCTGCTTGGGCTGGTGTTGAGCTTCGGCCCTCAGAGCTCAGCCCCCTGAGTAGCTAGGATGACCAGTGTGGCCCGTGCCCGGCTGGCCGGCCGCTGAGCATGTCTGTGATTTAGTCTCTGATCCTGGCCGCTCTCCTGGCTCTCTCTCTGGCTCTGCTTCATGCGCAGACGCTTGGGGGGAGGGGGGGTACAGCGAAGCGGGTAGGCCTCGTTTGGTGGTTCGGCTTGAGATGTGAAGGGCACACGGAGAACAACATAGACGAGAAAATCCAGCTTTTTCCCCTTGAGAGCACTCTAGATACTCAGGGGAGGAAAGTGGCAGATCCCGCGTTCTTCGTTGCGAATGTATTTCCGTGGGGCAGCTGGGGGCCGGGCCGCCCAGCGGCTCTGCAGAACGGGGCGTCTGCCGAGAGGAACGGGAGCGTGGGTTCCGTTGGGGGGAGACTCAGCCGGGCCGTGGTTGCGTGGCTCGCTTTGCTGCACCAGGGCGACCGACCACGCAGCCGGGTGCCAGCGTGGGGGCGCCCCCCCCGCCCCCCGGCCTCTCCACAGGCAGAGCCTGCACCCCAGAGCCTCCCCAACACTGGGGAGTTTAGAGAGCAAGAGGCCCACCGAGCCACAGCGTGTCAGCTGCGGTGTCGGCCCCGAGGACACAACGCGAGCTTGCCTCTCAGTGCCCCCCCGCGGAGTGCGGGGGGGGGCAGTGAGCCCCTGAGGACCCCCGGGACGAGGCCGAGGGGTAACCAGGGTCCACGTCCGGGCCCAGCGTCGTCTGCGGGGGCCTGGCGGGCCCCGAGGGAGGCCGAGTGGAGCCGGGGAGAGCGGCAGGGGGGCTGCTCCGGGCACGGGACCCCTCGCGTGTCCTGTGGCCCTGAGCTGGCCAGAGGGACTGGGGCCCCGAGGGGTGGAGCGGCGGAGGCGATGGGGTGAGGCTGGAGGGGCAGGGGCGCTGGGCGGGGGCTCCGGGGGTGTGGACGCGAGCTTCTGTTCCCAAGGAACCGGAGGAGCCGCTGATGAAACCATAGTGTGTGTGTGTGTCTGTGTGTGTGCACACTTGCAGGTGGGGGGGACGTAGTGACACTCGGCATGGCGTTGAAGCCCCCTGGGCATTGGTTTCTTTGTCTGTGGAGCAGTGAGGCTGATGGAGGCAAAGGGAGGTTCGCTCGAATGTTCTGGAGGATTCCCTTCTGCTTTAAAGTACCACGAGTCAGAGAGAGAATGAGAGAGTGTGCAGTCTTTTCCCTTATTGGTGTTGGGTCACCCCGTGTCCCTGGGGCCGGCGTGGGCCGGTATGGGCCGGCGTGGGCCGGTATGGGCCGGTGTGGGCTGGTATGGGCCAGTGTGGGCTGTTGTGGTCTGGCGTGGGCCGGCGTGGGCCGGCGTGGGCTATTGTGGGCCGTTGTGGACCGGCGTGGGCCAGTGTGGGCCAGTGTGGGCTGGTGTGGGCCGGCGTGGGGCAGCGTGGGCCGGTATGGGCCGGTGTGGGCCGTTGCGGGCTGGTGTGGGCCATTGTGGGCCGGTGCGGGCTGGTGTGGGCCGGCGTGGGCCGGTGTGGGCTGGCACGGGGTGGCATGGGCCAGCGTGGGCCGGCGTGGGCCGTTGTGGGCCGGCGTGGGCCGGTGTGGGGTGGTGTGGGCCGGCGTGGGCCGGTGTGGGCCGGCGTGGGGCCGGCGTGGGCCCGGCGTGGGCCGGCGCGGGGCCCCGCCCTCATGCCCCGGGGCCCTCGGCTGCGTGGACAGGAGGCGGAGCAGCCCTGGCTGTGGAGGCGGGCGCCGTGGGGCTGCGGGTCTCAGCAGAGCCCGGCGGCTCGCGCGTCAGGAGCTTTCTCGTGACCGTGTCTGGGGAGCACCCCGATGGGAGCTGCCCTGGGCCTTGCGCCTGTCTGCGGGGACGGGGCGGGCCGGGCCCCGGGGCCCGGCTGTGTGGCCTGGGCCGCTCCCCGCCCCACGGGGGCCTTCCCGGAGCACCTGCGCTCAGGCTCCAAACCGGCGGCCACAGACCAGAGACTTCGCTCAGCGCCGGTGACGGCGCCACTGTCACACGGGGGCCACCGTGGCCGAGCGAACGCCCACACCCGGGGGACGGGGTGGAGTTTCTGGTGGGTTCTTGTCACCCGCTGTAAGGCACTCACTGATTGGACAGCGGGGTCTGTTGTCACGAGTGACAGCTGCTCGGGAGGACTTGCCACCTGGGCCTAGGACAGAGCCGGTTTGGGGTTTATGTCCACACAGAAGGAGGAAGCCAGCCGAGTAGCCGCACAATGCCACCCAAGGGATCCCTACCCCCCAAAGGCTCCAAGACCTCCTGGCGATGACATCGAGCTGACATGGGACGCGCCAGCCCGCCCCCACCAACCGGACCCGGGGGCGCAGAGCTATGGACGGCTGTGTCACGCTGGACGGTGGGGGACCCGGGACTGCAGCATTGGAGCAGAGGGGACGAGAGAGCTCTGGCTTTCCGGCTGGGGCATTTTCCAAGCAGCAGCAGCACGGGGGTGATGTGGAAGCGAGCGGGGCAGGCAGAAACACCCCAAGTTCATAGGCCCAGCGCTAGGAAGTACTGACGGGAGGAGACTGGGGAAGAGGCCCAGAAAGCTGCACGGCAGGCCTCTCGCTCTCTGGTGCTTCGGGGTGATTGGAAGAAGACATTGCGTGAGTGAGGGCGGTGTGCCTTCCACACGGACGGTTATCCGCAAGTCTGGACTCTCCTGGTGAAGGCGGAGTTAGTTGCATGCCGCAGAGAATCGCGCCAAGGAGAAGGCACAGGTTCCAAGTTGGGGGGCATCGGGCTGATTCATGGGACCCCGCAAAGGCAGCTTTCAAGTGGCCTCTTCCACACACCGGCTGGGAGGCCCAAGCTGGAACTTCTCAGGGAGCACCTGCCAGAGGGAGGCGGGAGGTGCAGTCTGGCCAGTGAGATAAGATGTTCCTTGATACCGGGGTGTCTAACGGAGACCCCGGAAAGCCTTAGCAACAGGGCCTGCACTTCACCCGCCCTCCCAAAGCACAACAGCCAACTTCAAACAAGCCATCTTATCTTCTAAGGCATGCAGATGCCTGACAAAGCAAAATTCCACCCTCTTCAAAGTAAGATAACGAAATCCACACTGGATGTATTATTCACTGCGCCTGGCACTCAATAAAAAGTTATTAAACATGAAAGAAACATGAAATGGCGACCTATCTCCTGGAGAAAAAAAAAAAAAAAAGACAGTCGGTAGAAATCAAATAACATAGATAGGGAATTCAGAGACTAGGACCTTGACACCGCCAATATAAATATTCCCCGCATATGTTACGTATGCGCCATTAATGAAAGGAAAAGAGGACTAGCGTAAGGCAGGAACCGGTTTGCATTTGTTTCGGACAGCGTGTGGGTTTGAGTGCCACGCGGGCGTTCCGCGGCCGGCGCCGCACCGCGTGCTTCCCTTTGGGTCCGTCTCTGGAGGTGGGGTCTCGCTCACACTGCCCCTCCTGGCTCCCGACCACGGTTCTTCTGCCCCTGCCTCCCGATCGGCTGAGACGGTGGCGGGAAGCCTTCACGTTAGCAGGTGGGATGCCCGTCGTGGAAACGTCCCCCGTGGGTGGGCTTAGGTACTGGCGTGTGACGCGTGAGCACAAACGTGGCAGCCTCAGGCCACGCGCAACCGCGACCTCATCGTTTCGGAAAGTCACAGTCCGGCGTGGCAGCCCTTCTCGGGGCTCAAGTGGAGGCACCCTGCCAAAGGGCACCAGAGCTTTCCAGCGAGGCAGAGAGAGGCCCCGGCTCCCGGGCGTCGCATCACAGTTACAGGTCTGCGCATCTCTGACGCCCCCTGTCGGTCAGAAGCGGGTCAGCAGCGCGGCCACGTGGGCCGGCTGAGGTGACCCCCGCTGGGTGTCTGTCTGTCAGTTGGTTGGAAACCATCTTAGAGTCTGGCGGTCACGCGTTTCCGTTTGTATTTCTTTGTTTATTTTTACGGCACTGCGATCAGAACTCGGGGGCTTGCCATTGGTTGCTAGGCAGGTGCTTTACCATCTGAGCCATGCCCTCAGCCCTGTCGTGACTACAATGATAGCAGCTTAGACCTAGGATACAAATGGGTCTTGAAGCTTGGATGTAGAGCAGTAAGAACTGCTCAAACTCGAGAATGCAGAGAAGCAAAGCTAGGGGAGAAACGTCAGACTCTTTATGATCTAGGAATGATATCAGGTGACCCGCTACCGATATAGCTGCATGCCTGAGCTATAAAGTAGGGAACAAAAGTATTTCGGAAAAAAAAAATAGGATTTCAAGATTCCCCCCCCCCCCCCCGATTTTCCTAGATGCTCAATGAACCTGAACACAAAACAGGAATACAAAGAAAAGAAATAGAATCAAATTACTGAAAACCAGCAACCAAGAGGAAATCTTTCAATTAGGCAGAGAAAAAGGGAGATGTTATACAAATAAGAATTACCACTGATTTCTCAACACAAACATTATGCCTGGAAGACAATGCCCCCTCTTTCAGTTACTAAGAGGAGGGGAAATAAAATAGCCCTCAATGCACATCTTTGTATTCAGTGAACATATTTTTCAAGAATGAAGATACATTTTTAGACTAACAAAATACCCCCAAATGTGGGGCTGGGGATATAGCCTAGTGGCAAGAGTGCCTGCCTCGGATACACGAGGCCCTAGGTTCGATTCCCCAGCACCACATATACAGAAAACGGCCAGAAGCGGCGCTGTGGCTCAAGTGGCAGTGTGCTAGCCTTGAGCGGGAAGAAGCCAGGGACAGTGCTCAGGCCCTGAGTCCAAGGCCCAGGACTGGCCAAAAAAAAAAAAAAAAAAAAAAAAAATACCCCCAAATTTAAAACTGGCAGACTGATACTACAGGATTTCCTGGAGGAAACTACTCAAGCTGAAAGAGAATGCTCCTAGATGAATATTCACATTTATGCAGAGGAGAGAGGAATACCTGAAATGTATGGTCTATGCAAGATGTTCTCTTTCTTTAAATATAATTGCCCAAAACATATGGGAAAGATCTCTGTCTGTCTGTCTCTGTCTCTGTCTCTATCTCTGTCTCTCTCTCTCTCTCTCCATCTATCTAAAAAAAAATAGAAGTGAAGCCAAGCGTTGGTGGCTCACACCTGTAATCCCAGGTCCTCAGGAGGCTGAGATCTGAGGATTTCAGTTTAAAGTCAGCCAAGGCAGACAAATCTGTGAGACTCTTTATCTTCAAATAACCAGCAAAATGCCCGCAGTGGAGCTGTGGTATTTGATCAGACAAGAAGAAGGAGAAGGCAGCCATAGGGGGTGGGGGAGGAGAGAGCCGGTTATTTTATCATTGCGCATTGAAAACAGCAAGGATTTTATGGGGGGGAAAATCCCTGGAACTAGTAGATTAATTTAGAATGACTGCAGGGAACAAGGTAAAGATACAAAACACGAAGAAGGTGAATTTCCATAGATTAGCAGTGACAAACTAGAGAATAAAAGCAAGCTAGTATATGGTTTTATAATAACATAAGAAGCCTTGGAAAAATGTTTTTCTTCCTTTTTGTTTTGGTGGTATTGAGATTTGAACTCAGGGCCTTGTATATTGTACCACGTGAGCCATCTCCCTCCCCCCCACAAGAACCCCTAATCTTAAAATAGTTTAGGCTAACGTTAGCAAAGTATCGCTTTGCTGCGATCCATGAGAGAGAATATTAATGCAAAGACGCACCTCATGCATGGGGTGCGAGACTCGGTATTCAGCTGACAGTGTTCTCCAAGGACGTCTGCAGCTACCCTGTGATTAATCCCCGTCAGACCCCACCAGGTGGACTCTGGGGCTCTCCCCTCCATCTGAAGGTCCCACATAACACTCCATTCAAACGAAGTTGCCCGGCAAGGGCTGGCTCACGCCTGTCATCCCAGCTGCTCAGGAGGCGGAGAGCCGAGGAGCCCAGTGCAAAGCCAACCTAGGCCTAACAGCCCGCGGGAACGCTCATCTCTAGCGAAGCAGCCGCTTGCGCGTGACCGCTGCCCAGTGTCCCACCCAGAGGAACCGCGCCTGACGTGTACGCGAACCCCCGGATTCCGGGGCGGGCTCTATGCCAAGGCCCTGGGGCACGGTGAAGGAAGACACGCTCGCGGGTGTGCTTGCAGCACACAGCCCGCAGGGGGCAGTAGTGAGAGGCAGCCGGAGATGGCACCTGGGGCGGGGGGGCCCTTGGGCGGGGCCGGGGGGCTCCTGGAGGAGTGGTAGCGGGCGCCGCTGTCCCTGGTGGCTTTGAACGGGGGTGCTGCGGTGGTGTCGGGGCGCGCGGAGCGTGGTTCCTCTGGGTGCTCCGCACGGGAGGTGCTGGTCCTCGTCCTTCCCCTTCTTTTCCTCGCTCTTCTTTGCCCTTGTTTTTCCGCCCGGATCGTTTTCAGCCTTCGGGCCTGGAGCCCGGGAAGTGAGAGGCTGCAGATGGCCGGGGGCCTTGGAGGAGTGCAGCAGCGGGGGGCCGGCGGGACCCCGAAAGCTGTCAGTGTCAGGCGAGTGGCGGCAGCTCCCTCCGGGGGGCGGGGAGGCTTGGCAGGACGCGCGGCTCTGCGCGGGGTCGGCACAGCGGAAACAAAACGCTCAGCTGTCCGGGGCTCTGACCCGGGCCGGGCGCGCTCCCCGCATCTGCGCAGAGCCGGGCACTGGGGCGGGTGGGGCGGGCGGGCGCCGGGGCCCAGGGCAGAGGGCCTGCTGAGCAGGGGCCGCAGGAGGGCCTGCGGGAACCCCAAGCCCCCCACAGCCTGCGGCTGCTCAGCCCTCCAGAGCCTTCGTGCCAGTCCCGGGGCTCGAACCCAGCGCCCGAGAGCTGCCCCTGAGCTCTGTGACTCCAGCCACAGCTCCGTGTCCGGTTTTTGGTGGCTAACGGGAGATGAGGCTCCGGCTGCCCAGGCTGGCTTTGAACCAGGATCCTCAGAGCTCAGCCTCCCGGGGAACGAGTGTTACGGGTGTGAGCCGCCAGGGCCTGGCCTCCCAGCACGCTTTTATTCCCGAAAATGCCGGAGACGCTCGGCCTTGGAAACCGCACCCAGGCCCGGCAAGCGTGGCCGCAGCGGGGGGCTGCAGGGCCCGGCCTGCGGCCCCTCGAGCGCGTGGCTTTGGGGGGATGGCTGCCCTCTCTCTGCCTCCCAGTCAGCGGGAAGCCCTGGTTTTCTGAATCGCGTTCGCCGGGGAGGCGGCAACCTTGCAGGACTGACTCGGTTTCCCGTCCGCTTACCTGGGGAGAGCTGCCATGCTCCCCAAGAACCCTGTTTGTCGACCGAACCCCTCCTGTCCCAGCTGGAGATCCAGGGTGGCCACGGTTGGTGGATCGCTGGCCTTCCAAAAATGCCGGCAGCCTCAGGACACCACGTGGGCTCAGGGGAGCCGGGGGGGGGGGGTGGACCCCTCTTGGGAACACCGCCCATCACCGCCCCAAGGCCCCGGCTTGTAGTAACTGCTCAGTTAGCTGCTTTGGGCTCAGCCGCGCTGCCCTCCCGTTCAATAAATAGGATAAATAAAATCACCCCACAAGAGGCAGTTTGGTGAGTCCAAATTCCACCGAGATGGCGGGGCGGCGTTCATTCCGCCTGCAAAGCAAAGGCGGTTCCCATGTCGGTGCCCTCAGAAGGTCCTCCGGGCGTGTGACTGGATGGATGGCGTTGGTGACCCATGCTACAACAAAAAGATGCAACGAGGAGGGGCAGATGGGCACTTTGCCGCGTACACGCTATTATTATTATTATTACGATTGCCAAATTAGGAGAGAACTGTTAAAAAGAAAGCGTTCACAAGATTCCAGCAAGTGACATATTTGTTTAGGCTTAAAGATCCGCAGTCGTCATAAACACGGAATGTGCTCTTCTGCTGGTGAACTTTCCGTGGGAAAATTACAGGTGCCGGCAAACAGGAAGATCTTGTTTGTTTGTGTGTGCGTGCCAGTGCTAGGGCGTAAACTCAACACCTCATGTTCTTGCTTGGCTTTTTCACTCAAGGCTGGGGCTCCGCCACTTGAGCCACGGCTCCATGTCTGGCTTTCGCGGTGGTTAGCTGGAGTCTCGTGGACTTTTCCTGTCTGCGCTGGCTTTGAACTGCAATCCTCAGATCTCAGCCTCCTGAGTAGCTGGGATGACAGGTGTGAGCGCCGGCACCCGGCTCTGCCCTGGCTCTTCCGGGGACCCTGTTCTTAAAGGAGCGATGTTGGGGAGAGGGTTGGCGAGCCCCAGACGGCCTCTGGGGAGGCTCAGAAGATGCGAGTTGGAGGTTTGATGAAGAGTAGGACCCTTTCCGGCCCCAGGGGACGTCAGCCCAACGTGCCCCCAGACTCCTCTGCCCCAGGAGGCGGGCAGGAGAGGCCAGGCGAGAAAGGAGAGAGGGAGGAGCCCATTGCTGTCCGACGGCCGGTCATCCGTGCAGGGGCCCAGCACATTTCTGCTCCGACGCTCCACTCTGACCTTCTGCAGTCCCTGGAACTGGGACAAAGGCCCCAGGGGGGTGAAGACCCCGCCCCCCGCCCCCCGCTTGGCAGGACAGCCCTCTGCGGAGTGCAGGAGGGACGTCCACCCCGCCAAGGGGCGGGGGGGGGGGGCTGAGCCCACGTGTGGCCCCCAGACGGGTCAGCTCTTCCTGAGTGCTTTGGGTGAGCTGTGGCTGGAATTACAGGGGTGAGTCACCCCACCAACTGCTGCTCCTCTGAGCTCGGATCCTTTCCCGGCGCCTCTTATCCCCGCTGGCAGCAGAAAGCCCATTAAAGACTCCGCTCTCTTTTAAACACTGCCTCCCAAGGATTGGCTTTATAAGTAGGCAGAAGATTATTCTTGCCGAGGAGCCGGAGAGTCGCTTGCAAACGGCCTTCTAGTTTTCAAGGTTGCAGGTATATACTTAATAAATTGACAAAGGCTCAGCCTGCCTCACAGAGAAAATAGTTGTTGCGGAAACAGGAGTAAACCATTATTGCCAGCTAAGTAAATGTCCTGGGGGGGGAAAAAAAAGTATAGCTTCGCAACGCCTGGAATAGAAACCCCTTGTGCAGGAGAACAGGAAAGCCACCAAAAACACGCAAGTGAGCTGTGCTCGTCAATGAAAGAATTAATCACGCTAGATTAGAAGAAAGTATTAAAAGAGTTTTAGATTAATGCGGACCGTGAATATCAATGTAATTGCGGCAGCTTAATTTGGTGCTTAAAAAAAAACAATAACAGGCATCTAATGAAATACTTTACCGTCACTGTCCGTTCAGTTTGCCGGCTCGGATCCATGCGGGAACCTTCCAGATCTGTAGCTGCAGAGGGAGGGGCGGGCTGGGGTGGCTCACACCTGTTATCCTACCTATCATAGAGGCTGAGATCTGAGGACCACAGTTCAAAGCCAGCCCGGGCAGGAAAGCTTGCGAGACTCTCCCGTGAGCCAGCCAGAAGCCAGAAGTGCGGCTGAGGCTTGACTGGCAGGTGCGGCGCTGGCGGGGGGCGTGGCGGGGGCGTGGCTGGCGGGAGCATGGCTGGTGGGGGACGTGGCTGGCGGGGGCGTGGCTGGCGGGGGGCGTGGCTGGCGGGGGCGTGGCTGGTGGGGGATGTGGCTGGCGGGGGCGTGGCTGGTGGGGGACGTGGCTGGCGGGGGCGTGGCTGGTGGGGGGCGTGGCTGGCGGGGGCGGGGATGGCGGGGGCGTGGCTGTCGGGGGCGTGGCTGGCGGGGGGCGTGGCTGGCGGGGGCGTGGCTGGTGGGGGATGTGGCTGGCGGGGGGCGGGGATGGCGGGGGCGGGGATGGCGGGGGACGTGGCTGGCGGGGGGCGTGGCTGGCGGGGGCGTGGCTGGCGGGGGCGTGGCTGGCAGGGGCCTTCATTTGCTAGAATGTCCTACATCAAGTCGTTTTGCATATCCAAATGGAGGCATGGAAACCACGGCCTCCGTCGTACCCCGAGTGTCCTGTCCTCAGCTGGGCGTTCGAGCACTTTCTCCGCGTGGAGTCCGGCTCCGGCTCCTCGGTAGCCCGCACCCCCCTTGCTGAGAGGAAGGCAGATCGCTGGACAGCGCTCATCATTTTCCCCCGTGTATGCTTTCTTCCAGCATATCAATGCTGAGGGACCTTTTGAGTTTTTCTTTCTAGAACTTTCCTTCCACCCCTTGGGGCAGACGAGGAAACCGAGGCTCAGGGCAGAGTGATTCTCCCAGGACACCTCAGCCTTCAGCAGAGTTGGGCCCCCACCCTGGGCCTCGCGGGGTACCTTCACAGTGACGCATCTCCCATCACCCCCCGGTCCCGGACAGGTGGACAGCCACGTCTGGCTTCTCTGTGGTACACCCTGACCACCAGTGGATTTTTGCTCCAGGAGACGCTATCAGGAAGGGACAGGGGAGGGGACAGGCCCAGGGCCTCAGCAGAGCTGTGTCTCACAGGGAGAATGACACGAGGCCACGTTCCTGTGGCCACGGTGTGGGAGACAGACGGAGGGACCCGGCAGCCTTGGGGAGGAGTGAAGGGCTGGGGAGGAGTTTCCACTCAGAAATATCCGTGGCCGTGGAATGAGCTGGAGCCATTGGTGCCAAGGGTCACTCGGGCCGCGGTAGCTGCCCTCGCTCGCCTCCGTCTCCTCATCCGCAGGGGAGTTTCGCTGGGGGCCTCCTGGGAAGGGTGCAGAGAGGACGCCTGGTCAACGGCTGGCCCGGGCCAGGCCTGGGAGGGACCGGCCACACCCCACTGAGCCAGCGGTCAGCACTGGCTGGAGGGATGCTGGCTGGGGTTGATCCAGATGCGTGAGCGGCAACCGTCTGGGCAGCCAGCCTGGCCCATCTCCATCGGTGGCATCGCCCCAGGGAGCCCTGGGTGTCGGGCCCTGGTTTGATTCTAGAGGCCAGAGGCCATCTTCGCCGCTGCCCGTCACTGGGACAGAGGGGCGGTGGCTCAGGCCTGCGTTTGGCCTTCAGGCAGGCCGGGCCGTGTGAGGAAGCTGCATGGGCCGGGCGGCGCAAACAGATTCTGACGTTTATATTGAATATTTTAGTTTGTAGAAATCCAAAATTAAATATACTTTCCACCTACACTATGAAAAATCCATTTATAGAAACCAAATCAAATTGGCGATCTAAGGGACCGGTGGCCAGAAATGAAATATTTGAGAAACAAAATATATGGAGATTGAATTGCTGAGGTGGAGGTTGTGTGTGTGTGTGTGTGTGTGTGTGTGTGTGTGTGTGTGTGTAGGTGTGGGCTGGAGGAAAGGCTTATTGGACAGAGTTCTCTCCAGGGACCAATTTGGAACTACTCTGATGTCTTGCAGACGTCAGGAAAAGAAGGGAAAAAAAAGAAGAAGAAGAGATTTCTTTGAAAGAATTTATTTAGCAGGCAGAGCCAATACTCTTCTGTGTTTTCCCAAAGCCACCTTGTATTTCAGCCTCAATGAATGGGTCCCTTGTGAATTTTCATGGCAATCGCCCGAACCCTCCGGGGAGGCAGGATTCAGCATTCAAACCCCCTAACCTTCGCTCCCGATGCTGGGCCATTCATCCCTAGACCTTAATTACTTTCAGAAAGATGGCACAGGCTTGTATGACTTTTCTTCTTCTTCTTCTTCTTCTTGCAAATGTCAGCCCAGACACTGAATAACCACCTCTGAGCGCTCAGCTGCGGGCATCTCAAACGCAGCTCAGGCTGAGTATTTCTGAATTGATCCTTGAATGAGTTCCTCCTGCAGAAACTTCTCCCCAGCCCTTCACCCGTCCCGAAGGCTGCCCGGTTCCCTCCGTCCACCCCCAATGCCAAGCCCTGCGGCCTGGCACGCGTGGGTTTGTGTGCCCGGCTGGTGGAATTCGGATGACACGGACCATTCTCCCTCAGGCCTCTGGACATGGCGGCCCTGGCCCAAGACTGCTCGTCGCAGCCTCACATCTCCGCAGTTCAGCTAGGTGCCCCCCCCTCCACCCCAACCCCATTCACACCCCAAGTGATCTCTTAGAAGGCAGATCCTCAGCCCGTTGTCCTGGGACCCACCCTCAGGAGAAGAAGCTTCTGTTCTCCATGTCCTGCCGGGTCACTAGGAGCCCGGTGCCCGCGTTCGTTTCCATGGGGATTTCCCTGCCGCCTCCCAGCCACAGAGCCAGGGCTTCCTGCGGAGCAGGGGCGGGCGGGCGCGCGCACAGCCCTGCCCGGCCCTGAAGCCCCGTCTGCTGCGGGGAGCAAGGTGGGCTGGCGGGGGCAGGGGCGGGGGCAGGGGACCCGTTCTGAGGCTGTCATTTCCCGGGCACCTGAGATGAGCCTGGAAAATCCGGTTTGTTTGTCAGCAAGGACAAGTAGCACCGCTGGCGACATTTATGGGGCCCCCTGCTCCCCGCATCTGGGGCCCCCTTCCCCCCACATTGTGGGCCAAGGTCCAGACCCTCCGCTCACCCCTGGGCTGGCACCCCTGCTTTCCTCTGTTTGTCTGCTGGGGGGTGGGGGGGGAACACTTCCCCAGTTCCTGTAACCCCTCGGTCTATTTTCATGTATTATGTGGGAGCAAGTTGGGGGATTCCAGAATGTTGTACCCCACTGAGGACTCTCAGTGGGTCAGTGGGGGAGTCTAGACCTGAGTCACCCCAACTGAACACCTCAGGAGGTGTGGATAGGAATTGTCACTCCCCCCTCCCCCCCATCAGCCCTGCTTGCCACGGAAACTCACCAGCGCACGCTCACGCTGGAAGTGCATGCAGATGACGGGGGGGGGGGGGGGGGAGGCCTCTGTGGTGCCCAGGGAGGAGCCGTCTGTTCATTCAGGGCTTCTCTCCCCCACCCCAGGGGACTTCTTGTGTCACCCAGCCCCGGGGAGGAAGGGCTGCCTGGGCCGTGTCTGCCCCAAGCCTTGAGCATCCGAACAACCTAGCTCTCCCGTGGACCTTCCAGCGTGAGCCTGGCTCCCCGCCCCCCTCACTGCAGGGAGGGCGCTGTGGCGATGACCTCGGCACCTGAGAACCCGGATGAAGAAAAGACCGGATCCCCCCTCCCCCATCCTGCAAGTCGCGAGGGGCCTCTGTGCCGACCCCGGGCTCAGCCCGGCCCACGGCCCTGTTGCCTGTGACCTCCCCACGCCTTCCAGGCCAAGGCCCTGACGCAGGGGTGTCCTCGCAGGGGTGGCCCGCGCCCGCCTCGGCCTCCACCGTCATTCTAGCGTGGGGCCTCCGCTCACATGCCTCCAGTCGCCTTTGCCCTGGCCGGAGACCCCGCCCGCCTCAGCGTGGCCGCCCTGACCGTCCCCCGGTGGTGTCAGGCCCCGGGTGCGGGGCTGCGCGCGCCACGGTCCACTTAGCCTGTGGCCAGGACAGGAGCGATCGTGGCATCGGCCTCCCGGGGTGAGGGGGTCAGGGGAGGCCTCAGATTGTTGTCGGTTTCTGTTCAGCCTGCACAATGGTGCTCAGCTCCGTGCTGGGCACCGGGCGGGCTCTGGGCGGGGGGGGGGCACTGGCCGGGGGCACTGGCCAGGGTACTGGCGGGCTGGCGCTCAGCCCCATTCTGGGAATGGGGCGGGCTCTGGGCGGGCTCTGGGCGGGGGGGCACTGGCCGGGGGCACTGGCGGGCTGGCGCTCAGCCCCGTTCTGGGCATGGGGCGGGCTCTGGGCAGGGGCACTGGGCAGGGGCACTGGGCGGGGGCACTGGCTGGCTGGCGCTCAGTCCCGTTCTGGGCGCCGGGCGGGCTCTGGGCGGGGGCACTGGGCAGGGGCACTGGCTGGGGGGCACTGGCCGGGGGCACTGGCTGGGGTACTGGCTGGCTGGCGCTCAGCCCCGTTCTGGGCACCAGGCAGGCTCTGGGTGGGGGCACTGGCCGGGGCACTGGCTGGGGGGCACTGGCCGGGGCACTGGCTGGCTGGCTGGTGCGTGGTGCTGTGTACTGGGGAGAGGGTGGATTAGGAAGGACGCCCCTAAGGGTTTCCAGGTGTTTGGTGTTGTAATGTCGCACAGCCTCACGGGGAGAGGTTCCACTCTATAAATCACTTATTCCTTCAACAGACCTTTTCTGGGTCCGCGTGGTGGCCTGGTGTAGTTCCCGAGGGCTCCTCACGCCTGATCTTTCGGGGGGTCTTCGGTGAACCCCCAGATACTCAGCAAGGACTCTAGATTGGCTGGGCCAGAAGTCATCGTCGCCTCCTGTCGGCGCCTCTGAGGACCCCTTTTCCCCTACCTCCCGGGGAAAATGCCTGAACCCCAAAAACTATGAAAGAGCACTCGGCCTTGTCTTCCGCCAGCAGAAGGCAAAAGCGTACTCTCATGGATTACGCTAAGTTGAGGAAAGGTTGCTGACGCCTCCCCTCCCCCCCAGTCCCCTCACGTGTCAGGAGCGCGGCGGGAAGAGAGACTTCGGGGAGACACCTTGAGGGTTGAATGGGTCTCAGCCACCCAGAGGGCGGGGAGAAGGATTTATTACGATGACAAAGGCGGAAGGGGAGGGACTTGGGGTGACTGACTGATTGGCTGACTGGGATGCCCATCAAGTGATGTCATGAAACTTCCCCCGTGGGGCGGGGATTACAATCCCCCCAAGGGCCAGACCTCCGCCATTAGACACGTGGCCGAACCTTCTCTTCCGGTTGAGGCCGGAAGGTGGGAGGGGCTAGCTTGTACACTGTCCCAGGGCTGGGGGAAGGGCAGCGTCTCGCTCTTGTCACCCTCCCCCTATTAAGGCCCAAACTGAATCCCCAACAGCCTCCAAACCCGGGGTCACCTCCAGCATCTCTGCTTAACACGGAGCCCCCCAGCAAGCGCAGGTCTTCCCCTGCGCGCGGGGGAGCTCTACCCGTGACCCAGTGCCCGCAGGGAACCGCCACACAGCTTTCTAGAAGTTTCCTTCTGCAAGGCACAGCTCTCTCCAGAGCCCGGGACAGCAAGTTGCAGTCCCACGCTCTGATTTTTTTTTTTTTTTACTTTTTGCCTTCTCCAGTCAGGGAGGCCATTCTCTGTGGAATGGTCTAGAAAGCACGTGTCACCTGTTCCCTGGCAGGATCGCCTGAGGTCCTGTGCGGTGCCCATCCGGTGTTTTTGCCTGGTCTCCTGGTTTTCGTGGAGGGAGGACCGGGCTGCCGGCAGCCATTTCTCCAGCATCCCCTCGATTCCATGGTGGCTCCCCAGACGAGCCTGGCCCCCAGGCACCCGCGGGAGGGGGGGTGGCGGGTGCCACTGTCCTGGCTCCACAGGCTGACCTCTGTTCTGGAGAATTCCCTGCAGGCCTATGCAGGCCGCCGGGGCCCTAGAGTGCAGGACTCTCTCTCGACTGTGTGTCTTTTGTGGCGACTCTCTCTCTCTCTCTCTCTCTCTCTCACACACACACACACACACACACACACACACACGAGTGCACCGTCCCATGTGCAGGGTGCGTGACGAGCACTTGCCTCGCCACAGGCAACGTTCTAGAATTTTGCTCCCAAAGGGCCCTAGGCTACCCGAGGTCTCTTGTTTATTAGAATTGGATGCCGTCTATCTGGGGCATCAGTTACGTAGTTAGCCTACTGTAGCCATCAATATTAATATTCAATGTTAATAATCAATATTACGAGGTTCTTACCAAACTGCCTATCCATCAAACTTTGAGTATGCCCCTCAGACAGGCCGGGCATTGTGTTGGCTTCTGGAACATCCCATACCCCCTGACTTGAGGATGCGCCCAGGGAGCCCCTTCAGATGCTGGGGTGTCTGTCTGTCATGCGCTCAGATGAGGGTCATCGAAGCATTCAAGAAGAGCTCTGAACGCGGGCGCTGGCGGCTCACCCCTGTAATCCTAGCTACTCGGGAGGCTGAGCTCTGGGCACCACAGTTGGCAGCCAACCCTCAGCAGACAAATCCGTGAGGCTTTTGTCTCCAATGAACTGGCAAAAAGCAGAACTAGAGGTGTGGCTCAAGTGGTAGAGCACCAGCCACGAGCAGAAAAAGCGAAGGGTCAGTGCTCAGGCCCTGAGTTCAGGCCCCAGTGCTAGTGCGTGCGCACGCGCGCACACACACACACACACACACACACACACAGAACTCTTGAGTGGCCAGCCTTGGTCATTCCTTGCTAATTCAGGGTCTGGACTCGGAGCCCCCTTCCGTAGCAATGGGCTCGGGCAGCCTTTGCTTTAACAAAGGTGCGATGTCCTGGACTCAGACCCCCCCGAATTTCTAGCTTGCCCCCCTCCCTTGCTCCATGACTTTAAGTGCATGCCTTCCGCAGTCTGAACCTGATTCCTAAACATTCAGCTTTTGGAAACTCCCATTCAAACTCTAGAGCCCCAGATTCTGTGCTTTCCGGAAGGTTCCAGGCGATGCTCGGAGTGCTCATTAGGACATTGCTTCCTCACACTACAACAGTACGTGAAACAACGTCTCGACTTCTTTCCATGAAAGGCACCGTGTATCCCTGAGAATGCGAATCCAGTCATCTCAGCCACTGAGCAGAGTTTCACCCTGACCTTGATGCGTTGACCTTGACAATGTCATTAGCAACCTCTCGCAGAGCCCACTCCAGTCCACACCCCTCCCCCCCCCACGGCTCCCTGCGTTCTCTGAAATCCTCCCCCCTGACGGTGGTCTGGGCGGGAGGCAGCCTGGCCTCCTCCTGTACTCGGAGACCTTCCCGGCCCACCCAGAGCCAGCGGCTCCCGCGTCGGGCACAGGCTTCTGCGTCTCCGATGCCCGAGGCCCTTTCCCCTTCCTGGCCTCCCTGGCCCCTGCCGAGGCGCGACCACGACCCCCACAAACGCCCAGGGGGTGGTGGGGCCCGCCCCATGCTGCTCAGGATGCCCCGTTCCTTGTCTAGTTTTGCATTTTTGTGTGCAGTGCTGGGTTAGAACCCGGGGCCTGGGCACTGCCCCGAGCTTTTGTGCTCTACAGTTTGAGCCGCAGCTCCACTTCTAGCGTTTTGGTAGGTGGCTGGGGATGAGAGTCTCATGGACTTTCCCTGCCCCGGCTGGCTTGGGACCATGAACCTCAGATCTTTGCACTGAGGCGCAGTTTTCTTCAGAGCAAGCAAAACCAGCGAATGAGCCCAGAAATGAGAGCTGGGCTCTGGGAAGGGGGCTCACAGCAGACAGGATTCGCACTGCATTTGCTTCCCGGTAAACCTGGTCCTGGTTCTCGCTCACTCAAGATGGGGCTGACTGCTCCCCGTACCCCTCAGTCTTCGTGTGGGATGAAGAAACTGCCCTGCGTCTAGTGACTTGAGAATCAAGCGCTGTCATTGAACCCCGAGGTGTGCGTGTGTATGTGTGTGTTCACGTGTGTCATACATGGAGCTTGAGTTCAGGGCCTTTTCCACTCAAGGCTACTGCCCTACCGCTTGAGCTATCGCTCCACATAGGGGTTTTGGGCAGAAGAGTGTCCCAGATTTTCCTGTGTACTAGACTATTTGTTTTCTCCGTCTCCAAAGCAGCTGGGATGACGGGCACGCTCGAGCCACCAGCACCCGGCTTTCGAGACAGCATTCTTTTTAAAGAATCCCTTCACAACAAAGCCTCAGACGTGACATCAGCTGCCTGGTGGGACTTGCTGAGGAAGTTGTCTTGTCTTGAATCCAAGGCCGCCGGCAGCCACCGTAGGCTCCCCGGTCCCTGGACTTGAATCCTTCTCTCCCTGTGCCTCCTCTTCCTCGCCGGGCCCGTCGATGCTCACCTGATCCAGCCCCACAGCCGCCACTCCTGATCGGGGTCATTAACGACAAGTGCCATTGAAAGCGGAAGCTTGCGAGAAGACGCGAGTTCGAATCCCGCTCTTGGGTGGTGGTGGTGGTGGTGCCTTCGAGCCTCGCGGGTTAGAAATGATGGCAGTGCGACTTTATCTGGCTGGTGTGTTGGGGGCACTCAAAGTAAATATTAATCCCGTTATGCCGTAAACTGTTATTTACGGCCACAGCGAGTCCTAAAGCCCTCTGAGGAGGGGGTAGCGTCCACCGCGCGCATCCCTGATGAGATGGAGCGGACGCGTTGGGCTCCCGCAGCCATTCCCTGCCAGCTTGCACGCAAGCCGGTGTTCAACGCGTCTTCTCCGATGCAAGACACGGCTTGGGTGCGTGCACCAGGTCTCCCACCGCCGCTATCCAGGGCCAGATGGGCCGGGGGGGGGGGGAGGGGAGGGGAAGGAGGGGGCGAGGGGAGGCGAGAGGATGGAATCCCAGCAGGAACGGCGGCAGCCACTCGGTCCAGAGTGCACCCGACACCCGGCCGCGGTTCAGGCTAAGCGCCCTTTGCACATGATGGAGCTGGCTTTTTACGTTATACACAAACTGCTCGTTAGCAGTGTCTTGTGATCGCCTTAATCCGGAGTATTCCGGATGTGTGGCTTTTCATCTTCTTTTCTTGCTTTCTTGCTTGCTTTCTGTACTCCGGTTTGACTTATTTGGGATGAGTTTGGAAGTATAGATGCCGTCTCTGCCTCTGTCTCTTGTCTTTCTCTCACCGCACCTCCACTGTGGGCTTCTTGGTGGGGAGTTGGATTTTCCTGCCTGGGCTGGCTTTGAACCGTGATCCTCCTCCGATCTCCGCCCGGCGTCCTGAGCGGCTGGGATTCCAGGCGTGTGATTCACCAGCCCCCAGCTTTGGCTCTGCCTCCATGGTACTACGCGGCAATTGAAGGACTCCATGAAACTCCTGGCTCGGTGTCTGGGGACCTCCGGGGGGGGGGGGTGTGTGTGGTGGGGTGTGTCTCGTGTTTTCCGAGCCTGTGTGGACAGCCGCACCGTGGTCCGGACAGGGCTGGGGAGCGCAGGCGCGCGTCTGTGATAAAATGATGCCTTGGCGAGGCGGGGAGTGGAGTCCGTGCAAAGCCACCGCCCCCTTCCTGTGTGGCGCGGGGGACGTTCCTTCCCCAGCCACACTTCCCTGACGTGACAAATACACTAAATATGGGCTGCCGTAGGAGCCGTCATTAACCAGCCACTAGTTGTGCCTTTATAAATTTTTACACGCCACTAAATTATAAATATGCAGTGCTGGTGGCAATGAAATATGTACCTGTAATAGCTGCCGTTGTCAGATTGGTAATTCCGCCGGCATATGCTTCTGGGTGCTAGGAAGGGGTGGGGACCTCCTGCTGGGCTCCCCCTCCCACCAGAGTCTCTCATGAGGATGTCGGGAGGCTCTTGAGGGGTTCCCCTCAGGGACGGGGCCTCTGCTTGGGCCTTGCCAGGGCTGAGACGTAGCACCACTTATATAATGTATATGATAGATATTTATGTATTTGAGACAGGGTCTCGCTATATGGCCCAGGTCAGCCTGAAACTCACTGTGTAGCCCAGGCTGGGTTTGAACTCATGATCATTGTGCTTCAGCCTCACAAGTGTTGGGATTACAGGTGTGCACGTCCGTGCCAGGCTATGTGTCACTTTTAACCGCACCGATACCATGCATTGTGTGTCTATCCAGACACATAAATACAGCTTAACAGCTGCCTGGCGGTTCGTGTATTGCCCTGCCCTATCACTGCAGTCCTGTGGTTTTGTGCATCCAGCAAGTACTTCCTGAGCAGCTACGGCTGCCTGTTTTCCTAGGTGCCAGTGCTGCCCTAGGCCTTCTGGGTGGAGTCTAGAAAGGGCAGATGGACAATGGGAACTGGAACGTATGGTACGTCACAGGATGGCGGGGCTCGTGGGCGCAGCAAGGCAGCGGAAATGCCTGCAGACTGTGTGTGTGTGTGTGTGTGTGTGTGTGTGTGTGTGTGTGTGTGTGTGCTGGCACTGGGGCTTGAATTCAGGGGTGGGGAGGGGTGTGTGTGTGTGTGTGTGTGTGTGTGTGTGTGTGTGTGTGTGTGTATACTGGTACTGGGGCTTGAATTCAGGGCCAGGCACTGTCTCTAAGCAGTGGTGCTCAAGGCTAGCACTCTATCGCTTGAGCTATATCCACTTCCAGCTTTTCACTGGTTAACTGGAGACAAAATCTCACAGATCTTTCTGCCCAGGCTGGCTTCTAATCTTGATCCTCAAATCTCAGCCCCCCGAGTAGCTAGGATGACAGGCGCAGTACACTGACTGGTTCCTGGCTATCATTCTTGATATTGGTAATTTTTGCCTTTTCCGACTTTTTTCTTTGTCCTACCAGGAGTTGATTGATTGTGTTTATCTTTTCAGCAAGCTAGTTTTTTCCATGATTGTCTTTATTGTTTTTTTTTTTGTTCTCACTTTCATTTCCGATTCACTTTTATATTTACTGTTTCCTGTTGTCTTACCTTGGGTTCAACTTGCTTTTATCTTTCTAGGTTCTTACAGAGGAGGCTTATGGTATTAACTGAGACCTTTCTTCTTTCTAATATAAATATTTAATCATTGGACTTGCCCTCCAATCCCACAGATTTGAACATGCTATAATTTCATTGTTTGATTGGCTTAAGATACTTTAAATTTTCTCTGAGTCTTTTTCCTTTGACCCACAGCTTCTTTAGAAGAATTTTTTTCTTTTGACTCTCCACATATTTAGAGATCTTCTTATTTATTGTTCTGTTATTGATTCCTAGTTGAATCCCATTATTGTTAGGGAACATACTTCATATTTCAATGCTTTAACTTTTTTAAAGGTTCCTTTCATGGCCCAAGATATGCTCTTGATGGAATAGTTTGCATTGGCTTGGGAATCTGTATTTTGCTGATGCGGCGTGCAGTCTTCTCTAAATACTAATGAATGAGATTTACTTGGTTATTGGATTTTTCTGTGTCCTTGATGATTTGCTGTCTTCTCACTGTATCTGTTGCTGAGAGAGAATTATTGAGGTTCCCTATGGCGATTGTGTATTTATTCATGCGTTCCTCTCCACCTTTGTAAAGTTTGTGTCCTTGCTTTGGTAGTACTGGGATTTGAACTCAGCGCCTCATGCTTGGTAGACAGGACCTGAGCCACACCCACGGGCCTTTGTTTGCTTTTTCTGGCGTGATTGTTCAGCGAGGGTCATTTGATTCTGTTCCGGGCTGGGCCCTGGGTGTGATCCTCCTTCCTGGGCCTTGCACGTCGCTGGGATGACACACGGCTTATTGATTAAGAGGGAATCTTGCTAACACTGTGCCTGGGCCAGCCTCAAGCTACAATGCTCCTGAATTCTTCCTCCCCAGCATCTGGATCTACAGGCATGAGCGACTGTGCGCATCTTACCATGCGTCACGTATGTTGAAACGTGTTGTGAAGTGCATACATATTTAGGATTTTTATGCCTTCCCTTTTTCTTACCTAATGTCTTTTTAACTCCAGTAATTTTCTCTGCAGTCGACCTTGTCTGACACTAATATAACTGCTCAAGATTTTCCCCCCTAGTACTTTCTGAATTAAATCTTTTCTTACCTTTTTACTTCCAACTTCTCCTTACGATTGTATCTGTAGGGAGGTTGTTTTTTAATGAACCACATATAATGGAAAGTTTTAGAATTTCCCTCCTGACCATATCTGTTTTATTGTTGTGTTTTGTCTTTGCTGGTGCTGGGGCTTGAACTCAGGACCAGACACGAGCTCGGCTTTCTTGCTCATGGCTAGTGTTCTGCCACATGAGCCATTCCTCCAGCCCAGCTTCTTGTTGATTAATTGAAGATGGAGTCTCTAAGGCTTTTCCTGGCTGGCTTCCAGTCATGACCCTCCGGTTCCAGCCTCCGAGTCCTTAGGATTACAGATAGGAGCCCCTGGCGCCTGGCTTGCTTTGTATGGATGCATTCAGACAATCAGTCTTTAATGCTCTTGTTAACCCTTTTATCGTTTACTTCCTGTTTGTTTCCTCTGTTCTTTTTTTTTGTTTGTTTTGTTTTCTTTTCCCTGTCTCCTTTTATATTACTTGGGTCATTTTTTTAGTTGTCATTTCTGACTCTGTCTTTTTCTCAGTTTTCAGTTCTGTGTGGCTTACTGAAGGACTGGCCTCTCCCCTCTTGGGCTTGGATCTTTCTATGTTTCCAAAGATGGAATATGAAGGACTGACCCCCTCCCCCAACCCCGCTTCCCCAGGTGTATACAGGTACCGGGCGAGCCACTAAGGACAAGTGCAGGCTACCTAAGCCTGACTGTAACCACTCCACCGTGGGCCCAGCCGAAAAGCCCCCCCACCTCCCTGACCCAGTGGCTTTGCCATTAACCTCTGCCTCCCTGCTCAGACCTCATAAACCCAGCTCCCGTCCCAGCTTGGACACACAGGCTCCAAGCCCACGGGGGAGCCATGTCCCTCGCTCGCTCGATAACCAGTTCCTCGCCGGTGGAAGATGGAGTCTGCCTGTCTCTTTCCTTTCTCCTCCATTTTCCTAACCATTACAATATGTCTTTAACTTATCACAACCTACTTATAATCAATACCACTTCTAGCAGACTATAAATAAAGATCTCCTTTCTTGTGTATTAAGTCTATATGCGTTGCAAACCCAAGAAAGAACATTTACATCTTTTTTTCTCTCTTTCAACCATCAGAAATGTAAAAGGGCGAGCGTCTCCTTTGTCGGCTTATGTGAAGATTAGCTCCATTTTTCCTCCTCACTTTCAATGGCACCCGTGGCTTACTGTCTTGCAAGGTCCCTTCGGGCGAAAGAACTTCTATCTCAACTGTGCTTTCCCTTCTTTCTGGCTTCCATGGTTGCTGATGAGGAATCTGTCGCTATTGAATGCGTGGTCCCCCGTAGAAAGCAGTTGGAAATTACTTTTCTATAGAGGCCCAGAGAATGAATAATTGTGGCTGGCCTCCGCCGCTGGGTCTTACCTAGGCCAGATGTAAAGGAATGTGCAGGGTTATATTCCATTAAAACCTTATTTACACGCGCAGGCGCGAGCTCATGGTGCCTTTGGGGCCGGTGTTCTGGCCTCTCACCTGGAAGTCGTGTGTTCTTTTCCTCCGGTGGCTCTGAAGAGTTTTTTCTTCTTTGTCTTTAGTTTTCAGCAACTTGGTTCCGCTGCCCCTGATTAGGGGGTTCTTAGAGGGGTCACCCTATTTGGAGTATACTGAATATTTCTCAAGCTGGTAGTTTATGCCTTTGGCCAAGTTTAGAAAAGTTTGCAAGCGTGATGGCCTCATGCTTTGCTATTTTTTCCTATCTCACGGTCATTCTCATTTTCTTCTAAGACTCCAATAACACACGAGTTAGGTCTTTTGGTATTTATTGTTCTACAGTTCCTGGAGGCCCTGATTATGATTTTTTTTTCAATCTTTTGTTTCCCCCTCTGTTCAGATTGAACAACAGAGCTCATTTTTTTTTTATTTTCCTGTAATCTCCAATTCAGTATTTAACACACCTGCTGCGTTTTCTGCTTGCGTTATGCTCATTTTCAGTTTGAAAATTTCCATTTAGTTCATCTTCAGATTTTCCCACTTATACCCTGAATTTCTCTCTCTCTCTCTCTCTCTCTCTCTCTCTCTCTCTCTTTTCTCCATTTTTTCCTCAAGAATACCTTTATAAGAGCTGCTTTTAACCTTTTGCTGGAAAATTCCACCATTGATCTATCCTTTTAAAGTGCAGCTTGGCATTGTTTCAATATCTATTACACCCCGCAGTTTGGGACTGTCTTCTGTGCCTGTTGAGTATCGTGCCTGGGAGCGTCGGGGTCCCGTTCAGGTGTGAGGGAGAAGGCGCGCGTTGTTACCTTAGCGGGTAGTCAGTGCATCAGAGCTCGGGTGGCAATTTCACATGGGGACTGTGGCTTGACTGTGACTCCTTCTGTAACGCCATGAGGAGTGGCCTTGCTAGTGTAGCACCCAGGGTCCAATCCTGCACAGGGGGTGTAGTCAGAGCCTCCCCCACCTCCTTCACTGCGTTCTCAAAGGCTGCCTGTGGCTGGAGCTTACCGTGTCAAATGGTCCTGTCTTCCCCTGGGCCTGTCTCTCCAGACCTCCTCCAGCGAGCTGGGATTTCAGTTGTCTTGTCCTGTTGTAGAGAGCCTATATTGTACTTATATTTAGCAGAGGGAGGGAGGGAGGGGAAGAGGAGGGAAAAAGAAGAACAATAAAACAAGTCTTAATAACAATAAAACAGCCAGGCACCAGTGGCCCACGCCTGTAATCCTCGCTACTCAGGAGGCTGAGGTCCACAGATCAAGATTTAAAGCCAGCCCGCGCGGGGAAGTATGAGACTCTCATCTCCAGTGAACTACCAAGACGCTGGAAACGTCCCTGTGGCTCACGTGGTAGAGCTCCAGCCTTGAGCAGGAAAAGCTCAGGGACAGCGCCCCAGACCCTGACTCCACACCCCAGCACCGGCACAAGACAAAACCAGAAAAGCAGGTCTCTGCCTCCAGCTCTCGGCCCACAGATCCTCTTTGGGGGGGGGGGGGGTGACTCGGGGCAGCCCTCCTGGCGTCAGGCACCCGAGACCCTCTGCTGCCGTGACAACCACAAGGCTGGCAATGGGAGAGCGGGGGATTCCTCTGATGTCCGCAGCAGGGGACCCCGGTTTTGCCCACAGAACTCCAGGCCCAGCTTCTCCGGAGTGTCACCTTCCTGTGCTGCTGGCGCCCTGCCCGGCTCCAGCGTGGAGTGCAGGGGGAGGCGGGGAGCCGGGGAGCCCTGGGAGGTTGTGGCTGACTCCATCGGACGTCTGGCCTGGTCCTCCCTGAATCTGCCTGCCTCGGTTGACAATTCAGACGCCGTCAGTGCTGCTCCGCAACCTTCGACTTCCACAGGTGCATGGGGCATTTCCTCCACGTCCCTCGCCCACTTCCTCTACTTCCCTCCCCACTTCCTCCACCTTCCCTCACCGTTTCCTTGATTACCTCATACCACTCCTTTCATCTTCCTCACCTTGTTTCCTCCATCTTCCCCCTCACCATTTCTTCCCCCTCACCATTTCTTCCCCCTTCACTCACAATTTTGACCCTCCTCTCTCAGCATTATTTCCCCCACCTTCCTGTAACCATTTCTTCCATTTTCCTTTTTTTTTTCTCATTTTCCATTTTTTCAGCGTTCTCACTTTATTCTTACCTATCCAGAGCCAGAGCTGTTTCTATGGGCTTCAGTTATTCCTTGAATAACCGAATCTCAATCTTCCTTCGAGGTTTTCCCCTACTTCAGGCAACTTCTAATGTTCTTCCCGTCTCCACTGACATCATTTAGACTTTCTTCCATTTCTTTCCTGGGTTCTACGGACTCAAGTTTCATCCCTCTTTGCTGCTGATTTTGAACTTTTCCTGAGATTTTTTTTTTTGTAGCTCTGCAAGGAGTTTTTGTTTTAAAGAGGAACTTGTTTCATTAATATGTTTTTATTTATTTATGGTAATTCTTGATCAATAGGACAATTTTCTGGGCGGTGTTCATCATCTATTTTAATGTTGCTCCTATTTTTCTTTGTATTTTTCTTCTAGTATAGAGGTTTGAACTCAGTGCCTCACATTCGGTGCTTTACTGCTTGAGTCATGCCAGCCTTCTCTTCTGTATTTTTATCCTCATTGGATTCAGACTCCCTTTCTGTTATTCCTGGTCTTTCAGTCGTGTGTGTGTGTGTGTGTGTGTGTGTGTGTGTGTGTGTCCACCTCACACCCTCCCCAGATCTGTTAGGTGAGCATCATCTAAGGGTTGGACTCAGGCTAGAGAAGAAAGCTTTATTTGAGCAGTTCTACCACTCGAGCCCCCTCCCCAAGCCTTACCTCAATGACCAAGAGGGGGACTGGGGAGCCTGGAGCCATCTCCACGCTGTCATTTGGTCACGACGCTCCCGTGGGCGTGAAGGGCCTGGGGGTCTGGACCCACGCAGGGGCAGAGGGTGCTGGTCAGCATCGGGACTGGTGTCTCCTGTGCAAAGCATCTGAGGCCTAGAGCCGGGGAGAAACACAGGCGCCCCTCCCCATCCCCCCACCCCCCCCCCCGTGTGGAGGGGCAGCCAGGCCCGGCTTTGACCTTCCTTTGGCTCTGGGTCCACGTGGGCAGCCCTCAAAACCTTTCTGAGCCTCTCATTTCTCCTGCCCGCTGGAGTCCTTCTACCTTTAGGGGCTTCTGACTTGCATCTCGTGCAGCTCTGTGACCTAAAACGTCAGGCTTGATCGCCTTATTGTCTTGGGGGCCAAGGGCATCCGCCCGGCTTCCAGGCGCTGCCCGGCTCTGTCCACACGCGTCTCCCATCTGGATTTCCCCGGGGGTGTCTCTGTCTTCACGCCCTCTTCTCCCCTCCGTGGCCACTGACTTGAAAGCCCGCCCTGACCTGCATGACCTCATCTTCACGGGTTACAGCTCCTAGGATCGGGTTTCCAAATAAAGTCACAGTTGAGGCTCCAAAATGCTCCCCAAGCCAGAGCAGATGCTCCGAGGATTAACGAGACCGCGTCTAGCATCATAGCGCCTGACACAAGTGCGAAGAGCAGAGATAAACCTGCAGGCAGAGATGGGGAAGGGGCACGGAGGGCTGAGACTAGAGGGTAAATAAGGGTTCTCCACCCACCCCTCCCCCAAGGAAACCAGCCCGAGCCCGGCAGCAAGAGGAAAAGCAGCAAGGGGGAGCGACTCTGACTCCCCGGAAACTGTCGTCTCTCTGAGCCTGTGACCAGCACAGAGAGTCACATGGGCTCTTCCTGCCTGGGCTGGCTTTGAACCGTGAGCCTCCGGTCTCAGCCTCTTAGGGCTAGCAGGGATGACAGGCGTGAGCCTGGTCCCTGGCAGAGGCTGGCGGGGTTCTGCGGCCTTTGCACGGAGCGGGGGGGGGGGGGGGCAGGCTGGCACGGGAGGCGGGCCAGCGCCACCAGGAGCAGAGAAGCGACGTCAGGGCCCAGCGTGTTTGGGCAGGACCCCATCCCGGTGTCTGAATTCACCAGCCCGCCCCGGGACGCGTTTGCAGGGACTCTGACTGGGAATATCGTGACATAAAGCTCACAGCTGAGCAACTTCATGGGACCTGGCGCGGGGACTGTCACACACACGTAGGGAACTACGTGCAGGAGACACCTCCCTTGGCTAGAGAAAGCTGTCACGCGGCCCCAGCGATGCACGATTGACTTTGGTTCCTCCTCCACCTCGCGTTAAACGAGTCACTGCCGGTACCGGGTGGGATGGTATTGGTGGGGTTTCCTCGGATGACTACGTGGCTGGGGCAGCTACCAAATTGGAATCCCACAGGGGAGGCTTCTTAGATGTGGCAAGTAGGAAAGGAGGGGTGTTTTTCCTCTGCTCTTTGGGAGGGATTCGATACAATGATGGAAGAGGGGAGAGGCTCCGCTTGCTACCAACAGAAGCCAGCTTTCAGCTGCCAGGCGTCTTTTTCTGTTTTGCCGACCGAGTTTCTCTTAACTGTTTTCTTTTTCTTTTTTACCCGTTATTTGGCTGTAATATTGTTGCTGTTGCACCCCTAGATCCTACCTCGGTGGGTGGCGGGTGAGGCGGGAGAGTGCATTCCTGCATTCCTGGGGTACCAGACATGGCCTGAGTGCTAGGAGCCCCCAGTCCTGAATGTCAAACAAGACGTCCAGCTCTGTCCACCTTTGGTCCGATTTATTCCTAGGGAGCCAGTGTTTTAGGTGCCTGTTTTGTGAGGTAGGCTAGAAACTTGTAGTTTGTATTATATGGTTGTGGATACAGAGGTCTAGAGTTCTTTTTCTTTTTTTCTGTTGGCTTCCTATGATAACATCCTCACGAGAGTTATTTATTCGGGGTACAGGCTTATCTTCTGACTCTTCTACATACACCATTATGTCTTCTGCACATCATGAACGTGCTGGTCCTTCCTGTCTGCTGCGGATGCCTTGATTTCTTTTTTCTTGCTTGATTGCACTGGCGAGTATTGCTAATACAATGATAAGCAGAGAGGGCGGCGCTGGGCCCCCTGGTCTCGCTCCCGGTGTCTTCCACCCCCGCCTTCTCGGTTGCTGGGTGGGTATTTATCGCAAATCCCTGTTGTCTGTTCCACATGAATGAACTCCTTTTCTGGGTGAGCTGCGGAAGAGCGCGGTCAGCAGACCGTTAACCTGGATGCCGCCCGCTCGCGTCCATGATCTGCTCCAGGAAAGCCTCTGGCTGGTTAATGATCCGTGGAGCCTGCAGTAATCAATGGTCGGCCTTCAGGGCCTATCTGCTTTTCTGTTTTCTGCAACGGCTACGTGGGTGAGTCTGAGTGGAGACATAAGGGCGATCATCACCATCTTCCTGCGGTGTGATGTTGGTTTGGGGGTTGAGATCTTAGCCAACATGAAGAGGGGGTAATTGCGGGGACTTCTCCCTTTGTACCATACAGACCACCACCCCACGTATGGGCCTTACACATAGGAAGACATAAGAAATGAGCCTGGCTGGGTCCACAGACCCAGTGAGCACAATGCACGTGGCCTTTCTGCAGAACTCCACGTGTCCCAGGCTCCTCCTATCACTAGGGGGCCACGATGCATCTCAGAGACCCGGTATCAGAACCCCTAGGTACTCCCCAGAACACAGGCCCCCAGAGCCATGGCGACGAGGCTTTTGGAGACGACACTAGAGGACCAGCCCTGGGAAGGGAACCACTGAACTGCCGTGGACTCACCGCGTCTTTCCCCTTGGGCCCCTGGCCAGCTCTCCTTCCAGTGAGTTCCAAGTCTGAAAGGTGACTCCGGTCAGGGTATAGGGCTATGATTCTTTTTTCTTTTTTAGTTATTCTTTTCTGGCATCACTTTCCTTAGCCTTCCTGGCACCATCCTGGTTGAGGCTGAAGAACGAGTTTGTCCGATGCCCATCCATCTTGCTCTGTGTCCTAATGACCTCCAGGATAACTTTCTTGGCAGGACTTTGTGTGTGTGCTGATCCTAAGACTTGAACTCAAGGCCTGGGTGCTGTCCTTGAGCTACTTTTTGCTCAAGGCTAGCACTCCACCACTTGAGTCACAGCTCTACTTTCAGCTTTTTTCGTAGTTTATGGAAGATAAAAGTCTCCCAGACTTTCCCGCCCAGGCTGGTTTCAAGCCGTAATCCTCAGATCTCAGCCCCCTGAGTTGCTAGGCTTCCTGGCTGTTGGCAGGACTTCTAACAGCCCTCTCACCCAGATGCCCATTTCATTCACCATGATCCTTTCTCCTGGGGGGTTGAGCAGAGCCTCTGCTGCCTTAAGCTCTTCCTACTCCGTTTCTACCTGCAAGCCGAGCTCTCCACCAGCTTCTCTGCCACCAGCCTCTCAAGTCCTGGCCTACAAAGTCTGCCAAGGGCATCCTAGCAATGACGGTCATCCTCCATGTGACCTTGGGAGTGTGTCCTCCTGACTTTCCCATGGATGCACTCATTGGCAGGTGCCCTGGCCATGCACGGTAGGTCCGATCTAGCAGACCCAGTTTCCCGGCCTTTCCATTTCTTCCTCTGCTTTCTGCTATTTCCACTTCTCCTTTTGATGTGTTTGGGAATCATCCCCGAGGAGTTCACCCCATCTTGGGGGGTGGGGGTCGTGCGGTTTAATCTTGTTTTGTACGTGTGCGTGTGCCAGTCCTGGGCTTGGACTCAGGGCCCTGCCTGCCCTCTTGCTTGGGCCTTCTCTTTCAAGGCAGCTGCTCTACCATTTGCCATTCTATCTTTCTACTTTTAGGGTGCTGCTTCAATCTTTTTCTGTGTGTGTGTGTGTGTGTGTGCGTGTGTGTGTGTGTGTGTGTGTGTGGCGTGCATGCGTTTCTCCTCTTTGGGTTTTGTTTTCCTATTTAACCTGTTGTTTTCCGCCTCTTCCTTGAAGAGTGTCACGTGCACGCTTTTCCCCCTCACAGTGCTGCTCGATGCATCCTCACATCCCTGCGGGTAGCAGCGTCCCTTCTGTCACTTAAATATTTTATTCTTTCTGTAGCACGTACGACTTTTATTGAGGGTTACAAAGTTGTCACCTCCTATAGGAAAGGAGCAAGGTGCCCTTGTTACCTGTCTGGACCACCAGACCCTGCTGCCCACCCCCACCCCACTGCAGGGCCCCTGCTCCACACCGGCCTCCTCCGCTCGCTGCCCACCCCAGGCTGGGGTTGTCATGCTGTCTGCTCCAAGCGCCTTTCCGCCACGACAGCCCTGGAGCCGCCCTGCTAGGAACACATGGCTTTGAGAGCTTTCATCACTGAAGTAGCACGGAGCAGATCTGCAGCCCACAGAGGGCTGATTCTTGGATGACAAGCGTTGGCCCCCACGGCCCCATGATGAGTGATTGGGCTTTGAGGGCTAACGGCCTCTCTCCGAGTCGTTAGGACGTGGTGATCTCTTGGGGAAGCGTGCATGCTGTGTGGGACAGGGCCCTGCCTAGTGGGTCGGGTTTGTCATTTGTGTTATTCAAATCCTTTTGTTTCCTTTAATGTAGCTATTTAAGGCCCAGTTATTGGGTGAACATAGGTTTAGAATTATATCTCCTCATTTTTATTTATTTGATTGAACAGGGACAGAGTTTGAACTGAAGGGCTTGCTTGGCTCTCTGGCTCAGCTGGTTCTCTACCACTTGAGTCATACCTCCGGTTGACTTTGTGCTGGCTATTTCAGAGATGACCTTTTCTGCCCAAGCTGTGTTCAAACTGTGATCCTCCGGTCCTCAGCCTCCAAAGTAACTAGTATTACAGGGCTGAGCCAAGGGCACATAGCTATATCTCCTCTTGAACCAAGCATTTCATTAATCCCTAAGAGCCTATTTGCTTGGAATGGTTCTTGAGGCTTTGAATTCTACTTTTTGATAATTACCATTGTATCAGCATTTAGTCTTCTCCCATTCTTTTGCTTCAAATTTGTTCTTATATTTTAGTTATGCCCGTTTAATTTGCGTACAGCAAGATGTTATTTTTTATCAGACCTAATGTCTTCTTTTGAGAATTGACTGTCGATTGGCTGTGACTGTTGGCCCAGTCATTATTGCCTTCTAGTTCTTTCCATTTGTTCTGGAGAAAAGTGTGTGTGTGTGTGTGTGTGTGTGTGTGTATACATGCATGCATGTGTCCCTTTTCCTTTTCTTTCTTGTCAGGTTTTCAACTGACTAAGCTTCATGTTGTTTTTTTCTTTTTATTTTAAAATGTTATGGCTTAGAAGCTGTATCTTCTAGCTCTGTTTTTCAGTGCTTACCCTAGAAATCCTAACAGACATATAACCACACAGTCTAAGGTTAATCAATAGTTCGATCATTCTCTTAAACAATACAAGAAGCAGTACCACACATTTAAACCTCATCCGGGTCCTCCTCACCCACCAGCACCATCTTTTGCTGTAGAGATGTTGATTATGCCTTGATTTTTTTCCTACTCCATAACAGACCTAATACCATTGTACACACTAATATTCCTATTCTTTCCTTCAACAGATCGTTGTTGAACTCTGTGTGCCAGGCTCTGTTTTAGGAATACACAATGCACAGAGCAGGCAAAGACCCTGCACTTTACCTGCTAGCTGACATGACTGATTCTAAGCAGCACCACAACCTGAGCCAATGATAAATGTTGGAAAGAGGCAGTGATGGTGGGGGAAACGTGGAGTGGAGTGGAGAGGCTGGGGATGCAGGCGTGGGTTTCCACAGGAGTCAGGCTGACCTCAGGGGTGGTAGGATGGGAATTCAGGCTGGTGGGGAGAGGGAGGGATTGCACCCTGAGGGAGGAGTGGGCCAGTAAAGGGACAGTCCATATGGAATGCAGGTGCAAGCCTGCTTGGCTGTGGAAAGGACTCCAGTGTGGCTGGGGCTGGGGGTGGGGTGGGGGGCCAGGACCCAGGGCCTTGCACGGGACTCACTGCAGGGACCTCGGCCTCCACCCTGAGCTTGCAGCAGCCCCACAGGGCCCCGAGGGTGCGTGCAGCCGCGTCTGTCTCCCTGCCCTGTGAAGAGGCTCCCGCTGCTCGCGGTGCGGAGGACAGGCTGAGGGCAGAGGGCGGGAGAAGGTCGCCCAGGGCCAGCTGGGGGTTGGAGGACAGAACCAGGTGAGGGGCGACGGTCCTGGCACCGGGACGTGGCCTGCTGACAGCATGCTGCCTCCAGGCCATGTGCAGGGAGGGCCCAGGGCTGGTGTAGATGCAGCGGAGGTCACAACCAGCAGTTCCTTGATGGGGACAAGAGTCTGATTGTAGCTGGCTTGGGAGACGCTGGGAGGGAAGGCATGGAAGGCAGGAAGGCAGGCAGTAGAGAGGATCTCCAGGGGAGACCGCCAAGGAAGTTGAGGAGGGCAGAGGTGGGGAAGGAAGGAAACAGCATGCTGGCATGCCGACGACGGATCTGGTGGGGTGGGTACCGGTGGCACTCAGAGAGGAGCGGTGAGCTGCTGGGGAGTGATGGTGACCAGCCGGAAGCACAAAGCCTGTGTGTGGAGCGGGGGCGGGGGGGGGGCGCTTGCTTCCTTCCCCTCTCCCCTCTCCCCTCTCATCCCCTCTGCACCCACACCCCTTCTCCTTCCTGAGGCACGTCCTGGGGACTCTCGCCGGTGCTGGTTTTATTGCTGAAAACATCTCCATTTCATCCCCCATCTTGAAAGGCCGCTCGGTTGGGCTGGGTGAGGATTTTAGGCTGGCGGGTTTTCTGTTGCCTTTCCTCTCTCTGATCTTGGAAACGTCCGTGCAATGTCCTCCGGGAGCCATAGTCGGCACTGTGAAGTCAGCCGTCACTCTGATGGGGGGCTGGATGGGGCCTCTCTCGCTTGTGTTCTGCAGTTTGGCGGTGAGCACAAGGCCAGGGTTTGTTTTACTTTTTCTGATTAGAACCCACGGGGCTTCTTGAGGTTTACTTACCGGGCAGCTTTCAGAAGTGCTAAATCTCAGATGATGCCACCACCTCGCTGCTTCTCTCACCACTTTGGCTCCTGTGCTGCGTAGCTGTGAGGTATGAAGCTATCTGCCCCGCTCACTCTACTTCATGTTTTCCAGTATTTTCTCTCTGTCTTGGCTTTGCTGGTAATAGTTTTTGATTTATCTTTTCATTGGCCAATTTTCTATGGCTGTCTAATATTTTCTTTACATCAAGCTTCCAGCTTGTAATTACTGTATTTCTGTTTCTACAAGTTCTGTTAATTTCCTCCCACCACACCAACTCAGCCTCATTGGATCTGAGGCTCTCTTGTTCCCTTGTCACATTTTTATTTCCCCTTTTTATCTCTTTAAACAGATCCCAAAAAAAACCCTGATTAATATTCTGTTTCTGCTCATTGCAGTGTCTGAATCTGCAACTCTCATTCTTTTAAAAATATCTTTAAGTAGTTGTACAAAGGGAGTTCAACAAACCAGTTTATAAGTACAATGTAACATTTAATTTTTTTTTGGCATCCTCTTTACGTAGTTGCATAAAGGAATTTCAATTCAACATGTCAGTTTAGGAGTACAGTGCGTCGTGAGCAATGTCCCCCCTTCCGTCATTCTCCCTCGTCTCTCCAACCCGCACCCATCCTCTCAAGTTATGTGGTTCCATTCTGACATATGTACATTGTATATTATGGCTGCCTTTGCCCACCTTTCTCTTCATTTGTCTGCCCCCTCCTCTTGACCTCACCTCCTAAATCTGATTCTTAGCAGTTTTATGAGGGACTGGCTTTTCTTGTATTTGGTGATTTTTTTTTCCCCCTTACAACCTTGAGATTCAAAAGCTTCCCTGGAGATAAGAATCAAAACACTTTAACTGAACCTTTGCATCTCCATCCTCTCTGAATCCACCTTACAGCAGACTGTCTAGGCCACCTTCCCTTTACTTCAGTGGAAAAGAAGCATGGCTGCAAAGACTTGCGGCAACATTGAGAGAAGAAAATCTGGAGATTACAAATTAATAGCGGACTCTAATTTCTAATTATGTTGGGGTTTAAGAAATCTCCCACCTTAGATGAATATAAACTGTGACTAGATGTTTTCTAAATATTTAAAGTTCATATTTCTTCAGCAATTAGGTAGATATCACAACAGTGTTCAAAGTGTATCATTTCTTCTCTTCATGTAGAGACCCTTCTTCTTTTCTTTTCTTTGTCTTTTTTTGGTTGTTGTTGTTTAGTTGGGGGAAAGAAATCCCCAAATTCAAAACCAAATTTAGAACCAAGAAATTCTAAGATTTCTCTTTTTAAAAAACGTTGTTCCGCCATGGGTGGAAACTGATTCTACTTTTGAGCCCTCGCGCTTTTATTTTTTGGAGTTGTAAAGCTTCTTGTGATGTTTCTCCATGGCCAATCCTGGCCTGGTAGCAGGAGGGGCTTAGCCGTTCGTTCTTCCCTGAGGGCTAACCACTGGCCACTCAGATGCGGAGCCTCTCATCAGCTCCTGGGGGAGAAGCCTGGCTTGTCCCCTGCCTTGAACTCGCTTCTGAGCATGCTTCTGGACCCTGGGGTGGCCTTAGAGTCGTGAGCAGCCAGCAGCTGCTTCCGGGCCCCACAGAAGCTCCCATGAGGTCAGGATGCATTGCCCCATCATTTGTTGTAAATTCCAGATGGTTCTGGTGTTGTCCACCTGTATTATAAATGAAGACGCTAGCCAGGACAAGGGAATGATTGCTAGAACATAGAAAGCCAGTACTAAGTCCTATTCATTTGCACTGATTGACTAAGCTATAAGAAAAGAGAAAAATACTGAATGTGTCAGGATGGGGCCTATATGTGTCCTCACTCTCTCAGGTAAGGACCGGCTATGGTGGAAAAGGTTGGACAGGTGGCAGGAGCTCTAATGGTTCCCATCATCTAGATGCTGGGAGAAGAGAGGGGAGTGAGCTCCTTGTCATAGCAACAAGAACCCACCAGCGTCTGGCCGAGGCTGCATCGCAGGGGCTTGGGGGCCTGGGGTTAGAGTGAAGGTCAGAAAGGGCCCTGTGCAGGTGCTGCTGGGAGTCGGGGACAGCCAGTTCACTGTTGGTTCAGTGGCTGCCCCCAAGGCACCGCTGACTGTCCCCTTAATGGGCTCAGAGCAATTTGTACACTCTCAAAACCAAATGAGGCCTTCACAGAGCATGCAGTGATGAGGCTGCATCATCAATATTCACTCTGTTCAGGTTATGATGGAGTAGTTTTCAAGATGCAAAAACACACATGTGTTCTCCAAGCATGGTGGTTCTCCTCAAGAAAGCTGAGATCTGGAGGACAAAGGGTCACAGAAAGCCCAGGAAGAAAAGTGTCAAGAGAGTCCCGATTAACCAGCGAAAAGCCAGGCCGGAAGTGTGGCTTAAGTGGTAGAGCATCATCCTAGCCAGGAAGCTCAGTAAGTGCAGGACTTTGAGTTCCAGCCCGGGTGTCACAAAAATAAACAAAAATGACGTGTGCTGTGACCCTCCGAAGTGACCCACTCAGCTTGTCCCGTGGTCTTGGGGAGACACTGCTGCCTGCTCAGGGCGGAGCTTAGCGTCCTTCTGAGGAGTGTGCCTCTGCCACCGGCCCCCACCCCATGCGTGGGAACCCTAGGCACTCCAGGAGAACGGACCACAGGGAGCGCTGGCCAGAGCCACGAGTCCAGCAGGACCACGGGTGACTTCACGCCGAGGTCAGCAGCCACCGGCCTCTCTGGCCTTGTACTGGGGCGAGGGGAAGGTCGGCCGTGGAGAACGCTGACTCTCCCAGCAGCCGGCTTGGCCCTCATCCTTTGTCCCTGTCTTGTGCGCGTTGTCCCGTAAAGCTCTTGTCTGTGCACTGCCAGCTTCCTGGCATTGGTGCCTCCCATGCATCTCACCTTGAGGGTCGTATAAATGTCCCCCTGAGCCCTGTACCCCCATCCTTATTCCACTGCCAGGACGGGCTCCGGCGTGAGGCTTGGCGGGGCTGTTCTGGGGGCCCGGCCCGGAACGGAGCTGCCAGTGAGGGTCCCCCGGGGAACTGCTGTGCCTGGCGATCCAGGTCCCCTGTCACCACACCCCATAAAGGAGTGCACCAAGGACAGGAAACACATGTTTATTTTATGAACGACTTCAGGGAAAGAGTAAAAAAAAAAAAAGCCATCTGGAATGTCATCCAGGAGGCTGTGCTCTTTTTATTATGTTTTGTCGGTAAACAAAAAAAAAATTGCCACATTTAATACTTATGCCGGTCCTGTGGGATTTCTCTGACTAATGTAAAATGACAGTTGTCGCAGCATCCTATATAAATACAAGTCTGTTTGCGGGAGCCTGTTCTATTTTTAATGTACACCCCACCTAACTCTCTCTGAAGAATGGCACCCCAGGAATTTACAGTCCTGCCTGGTGTCTGTGCATGGTTCTCCATGGTCTTGGGGGAGAGCCCAGAAGACACCAAAAGCATCCCAAAGTTTTTAGTTTAATGGGAGAATTATTCACCTAATTCCCCCGTAGCTATTGTGTTACTGAATTTATTGCAGAGCAGAGCTGCAGGGTGGTATAGCTAATGAGTGACACGGCGTACTTGGTGAGCAGATCTATAATTTAGAGGCTGCTGATGGGCTTAGAGACAGACGTCTGCAGCCTGAGCAAAGCAGGCAGTAAAAATAAGAGAGATGCTCCCAGATTATATAAGAATGCACAGATGCTCTCTCTCTCTGTCACACACACACACACACACACACACACACACACACACACACACACTCAGTAGTCTCCTAACCCCCTTTGATTCTGCAGAATATGAACTTACCCAGCTAAGAAAGGCTGTGTGTTAAAAGTTTTCAATAAAGCCAAGTACCAGTGGCTCACACCTGTCACCCTAGCTACTCAGGAAGCTGAGATCTGAGGATTGTGGTTCAAAGTCAGCCAGCCAGCCAGACAGACTGAGCAAGAAAATCTGCGAGATACTTATCTCTAATTAAGCAGCAGCAAAAGGCCAGGAATGGAGCTGCGGCTGAAATGATAGAGCACTAGCCTTTGAGTGGAAAAAAGAAAAGCTAAGGGACAGCTCCGGGCCCTGAGTTCAAGTCTAGTACTGGCTCACAAGAGTTTACAATAGACCCCTCTCCTTCTGTACCCCTTTAGGGCCACAATCTGGTAGAGAGTTGATGTAGGCAGACAACTTTTATAATAGAAAGAAAGAAAGAAAAAAACAGGCCTGTGGGTTTTTTAATTTGTTTGTTTTTTCTGTTTTTTGGTGTTTTTTTGTTTTTGTTTTTGTTTTTGTTTTTTGGTAAGGCTCTTAGCCATTCTACGGCACCTTACAGACCTTTCAATAGATGCATGGATTTCCAGGTACCTCTTCTGAACGGGAGATGGTATATTCATATGCCCTGGAAGAGGCCCCAAATTCAGCTTCAGATTTCCTTTGCTTTTGTTCAGTCTCTTGAATAAAGCATTTTTGTAGCCCACTCAAAAGTACCCCCCCTTTCTCTCTGTTTACATTTTAATGGGCATTCCAGGGGAGTAGAGGATTTTAAAAAATTTTTATTGTTATTACTTACATGTATCCAGGAAGGAGGATGGGAAGAGCCAGGCAGCCTGAATACCCTGCTTCTGGATGTGGAGTTTCCCTGTTTTGTGTGTGTGTGTGTGTGTGTGTGTGTGTGTGTGTGTGTGTGTGTGCGCACTCTGGCCAGCTAGAGATAAAGCTGGGCAAGCACTAAAGAGAGAAATAAAGAGGGGAGGCCATTTTTATTTGGGTTTTGAATATACACCCCGCAAGCTTATGGCGTTTTAAATAGTGCTTCAGCTCTTCAGCAATCCCAGGAGCCATGAAGAATTCCAGGTGTATAATGCACGCACCTCACTGGTTTAGGTGGAGCGTCAAACCTAAACCTTGTTTACTGTCATCGTAAGATGCCATTCCAGGATTGTCCCAGATGGAGAAGAAGAAGATGGAGGAGTCAGGAGAAGAAGATGGAGGAGGTCAGGAGAAGAAGATGGAGGAGGTCAGGAGAAGATGGAGGAGGTCAGGAGAAGAAGAAGATGGAGGAGGTCAGGAGAAGATGGAGGAGGTCAGGAGAAGAAGAAGATGGAGGAGTCAGGAGAAGAAGATGGAGGAGGTCAGGAGAAGAAGATGGAGGAGGTCAGGAGAAGATGGAGGAGGTCAGGAGAAGAAGAAGATGGAGGAGTCAGGAGAAGAAGATGGAGGAGTCAGGAGAAGAAGATGGAGGAGGTTAGGAGAAGAAGACGATGGAGGAGTCAGGAGAAGAAGAAGATGGAGGAGGTTAGGAGAAGAAGACGATGGAGGAGTCAGGAGAAGAAGAAGATGGAGGAGGTCAGGAGAAGATGGAGGAGAAGAAGATGGAGGAGTCAGGAGAAGATGGAGGAGAAGAAGATGGAGGAGTCAGGAGAAGATGGAGGAGGTCAGGAGGAGAAGAAGATGGAGGAGCCAGCCTCCTGGCAGGTCAGAGAAGCTGTGGCTGGCCTCTGTCACCAGCGCGCTTGCCGGGACAGTGGACGGTGGGCCCAGCCCCTCGGCGGTGCCTTGGGGAGCTGTGGCCGGAGCCGGGGCGTGGGCCGCGTGGCCGGCGGAGGCGGCAGGTTCACCGTGGTGTGGGAGGACAGGGAAGGAAGCTGCTGCCTTGCGGGAGATTCTTCCGCGTGGGTGCTTGCGCCGTGATGACGTCAGGAAGGGCAGGGCCCGTGTCCCTGGGGGCGCCCGCGATGCTGCCTGCGTCTCTAGCTGGTGTGTTGATAAAGCCACAGACTTTTGGGCTTTTGCACACGTGTTGGTGGAGGCGTCTGGGCGTGGAAGCCTCCCCGGTCTGGGTTTCCCGGCGGTCACTGGGCTCAGGGGAAGGCGGGCAGAGTGCAGAGCCAGCTCCCCAGCCTGCGCGCAGGGCGGTGCCCGCGGGACCCGGCTCACGGGCACCGGGTGGGGAGGGGCAGAGCCCGGCACCCGACCGGAACGCACCTCAGCGTGTGACCGGGAGGGGGCAGCGCCCTCCGGGCAGCGGAAGCCGGGGATCCCCTTGCTGCAGCCTCTCCGGTGCCCCTGGGGCCGACCATTCCCTCGGGCTGCTCCACGACGCCATCGCCGTCGCCATCGCGGGGCTGGGAGCTGGGTGTGGGAGCGCGAGGCCGCCCTGCCGGGGCCTTGGCTGGAGCTGGGGGTGAGCAGCGTGAGGCCTAGAAACAAAACCACTGTTTCCCCAAAGGCTGGGATGAAGGAGACCGCGCCTTCCTATCGGTGCATTGGTCAAGGTAGGCACGTAGGTCAAATGGCTCCCTGGGCAGCCCCCTGCCCCTGCCTCGTCAGCAGGCCTGGAGATGCCCGACAGAACAGCTATGCATTCTGAAGTGTGTGTGTGCGTGTGTGTTTGCGTGCGTGTGCGTGTTTGCCTGCGTGCACACGCACGCGCCAGTCCTGGGACTTGAACTCAAGGCCCAGGTGCTGTCCCTTAGCTGGTGCTCTGCAGCTTGAGTCACAGCCCCACCTCTGGTTTTCTGCTGCTGGATTGGAGATAAGAATCTCACAGACTTTCCTGCCCAGAAGAGCCCGGAATCCAAGCCTCAGACCTCGGTCTTTCGAGTAGCTAGGATTACAGGTATGAGCCATAGTGCCCAGCCAGCTCAGAATAATGGGCTCTGTGTATCACTAGTCCCTGTGTCTGCTTGCCCTTGAATGGGGGCCCCAGCTCCAGGGTTCTTAGTGCTTTTTATTTTTATTTTTTAAATGTACCTGGCCTGGGGCTGGGGATATAGCCTAGTGGCAAGAGTGCCTGCCTCGGATACACGAGGCCCTAGGTTCGATTCCCCAGCACCACATATACAGAAAACGGCCAGAAGCGGCACTGTGGCTCAAGTGGCAGAGTGCTAGCCTTGAGCGGGAAGAAGCCAGGGACAGTGCTCAGGCCCTGAGTCCAAGGCCCAGGACTGGCCAAAAAAAAAAATGTACCTGGCCTGTCCCTGGTGGCTCATGCCTGTAATCCTAGTTCAAGCCCCAGGACTGACAAAAAAAAAAAAAAAAAAAAAAGATGGAGCTGATCCTGAGTGTCCTGTGCTTTGGCTCTGGGCAGAGAGGCACAGAGGGCTTTCTGACAGAGGTGGGGTTCACATTTGGAGACAATGGGAAGATGGCACTCAAGTCTTGGGCTCCCGCAGCCTGGAGAGGGCAGGGATTTTGAAGTCAAGTGGAGGTAGATGTGTCTGTAGATAATACTACAAACAAGGCATCTGCAACCCCAGCCTTTGAAAGACAGAACACAGGCTTGTAGAAGAAGTAAAATGCGTTCAATCAGATGACTCTGTCAGTGTAAGAAGATTGGGGGTCTCAGAGGTATAATTATTTATTGAACTAATTAAAACACAACTGTAGGCTGGGTGCCTACCAGCCTTCCTGCCCAAGTAGCCCCTTGCTGGGCACCTGGGATGAGAATGCAAAGCAACTCAGGGCTGGGCACTGTGGCTCATGCCTGTAACCAGACCCATAATCCTAGCAATGCAGGAGCTCAGCTCTGAGGACCCTGGACTGAAGCCAACCGAGGCAGGAAAGTCTGTGGGACTCTTACCTCCAATGATCTACCAAAAAAAAGCCACAAGTGGAGCTGTGGTTCAAGTGGTAGAGTACTAGCCTTGAGCAGATAAAGCTCAGAGACAGTGCCCAGGCTCTGAGTTCAAGCCTCGAGACTGGTACACACACACACACACACACACACACACACACACACACACACACACACACACACACACACACATCTTCTTTCCTTCAAATCCTGCAACATAGGGCCAGAGCCATGTCTAGGAATGATGTAGCCCTAGCATTGGAACGTAGGGCTCAGGCTCAGGGAGAGACACAGAAGCAAAGGCGTGAGTGTCTCCCAGAAAGGGTGAGGCGGGGGGGGGGGGGGGGCGGGGAGTTTCGAGGCACAGGTAGCCAAAGATGGAGCCCTTGTGGGTGGAGGACCTAAGTGCTCCCATCTAGAAGGCCATGGGCAGAGTCCACCTTCACCACTGTTTTCTGCACCCCGCTGTCCTTCCAGAGAGGCCCCTCCCCCTTCCCCAGGCCCACAAATCGAATCGCGCAAGCCGTGGACGGGCGCCCTTGGCGCTCGTGGGGCTGAAGCATCCCGACGGTGCCCGCCCTCGCTCCTTCTCCTTGCCCCCACACACGGCTGAAATACCGCCCTGTGGATGGGAAATGAAAAGGGTACAACCTTTATTGCTTCCAAGATCGCCCAATCTAGCCCAGAGGTATCATAAAACCCTAAACTTGCCTTCCAGGAATCATCGCTTGTAAGTAATGTCTTCCCACGTTAAGCGGTGGGCGCGCCGTGGTGCAGTCAAACACGGGGCTCTGTGGCTCCCGGGGGTCCGGAGTGGGGGGTGAGGGAAGCCGGCCTTTGGTGGGGGGACCGGCTTCCTATGGATAGTGGGGTGTGCGGCACGAAGTAGGGGTGACTGATGACAGCACACTGCTATCCAAAGCCAGAGACCATCTTCCAAGGGCCTCTCTAGGCCTGGAGCCTGGGCTCTCTAGCCAGTGAGGAGTTTGTAAACCAAATGGAGAGCTAGAGCCATTGAAATATCCATGCTTCGTCTATCGAGACATGCTGTTATTACTCACCCTAGAGTATTGTTTAAGGCCAGTCCAGGAGCCAGAGTGTTCCCATTGGCCGGCCCTTACCCCACCTCCCCGCTCCTAAAATTAATCAGGACCCCAAGTTAACATCTCCATCTCCTTGCCTGTTATTTTGGTTTTTGCCTTTTATAGTTTATGCATACGTGATATACTATTTAACGTTACCCGTCTTTGAACCTTAAGAAAAAAATGTTACCTTGTGCGTTCTTCTGGGATCAACATTCATCATTCAATATGGCGCCCCCAAGTCTCATTTTCACTAGTGGCATATGGCTACTGCGGACATGTTTTCACGGCTATGTAATATTCCACGGTGGGTCTCTCCCACAGTTTTACTTCAGTCTTTCCTTGCCTGTGACATTGAGCTGTTTCTGCTGTTTAAATTGTCAGGAGCGACACTGCCCAGGACAGCCAGGAGTCCACTTGCTGGTGGATCTGGGTTATTGGTGCTGTGAAACAGCGCAGCCACACAATCCCAGCCACATGTGATTCCCAGGACTCCAAACGGCGCGTTCCTTTGCTCCACTACACCCCGAGCCTCGGCTGGGAAGCATGAGCCGCTGAGGGCTGGAATACTGGCCTAGCGCTTGGTCCCATGGTGCCTCTGACCTTTCTCACAAGGAAGGGCTGGTCAGTCCGGGGTGGCAGCTCAGGGGTGTACCAAGGCTCCCGGTGGAAGCTGTAAGTTGGGGTTCTTGTGGTTGACTCAGAATGTCTGGCTGAATTGTCAGTGACATCAGGAGAGAGAACCAGGATCCGAGGGCCTCGAGGGTCTGCCTGATTCTGCAGTGTAGACTACCAGGAGCCCAGGCCCAATTCAGTGGAACGGCCACATTGTCAGCTCACTGGGATCGCCACTTCCATCCTGGTTAAAGGGGGAGGGGGGAATGGGGAGGCCACAACGGGAGCCTGGAAGAAAAGCAGCCAAGAAGAGCCCCTTAGCATCGCAGCCTCTGGCCAGGCTCACCCAGCCCTGAGGTCTAGAACCAAGAGTGACCATGGGTTCAGCATCACGTCAGACCTTTAGGCGTCAAAGAAGGCTGGCCGCCCAGGCTCGGCGTTAGAGAGGAAGGCGCGTGATGGGGAGGGCAGTGTCCCCGGGGGCCTCTCCACCGCACCCCCGCTCCCCTGATCCCGGGACTTCCTGCGTGTTTTCACCATGAGCTTTGCAATCTGGTAACAGCAAAAGAAATACAGAAATCATTTCCATTCTCCGTGTGTGTGTGTGTGCGTGTGTGCACACGCATGCACGCATACACGCGCATGAGCCTAACAGCACCGCCGAACGGTGATAATTAGATGAAACATCATTTCACACCCTCGCCCGGCGCGCGTTTCCTGTATTTATCACCAACCCTTTTCTCCCAAGTCAGCAAAATGGAGACTGGGATCGTATCCCACGGCCTCGGCGACTGCTCACGCGGCCTCCCGCCACCGCCAGCCTTTGTCCAGGAATCTCAGGGCACCGACCATTCACTCACTCCCGGCCCCTCCCAGCCCCGGCGGCATCCGGCCTGGTCCAGCCCCGAGGGCTCCTCCCCACTGGCTGCGTCTGACACTCGAGCAGCGTCCTCGCGCGTCCAGGGTGTGAGCCGGTGCGTCGGGGGTGCCACCTCCCCGCCGGGCCCCCCACGGCCGCCGTGCCCCTATCCTGACCTCCTCTTCCCGCGAGGACACCTGTGGGTGCGGATGGGGACCACCCCCACGACCCCCACCTTTCCCTGATCCCAACCTTCTAAGGCACTTCCAATGCAATGACAGCCTGGTCTCCTGGAGGCTGCATCTTCCACAGGTCCGTTTGGGGGTGCCCAACGCAGCCAGAGCGTCCCCCCACCCCCCCAGGGGGTTGTCAGACTTTGCTGAGCGAGCACAGCACTGTAGGGCTCCCGGGTCCGAGGCCTCCCTGTCCCACCGGCCCTGGGCCCCCCTGCAGCACCAGGAAGTCTCAGGGGCCGTCATCTTTGGACAGGTGACCCCCTCCACTTGCAGGGGGTGAGATGGTCCCTAAAGAGCTCTGCCCATCCCCCGTGGACACAGGCCCCTGAACACCCCCTGCCCCCCCCCCGTCCTGCTAGATGTCAGGCACCAGCTGGGGCCCAGAAGAGCCTGGGGAGGGGGGTCTAATTTGGGGGACACTGCATTCTAAGTGTCTTGCACTCTGGACCCCCCAAGCCCAGCCTTTGGGGGGGCGGTCCTTTGTGCACCTCGTGAGCTCCTCCGGCCCCAGCACGGTCCCTCCTGTCTGCTGCCCGCGCGGTGCTTGCTCTTCAGAGGCAGGAAGGGCGGTGCCGGGTTCCCTCTGGGTCTCAGAGCCAGGGACAGGATCAGCAGTGGGGACCACGCATCCTTGGGGAGCCCCCCCGACGCGAGCCCCCGCGAGCAAAGGCGCACAGCCGCACGCGCGTGTGAACCCACGTTCTACCTCGTGGCATGTTGGGGCGTGACATGGCAGGGGGCGTGGTAGGCGTGGCGGGGGTGGGGCAGTGATGGGGGCGGGGCGTGGTAGGTGTGGCAGGGGCGGGGCAGGGGCGGGGCCCCGGATGAGACCTGCCCCCTGGTCCCTGGCCTCTGTGCACGGCGCGTGCTTTACTGGAACTTTCACCGCGTCTCCCGGGCTGCTGGCCTCGCAGCACATTGTTGGTATAGAGAAGCGGGGTGTTTTGAATATGAGGAAAACCACGGTGTGTGTGTGTGTGTGTCTGTGCACACGCGTGTGCACCTTGTGTGAGTGTGTGTGTCCACATGCGCGTGTGGAGGCGGGGACGTGTGCCTGTGAGGTTTGCGTCCGTGTTCCTCTAAGTCCTGCGGGCTCTTGGCTCTTCCCGGGGCGAAGAGGATGGAGCACTGCTATTTGAAGACACGAGTCTCCTGACGGCCTCTGCTTTGTCCCTTCCCCCTACACACAGGGTCCTCAGCACCCCCCCCCAGGGTCCCCCAGGCCAGGCCAGCTGCAGGGACTCCTGACGGCCTCTGCTTTGTCCCTGTCCCCCCCCACACACACACTCAGGTCTCCCTGGGACATTTGGTGGCAGAGGACTCAGCGTCCTAGGAAACATATGCATTGTGGGGACTGTGCAGTGTAACCCCAGCATTCGTCACGGCCACTGCCAAGGTCCCCGCGTTCTCAGGGAGGCCCGTGGAGGTCCGCGCATTCTCGGGGAGGCCCGTGGAGGTCCCCGCGTTCTCGGGGAGGCCCGTGGAGGTCCCCGCGTTCTCGGGGAGGCCCGTGGAGGTCCCCGCGTTCTCGGGGAGGTGCAGAATGACACAAAGGCTGGCTTCGCGTCCGAGTGTGGCGCTGGGCACTCGGAGTTGGCCACAGCCCAGCTCTGTGCCTCGTCCCAGGGCAGCCGAGCTGCTTCGGCTCCTGCCAGGTGCCGAGTGGAGACACAAGCCGCCCACACCAGGGGACCGGAGCCTCCCTGGACACGGGGGCCCCTCCACGGAGGGAGGGCGGGTCTGTGACAGCGCAAGATGGCTCCAGCCAGCAGTGGGGTTGGCTGCAGACACAGACCAGGGAGATGCATCCCATTTTCTACATAGAACACCCCCCTGGTGCCCACCTCCCTGGTGCCCGCCCCCTGGTGCCCGCCCCCTGGTGCCCGCCCCCTGGTGCCGCCCCCTGGTGCCTGCCTGTGTGGCCAGGGCGTGAGGGTCACGGGAAGCCCGGGCTGGCACTCAGAGCCGAGCCCAAAGCCCTGCGTCGTAGGACAGGAAGTGAGGACGCTTCATTATGGGGGGCTGACATTTATGGCATGTATAAACAGCACACTATCATGACCCGATCATGAGCTCCGTCTGACCACAAGGAAGGCAGCGCTGGCTGAGCGCGCTGGAGCCAGGGAGGGGCTTTTCTACCAAAAGAGAAAAGGAGAAAGAACGAACCAAGTGTCACGCGCTCGCTCCTGATACCGCAGCTATAAAACAGGAGCGTGAAGGGCAGAAAATTGAAACCATCAGGAGAGTACGGGGTCCGAGACAGAGTCGCCACGGATGACAGGCACGCCGGACCGCCTGCGCCGGAGGGTGGGCAGATGGACAACTGGGGTCCAGAGGGAAGGGCGTCTCCCCAGGGAGGAAGCCAGGCTGGGGGGAGGGGGCGGGGGGGGGACAGAGGGACCAGAGGAGGGAAAGGGGGGAGGGAGGGAGAGGTGCCGCGTGGAGGTGGCCTTCGGTACTTTTTCACTCCTCCGGACAGGAAGGCCTTCGGGACGGGACGCTCGTGTTGTCCCCCGGGAGCCCCTCTTCCCTGAGCTGGCCTTGAGCTATGGTTCTGCTGACCTCAGCCTCCCAGGTAACTGGGATCACAGATGCCCACAGCTCTGTTTTGAGGGGCACGGCAGGGCTCAGAAGCAGATCCTGCAGGCGTGGACCGGAAGGCGAGCGGGCAGGATTTCAGGGTGCGTTTCGCTCTGGCGCCGGCACAGCGGTTCCCGTGCGCCCCTCTCGTTGGGTTAGGAACAGGGACGCTGCGGCCCCCTTCCTGGCTTCGGGCTCGGGGTCGCGTGTGGCGTTGGCTGGCTTCCTTCCTGCCGAGGCGCCCCTCCACTAACCTGCTCCCCCGTCTCCGGGAAGAGAGTTTGGAAGTGACTCGTGAGAGCGCTCCATCCATCTTCCCCCGTGGTCCTCGTCCCACGGAGGGCCTGTGCCAAGGGCCCCTTGCTGGAAGGAAATGGGGATTGGGGCGCAGCTTGGGTTCACGTTAGGACTCAGCCCTAAGACCCCCACAGGAAGCCACCCCTGGGGGCAAATCTCCAGGGGTGGGGGCTCGCGGGCCGTGGCAGGCGGGGGCCATGCAGGGCCGCGTCTGGCACACAGTGTGCCGTTCCCTCACAGGGCACCAGGCTGATGGGGTCGGTGGTTCTTTTCCTGATACCCTGATATTCAAGCCGCACCGGTGGCCTCGAGCAAGCCCTGCCTTCTGGAAGTTGGGAGCTTCGTCCTCCTGGAGCTGCGTGGGAAGCAGGCTAAGCAGCAGGAAATGGGCCGAGAGGTGGGAAGCCACCGCCGTCCGAAGGCCGCCCGGGCCTGGGGCCTGTGGGTGCGGCCCTGGGGCCCTCGGGCCCCCCCCCCCCCCCGAGCCCTGCTCACTGGAGGACTGCTGGGTCCACAGGGTACCCCCACTTTTCTCCTGCCCCTGAGAGGCCGTGGTCAACGGACAGAGGGGAAAGCGTCCACACCTCGCGTTCTTGTTTTCTCGTGTGCTCCTTTGGCTGGTAGGATCTTCCCTTGCTTTTCTGAATCTGTGGCAGAAACAAACCAACAAAAACCCCTTGACTTGACCGGTGACACGTGACCTCTGAGGGAAATCCGCCGTGACCTTGAAGGAAATCTGCCCGGTTTCTGGAAGTCACGGAGGCCGGTCTTACCAAGGGACGGCATGTCTTCTGCCAGGAGGCCGAGCGGATCAAGCTCATCTGGGCTTGGTGGCTTTGTTGGACACTCCTTGTGTTTTCTGGTGGCGTGGTCACACCTCAGTGGCCCTCACGTAAGGCAGCGTGCACAGGCCACGCCCGGCGGGCGCGTGCTCCCCCTTCGCGCCCGGGGTCCTGGAGCCCGCGCCGTCCGTCCATCCGTCTGCACCGAGCAGACCCGCTTCCTCCCTCTCCCCCTCGTGCCAGCCACCGCGTGCTGGGAAGAACTGCTGTTTCCAGGCCAGACGAGGCCTGGGAGCCTTGTTGAGGGGGCTTCTTGCCGGGAACAGCGTCGTTTATGGGAAGGCAGGCAGCCACGGCTTTGTGTCCTCGCCCCGTGGAGAGGCTGCGTCTCTGACTGGCGGAGCAATTGGGAAAGAGCCGCCGGGGCCACCAGGAGCCCCGGGCCCTGCAGACCAGCGTCTCGGGCTGTAAACCATCGCCTGTGGCAATTCTGGGTCTGGTGGAAGTCTTGGCCTTGGTGGGCAGCCACCCTGTCTGCGTTGCTACGCGTGTGCAGAGGTGTGAAGGCCGGAGGGAGCAAGCCCAGGCCCTTGCACGCCGTGGGGGACACCACCCAGCCTGCCTCCCTCCCGTGGGCCCCTCGGTGCCCTCCCAGGGGGGCCCAATAGACAGGGGTGCCGCTGACTCAAGCAACCGTCCTCCCCCCAGCCCCCAACTCGCGGCTCCTCTGCCCCCTCCAGCACGTGGCCCTGTGGGACAAAGGTCCACGCGATGACCTCTGCGAAGGTCAAGGCCACTCCATGAAAGGAAGGTTAGCACGTCAGTGTTTGACCCTCAGGGGCCCCTGGGGGGGGAGGGCGAGAGGCAGCCCCCCCCCCGTGGGGTGTAGCCTCAGGGTGGGGCGTGCGTGTAAAGCAGGTTCAAACCCTGAGCCGGGTTTGTCTGCAGCCTCTTGGCAGGCCGGGCACACGCGGCCCGGCTGAAGGGACTTTACTGCTGAGCTTAATGGGGTCGTTTTCTCCAGCACATAAACCCGCCCGTGCTAGCCGAGGTCCCCGGGGGGCTGGCACGCCAGCCTCTGGGAATGGTATTTGCCCCGGGAAGATGGGCTTGTGGGTGTTCGGCGCTGTTCTGGATGCTTCTTCCCTCCGAAGGAGCCCAGCTTCCAGGGGTTTCCACGACAGGAGCTCAGTTTGGCTCTCCCGTGAGGATGCACTGAGCGTGGCCGGGGCTTCTCCTTCGGAGCGTGGGAGGGTCCTCCGCCCGCGCCTGTCCCCACTGCTCTCGGGATTCATTTGTTCAGTGACCTTCGCGGGCATCGGTGCCTCACGCCCGCCCTCCGTGCCATTCAGGAAGCTGAGGCTGGAGGATCCGGGTTCAAAGCCGGTTCAGGCAGGAAACTGCCCGAGACTCTGATCACCAGTTAATCACAAAAAAGCTGGAAGTGCAGCTGAGGCTCAAGTGGTAGAGTGCTAACCTTGAGGGGCAGAGCTCAGGGACAGAGCCCAGGCCTCGAGTTCAAGCCTCAGCACATACACACACACACACACACACACACACACACACACACACACATGAACCTGTAGCCTGGGCCAAGCCCTTTGCCAGTCATAAATATATGAAGACAAATGGCAGATTTGGTTCCCAGCCTCAGAGAAGAGAGCGTCAAGCAGAGCACCTTGAGCGGCGGGATGGTGGCCAGGGAAATCGCCTCTGGTAGGTGGCTTTCCAAACGACACTTGGTGGGCGAGTGGGGGCCGGCCAGGGAGACGTGGCGCGTGCAGAGCCCTTTTCCTTTAAGGCCTTCTGGAACTCTCTTTATTCTCCATGGGGGAGGAACCAGAGCCCGTGGGGCCTGCGTATCGGGTCACCTCGTGACTTTTCAACAGCTTCATTTTCTAAAAAGTCAAGGTGAATTTCATTTCACGCAATAAATATTAACCTGGAAGGTTGGGGGTGCATTAAACTTTTATGGTATGGCAATCAGTTTCTTATGCAAGAGAGGACTTGCTTCTGGTTAAAGGAATTTGGGGGTGAAGACTCTCCTGGCGGGCGCCAGCCCTCCTCATCTGCTGTGTGCTCTGCACCAGGTCTGCGTATATGAATCATCTTGGACTCTGTTCCCTTTCTTCTCCGTCTGTACCTCTTACTTCATTCCCCAAGACTCTGGAGTGGCTCTCTTCTGCCTTGCCTCCTCTTTGAGGGAGAACCTCTGACATCCATCCCCTAGGAGCTGAATACTCAAATGCAGAGCTAGAATATCCATGTCTTAGAAGAGTAAGCAGAAGCTTTCCTCTCTACCTGCACGAGCAGTTAGCCATAGCTGCTGACAGGGACCCAGTCTCCTACCAGTCCGTGGCACCTCTCTAGGTCCTGTGTGTGACTTTCTCTTACGCTTGGTGGACTTTGGTGGGCTTGAGTAGAGTTGGGCAAGGGTAATTTAATGGGTATGGGGGGAGCTGGCGGTTGGGTGAATGGGTGGAAAGGAAAGACAGCTATGACTAAAGGACATGGCGACCAACCACCTACAAGGAGCTCTGTCTGAGGAGGGTTGTGAGGTCACCGTTGAATGCAGTCATTGTGCCCAGTCCAACGTGGATAGTATGCCCGTCGCCCTTGTCTGGCCCAAGTGCTAAATCGGTGGACGTGGTACTCACCGGTGGTATGGCTCAGGACACAGACCTGGCCCTTTTTCTTGCCTTCATTTCACTTGGTGATTAATATCTTTTTTTAAAAAATGTTCGGCTGCAGTGAATTCTGAATAAATTATTTTGTAACACACCGAAATCACTTTGTAAGCTTTCGGTTAACACCTTTAAGAGGCCTCCAGCTATAAAATATCACTTTATCATCTTGCCGATGCTGGACATTTGATGTAACACTCGTGTCTCGGAGGTGGTTAATAAATAATGAATGGGGAAATGATCCGGCGGTGACCTTTTGTAGAACATCATCCGTCAGCCGAACTTCTCTTCCGCCTTCCTTTGGCTCCGTCTTCTGCCTCTTGGAGTACAGCGGTTTGCAGATGGGGAGGTTTGGCTCCTGCCGTGGGGGGGCATCCCGCAGGATGGGGTGTGTGTGTGTGGACTTCTGGGCCCTGCAGCTGCCTTGGGGACCCTCAGGAGGGCAGGTCCGCTTTGGGCTTGGTGTGTGTGTGTCTCCCCCTGGTGGTGGGGGTCAGGCCCAGCGGGACCCCAACGGAGGCTGAGGAGAAGGAAAGTCTGGCGGCGCTGTGGTCAGCCGGGCAAGCAGAGGTCATCGCTCAACGGAGCTGTTATGGCCGGGCCTTTTGCAGAAAGCACTTCTAGCTGACCATCCCTCTCCATGCCACAGCAAGGAGCAGGGACCGGACCACAGGGTCAAAGCCAGAAAAGTGACATGTGTCTAGGCCAGCCCCCGGGCCCCAGGCGGCCCGAGGTTCGGGAAAGCCCACCACGCCGTCAAGGTGGCAGTTGCTTACAGAGGATTTGCCGCTCGGGGCCAGTGTCCACCATGGATGGACCCCCTCCCTGCGTGCATAACCAGGGCCGGAGACCCCGACGCCGGGGCGCAAGACAAGCATGGGGGGGCTCCACCTCAGACCTGTGTGCTCAGCAAGGTCACCCCCACGCACACTCCTGGAGGTGCTGACCAGGGCCTGGCAGAGGCGGGGACGGCAGGCGGGGGGGGGGGGCAAGGGAAAGGGGGAGGAGGAGAAAGGACAAGGCCAAAGGGGGCCAGGGGGCTGGGAAGGAAGCAAGGCGGGGGAGGGGGGCCCAGAGGGAGACTGTGGGAGGTGAGAAGGAAAGAGGAGGGGCGTGGGAGCCTGTGGGGACCTCGTCAGACAAGACTTCCGGGATGTGTTGGAGTCTGTGGCAGGAAGTGGACGCACAGGAGATGCCCAGTGAATGAATGAATGAATGAATGAATGCAGGAGTGAATGCACCACTGGCCATGCTGATTTCGGGGAAATGGCAGAGAGGGGTGTCCGTTGTGCAGGACTCCGGTCTCGATGTGGCTAATGATGGAGGGAGTGGGTGGGGAGCGGTTCCAAGGACAGGTGCCACGTCCGGCCAGCCCCACCCCCACTCCCCGGCCTCCGGCAGGGCCCCGTGAGCCACGAGGCGAGGTCCCCGGCTTGCCCCCCTCCCCCCCGCATTCCAGGCTCCCTCAGGAAATCTCAGAGCAGCGAGGACGTGGTTGCCCCCGCCGGAGGGTGCACTTAATGCTCTGAACCTGTAATACCAATTCGGGCATCTGAAAATCACCCTAAAATCATCTCTGGAGTTTTATTTCCTCAAATCCTGAATAGATCACATTTTATTGTCGAACACTGAGCTCTCATTACTCTAGGAAGTGCCATTACTGGGCTATTACTGGGAAGAAATTCCTCTCTCCTGTTCTGATTAAAAACCTCCTGTTCATATTAAAAAAATTATTTCAGGCTGTTCCTGTTTTTTTTTTTCTTCTCTTTTCTTAAATGCTTCTGAAAGTATAGACACGGAGCGGAGCGTCCTCGCTCCCGGAGCCCCGTGCGGGCTGTGGATCTGCCTGGGCGGTGGGGCCCGGGCCCCAGCCAGGCGGCCAGGGGACCTAGAACCATCTACTTGGTGAGGAGGGCCCTTTTCTGGCCCTCTGGTTGCTTCCTGGGAGTCTGCGTGTAGTCCTGGCCTGAAGAGGCAGCTCTCGGCGCCACGGTTCAGTTCTGGGAAGACGGCCCTGGGACCATGGCGAGAAGGGTCCACGACGTGGCTTTTCCGTGGAGAGGCGGCGCTGTCTTGGTCCTGGGCGTGGGGATGGCAACTCGATTGTCCCTGGGTCGCACACGGCTCGTCCGGCCCCCCCCGGGTCGCAGCTGCTGGCTGAGCCGCGCGTTTCCCGGTGGCTTTGTCCTTCCTCCCTCCTCTGGGATCACTCTTGTTCTCTGTGACCTGGGGTGCGCACCTCCCCCGCCCCCGCCCCCGCCATGCACACTCGGGAGGAACCGCCGGATGGACCCGGTGATCTCGGAGTTACCATGTGACCCTCGAAGGCGGGGGTGGAGATGGCAGCGTGTCTTCCGTGCTTCCAAGCTCACACCATGGGGTAAAGCCCAGTGTGCCCCTGTCTTCCTCCACTCCCTGGGTGTTCTTGCCCACCTCTGCCTGTTTCCTGGTGATGCAAAGCCCGTGATAGAGACCCTGGTGGACCGGGTCCTGGCAGGCGGGTACAGGTGTTGGGGGGGGCGGGTAGGCGGGTACAGGTGGAGGGGGAGTGGCGGGCAGGCCCAGGCAGTCGCTTGACCTGCAGTCCTCAGGCCGCGGTGCCTTAGAGGGCGCTTAGCGTCGCCCTGGGGCTGGGCGTGCGTGTGACTGGAATTCCTGAGAATTCGTTACAGCCGGCAGACCCCGCGACCCCGCCGCCAGCCACCGTGGCGGGACCGTGGGTGTTCTCTCCTTGCGGAGAGCTCTGCATCCACCCTGGCCCATGTCTTCCTTCCGGGCTGTGGCTGTGGGGACTTTCCTTTCTCCTAGTGAGCAAGCGCATGGACGGCAAAGCTCTTGGGCCAGGAGCCACTCGGCACACCCGGGCTGGGTTTCCTGTTGACTCGGGGCTCCGGGGCCCGCGGGGTCCGCCCCCGGCTCCCCGGTGCTCTCTGGGGCTCCCCTGCAATGGACAATGGGACCAGCACTCCATTTCCAATGTGGTCCCCATGCCTCTGGCATCGTCTCTGGGCCCCTTCTCCTCGCTCGACAGCTCTGCCCCGTCATCTCTGCTGCTCTCCCCCGGCCTCCCCCCCCCACCAAAAAAAAAAAAAAACCCATCGTGCTGATGGGCGCCTTCTTACTTGTCACTTTGGAGCTCATCAACCAATTCTATAGAGAGGTGACCTCCATGACGAGGAAGAGCCTGGAGTTGGCCAGGCCCCAGGCGGAGGCGCGGCGCCTCCTCTGGCTGGCAAGGTGACATTGCGTGTCCCATCAGCATTCATGGCTGGCTCTCCTCTCCTCGGAGAGTAATTATTTCTTTCAGAGCGAAAGGTCCAATTTGCTGTAAAGAACAGAGCCCCAGGTAAAAGGCAAGCGCGGGCGGGAAGCGCTCCCGACACAAAGGAGACCCGGCTGCCCCGTCCCCAGCTCCTGGGCTGCGGACGCCGCATCGCCGCGGCCATTCCGCCAGATTTATTATGTGCGTGTGCACTTCCTTCCCGTCACAGTGCGTTAGGGGGCCGCACGCTCCTTTGGCGAGGCTGCTCTGGAGGTAGACCCGAACAGCTTGCAGCCACGCTGGCGCTGACATCCTGGGCCTGGGCCCGCCTCCGGGTGGGAGCCAAGATGGCAGCCCCGGGGAAGTATCACAGGGCCGTCTGCACCCACGTCCCCGACCCCCGCGCCCCCACAGCAGAAGAGCCGCCGGCCTGTGGCCCTCCACGCCGGCACCTGATCCCGGCTCGCTGCGCGCCCGCTCTGTCTCAGACCCTGGGCGCCCGGCCTCGCGCCAGAGCCGCACAGCAGTGTGGGAAGTTTCCCCATGTAGGGAGAGGACCGAGGGAGAGGACCCCAGTTCCAGGACTTCTGCTTCCCCCCCCCCCCGCCCACCCCCGGCCGACACCTGTCCCTGGGGACTGTCTGCTTCTGTATTGGTCGTCCTTCCGTGGAGCTGCAGTTCCACTCCTGTCTTGCATCGTGGGGCCTTGGCACCCGACATGGCACCTCTCCCGGGATGGGGGCCCACGCCCTTTGCACTTGAAGGACCGGGTGGGAGGGAAGGAGGAGATGCCTGCCCAGAGCTGTGCAGCCGGGCAGCCACAGAGCCTGTGTTTTCCAGGTTTCCCGACACATCACGACAGTCACACTGCATTTTACACACTCCCCGCCCCCGCCCTCCGCCGTAACCCACGCCGTCCTCACTCTTTCTGCTTACTTTTGGGGTTCTGTCAACCCTGGAACCTTTCCTGAGCCTAAAGGGGAGAATTGCAGAGGTGCAGGTGTCCTGGGGGCTCCGCAGCCCGACGGGGGAGGGAGCAGGCGACTGACCCTGCTTTCCTCTCCCCCAGCGTGGAGACCTTGAAGAAGGGCGCTGTGCATGCTGGGAGGGGCCAGGGGCAAGGGGAGGAAGCCAGGATGGCTGAGGCAGGTCCCCGTGGAAAGGCGGTGGCGTTTACCACTGCTGGCTTGTTGTGTAGACAAGATGTCCCAAGGTCAGGTGGCCAAGTGACCTACAAAAGGGGATAGAGCTTATTTGGGGGAGGGGCAGAGCAGAGCTGAGACTTGAACTCGGGGCTTCCTGACGAGTATACGAGTACGTGTAGGTGCAAGCGGGGAGGAGGGGGTGCAGCTCCGGACGTCACGGGGAGCCTCACGGAAGCCCTGGGTTTGCTAGAGGCATGGCTGTGGGTCACGGTGACGGTCGGGGGAAGGGAGGCAGGGGGCGGGGTCCTGCCAGGGCTCACTCCCCCAGCATTCCCGGGGAGCAGCACCACCACCCGGGTAGCTCAGGGGGCCGCCATGCCCGGGTCTGCACCGGGCCTCGGTCACACGGACCCGGCCCAGCGCCCGTGGGGACGACCTCAGGGTCCCGCGGGCACCGCGCTATTATTACCCCTTGTTAGGCCCTTCTCCTCTGGGCTCTGAGCACCTTGTCCCTGCCCGGGGGGACTGAGCATAGCACTCCCTCCGCACGGGAGCACCGGCGGGCACTCCGTCCCGGCCCCTCTCGTTCTCGAACTCGAAGCACCCGTAGCTATCCACGGACAGCAGCTTCTCCGATTTTTCCTTCTGCGGGATGTGTCCGGGTTTGAACTCCGGGACCCCTGATCACCGCCCAGGCGGCCTGCCGCTTGAGCCGGCCACACTGCCAGCCCTGGCGCCGACAGCTCCTCTCCGGGGGCAGCCGAGCTGGTCCGGACCACACCGGCACCCACGCTTCTCACTTCAAACTGCGGCAACAACTTGATTTGAGTTGATGTATATGAAGAAATAAAACCTCTGAAGTCAATTGACTTAAACATGGAACAAATGCAGCTTGGTTATTATGGTGTATGGTAAATTTTAATGGCATTTAGAAAGCATTTTTGTGGGGTAGAAAATAGAAGCAAACCCATCAAACTTCAACTATGTTCCATGTTTTATAGTGCAGAACATTTTTCTGCTACAACCCAAAGACTTTAAAATGTAATAAGGTACGTTTGAACCCAAGGGTTTTAAAATATACGTAAGAAACACACATATCCAGAAATGGAGAAAAATAATCCATTACAATCCGGGTTGAGTGAGAAGGGAAACACACATTACTGGGAATGCTTTTAACATTTCATGTTCTGCAGACTGTTATTTATTGACACATATTGTTGTTTAAGGATTAATATATTGCTAAGTGAGAGAGGAGAGCTGAGAGGGGTCTCATGCTCAAACATTGTTGGGTTTTTTTTTTGGTTATTTGAGAATGTTTACTCATCTATATTTAAAATCGTATGCCGTACAAATTAATATATCAATTGAAAAGTCATACAAATCTTCCACGCTCCCATTTCACTAAATATATATATAGACTTTCACACGAGTCTTCTATACAGTGCTATCCTAGAGGTTTTCCAGGATGTACCGTCTTGGATCTGAGTGCTTTTGCCTGGGTGCCACCGTGTCATTGTGTGGGTGTGTGGGTGTGTGGATGTGTGTGTACACGCGCGCTGTGTGCTGCTAGTACAGCTTACACTCAAGGCCTTGCTCGCTTGCTTACCTTTTTCCACTCAAAGCTGATGCCTCTGCCACTTCAGCAACACCTCCACTTCTAGCTTTTTGCTGATTAATTGGAGACGAGAGTCTCTTGGCTTTGTCTCCCTGGGCTGGCTTCAGGCTGTGGTCCTCGAGATCTCAGCCTTCAAGTGGCTAGAATCACGGGCACGAGCCTCCCGCGCCTGGCCCACACTGTATTTTTTTTTTGGCCAGTCCTGGGGCTTGGACTCAGGGCCTGAGCACTGTCCCTGGCTTCTTTTTGCTCAAGGCTAGCACTCTGCCACCTGAGCCACAGCGCCCCTTCTGGCCGATTTCCATATATGTGGTGCTGGGGAATCGAACCAAGAGCTTCATGTGTAGGAGGCAAGCGCTCTTGCCACTAGGCCATATTCCCAGCCCCCCACACTGTATTTTTAAACCAAGGTCTTTGCAGATTTTCTGGTCACCCTTACCAAATCTGCTTGGTTGTTTCTGTGGTGCAAAAGCAGTCTTAGAATGCTCTAGAAGGAGCTCCCTCCTTGCTGGCAGGGCAGTAGTCACCCGCAGAAATCTCCCACTCTCTTCAGGTCTGCGGGGGCTGAAGAGGTCCCTGGAGTCCGTCAGTTCGGGGCGTCCCGCAGGTGTGGTTGGGGGTCCGTCCCGGGGCATTTGCTGCTGCTGTGGGCAGAAGTCCGGGGGCGCTTGTCACGCGGAGCAGGGGTGGCGCTCCTCAGAGGGCCTGGAGGTTCTGCGCCACCTCCCGCGGCTGGGATGGGCCCCACCCTCCGGCGTCCAGACCCGGTCACTCCCGAGTGAGGCCCGGGCTCACCCAGTGCCTGGGGTCCCTCTGTGCCCACGGGGGACCTGCCCCCAGTTTCCCACCCCTGCCCGTGTAGGGGGGCCCACGCTCATCGCGCGTACCCCTCCCTCCTCACCCAGCCCTGGTGAATGAGACGGGGGGGGGGGGGGGCAGTTCACACGGATCCGCTTTAGACCGGATATGTGGGGTGAAGCTTCCTGCCGTGTGAGTGGTTGGTTGGTTGAAGTAGGTCTAAGTGCGTCTCCATCTTGCCCACAGAGGAGCCGCGGTCTTCCCTGGCCGGGCCTGTGGCGGGCTCAGCGCCACCGAGAGGCTGAGACGTCGTTAATGGGCGCGGGCTCCGGTGTGGCGGTGCCGTCCTCCGCCCCCCCCCCCCCGCAGACTCCTCCCCGTGCCCCCCCCCCCATCTGCCTCCTCCCCGCCGCTGCTCACGATCGTAGCGGCCTCCGGCCGTGCCTGAGCGGGTGCCAGTGCTTCGCGAGGAGGAGCTCATCTCCTACCCCCGCCGCCTGTGCCCGCTGCCCGGGGGGGGGGGAGGCGCCCATGGACCGGCCTGGGGCTTCGAGCCCTAGGGCCTGTCCTTCGCGGGACCGGGATCGGAGCCCCACGCGCCGCCAGCCGCCCGCAGCCATCGCCCGGCCTGGCCGCCTGCCCTGGCAGGTCCTCCCTGGAGCGACGGGCACCTGGGGTGGAGCCGCAGGGCCCTGCACCCGTGGCCAGAGCTAACCCGGCTGCACGCCGGAGTCACGGGCGGAGGCCCCCACGGGGCGTGGCCGGTGCCCGCCACCCCCAGCCGGCCAGCAGGAGGCCCCGGGCCACGGGAGCCGAGCCACCGCCGCAGCCCACAGTTCCCAGGGCTGGCACTGCTCCTGTGCGGCACAGGGCGAATCTTTTTTGTTTTCTTTTTTTTCCAGTTGTGGGGTTTGAACTCAGGGCCTGGGCGCTGTCCCCGAGCTCTCTCACTCATGGCCAGCGCTCTACCACTTTGGTCCACAGCGCCACTTCTGGTTTTCTGGTGGTTCATTGGAGATAAGAGTCTCACGGACTTTCCTGCCCAGGCCGGCTTTGAACCGTGATCCTCAGATCTCAGCCTCCCGAGTAGCCAGGATGAGGGGCCTGAGCCGCTGGTGCTTGGCTCACTGCAGTGTTTCTATCCCGTCCCCTCCCCCATTCCGTCTGCTTGTGACTGCCAAAGATGTCCCCATCGGTTCCCAGAAGTCCCTGGGGTGGGGGACGCCCACTGAACCCTGGAGTCAGGAAGTTTTGTAAACTTCCTGTAGGTGTCAGGTCCCCCCACAACCCTGACCCCAAGCTGGCTGTGGTCGAAGGAGGCTCGGCCCGGGTTGGGCGTGGCACCCAGGTTGGGGTGGGGGCTGCTCTGCCTCTGCCGCCGCCCCCCCTCCCATGGCGCCCCTCCACGCACCTGTGGGTCTGAGTCACGGAGGCCGGGCCGTGTTGCACCCACATTTAACTAGAGCCCATGGAGCAGAGACAAGAGACAGCAGCAAACACCAGACAGTGACCGCGGCTCGCAGACAACTTTGCTTCTTTGGGGGGCTGGACGGGGGGACTTGGGAGGAAACATAAATTATTTGGAGAGCAATATTACTCTCTTTTTTTTTTTTTTTGCTTCTGAAAAGGGTTCTGCATCTTTAATAGAGCCTGGGTTTTTGAAACATAACTCACCGGGTTGTACAAATACCCCATCAATAGTGCGGTGGCTCATTTCATTGTTCCCAGCGCATGGAATTTTCATTATTTGCACTGTTGATAAAAGGCGGCATTTTCAGCAGATCCGCACTACCCCATTTAGCCCAGAACAATGATTTATTCCTCCCTCACTATTGGACATCCTCAATTTCCTTGGGTAATAAAGAATTCCCCCACGGTTCGGATGAGCAGGGCCGGCCAGCTGCTCCGAGCTTGGCCAAGTCCAGCAGAGCAAGTGGGGTCCTGACTGATGTCCCGGCTGCGGGACGCGCCCCGGAGCGCCTGCTCCAGCCCTGCTGGCAAACACCGCCTCTGGAGCGAGCCCAGAATTAGCACATGGCATTGATCAATGGCTCAGGAAGCCGCCGAGTCCCTGATGGAAAACCGCCCATCTCCGCCCAGACAGCGAGCTAGCTGCGGGCCTGGCCCAGCTCCCCCCCCCCCCCACCCCCCTTCCTCCGCAGTGCTTCTCATCCACACATGAAACGCTAAGTGGGGCTTTCATCCCAGCCCCAACCCAACCCGGACACCGACAAAGTTGGAGCATGGGTGCCTGTGCGCGGCGGGGGGGGGGGGGGGGGGGGCGCTGTCTCCATGTTAGAAAATTCACAGACTGCGCAGAGAGAGGAAATAAGAGTCATAGCCTCCACCTGGAATGGCGAGGAGGCACACATTCCGCACGAAGGGGGATTGTCGCAATCTTGGGGCAAACGGGCTTTGGTAGCGAGAGAGGAGGGGCCGCCGACAGTGACAGAAAGCCCGGACTCGCCTCTCCTGCAAACACAGAGCAAATTACTCCAGGGCAGCCTTGCCCGGCCGAGGGGACGATGGTTTGGGTGATCGGTGATTCTTTGCTTCTCCACCTCCTGGTGAAATGGTCGCTGGATGAAGCTTCAGAAAGAGCTGGAAGCGGGGGGCGGCGGGGGGGGGTGGTGGAGGCGGGGGAAGGGCGCTGAGTGAGGGGCCCTCTGTCCATCAGACGCAGGACTTGTTAGAGCAGAAGGCAGCGCTCAGAGCAGATGAATGACTTGGGTACCTGGCGGGGCATCAAGAGAACCAGAACGAGGACATTTGGGGCGAGTCTGTTTATCAAGGGGACACAAGGCCACTGTTCTCAGTCTCCGTTCACCCATCACCCAGTGAGTCCGGTCCATGCCAAGGACTCTCACGTAGGCCTAAGCTCACCTCACCAGTCAGATGCGAAATCCTGCTTCAAAGCAGTTGTTGCTACGGCAACGCGGTCTCATGAGCCACCTGCTTGTGGTTGGGGGGGGGGGGTCCCAGGTGAATGCGCACAGGTGTGTCGGCAGAGAAAAGAATGACGCCAGCCGGGGGCCAGAACCCCGTGGGGACGGGAGTGCTTGCGGAGGTGTTAGACCTGTCCTGAGCACATGGACCTCCTGGCTATGGTTGAACGAGGCTCAGCCCGGGCAGGGGGCTGCTCTGCCTCCGCCCGTCGCAACCCCCCCTCCATGGCGCCCCTCCACGCACCTGCGGGTCCGAGTCACGGAGGCCGGGCCGTGTTGCACCCACATTTAACTAGAGCCCATGGAGCAGAGTCAAGAGACAGCAGCAAACACCAGTGACCGCCGGCTCGCAGACAACTTTGCTTCTTTGGGGGGCCGGACGGGGGGGGGACTTGTGAGGAAACATGTCCTCACGGACACCTGCAAATAAAGAATCAATTGTCAGGGCCCCACCCAGTGCCAGGAGAGAGATGGAAGAGTTAGGTTGGCTTGTGATTCTGAGAAGCAAATGTTTCTCTCATACCGGCCTTTCTATTGATTCATGCAAACGTAGAGTGAGCTGTATGTAGTCCTCAGCAACCCGTCAGCCAGGGGATACAGGAGAATGAGGGTGGGGGGCCCACATCCCCTGCCCTGTGAGGGGGAGGCGGTCCTAGGGGACCCAGCTATAGGGAGGGGTCCCTGGCTACCTGATTCCCCTACCCGCCCAGGCAGCTGCTGAGTCCCCGGCTTTTCAACCACTAATGGGGAGGCTGAATAAATATTTCAAGGTCACCTAAGGGCTCCCTTGGGCCTTGTTTACTCCCAGCATCCCTGCCACCTCAGCCTAGAAGTGCCTCAAATTGCAGCCGTAGGAACGGTGAGAAAGCAGCTCTTTATTTATTTATTTGATTATGAATTTATTTATCTCCACCGCCTTCACCGGCCAGATGGATGGGAACTCAGTGGACGGCCAGCACCTCTGCTCTGGCCCATCCCTTGGGCTGGGCCGGTGTTGGCATCTGCTTGCCCCTGTGTGTGTTTGTGTGTGTGAGTGTGTGTGTGTGTGTGAGGGGGGGGAGAGAGGGAGAGAGAGAGAGAGAACTGGGGGTTGGGGCTGTCGCTAGCTCTATAAAGTTGGGGCCCAGGCAGAGACCGACCTCGAGTCCTAGCATGCCAGGCCACCCCGTGTTGATGACGCTGCCCCCCTAAGAGGTTGAGGCTCTCACGGCCATCTTATCCCAGGAGCCAGAAGAGGAAGCAAGTGCTGGGCTGCAGGTGCCCTGGGGATGCCGAGCCTTTCACTGGACCCCGGCCGTGTCCCCCCCGTAACTCTACCCGTGTCCTGACCCTGGGCCCCCTTTGGGCCCGTGGATGGAAGCCCACGGTCAGTCTCCCCGGTGACCGTCTGTCCACAGCCTCTGCCCACCCACACAAGGTCCTCTGAGCCAGGCGCGGCTCCCTGGGCCACCTTCTCCTGGGGCGGTGGTGGTAATGAGGGAGCTCGCGGGCCGGGCTGCAGGACGCCCGTCTGTGAGCGCTGGGCCCTGCCCTGAGTCCATGCTGGGGAGCGTCTGCCGAGGCCGGCCAGCGCTCATGAAATCCCTCAGCCCAACCCCAGTCGGGCCAGGGGGCAAGGGGGTGGGCGGGAGCTGGGGGACAGCGGTCGTCTCGGAGGCTTTGCTCCGTCCAGCAAACGTTTCCTGAGGATTTCCGGGGTGCAGGGCACTGGGAGCACGGCAGTCAGCGTCCTTCCGACGAGGGACCAACGAGGAAACATGGCAGACCACACACGTGGCAGGCAGGGAAAGTCTAGCAGAGAGGACTTCAGGGTTGGCTTGATCCCAGCGTGGGTCCTGTCTGTGACCCTCAAGTTAGCAAAGCGGCTGCAGCACTTCAGGCCTCGCAGACGCTAAATCCACACTCCCAAGGGGAAGCCCTCTGCCTCGCTCTGGATCCCTGAACCAATCACTGGCCGAGAGTCTTAGACCAAAATTTGACAGTCCGTGGTCCACAGCCCAAATCCACTCTGCCATCTGCTTTTATAAATAAAGTTTTATCGGTACACAGCCGTGAGCATTTGTTGTACTGAGCACAACTGTTCTGCAAGACCGCGGCAGCATGGAGAAGGTGTGGCAGGTACTGTGGGTTCTGCAGAGCAAGCGCAGGGGCAGAAAGACTTCCTACAGCCACGTTCCCAACCCCTGGCTCACCCTCACCCCGTCTGTCCTGGGAGGAGAAGCGGGTTACAGGAATTCCCCAACTTGTTAAAGTATACACGCACAGACATGCACACACACGCATACACACACATGCACATGCACACACACACGTGCATGCTCGTGGGCACAAGAAGGGCGCCGAACAAATGCTAGGTAGACCATCCATCTAGCCAGGGCAGCACCTCCTAGTCATTCATTCATTCATTCATCAAATGAAGCTTGATGGCTTCTGTGTATGTAATTTGCCCTTGTGCCTTTCTGGAGAGACCTGACTTCAGAGAGAGAGAAAGAGAGAGAGAGAGAGAGAGAGAGAGAGAGAGAGAGAGAGAGAGAGAGAGGAACAAAACCCACGTTAAATCACCATCAGGACTGAGGAGGAGATAAAGTGTGCTCTAACCCATGCACCGGAATGATCTTCTCCCTCCAGGAAGGGTCCTCAAAGTGCTGTGCCCGGGCAGCCGGTCCCTAGCAGCCGCAGACTCCAGTGCTGTGATGTCCAGAGCAGGCAGCCCCCAGGGGCAGGAAGCAGGTGGACGATTTGGGCGTTGGGGGCCTGGGGATGGGCTGAGACTGAAGTCTTCTGAGATTTTCCTCTGTGTGTGTGTGTGTGTGTGTGTGCACGTGCACACATTCACACGTGTGCACGTGCACTGGTCCTGGGGCTTGACCTCAGTGCCTGGATGCTGTCCCTGAGCTTCGTTGTTGAAGGCTAGGCTAGCATTCTGCCACTCTGAGCCACAGCGCCGCTTCTGGCCTTTGTGGTGCCGACTTGGAAATAAGAATCTCACCGCTTTCTTCCCCGGGGCTGGCTTCAAACCAAGATGCTCCTATCTCGGCCTCCTAGGATGACAGGCGTGAGCTACCAGAGCCCAGAGCAGATTTCCCCTTGTATGGTGATTTCTTACAAAAACCATCTAGGAGCTAGAGAGTGGCGACTGTACAACTCTGGATTTACTACCAAGAACCACCGAATTGTGTACTTTAAAGTGCTGACTCTGGTGCTTTCTCCACACAATGTTTTAAAAAGCAGCTCCGGAGTGAGCCCCAAAGCTGGGAGAGGCCCAGGCTTGGCTTCTGGGGACCTTACGCACCTTCTGTCCAGGCTTGTCCCCCACGCGGGCCCCTGGGTGTCCAGACCCCGTGCTGCGGCTTGTGGGGGTCCGATGGAGCCGGGGCCGCCCCGTGCCCCCCCCCCCCCGACGAGTTCCTGGCACTCTCCAACGCCCATGCCGATTGATAGCGTCTATCAATTTGCCGGTAGGTTTGGCGTTTATGCTCGCCACCTTCGTAAAAATATTATTTCCCATTGCGCCCCCATTTTTATAATGTCAATATTCTCAGCTCGAGCTCTCAGTATTACATTTCACACACAGTGCCGCTTTCTTTATACCCCAGAGCGCATGTGTTTTTCTAACTTGGCTTTCAAAAAAAAAAAAAAAAACCCCCAAAAAACAGTTGGTTTTCAAAGAGATATCACAAGAGGGTTGCTCGTGGCCGTGGAGTACTTTTTTTTTTTTTTAACCGTGGTCTGGAGCAAAATACGTGATGGAATCCTTAATTGAAATTCACCTTTAACGTTCAAAGTCATATTTTTATTACAATTTGAAATCCGTGGTGGGCGATCGTGATCGCGGAGGTCTGTTTTCCTTCGGGAAGTTTCTTCTTTGGCGGTGTCACTGAAATGCCAGGGACTGAGATAAGACACCAGCGCCCGCGTCTCCTAGTTGGAACCGTTAGCAAGGAGGGCGGGCGGTGGTGCCGGGGAAGTGGAGAAGCGGAGCGTCTCGTCTTCCCGTTGGCTCCGGGCGGCGGCGGTGTTCCTCCGAGCTGCTCAGGCCATACACGTTTCCTGGAAGTCCAAGGCAAGTTCGACTGCGCCCTCTCCGCGTTTGACATCTGGCTCTGATCTCGCCTCCTGATTGAACCTCCGCTCTCCTAAGGAAAGGTTTCCTCTTGTTTTCGCTTTTCACACTGCACGCCCTCGGCGAGCGGAGAGAGCCTGTCGGCCCACATCTGCCTCGAGCCTCACAGAAAAGACAGAAACAGAACCTGACAGGGCTGGGCTCGGGCAGACACGGAGCCGCCCGCCAGCCGCCCGGAAGAGGCAGTTCTTAATCAGCAGTCATTATTTCCGGAAATACAATGGCAGTCTAATTAATTACCCGTTGCCAGTGCCAAAGACAGGGTCTGCAGAAATGTCTCTTGAATTTTGAGGAAATTATTACAAATTGTGCGTTCTCGCCTCTTCCGATGAATACCCAGTCCAAGTGCGGTGTGTGTGGACGTGTCTGTTATAGGTGTTGACGGGCCTATTGTGGATAGGCAAATCTCTTGGGAGAAGATTTCCCCCGAGAACCCCCCCACCCCCCCAAGTTCAGAAAGTGACGGTCCCTGTGGGCAGCACGCCCCGCCCCTCCCCTCCCCTCCCCGCGGGCACAGGCAGCCCTGATGAAGTTGTCCGGTTGGATTTTGCTCCTCTGGGCTCAGCCACTCTTTGGCCGGCGCGGCTGAGCCGGGGCGGTGGCTCCTGGGAGAAGCCTAAACCCCCACTGCGGCCCAAATACAGGCTGGGCACAGGAGTCTGAAGGCTCTGTGGACACCGCCGAAGGGGAGCCCGCTCTGGGCTCACGAAAGCCGCCACCCTCGCCGCCCAGTCTCCCTCTGCTCATTCCGGGCTGCTCGGTGCAGCCGGTTGGGGTGCACGTGTTTGCAAATCACCGCAGCCCCAGAACAAGACCGGTGGCTCGCGGGCACGAGCAGAGCCTGCGCTCACCAGACCCCAGGCAAACGCCTGACCACGGCCTCCTAGGACCTCGGGGGAGGACAGAGAGGAGCCACTTCCTAAATGAAGGGCTCAGGCCAGGCACTGGGGCGGCGGGGCTCACACCTGTCCTCCCGGCTGCTCAGGAGGCTACCATGTAAGGATCACGGTTCAAAGCCAGACCAGGAAGGAAAGTCTGTGATACTTATCTCCAGTTAACCAACCCAAAGCTGGAAGCGGAGCCGTGGCTCAAGTGGTAGAGCGTACGCCTTGAGTGGAAAAGCTCAGGAATAACACGCAGGCCCTGAATTCAAGCCCCAGCACTGGCACACACACACACACACACACACGTGATGATGGGGAAGAGGGGATAGTTGAGATAGGATGGAGGTGGTGGTGATAGTAGTGATAGTGATGAGGGGGAGGAGGAGGATGAAGACGGTGGTGATGGTGGTGGTGATACGATGAGGAGGAGGATAGTGGTGACAGTGGTAGTGGTGTGGTGATAGTAATGATGGTGGTGGTGGTGGTGGTGATGATGGTGGTGATGATGGTGGTGGTGGTGATGGTGGTGGTGATGATGGTGGTGATGGTGGTGGTGGTAGTGATGGTGATGGTGGTAGTGATGGTGGTGGTGGTGATGATGGTGGTGGTGATGGTGATGGTGATGGTGGTGGTGGTGGTGGTGGTGATGGTGGTGGTAATGATGGTGATGATGGTGGTGGTGGTGGTGATGATAGTGGTGGTGGTGGTGATGATGGTGGTGATGATGGTGGTGGTGGTGATGGTGGTGGTGATGATGGTGGTGATGGTGGTGGTGGTAGTGATGGTGATGGTGGTAGTGATGGTGGTGGTGGTGATGATGGTGGTGGTGATGGTGATGGTGATGGTGGTGGTGGTGGTGGTGGTGATGGTGGTGGTAATGATGGTGATGATGGTGGTGGTGGTGGTGATGATAGTGGTGGTGGTGGTGATGATGGTGGTGATGATGGTGGTGGTGATGGTGGTGGTGATGGTGATGGTGGTGGTGATGATGGTGGTGGTGATGGTGGTGGTGGTGGTGGTGATGGTGGTGGTGATGGTGGTGGTGGTGGTAGTGGTGGTGATGGTGGTGATGATGGTGGTGGTGATGGTGGTGGTGATAGTAATGGTGGTAATGGTGGTGGTGGTGGTGGTGGTGGTGATAGTAATAGTGGTGATGGTGGTGGTGGTGATAGTAATAGTGGTAGTGGTGGTAGTGGTAGTGGTGAGGAGGAGGAGGAAGATGAAGGGCCGGGGAGAGGCTTGGTTCCCTCCTGCTGAAGCACAGTGCTGTACTGCGTAACTGCCCCAGCTCTCTGTTCCTTGCTGCCCGCGGGGGGGGGCGGGGAGCGATGGTGGGGCACAGCCAGTGGCAGGCAAGCTGTGGCTCCCTGCCCCCCCAGGCTCCATGCGCTTCGCCCCCGCATGGAATGGGTCAGGAGCAAGAGCCAGATGGCAGGGCCCCTAGGACAGCAGACCCCCCCCCCCCCGAATGCCAGCTCTGTGCCCCCGCCGGGTTGTCTTGTGCCCCCGAGACCCTGCGTTGTGTGTCGCACTTCCTAGGTATTGGGGGGGGGGGCTCCTGGACAACGCGGCGCAGGGCAGATCCAGCAGCCCAGCCTCCCTTCTTCTCTCCCAAGGAAGTTAGAGGTCCGCGCCGTCGCCGCGGCGAGGGCACGCAGGAGCTAGGTCGCACACCCTTGCCACTCCAGCCCTCTCACTCTTGGGCTCGTTTAATTCGAGTGGCGTGGAGCACGTGTGGGCGTGCTCAGTCCTAGACCGTCAATTCTGGGAGTCACCTGGGCGTGCGACCTCTGAACTCCACGGCTGGGGGGGGGGGGTGGCAGGTCTCTCGCGCTGGGGACCGGCGTGGCCTTGTGGGAACGCGGGTTGTCGGCGGTGGGTGGGAAGGTTATCCAGGGCAGGCGGGCCCCCTTGTGCACTGTGGGGCAGCTCTGCCTCCCTGGCTGCTCAGCCTGATGCCCTGTGGGTTGGGGGTGGGTCCCCCCTGCCCCCTCCCCCTCCCCCCTCCCGCGCCAGCTCCGGGCTCCCAGCGTGAGATGTCCTAGAGGAAGGCGGGCGCAGGACCACCGCCCTCCCGCCGTTCCCCGGGGCCTCTTGTCTGTTTGCTATTAACAGGACACTTGATTTTTGCCAGACAGCAACAAGCAATATTTCCAGAACAAATAAAGCCGCGTAGACATTTGCCTTAGGCGTTTTCGATTTCAACTTGAATATGTTTATCTCTGTTTGAATAACATCTCTGCAGGGATATCTGGGCATTTAAATTTCCTGCTCTCAGGCCAGTGCTTGAGATGAAGGGAAGTCAACGGGGAAAGGCCCGGAGTGGGGGGGGGGGGGCGGCTCAGGAGCCGGAACTCGGGGGGGGGGGGGTTGAGATGGTGAGGAGCCAGGCCAGCCTCTTGGAGGTGTCACCCCAGGCACAGTGCCCCCCGGGCTCCGAAGGGAGCTTGGGGCGCCCTTGCCGCCCCTCTCCCTGCTGGAACTCAGCCTTACGGCCTGCTTGCTGAGCAGTGCGCCGTCCTGACCGTGCCAAGGTTACCGTGAGGGACGGCACCGTGCCACGGGGAATGCCAGGTCCTGAAGACCTCGTCCCAGGAGGAGTGCTTGCCCTGAGGGGCTGCACCCACTAACCCGCAGCGGCAGGGTCCACTGGCCCGGGACAGGGTCACAGTCCATGTTCACAGACGCCCGCGGCCTCCTAAAGGCCCCCGAGACCCCGCCTGGTGAAGGCCTCCCTCCCTCCCTCCCTCCCTCCCTCCCTCCCCCAGCGGGTGGCGGGAAATGGCAGGTGGACCCAGCCCCGGTCCACACCAGCAGCTCCAGCTCGCAGCCGCCTTCCCCTCTCAGCCAAGAGCCAGCCACCTGCCCTGTTCTGCAGAGTCCTGGGTGATGAATGCTTTGCCAGACAATGCTCTCCTCCCCCGACACCCTTGCCCACTCCCCTTCCCCCCTCCACCCTTTCTCCATCAGCCCCCCTCCCCAACCCCCCTTCTCCACCTCCACCCTTTCTCCATCAGCCCCCCTCCCCACCCCCCCTTCCCCACCTTTACCCATTCTCCATCAACCCCCCCACCTCCCCCCTCTCCCCTCCCCATTCCTCCCTTCTGCCCTCCCGCCCTCCCCACCATCCCCTTCTTTTGGTTTCCAGTCCTCTCCCCAGTGTCTCCTGAAGATCAGTCTCCTAGAAGGCTGCCCTTGGCGCGGGGCTCTTCCTGGGTTTGCTGAGGTCTGCCCTCCCCCCGCCCCCACCCCGGGCTTTGACCCTCCAAGGCTTCTCTCTCACTCTGATTTCTGCCTGTTGGCCCCTTGCGCCGGTGTGTGCTGCTGACCCCTCTTCTCCAGCTGCCCAGGCCCTGGTCACATCCCACCACCAGCCTGTGCACCACCGAAGTCGTGACCACGCCACAGTCGCCACAGTGGCCCAGTCAGGAGACACCCAGTGTCTCCTTGCCTCTCCTGATTGAAGCCCAGCCCCCGAACAAGAACTGAGTTCCCTCCATCTGCTCCTGGGCTCTGTCCCGCCTGGCCCTGGGGTCTGGGACACACCGCCGCGGCTGCCCTGTGGCCGTGGCTCCCCGCGCTCCGTGCCCTCTGTGGCCTTCCCTCCGCTGTCCCAGCCTGGGGCTGCTGTCGTGTGGGCCGGCTGTTCCCGGTGTCCTTCTCCACTGTCCTGGAGGCCGGAGGCAGGCTGGCTTCCACGGCGGTGAGAGCAGCAAGTGATGCGTGCGTAAATGCACCTGGTATAAAACGCGTAGTGGGAGATTGGACACCGATGGGGGGAAAGCTATGATGGACATGAATTTTGCTTCACCTTGGGGTTGAAAAATTACCCTGATCTCATCAGTGGGGATTCCCAGTGAATTCCCAGTCTCCTTGCCACACAGTCTGCATCACGGTTGACCTCCACTCGGCTCCTCGCCCTCCCCCACCCCCATTGGCTTTTTTATCTAATAGCTCCTGGCCGGACGCTCTTCTAGGGCCGTGGGGCCAGCTCCTGGGGGCGGCCTGAGGTCCTGCGCCCACCTCCTCTCCCCGCTCACTTGATCTGGTCACCTGATCCCAGAGGCGCTTGCTTTCCAATCCCTGTCACCGGGGAATCAGAGGGACCCAGGCTCCAACGGTTCCACAGACCCAGTTAACGTTCAGTCAGCCCCCGCCTTCGGTGACCAGCTTCAGAGCTTGATGGCTGCCCGCAGTCACTGCCACAGTCAAGACTTGGGGACGTTCGCTGGCGACGCACGCCTAGAATCCCAGCCACTCAGGGGGCCAAGATCTGGCCGAGGATGGCAGTTCAAAGTCAGCCCAGGAAGAAAAGTTTGCAGGATTCTATCCCAACATAACCAGCAAAAAGCTGGGCTGGAAGTATAACTCAAATGGTAGACCATTTGAGGGAGGCCCTGAGTTCAACACCTAGTGCCCAAAAGGAAAAAAAAAAAGCAGAACACAGCAGAGCCATCTCCTTGCTTGCCCTACACCCTTTCCCAACAGCAGGCGCGACGCTTCTTGTTTGTTTCCTTGTGGGGCCGAGGATCGGGCCTCGGGCCTTGTGTATACCAGGCAAACGCTCTCCATGGAGCCACGTCCCAAGCCCTTGTGGACAGCTAGTCTACTCCTTGTGAGAGGCGTCCTAATGGGCATGTGGCACTATTTCATTTAGCCTGCAATTTGCATTTCCCCGATGATAAACGAGCCTTCACCGGGTGCTTGTCTGTATGCCATCTGTATATCTGCTTCAAGGAGGAGAGCCCACACTTTTATGGCCCATTTTTCATGAGTTGTTTTTCTTATTATTGACTTTTAAGAGTCCTTTGTATATTCTAAACTCAAGTCCTCTTATTGTGTCTGTGGCTTGTATATATAGTCTCTCGGCATCTTATTTTCATTTCTTCTCATATCACCATTTTTCAAAGGATATATGTTCTTCCTGTATAAGTCATATTTGCCAGTTTATCCTTTTGCCATTTGTGCCCTAATTCAAGATCAGAAAGTTGTTTTAACATTTTTTCCTAGTATTTGACAGTTCTACATTTTACATTGTATCTACAATCTTTATTCTTTGCCATGGTGTAAGGTATAGATTAAGGATTCTTTTGTAGTTTGTGGGACGCAGGTAGCTGTACATGGACATTTAATTTCTCCAGCATTGTTTATTTAAAGGACTGTCCTTCTCCACAAAGCTCCCTTTATACTTTTGTTCGTTTGTTTGCATGGGGGTATTGGGTCTTGAACTCAGGGCTCCATGCTCTTGCTTAGCTTTTTCACTCAAGGCTGGCGCTCTACCACTTGAGCCATAGTGCCACTTCTGGTTTTTTGGTGATTAATTAATTAAGAATCCCAAGGACTTTTCCTGCCCGGGCTGGCTTTGAACCATGCCCTCAGATTTCAGCCTTCTAAGTAGCTGGGATTACAGGCGTGAGCTACTAGCTCCTGGCATTTTTGTTGAAAATCGATGGACTCTAAAATGTGATTCTATTTCTGGTCTCTATCTTATCGATATGTATTCCATTGCCAACTCTAAGCTGTCGTGATTACTGTAGTTGTATAGTAAGTCTTGAAATCCGAGAGCGTGAGGCGTCCAACTTTGTTCTTTTCCAAATTGTTTGCACAATTCTACCACCTTTCCTTTCCATATATACATTTTAGAACTCGTTTGTTGATTTCTACCAAGGGAAAAAAGACAAACACCTGTGCTGGGTCTTTGATTAGAACTGCATCAAATCTATAGAACAGTTGAGGAAATCCCAGCATCGGTTCATCACTGAGGCGAATCTCTCTCCGTTCCGTTAGGCCTTTGATTTCTTTAGGCGCATCGCAATTTTCAGTGCACAGGTGCTACCCGCATTTGGTGAGGTTTATCCCGAGCACGGTTTGCACTTTTCTGCGTCGCTATAGAAAGGAGCCTCTCCCCGCATCATTTCCAGTTGTGCGTGGCTGTTGTAGAGAAAGGCGATTGATCTGTGCATTGCTATGTATCGGCCTGCGCCCCGGCGTTTCGGACTCCCCTCTTTCCTGCCTTCCTTCCTCCCCACCCCCACCCCCACCCAGCAGGCCATGCCCTTGGGCCCGGGAGCCAGGTCTAGGAAGTGGGTTACTGGGCTGCGGTCGGCCCCGCTCGGGAGTCTGGACCAGAGTCACCTTGAAGGAGTGGGTCAGGGCGGTGCCTCCTGCTCCCTGCTCGCCCAGCCACGGTGCAGACAGTGACTAAGGCGGCGGGGGCCGGGCCCGTGGCGGGGAGGGGGGGCGGGGGGAGCCTGCGGTCCGGTCTCCTCAGCCAGGTGCTTTGCTGAGACACGTGGGTGGGAGTCGGGCTGCCGGCGGGGTGCTGGCCCTCCCTCCCCCGGCTGCGTGTGTCACCCAGCTGCCATCTGTCCCTGCCTTGTCTGAGGCCTCGGCAGATGGCACTCTGTCCTCACACGGGGTCACCTGTCCATCCCGCCCGCACTGCGGGCGTGGGGAAGACTTCATCCCTGCGGCGGGCCCGGGGCCCGTGAGATGCTGGGGGGCGGGGCGGCCCTCCCCAGCCCCCTCTCAGCCTCCAGGCTCACAGCCGGCCTGCGAGGCCCACAGGCTGTTGGGGGAGGGGGGGGCACAGCCAGGTCAGGGGTGAAGCGGGTGCGCGCACAGGCCTCGTTTCAAACACCGAGGAGAACTCAAGTCCAGGGTACATCACAGGAGCTTCCAGAACAGTCTTGCTTTCAGGCAAGTGACCTTACCCAGACCCTGCCAGTAGGAAATGCTCTCAAAGAATGCTCCAGGACTGGCATCCGTTATTCTTTATTCTTTCGTTCGCAAAGCAGCCCACACCCCAGAGGAGTGTTGGAGTGCTCGATGGATGAATGAATGAACACATGACTGACTGTGTGTCTCGTGCCAAGCACAGGGCTAGGTAATTGGGACCCTCAGAGAAACAGGAAGTCATAGGAAGTCCCGAGCGGCCCGCACCGCAGGGAAGAGGCAGGCGCAGGAGTGAGGATCGTGCGTGGTGCGTGAGCCCGGTGCGCAGCCCCTCTCCTGGAGTGTGTAGCCGGACAGCATGGGCAGGGGGCGGGGAAGGCTTCCTGGAGGGGGCCCTTCTAGGCCTCCTGGGATGCGCTAGAGCCGGTCATGGCCGGGCACAAGGGCAGGAAGACCTGAGGGCAAGAAGCAGCAGGGGGTGTAATGTCAGGAGACCCTGCCTCCCGGCCTCCTGTGCCCTCCCGGGGCGGCTCCTCGCAGGGCCTCAACCTGGCTCTCAACCCGGTCCTTCTGGGTGGGGTGACCAAGCGGCCCCTTCTGAGCTGTGCCTGGAGCCCCAGCGCCAACCTGGGGAACCGCCTGCCTCCGCCACTGTCCGTGCCATCGCCAGTCTTCCCCAGCTCCTGAAGCAGTGGGGAAGGTCGGGGGTCCCACACAGTCTCACTGGAGTTTCGCGGGCGGGGCGGGCTCCTTGGGAGACTGGGGGTGGGGGGGCGGCGGGGGAAGGGGAAGGGGGGAGGACCATCTCCTTCTCGTTCCCAGCTTTGGGGCTGCCCGTGGCCCCATCTCCAATCCCCAAAGCCAGCGCATTTGCACGGCTCCGACCTCCTGAGGGCGCGCGCCCCTCTGCCCACCGCCCAGAGGGGCTCTCGGCTGCTTCCCGCCCATCCAGCTCAGGCCAGGCTTCCCTGCTGCCATCTTTAACTCCGACCCCTGCCTCCAGGTCCTCTGAGCTGAGCAGGGTCACCCAGTTGCGAGGCCCAGAGACGAGGGCACGGATCCTTGTGCGCAGCCGGGGTTCTGCGCGTGCTCATGTATCGCCAGGATCAACCTCGAAATGGTATTGGGAGGGGGGGAGGTGTCCCGTGAGCACCTGCACGGATTTCTTCTCGCGTGTGGGAATGTGGGTGTAAAGGGAACACGGGCTCCACGTCCCCTCCGCTGGCCCTCCTTTCCCGTGTGTGCAGGGCGGTGACAGTCGTCTTCCACGCTGACTGAGAACGTCCTTGTTTCCTTTTCCCCTCTCCATCCTTTTCCTAAACCGTGTAATATTCCGTGCTGTGGAAGGGCCGTCGTTTGTATTTTCCTATGAGAAATACTGCTGTGAGAATTCTACGCCTTGGGATTTTTTTTTTTTCATTTGGACAAAGGCAACTGCAGAGGAAATTTCCAGAAACAGACTTGCTGGGTAATTTTTCTATCCGCTGGTTATAACTCATCGTCTTTAACCCCTGTCGCATTCGCTTTATCTGGGCCTGTGAGGGGGTTTTACGGTCTCTTACCCGGTTTCTTCTTGCTTTCAGCGCAATTTTCCTTCCTTTCCGCTTTGGGATTCTAGTCCTTTCCTTGCAAACTCTGGTCCCTAACAGTTGGACATCACAAAATACCTTCTTGCAGTTTTCTTCCTCTTGGGCCTCCACGCTCCCTTATCTGACGTGGTGTTGTCCCTTCCATCTGACCTTCCTGTGCTCCACCCCCCCCTTCCCCCAGCTGAACCCCCCCCCAGAAACGCCCTTTGCCCTCGCTGTGCCTGCATCAATCCCACCCTGCTCCTGGAGCCCGCACTTCACACCCCACTGGGTATGGTTCTGCATGCGCTTGGACGCTGAATTTGGGGGTTCCCCTCCCCCACCATAGTGCTCAAGGAGATGGGGCGGCCTTGAGGCAGAAACTGTCTGGAGTCAGCTTCCTAGGTCAGAGGTCAGAGGTCAGAGATCAACCTGCCGTACTTCCTCCTGCACAAAGCTGCGCAGTGCTCTAGAGCAACAGGTTGCAGTCTCCTTGCTTTCCCCTTCACAAAGACGTGTCGGCCGAGGGGTCTCAGGACCCCCCCTCAGCTCCCTGGGGGGCCCTCGCCCCCCAGCACCTTTCCTTCCCGGGAGTTCCCTGCAGGGAGCCCAGCTCTGAGCACCCTCCCCCAGGGGGAGGGGAGGGGGAGCCCCGCTCCCTTTGGGGTGGCCGGAGGGCCATGTGTAGCACACTTTGAGGAAGGCCCTGCGGAATGAGGAAATTGATATAAGCAATTTCAGGTCCCTAATAGAAGTCATCTGGAGTGTGAAGCCTCTCTAGTTAACGATCAGCATAAAATAAAGGTCTTTTTTAGTAGAACAGTAAGTTATCCATTACTTTTAAAGTTGAGCTGAAGTGGAAAGGCGGCCAGGATAGTCAGCGTTAAGCTTTACACCTCCTGTCCTGGCCCCGCGGGTGAAAAGGAAAGCCCACAGGCAGGAGTCGGGGTCCTCCTGCAGACGAGAAGAGAGCATGCCCCCCCCACACCCACAGAACACCAGGTGTGGGGGCTGGGAGGGCGGCCCCAGATCAGGGCTCGCGGTGCCCTTGGACGGGTGTGGACGGCTTCTACCAGGGCTGCGTGTGGCGTCCGTGTCCTCATTTGTGAACGCAGCGGACGCCGTGCGGAGGGGCCTCCCTCGGAGGACCCCCATCCCCGTGTCCCGAGACAAACGCCATCTCTGGGTGTTGACTGAGGAACTGGTTGTGGGCTGGACATGACCGGGCGGACAGTGGGGGGGAGGGCATGGCTCTGCACAGGCCCCCCACGGGGGGGGGGGGGGTCCCGGGGGCCTTCAGCTGCTGTGCTGACAAGGCCTGGGGTTCTCTGCCCTGACCAGGCTCCGGAACCACCACAGGACCCGGGTTGGATGCCACGTGAGGCACCAGGCGCCCCCTACCGGCGGAGCCGGGGCTTCTGAGTCACAGCCCCGGCTGTGGCGCCAGGTGGCTCAGGACCATGGCGAGGGACCGGTGCCCGGCCGGGGGGGGGGGGGCGCTCTGCCAGAGATCCCAGCATCTGGGCACCCGGCACCCCAACCCCAGGCCCTGGGCCGGAAGCCGGTGGCGGTGGAGCTCGGTTCACGTGGCCGCCGGGAGCCCTGCGGGGGCCCGGGAGGCGCGGCGGGAGGCCCGGGGCCACCCACGCACGCTCAGCGTGCACGCAATCAGCGCGCACACACGGAGGCCCAGCCGCAGCAGCCCTGCCTCCGAGGGTCCACACGGCCCCCACGGCCCGCGGGCGACCCCGCAGCGACCGCAGCCACCCGGGCTTCTCCACGCGGCTCCTCGCCAGCCGCCCGCGCCAGTCCCGGCCGGCTGTCCCCCGAGACGTGGTGGCAGTTTAAAGGAGGAGCCACCAGCCGGCCCACCAGGGCGGGGATGGGCGGCTTGTGAGTCATTCTAAGTTTGCAGAACTCCATTTGACTCAGACGGGAGAGAATGGCCGGGCAGACTCTGTGATGCGGGTTGCGGTGGCGCTGCGGCGTGTCCCACGCACTGGCTGTGGTGACGCAGCGTGTCCCGTGCACTGGCTGTGGTGACGCTGTGGTGCGTGCCTTGCACTGGCTGTGGTGATGTGGTGCGTGTCTTGCACTGGCTGTGGTGACACGGCGTGTGCCTTGCACTGGCTGTGGTGACGCGGTGTGTCCCGTGCACTGGCTGTGGTGACGCTGTGGTGCGTGCCTTGCACTGGCTGTGGTGACGCTGTGGCACGTGCCTTGCACTGGCTGTGGTGACGCTGTGGCACGTGCCTTGCACTGGCTGTGGTGACGCAGTGCATGCCTTGCACTGGCTGTGGTGACGCTGTGGCGCGTGCCTTGCACTGGCTGTGGTGACGCTGTGGCGCGTGCCTTGCACTGGCTGTGGTGACGCTGTGGCGCGTGTCTTGCACTGGCTGTGGTGACGCTGTGGCGCGTGCCTTGCACTGGCTGTGGTGACGCTGTGGCGCGTTCCTTGCACTGGCTGTGGTGACGCTGTGGCGCGTGCCTTGCACTGGCTGTGGTGACGCTGTGGCGCGTGCCTTGCACTGGCTGTGGTGACGCTGTGGCGCGTGCCTTGCACTGGCTGTGGTGACGCTGTGGCGCGTTCCTTGCACTGGCTGTGGTGACGCTGTGGCGCGTGCCTTGCACTGGCTGTGGTGACGCTGTGGCGCGTGCCTTGCACTGGCTGTGGTGACGCTGTGGCGCGTGCCTTGCACTGGCTGTGGGGACGCTGTGGTGTGTGTCTTGCACTGGCTGTGGTGACGCTGTGGCACGTGCCTTGCACTGGCTGTGGTGACGCAGTGCATGCCTTGCACTGGCTGTGGTGACGCTGTGGCGCGTGCCTTGCACTGGCTGTGGTGACGCTGTGGCGCGTGCCTTGCACTGGCTGTGGTGACGCTGTGGCGCGTGCCTTGCACTGGCTGTGGTGACGCTGTGGCGCGTGCCTTGCACTGGCTGTGGTGACGCTGTGGCGCGTGCCTTGCACTGGCTGTGGTGACGCTGTGGCGCGTGCCTTGCACTGGCTGTGGTGACGCTGTGGCGCGTGCCTTGCACTGGCTGTGGTGACGCTGTGGCGCGTGCCTTGCACTGGCTGTGGTGACGCTGTGGCGCGTGCCTTGCACTGGCTGTGGGGACGCTGTGGTGTGTGTCTTGCACTGGCTGTGGTGACGCTGTGGTGTGTGTCTTGCACTGGCTGTGGTGACGCTGTGGCGCGTGCCTTGCACTGGCTGTGGTGACGCTGTGGCGCGTGCCTTGCACTGGCTGTGGGGACGCTGTGGTGTGTGTCTTGCACTGGCTGTGGGGACGCTGTGGTGTGTGTCTTGCACTGGCTGTGGTGACGCTGTGGCGCGTGCCTTGCACTGGCTGTGGTGACGCTGTGGCGCGTGCCTTGCACTGGCTGTGGGGACGCTGTGGTGTGTGTCTTGCACTGGCTGTGGTGATGCTGTGGCGCGTGCCTTGCACTGGCTGTGGTGATGCAGTGTGTCCCGTGCACTGGCTGCAGTGACGCGGTGCCAGCATCTGAGACGGGGCTCACAGGGATCCCTACGTTGGCCATCTGTACAGTCTGGATCTGGGGAAACTGAGGCCCCGAGATGAGCTCTTTAGGGGTGCAGACCCCAAACCTTGCGGGGCCCAGGCTGGATGGCGCTCTTCGACCGTGGAGAGAGGGCACACCGCCTGCCTGTCTGACGCCGTCTGCCGGGGACACGAGCCCACCTCCCTCCAAGGCACCTGGAGACCTGCGGCCATGCTTAGCGTGGCCCTGGAAGGAAAGATAGAAATGGGGGGACCCTCATCTGCCAGAGCCCACCCCCACCCCCACCCCCAGTCTCCCAAGGGCCACCTGAGCCAGGTCTGCACCCGGCATGGCCCACACAACCACCGTGCACACCGAGGCTGCCCCGTGGGGTCAGGAAATCACTGTCTGCATTGGAGGGAAGGGACCGGCTGCCTGCCCAAGGTCACCGCTCCCTCCGCCCAAGGTCACCTGCCCGCACCGGTAGGCGTCTGGCCTTCTGTCCAAATCAAGGAGGCTTCACTCCTAAGGACAAAATATTTTTTCTTCTCTCAGGGGGAAAACACCAAACTCCCGACCCCATCCCATAGACAAGCCCCGGGGAAGCGACCCTGGCGTTTTATTCTAGTTTGTTTATATTGTTGTTAAATCATGGAGTGGCGTTTGGGGCCTAAGGAACCCGCCTTGTTGACCCAAGAGCTGGGGACTGGATTGGGCCGCTGACGTGCCGGAAGCGTCCAGGGGTGGGGAGGCAGCGCGGCGGGGGAGGGGCGGGCGGCTCGCTGGGAGCAAGCCGCAGAGCCCTTGTTCTTTCGGGAGCAGTGGTCCATCGGGGTTTGGAAGGGCCGGCCCTGGGGGGATCTTCACGGCTGCCCTGTCCTCGGCACCCCGGCCTATCTAGGCGTACATCTTGGATGCAGCAACTAGATGGGATACCAGACTGGCCCAATCTGTCTGTCTGTCTGTCCGTCCTACTACCTTTAAGAAAACTACTGCAGACCCTGGCTCTGGTCAGCGATGCCCCGCTGTGCCTGGCCATGGCTCTCCATGCAGAGGCGGCTTGCCGACCTCATAAAGTCACAGGGATCCAAAGAGCGGGAAGTTCACGGCACGATGGGCTGGCTGGAAGGGCACCCTTTCTCTTTTTCTAGAGGGTTCTGCAAAGCCGAGACCACCCTGATGGTAGCCGGTTTCATGGGCTCTTTGAACTAGGATGGGCTCCTTCACAGAGAGAAGCTGGGTGGGTGAGGGCTGGGCAGTAAAATGGGAGGGAGGGAGGGAGGGAGGGAGCCGTGGTGTATGTACAAAAGCAAGACCCAGGCCCTTCCCTGGCCCCACGTGGGGTCCCCTCTACCCTGGACCCTGCCTCAGCCAATGCTGGGATCCTCGGCCCCTTGGGGCGTTCTCTTCTTTTCCCCCTGCCACCCAACCCTCAAGGCCCTCTGCTCCGGGCCCACCGCCCCCTCCTCAGGGCCCCCGCTCTCTCCTGCTTGTCCCCCTCCCGGCTCTGGCCTGTGTGCGCGTGTGTGCGTGTGCACGTGCAGATTCTAGAACTCAAAGCTGGCACTCTACCACTTGAGCCACGGCTGCACTTCTGGTTTCCCGCTGGTCGACTCATAGACTCTGTGTCCGAGCCGGCTTCTCGCTGCCGTCCTCGGAGCGAGGGCGTGGTACTGGGTCGCGGCCATGCCTCCCTCCCGCAGGCCCCCTGCCGCGGCTCCGCCACCGCGCTCCCCTTCTCCCCCCCCCCACCCCCATCGGCACAGTAGCCCGGGCCCCGCGGGTTGGTCGCCCCGTGGAGTCGGACAGGAGCCGTCAGCTTGTGTCACCCCTCAGCCGGCGCCAGGAGCGTGACAGGGCGAGCAGGGACCCCAGCGCCCCCCTCCCCGCGGCCCTGCGGGTGCCACTGCCCCGGCCTCCAGCGCCCGCTGGGCTCACGGTCCTCTTGCTCTTCTGGTGTCTGCTCAGATCCGTCAGCCCAGCACGCGCGCGTGCGCGCGCACACACACCCACCCGCCCGCCGTGCCGCACCCCGGCCCCCTCCCATCCCCCTCCCATCCCCCTCCCATCCCCCTCCCATCCCCCTCCCATCCCCCTCCCATCCCCCTCCCATCCCCCTCCCATCCCCCTCCCATCCCGCCCTCCTCCGGGCCACCCTGGCTGCCCTCGCCGGCCGCCCATCGGGCTGCGCGTTTGCCGCTGCAGCCTCCCGGGGGGTGGGGGGACCGGGCAGTGTCATCGGAGGAGGGGCTGGCGGGGTCGTGGGTCCCCTTCACAGCACCGGCCGGGCTCGGGGAGCCTTTGCCTTTTCCACAGCTCTGCTCTGTGCCCAGCCCTGCGTCCTCATCCCCGACCTCAGTCCAAACGCTCACCGCCCGGCGGGCAGCGGCGAGCTCCTCGCTGGGGCAGAGCTTCCTGAGCGGCAGGGCCTGGGGGGAGGGGCGGGGGGGGGCTCAGCCGGCGGGGGGAGGTGGGGCTCGACTGGATCCCAGGGTGTGTGCTTGGTTTGGGATGGAGCCCCGGGAGCCCCCGGGGGGCAAGTTCTCCTCCTCGGGGCAGGCAGGTCCCACAGGCCATGGGAGCGCGGCTCCGAGCGGCCATCTCGACATAGAACCCCGCCAGCTCTGCTCCTTCTGTTTCCTGGCTGCCTCCCCCCCCCCCCCCCGCCACCACCACCCCAGCAGCACCCTTCGAAGAGCAACTAGGTAGCCTGGTGTTCGGCGTGACAGGTTGGACGTACTGAAGCAGGGCCCACGCCGTGCGATGGCCGCGCGTGAGCAAGAGCGCAGGGCATGCCGGGGCGCTTGTGGGGTCACGTGACTCGTCGAGGAGCCTCTGCGGGCCTCATCTGTGAGGTGGAGAAGCCGAGGCTGCCTCCCGGCTCCTGCGGGGATTCGCTGAGGAGATGTGGTCAGAAAGGGAGGGTCGCATGTGCACGCACACACGCACACACGCAGAACTAGTGACCGGCCCCCCACCAGGGGCGCGGGGCGGGTCCTTGCGTGGATGGGGTGGTGCAGGCCAGCGGGCGGGGGGAAGCTGCGTCCTCAGGGCTGGGCATCGATGGCAAGTGGGTGACGCAGCCATGAGGCTCGGCTCCCATCCTCACGGGCCCCAGGAGCCAGGCCTCCCGCCTGCCTGTGTGGGGTGCACTGCCAGCACCCCACAGCGAGCTGGTGAGCACCCAGGCCTGCCCCCCCATGCCCCTCTCAAGGTCCCCTACGCATTCACGGTCACCCTATCCGAGAAAAGTGGGAGACAAGGCGCCCCACCCACAGGGGTGGCCTGGGGGTGGAGCCTTCTAAGTGGGGTGAGGCGGCAGCCTGGGTGGACCCCCCCCTTCTCGGTGCCCCCCCGGCACTGGGGGGCACACACTCGGGCCTGGTCCCCGTTCTCAAGGCCACTGCAGACGCGCCGCGTCCCGTCAGCGATCAGATACAGAGGCTCCGTGTCCTACAGGTCAGGAAAGGGAAATCAGAGAGGCCAAGACCAGGGCCGGACGGCTGGGGAGCGCGGGGCCCACGCCGCCTGCCGGTCCCGGGCCCTCAGTCCTCTCCCGTGCAGAGTGCGGGCCTCCCCGTGGCCCCGTCTCCTCGGGGGAGGGGCCCCGCGCCCGTGAACCCCGCTGCCTCTCCGCGCTGGGGGTGGGTGAGCGGCCCGCTGGCCGCCGGTGGATTTGTGGGAGCTGCAGGGGCTGCCTGCCACAGGTGCCCCCCCCCCCCCCGCGAGGCCTATCCTCCGGATGTAGATGAATGGAGGTATGCGTGGCCGCGTTTTGAAAACCTTTCCTCTGTTCATCTCGATCGGGGGCTGATTGCTTCCAATCAGCCTTACAAAGACAAAGCAAGAATCGGGTCCAGTTTGGGGACCAAGGGCCTGGGGGGGGGGGGTGGCTCACAGGCCCCACCCACCCACTTCCTGTTGGCTCTGGCTCCACCCACTTCTGGGGTGGGCTGTCCACCGGCTCCCCAGGCCAGAGGGCCCGGCTGTCAGCCTCTCCCGCCTCACCGCTGCCCCGGCTCTGCAGTCTGGGTCTCGGGGGGCATCTCTTCCCCGTCTCCAGGGGGGCTGTGCCGCAGATCCACCCATCCACACACAAGCCGCTTCTTCTCTCCGGGATCAACAAGAGCCCTTTTAAAACCATTTATCATGTAAACCCGAGCCGACACTTGTATAAAGAAACTAAATGGGAAGTCCCGCCTCCGCCTGGCGTCCTCCGCGCTGAGTTGAAGGCCCGGCTTTGATCCCTTCTCCTCCTCCTCTTACTCTCCTTGCCGTGCCGGATCTTGAGGAACCTCATTTTGCAGAGTGCCCTGGTGACGAGGCCTCTTGCGAGGCCCCAGCTTTCCCTTCTTGGGGGGTGGGGAGCTGGGAGAAGGAGGAGGGGCCGCCCTACGGCACCCACCGAGGCCTCCAGCCCTGGCAGGACACTGAGCCTGGGGGCGGGGCGGTGTGGGCGGGGCGTGGGCTCCATGGGCTGGGGGCGAGCCAACGCTTTGGGGGGGGGGCGGGACCCTCCCGGGGCCCTCCCCTCCCCTCCCCTCCCCTCCCCTCCCCTCCGCCACCCTGAGTCTTGGACGGCTCCTGGGGAAGCAGAAGGCGGCTGCAGAGAACCCAGACCCTAACGTGCCGCGACGCAATGGGGGCCCCCGCGGCTCACCCGTCACCCCGGTCACCCTGGCTCCTCAGGAGGCTGAGACCCAGGGCCACAGCGCGACACCAGCCCAGGCCGGAACGGCCATGAGGCTCTTAGGATCCAGCAAACAGCCCAAAGCCAGACACGGGGCTGCCACTCAAGTGAGACAGCAGCGAAAAAGTGAACAAACAGCACCCAGGCCCGAGTTCAAGCCCCAGGACTCACACACCACACACACACACACACACACACCACACACCACACACACACCACGCACACACCACACACATACCACACACACACCACACACACACCACACACAGCACACACACCACACACACACCATACCACACACCACACAAATACCACACACACACCACACACACACCACACACACCACACACACCACACACACACACCATACCACACACACCACATACACACCACACACACCACATACACACCACACACCACACACACACCACACACCACGCACACACCACACACCATACCACACACCATACACACCTCATACACCACACACACCACACACACCACGCACACACCATACCACACACCACACACACACCACATACACCTCATACACCACACACATACACCACACACACCACACACACCACGCGTACATCATTCCACACATATACACCACACACACCCCATACACACACCACACACACCTCATACACCACACACCACACACACCACACACACGACATACACCATACACATCACATACACCATACAACACACACACCACACACACCACACACACACCATACCACACACCACACACATACCACACACACACCACACACACACCACACACAGCACACACACCACACACACACCATACCACACACCACACACATACCACACACACACCACACACACACCACACACACCACACACACACACCATACCACACACACCACATACACACCACACACACCACATACACACCACACACACACCACATACACACCACACACCCCACACACCCCACACACACACCACACACACACCCCATCCCCCCCCCCACCCACGGGGCTGTCTGGAGGCTCAGGACTCAGGCCCCGGCGAGCCCCTGAGGGGCGGGAGAGAGCAGGTGGAGAGGAGCCAGCTCGTGAGCAGCGGCCTCCGGGCTGGCTGCGTCTTGGTGCAAAGGCACTGTGGCGCGGCTTCAGCGGGGCAGAGGCTGGGGGAGGCTGGAGGTGCTGGGGCAGGCCGGGCGGGGACTAAAGAGCCCAGGGCTTCCTGCTGCTGGCGGTCAGGCGGGGGGGGGGGGGGGTGCCCATCCCAGGGGCGCCAGGCCAGCCTGGCCACGCCCACCTTGTCCCCAGGCCTCCCCTGGGTGGCCAGGGCCTGTCCCCTTCACTCCTCTGCGGGGAATGGAGAGCGGGGAGTTTCCCGTGTGCTTGTCCGGCGTGGCTGCCCCCCTCCACCCTGCTCCCAGGTCCCCCTGGAACGTTGGCCTCGGGTCTTACTCTCTAGGGAGCAGCGCCACAAGAGAGTTCTAGACTCCCCGTCTGTGTCCCCACCCTGCAGGGTCCCCACTGGGCCAGCGACAGTAGCCCGGCGCGGTGCTTTCCTTTGTTCATCTCCCCGGAATGTGTTGACCGAGCTTGGGGGTGCTGAGAAGGACTCTCAAGGGCGGGTGTGGGCTGTGCCGGGGGCGGGGGGGGGGGGCGAGGGAGAGGCGGCAGAGCGGGGCGCGTCAGCACGCAACCCCTCCACTCCTCCAGCCCCAGCACCCCCTTCCCCAGTCCTCACCGTTGGGACATTCTCTCTAGGTCGGGGGCACCCGACCTAGGCTTTGCTTTTCAACTGTAGATCGGGTCCTAGGGATGGACGGACAGCCGAGCACGGCCGGGCCCGGGGCTACCGCGGGGGACCCGAGCTTAGTCTCCCTCGCCGCTCTCTCTGGTGGAGATCCGAACCCGGAACAGGGGCGTAGGCTGCAGGCAGCATCGACTCCTGTCCTGGATGCTGATGTAAGATGAGCAGGAGTGATGACCCCCCCCCAAAATTGCCGACCTCAGGTTTCCAGCTTGGAGCCCATTATCTGCTAAATAACCCCATCGACTGGATTGATAAGTATTGGTTAGATAACCCCGAGGGCCCTGGACCGGGCTGGGCCAGGCTGGATTTACATGGAGATCGTTTAAAAGATTAACTTGAGTGAAAGCTTCGGATTCGTGACTCCATAATTAATCAGCCTGGCTCAGAGCTTCGTGGGGGGGGGGCGCGGTGGCAGTTGGAGAAGGGCTGGCCGCACGTGGAGGGGGGCGGGGTAAGGAGGCTGAGATGGGCAAGCGTAGGAGATGTGGACGGAACCGTTTCTCTGCTTAGCTTCCCCATTTTCACTTATATGTGACAGAAATAGGAGTTTGCTTGGGTTTTTTTTTTTAAACCATTATACTTGGTGCTGGTACTGGGGCTTGAACTCAGGGCCCGATGCTGTCCCTGAGCTTTTTGACTCGAGGCTGGCACGGTACCACTCGAGCCACAGCTCCACTTGCAACCTCGCTGGCTGGTGGGAGATGAGAGTCTCAGTCGACTTTCTGGCGAGGACTGGCTTTGAACCACAGCCCTCAGACAGCCTTCTGCGTAACCAGGGTTCCAGGGGTGAGGCCACCGGCCACCGGCATGAGGAGCTTTTGTAGAACTGCAGAAATCAGAGTTCAAAAGACCTGAGGGTTGTTCTCCTGGGAGGCAAAGTGAGATTAAATTTGGTCCTTAAATCTGGCCCGTGCTTTTAGCAATTTATCAGGACGCGGCGAGCGTTTCGAATCGTGTTCTCCTTACTCAACATCCTGAGGTGTCCCCCGCCCCCCCCCTCTTAAACTGTCCTGGGTGAATTTTCAGGGGACAGAGCAGCCACTTGGCAGCGGGAAGCAGCCGTGTCCTCCTTCTCAAGGACAGAGGAAGGTTCCAGAGCATGTCTGAGCCAGGAAGCGCTGTTTATTACAACTCTGAAAATGAGCTCGGTCCCATTTGATAAAAAATTAATACTGAGAAGATGTCAACCTTTCAGTTGCTTCCTAAGTGGCCACAAATGTCAGGCCGGTTCCATCCCTACGTGTGTGCGGCGAACTCCAGCGCGTTCACGCGCCCATCTTAGGAGATTAATGTTTGGCTGTTTGGGTCTGGGGAACAGGAATGCAATATTTATGAGTTGGTGGTAAGCAATCCAAACTTAGTATCTCTCCGGCGATGGGTGTGCAAAGGCCATTCTGGGGCACTCATTGTCATCTTTGCCGACAGAGCCAAGCTCTGGCGAGGAAGGACTGCAGAGTCGGAAAAAAAAATAGAAATCGGAGTGTAAAGATTTAGCACAGGGCGACACAATAATTTGCTTTAAGCTGTATAAATAGTGTTTTATTTGGGAATTCATTGAAGGGAAGTTGTGAAGGTCAACCCTTTCCCAACATCGAGTGCCTATGTATTTAATTTTCCATCTCGGGTCTCTTTTATAATCCTGAGTGGCTTGGCTTCAGAAGTATTTTTAGCGATAGCAAATTGAATGTCAATTTGAGGAAGTCTTCCCCTGGGAGGGCCTCCTACCCTCTGCACACACCGCTCAGCCCGGAGCTCCTTCGCAAGAGCAGGTCGCTGCCTGCCATTGAGCCTCCCCTCCCCCCAGGGGGGACCATGGGCTCTGGGTTCCAGAAGGTTCTCCAACCCCCTTTGCCATTCAATCTCTTGCTCTGGGATTGGGGATAACGGGCCAGGACGCAGAGAACGGACCCAAAAGCAGATCAGAGGGGACATGGTGACTCCCTGTGACCACCCTCCCCCCTCCCGCCCCTGCCCTCCCCCCTCCCGCCCCTGCCCTCCCCCGCCGCCCCACACGGCCTGGGGTGGGGAGGGGGGGTCCGGGGAGAGCCTGGGCAGCCTGGCTGGGCGCGGGCCATGGGGTCCTGTGCCCTGGGGGGTGGGGAGGGGGGACGGCTCCCTTGTGGGCAGGACTTGTTGGACTGCACACTGTCCTGGCCCAGTGCCCAGCGCAGGGCTGGCAGGAGGAGGCCCCGTGAGCACCTGGCACGTGAGCAGGATCTTGGGTACGGGGGCCCGGAAACAGGGGAGGGGAGAACGGTTAGGGCGTGTCCCACCGCCTCTAGGATCTGCCCAGGACAGATGGCTCGTGTCACAGTGCTCTCTGCTCATTGCCGGGAGGGGGGGCAGCCCTGGCCCACAGACTCCATTCCACGTCCCTCCCCGTGGCGGGCAGCAGGCCCGGGCGCTCTGCCGGGGTGGCTCAGCCTCACTTCCCAGCAGCGAGCCCTCCTCTGAAGTCACCCCGAACTCTTGAGCCGGCTGTTCTGCTCTCCGCGGGCTCTGGCCTCCAAGGGCCTCCCGTCTCCCCAGGCCTACAAGGAATGCGAAGGACCCCTCCGGCCCCCGCCTGGGGTTCCGGAAATGCAAATGCTTCCTTCCGGCCCCCGCCTGGGGTTCCGGGCTGTGCCTCTTCTTTCAGAGCCGGTTATCTCCGTGGGTGCTTAGCACACGGAGCTCCCCCTGACCCGCTGGCAGGGGCCCCCCGTGCCACCTCGGCCCCGAGAGGAGCCCCCCTCCACCCTGACACGGCCGGGGCATGCTCGGTTCCACGCGAGACTCTGCTCTCCGAGACCCAGTGCTGTCAGAATGCAGAGTCCTGGGCCTGGCTTGAGCTCTACCACCTATGGGTTACATCCTTGAGACCTTGAGACAGTCTAAGCCCCCCTGAAAATCGCATTTGACACACGGAAGAGTAGCACCACACTGGCTGCTTGCTGACCTATGCATTTGTATAGAGCCCTTGTCGTTACTACACAGCACGTTGTAAGTGTTCAGTGAATGGAAGCCGCCCCCGGGGTGGGGGAAGGTGGGGTACCGACGGCTGCCGTTGGGGCGTGGGTGATGGTGGTGGGGACTGTGGGGACGGAGCCGGGGCTGAGCACGGTGGTGGCGATGAGGGTGAGGAGCTGGTAGAGAGGTGACGACGGGAATCGTGGCGCTGGTGGTGATGGATTATGGTGGCGGCGATGGCGATGATTAGGAAGGTGGGGGAGGGGCGGTGACGGTGGGGGGGATGCGGAGGACGGCGATCGATGGAAAAGATGCTGAGATGGCCATGGAAGGATCCCGGGGGTGAGGGTGAGAGGAAGATTGTGAGGTTAGGAGGCCCCGTGCCCTCAGGTCTCTGCAAGCCTCTTGATATCTGCCCGGTGCCGGGCTTCACTCAGATTGAGAGGCCCTCCCTCCCTCCCTCCCTCCCTCCCTCCCTCCCACCCTCCCTCCCACCCTCCCTCCCTCCCTCCCTCCCACCCTCCCTCCATGGAGCACTCGCTCACCGAAGAGCCGGCTCTAGACACCAGCACTTCCACCCCGTGGGCCTGTGAAGACACGAAGTCCAATCTTTGCTAAATCTCCGCACTTCCAGGGCCATTGGCTGCTACCTATTAGACGTTCACGCGTTCCACTGACATATTTTTATTGTCAGGTTAGAAGAAAATATTCCGCTCGTTTGCAACATTCTCATTATATTCCCTTTATAACAATTTCTAAAAGAGAATAAATATAAAATATTTCTCTGTATTGTGGCAATATTTCAGCCTGACTTTAATACGCTGCATAGTTTTCCAACATCACCATTCTTCTAACCTTGTGATGACAGTTAAGAAATCTTCGGGCCGAGGAAAACATGTGGATCAATGACTTCGTGGAGGCGCGGGGCGCTTTATGGGGACTCGGGGGGAGCGGCTTTCTGCCGACTCAGAGGTGCCTTCCGAGCTGCCTGCCAGGACTCCTTCCCCGGGCAATTCCTGAGCCGTCAGAGGTGTCTCCTCCTGGTCCATTAGCGCTGAGTCTCGGGAGCCCAGTGGGGGGGGGGGGGGGGCGGGGGGCTTGATCAGGAAGCACTGGAGGGAGAGCCAGGCCGTGGTCTCCAGCTGCCCTCACGGGGCCCTGCCCCGTGAGAGCACCTGGCCCCGTGCTGACGCCCTGGGGCACACGGAAGAAGAGGCCCCGACTTCTCCTCCTGAGCACACAGCCCCTGCGGTGGCCCGGCCCGGCGGTCCCGCCTGGTCCCTGAGCCCTGGCTCTACGAGGCCACGGCCGTGGGGGCTGCCCCTTCTCCCCGGGGGCGGGATGGGACCGTGGCCAGCGGGAATGCGCACCCGGGGAACGCGGGATCTGGCAGGACAGCAGCGAGCCGGGCCTCAGGAAGCTGCCGTCGGTCCTGGAGAATGCAGCTCACCCCAGGAGCAGCACTGAATGGCCTTCTGGTGCCAGCTAGAAACAGGCGCAGAAACTGGGGAGCTGGGTCACGGGAGCTGATGACTGTGTGTGTGTGTGTGTGTGTGTGTGTGTGTATGCACGCGCTAGGCCCCACTTTGTGGTCTAGACAGAATGGCGCCATTCCACAGCTAGGCAAGAGCACAGAGAGGGACGGGGAGGGTCCTCAAGGTCACGCAGCTGGGAGGTTTGGAAATCAGGGTTTGAACCCAGGTCCGACTACAAATCGGCATCCCAGGGAGTCCTGTCTGTGGGTTCAGAGAATCCACGGGGATGAGGGAGGCAGGTTCCGGGGGCCGTGGGGAGCCCCCCGTCACCGCTCCGGGCGAGGGGCCGGGCGGGGCTCTGCCTCCAGCCCGTGAGCCTGAGCGGCGGTGACATGGCCCGGCAGGGAAGCTGGCTCCTGTCCATCCCCAGCCGCCCGCCTGCCTGATGTCTGAGTTCCACTCAGCGGAACAGAATTTGCTGGTCCCCTTGTGGCCCTGCATCTCCAGTTATCTCTATCCAGGGCCCTTCTGTCTCTCAGCTGCACCAGGAGAGAATTATTTATGGCCTTGTTTATTTCGCTCTCTGCAGGAAATGCCCAGGCTGAGCCCCACTGGGAGATGGGTGGGCGGAGGGGCGCTGGGGCCCAGCGAGGGCCTGGCGGCTTTGGGGAAGGGCCCCAGGCGCGGATGGCTCCACAGGGGTCTGCCGGGGGGGGGGGGGCTCCAGCCCCGAGAGCCCCCCCCCCAGCCTTGGAGCCCCTCAGAAAGAGGCAGACAGTGGTCCCCCGAGCCGCCAGGCGCGTCCCACCGCTGGTCCCCCTGGCCAGGTGCCACGAAGCCCGGGCGGCCGGCCTCCTCCCCGGAGGCCTGGGAGGGAAGAACCGCCCGGAACCAGGCCGCCCTCGGAGCTCAGCTGTGCGGCCCTGCACGTTAGGCAAGGGAGGTGCTGGAGGCAGGGCCGTCCTGCCCACCGCTTCTTCCCTGGAGGCAGGACCCGGAGGCCTCCGGGGCTGCCGGGGCTGGGTGCCACCCTCCTTCCCTCTGGCTGGCACACACAGCGGGAGGCTCCGGTGGCCTTCTGGTAGCTTCCTGCCCAAAGGTCCTGCGGCTCCTGCCCGCCCCCCCCTCCCCGCCAGCCCCCCCGCCCCGGCCTGGCACAGCCAGGGACAAGGAGCGGTAGGAAAAAGGAAAAAAAAGAAGCAAGGAGCTTCAGACACACCTCACGCGCTCCGTCTCCAGAGAGTATTACCCGGTCCGAAAGCACAACCCCCCAAGGCCACATTCTGGAGGATTCCATCTAGATAACACTGTGGCACCGACAGAAATTCTAGAAACGGAAAGCAGATGAGTGGCTTTCCAGGGGGGGCGTTGAGCACGGAGCACGGGGCGGCAGAAGGCGTCCCGGCGATGGGAATGCCCCGTCTCCGCACGGTCTCCATGCCAGCGCCCAGAGCCGCAGGGCGGGGCGGGCGGGGCGGGCGGGGCGGGCCAGCAGGAGGTCCTGCTCTGCCCCAAGTAGCACCAGGTCCCTGGGCTCCAGCTAGATGCCCGCCCCACCTGCAGCCCCAGGCCACCCCTTCCCTCCCTCCTCCTGGCCGCCCCCCAGGCTCCCAGCCCCCCCCCCTCCTGTGTGCGGCAGGTGCTGCCTGCCACAGCCTCTCCACAGACAGCCGCTCTGCGCATCCCCCAGGGTGGGCTTGGGTCCTCATTCACGGGTGCCCAGGAGTGCGTGTGTGTGCGTGTGTGTGTGCAGTAGGACAGCTAGAGTGCACAATTCGTCCACCATTCAGTCGTCCACAGACCCCCCCCCCCCCCGGCTGGGCTGGGCTGGGCTCCAGGGCCTCCCAGATGCCACCCGCTCCAGAATGAGTTGTGACATCAGCTTGCACCCCGATGCGAGCTGCTGTCACTGCTGCATTGCTGAGGTTGGGGGATGTGGGGACAGGAAGCGGTTTCCTGGGGGCCTGGGGAACCCGGGGTGAGGGGCTAAGGTCCCCCGCCCCCCCCCGCTGTGCCCTCCCTTGGCAGGGGGAGGGGCCAGCAAGCCCAGGGCTGGGGGCGGGTGGGGGTGGGATGGGCCCGAGGAAGGGGCCCCTTGAGGCTGTCCCACGGGCGGGCGAGACCCTTGGGAAAGGCACAAATCAAACCACCGGCCTGCGTGCAGACAGCTCAGGGTCCTGGCACAGAGCGCAGGCTCCCACGTGGCCGTCCCCGTGGCGATCGCGCCCGCGCTGGGGCCGGGGCCGCCTCCGTCAGGCAGGTGCTGGGGCCGGGGCCGCCTCCGTCAGGCAGGTGCTGGGGCCGGGGCCGCCTCCGTCAGGCAGGTGCTGGGGCCGGGGCCCCTTCTCGGTCAGGCACACGCTGGGGCCGGGGCCCCTGTAATTCTGAAGCCCACACTTCCCAAGGTCCAGGATCCCAAGTCTGGAGCTCCAGAGCCCTTTGCACCCAGCGTCTCCAACCCTGTTGCCGTTTGTGTTTTGAAGCCGAATCCACTTTCCCAAAGACGGGTCCCACTCCACCCCCCCGCTGTCACTGGGGACCCACGGCTTCCGGTTCCCACAGGAAACCGGGGGCCACCGAGCACAGTTCCCACGCTCCGGGGTCGGTGGCCACACTGCCCAGGGACTGGCCCACCTGGAGTGGGGGTGAGCAGGCCGAGGCCTCCCCAGGATTGCCCTCCTCCTCCTCCTCCTCCTCCTCCTCCTCCTCCTCCTCCTCCTCCTCCTCCTCCTCCTTCCTTCTCCTCCTCCTCCTGCTACTCCTCCTCCTCCTCCTCCTCCTCCTCTTCCATGTGAGGAACGGAGCCGGGACCGAGAGCTCTGCTCAGAGGAGCCGCCTAGCCTGCATGGGAATCCCGTCGCTTGTGGGGACGGAGGGCCCCCACCCGCAGGCCCTGGCTGCCAGGGAGCTCTCTGGGCTGTCTCAGAAGCCCCAGAGGCAGGCAGGGGGGACGGGGCTGGTCGGAGGAGGGGTGCTGTGGGACCCCCGCCTCAGGACCAGGTGGAGCCCCGGCTTCCAGGCTGGCTTCACACAGGATGACGATGGATCCCTGGGCCCGCCCAGCAGAGTCCTCCCGGGATCCCTGCAGGAGTGGGCAGAGCCGCGTCCTGGGCGGGACCCGGCCCTCCCGGGCCTGGGGCGTCCTGTAAGCCCCCTCATCGCCAGGGTAACTGCGGCCTTTAATTACGATTCCCCTCCTTCCGACCCTGAATGGTGTGGGGGGGTCTGGGGGGCCGGGGGGAAGGCAGAGACAAACTGTGGAGGGAGGACTGGGGGGGCCTTCTGGGGGGGGTGTCTGTAAAGCACGCTGCAGGCATGGGAAGGACGGGATGCCCCCCCCCCCTGCACTGCAGGAAGATCTTCCCGGGGCCTCAGTACCCGGGGCACAGGTGGCAGGCGGGGCCGGGCCCGCCAAGAGCAGAAAGATGGGGCAGGTAGCTTCTTGTGGCTAGAACGAGGCCTGACAGGTGCCCCTCCAGACACAGGCAGGCTGGCTCCCTTGTCCAGGGCACACAGGGACCTTCGGTATCTGAGGTACAGGGACCTTGAACCCTTGGTGCGTGCGGGTAAAAAGGTAAAGGAAGTACAGCTCGGCCTCTGGAGACCCAGCCCCCGGGGCTCTGGAGTCTCTGAGAGCAAAACACCTATAGCTGGCGCCTTGGTTTTCTAATTTGTGACACGAAAGGGAGTCGGGGGGGGGGGGGTGTGGCCGTTGCCGACATCCCTCCCCAGGGCCCTGGGTAGAATTTCCCGAGGCTTTACGGAGCCCTGGCAGGTGGTGTGAGGCCGACACGGGGGCTGGGCACGCACACCTGTGCACACGCCCGTGCATCAGCCCACAGGCATGCGTCACTCCTCCCGCTGTGCAGACGGGAGTGGGGACCCCCCAGGCTCTCCGCCCCCCCCCCCAGGGCCTGGGTCACGGCCTGGAGTCCAGGCAGACTCGTCCTGGCGGTGGCCTCCTCCAGACTGGTTAGCAAACGGGCTCCTGGCCTACTCGCCACCCGCCCCGGAGCCTGGTCGCGAAGGTCGGGGAGAGCAAGGTGCCACCCAGCGGGGGAGAGGCTGGGCCAGGCTGTCCGTGGGAGAGGAGGAGCCCTCGGCTACCAGGGAGGCCCAGGGCGAAGATCAGCCCTCCTCTTCGGGGCTTGATGGATTGCACCCTTCAGAGAGGATGTATTTTTTAATAATCTGTTTCCAGAATTAGCCTTCCTCTGTACAGCAGCTGTCACAAACAGCATGAGACGCGCTCTCTTCTACCTGTCAGAGCAGGATGGTTGTTTGCCCTCAGGAGAGCAGCAGGCGGAGGTGTGATTCCCCGCACCCCCATCCCTGCACTCGGGGGGGGGGGGGGGCTGGGGACCAGGGACAAGGGAGACAGGGCAGCCGCCACCACCTGGCTGGATTTCCGGTCCTCCTCCCCCGCGTTGCATGGCTTGGGAGTCACACAGCCCCGCCCCTCAGCGCTTCAGCTCCCTCGGCCCCTAGTGTGGCCACGATGCTAAGCTGTCAGGTGCAGCTGTGGGGGGGGGGGGCGGTTAATAGAGATAACGGGTGTAAATCGGCGCTAGCAGATGCCTGGTAATCGGTGTCTTCCCGGCCCTCTGTCCTCTCACCCGCCCGGTGGCCTGGCCGGCGTCGGGCTTTAGACCCTTTCTTTGCCCACGGTCCCTTGGATGAACAGCGTGGGGGCCTCAGCCCGTCCCTAGATGCCTGTCTTCTGTGGGCTGAGTCTTCCAGCCAGGATTTCATGGGCATGGAGTTTTCTCTCTGGTGGTGCTTACCATTCAAAATCACAGTTGCTTCCTGCACTCCAAAAGCGATCCTGTGGTACAATGCTGAATACACCTGCTCAAACCACTCCCCATTCCAGCGTCCTGGCCCTTCATTGAGAAACCAGGGAAGACCTGGCTTGAGAAGGGGCGGCCGGCCCCCTCCATGCCTTCCATTTGCATCGCCCGTGCCAGAAAGCTGCAGGAAGAGCCGTCTTAGCCTGCTCCCCGGTGCTGAACTGGAAGCCCGCGGGAGGCCAGCCCACTGGGCTCTGTAGACGACTGGGGTCCTCGTGGGACAGTGTGGGGGAGGGGGGAGGGTCCAGCTTGAAGACGTCTCAAATGTGGACCAAAGGCACCGCGAAAGCAACCACTCTGTCGGAGCCGAGCTTGCAGCCAGAGAGGGAGCTAGGAGGAAAGAGCTCTGACGGGTCTTGCTCATCAACTGGACTTTAATGAGCAGCAAGCCGCAGCCTGTCCCGAGCCTCCGCCATGGGGCCCGCTCGTGCCCGCTCCCCCCTGCTCTTCACTGTGGCCAGATCTGCCCCTACCGCCTGCCTCCTCCCAAGGGGAAACCGGACTGAGCCGAGCCAGGGCCCACGGCCAGAGCCCGTGACTCCAGAGGTTTCAGATTGCTGCTCCCTGCCCCCGTCATCCATCCATCCTCCCCCCCTGAGCCCCCACTGTAGCTTCTGGGGACCCCCAGGACTTCCCTACCACCAGTCCCCACCCCCACCCCCCGTGTTTCCATGAAGAAGTGCTGACTATCTTGTTTCTTCTCTCCCATTTCTTTCTGAAATCCATCTACATCAAAGCTAGATCCCTTACGCTTAGCTCTCAACAAGGCTGTGGTGATTAAGCACTTAAATTGATTAATCAAATTTCCTGTGATGAGAACCACTGTCATTCATTAATCTGAGCTGGATTATAAATAAGAGATGGCAGATACAGGAGACAAACGTGTTGACAGACCGAGGTGATGGCCTGCATCACAAGTAGGCGTTTGCTTCCCGAGGGCTGGGCTGGGGACAGGCTGGGGACAGACAGAGCTCCCCTGAAGTCCTCCCATTTTAATAAGGAGATGTGCATAGGTGAACCGCAGCCGGCAGGGCAGGAGGGCTCGTGGCTCATGCCAATGGCCAGGCTCTGGGCACGTCCAAGCGACTTGCCCTCGGGATGCACCTCAGCTGAGAAGGCAGGAGCGGAGGCCCCGCCAGCCCCTGCTCGGGCCCTGCCTCGGCTGTTTGCCTGATGGCACTTGCTTCCCTTCTCACAGTCTCCGGGCCGTGCGTGTCAGTGGCTCCGTCTCTCCCGGGCTGTTGTTGGGATTCAGTGAGGTGATGATCGCCTGCGAGGCACTTCTTAGAAACCTAGATGTGTATCGAGCACCTTCTGTATTCCAGTACTGAACGGATACGTGGACATTCGCAAAGAATAAGCAAGTGTGGTCCCTGCTCCCACGGACCTGGTGGTCTTGTAAAGACAGACTTGAGGACTGAAACGTTAGGGGGTGGGGAGGAACCACCGCCCTGGCCATCCCAGGGAACGTGTTCTTAGCTGACTTTCTAGAACCATCTCTCCCCTGTGCATGGAAGTCCCCTCCACCCACACTCTTCACAGGCTTCTCAGCTCCTGTGGCTCCCACCCTGGGGCGCTGCGTGACTTCCGGTCCCCGTAGATTGACAGGATGACGGCTCCCCGCTGGGCGCGCAGGTCCCCATGCCCATCCGATGCCCCCCCCCCCCGCCTGCCAGCCCGCAGAGCCGTGTCCTCTGCTCCACAGCCCAGGTGCAGGCAGGGTCCGGGCCTTCTGTCCGGGAGATTGGCCTGGGAGGCCCGAGGCGAGCTGGGTGCTGGGGTGGGGGGGGTGGGGGGGTGCTCACGCCTGTCATCCCAGCTACTGGGGAGGCTGGGGTGTGAGGACTGAGGTTTGAAGCCAGCCCGGGCAGAAAAATCCAAGAGGCTTTGGAAGTGAAGGTGTAGCTCGCCTGGTAGGGTGCTGGCCTTGAGTGATAAAAGCCCCAACCGGCGTGCAAGACCCTGAGTTCAAGCCGCAGCACCCGCGTTGTTTTTAAAAGACCCAGCTGGAGCCTCAGCAAGCGCTCTGGAAGCAGCAGAGAGGCTGGCAGCCGTGCCAGGAAAGAGCCGGGGGAAGGGGGGGAGGAGGGAGGGGGGAGGAGGGGGGAGGAGGGGGGAGAAGGGGGAGGGGGCCGCCCTGCCCGGACAGCTCTGTCAGCACCTGGAAATGGCAGCGGGGCCTCCTCTGCGGAGGAAGGCCCATGACACTCAGTGTGGGGACCTGCGGGGTCCCTGGACACGGCTCCTTGGGTGCTGCACCATTTATTTCTAGTTCCCAACATGGCCTCTCCTGCTGGGTCCTGCCGCACCTCCGCAGAGGGCTCCCCATTCAGCCCGCCAGAGCCGGGGAGGCCGTGCCTCCCGCCCACCCCTCTGCCTGGACACAGGGCCAGGAGATGGCTTGCCGGGCTGGGACATGGTGATGCATCAGAAAGTCGGGGGGCCCTGCCCAGCTCCAGGCCTCCCCGAGAGCATGCTGGCCTTTGTGGGAGCCGGGAAAGGGGGGCTGGGAGCGGAGGAGAGGATCCCACCCTTGGAGGAAACCGCTGGTGCTCAGCGAGATTAAAACGATCACTCCTGGTTGAATTGGCCTCTTCTACTCGTTTGCTAAATATTTAAAGACTCCTTATTAAAAGAGTTACCATCTTTAAAATGTCAGCTTGTCATCTGTCATACTGCTTCGCTGGAGCGTGGTCGCAGAGCTGTGTCCTAGCTCCTCAGATTCAAGATCACTTCGAGTTGTTTTTGAGGACTTCCTCCGTGACCGGGGGGCCCGGGCATCTGGCAGCTCCGCCTTAAGCTGGGGTTAAGTCTCCATCTTTCTGGGCCATGTGGGGTGTTGGTGAGCAGAGGATAGAGGTGCCCCAAAAAGACACGTCTTATTCTGCCTCGGAAACTTGGGGCTGCTTTGGAGGAAAAGCCAGTGTTGGGTTAGGTTAGATGAGTTTAGCGGCTGAGTTTACGGGGCTTAGTACCCTGGAGGGTGAATACAAGTTCTCTGAACCCTAAGACAGAGCTCTCCCAGAATCCTGTCACCACAAAGTCGGTAGAAAACAGAGAGCTCCAGAAGAATGTGTTTGAGTATTCATTCAACAATCAAGTGCCTGCTTCCATCCCCCCCCCCAAGAAGCCATACCAGGCCTTGAAAATGTGGAACTGAGTATAACACATTCATAGCTACCTCATAAAATGTGAAGACTAGCAGGAGAGACAGACTAGGATGAGCCCATGGTGCTAAGAGAATGAAGGGTGTTCAGCCAATGGTAGAGCAGAATGGTCAATTCTGCACATCCATGGGAGATTCCAGCCAATGGCAGGGCTGGATGGTCTCCTCTGCACGTCCATGGGCGATTCCAGCCAATGGCAGGGCTGGATGGTCTCTTCTGCATGTCCATGGGAGGTTCCAGCCAATGGCAGGGCTGGATGGTCTCCTCTGCACGTCCATGGGAGGTTCCAGCCAATGGCAGGGCTGGATGGTCTCCTCTGCATGTCCATGGGAGGTTCCAGCCAATGGCAGAGCAGGATGGTCTCCCTCTGCACGTCCATGGGAGGTTCCAGCCAATGGCAGAGCAGAATGGCCTCCTTTGTACATCTGTGGGAGAGGTTTACTCTCTGGGTTCACTAGAACTGTGGGAGATGTTGTGACTTAGTAGACTAGTAGATAAGCATGGAGGGAGAAGCAATGTGTGTCCCCAGGTAGGACTGAAAATAGCGGGGCCAAGGCCTAGACTCTCCGTGGAAGACCCCCAAGTGCCTGGCGAGATAAACATAGTGCCTTCTGGAGTGATGCAGGCAGAGATGGCTAGAGCTATCAGATACTACACGAAGGGGTTTGGGGGGCTCCCCTTCACTGAGGGTGAGGGCAGGGCAATTGAGGAAGGAAAGGCATGGGTACAGGGCTTGAGTTGAGTCTGAAGGGCAGCCAACCAGGAGTGTCCCATTACCCGCAACAGTGCTGAGAGGCCAGTGTTCAGTAGCTGCAGGGAGCAGACTGGTCGTGGGGCTTGAACTCGGGGACTGGGCACTATCCCTGAGCTCTTTTGCTCAAGACTGGCACTCCACCATTTTGAGCCACAGTGCCACTTCTGGTTTTCTGGTGGCTCGTTGGAGATAAGAGTCTCATGGGCTTTCTTGCCTGGGTGGCTTTGAACTGCGAGCCTCAGATCTCAGCCTCCCGAGTAGCTAGGAGGAGAGGCGTGAGGCGCCCACATCCAGCCCTCCCGTGCATGTCAAATTCTCCATTTGCTGTAGCTACTGATGGTTCAGGTGGAGGCCGGAGGCCGGAAGGCGGGACCTGTGTCCGCTTCCCATCGAAGCCCATGCCCTGAAGTCCACCCACGGCCACAAAGGTCACCTGCAGCCTTCAAAGGCAGCCCGGGTCTCGGGGCATGGACACCAATACCTGGCTCACTCTTGGATGAGGCTGTGTTCACGAGACTCCTTCCCGTCTCCACCTGAAGCATGAAGGAATCAGACCAGTGGGTAGACACTCCCAGCCGTCCCATTTGGCTCCAAACATTTGCCAACTGCGGGCATCTTCCACCCACCCACTCACTCACCTTGCTGTTGGCAAGAGTTAAGTTTTAATGAGAAAAGAATTTCTCTCCAGAATATTGAGTATAATTAAAACTCTACTGTGAATATATATATATATATATATATATATAGCAAACACTGAGTATTAAAGGAAGTAAAAAATGTTAAAACACCACCCCCACCCAGCTCTCCCCGTGACATGGATTATTAAGGCAGGTTTAAAAAAAAAAATAAAGTTCCTATTAAATATTTAAATATTTCATTAAATATTCATCCTCTCAAAAATTGCCTCCTAACAGATCCTTAGGTAAATATAACAATATTTGATCACAAAAGCAGCTCGGCCTGGCAGAGGCAACAGTGGGGTGAGAGTTTGTCTGGAACTTGGGTCTCACGGGCGCAGAGAGTTCTACTCAGCAGCACGAGGCAAGGGCTATGCTGTGGCCAAATTTAAAGGACCCCGTCGATTGCAGGGTTTCCTTTGGAGTAAATGAACCCCAGAAAGGAGAAGTGATCTATGGCGAATGTATGGTCTGTGGAGGTGCCGCTGAGGGCTGAGCCCTCATTGGCTGGGTCCTTCTTAGGGGGCTGTCTACAGGGAAGGGACCACCTCGTGGCAAGTGCCACGGGCGCAGAAGACAGGGAGGGGGATCTTCTATGCACACAGGGGCTAGGACAGATATCCTGCAGTCTCTGCTAGCAGTGATCAAAGAGTATCTCTCTAAGGTGCTACTGAGATCTGCACACGGCCCCACCATTCTTTGTACGGACATCTGGTCTACCAAATAGACCTCCTACAGCTTTCTATAGGCTGCAGTGCACCCATCCCTGCTTTTCTCCCTCCAAGATACAGTGCTCACATCTGCAGAGGGCTTTCCACCTCCAAGCTAGTGACACGCGAGACCAGGTAATCCTCAGGGGCTGGGCTGCCCCGTGTACTATAAAACGTCCAGCAGTGTCCCTGGCCTCTACCTCCGTGACGACAGTACCGACCCTGCCAGCCATGCCCCCCTAAAATGGCCCAGACATGGCCCAGTGCCCTTGAGAGCAGAAGTGTTCCAGGAAGGGCCCTGCTCTACAGGGAAACACACTGGCGGTCCTCGGTGTACACGGGAGGGGGCACTGGCGGATGGATCGGCTTGACGAGCTTTCAGTGGGTGGGCATAGGAGTGGGCAGGGTGGGCGGGATGGACTGGGCAGCCACAGGGCAGTCGGTGCCCAGTTTCCCTCCGGGGCCTCTTCTCTAGAGGCTTCAGGCCCCTGGCCTCCCGCCATTCTCCACCCCTGCAGGGTCACACTGTCTCCCCGCCCCCCCGCAGGCTTCCTCAACCTCCCCAGCTGCCCTGTATTCCTGCCTTCCCTCAGCCCTGCTCCATGCTTGACCTCCGATGCCGGGGTGGGTGCCAGGCCCCCCAGGTGGATGCTTGCCGTCAGCTCACTTCCTCCTAGCACCTGTGGGACTCAGAAGAGGTTCTGTCCTGCCCCAGCCTCAGTCCCCAGCTAGAGAGCCAGGACCAGACTCCGCTTGTGCCATGGTCTACCCATCCTCTCCATCTCAGTGGTTTGACTGGTCTGTGCAGCTTTCTGCCCCCAATGCAGCGCCGGGAGGGTGGAGGCCCCTGACGGCTGCCCTCAGAGTCCCTCTTGCTGGTTTGTTCTTGTTGTTTGTGCCAGTACTGGGCCTTGAACTCAGAGCCTAGGATCTATCCCTTTGTTTTTTTCGCTCAAGGCTGATAGTCTACCAGTTGAGCCACAGCTTGACTTCTGACTTTTTGGTGGTAAACTGGAGGTAAGAATCTCACAGACATTTCTACTGTTGCTAGCTTTGAACCAGTGTCTTCAGCTCTCAGCTTTCTGGGCAGCTAAGGTTACAGGCGGGAGCCGCCGGCACTCGCTCTATCTGGTTTGGGATTCTCGATGCATCCCAGGCCCGTAGGTGCCACGGCACAAGGCAGAAGCTATTTCCTGCTTCGCACAGTGCCCAGACTTCAGTGTAGAGAAGCTAAGCTATCCGCCCAAGCTCTCGGCCGTAGCGAATCCAGGCTGACCCTGAGGCCCCGAGAGCCCGTGCTCCGAATCCGGAGCTCCTCAAACCCCCACAGTCTGTGCGTGTCACGACCCCTCCCCACAGGAGACCCCTCCTTCCATCTCTCCACAGGTCCCCGGTGCTGGCAGAGCAGACAGGGAGCCAGGATGCTCAAGCCAGCTTTCTCCTCTTGCCTCCTTGCCTTCCCTGGGTAAATGCATGGGTGAGGAGGAGGCCACAAAGATTGAGGGGCTCCCCTCGCCAGCAGCAGGCACGAACGGGGCTGGGCAGGGGGCTAGTGCCCAGCTCTGATGGATGATACCTGCCGCAATGGCCGTATCTGGGGCTCCCGGGCTAACAGAAGGCGTGACATGCAGTGCTTCGGTGGGCCTGGAACAGGTGGAGTTTTGTGTTCTGCAGGAAGGGCTATCTGCTGGGGGGGTGGAGGGGGGCCTGGTCCCCAGTCGGGCGCTGCTCTGAGGACCCCGCTGGAGGCCTGCTCCAATGCCCAGGCTGTCAGCAGCCCCGCAGGGGACAGGGGATACCACCACCTGCGTGCCTGATCAGAACAGAAATGGAAGCCGAAAGCTAGTGGCCCGTGCCTGCGATCCAGTTAACGACCAAAACGCTAGGAGTGGAGGCATGGCTCAGGTGGTAGAGCGCCGGTCTTGGGCAAAATGCATCAAAGGACAGTGCCTAGGCCCTGAGTTCAAGCCCCGGTACTCACCGACGAGGAAAAGGGGAATGCGGTTCTCACTGTTTTGGAGGGTGGACTGGAAGGTTCCGTGTCGGGCGAGGGCCTGGACTCTGGCTCCTCTGTGATGCCTTTCTATGTCCTCACCCGGCGCAATGGCAGACATCTCTTTGACAAGATCACAAACACCGTTCTTGAGCTAAGCCCCCCGAGAATCTCGCCCCCCCGTGGGCTTCTCCTCCTAGCCCCGTCCCCTTGGGGGGTGGGCAGAATCGGGGGGACGCAGGCCTCCTGAGCTCGGCAGAGCAGGGCCTCAGCTGTCTTGATGGCTCCGTGGCAGCCGTCCAGGCTGTTTTCAGAACCAGATAGGAAACAGCTCCAAGTGCAGGAGCCAAGCGTTCACCCGCGACAAACAGTCACCTGGCAGGGAGACCGGTGCCAGCGTGCCCAGGCAGGGCACCACCGGGAAGCCGGAAAGGCCAAGAGCCTGGAAGCCACCCCGAGAAGGAAACATGGCGTTTTAAGGAGAGGAGGCTGGCCCTGGATGCACGGGCTGTGCCTGCATTTCTAGACAAGCCGAGGCTGGGGGGGAGAGGGGGGGAGAGGGGTACAGGCCGGGACCCCGGCAGGATGCAGCCCCAGCATCTTAGCTGACGCTGCACCTGACAGGCGCGCCTGGGGCGAAGTGGCCGTTCTAACCTGACTCTCATTCAAGAAGTCAGAAGTGAGCAAGGACAACAGATGAGACCCACAGGCAGGCCACAGTGCCAGGAGCTGGGAATAAATACCCCCCCCCCCCCGCACACACATGCACACACACACACTCAAAGCAGCCCCGTAGAGAAGGACTTCTGGCACATCACACTGAGGAGGCCGGGCTCGAGAAGGAGCAGCAGGTGGGGGGAGGGGGGCGGGTGGCGAGTTCAGGTCCTGCCTTCCTTTTCCCCCTTGAGATCGGGGCTCCTGCTGGGAGAGAGGGGGCTGAGGGCGAACCCTCAGGAGCTGGCCTAGCAGGAGGCAGCCCCTCTGGGGACCACAGACTCCCACCCAGACTCCCACCCAGCCATCCCAGGTCGGTCTGAGTCCCCCATGAAGCCGGGCAAGTCCTGAGCCTCTGCATGGTTGGGTGACTCTGCATCTGTGAAGTCACTGAGCTCACCCTCTCTGGAAGGACCAAGGGCCGGGGGGGCACTGAGCAGCCAGTACCCTGATGACACGTTCGGACATAGCAGTAGGATACAGTACTCAACCTGTGGTCCCCTCTCCTGGAGAGGGGGACGGGCAGGGCCCCCTGCAGCTGGGAGCCCCTCAGAAGCAGCCAGCAGCAGGATCCAGCAGGTGGGATTAGATTAACCATACCCCCCCCCGGGGAGGGGGGGCTGTGAGCTCCACCGTGCATGCCCCCCCCCCCGCAGAGATTCAAGACCGCCCTGTTCAGGTCAGCCTCGGGTTGGATTCCACCGAGTCATATTTTAATACTGCCGAGTCGTCGCGGGCGACAGGGAACCTGTTTCCTTCCCGTTTTTATCCATCCAGGAAATGTGGACCCCATGCAGCCTGCATGCCATTACACGCGTGGAAACACTGCCTTCTCCCTTCCCTAGCCGGGTCTGCGGGCTCTGCAGAGCCGTCCCAGGCAGATAAAATGCAGGAACCAGAAGGGGAGCGCTCCCAAGGAGGAGATGGGGTGGGGGGGGGGAACACAGACGGGGTGCCGCTCCGTGGAGGGGGCCCGCGTCTCCCCGTTAGGAATGGGACCTGCCGCCGCAGCCGGGGCGGCTCGTCTTCCCGGAGGCTGGGAGCGATCTCTCATTTCCCCGGGGAGGCTGGGGGACACGGCCACGCGGTGGAGACGCAGGTGTCATTACAGAGGCCCCAGCAGGGCACCGCTGTCGTGGACGTAGCGTCTGCAGCGCGACTGCAGTGCACGCCCGATACCCCCACCCCCACCCCCTCGCAGCTCTGTGTCCCGTTGTCACCCGCACGTGGGGATGACGCTGCTGAGAACCTGTGCCAGGCAGACTTTGGGGAAAGGAGGATGAGTCTCAGAGGGCCAGCCGAGTTCCACCAGCCGGGGACCTCCTGCCCGCCCGCTGGGACAAGTCCACCTTCGCCCGAGACACGCCTAAGGGCGCCCTGAGCCTGCGCCCAGGGTCGTGCTCACAGAAAGGCCCTTGTCTTGCCCGGGGTCTGCTTGCGTAGCCCCAGAGCCCTTCCAGAACACTCATCGTGCGCTGCATGCTGCATCTGGATGGGAGCCGGCGATGAACAGGCGCCGAGCTTCCCCGGCAGATGAGAAGGGAGGAGGGAGCGCGCCACCGCTCCCTCCACCAGCCCACCGCCGGCACGTGCCCTTCGGCGGACGCCTGGCTCTCCCCCAGGCCCGGGGTCCGGAGCCGCGTTCAGCCCGTGGAGCCGGAGCTGGCGCCGTGGGCCGCGCCAGGCCCGTGGGAACCGGGCGGCCCGCTCCCAGGCCCGGAGGAGACCCGGATGCCGCCCACCAGGCGCGGGGCGTCGTGGGGACTTGCCCGCCGGAGCTGGCGTCCCCCCGCAACCCCCGGAGCAGCGCCTCCCGAGTCGCCCGGATGACGGGCCCGGGCCGTCCGCGTCCCGCTAAAATCAACTTTATTTCTTTTAATTTAAAATTAACTCTTTAAAATTAGATAACCGCGTGGCTTGTAGAGCATGTTGGCATGCTGGGCGAGCACCGTGTCTGTCGAGTTCCAAAACATGTTTTTATCATCCCCAAAGGAAACCCCTTCCCCGTGATCATTCCCTCCCCTTCCCTCCCCTCCCACAGCCTTCTAGAACCATCCATCTGACTCCAGGGAACATCGCCTCTTTTGCCTATTCTGCATGAACAGAATCGTGGCATGGGGCCTTTGGGTCTGGCTACTCCTCCTGGCCACGGTACTATTTTTTGTTTGTTTGGCCAGTCCTGGGGCTTGGACTCAGGGCCTGAGCACTGTCCCTGGCTTCTTCCTGCTCAAGGCTAGCACTCTGCCACTTGAGCCACAGCGCCACTTCTGGCCGCTTTCTGTATATGTGGTGCCGGGGAACTAGGCCATATTCCCAGCAGGTACTATTTTTTATTTCATGCTGCTGTAGCATGGTCCGACCTTGACTCCTTTTCATGGCCGAGTCCCCTGGCGGCGCCAGCACCGCTGGCGGGACAGCAGACCCCCTGGGAGAGGCTCCCGGTGTTTGAGTCCTTGGCCCCGAGGCACAAACACGGGGTGGTGGCGTTCGCAGCCGGGGTTCCATGAGGCAGGAAGGCTGGCAGCGCTCCGCCCCTCCCCCTCCCCCCCCCCCCCCCCGACAGAGCCAGACGGAGCCAGGCGGCGGCCAGCGGCGGGTGCAGGTGCCCGCGTCGCCTTGCTCCAGGCCCCGGATCCCGGACCCGTAGCCGAGGCGGAAGAGGCGGCCCTTCGGCATTTCACCCGAGGACGCAATCGTTGTGGGTGCGGCGGTGGGCACCTGCGCCCCACACCACAGACCTGCCGCTGGGAAGGGCGCCCCGAGAGCAGCCCGCACGAGGGCCTCCCCCGTGCAGGGGGCTCACCGTGGGGCGGGCAGGGGCTGAGCGGGAGCAGTCTCGGGCCAGGCGGGGGCCGGGGAAGCCATGACGGCAGGGCTCTGGGTCTGCAGAGCCCCGATGGGGTCAGCGGGCAGCGCCAGGCCAGGGCGAGGGTCTTTACCGCGAGGGCCGAGTCCCGGGGGTGGGGCGGGGCCCTGCAGGACCACCGTGTCAGGTGTGTCCGGCGGTGAGAGAGGGGCCCGCTGTCCTCCACGCGGCCCCTCCGACCCCCAGGGGCACTCCAGACCCGCGGGCAGCGTGCCAGCCAGCGGGATGGGCGTCTCAGCCCGCCCGGCGCGCCCGGAGCTGGGAGCCATGCCTGGGAACGGGCCCCAGGCACACGGGGGCTGGGGGAGACTCCCGAGGGGCGGGGGGAGAAGAGGTACAGGGGTTCCCTGACGTCCCCCCCCCCCACCCACGAGCAGCCTGGGCAGAGGTGTCCAGGGGCCTCCAGACTCGATAGAGCAACAGGGTTCTGATTGTTGGGGGGGGGGGCACCCAGCACCATGTCCCATGTTAATTGACCACTCGTGATTACCGGGCAGGAAAAAGTATATTGTTGTCCAGTCCTGCAAGGCGGAGCATGGTCGGCCCTTCCCTGCGCGAAGCCAGAGCCTCCTCCTTTGTGCGGTAGAGCCCCACGGTGGCCTCCCCAGAGGTGAGGTGACCCGGAAGGCTCAGGGACGGCAACGGAGCGAAGGGGGGCTCTCCTCCCTGCTTGGGGCCACTGAGGAAGGGAAGGGGCAGATGTGCCCGCGGCCCTGGAGGCCCTGGGCAGGGCCTGGCTGTGCCCACGGCTCCACTTCCAGCCTCTCCGTAGTTCACTGGAGACACGCGTCTCACAGACTTCCCTTCCTGGGCTGGCTTTGAACCTCACTCCTCAGACCTCAGCCCCCTGAGTAGCTAGGATGACAGGCGTGGGCCGCGGGCTACGCCGGGCGAAGCCGGGCCGGTTTCTGCGCTTGGTGTGTGTCTGCTGGTGTGCATTTCTGACACGGGCTCCCAGATCCATGGCCTGGGGCGCGGGTCCCCCCTTCCGAGGGCCCTGCCCCGCTGCTTTGTCTCTTTGGTAGAGATGGGTTTTTGTGTGAACTTAAGAAAATTTCAGAAAAAGTCCGATCCCCTCTGTCCAGCCCATTAATTCTGCATGCTCAGGCCTGAATTAACCTTGGCAAGCCTTAGAGAGGAGAGAGTAATTCTAACCTTAAAAATCTGCTGATTAAAGCTGGTTTCAGGAATTCGACTTCCCTTAATGTCTTGGCAGCCGGCCCAGTCTCCCATTAACATAGCCACAGATTGGCCTGGCATTTCTCTCTCCTTCTTCATAAACAAAACCCCATGGCCCGCCTTAAACAAGAATTCCATCCTGGACTCCTGTGCCGGGCATGGCTGCACACTAGAAATGTGCCCTGGGTAGCTGGAAGGGGTTGCAGGTGTCTGAACGGAATGGCATGGGGAGCTGGATTCTAGGAGATTCCAGAACAGAGCAATCATTACAGCCAGAAAGCCTGGGCTGCGGCCTGCCCGCCCGCCGACAGGAGGGAGCCGGCGGAGGGCGCCCAGCCCCAGTGTGCCCTCTGCGCTCGTTAGGATGGGCGTTGGGGGCCTCCGAGAGCGAGCTCCCGGCATCCGAGAGGAGGGGGCCGGTATGGAGACCGGGGAAGACGGACCTGCCGGCCAAGGGCACGGCAGAGGTCATTGCTCCTTCCGATGGAGCCCTGGCCAAGAGCGCCAGACTGAGCGGGACCGTGCTCAGCACCTAGTGCTCGCACAGAGCCAGAAAAGGGTGGGGGGCTTAGTAAGACAGGGAGAGGGGGGAATGAAGGAAGGAAGACGATGGAGAGAGAAAGGGAGGGAGGGAGGGAGGGAGGGAGGGGGAGGAGAACGACTGTAATTGTGATGGGTACAAACCACTGGCAAGATCAGTTCCAGACACTTGACGAGGCCCTGAGAAACAGGCCTGAGCCACGCGCTTTGATGAGAGGAAGGAAACTTCACTTCTTTATTTATTATTTATGCCCTGATCCTTTAGGAAGTAGCTGAGATAGAAAGCACAGCACAGCTCTATTGAAATCGGCTAAAGGACTAAGACCCGTGAGCTAGAGGCAGTCTGAACACACGCGTACCACACACACACACACACACACACAGCATTACAGGCATGCACCAAACCTAGCACGCGTGTGTGCACTTCACATCACAGAGCATATGTCCACGCATGTGCACACCTACCGCTCACTACACGTACACACACGCACACCACACGCGATCTGCACACACATGCACACGCGTGACACGCCAGATGCGTGTGCATACCGCACACGTACAAGAGCATACATAGCACACAGAGATACCCCCTATACCGCGCATGCTGTATACCTACATGCTACATCATGGACATCAACACCCACCACACACACACACACACGCACGCCACACGTGGCACTACACACAAGCACACACTCGCGTACACACAGGCGCCACACACAGATGCTCATTGAACACAGACACACCACGTGCCAATGCACGCACGCACACACACACACACACACACACACACACACGGAGCAGCTCCTCTGCCAGCGGGACTGAACTGCCTGGCCACCATGCACAGAAGGGACTGTGCTCCCGTGAGCCCCCCCGGGGGGGGGCACAGATCTCTGTGGCAGGGCGGTCTCAGGTCTCGGACACCTGCTTGGGTGGCCAGGAGGTGACAGGTGTGTGGGGGGGAGGGGGTCCCAAGGGGACAGAGAGCTAGGGAGGTGCGGGCACCAGGTGGCTGGACTTGAGACCAAGCAGAGGGAGCCGGAGCTTCAGGGAGAGCAGGACGGGCGGGGGGGGGGGGGTGCGCCCCATACTGCCATACTGCCCCCCCACACCCTGGGCTTCTCCCCCCCCCAGGCTTCTCCATCCGAGATTCCTATCTGCTCTCAGCACCTCTCTCAATCTCAATGTACCTCGTTATCCATTTTGAGCCATTCTTCCCTTTTATACCCGCTAATTTATTAATCTCGGAACCCCCCAAAACAATAAAACGGAAGCTCTGGGGATTTTATTTATATCTTTAAGCACGATTTTTATGCCTTTTTATCTAGAAATTCATTTAATTTTTATTGCCTTCCTCCGTCATGTGGTCGTTAGGCTGGCTGGCAGCTGCTTCGTGCGGGTGGTTTCCCCGCGTGGGCAGCGGCTCCCGTGGGAGGGAGGGGGGCAGTGGGGCTTGGGGACCCCGCCACCCCCCCCGCAGCGTCTGTTCCGCCATGCCTGCCCCTCTCCACGTGCGAGTCAGCTTCTCGGTTCCCTGTGGCACTCCTGGGCTCCGGCTCCTAACGGGGGTGGCAGCTGCGCGTGGGACCTGGAGCTTCACGTGGAGGCGGAGGAAGCCCCCGCCGTGGCGTTAAGAGCGCCCCTCTCCGTGGGGCACCTGCAGAGCGGAGCTGCCAGGCAGGGCGGCCAGGGGGGCAGCTCTACCCTTCCCACCGGACCCACGCCCGTTTCTTCCTTTCCGGGCAGAGCCTTGGGGTCCCCCCTGCCCCATGCACCCTGCGGCCTCTTCCACCTCTCTGCTGACACCCCGCGCCCACTTTCCCTGAGCCTCTGTCTGTCCGTTCAGGTGCCTGGGAGCGCATCCTGTCCGCACAACCCACAGCCCCGTGTGCGGTGCGGGCTGGGCCCTGGCCCTGGCCCCTGGCTCTCTCTGTCCTGTGCCCCCCACTCCCCACCCCCCGTGGAGGGAGGGGCTTCCACCTTCGCGGCCAGCCTGAGCCGCCATTCCCGGTATCCCCCCAGGATGCGGAGGAGGAGGGGGAGCCAGGGTTCGGATTCCAGGGTGGCGCCCTGTGGGGCCTCCGCCAAGGGTTCTAAGTCACGGGGCGTCCGGAAGAACCTCGCCCCGGAAGGCCCTGCCCCTCCCTCAGGGCCTCAGCTCCTGGGCCTGCAGAAAGGGATTCTTCCTTCCCTTCATGGAGGGCGGGCAAAGCCCCCGGCAGAGCCCCCCTTCCCCGTCCCGGGCCCCCGTCAGCACCCAGCTCAGGGACCCTCAATCCGCTGGCCAGAAGGCCAGCTGGGACTCGTGGCAAGGCGGGGCAAGGAGAAAGCTGCTACTGAAGAAAGGAGGCCCCAACGGGGTGCCGGCGGCTCCCACCGGTCACCCTAGCTTTCTAGGAGGCTGAGCTCTGAGGATCATAGTCCAGAGAGAGCCCGGCAGCCACGTCGCTGAGGCTCTTACCTCCGGTTAGCCACCAGAACGCTGCAAGTGGAACATTGTGGCTCAAGGGGTAAAGCACCAGCCTTGAGTGAAAAAGCTAAGGGTCCGCCCCCAGGCCCTGAATTTCAACCCTGAAGGAGAGGGAGAGAGAGAGGGGGGGGAGGGAGAGGGGTTCTCTACGTGGTAGAGAATGGGTCTTGGCAACCTCTGCCCCTCCCTATCCAAGGATTCTTCCAAAAGCGCAGTGCACAGCGGCTGTTTCCAGGCAAGGCCCCGACCTGCCGGGCACCCCACCTTCTGCCCGCGTCGCACCAGGGCGTCGGGGTTAGATGTGCACAGCCCCCCCCCCTCGCTGCCTGGCTCCTTTCTCTGGCGTGGTGGGGCCACAGGGAAGGTAGGACCACCACCGGGGGAGGGGCTGGGCAGGAGCCTCCATCCGCGATGATCTAATCTTCCAAATCTCCGCTGTCACCCGACCCCAGAGGCTGAATCAGGCTGCAATCCATTTAGCTCAGACTCATTTGAAAGCAATTCACTACTTAACAAGTTCTGAGGCCTAGCGCCGTGCGGGCAGCATGCGAATTGAATCATCTGGGCTAATCTTAGATTAATACGAGCCAGCTCCTTCGGCGGGGACGGTCCTAGCAGCTCCATCCCCCTGTCGGGGTGTCCAGGGCCTGACCATCAGCCAATGGCCGGGATGTCTGACGAGGGGCGGCGTGCTTGGGAGGCAGTCTCGAGGGAGTCAGAGGTTAGGCGAGGCTGGCTTGGGGTCTTCCTGGCCCCACGGCTGCCTACGTGACCTTGATGAGTCATTGAGCGGGCCGGACGGCTGCCACCTCAGCCTCCACCCGCCCGACACCCCTCAAGACCTTTCCTCAGCTTTCCGTGCACCCTGGGGGCACCCCCTTTCTGTGCTTTGGCACCGTTGCTGTGGTTGGGGAGGCCCGGGAGTTGCTGGCTCCCGTCAGATCACCTGTTTTAGGCTGGCATGGCGAAGCTTTGGCAGGAAAGGACCCGCCTGTACCCCAGCCCGGGGTCCCCACGGCTCTGTGCCTGGTTCCCTGAGTCTGTGTGTGGTAGGCAGGCTTGCCTCCCAGAGAGACCACTGTCCCCGATGCCAGCGCCCAAATTAGAAGGGAGAGGGGCTGGGGATATGGCCTAGTGGCAAGAGTGCTTGCCGCGTATACATGAAGCCCTGGGTTCGATTCCCCAGCACCACATATACAGAAAATAGCCAGAGGTGGTGCTGTGGCTCAAGTGGCAGAGTGCTAGCCTTGAGCAAAAAGAAGCCAGGGACAGCACTCAGGCCCCGAGTTCAAGCCCCAGGACTGGCCAAAAAAAAAAAAAAGAAGGGAGAGACTCCCCTGCCTCCTGGGGTAGAGCTGAAATGGTGGCCCTCTTCCTCCCGCCCCCTGACGGCGGCAGAAGGAAGGAAGACATGCCAAGACCTTTGGGCTCTCAGAGCTTCCCCCCCACCCCGTCCTCCCCAGAAGTCGGCTCCAGAGTCTGAATTCGTGGAGAGGGCAAAGCCCTCGGAGCCACAGGGCCTTTGCATCACCACAAGGCTGACTGCCCACCAGCTACGTGTCCTGGGTCCCGGGGGAGGATTCTGCAGAACAGTCCGGAGTCGCAAACTCAATGTCCCAAGCTAACGATCGCTCACTTTTTTTGGTGCTGGCGCCAGGGTTTGAACTCAAGGCCTGGACGCCGTCTCTTAGCTATTTTGCTCAAGGCTGGCACTCTACCACTTCAGCCACAGTTCCACTTCCAGTTGTTTGGGGTGGTGTTTTTTTTTTTTTTTTTGATAGTTAATTGGAGACTTTTCAACTCAGGCTGGCTTTGAACCATGATCCTCAAATCTCAGCCTCCTCGGTAGCTAGGATTGTAGGCGTGAGCCACTGGTGCCCGGCTTCCGGCTTGTTCTTGTGACCTCTGCGCCGACGCCCCTTCCTCTCGAGTGGCTCTGCTGACCTTCAAGAGGAAAGGGTGTCGGGAGCCTCCCCTGGGCGCTTTGTGCCTGGCATCAGGACTTTCCGATGTGGTCTTAGTCATTTGGGCTCGGGAGACACGGGCGGCTCGGGGCGGGGACGGAGCAGGCAACAGCTCAGGCTTGCTCCAGGCCCTCTTTCCAAGCCCTGCCCCCCTCCCCCCCCCCCGCCCCGCTTGCTCCTCCATCACCTTTACACCCGAGACACGGGTATACGCGGATCCATCTCGGTCATGCGCCCATCAGGTAGAAGCGAGGGGGAGAGCGACTAAGCACCAGAAATCAATGCTCGCGCTCAGTGCCTTTGTGGGGGACAGGCGCGGGCCCCGGGGGAGGGGGGGCCGGCACGGGGTGGGAGGCGGAGGCCTGGGGACCTGCCCTGGGGGAGACGGGCCTGGGCCAGTCAGCGTCCCTTGGGAAGACGGGAGCGGAGCGTGGGCCTGGCTGGGCTGTGGCCAGCGGAATCACCCGGCTCTGTCTGCAGCTGCGGGGGGCGGGCGGGGGGCGGGGGGAGGTCCCCACGCCTGCCCTGGCCAGCCCACGGCTCGGGCACCTTGTCATTAGACGGCCGGGACCGCGGCCAGAAATGGATTGGGAAGAACGGAAGTTGTGAGCCTGAGACAGGTGCAGAGACAGACAGAAACAGAGCGAGAGTCAGACTGAGACAGAGACAGGAAGAGAGGGAGGGAGGGAGGGAGGGAGGGAGGGAGGGAGGGAGGGAGGGAGGGAGGGAGGGAGGGAGGGAGGGAGGGAGGGAGGGAGAGAAGGGAAGGGAAGGAATAGGAGCCCACTATATCAGATGAGTCCCTGGGCAGCTGGCCAGGAAAGGAGCTTCCTGCCACCCCCTAATATCCTCGCCCCCCGCTAGGTGCTCCTTCCTCAGTGCTCTGGGGCTGTCCGTGGGCCTGGTGGACCCTCTTTGGGGAACCCCCACCATGGGCAGCAGGGTCTGCAGAGGAGAGATTTCCTTCACCAATGTCCTTTGCTTTCTGTGAACCATTCCCTTCAACCACAGAGACAGCGTGTTTGCTATGGGTTTCCCTGAAATTTTATTTCTATTTATTTATGCATTTATGTATGTATTTATACGGGGTGCTGGGGCTTGAACTCAAGGCCTGGATGGTACCCCTGATCTTTTCTGCTTAAGACTAGCGCCTTGCCCCTTGAACCACAGCACCTCCACGTCCGGCGTTTTGGTGGCTCACTGGAGATAGAGGTCTCGTGGACTTTTGTTACCCAGGCGGGCTAGGAAGCACTCTCCTCAGATCTCAGCCTCCTGAGTAGCTGTGATCGCAGGTGTGAGCTGCTGACCACCTGAAGTAGACAGAGCGAGCGAGGTGTGCACTTGGTCCTGCACCGGGCCTGGCAGAGGGTGGAGGAGAACAGCCAGCCTGGCTGGGTCCCGTTGCAGCCCTGCCCACGCCCCCCCCATACACACAGACCCCACCCCCAGCCCCCGCCCCAGCCCCGCCCTCCCCCCTGCTCCCCCGCCGCACCCCGGGGGCCCCTCGGGCTGTCTTTTCTCTGCCTTCCAGCTGCGCGACGCTGTCGTTACCCAGCCGACTGGGGATCCTTTGCGCAGAATTTCACAAGGCCGTGTATCCGATCCGTTCCCTTTACTCACTCATCACAAAAGCAACCAAGTTCGTCGCTACTGATTGGTGTGGTACAGACTTTGGGTGCTCTTTGACCAGGTTTTTTTTTTTGGGGGGGGGCGTTCTCTAGGGATTCTCGCTGGGCTGGGGTTTTCCCTTGGGGGCTGCGAGGAGAAAAAAAAGCGGCCGAGGGAGGGGTGCATGGGCTCGCGTGGGGGTGGGGTGGGGGGCGGGGGGGTCGTGTGCTCTGAGTTCCCCGGTTTATGCGCCCACGGAGGAGGAGGCGGCAGGATATGTCCAGGAAACGGGGAGAAGTTCCTCCTTCTCTGAGCCTTCGGAGGAGCCCCACGGCTCCTGTCTAACATGGCAGCAGGGAGAGGGAGGCCTTGGTCGTCAATGCTCGCGTTTGCATTTCTGTCACGACGGAGCTTTGATTTGGGTAAAAATCCCGAAGGAGCTGGCTGGGCCTTGAGCCCCCCCCCCCCCCGTCACCCTCGTAACTCAAGGGGCTGGGGTCTCAGGATGGTGGTTTGCACCCAGCCCAAGCAGGAAGTCCGGGAGATTCACATCTCCAGGGAACCGGCAAAACGTTGCAAGTGGAGCTGTGGCTCAGGTGAGACAGAGCTCTAGCCTTGAACACGAAAAGTGAAACGTGAGCGTGCGGGCCCTGAGTTCAAGCCCTCGTACCCGCACGAAGAAAGAAACACGCCAAGGCGCGCCAAGGGCAATCAGCCTCAGCGAGCCGTCCATCCGTCCTCAAGGGGGCGCCACGGACTCTGCCAGCGTCTCCTGCCAGCTCCCGGTGCCTTAGGGGTCCCGTCCCAAGAGCTAGACCCCGGGGACGCGCCTACCCACGGAAACGGGGGGGGTCCCCCTTCCACCGGGCAAGCCCGCCATCCCGGCCCCAGGACACACCCCGGGGCGCCTCCTCTAAGCCAGTCCTGGGGGCCCTGGCCGTACGGATGCCACGGCAACGTTCAAAGTCACCGCTGTGGCCGCCACGTCCCCTCCTCCCCTCCGCGCCGGGCGAGGAGCGGCTCCCCTCCTCGCCGCCATCTCCCGTGACCCCCGTCGTCTCCATTCCCCCGCTCGCGCTCGCACTCCACGCCGCCTCGGCCCCCTCAGCGGCTTCAGGCCCTCTCCTCTCCCCCACCTGCTCCTCCCGCTGGAGCCAAGCCGGGCCTGCCTGCTCCATCCTCACAGCCCAGGCCGCGGGGGTCGGGGCCCTGGGTGGGAAACACGTCAACCACTTTCACCCACAGAGCCCGAGGCCTGGGCGGGTGGCATAACCCCGGGGCGGCTCTGTGTGCCCATCCAAGCCCTGCAGGATGGACGGACCACGCCCGCATCCTGGGGCTCCTCACGCAGCCTCCCCAACCCAGGCTCCGGGCCCGCTGGTGTAGACCGCCACGGTCACGCTTCCCTCCCTCCACCTTTCCTCCCTCCCTACCTCTCGGCTGGTGAGACAGGAAACATCGCCCCGCCAGGGGGCGGCTGGAGTTACAGTGACATCTGAAAATAGACTCTCACTGCCTCAGCCCCTCGGATCAAAACGCACGAGGCTTGACATGGACAGCGCCATTTTTCTTTTTAACTTGATTTGGCTTATGGGATGGTTCGGCGCCTCTGTCCAGGACCACGCCACGGGCGAGAGAAGGCGCTGGGGGTGTTCAGGAAAGAGCAGTCCGGCTGGCTGCTACTCGTGTGCATCCTCAGCCTGGGCAGGGCAGGGGTTTAGCAGATTCTCACTGACCCCCGAGTCTCAGAGGAGAGGCACCGAGGCCTGAGCTGGCCAGGCAAGCAAGGAATGGCGGCGGGGAGATGGCAAACATCAATGGTGCTCACTTCAAGTCCGGAGAGGAAGAAACAGGGAGGAGCAGGTGGGAACCTCTGGTTGCCAAGGGACGGGAGAGATTTGTCTTAGCTGTTCGTGTTGCCTTTTATTGGCTGATGGCCATGGGTCAACGTGAAGAAACTGCTGGGGAAAACAAGCAGATTCCACTGGGAAGGAGCTGATTGAAGGAGCACGAGAGGCAGCGGGTCCGTCATTGTGACCAAATGCTCCTGAGAAACATCTGCGCGGGAGTCAGCTTGGGCAAGAGAGAACGAGTTATTCAAAAAAAGAAAGAAAACCCAACCAGGAAAACAAAGCAGTGTCTTACAAACCAGAAAAGTCGTGGAAGAATATTGCCTTCTTAATAATAAATACGTTTCGTGGGCAAGAATTGCAAGGGAATCGTTTAAATTAATTTCCGCGTTGTTTGTTTGGTTTGTACAGGGCTTAAATCCCAGCTGGCAGCAATCTGTTAAAAAAAAAAAAAAAAAGAAGTTCTAACACATTGGAAATCTGATTTTCTTATAGCCAGAATTCCAGAGTCTAAAATGATCTCTCTCTCTCTTTCTCTCTCTCTCTCTCTCTCTCTCTCTTTCTCTCTCCTCTGCTAATCAGACAGGCAAGGCTCAAGCAAGAGTCTTGAGTTGGACCAAATTGCACTCAAGTCATGTGGAGGATGTAAATATGAATACCTATATAAGATATATGTGCTCTCTGTCTGATGAAAGCTTTCAAGACAGAACTGCGGGGTGCTGGCTCTAGGAAGCTGGTGTTGGGGGGCACAGGGAGAAGGGGGTGTCATGAGCAGGAGCCGGGCACAGAAAGCCGTTTTCCACCGAAGGCCCTCCATGGAAGCCAACCCTTCTGCCTCTACCTCCCTGGCCGTCCTTGAGTTTGAGCCTGGAAAGTTCGGAGAACGAGCTTAGGGCCACGTGGAAAGCACACGCTGCCCCTTACACGGGAATGCTCTGAGGGACGCGGCGTTGGCCTTGGCTCTGGTGTGGCCGGGCCCGGGGGTGCCGGGGCGGCCCTGTCCAATGGATTCCCGGGGTGGCAATGGATTCCGGGGTGGCCTTGTCCAATGGATTCCTGGGACGGCCCTGTCCAATGGATTCCGGGGTGGCCCTGTCCACGCCAGCGAGCCACATGGGAGGGGGGCCCGTCCCTCCCACACAGACTCTCAGATCCGCTACGAGGGGCCCTGGACCTCCTCAGGCCCCTCCGCCTCCCTGTCCTCCCCCACCGGCGCCCGCCTGCCGGCCCCCCACACCTGCTCGACCCGGGTGCCCTATGCCCGCCGGCCTCCCGTGTCCTTCCCGAGACTGAATCCCCCTCCCCGCTTATTCTCCAACCTGGCTCGTTCCCAAAATCTAACCCATCCGCCACAGACACCGTCCTGTATTGAAACGAATCCTTCCATCCGCAGCCCCTCGCTCAGAAACTCCATCGCCACCTCCCCCCCCCCCGTGGCCCCCGCCTGGCGTCCTAGAGCCTCAGGAGGCTGAGGTCTGAGGGTCAGGGTTTGAAGTCAGCCCTGGCAGAAAAGCCCGTGAGACTCCCATCTCGCCAGCTAAGCAGCCAAAAGCCAGACGCGGAGGCGTGGCTCAAGCAGTAGAGTGCCGGCCCTGAGAGAAAAAGCCAAGTGAGGGCGCGAGGCCCTGAGTCCAAGCTCCGGGATTGGCACTAAAATAAACTAAATACAGCGAGACCCTGGGTGAGGAGGACGGAAGGGTCTCTCCGGGGGCATCCCAAGCGCTTTGTCCCAGCCAGCCAGAACCGGTCCGCCCTGCGTGTGTCCCCTGTGTTTTACCCCATTCTGAACCCCCCAGCCCTCCCCACACACCCCAGCTGGACGCCCCGATACCTCTGTGTCCCCCACGGGGTCCCCTCCCCGTGTGTCCCCGCTGCGCATCCCGCGTGCTCCTCGGATGCCGTCCGCGGGGAGCGGGCCGCGGCCTCCCCGGGTCCGCCGGAGGTGGTGCGGTCTCCTCGCTCCTTCGCTGTCGCCTGTCTTCCTCTTCCCTTCCCTCTTTCCAACTGAATTCTTGTTTTTCCTCTCTCCCTAGTGCTTGTACGGCTGCTATGTCCATTCCTCCATCATCCCCACCTTCCACCGGAGGTGCTACTGGCTCCTTCAGGTAGGTGGCTGGGCCTGGCTCTTCCCGTGTCTCCGTTAGTGCTGGGAAGGGGTCTGTGGAGGGCGTGGAGGGGGCGCCGGGCTCCCATGCGTGGCCAGGCTGGGGGCCGGGGGCCGGCGGCCTCGGTGAGCCCTTCGGGGCTTGGGTGTGTGCTGAGGCCCGCTTCCTGGCTTGGCCCGATGGTCGGGAGCCGGGAAGGGGAGAGAGCTGGGGCGACCGGGCTCCTGGTGTGGACAAGACGTGTCCCGCTGTGGACGAGGCGCAAGGCTGAGCCGCCTGTCCCTGACTCTGATGTGCATCCGGCGGAGAGCCGTCCGTCTGTTCTGTGGGTTGGTCACAGAGCCTGTGCGGGAAGCACAGCTTCCGGCTTCCAGAGGGCATGGTGGATTGGTAGGTGGATGGATGGACGGGTTGAGTCTTGATGGGCTGAGTGAGTGGAATGACAGCTGGGGAGAAGGAGCTGGTGGCTCCCTGGAAAGGCGCTCTGTGATCGGTTGGCCATGTCTGCCCGAGGATTGCTCCGGCAGCGCCCCCCGGGCCTGTGGGAGGAACGCTGTGGAGACTGGGGACTTGGTGTGGCGCCGGCCCAGCCTCTTGTTTATCAGGATTGTCCTTGCCTGGTGGGAAGAAAGGGCGGAGGCCTTCATCCAGTGGCGATGACGAACTGGCTCCCTTTGCACCCCGACCCCTGCTGGCGGAGGCTGCTCCCCGGGGTTGCGTTCTCGGGGAGCTGAGGGCCTGGCCAGCCCCAAAGCCTGGAGCACAGCGAGGATGCCAGGCTGGGAGGGGTGACGTGGCCCAGAGCCATCGGGATGGGGAGGCCCAGGTTCAAGCAGCCCCCAGTTCTCCGGCCCCCCCCCCGGCCCCCAGCCCCCCGCCTCCAGGGCTGGTCTCTCCTCCCTCTGCTCCGGGGTCCGTGGCCCGTCCCGTGTGTTCATTAGAAAGGCATTCTGAGGCCATGCTGGTTGGTAAAGGGCGCCGGGTCCGCCATGCCCCCCATGCCCGCTGCCAGCTGCCCCGGCCCCGCCTCCCTGGAAGGCAACATGGGGGGGGGGGGTTAGGCTATTGGGGTGCTGGTTTGGGCTGTCCTGAAGGCAGAGCGTGGGCTCGGGCCCTGCTCACACACACCGCCCCCCCACAACTGCTTTCCACTCAGCCCCCACACGAGGGTGGGCAAGGGGGAGAGGTTCTGCCCCGCCCTCCCTCCCACTTCCATTTCCTGCCCCGCCCCCCCCCCGATTCTACGGGCACACTGCAGGCAATTCACCTGCACTGGGCTCATCTCCTTCCAGCTGGCAGAGCCGCCATCTCCCCAAAGGCCAGGGTCACAGAATCGGGGATTTTGATGGCCGATCTGGGACCTCCCCCCCGTGTCCCCCCCCCCCAGGTCCAGGGCAGCCATCCCTCCACGTTTCCTCCTCAGCAATGCCCCAGCTCCTATTCTGCGTTCAGGAGCTAGGGAAGGAGCGTGCACCGATGTGGGGTGCGCCACCCCCAGCTCCGGCAGGCGACAGGAGGTGAGGGAGCTCTAGGCCCAGGCAATGAGCGCGAGGCACGTCCCGCTCTGAGCCGGGGGCTCCACGCACGCGGCAGCCGGCCCCGCTCGGGGCAATTTGTCCTGGTGCTAATTACAACACCAGGATAATGACGGCGTGGGCAGGTTTAACTTCTCTGATGTCAGATGGGAAGGAAGCCGTGAGGTGCTAGCCCAGATGGAAACCGGGGCAAGTTTGTCTCCGATATCAATCACCAGGGAAAAGGGCTGGGGGACGGGACGATGTCAGGACACCTCCCGAGAGGGCGGGGAAGCCCGGGAGCGGAGCGGGCCTGGGCCGACCACACCCTACCCGGCCCAGCACCCCCACCCAGCAGCGGGGCTGGACGAGGCAGCCTTCTAGAAACAGACTTGGGGGGGAGGCAGGGACAGGACTGGGTAGAGAAACTTGCTCACCAAGCAGCTGCCAGAGCCACCAGGCACCAGCTCCGGCCGCCGGTGCGGAGTTCACCCCCACCCCAAGACCCCCACTGCACCCCCAGAGGCCGGCTCAGGGTCACCTGGCATGGCCGCAGTCCTTCCCGTGGGAGTTTGGCCTCTCCTCTGTACCACTGTCCGCTCGGGCGCCCAGCACAGAGCCCCGTGACCCACTGGGTACCCCGAGGCTTGTGGAGGGAGGATCCTGCCTGTCTGTCTTCCTCCGTGTCTGTCTGTCTGTCTTCCTCGGCGTGTCATTTTCCACCCCTTCTCTCTCCAGCGCTAATAAGTACTCTATTGGGATGTGAACCAGGAGACAAGCAAGCAGCCCCTGCAGCGTAGGGTGCTCAAGACTGCTTAGGCTGGGGTACTAAGGTCATCGCCGAGGCTGTGGGTGCCCGTGGGCCTTGGACGGCTCAGAGGTGGCAGAAGGCCAGCCGCCCCCGCTCAGGACGGCAGCTTAGGTCACAGGCCTCTCTGGGCTCAGATGAGCGGAGCCTGGGTCCCTTCTCTAGCTGGCCAGGTCCTGAGCCTGGGGTGGGCTCAGCTAGGACCCCGCCCCCCACCCCCCACTCCTGCCGGTTCCACCACCACCACCGTCAGCGTCCCTGGAGGCTCTGCCTGAGCTCTGCCGGGCCCCGGTCAGGGGAGTGGGCGCTGGAGCACAGGCTCCCTGCCCTGCCCAGGGCCCCGGGGGGAGCCCGCTGCACCCCCAACGGGCCCTCACCCTTCCTGCCTAGTCGGCACGGCTTCCTTGGAAGCCCTTTCTGCTTCTAATGAGTGTTGTTTCCTCTCTGCCCTTGTCCTCTAAAGTGCTTAATGAGTGTTTTCTGCGTGAGCGAGGGGGGGGGGGTGTTCCCGCGTATCGGCTCTGGCCGCCATCTGAGCTGCTTGGCTGCCGGTTCCAGCCTGCTGGGCTGAGGCCAGTGGGCTGCAGCCCAGCCCGGCCCGGCCCGGCCTCCTGCACAAGGCCTGGGGAAAAACAGGGCCAGGCCTGGGGCGCCGCGGAGACCCCAGCACAGGGGGGGGGCGGGGGGGCGGGGGGGGGCTCCTGATGCGCAGACGAATGGCAGACATTTGAATTTCAAGGCTGAAGACCTCTGGGTAGGGAGGGGAGCACTGGAGTCAGAGTCTACCGACGGCGCTCAAATCCTGCCGGGTGCGCCCCGAGTCGTCGCGGCTCGGGCCGCTGCGCAGCGCCACCTTCTGGCCACGCAGTGAACCAGCAAGTGCTCCGGGTCACCAGAGACAAGTCCCAGTCACGGGCCCCCCGGGGAGGACAGGAGGGGAGGGGGTGGGGGGCTTTGAGGTCACCCACCGCCAGGCCAAGGCTGCTCACCTCACAGAGGCCAGGACGCAGAGAGCAAGGGGCGGGACTTCCCTTATCCCCCCCCCCCCGCACGCCCCGGGGACCTCGCTCCACCCCTCCCGGCAGCTCCGGGCCCGGGACCCCGTCCTCAGCACAAGGCCTTCAGCGGACATTTCTGATCCAGACCAGGACGGGCCCCATTGCTTCCCGCAGCCGGCACCACAAGGCCAAGAACCCGGCCCGTGGTAGAGGCACAAGGCCCAGCCTGAGGAGCCTCTGGGGACCAGGGGTGGAGCACAGGCCCCAAGGGAGGTCCCAGGTCCCTCCGGCTCCCCAAGAGAGTGAGGACAGGACGAGCTTCTCTCCGCTCCGCTGCCCCTGGCCGGGGCCCAGGCTCCATCACAGGCAGCCGCATCTCACTGAGGTTCTAGAACCAGGACGGCTGAGTGGAGCCGACGTCCCAAACGCAGGCTCAGCAGACGCTTTATCCGCAATGCGTAGCAGGATGCTGAGGCCGTCCCAGAGATGGGAGGAAGGAGGGATGCGGGGGACACCAAGGGAGAGGGCCCTTCCTTCCCCACCCGCCCGGGGCTGGCTGTGAGGCTCAGCAGGCAGTCCGGACAGCCAGGGGGAGGCTGCAGAATGATCTAGATCTCAGATCATCCCCAGCATGGGGTCCCCAGGAAGGGCGGCAGTAGCTGTGGCTATGGCTGGGGGGTGGGGGGGGAGGAAGGGAAGAATTCAGGACCCTGGAGAGCAACCTCCTGCCCAGGGCCAAGGCAGTGGTGGAGAAGGAAGAGAGGCAGAGAAAGAAAGGGAGGAGGAGAAGGAAGAGGTGGGGAACCAACAGGGAGAGGCAGCGTGCCCGCCTTCCCGCAGCCTCTCTGCTCACCCTTCTGGGGACTTTCAGGAATGGCCACTTCCTTTCTGTACCAGGCTGGACCCAAGCCAGCCCCCAAGGAGCCCCCTTCCTGTCCTGACCCTTCCCAGGGGCCCCGACGCCCCCTCTGCTGAGCCCTCTGGAAGGAGAGAGTCCTCAGGTCCCACGGAGCCAGCAGGCCATGGGCCGGCCCACCGCCCCCAGGCCCCGCCGAGCCTCTTGATGCCCGAGTTGGGTCTGGGGTGTGGCCCCCCCCCCCCCCCGCATTTGTCTCTTGTGACTGAGGGAGCCAGCCCTTCACCCGCCGAAGACACAGCTTCTCTAACGTGCTTTCTTCTTTCCCTTAGAGTAGACTATTGTAGCTTCGTTTAAAAAATACATGAGGCAGCGTGGCCCGTGGCTCACGCCTGTAATCCCAGCTACTCAGGAGGCTGAGATCTGAAGATTGAAGTTCAAAGCCAGCCCAGGCAGGAAAGACTTGTCACTCAGGAGAGAGTGGACGAGCAAGGGGTTGTGGATGAGAGGGCAGGGCTCCGGGAGGCCATGCCCACTGCAGGAGAGGGGAGGGTGGGCTGGGCTGGGGGGGGCGGTTGCTCCAGGTAGAAGAGACTGCTAAGCAAGTAGCTGGTACTCCCAGCCATGAAACCCAAGCCCTGTGTGCTAAGCCGGGTAGGCCAGGGTGCCCAGGGTGCAGGATGACCTCTGCCACTTAGCAAAGCCTCCCCTCCCCCCAACTGGGGGAAGAAGACACTTGGATGGGGGAGAGAGAGGGGGAGGAGGACAAACGGCCGTCTCTGACAGATATTTCTCCCACTGCCTTTTTGTTCCAGTTTTATCCTAACTAGCAGCACCTACATCTTTCTCCATTTAATGCCTCTTGAATAACGTGATGAGGAGATAAGGTAGACACCAGGAATTTACAGTGCTATGCAAAAGAAAAAAAAATTGCTCAATTCCATTAAGATTTCAGGACCCTTGCCAAGGTTACCCAGCCTCGCGGGCAGCGTTGCCTCCCCAGACGACTTTACTCGGTTGCGACTGACGGTGCCAAGGCCACGGCGGTGCCATGGCCTCAGGAAACGTGGCGGGCGCTCCCTCAATGCCACGGTCCTCTCTCGGGCGCGTCACAGGGGATTTCCCACAAGATTCCCTCGTGCCAAGCCCTTCCTTCGCCTCGCTCTGGCCGCAAGGGGGTGAGTGGTGTTTGGTTGGCATTTCGGCAGAGCCCCTTGTGCATTTGGGGCCCGGGGAGACATTTGGGGGGGGTCTCCTGTGCTCAGGTGCCAGCGGCCTGACCTCCAACCTTGTTAGGTATTGCTGGGGACCAAGGATTCAGGCCAGAACCCTTCCGGGGCGGGAGGAGCCTCTGCTTCCCCCTAGTGGACAAGGCAGGTACCGAGCCCAGGAGCTTCAGGCTCTCTGCTTCCCCCTAGTGGACAAGGCAGGTACCGAGCCCAGGAGCTTCAGGCTCTCTGCTTCCCCCTAGTGGACAAGGCAGGTACTGAGCCCAGGAGCTCCGCGCTCTCTGCTTGGAGAAGCATGGTACCATGGAGTTCAACCAGCAGAGGTACTCTGGCCCCGTAAATTAACTTCCTCAGAAGTCCTTCCTTTTGAGGGGAAGCAGGCCATTTGAAGGACAGACTGAGGTCAGACTCAGGGTCACGCCCGGCCAGAATAGCTTCACTGGGGGGACCCAGAGCGTGTGGTACTGGGGGAGAGGGGTCTCCTGGGAAGAGCCCGCCCAGGCCACCTTTCCAACGGCCAAATGTAACTCCCAAACACCATGGCACCACTTGTTCCAAGCCTTGGGCGGGAATTGGGTGTGGCGCGAGAGAGATCTTCTGCCTTCTGCCGCGTTATCTCCCACCTCCCCATCACCCTGGGCCTGCTCCGCGGTCTCCTGGCTGGGACTGTAAACCCTCCTTTGTCTCTCAGCCCTGAGCGGACTTGGCTGCCCCGGCCCCGCTGCACGGCTTGGAATCACGAAGCTGCTGAGCTGCGGCTCCTCAGAGATGCGAATTATTAATTAGTCTTATTATCCAGATTTGTCAGACTCTTAATCCTTCGGTCTGGGTCTGTGGCAGGGCTGGCGCCCCCGTGGTGGGGAGGGGGTGTCCGCCTGGGTAAGCAATTGCTTCTAATATCGAGGCAGAACAAAGAGCCATCCCATTTGGTCGCTATCTTTATTCATCAAGCCAAATAATTCCGGTCCCCTTCCTAGAGCACTCTTCAGAGATGAGAAGGATCCAAAGAGCCGCTTCATTTCCCTTCTAGTTGGCTTCTGATATGGGTCTTTTGTTTAATTATCCATCTGTTGTAATCCAGCCGACGTTCTGCCGTTAATACCCTAATCTTCTTTGGAGCAAAGGGGTAACCGCGCCTTCTAAAGCCAGAGACAAAAGTTTGCCTGGAGGAAACACTTTCTGTTGGGCCTCTGAAGGAGCGCAGAGGGCCGAGGATGGAATTCGGGTGTAACGCGACAGGGTGAAATGGGGCGGAGAGCCGGGCTGGGGCGGCAGGGGCGGCGGGCACTGGCCAGCGGCTCGCTGGGGCCTCCGGCTGCCCGCGTGACAGACCCGGGGTACACGAGGCGAGCCCCATGGTGGGTGGTGACGTCATCCCTGCCGCTACCACCGCAGAGGGCCCGGCCACTGTGGGGATGCAGGTGACACACCTGATGTGGTCCAGGACTCCCGGCAGGCGGTTCTCACCGGAGCGGTGCCGTCAGGTGTGCGTGCGTGCGCAGAGGTATGCAGGTGTGCACCAGCCGAGGTAGGTGTGCGCGGGTGTGCCCATGTAGGAACGCACGGCACGCAAGTACATGTAGGTGTGCCCGGGTGTGCCCACACGGGTATTCACAAGTGTGCACCAGCGCCACTCCCCCCACCGCCCCTGCAGGGAAGTCCTGCAAAGTCTAGCCTCGCCTCTCTCCGGCGCTCCCTGAGTTCGCGGCCGGCCGGCCCGTCGCAGACACCTGCATTCGCTCTGTGCCTGGACGAGCCAAAGATCAGACGTGGCCACCTCAGGCCCCGGCCCCCCTGTGCCGGGCCCACCCCAGCGCACCCGGGGCGGCCCCGGCCCGATGGGACCCACTCTTCCACCCGCCGCCCCCTCCCCCAGCCCCCACCACCGCCCCTCCCCGCCACAGAGTGGGGCCGCGTGGCGGGAAGGATTCGCCGCGGCTCTCAGAGCGCGTGCCTGGGGGCCGGCGAGGCTGCGGCTGTCCCCACGGGTCTGGGGGGGGCCCCGCCGCGCCCGGCCCCGGGCCCCGCCCGCCCCGCCCCGCAGGCACAGGGACGGGGGGCGCGTCTCTCCCGGGTGCCGGGGGAGCCCGGGCCCATCATCCCGGCCCCTCCCGCCGTGCCCGGCCCGGCAGGGGTTCCCCACGGCGCCCCGATTCCTGGGACGGGCGCCACCCCCCTCCACCACCCCTTCCCCGCCCCCAGCCAGGCGGGCGGCCCTTCACGATCCAGAAGCTTCTGTGCCTGGGCAGCGCCAGCGGGAGCGCAGGGGGGGCGCGGCGGGCCCGGGAGTCCCCGGTGAGCCTGGAGGCGCCGGGCCGGGCCTCGCCCGCCCGTCTCGGGGCGGCCCGGGGCGCGAGGCGGTGCGGGCTCCTCCGGGACCGCTGGGGCCTCCCCTCGCGCGGGGCCCCCGAGGCTCCAGGCCGGGTCCCCCGCCCCGGTTCCGCGCCCTCGCCCCGCGGCGGCTTCCCGAGGCTCAGCCGGAGCGATGCCGGCCCCCGCCCCCGGCCCCCGCCCCGCCGGCTCCTCCCCACCCGGGCCGGGTCCGCTGCGGCCTCACCCAGCCGCGGCCCCCCGGGAGGGAGGGAGGTGCCGGCCTAGGCCCGCCGCCCAGGACGCCCTGCGTGGGAAAGCTGCCCGGCTAGGGTGAGCGCCCACGCCCTCCGCGGGAAAGCTGCCCGGCTAGTGTGAGCGCCCACTCCCATGCGTGTGCATACACACATCATATACGCGTGTGCTGTGCACGCGTGCACACCTAACACATGCGTGAACCTGTGTGTACTATGGTATGTGTGAACTTGTACAGCACACGTGACCACACGCATGAGTGTGTGCACATAATATATGCATGCCTGTATTACACACATACACACATGAACACACATAGTACATGCATGCGCCGTGTACACTCTGTCATGTGTGCACGCACATGGATAGCGCATGCGTAGATACCTGCTTGCACACGTGCCTTCACTACACACACGTACGCGCACACAGACACATGCATTGATGCACACACCATAGATATGCATGCCGTGTGCGTGCGTGTCTGCATGTGCTGTACGTACACGCCTGCCTTGCGTGTGTGTGGGGGGCACACAAACACCTGTACACGTAGCAAGCCCATAACACATATCCTTGCACGACACACACTTGTTGCACACCCGCGTGCCCATCACACGCGTGCACGTGCCTACGTGCCCTGCCCCACGACCTCAGGTGCTCTGAGGAGAGGAGGCCCAGAGCCAGCCTCCTTCAGAGACAACATGGCCGAGGGCAGGGCCCTTTCCCGGAATTCTGCGGGCTCCATCTTCCTCAGAAGCCCAGCTAGTGGAGAGCTGGGGGGCCGGGGAGCCCCACCCCTCCCGGGCTGGGCTGGCCCCCTGGCCGCCCTCGGCTGACCGCAGACGTCTCGGTCCCGGGGACGCCCCGCTTCCCCTCCTGCGGTTCTCGGGGCTCCTCTAGGGGCGTGGAAGCACTGCCTGCCCAGCTCCCGCCTTCAGGAACGAAATCGCCAGGCAGGCGACGGGAGGCCGGGCGCGGGGTCTCCCGAGGCTCCGGGCTGGGGCTCCCCCGGGGCCGGCCGTCTACTTTCGGCGCTGCCCGAGGCCCTTGGTGTTACCCGACTCTGTTCCCCCACAGACATCACCCCCCCCCCCCGCCTCCAGTCCTTGACCTTGGCGGGCTTCTGCGTCTCTAGGACCCCTGGCTATCCTGTCTCTCGACGTGGCACAGATGCTTCCGGCACACACACAGGAAATGTCTTATTTGGTTCTCCCCCCCCACCCTCCGACCCCCCCTCCACCCCCCCCCCCCCGCCATGTGAGCTCCTGGGCGTCCGTCCGCCAGAGCCTTCTCTGACCTGGCGGCTCAAAGGCCCACTGCCCCCTGTTGTCTCCCCCGCCTCCCTGCCCCCCTCTGCTGTGGGCACCCCCCTTTCGGTCACGTCCAGGTCAGTCCGTCTGCAGCGACTGCCAGGCCCTGCGCTCCCCCCCCCCCACGTGCACATGGGGGGACCTGGGTGTGGAGCGGGGGAAGGCGCGGCCTCCCCGGGGGCCCGGGGCGTGTGCTTGGGGTTGGGGGGCGTCCTCTGCGGGCAGCCCTGCGTGTGCTGGGGGCCAGACGGTGGTCCAGGGCTCAGGGACACAGGCGTGCACCCGGCCTCGGGGGCCAAGGGTGGCGGACGCGGGCGCGGAGCCCCAGGGGACCCCCGGCGGCCACAGCTGGGGAGGAGAGGCGTTGTCTGGGGCGCGTGCGTGTTGAGAGCACAGCCTCCCGTGTGCCCCGGCTCGGTGAGTGGGGAGCGGGGCCCCCCGCCTTCCTCGGGCGGTAGCGGTGAGGGCTGTGTGCACGCCGGGCCCCGTCGTAGGGCCGTGCTCCCGGCGGGGGCCCCACGGCCTCGAGTGACCGACTGTGTCTCCCTCCGTCCCCCACTCCTGGGCGCAGGGACCACGGGAGGGCGCCTGGGTCCCCGGGGAGGCTCCGGGCCGCCTGTGGGGGGCGCCGACCCTTGGCTCTACGAGGCCCGGGTGACCGCTCCCTCCGAGCCATGGCACACCCTGACGGACAGACGGACAGACGGCGGAGGGCGGCCATGGCCTGTCAGAGGCGAGGCGGCCCGCCCTGTGGACCTGCCGGCTCCTCGGGCTCCTGCCCTGGACGGCAGCCCTGAGCGCTCGACCAAGCCAAGCCGCCATGACCAGGGACACGCAGGGCCCCTCCCCCTCCACCCCTCCACCCTACCCCCTCCACCCTACCCCTCCACCCTACCCCCTCCACCCTACCCCCTCCACACTCCCCCCTCCACCCCTCCACCCTCCACACCTACACCTCTGTTAGGTTTTTAAAGTAGGTAGCTGGTAAAGGAGAGCACCACGCGGAGAGAGAGAAGAGCGACCCCCACCCAGCCCTGCTTTATTTAGGGCAGGGGCAAGGGGTGTGGCCAGGTGGATTAGGAGGTGACCTCAGGGAAAGGGGAGGTAACTGCCTCCAGGTCTGCTGGTTACCCAGGTAACTGAGTGGAGACTTAATGAGGTGGGGGCATCTGCATGGAGCCCTCAGGGAGAGGACCTAACATTCCAGCCTTTTAATAGTAATGAAAAAGGACGAAGACTCTCTCTGGCTGCTTCCTGCTGGCAAGGGGCGTCGGCATTAGGGGTAAAAGGCAGAAATGTGGCCCCTCCTGGAGAAGGCGAGCAGCAGGGTCCCTTGGTGGTAGATGCCAGTCCTTGAATGAAGCCTGGAAGAAGTCTCATGAGGCAGGGGCTGGACAAAAAAAGTATTAAGGCAAAAGGAAGGGTTTAGGGCGCAAAATTAAAAATTGGATTACTTGGACAGTTCTTATACTCAGGCATGGATATTAGATGGACAAGTTACTATCTCTTGATCCCCTGGCTCTGATTAATTTTGAAAGGGCGAGACAAAGTGACTCCATTTAGGATCTGACATAATTCTCCTCTTACTCCTCTCCATGATCCTTGTTCCCTGAACTGGCTGAGTCCCAGGGGTCTAGGTGCTTGTTGCTGGGATGGCTTGTCCCCGATGGCATTCACAGGATTTGAACTCAGGGCCTGGGCACTGTCCCTGAGCACTTCTGCTCGAGGCTAGTACTCTACCACTTGAGCTCCACTTCCGGCATTTGTCTGGTAAGAGATCAGTCTCTTCAGCCATGCTTCCAGCCTGGCTCTTCGCTGATTAATTGGGAGATGGAGTTTGAGAGAGATTTTCAGCCCTGGCTGGCTTCGAACTGCAATCCAAGGAGTCTTTGCAACAAAAGCCCTTTTGATTTCCAATTAAAACAACAAGGAGACCAAGGGGACTAGAGCTTACCTGTACCTTGTCAAGAACTGACCAAATACTTGCCAGAATTCTGCAATGACAAAACTCAGTAGATGTGATGAGTTTTAGCACAGATATATAGCTAAATGGACATATTAACAAATGACATTTACACGGACATACACACTGTGCACATAGTTTTTACAGCATGTAAAAATTAATGTCAGCAGTAGACTCTTTTGGAATTCCAATAGTAAATGACTTCTCTTTTTTTTTTTTTTGCCCAATATTTTAGAACCACGTGGTCAGTTAGAAAAACAATTTTACTAGCAAACAACAATTTTCAGATTATCAAATGAAGAAACCATATTTTGATAAACTCCAGTGGGATGCCATGTTGAGGGGGGTGGCAGGACACAAACACACTGACAGAGAACAGGTGGCATGGCATAATGGCGCCTGAGCTGATGCCTGTTAAACCCAACATTCACCATGTGGTCAATGCTAGAGAAAAGAACTTTTAGATATCTTTGCTGACAAAGCACATTGGTGGTCAAGCCTCAGTTTCAGAGGTCTGTGAAAAGAGGCAGCTTTGTGAGCAAGGCACACAACGATGGTACGACTTGGGAATTTTATAAAGTAGGCAAGTAAGCAGGAAGATGAGAGAGAGGGAGAAAAAGGAAGAGAAAGAGAGGAAAAGAGAAAGAGAGAGAGCCTGAATATAAGTGACTTCTAACCAATTACCATTGCAGTGGCAAAAACTGTATCTGAGCGAGTATTTTGAGCAGGCCTCATTGTCAAGAGGCGTGCTAGCAGTGTCCCGGCTCGGGTGTGACTGTGATGCAAAACCCCAAAAGCACGGGAGGGAGGCGCCTGGTGAGTGGATGAGCTTACCAGGCAGAAGCGGCAGAGGCGGCAGACATAGCGGCAGAGAACCCGAGCAGCAGCAGTTTCACTCACCAGGGTAGACACGTGGTGTGGAGGTGGAGGTGGATGTGGAGGCCAGCAATGATATTAGTGAAAAGTGCCGCGTGGCTACTCACAGCAGCTCGGTTCGCGGAAAAAGGGCCGTCAGGACTGGGGATACTCCCAGAAAAAGAAGAAAAATAGAGGGGAATTCCGCCTGTCCTGACTCTTAAGCCCTTCCCGAGTCATGGCACCATATATGTTAGGTTTTTAAAGTAGGTAGCTGGTAAAGGAGAACGCCACGCGGTATTCAGGCAGGAGAGAAAGTTTATTACCGAACTGCTGGCCTGTGGCCAAGATGATCCATGGCCGGAGAGAAGGGAGAGAGAGAGAGAGAGAGAGAGCGCGACCCCCACCCAGCCCTGCTTTATTTAGGGCAGGGGCAAGGGGTGTGGCCAGGTGGATTAGGAGGTGACCTCAGGGAAAGGGGAGGTAACTGCCTCCAGGTCTGCAGGTTACCCAGGTAACTGGGTGGAGACTTAATGAGGTGGGGGCATCTGCATGGAGCCCTCAGGGAGAGGACCTAACAACCTCCACCCTCCATCCCTCCACCTCCACCCTCCACCCCTCCACCCTCCATCCTCCCCCTCCACCATCCACCCGGGGGGCCTGGGCTGGGAGGGGCAGGTCTTAGACTCTGCCTAAGAGGAAGGCGCTCCCCTCCCTCTGACGATGTCCTGGGGTCGAGGGACGAGCCCAGGGCAGCCTAGGTCTTGCAGCTTGGCCGGCCTTGGCACCGGCATCGCCCTCTCGGCCGGGGTCTCTGGATGGGGCCAAGGTCAAGCCCTCCCTCCCCCCCCCCCCGCCCCTTCCGGGCTGGCTCAGCCCCAGGTCCGCGCGCACCGGTTACCCTCGCTCGCTTGCGCTTAGGCTTTCTGTCCGCACACGACCCGATGGAAACCCCTGTCTTCTTTCCAGAACGCCGAGGAGGCTGCGGCTCGCACCCTCCTCCCCCCCCTGCTCCCAGACAGCTGCCCTCCGGCTCTGCCTCCCCCCCCCCCGCCCCCGCCCCCCAGGCCTGAGCTGGCTGCCCGGGTTGCCCCGCCCACCCCGCCTTTGCCTGAGGCCCGCACAGGTTTCCCCGTCCCCCGCCCCTCGCAGAGCCGCGGCCCTGCGGGGCGCGATCCCGTCCACCCGGCCGGCCGGCTCGCGCTGAGAGCCCAGGCGAGCTCCCCCACGGTTCCCACGCTTTCTGGGCGCCTCCGAACCCCTAGCGCGGGTGCGGATTGGGCGCGGCCCCACCCAGCGCTCGGCCGTGTCCAGTGAGACTCGGGGAGCGCGGCCGCGGCCATTAGTGAACGTATCGGGGCGTGGGGGGGGGGGGCTGAGTAATTACAAGCAGTGGGGCGATTTCTTTTCTCCCAGTGACGACGAAGGTTAAAATGGATCGCGTTGAGCGGCTGCCCGGGCAGCAGGCTTGTTAAAGGAAATGGTATTTAAAATGATTTTTGAGCCAAGGCAATTTGGCTGCTCCGAGGCGTCCTTTATCTTTGGCTTTCAAGAGGATAATAATGTTTAAACACGAAGTCACTCACACCATTTCCTGTCGGGAAAGCCGGGCGGCGACGGGCGGCCCCTCCCTGGGTTTGTTTACGGGCCCACGGGCGCTGTCCCCACGGCGCCCGGTGCTGTGCTGGCGTCGGTGCCCGGCTCGGCTCTGGCGGCCCTGGTGGCCACAGCGCCATTGTTGGGGGGGGAAGGGGGGCGGCGGTTCCACACAGCATGATCTGAACGGGGGGCTTCAGGGGTAGAGGACAGCATGGGCTTGATGAAGGGGTATCCTGCCTGCAGAGTTCATAAAGGGGGTGCCCCCAGCTCGGAAGGTTCTAGAAAAGTCCCCCTGGGGAGGCCTGTCCCTTGCCATCAAGGCACAGATTCACCCTCAGGCTGGCGGAGACGGCAGAGCCGCCCGGCAGGGGGAGACGGAAGCCGGGGTCAGCTGTGGGCCTGTTCTGCCCTGGTCGGGGTCATGGGGGTGATGTGGATCGAGGCTGGGGGGGGGGACCGGCCCCAGCCTTCGCCGTCCTGGGACCCCCCTGCCCCGTCGTGCTTCGCCAGCGCCCTGGGAGCAGAGTCCACCCCCGGCCTTCAGCTCCCAGGATTCCCTGGGCGGCGTGACGGGATGCGTGGAACTTTCCCTGGCAGCAGAAGAGAGTTGGAGACGTTGGGGCGTGAGGCCTTGCACACTGGTGCGTGGGCACGCGGGCAGGCGCAGCGGACGGGCTGAGCCCCACGCCTGGCCCACGGCAGCCCCGCCACACACCTGCCCTGGAGCCCCGCAGGGAGGGCAAGAGGGGGCGCCACTGGCCTCCCTGCAGACCCCGGGCCCTGCCTGGAGGATTCCCTCCCCGGGAGTCCCTTCCTGCCACGGGAGGGAGCAGGAAAGCGGGGAGCCATGAGATGGGGGCCTCGGGGGAAGCTTCTCGGTGCTGTTTGCTCCGTGTTGGGGTCACATGGCACCTGGCAGGGATGGGGTACCGGGGACGGTCCCTGCCGTCGCCGGCCCAGCCTGCACCTGTCCTTCCTCGGTGATGATGCCGGGAGCGTGCACGCGCACACACGCACACGCATGCACACACGTGCACGCACACGCACACACATGCATGCACGTGTGCATACACATGCACATGCACACACATACACATGCACACGCATGCACACACATGTGCATGCACACGCATGCACACGTGCACGCACACGCACACACATGCATGCACGCGTGCATACACATGCACGTGCACACACATACACATGCACACACATGTGCACGCACACGCATGCACATGTGCACACACGCACACACATGCATGCACGCGTGCATACACATGCACGTGCACACACATACACATGCACACACGCACACGCATGCACACACATGTGCACGCACACGCACACATACACGCACACACGTGCACGCACGCACACACATGCACACGCACATGCATGCACGCGTGCACACACGCACACACATGCACATGCACACACACACGCACACACACACACACCCCACGACAGGCTGAGCAGAGGGATCTGGGGGGGCGGGGACCGCCGCTCCCCGGGTACATTTTAAACACACTTCCGAAGCCTCCGATGGGGAGGTGGCCTTCCGGGTTTTTCTTTTCACGGGATGCAAATTTAATGGACTGTGATTTTTCTCCAGATCTGCTGTTTCAAAAAAAAAAAAAAAGACAGCATTAAAAAAGCAACTCAGAATTTCTTTTTGCTCAGGGAAAAAAAAAAAAGGCAGAAAGAAAGAAAGAAATCTGCTTGCTATTCAGGCCTGAGATTTTCCTGAGAGATTACTGTACTCGCTTGCCAAGATGTTAGCGAAAGGAAAACACATTTGCTATAGATCAGAAATATTTATCCTGCTCTGGGCAGGAGATCTGAGGAGCCCATCTGAATGGAGAGCACCTGGAAAGGCGAGGGGCGGCCATCTCCTGAGCCACTGACGGGGGCTCCCCCGTCTTTGGGGAGGGAGGGAGAGGCGGGCCCGGCCCCCAAGGTTCAGACCTAAGTCAAGGATCCGCAGAAGGGGAACATGCCCCCCCACCGGTGTCCTGAGGCGGGAGGGGGCACCCAGCTGGGTACCAGGGCAGGGCTGAGTCCAGACAGTCACCCGTCAACGGACTGGCCAGGAAGAGGGGTGGTCATCTCCACCCAGCACCGTGCCATGACCTTGAATGACCCCTCTCCACCTTTTAAGACTTCCTCTCAAACAGCAACGTCTTCGTTTGTCTGTTGTTGTTGTTGTTGTGCCAGTCCTGGGGCTTGGACTCAGGGGCTGGGTGCTGCCCCTTTAGCTCTTGTACTCGAGGCTAACTGTCGCTTGAGCCGTAGCTCCGCTCCTAGATGATGCCGGTGACTTGGAGACGAGAGCCTCACAGACAACCCTGCCTAGCCTGGCTTTGAACTGCGGTCCTCAGATCTCAGCCTCCGGAGCGGCGAGGGTGACAGGCGTGAGCCACGGGTGCCTGGCAGCCCGGCGGCGGGGCCTGACGGGGTCCCCGGAGAAGGGGGAGAGCCACAAGCTCATAAATAATGGGGAGTCCTAATCGTGAGGGGCCCCCTCCTGTGGGCCTCGGTCCTCGCGAGAGACACAGACCCAGGCTGTGTTTCGGGAAGTTAACGGACACGTTCTCTCGTTTTACCTTCCCAGGCTGGGTCACTGTAAGGGGGGTTTCTCTTGTTCTCGCCGGTGGCCTTCCCCGTTCTTTCCAGGGGTTCGGTCTGTGGGTCGGGATGTAGGGGGGAGGGGGCTCTGGCAGGCCGGTACGGATCTGCTCGTCATTGCTCCGTCATCTCTACTGACCCCAACCAGGTGCGTGGTGCCGGTCCTCCCTCCGGTCTCCACGTCTGTCAGGGACGTCTCCAACGAGGGCTGTGTCCTTCCACGTGGAGGCCCCTAGATCTCGTTCAGACAGAATGACTCCCGGGGCTCCTCAAGGCAAAACCACAATCCGCGGGAAGCGACGGTGGGGCGCCTGTTCTCGCTGATCTCTGTGGGGCTCGTTCGGAGCGCCCTGGGCTGTGATTCTGCGGCAGGTGGGGAACGGCGCCCTTCCTCCTCTCCTCCCTCTCACCCGGCCCGGGGCCAGCCCTCCGGGCTCCCTGGGATCCTGGACCAGAGCGCCGTGGCCCCCCCCCAGCCCGGGGCCCCTTCGTCTGAACAGAGGAGGGGTCTGTTTGTCCTCACAAACCTCATGGAGGAGGCTCAGGCCGGTCAGGACGGGGACGGGGGCTGAAAGCCTGCGCCAGGCTCTGGGGAGGTGGGAGTATGGCGCCTGCTAGCTCTCTGGTGCACGCGCGGCCTGGAGATGGGGTGCTGTGACGGGTTAGGCGCAGACGTGCAGTAGGTGGGAGAAGGGGGGGGTCTGTGGGCTGATGCTGCTGCACACGGCTGGGACATGGGTAACCCCCCCCCCCGCCCCCGGCTGCGCCCAGGGACGGGCTACAGCCACCAGGCCGCTCGGAGCCTCCCGGAGGAACAAGCCGGGCCTCGCCGGTCCCGTGTCCGTGGTTCAGAACGTCAGAGCGGGGCAGGAAGGAGGCGCCCGCCCTGGTCCTGTGGCCCCCTCAGAAGGGAGGGCCATGCGTCCTGGAGGGGGAGCGGGAAGGGGCACCAATCTCCCTGCTGGCCGGCGGTGCTCGGGGCCCTGGGGATTCCCGAGTCCACTAGTGTGTGGAGGGGGTGTGGCCGCCAGCGTGCGCAGGGGCGTGGGTGTTCAGGCGTCCACACGTGGGTGCCGATGGCTTTGCCCGTGCGCGTCGGGTGGATGGCTGCGTGGGTGTGGCACAGGCGGGCGAGCTGCCAGGGAGCTGCCGGGGAGGGAGGGGGGGAGGGAGGGAGGGAGGGAGGAGGGGGGGGAGGGAGGGAGGGAGGGAGGGAGGGGGGTAACAGCGAGTGGATGGATGAACATATAGATGGATGGATGGACAGAGGGACACCTGCTGGAAGCCAACTCCTCAGCTGCCTGCAGCTGTTGGGGGGTGACTGTGTGCCCCAGAGTCCCCTGGGCCTCCAGCTGCAAACATCTGGGCCCCTGGCTTGGCCGCCAGCCCTGGCCACGGAGCCCGCGCGGGGATGGGAGGGGCCGAGGGCGTCCTGGGCTCCAGCTGTGGTCCACGCAGAGGGCCACGCGGAGGGGAGGCGGCGTGGGAGAGTCCCGTGGTTCCGATGGCCGGGACAGGCCCCAGGTCCGCGGCGGAAGCGCTGGGAGGGGTGTGCTTGGAGCCCCCCCCCCGTGTGGCCTCTCCATTGCACGTCAGCCTCGGGCCCCTCGTCCCAGCCCCCCCAGCCCTCGCCAAGGGCACCTGCGCGGCCGGCCTCTGTGCCCTTTCTCGGGCAGGAACGTGCGGGGCGCAGCCCGTGTGGGGGATGTTTGTCCCCCCCAGTGCGGCCAGGCGGGATTGGGGGCGCCACCTCTGCAGAGGAAACGCGCGCAGTGAAAACCAACGGGCTCCGGCAGCTCGGCGGTCTCCTTGCGGATTCCGGGCGTCGTGGGCTCCCCGGCTCCAGCTGCGACTCGGCGATGGTCTGGAAATGGCCCTGCAGTGTCGCCTCAGCCCCTGCTCCCCGGGGAAGGGCAGGGGTCCCCTCCAGGCACCTGGCCCTTGGCCCTGAGAGGGAGCTAAGCACCAGCTCCCCTGGGCTCGAGGGGCCCCCGGCCCCCCATGATGTGACACTGGGAACACGGATCCATAGCTCGGGCTGGGTGGAGACAGGCATGATGAGCACTTGTCTGTCTGTCCTCACCCTTAGCCAAGCCTGGAGCCCCGGGGGACGTGGGGGCCCAGGGAAGGAAGGTGGGGTGGGGGGAAGCTTCTGGATGCTGGGGGCGGGGCTTGGTGACTGTCGCTGTGGCGTGGCGTCCCCACGAGGGAGGGGACTTCAGGGGACCGGGGGGTGGGGGGAGGTGGTGTTAGTGCTCTGCGCATTGCCCTGGGATCCCTGTTTACCCCCCCCCCCCCGTCACCTGCGTCCCCAGCACTGAGCCCGGTACGCGGCAAATGTGCAGAAGATGTTTGTTAAATGGAGTTAATGGGGGAGAAAAGGAGAGACGAAGGGAGGGTGGGACAGAGAGAAGGAAGGAGAGAAAGAGGAAGGAAGGTGAGGCAGGGCAGGGCAGGGCAGGGCAGACAGGAGGAGCAGACACTGGGACCAGCCCTAGCCCCAGCCCTTGACCACAAAGCGCTATCAGACCTCATTCACCTGCTGCAAAATGGGCATCCTCTACGCTGAGCCCCGGGGGCTCACACCTGCGATCCCAGCGTCTCAGGAGGCCGAGGGCCCAGGACCACAGTTTGAAACCAGCCTGGACAAGAAAGTCCACAAGATGCCCACCCCCAGTAGACCAGCAAACAAAAACAACTAACAGGAAGTGGAGGCACGGCTCAAGTGGGAGAGTGTCAACCCTTGAGCAAAATACCTAAAGGAGAGTGTGGGGCCTTGAGTGCAAGCCCCACACAGGAACATGCACGCACGTACGCGCACACACACACGCACACACACACACTCACTCGCATCCTTCCGGCTCCCTTTCCGTCCTTCTCCATCCCAATTTCTCCCAGCATGCCCAGCTAATGCCTGGAAGCGTGAGCAGGGAGCTGGGGACAGCCAAGGCGCCCATCGCCATGACATAATGACTGTGAGGGGGGCAGTCGTGTCTCCCTCCTGTGGCCCGCCACAGCCCCTCCCGGGCAGGACAGTGGCCCCTGTGGCTGAGGCCGCCCTGGGGCAGCCTGGCAGGGGACAGGAGGCGGGCGTGGAATGGGCACTTCCCGCCAGCATTCGCTAAAGCGGAGTCCTCCCTCCCTCGCGGACACACGCGAGTTCTCAAGCACATCTGTCCCGTGGGGAGGCCCGGCCCCGCCCTCCGGCCCACACATCTGTCCTGTGGGGAGGCCCAGCCCTCCCCTCCGGCCCGCACATCTGTCCCGTGTGAAGGCCCGGCCCTGCCCCCCGGCCCGCACATCTGTCCCGTGGGGAGGCCCGGCCCCGCCCTCCGGCCTGCACATCTGTCCCGTGGGGAGGCCTGGCCCCGCCCTCCGGCCCGCACATCTGTCCTGTGGGAAGGCCCGGCCCCGCCCTCCGGCCCACTCCCCAGCATCCAGGCCACACAGCGGGAAGAAGGCCGGAGTGCAGCCCCGCAGGACGAAGGAGCCACGTGCCTCCGCCCGCAAGCCGCCCGTGGGGCCGGTGGATTATCAGGATTCAGGACGGAGAGCCGACGGAGTGACACCCGTTTGATTTCCGAACCGCTGGCGCCGCACACTTTAGTGTCCGTGGGCTCTTGCGCCATTTTTCCCCCTGGTTTACTCTATTTCTGGATTCTCGTCTGTGAGTTTCGGCGCGCGCCGGTGTCCCTGAGTGGTGTATAAATTAGGGCTGTATTCTGGGAGCACCCGGCAGTGTGGCCATATTTAGGAGGTGTCAGAGTTTCCATTATAAACCCCATTTCTCAGAGGTTTATAACTCGGCCATAAAAATGCACCGAGGCTTGGACCGTGCCCCTGCGGCTGCGGTGCGGCTGGGTTTCTGGCTGGACGCCCGGCAGGCATGCGCGGACGCGGGGCTCTGTGTCCTGGAATGAGAGGCGCGCACGGGGCCTCTGGCTGCCTCTTAACAAAACCACCCTGGTTGTCATTCCCCAGCCATCTTGAGAAGCAGAAGGAGAAGCTTCTTCTGAGGCCTTGGAGCTCCCTTTCTGCCGGTTACTACTCCAGCCTGTGCTCGCCTCAGGGTCCCCGCCTTCCTGTCTCCACCTCCTGAGTGCTGGGGTTACAGGCTTGCACTACCACACCTGCCTTCCAGACTGATGTTCTGCTAGGGGGGAACTTGCAGTCACACCTGCTGGGGCTGGGCACGTGGCTTAGCGGTAGAGCGCTTGCCTCGCACGCATGAAGCCCTGGGTTCGATTCCTCAGCACCCCATACACAGAAAAAGCCAGAAGGGGCGCTGCGGCCCAAGTGGTAGAGTGCTAGCCTTGAGCAAAAAGAAGCCAGGGACAGCGCCCAGGTTCTGAGTTCAAGCCCCCAGGACTGGCAAAATAAATAAGCAAGCAAATAAATCAATACACATCACACCTGCCATTTCCACTGCCTGTTGGGCAGAGTCAAAGTCGGGATAAGCAGTGCTCAGGGCTGAGACGCCTGTAAGGTGAAACCCAACGCCAGTGTGTCTGCGCCCTCCAGGAACCCTGACCCACCCAGGGTCGGGTGCGGCTTCCTTCCGCTGTGATTCCCCGAGCTGGCGCCGAGGGAGGGAACAGTTCCCAGGCAGACGGGCGTTGCTCCAGCCCCCCCCCCCCCCCCCCCCCCCCGCTCTGTCGTGAGACCCAGGCGGTCCCCGGGAGCTGGGAGGCCTCCTCTCCCTCCATAGGAAGGCGGGAGCTGAGGAGGGAGGCGGACTTCGCATCCAGGGCCGTGGGGTCCCTCCACCAGCCACCAAAACTCGGGTGGAGAACCCTTGAACTCTTTGGGGCAGGGGAGTGCGGTGCTTGCAGGCGGCTTCCTTCCTCCTCCCACGCGGGCGCGCACTGCTGTGGGTCCCCCCCGTGCTTGCAGGCGGCTTCCTTCCTCCTCCCACGCGGGCGCGCACTGCTGTGGGTCCCCCCCGTGCTTGCAGGCGGCTTCCTTCCTCCTCCCACGCGGGCGCGCACTGCTGTGGGTCCCCCCGTGTTCACCCGTGCTGGAGTCACACTCTCCCACGCCCTGTGGAGATCCGCCTTCCGTGCCACCCCCCCCCCCCCGGGTGCGGCCCCCGCCCCCAGACTCCTCCCCGAGGCAGGGGGCCCGCGCCGACGCGGTGACGTCCCTGCTCCTCCGCACAGAGCCGCCGACGCCACCGCGGAGGGGCTGGGCTTGGAACTTAACACACTTGCTCAAGTTAATGACCAAAAATGTCAGATGCGTCCACGGCTAATTATTCATTAGATGCTTAATGAGTGCGGGATGATCATGACATTTTAATGTTATTAATTTTTATACTGTAATAGGAATTAAATTGTTCTGCTGTCCCAAAGCCTCCCGTTGGAGACCCTGTGGAATCGGGGGGGCCGGGAGGAGGCCCGGGGCCGGGAGGCCAGCTGCCGTGTGACTGAGAGAGCTGGGCGACCCGTTGGCTGGGGTTCGGGGTACGCCCCCTCCCCTGTCTGAGAGGAGCTTCCTCCAGGCTGAGGATGCAGCCTCCTCCTCGGGGCTGGGCCTCCCTCGGGCCTGGCTGACAGGAGGGGAGGGTAGACCAGATGTCTCTCCAAGGCTGCCGGCGCTTGCACCTTCCCTCTCCCCGAGATAGGAGGGAAATCCCCGTGTCCCATCCCCCCAGGGCCACGGAGAGCCGCCGAGTGCCGACGCCTTCTTTCCCTTCCCTGTGGTGCAGGGGTCACCAGTCCCCCAGAGTGGATTTGGAACAAATGGAAATCAAGCCCTGCTCGCAGGTGCAGAGAGGTCGCGGGCAAGCCCCCGATCGGCCTTTCTGTATAAAATGGCCGTAGCCCTATTATGATTTTCTAGTTAAGAAAAGAATGCATGCTTGTGTTTGGTAATCCAATGAGACCCCCCCCCCAAAAAAAAAAAAAGCAGAGAAAGCAATGGAAAACTGCGTGAAATCTTGCCATCCAGAACGAATATCTCCTAAACCTTCGGTATATGAACTTGTAAGCTAGCTTTGGGCACAGGACTGCAGACCTGTGTAAGATACGTCCCCCACTAGACCCCGCTAGCTTCTCATCTGCGCTGTTCGCCTAACAACATCTCGTGAGCATCTTTTCAGACGAACAGGTTCTCCCTTTTCATGGCCTCATTATATTCCATTCTGCACACAAACCACCACTCCGCATAGCACTCTCTGAGTATTGGACATTTGACTATTCCTAATTGTTCACAACTATTAACCCGGGCCTCCCTGATCAGCCTTGATGTCAATCCGGTGACTCCCTTGGGGTACATTCCTAGCGACAGTGTTGCCAAGTCACAAGGGATTTGCTTTGAGTCCGTGTCTACCTATGACTGTGACTCTGTGACGCTCCGCTCCGTGTGCCTGACTGAAACCGGCTTAGCAAAGTCTGATTCCTGGCCACATGAGAAAAGATGGAGGGCCATCCCATCGGCTGCCAGGCACTGGGGCGAGGACCCCCCAACACGTAGCCTAACAGCCCCGTTATCCAGGAGGTGGCGCCAGCAGGCACGGTGTGGGCGTGCAGCCCAAGGGGACAGTCGGGAAATCCCCTGGGAGGAACTGCTTGGCCCCCAGCCATGGACAGGCCTGGGACACCTGCCATGAGCCTCCCCAGAGGCCAGGGCGGCTTCCCGCTGGGGTCCCTCACCTACCTAAGTGTCAGGGGGTGGGGGTGGGGTCTCCTCCCTCCACCCAAGAGAGGACCTGGCTCCTCCCCTTCCACTCATGTCCTGGGATCTTCTCTCCCAAGCATCGTGGCTGCCTGCATATTCTCTCTCTCTCTCTCTCTCTCTCTCTCTCTCTCTCTCTCTCTCTCCAGCTTCCCAGTAGCCATGCCTAACTAGCCAGTACTTGATGTTAGTGCCTCTCAACTGCTGAATTGCAATGCGGCATTCATCTGAAGGCCTTCTCATCCGTCTGTGGGGAAATGAGGAATTTTTTTTAATGCTGTGAGCTTTTCATAAGCCAAGTGTTCATTTCAAAAGGACCATCCTTCATTCTGAGTCCCTGACCCTCCGGCTTTCCTGACACTTTACACACCCTTTCTTTTGTAAAAAGCATGGTGACAGGAGTTGAGATAATGGCTTTTGATGATTTATTTGGCAAAATTCAACAGCAACACCTCTATCAGATTCTCCATTGTAACTGGATTTTTTTTTTATTAAGCCGATTGTAGCTTCGTATGCAACTGTGAGAAATAATAGTTTTCCCCAATGGTAATGTTTGGGGAAATGCTAATATAATATCATCACAGCCAGCTTATGCCCTAGATCAATGTAATTCACCAATCTTATCCAGGTTTGCCTATTTGTATTTACTGTGTAGTCATGTGTGCATGTGTGTGTGTGCATGTGTGTGTGTGCTTGCCTCTATAAAATTTTCTCTCATCTGTGTACCTGTGTGTCTGCCAACCAAAATCAAAATATAGGTATGGGTGGAGGGATGGGTGGGTGGGTGGGTGGATGGATAGATGGGTGGGTAGGTGGGTGAATGGATGGATAGGTGGGTGGCAGGTGGATGCATGCATGGATGCATGGGTGGGTAGGTGGGCGGGTAGATGGATGGGTGGATAGATGGGTGGGTGGTGGATAGATGAGTGCATGGGTAGGAGGATGGATGCATGAGTGGGTGGGTGGATGGGTGTGTGTGTGGGTAGATGATGGATAGATGGGTGGGGGGTGGGTGGATGGACGGATGGGTGGGTGAGTGGATGGATGGGTGCATGGGTGGATAGATGGATGGGCGGATGGATGGGTAGATTGAACTAAGAGTGAACTAAGGATTGGGTTTGAACTAAGGGCTTTACACTTGTGACACACATTCTATGGCTTGTGCCATGCTTCTAGCCCCTTTTTGCTTTGGTTATTCGTGTGTGTGTGTGTGTGTGTGTGTGTGTGTGTGTGTGTGTGTGTGTGTATGCTAGTCCTGCAGCTTGAACTCAGAGCCTGGACACTGGGCTTTTTGGCTCAAGGATAATGCTCTACCACTTGAGCCACAGCTCCACTTCCAACTTTTTAAATATAGCTAATTGGAGATAAGACTCACAGACTTTCCTGTCCCGGCTGGCTTTGAACCACAATCCTCAGATCTCTCCTCGTGAGTAGCTAGGATTCCATGTGGGGGTTCCGGCACCTGACTGCATGTTCACTTTTATAAGAGACTGCCAGGCTGTTTTCCACAGCGACTGCCCAGGTTTTCTTCCCACCAGCAGCGTGTGAGCCTTCCAGTTTCTCCAACCCTCTTCGGCATTTGATGTCATCTCATTCTGATAAGTATTATAGTGTGGATCTTTATGGCTCACTTTTCTATAAACTAGTAATGCTGGACATCTCCTTGTGTGCTTCTTTGCCTTCTGTATATAATCTCCAGTCCTTCCATGGGCATCTTTTGCCCATTCTGTAATTGAGTTGCACGATGATTTTTACTATTGATTTGTTAGTGCTCTTTATAGTCTCGATACCAGTCCTTCGTTGAATATGTGGTTTGCAAATGTTTTTCCTCCCAGTCTGTAGCTTGTCTTTGCACCCTTTCACACTGGCTCTTTAAAAAAAAAAGAAGAAGAAGAAGAAGCTTTCACTGTAGCTGGGCACCAGTGGCTCACACTCTAATCCTAGCTACTCAGAAGGCCGAGATCTCAGGATTGTGGTTCAATGTTAGCCCAGCAGAAAAGTCCATGAGACTCTTACTTCCAATTAATCACCAAAAAGACAGAAGTGGTGCTGTGGATCACGTGGTAGCATGTCAGGCTTGGGCAAAAAAAGCCAAGCAAGAGCACAAACTCCAGTACTGGCATCAACAGGAAAAATAAATGTCTAGGGCTGGATCCGAAATATTTTCCCCTTATGTTTTTCAAAAAAAAAATCTTATAACTTTTAAGTCTGTGATCCAGTCCTATGTAATTCTTGTATGGAGTTTGAGGTTTAAGTTAAGATAGCTTCTTTTGAGTACTGTATGCATGGTTTTTTTTTCTCTATGAATGTGTATAGATGCTATAACAATATTTGTTGAAAAGATAACCCTTCGTTCATCCTTTTAATTGTCTTTTGTTTCTTTCTCAAAAAAAAGACATTGAGTCGGGCAGAGGGTGGGGGAGGAGCAATTCCAATTCTGTCTCCTGTTCCATTGATCTGTGTCCAACCCTCTCCCGGTGTTGCAGTCTTGATTGCTATCAATCACTTCTCAGCAGTCTCGGTATCGAGCAGAGCAGAGCACGTTTCCCTTTATTCTTCTTTGTCAAAATGGTTCTAGCTAGGAGGAGGCCTGGGCCTCTTCCATATAAATTATAGGACACATTCGTTTATCAAGAAGACCGCTTTGGTGGTACATCCTGACAGTCAAGAGAGAGAGAAAGGCGGCTGGGAATATGGCCGAGTGGTAAAAGTGCTCGCCTCGTATACATGAAGCCCTGGGTTTGATTCCTCAGCACCACATATATAGAAAAAAGCCAGAAGTGGAGCTGTGGCTCAAGAGGTAGAGTGCTAGCCTTGAGCAAAAAGAAGCCAGGGACAGTGCTCAGGCCCTGAGTCCAAGGCCCAGGACTGGCAACAAAAACAAAACAAACAAAAAATTTAAAAAGAGAGAGAGAGAGAGAGAGAGAGAGAAGAGAGGTTGTGAGTTCAAGGCTAGCCTGAGCCACATAGTGAGACCCCGTCTCTTTGGTTTTGATAGGAAATTCATTAAGCCTATTGATAAATTTGGGCAGAGGAAATTCATTAAGCCTATTGATAAATTTGGGCAGAATTGAACATGTGTGACTAACTCTTCATGTATTCATTTTCTTGGATTACACTCATTGGCAATCTGTAATTTCAGCATACTATGCGTATTTTGTGAAGCGTATTTTTTTCTGGAGTTGCCTTTTCCTTGGAGCTGTTGTAAAGGATACTGTGCTTTTAGTTGTGCTGTGTCACGCATCTGTTATTTGTGTCTAGTCATGGGTCAGTTTTTCTGTGTTGACCTTGTCCCCTGTGACTTTGCTGAGCTCACCTCCTAGTTCTAGGGGATTTTTGGTAGGTTCCTGAGTGTTTCCTCTGTGAACCATTACGTCATCTGGAGAGCAGATTGTATTTCTTCCTGGCCCATTCATACGCCTCTTTCTCCTTCCTCTGGCCTGTTGGCCTTCAAATTCCCTCTCTTGTATGGGATGCAGGTGTTAAAAGCAGATCAGGGGCACAAGCAGTCTGCCTTTCTCCATTCGATCCGTGGTCGCGCCTAGGTGTTTCGTGGATGCTTGTTACCAAACCAAGATAATTTCACTCTATCCCTAACTTGCAGACCCGGGTCCCTCATTCCCTAACCTTTGAGCACTGCAGGCTTACACCCTCCAGGCGCGGCCTCCAAGTCTGCTCTCCCCTGGGAACGTCACAGGCCCCCAGGTGGAAAGGACTCCGCGGTCCTCTGCTCAGATTCCGGGGCTCTCGCCCTCTCTCCCATCCCCACCCCACCAGGGTCCTACTCTGGTCCCCAGCAGAGTCAGGGGAGGGAGCCATTCCAAGCCAGGGGCGACCAGGGCTCAGGGATACGTTCATTCTGCAAGCCCAGCTCCAGGCCTTGCCCGGCGGCCTAGACCTGAAGAAGGTAGACGCCTGCCCGGGAGAAGCCACGCCCACCCTGGCAGCCTAGACCTGAAGAAGGTAGAAGCCCACCTGGGAGAAGCCACGCCCACCCTGGCGGCCTAGACTTGAAGAAGGTAAAAGCCTGCCCGGGAGAAGCCACGCCCACCCCGGCGGCCTAGACCTGAAGAAGGTAGACCCCTGCCCGGGAGAAGCCACGCCCACCCTGGCGGCCTAGACCTGAAGAAGGTAGACGCCCGGGAGAAGCCACGCCCACCCCGGCGGCCTAGACCTGAAGAAGGTAGAAGCCCACCTGGGAGAAGCCACGCCCACCCTGGCGGCCTAGACTTGAAGAAGGTAGAAGCCTGCCCGGGAGAAGCCACGCCCACCCCGGCGGCCTAGACCTGAAGAAGGTAGAAGCCTGCCTGGGAGAAGCCACGCCCACCCCGGCAGCCTAGACCTGAAGAAGGTAGAAGCCCGGGAGAAGCCACGCCCACCCCGGCGGCCTAGACCTGAAGAAGGTAGACGCCTGCCCGGGAGAAGCCACGCCCACCCTGGCGGCCTAGACCTGAAGAAGGTAGAAGCCTGCCCGGGAGAAGCCACGCCCACCCCGGCGGCCTAGACCTGAAGAAGGTAGAAGCCTGCCTGGGAGAAGCCACGCCCACCCCGGCGGCCTAGACCTGAAGAAGGTAGACGCCTGGGAGAAGCCACGCCCACCCTGGCGGCCTAGACCTGAAGAAGGTAGACGCCTGGGAGAAGCCACGCCCACCCCGGCGGCCTAGACCTGAAGAAGGTAGAAGCCTGCCTGGGAGAAGCCACGCCCACCCTGGCGCGGCCTGTGTCTGCTGCTGGGCAGGGCTCCAGCATCAGCTCTGACTACCACTTTCTTCTCACAAGAGGCATCTCCTGGCTTCCTGGAAGCGAGGAAATGCAGCCCACAGGCCCTGGGGTGGGGGTGGGGGACCGGCCCATCTCCTCTGCACCCCTGAGTCTCTTCCTCGGCCCCAGGCCGCATTCACAGCCCAGACTAGGGTCCACGTGGGTGGGTGTGCACGCGCTTGCATGCATGCGTGGTGAGCGTTCCCAGGAGAGGCAATTCCCAGCAGCCAGGGAAGCCTGCTTCCCGGCAGGGCAGGAGCAGGGGTGGGCGGCTGGCTCGGAACACTGCCAGGGCTCCGGGGAAGGCCGTCTGGGCTTCCTGGGGGACCCAGCTCTAATGGGAGGGCGCTTCCTCTCCCGTCGCTGACAGGGCTGGACAGCAGCCCCGCCGAGCCAGGCCAGGAATAATTGACTCTATTTGTGTCTCCGGGCACTCGGCCACTTTCTTCCTTGCTCAGCTACTACGATCTGCATTTCCCAGTAACGGGCCTTTTCAAGTGGGGGCTTTGAGACTCGAGAGCGTCTGTCACCCAGGCCTGTCACGGGGCCTGCTTCTTGCTGCCTGCCGCCTCACCCACCCACGCCCCAGCCTGCCAGGTCTGCCTGACTCTCCTCCACCCGGACGGACGGACTGTGCTTGAGGCTGTCACAGAGGCCACTTTGGTCTGGCTCAAGCCTCCTTAGACACCCTGTGAGAAGGTGGTGGGTTTCAGAGGGAGAAACGCAGCCTTGGAAAGCCTGACCTGACAACGCTGAGTCTGAATGGAGTCACAGGGTGGAGGCGTGCTCAGTGATTGGCCCTCGCTCCAATGGGTGAGGGCCCGAGTTCAAACCCCAGTGCCACCCACCAAAACGATAGCCGATGATGATGACGGCGACCATGATGGTAGTGATGAAGCTTCCTTGACCCCGAGCCACAGAGCTGAGAGGCCCGCTCCAACTCTCCTGAACACGGAGCTCCCCAGGATTACACACTGCAGCCAGGGATGGCCTGACCCACCTTCTAGCCCCTTCTTCCCCTAAACATCACACTAATATCAAAGAGACACCACCCAGGAACGCGAGCAAGTGCGGAGGGCAAGGGGGTCAGGCGCCTAGAAAAGGGCTGAGCCGTGAGGAACAGAGTCCTGGGGGCTGGGGAGACGGGCTTGACTGTCGAGCCAGAGCGTGGGGATGCTCCGTGGAATGGCAGCCAGGACCCAGCGTGCTCCCGCTGGCCGATGTGGGCTGCACGGAGCCTCTCAGGTCCCCGGGAAGTGGGCTTGCTGTACAGAGCGAGCCCTGCGGTGCCGCCCGCTGACCTCCCGACCCCCTCCCCCTCCCCCGGGGCCTCAGAGCCCCGCCAGCCCCCACGCCTGCCCGCGGCTGCCATCTGGAGAAAGTGCCAGAATGCGCTGCTGTCACCCCGCCTTGCCGGCCTGGCTCAAGCCGCCCCGGCCTCCCGTTCTCCTCCCCGTTACGTGCATAACCGGGGCTTCCTGAAAGGGACCACAGCTAATAATTTAAAGTAATCTGTTATTAGCGTGACGCTGCTGCGTTGAGCTGACCAAAGTGCCTTTCAGAAGATTATTATTAAATATTAGGTCTATTGATTGGATGCAGAGCGGTGAGGCAGTTGGTCCCCAGCAGCCAGGGACGTTCATTTGTTTCTGTGATTTATGGGCGCCGAGCGCTTCCGGGGAGCCTCACAAATGCTAGCCTCCGGCGTCACGTGCGTGTCCTCCTCCGGAGTGTGCTACGCGGACGCGGACCTGCGCGCCCAAGGTCACACGCCGTGCCACGCACGCGGCAGGGACTCGTTCAACACGTGAAATATCCCCTTTCAAACATAAGCTCCATCGGGATAAGACGGGAACATGGGTTTTCTTTAGCTACTAAAGTATCTCTAGAATAAGAAACGCCTTAATATACTCAGTAAATATTAAGATAGAAGAACGGATGGATACATGGATGAAAGAGGGAGAGACGGATGGAAGGATGGATGTTGGGGTTCAGCTTTGGCCTTGAGGGGGAAGGGCAGAGGAGAGTGCTCCCGAGACACCGCCCCTTCCCCCAGCCCTGGGGGAATGCGGAAGCAGGCCTCAATTCTCTGGGTCCGGAACCAGAAGAACTGGCTTTGCGACCAGCCCCCCAACTTTCTCGCCATCCCATGTGCCCCCCATTCTCGCGGGCTTTGCCCCTGGGGTGGTGCTATCCAAGTGATGTTAGTTCATGAGGGGGTTCTATGACAAGCTTGCCAGCCTATCGCCAGCTCTTTGGTCGATCACCCCTTTTCTCGTCACCCCCTGCTTTATCAACTGCTAGCCCCTCCCTTATTAAATCAGATTTGCTCTTGAAGCGTCTCCGAGATCTGCGTACGCCTGGCTTTCTTCACGGGTAAGGAGGGAGGTAAAGCGATCTCGTGGGGCTGGGGATATAGCCTACACGAGGCCCTAGGCCCTAGGTTCGATTCCCCAGCACCACATATACAGAAAACGGCCAGAAGCGGCGCTGTGGCTCAAGTGGCAGAGTGCTAGCCTTGAGCGGGAAGAAGCCAGGGACAGTGCTCAGGCCCTGAGTCCAAGGCCCAGGACTGGCCAAAAAAAAAAAAAAAAAGCGATCTCGTACGGCCGCGTGCACCTGAGGTCTTTCTTGAGCCCCCCACTCCACTCTGGCCTTACCTGCAGGTCGGGTGACCAGGGGAGAGAGTGAGAAAGGGAGCGATTAGAGTAGAGAAGAGCCTGAACCCCCATGCCAGGGGAGGCGACCCGAGCCCAGCAGATGGATAGACAGATAAAAGATGGGAGAACAGATAGAAAGATGGAAGAAAGAAGGATGATGGAGGATGGATGATGGGTGGATGGATGGATGGATGGGAAGGAACAAGGAGAGGAAGGAAGGAGAGCGGGAAGAAGGGAGGGGAGGAATACCAAAGCTCCGAAGCCAGACCTGCCATGCTGTAGGAGAGGTGTAATGTTTCTGCCTTGACATTACTGCACATCTTCCAAAGACAGCGTGTGTGTGTGTGTGTGTGTGTGTGTGTGTGTGTGTGTGTGTGGTTTCTTGGCCCCTCCTGGGGTCCCCTCCTTCATCTGCGAGTGGCTCCCCAGCGTCCGCCCTGCCTCGCCGCCGGGCAGGTGTACATGCCCTGTGCCCGCGAGACCGTGTTCAGTCCCTGTCACCCAGGGCTCCTCCACCCCAGGGCTGTGGAGGGGCTGGGAGCAGGGCGCATCCTCCGCTGGCCAGATCCAGAGGCGTGGCCCTGCTCCCGCCCCCACCTCCGTGCGCCGGAACATCTGCCCAGCCGCCTCCACCCGCAAAAGGCCTTGCAGCCGAATCAGGGGGTGAGGAAGCGCGTGCCTGCCTGACTGTGGGCCCCTGAGCCCGGAGGCTGCGGACGAGGCTGACAGGCCCGGCGTCCCTCGGCTGCTGGGGCCATCTGTCCCTCTCCCGCCTCTCTGAGCGTCCATCTGGGGCCGTCACAGAACCTTGGGGCTAGACGCTGGCTTCGGCGGCGCATGAGGACTCTTTAAACATCAGCCACACGCCTCCGCCTGCGGGCATCCCTGACGCTTCCGATCCTTCACCTGTGTGAGGCCACGAGACTAACAAGAAGGGACAGGCACCCCGAGGGAAGGGCAGGGAGCCAGCCCGGTCCAGAAGAAGCACCTAGGGGCCCTGCCTCTGGAGGCTGAGCCCCAAGCTGTCTAGGTGTCCTGGGAGCAGGGGGGGAGGGGGAGGGCGTTCCCCCTCCACCCACCCCTCCCGGTGCGGCCTGTGGAATCACAGTGCGGGCTTCTCGCCCTTGGCGCCGCCACGACGGCCCCGCACCCGTGTTAACCCAGCGTGCCCGCGTCTTCCTGTAACCCCGCACCTCGTCAGCTGCATTGCCCATTAGGTAACAACAATGGCAGGAAGTGAAGGCTCGGCGGCCTTCCAGAGAATGGGGGATGGGAAGGAGGGCGGGGGAGAGACACCTTCGGGTCAGTCTGACTACAGTGGGTGCTGGAAGGCTTAACCGGTGACTGCGTGCGCGGAGGCCTGGGTGGGTAAGCCCCACTGGAGAAGGTGGTAAGGAAAGGCAGGATGGGAACGCGGTGAGCAGGGCCACGGCAGCACGAGGGTGTCTGAGAGCCCCCCCCCCCCCCGACGGCGGAGGCACAAGGAAGTCCCTGGGCGTCGCAGACAGGAGCCACAGGAGGAAATCAGGGGCCGCACCTAGGACCTGCGGCACCCGGGCCTGCGCCAAGACCCCCAGGCCGGGAGCGCCCGGGGCACACTCTCTTCCAGGGTGTGGCCTGACCACTGGGGAGCACTGGGCCTGGGTCTCCCCAGAGGCCAGGGAGGCCCGGTGAGGCCCAGCCCCCTCCCGCCCCCCACTCAGCTCAGCTCCCCTCAGGGGCCCCAGGGGTTCGGAGCACCTGAGACCCCTCCGCAGCCTGGGCCACCAGCCTCCCGGCTGCCAATACAAAGCCATACATCTTGGGGTGTGACAAATCACTTTTTAATTGCCCCTAGGAAGAAATCCATTAGTCTTCCCCCACGTGAGCGCCATCTTAATCCGGGCAGAGCGGGCTGGCGGGCCAGGCTGGGGGCCGCCGGCTATTTTTAGTGTGCTCGGAGCAGGCCCCGCCAAGCCGGAGGAGAAAGGGAGGATTAAATCTTCCTCCTCCGCCTCGGGAGAGCTCACCCACCCCGGGCCAGGGGAGGAGAAGCCGCCGGAGCTGCTGGATTCATTGTCCACACGAATTTGCGTCACATCTCGCAGAAAATCCACTTCCCTGGAAACGAGCGGCTGCCCCGGCCCTGCTGCGCGGCGGAGGGGCCCGAGGGTGCCCCCGGGGGTACACTGCCACCTCACTTCCCACCTCCATCCTCACCAGCGTGTCCTGTCCTGTGGGCCCTGCAGGCCTGGCCACCCAGGTCCCCGCCACCGGGCTGCTACAGCGATGCCATCGCCGAGGGGCTGTGTCCAGGGGGGGCTCTCCCTGTCTCCCGCCACCGGCAGCAGCAGAAGGGCTGGGGGGACTTCGAGTCCATGATCCCCGCCCACCCTCCAGCACTGGAAAGCGGCTGGCCCTCTTCCCATTAGGGATTATTCTCTCTCTCTCTCTCTCTCTCTCTTTGGGAAAGGCGTAGAAAGTTGAGTAGCTGGGGAGAAATGGAGAGGGGAGACAATTCCATCCAAGAAGGGGGAATCTATTATCATGGAAGGACTGGGGATGGGGGATCCGCAGTCCCCCTCCCCCCACACACACACACCCTGGGAGGGAGCTGAGCACCCACAAGCCATTGAAGCAGGGTAGGGTGTGTCCAGGAAGGATGGGCTGGTTTTCAATGAATGAAGCACCATGGGTGACAAGTGGCTGCCAATGGCTGGCACGGGACTGGGCGTGGGCCAGCCCTGAGACCCCACCCCCCACCCCGGGAGGCCACCCCCCCCCACCCCGGGAGGCCACTCCCCCCCACCCCGGGAGGCCACTCTTCTCCCCCCAGCCCATCTTTTCTCTTGAGAAGCCTGGCTGGCTTATAGTGGGGGAGGTGGACCCTCGCCTTGCGGAATGTAGGCACAGACCTGTCCTGGGACATGGCCTTGAGCTAAGACCGGGGCGCGGTGGGCGCGGGGGGCTGCGGGGGGCTGCGGGCTTCCCTCAGCCAGCAGCAGAGGGTGGAGCAGTGCCCACTGCCAGGGGAGAAAGCCTCCAGGTGTGGGGGCTGGCGAAGCTCACCTGGCAGGTGAGAGCAGGAGCCGCCTCGCGCCCTCCCTCCTGTGGTCCTGGACCTGCAGGCGGTGCCCAGTAAGGCAGAGTCCTTTGAGCCCTTGGGCATCTTTCCAAGAGGCCAGACTGCAGACGCCCCCCGTGGCTCGAGACGAGAGTGGCTGGCCTTTGGGGGGTTCCGGTCTTCTTCTTCTTCTTCTTCAGAATGCAATGTATTACAGGATTCTTTTTGTGCGTGAAACTCGAGGTTCTACCTGATGTGAATAACCTTCATTTAAGTGAACCCTTTATTTATAGACTGGGGCTATTCCAACCCTGCATGGTATGAAAGTAAACGCTGACAAGAGCGGAGGGCTCGGCAGCCCCTTCATCTGACGGCGTGACGGCCTCACCCACCCGCCGCTCCCTCCCCCCCCCCCCCCCCCCCCCCCCCCCCCCCCCCCCCCCCCGCCGCTCCCAGGGGCGCAGCCAGGTGAAGATGCTCATGCAAAATAAACTGCATTGCATTTTCATTAAACTGCAACTCTGCCTGACTCAGCACTTTGGGGTGAGCCGGGCAGGGAGGGGCTTGGGGGCCGGGGGAGGGCTGCTTCTGAGGTCACTCCTGTCACCCCGGGGAGGCGCCTGGGCCTTGCCCTGGGCCTGCTTCCTCTGCTCTGGTTCACTTGTTTGGTGGGCGGCAGTCAGGCGTCCCCAGGGAGACCGATGCCCGCTGTCCCCGGATTCCCATCTGCTTTTGCTGGAGGGGGCCTGGAGCTTGGTGCTCCCCTTCTCTAGGAAGAGGGCAGGGCCGGGGCAGGGGGCCACCCCGTGGGTCCCTCCCTCGGTGGGCACCGGGATGCCGCCCACAGGTATCCGTCGCCGTGCAGGGCCACGCTCCGTCCCAGACGGCAGAGGGCCCAGGGCCTCGGGCTTCACCCCCCACAGAGCACCAGGGTCAGGGCCCCTGGCCTCTCCCCAACCCTTCCCACCCTCCTCATCCTCTGTCCTCCTGTGGAGGGGGGGTGGGGGGCGGCAGCAGCTGTGGCTCCGGCGGGCACCCCTCCCCCTCCAGGCTGGCAAGAGCAGCGTTCATTAAGCGGGAGGCATCTGGCCTTTGCAGGAGGACACACTGCTCCAGGATTTATGGGGTGGAGCGTGATCGGGCAGAGGGGCTGGGGGATGGTAGAGGACGCTTTTTTTCTAGGACCCTTCGTGGATGGGACCCCAGGCCCCAACAAGCAGAGCCCCGGCTCCAGCCGCTCAGCAGAGCTGACCCTCTACCCTGAGTGGTTCGGCCTAAACCCTTCTGGCCTGAGAGCCTGGGGCACCACCACAGCCCCTTGGGCGTCAGGGACCAGACAGCCCCCTCCCTGCTCAGCGGGTGACACCGGCAGGGCCGCATCCGGGTTACACCCCACCCCACCGGGCCGGGCTGTGTCTCAGGCCTCCAGGCCTCCGGGTCGGGAGGCGGAGCTCAGGGGCTGTCTGTCTGTCTGTCTGTCTGTCTGCCTGCCTGGAGCCAGGCCTGTAGGGTTTGCTGGCCTCCTTTCCCAGAGCAGGAACCTTCTACTGCCTAAGGGCCCGTGGCACAGCGGCCCTGGGTTCCTCACGAAGCTTCTCAGCTTCTCTGCCAATGATTAGAATACATTTAAACCCTTTAGCCCCAGACAAATGGAGACGCTCTCTAGCCCCAAGGAAGAAATGAGCTTTTTTAAGTGCGGCTGGTGTTATTCAACAAATACCCCCAAACCAAGCTCTGATCAGAAGGAAACTCCAGAAACAGTCTCAGCCTTTGGGGTGGAGGAAAGGCCTATTTTCCATTCGAGGTCAGACAAGGACAAACTTCTCCCTCTCGGGAGGAAGGGTCTGCGGCTGTGTTCTCTTTCTGGGGGTGGGGGGGGGGAAGTCCTGCTGACTCCCTCCCTTTCTTTGCTATCTGGACTCCACATTTGGGAGGATCCATGCCCTGATTTAGAGGCACTGTAGTAAATGTTTAGGCTGGGGAGAGGGAGGGGAGATGGGGGGACAGGACTTACGACATTTGTCAATTTCTGCAGTGTATTTCTGAAGTGTCCAATTTCAAGCTACACCTTGAGTATCCCTTATCCACAATGCTCAGGGCCAGAAGGCGTTCGGACTTGGGATAGTTTCCAATTTGGAAATATTTGCATAGGCATAATTTACACATACGTTGGGAATGGGACCCAAGTCAAGACCTGAAATTGGTTTGTTTCACATCTACCTTGTACCCATTACCTGGAAGTCATTTTATATAATATGTTTAGTAAGTTTGTGCATGAAACAGTTTCATGGCATGGGATTGTTTTTTTCCACTTCCCTGTTATAGGGATGCTCAAGAGGTATTTTTGGATTTGGGAACATTTTGAAGTTTGGGATTAAAGATAGTACACTGAGCAAAGAGTGGGGAGCAAGGGCCTTGTGAGCTCAATCAAAGCTGTGTGCCATTGCAGACCCAGCGCCGACGCTGTATCCTAAATCACGTCATCTTTAACAACCCCCCTCCACCCTTGCTGGCTACTACTCACTGCTCGTGGTTCACACCTGCAATACCACCTACTCAGCAGCTGAGATCTGAGGATTGCAGCTCAAAGCCAGCCTAGACAAACAAATCAGAGACACTCTTATCTCCAATTAGCCACCAAAAAGCCAGACGTGGCGGTATGGCTCACGTGATAAAGCACCAGTCTTGGTTTAAAAAAAAAAGAATAGAAAAAGCTAAGCAAGCATATGCAGCCCAGAGTCCAAGCCCCAGTGATGGCACACACACACACACACACACACACACACACACACACACACACACACAAAGGACTTCAGGCCTTCAGGTCTCAGTAAGCAAAGTCTGCCTCTAACTATGACGCAGGGGCAGAGTGTCTTGGAAAAGCCAAATTCAGTACAGCCCAGACAGCACAGAACTGGAAGTGCCCATGAACCCCAACTCCCAAACTCAACATTGGAAGAGAGCAGAGCTCTCGGACCTCTAGTCTATTGAACTTTAGAATTAAATACCCAAGAGCTGGATGCCGGTTGCTCATGCCTGCAATCCTAGCTTCTCGGCAGGCTGAGATCCAGAGGCTCACAAAGCCAACCCAGGCAGAGAAAAATCTGTGAAGCTCTGTCTCCAAAAGAAACAGAAAAGCGCCAGACTGGAAGCATGGCTCTCGTGATAGAACACCAGTGAAGCAAGCAAGTTGAGCGCGGGGGAGGCCCTGAGTTCAGACCCCACTTACACACACACACACACACACACACACACACACACACACACACGCACGCACACACGTCTGAAGGTTACAACCCCAGGTCTAGGGCTGTTTCATGACCCCACCTATCCTCCCATTGTCCCAAGCTCCTCTTGGGAATGATAGCTTCCGAGGTGGGCAGGGCCTGTGAGCCCCAGGGTAAAGGTCACAGCTATGGCACCCTTGGGCTTTCCAGTGTTTGATTACACACTATCACATAAACATTTAAGCCGATGGATTTTCTTTTAAATGCGAATCTCACACAAAACCCCGGGTCTATCACTTTAAAAAAAAAAAAAGATCCGAAGGCAGCCTCATAGAGCTAAACGCTCCGTGGGTTCAGCGCCGAGCCCCAGCCCTGGGTCCACAGGCCAGCTGGGGTGACCCCTGCATTCTCTCCCCGTGGGGACACCGGCAAGCTGCTGCTGTTCTGGCTGCCTGCTCAGTGGTTTTCCTTAGAGAAATATTTCCCCTTCCCCGGGGTTTCTGTCAAGAGCAGACAATGAAAGATGGTGCGAGGGGACCATGTGTCTGCAGAGAAGGTCACAGTCCTTGTGTCCTTGTGGGAGTGAGGATACCCCCGTGTGCGTGTGTGTGTGCATGTGTGTGTGCACGCACCATTCTAGGAGTCTCCTCACCCTGGTTGGAGGGGGGGGGTGCCTCCTAGAGTTGTGCACGGCAGCTGGCTGGGCACTGTGATGTCCATTGGTGCCGGGAGAGCCTAAAGGGCCAGTCACGCGCTACAGAAACAGCCAATGGCCGGGCAGTGAGCCTAAAGGGCCAATCTCGTGTTCAAGCACCAGCCAATGACAGCACATGGAGAGCCTAAAGGGCCAGTCACGTGTGAGAGCAGCAATGGCTGGGCAGAGAGCCTAAAGGGCCAATCTCGAGTTTGAGCACCAGCCAATGGCAGTGTGTGGCTAGCCTAAAGGGCCAGTCCCGTGTGAGAGCAGCAGCCAATGGCAGCACATGGAGAGACTAAAGGGCCAGTCACGTGTGAGAGCAGCAGCCAATGGCTGGGCGGAAGGAAGGCAGCCCAGAGCTAAGGAGCCAGGCTGAGCGCGGCGTACCCCCTCTGCTGGGCTCACCCAAGCCACTGTGCACACCACCTAGCCAGCCTCTGCTCCCCCTTTAAACTCCAGTCAGGATGCTGCCTCCTCCGGGAAGTCTTTCCTTCCAGGAAACTAGTCGTGCCCTCCTCCCGGCTGCCTCGGAATCCCGTCCGTAGGCAGCACTGTAAATGTCACTCTGCTGTTGTGATTCTGTTGACATGACAGGATCACGGTAATGGTGGAGTCTTCATGATCCCCTGTCTGCTGCCCGGGACCATGCTGATACAGAAATGGGTTACAGTGAGCAATTAAGCAAGTAAATGGACGGATGGAAGATGAGTGGATGGTTAGATGATGGATGGACAGATAGAAAAATTGACAGATGCATGGTGGATGGATGGATAGAAGATGTTGGATGGATGGATGTTGAATGGACAGATAGGTAGATTGATAGCTAGACAGATGATGGATAGATGGATGAATTGAGAGATGGTAGATGTTGGGTAGATGGTAGGTGGATGGATGGATGTTGGATGGGCAGATTAGATGGATTGATAGCTAGATGATGGATGCAGGGAGAATATAGGAATCACAGCGCAGGGAGACAAGATGGAGGCCCAGCATTAGAACTAGACTACAGGTCAGGCCTACTCAAGGGGAGCTCATTTTGGGAGCCAGATTTCTCCAGAAGAGCAGGACTAACCCAGAATCTGCTATGCTCTCCTGAGCAGCCAACCAGGTGCTTCTTGTGCCCTCCCCAGAACCACAGACAAGCAGAAGCAGGAATAGAGTGTGGAGAGGCTGCCTGCCTCCCATTCCTGGCCACCCTGGTCATGAGTTCGGTGGACACCCCCCCCCCCCCTTTACCGAGAGAGAGAAGCAGGAAACATTATGCACCTCTCACTTTGCACGACAGCCGGATTAGCCCCCTCTCTCCTGCCTCTGTTTCTCCGAGACACTGAGCTAGACCCATGTATCTGATGCTGGCCCTTTCCAGAGTGCAGAAAGCCATTTGCAAGTTGAAAATGAAAATGGAAGCAAGTTAAAGGCTTCCTAGGAATAGTTATATCGTGTTGGGTTTTTTTAAGGTCAGAGAAAACTAGTATTGCTAATATTCAAACAACAAGTGTAATTCTGGGCCATGATGAGTTGACTTCTCTAAGGCAAAGGAATTAGTTGGCTGGTTGTGTGAGGAAGGAGGAGTCCTTGGTCTTTGCCCAATGGCACAGCCCAGTGAGTTGTCCCCCAGCCTGCCCTAGGTGCCCTGACATGAAAGGCTGAGGGGCACACGGTCTCCAACAGCCATCTTTCTCGCTTCTCCAGCTGTGCATGGCCTGGCGTTTTCCACTCTGCTCCCAGATTCCTTTTTTCCTCTCTGTCTCTCTTTCCTCCCTCTCTTTCCTGGCGCCTCCTCATGTTTAGAGTTTGCATTCTGGTCTTAACCTGTTAGCCTGGGCAAGCCCCTTGCCTAGTGTTCCCAGCCTGGAGAAGGGAGATGCAGAAAGTCATCTAGACAGACCTGGTCAACACTTTCTTGGCTTTTGGGGGCTGGAGGGGGGGGGGAATCACTACCCTTGTCATAAGTATTTATAGGAACTGGATTGGCTGAGTTAGACATTTGGGAGAAGAGTTAATATTGTGACCACAAGACTTGATTTGGTCAATAAAGCAAATTGGTCTAAGTGAAACTAAAGGCTTGTTCGCATGTATATTAGAAGAATAAAGTAATGGCTGTCCAAGGTGCATGGAATATAAATCTCCATTTGCTGGAAATTATTACAGTGTGGTATTGATTACTTACAACTCGCCATTGCCATTTAAGTTATAGTTTATTAAAAGGTAATATATTTCACAAATATCTTCCCAGGTATGTCTAGCTGAAACACACACAAGTGTTTCCCGCCACTCCTGGCTCCAGCACTCAGGGTGCCGTGGTCCCCGGAGAGATATTCCAAGCCCCCTTGGGGTTCCTGCTGCACGCAGGGTCTTTCCGGATTCCAGGGAGAGGTGAGGCGGGCCTTTCCCAGCCACCGGCCACGCCGTCTTGGGCCTTTCCGCGTGTCCTCTCTCCCACCAGCACCGGCATCATGCCCCACACGGGAGGTGGTCCCTAACTATTCATTCCTCCCGTCCCCTTTGTTTTCTGCTTCACCTTTTTCTTTACTTAAAAAAAAAAATGCTTAATTACAAAGGCAAGCGAGCTCATTATAACAAATGAATACATTATTTTTAAATGTTTTAAAAATATTTTTCTAATTAGAAAAATTAGATCTGCTCCTAGTAGAACATTTAGGAGATCTAAGAAAGCATTAAAAAAATAATTACAGGGGCTGGGGATATGGCCTAGTGGCAAGAGTGCCTGCTTCATATACATGAGGCCCTGGGTTCGATTCCCCAGCACCACATATACAGAAAACAGCCAGAAGTGGCGCTGTGGCTCAAGTGGCAGAGTGTTAGCCTTGAGCAAAAAGAAGCCAGGGACAGTGCTCAGGCCCTGAGTCCAAGCCCCAGGACTGGCAAAAAAAAAATAATAATAATTACAAGAGTCACCTATAATCTCATCACCCAGAGATTCCATTTCAGCGCACATCTTGCCAGTCCTGCGGATACGCTCAGGCAGAAGAATATTTTCTTTACAAAGTTGATAATACGATACGTGCGTGTAACCTAGTATTTTGTATATTTTTCACTTATCATTAGATAGCAGCATTTCTCCCTGATGTTTAATAGTCCTTGAAAGAAGGCTTTTAACGGCTGTATAATACTCTCTCTTGCCGATAAATATAGCTTAGTTAGCCACCCCCCTGTTGTTGGATATTCTGCACGCCTCCGGTATTAAGCCTTAGAAATAATTTTTCTAGCGTACATTCTGGTAACTTCATCTCTGGCAAAGGGATGAGTTCTGCCATTGGCGAAGGCTCGTGGGCGGGCCAGGTCCTGCCCCTGCAGTCCCCGTGGCCCCTCCCTCTGGGCCTTCCCCCTTCCCCCTCCCCCCTTCCCCCCTCAGCATCTTCATCTTTGGACAGGGGATCTCACTTCTGCGTTTTCCATGAGTCCCCAACACGTTCCGTCCGCCCTGATGCTGGAGGAGGGCAGGCCGCACGTTCAGCACTGTGGCTGGCAGGAGCTGGGGGGGGGGGCTGTGTGGCAGGCCCCCGCCCCCGCCCCCCCTCCCCAGCTGGAATGGGTGCAGGTGGGAGTGAGAACAGAGGTGTCCAACCCTGCTGGAGAGGAGGAGGCCCAGAGTGCAGCAAGTGTCCTGAGAGGGGGGGAGGGGGGGAGGGGGGAAAAGAGAAGGAGGGAGAGAGAGAAGGAGGGGGGAGAGAGAGAAGGAGAGAAGAGGGGAGAGGGAGAGAAGGAGGGAGAGAGAAGGAGGGAGAGAGAAGGAGGGAAAAAGAAGTAGGGAGAGAGAGAAGGGGAGAAGGAGGGAGGGAGAGAAGAAGGGAGGGAGAGAAGAAGGGAGGGAGAGAGAGGAGAGAAGGAGGGAGGGAGAGAAGGAGAGAGGGAGGGAAGGAGAGAAGGAGGGAGGGAGAGAGAGGAGAGGAGGAGGGAGGGAGAGAGAAGAGAGGAGAAGGGAGGGAGAGAGAGGAGAGGAGGAGGGAGGGAGAGAAGGAGAGAGGGAGGGAAGGAGAGAAGGAGGGAGGGAGAGAGAGGAGAGAAGGAGGGAGGGAGAGAGAAGAGAAGGAGGGAGGGAGAGAGAGGAGAGGAGGAGGGAGGGAGAGAAGGAGAGAGGGAGGGAGAGGAGAGAAGGAGGGGAGGGAGAGAAGGAGGGAGGGAGAGAGAAGAAAGAAGGAGGGAGGGAGAGAATGAGGGGGAGAGAGAAGGAGGGAGGGGAGAGAGAGGAGAGGAGGAGGGAGGGAGAGAAGGAGAGAGGGAGGGAAGGAGAGGAGGGAGGGAGAGAGAGGAGAGGAGGAGGGAGGGAGAGAGAGGAGAGGAGGAGGGAGGGAGAGAGAGGGGAGGAGGAGGGAGGGAGAGAGAGGGGAGGAGGAGGGAGGGAGAGAGAGGGGAGGAGGAGGGAGGGAGAGAGGGTACCGGCAGTGAGGTCTGTCCTTAGCAAAGCCCCGGCCGGGAGCAGCAGAGTGGGGCTGGCAGGACGCCGGTTCCACCCACACAGAGCGGGAAATGGAGGAAAGCAAAGCTGGCTCCGCGCCGCCCCCTCTGCTGGGCCGTCCCCGCGCAGGGCCTGGCTCCGAGCTGGCTGTGTGCGTGCACCTGCGGGGCCAGTGTGGTGGGCAGAAGGGGATGGGCACAAGTGTGTCTGCCTGCCTTCTGGTGTTCGTCCCAGGAAATGGGGCGGCAGCGCCCAGAGATGCTGGGCCAGGTTCCGGGAGCCGCGGCGGCTCTGCGGGAACGCTCCCCTCGGCCAGCTGGGGACCGCACGCCCCCCTCCTGCGGGCCCCCTCGGCCCCCTGGTGCCCGGAGCACAACTGTGAGTCAGATGCTCGGCCTGGCCTTGCTTCGCCCAGAAGTCAAGAGCCTGTCCTTAGGAATAAACAGGGAGCAGAATGGTCCCTTCAGATGCTTCGGGAAGGATTCTCTGGAAGACGACATTGCTCGTCCTCCGTCTTAGTTCTCAATCCTTGTCGTCCACTTAGGGACAGCAAATTCACCAGCTGCCACGTTCCCCTCCTACGCCCGAGGTGGGCATCACACCCATCATAGCTGCTGTGGCTGCTGAACCTACACCTCAGACCTTCCCAGCCGGGCCCCACCGCCATGGCTGTGGGTAGACAAGATGGAAGCCCTTGGCGATCCCCTCCTCTCACCCCTCCTGTGGCCAGCTCCCGCCTGACTGTCACTGACCCCTTGGCTCTTCCATTTCCAGCCTCTCCCTCCATCCTTTGCGTCCACCCCTGGCCGCGAGTTGGGATCTCCTTTCCCCACCGGGGCTGAAGCATCCAGGGCCGTTCAGGGTTGCCTTGGCTTGCTCCAGCCCCGAGCAGAAGCAGATAAAAAACACAGCTGGCTCCCCGAGCCCCGAGATCCAAACCTGAGCCCTGAATGTGCCGGATTGTTTTATTCTGCTAACGGAGGCAATGGGATTCCCAGAGTTCCCAGCTGCCCCCCGGCCAGCTCCGAGGAATGACGTGGGAAGGCTGGCCCCCCGGGAAGCTGTGGGCCTCGGGACACCCCGGTGTGGGCACAGCGTGGAGGCAGGCGCGTGCCCTCCAGCACGGGAACGTGCCTCAGTAGCTCCCCAAGGCCCACCGCAGGCTCTGGAGCTTCGGAAATCCGTCGGTGGGACCACAGAGCCCTCGCTTACTCAGAACCGGAGGAACTGGCAGCTTCGAGCGACAGAGATGCCTGGAAGCAAAGGAACACGTGCTTCCGTTTTTAACCTGGGTCCACAAGGGGAAGACCCAGGAGGGCAGCTGGGACTCGAACACCCAAATGACCTCAGCTCTCTCCTCTCATGCTTGGTCAGTGGGGGCATTGGGCTCAGTCACAGTGTCCGGAGGACAGCAGCCTGGCATCAAGGCCCCGTGGAGGGGGTAGAGGAGGAGGGGCTCTGGGCGGGCCATTTATTCAGGAAGGACAAGCTTCCAGGTACATCTCTAGCCGTTGGCCACCCTGGGGCGGGGTGGGGGGGCAGTCCCAGGAGTCAGCTAGGCTCTAGATGTTAAAAGAAACTGGAACAAATAATATTCCTATCACAGAGCTTTGCCTAGGCTGCCCGAAAACCTGTTCCAAATCTTCTCGGCTCGGCAACCATTGCGGCCTGGGTGTTTTACATAGGCACAGGGTGAGCCACTCTGTCCGTCTGTCTGGGCTTGAAGACCATTAGGGCTGTTAGGACTGCAGCTCTGTCTCACACCGTGTGTCCCCACTCCTACTCGCTGTCCCCCACCTGCCCAGCCTTCTGACCCTTCCTAAGGCTTGGTAGATCAGCCCCCCGCTTGCCCCCCCCCAGGCCGAGGGCTGGGGTCAGTTTATACCCACGAGAGTCTCCGTCTCAGATTCCACACCCCTGACAGCATCTACTGCCGTGGGCTCAGCTCACGGGACGCTCCACAGATGGAAAGGGCAGGGCCGGGATTCAGGCTGGGCTGCAGCTTCTAGAAAGCCCCAGGTGGCTCTCCGTGAGTCCCCTGCTGCTTTCACCCACCAGTGATCATATGGGGGGCCGCCCCCCCACCACCGAACCTCGGCTGTGGAGCCGGCCTTGACGTCGTCTGGGGGGCAGGTCCATTTTCTCTACCCAATACGGATTTAAAGGCAGAAGAGTGTTTAAGGTAAACCGAGTAAGTGTATTTGAAAGGAAAGGAAAGCCAGGAAAGAAAGTAGCAGCAAATCCCTATCGAGAGGGGTACCCAAAGAGGAGCCCATCCTCTGGGGGGGCGGGGGCCGACTTATAGTACCCGGGCTCCCCCATGTCTCCTCCCCTGGGCTGTGCTGATTGGTTGAAGGCTTGTGCATGCAACACCTTGGCTGTTTTCATTGGCTGAGCAAGCACCCAGGGCATCATGGGAATACGAGAGGTCACATTCTACCAGCATGTGTTACATCTGCCACTTGTCCTCTCGTACCTACCAAACGGGTCCCCCTCGTTGCTCTCAGTATCAATGATCTTGGGCTGCGACACCAACTGGGTGACTTAAAACGCCTGCCTGTGTGGCCTCCGTTCAGGCTGGAAGCCCGGGGCGGGTGCTGGCAGATCGGGGCTGGCTGCAGGCTCGCGTGTGGGGCCTGCCCGCCTCCTCCACTGTCTGGTGGCTGCCAGCAGAGAACCTCAGCTTGCCGACGCGTCGTTTAATCTCCGTCCCATCACTGCGTGTCTGTATCTGGTCCAATTTCCCTTCATTTATGAGGACACTAATCATATTAGATGCAGGGCCTACCCTCATCCAGGATGATGTCATCTTAATTAATTAGATCTGTCAAGATCCTTTTGCCAAATAAAGTCTCATTCTGAGGCTCGGGTGGACGTGAACTTTGGAGAGACCCTATTCCGCCCGCTCCAGTAGTGCCTGCCGTGGGAGTCCAGGCTCTGCCAGTCAGACTGTCAGCAGCCATGCTGTCTCAAAGCCAGGACCTGGACTCTGCTCCCGTCGCTCCCCCCAGGCTGGCTGTCCCCAGCACTGCCCTCACCTGGGCTCAGCCCAGTGCTGCCCTGTCCCCAAATGGGTGGGCTGGCTCCTCCGGCTCCTCATTCCATTTCCTGCCTTCCCCATCTCAGGAAGCGGCGCGGGAGGCTTCCTGGGAAAGGAATGGGGGGGCCTGCAAAGGAGGAGATGAGATCCTGGGGGAACCATCTGGGCTCAGAGGAAGAGGGAGGGTACTACACAGGGGCCTGAGCTCTCAATCTCTCTCCCTCTCTCCCTCTCTCCCTCTCTCTCTCTCTCTCTCTCTCTGTGTGTCTGTCTGTCTATCTCTCTGTGTCTCTTTCACACACACACACACAAACACACACACACACACACACACACCCCATGGCTGTGCTCATGGTTATGAGGTCCTCTGGCTCTCAGTCTCTCTCAGTCTCTGTCTTCTGATGGAATCTAAAGGCTGAAACCCAGAAGCCTTCTGTGTGTGGCTTCTGCCTCCCCCTGCGGGCAAGCTGGGCTCTGCTTCCTGGACCTCTATCCTCCCCAGGTCCTGGTCTGCCCGGCCGTGTGGACCTGCCCCGCGCGCTGCCCGACGGCTGGCCCTCGGTGAGAGGGACTGGGTTCCATCTTCCACAGCCTGCACGGCTCGGGATTGGTGGGGGCGCTCCCCTGATCCGCACTCCGTACCACCTGCACCCATCTAGGCCAAGGGACCTCCGTGGCTCTGGGCAGCTGTTCCCCTGGCCCCGAGGCAGAGGAAGGAGCCCCGTTCCCTTTCTCCAGGGAAACCCCTCGAAAGGCCTATTGGTAGCCATGTGCCTTACAGGGCGCTACCCATCCACCAGGGCCATGGGTAGCCAAACCAGTCCCAAAGATGGGAGGAGAAACTCCAGCCATCGCCTCATCCCCCAAGCTCCAACCCAAAGCCAGCAGCCCCTCTGTGGGCCCCAGGGGAGGAGGGGGCCCTCTGGCCAATGCACACGCGCATGCATGTGCACACACACACACACACACACACACACACACACACACATACATACCCAGGGTCTGCAGAGCCCGGCAGCCGTCAGCTGAAAGCCTGTGACAGGAGGACGCAAAATTGACGAAGGATTTCAGCAGCTGTAGCCATTAAGATAAAAGTCACACTAATGACTCCAAGCGTTATTTAGCTCTGATATCTTAATTTAATTGGATTTTTTTAATTAAGAAAAAGACCCATAATCCTGCAAGCACAAAGCTGCTGCTCTTTTCCGTAGACAGCCTTACGAGAGTGAGCCTCAGAGCTGGTCCCCACTGGAAAGCAGGGCAACTTGGAGGAGAAATCACAGTGTCAGGACAGGGCCTGGGGGCACAGGAGTCACACCAAGAAAAAGCCAGGTGCCTGCTCAGGCTCTGTGCACAGGAAGGAGGTGGGCCCTGAGACCCAGGGCGACACCGGCCTTGGAATCAAGGCTGGGTGCAAGACCACAGGCCTCCCCCCCCCCCCCCACCCGCTCTGGATGCCCGTGACCGCCAAGACCACAGGCCTTCCCCACCCCCCACCCCCACCCCACTCTGGATGCCCCCGTGACCCCCAGCACCAGCCCCAGGCATCTGCTCCCCTGCCCAGCAGCTTTGTCCTTCCCAAGGGCACAGGGTGTCTAAGCCCCCCTCCCCTTCCCGGGAGAGGAGACGCACAGGGGTCCCCCTGTCTCTGGTCCCCCTGCCTGCGGCCCTCCGGGTACCAGGCCCACACAGCCAAGGCCGCTTGGTGAGGGAGATGGATGGTTTACCGATAGGAGCGGAATGAAGTTTTAATAGTCTCAGATTAAAGGATCGGGGAGCCGAGGGAGGCGGGGAGCCCGGCTGCTGGCTCCTGTTTCCACACCCACACGCGGGCCTGTTCAAGTCTCACGTGGGTTTGGGGAGCTGGGGGCCCAGCAGGAGCCTGCCTGTCTCTCCAGTCTCCCCAGGGACCAGGGCCTGGCTCCCGGAGCTCAGTGACCTCCGGGATACACACGTGTGGCACCCTGACGCCCCGTGAACGCCTCTTCCCTAGCCTGGGTGGACCTTCCAGCCCTGGGGAGGTAGGAGGACAGGACCCTGGTCCCTCCAGGAAGAGAATTCTAGAAGGGATCACAAACCACACTCCTGGAGCATTTCCAGAGCATGTCTGAGGGTCTTTGAATGAGAGATTGGTTCTCTGTTCTTCTTAGGAAAACCTGTTTTTCTAGCTTGACGGATTCTCTATAAAATAAATGCATACTCCCTCCCAAACTGTCTGTAGCTGCGGGAGCCTGAGGGCCCAGTCTGAAGAGAGAGCTAAGTGAGGGCTCAAGGTCCTGCCCGGGGTAGTGTAATAACTCCCCCCACCCATTGTCGGGAGGCGGGGGGGGAGTGAGGAGCAGAGCCCCGCGCGCCCGCCTGCCTTTGCTTCTCAGCCACTTCTTTTATTTTTTAATTTTTTATTGTCAAGGTGATGTACAGAGGGGTTACAGTTTCATATGCAAGCAGTGAGTACATGTCCTTGCTAACTTGCTACCTCCTCCTTCATTTTTCTCCCACCTTCCCTCCTCCCCAGTTCCTCCCCCCACCCCCCACCCCGAGCTGTACGGTTGGTTTACAGCACATTGTCTTGTAAGTATTGCTGTTGCATTGGTTCGCCTTTTACCCTTTGTCTCCCCATTTTGGTGTTCCCCTTCCCTTCCCTGGTTCCAATAAATGTATATACAGCACCTAGGGTACCAAAATCAGATACAGTGACAACAGGGGAAGACCATAGGGAAGGAAAACAAAAGAAAAGGGCATAATTTCACATAGTATGTGGAAAATAACAACAACAATGATAAACCGCTTACTTCCATAACTTGGAGTTTATTTTGCTTAGCATCATCTTATGTGATCATATGTACATAGCTATTGAGCTATGGTGATCATCCGCTATGGCTATCCTAGACATACACTATTACCAATGAAGGAAAACATAGAGTCTATGTTTCTTTGGGTCTGGCTCACTTCACTTAGTATGATTTTTTCCAAGGCCTTTTCCACTTCCTTAAAAATGGGGCAATGCCATTCTTTCAGATAGAAGCATAGAATTGTATTGTGTATATGTACCATAATTTCTTGATCCATTCATCTACTGAAGGGCATCTGGGTTGGTTCCATATTTTAGCAATGACAAATTGTGCTGCAATGAACATAGTTGTGCTGGTAGCTTTAGTATGGTCTTCCTTGTGATCCTTTGGGTACATGCCCAAAACTGGGGTTGCTGGGTGATAGGAGAGCTCTGTGTTTAACATATCAAGGAACCTCCACACTGCTTTCCAGAGTTGGCTGAACAAGTTTACACTCCCACCAACAGTGTAGTAGTGTCACTTTTGGCCACATCCCCACCAGCGTCTGTTGTTATTAGTTTTCTTCATAATGGCCATTCTTACTGGGGTGAGGTGGAATCTCAATGTGTTTTGATTTGCATTACCTTATATGGCCAGAGATGTTGAGCACTTCTTCATGTGTCTATCGGCCATTCTCATTTCCTCTTCAGAGAAGTCTCTCTTTAAATCTTTAGCCCATTTATTAAGGGACCAGTTGTTTGTCTGAGGATTGTTTTGGGGAGACTAAATTATTTGAATTCTATGTATATTTTAGATATGAGGCCCTTGTCCTGTTATATGGCCAGTGAAGATCATCTCCTAATCTGAGGGCTTTTTTATTTATCTTGCAAGCTATGTCCTGCAGAAGCTCTGCAGTTTCATGCAATCCCATTTGTCCACCCTTTCTCTGATTGGTTTGTATTTGGGGGTTTATTAAAGAAATGTTTTAACCTGTGAGAAGGAGCCCAAGTGTTTTTCCTATTTCCTTCCTGCAATGTTTTCAGGGTATCTGCTTTTACATTGAGGTCTTTGATCCACTTGGAATTGATTCTGGTGCAGGGTGATACATAAGGATCTAGCTTTACCTTTTCCACAGGTGTTGAACCAATTTTGCCAGCACCATTTATTAAAGAGGCTGTCTTTCTTCCATCCTATTTTTTTTAGCTCCTTTATCAAAGATTAAGTGGCCATTAGGTCTGCGGGTTCCTTTCTGGGTCCTCACTTCGATTCTACTGGTGTTCTGGCCTGTTCTTGTGCCAATACCAAGCTGTTTTTATTACTATAGCTTTGTAATAGGGTTTGAAATTTGGTATTGATATTCCTCCACCACTGTTCTTTCTGCTAAGGATTTTTTTTTTTTTTGGCTATTCATGGTCTTTTATTGTTCCCATGAATTTTTATTGCTTCCCTCTATCTCATTAAACAATAGTGTTGCAGTATTGATGGGTATTACATTGAATTTGTAGATAGCAGTTGGCAGTATTGCCATTTTCCATAATCCTCCCAGTCCAGGAGCATGGGAGGTTTGTCCACTTCATTAGTTCTGCTTTAATTTCCTTTTCCAGGTTTTTAAAAGTTTTCATTGTAGACATCTTTCACTTCTTTGGTTAAGGTTATTCCTAAGTATTTTTTTAGGCTGTTGCAGAAGGAGTTGCTTTCCTGATTTCAGCCTCACTCTTTGCATTGTTGGCATACAGACAAGCCATTGATGTTTGAGGATTTATTTATATCCTGCTACTTTGCCCAAAGTTTTGGATCAGTTCAAGTAACTTGGGGAGTCGAGTCTATCGGGTTCTTTAAATACAGGATCATGTCATTTGCAGAGAGAGAGAGAGAGAGTTTTTACTTCATCTTTTCCTAATAGGAGCCCCTTTATACTAGCTTCTTGCCTTATTGCTCTGGCTAGGAATTCTAGTACTATGTTGCAGAGGAGTGGAAAGAGCAAACATCCCTGTCTTGCTCCTGATTTGAAAGGAAATGGCTTTAACATTTGCCATTAGGTACAATGCTAGCTGTAGGTTTGTCCACACAACCAGCCTTTATTATGTTCAGGAAAGTCCCATGGATTCCTAGGTTCTCCAGAGCGTTCGTCATAAATGGTGTTGGGTTTTGTCGAGTTCTCAGCCACTTCTTGTGGCCCGTGCTCTTTTCTGCGGCCTTTCATCTCCCTGGCGTTCGGTGAGATGTGTGTTGAGGCTCACCCTGCTGCAGCCCAGGGCTGGCAGCTGAGCAAAGGCTAACAATGGCCTGCAGGGCACCCATGGTGGGGGCAGCGAGGGAGGGGGAGCCCCAGGGGCCTCCAGGTGAGCAGGGCAGGCAGAGCTGGCTGAGCGGGGAGGGGTTGGCAGGGGCGAGGCATGAGGGCTTGTGTTTTAAGATCGTGAGGGCCGATGTGCACTTCAGCTGGCTGAAGACCCAGTGTCGCCATGCTCAGTGACCTACCGATAATGGAAAGTCTCCAGAGTCATCTCCGGGCAGCCAGGGAAGTGTTGTAAACAGGTGGTGCCCGGGTTGGCAGCTCACTGGGAAGAAGAGGAGGAGGGGAGGCTAGGAAGCAGGAGTCCTGAAGGAAACGGCCCCATAAGCTGGAAGTAGTTGAAGGAAGATGGATATCCAACTCACTGTGCCCTGGGTGGATCCAGGAGTGACAGCCAAGAGGCCTGGGAAGCCAGAGGCCCTCTGTGTGGTGACTGGTCCAGATTACAGAGGGCAGGGGAGAGGCTTCGGGAGTCCTGGCCGGCCACGCCCAGGAGAGATAGGGCGGAGGCCATAACGTTCCCCATGTGGCAACACACTCCTTTTCCAAGCACACTGCAGGCTGAGGGACAGGTAGGACTGAGTGGGCAGATGAAGATTCACCTTCCCCCACCTCCAGACAGCCAGGGCAGGGCAGAGCCAAGTGGGTATCCACCAGCCACATCTAGACCTCATCCTGGATCCTCATCCTGGTACCGCAGGAGGGATGATGGATGGATGATGGAATAGGTTAGATGGATGGCGGGATGGAGGGGGAGATGGATGGATGATGGAATAGGTTGGTTGAATGAATGCATGGATGAATGCAGGATTATGGGATGGATGGATGGGTGATGGAATGGGAGGGGTGGATGGATGATGGAATAGCTTGGATGAATGAATGAATGAATGGATTGATTAGATTATGGGTTGTATGATGGAATGGGAGGGATGATGATGGATGGATGGGGTGGATGGATGGATGGATGATGGGATGGGAGGTATGGATGGATGATGGATGGATGGATGGAATAGGTTGGATGAGTAAATGGATGGGTGGATGGGATGATGGGATGGGGAGGGAGGGATGGATGATGGATGAATGGACTAGGTTGGATGAATGAATGCAGGGATGGATGGATGATGGAATGGGAGGGATGGATGGATGAGTGGGCAGAGAAGCAAATAGGCTGATGGGTTGAGCAAGGCAGGCAGGAGCAGATATTCTCTCCTGGGGAGGGCTCAGAGCGCCCAGCACCCACACACATACTTCCGGGAATAAGCCACACAGAGGGAGAAGGAACCCCTGGCTCTACAACACACAGCGACCTCAACAATGAGCTGGCTCCCCGGGAGGAAGGGAGAGTTATCAGCCAGACTCTCGTGAAGCACTGTAGCAAGCAGAGCGGGCTCCAAGCATGCCGGTTCAGCAAGCAGGGCCCCAGGGAGGGACTACCCATCCAAGATGCCTTCCACCTGACACACACACCACAGTGCGAGCTATAGAGTCGCCCTCCGTGTTACTTCCCTAGAGGCAAAACAAGCTCTGAGATGGAGGAGAACAAGCCTTCGCCCTGCCCGTGGCATGCTGACTAGAGCAGAAACCACGGGACAGCGCCACCAGCGCTCATCACCGGCCGCGCCCAGCTGACTTGCTCGTCCTGTGCTCTAGTTCAGAGTTTCTGACGCGCAGACGCCGGAAGGGGCACTGAGGGGTGGGCTTGACGTTCCCATCCACGGTTATGGCTGAGGGAGACGGTTCAGGGAAACAGTGGGTCAGAGACCGCCCCTGCCCACACCTGGCTGCCTCCCAGCCCGGCCTCCCCTCTGGCCGAGAGGACCCCCCCACTGCCCCAGCCTTGAGGCCCAGCATGCCAGGCGGCTTCCCCCCCCCCCCCGCACCTCAAAAATCTGCTATTGTATCAACCAGCAAAATAACAGCTAAGGAATGTTCATTAGAAGCCGTTTCTCAGCATAGGTTTATGGTGTTTTTGCCTTGGCTTGAATATGTAAAGGCACTAAACTGTTTAATTCAGCGCTTTCCTGCCTGGTTCGGGGGCATAACTCAGTTTGCTATCAGCCGCGGTAGGCCAGAGCCTGGAAGGGACCAGGCAGTGGGGTGATTTTAGCTTGTCTTCCTACCCAAGGCCAACGCTTCTACCTGGCTCTCTGTGCTCCCCTGCCCGCTTGGGGAGGGCTCTGCGGATCCCTCCCCTCACCCCTCTGCCCTTGACAGCTTCCCCTGACAAGCTGCTGGGGCGTTGTATTACCGGCACTTGCCCGACATTGTACCTCCTCTGTCTCAGAAATGTCACTCAGCACTGAAAGAGATACCCAAGGAATGAAGGGTACGACGCTGCTCTCAGATGAGACTTATCTCCCTCCTCCCGCTGGCGCGGAAGAGCTGGGTGCAGAAGAGGCCGGGGGTTGTGTAACTGCCATTAACCCTCCCCAGGCCTGTGGCCCGATGCGACCTCTGACCTCTGAGCAAGGTGGCCCTGGACCTGGGTTCCTCAGCCTAGGCACCTGGAGGGAGCATCTGACTGTCTTGTGGGGCCCCTGGTCCAGCCAGAGTCAGGGCCCCACCTCAGCTGATCCTCCAATCTGGATTTGTCTGAGGCTCTCAGGTCACTGCTTTCTGGGAAGTTTCTTTCTCCCTGCCTCCTAGAGAGCTCTCCCACAAACCCAACCACACACACATGCCCCAGTTGGCTCCCAGCAGCCCTCCTGGACCCTGGTGTCCTCCCAGGCCTGCAGCCCCCGGCTTCTATGTGCCCCAGGACAGGGAGAACATGGCCACGGGGCAGGGCACCGGGTACCCCCAGGCCGCAGAGCCCTCCGTGTGGCTGACAGAATCCATCGCCCAGGCAGCCGAGCCCCACGCTCCACCCTCGAGCAAGGCTGAAGCGGCTTCCGGGGAGCATGGCTGCCACGCAGGAAGCTGGCGTGGGCAAAGGCCCAGGGCGGAGGCCTGCAGCCCGGGTCAGCGAGGCTCCGCAAGGCCGCGGGCCGCTCCCTGGGGCCTGCAGTCCCCACCGCGGCGCAGCAGGTGCCCAGGTGCCCAGGTGCTGCCCTGACGGAAGGCGGCGCCGCGGCTCGAGGACAGCACTGCCGTGGCCAGGGCGGGCGGCTCGGGGGCAGCACTGCCGTGGCCAGGGCGGGCGGCTCGGGGGCAGCACTGCCGTGGCCAGGGCGGGCGGCTCGGGGGCAGCACTGCCGTGGCCAGGGCGGGCGGCTCGGGGGCAGCACTGCCGTGGCCAGGGCGGGCGGGTAGCTTGGCGGCCCGGGCTGCCGTTCCAGACCCGGGGGTCTGGATCCTCAGAGCGGCGGGGGCGGCGGGGGCTTTGTGCGCCGTGGTTCCTAGTGAGCGCGGGGAAATGAACCGCAGGGGCTGTGTCTTCGCGCACACCCCCAAGTGCTTTGGAGGGCACTCGTTCTGGAGCCCTAAAACTCCCCGCAGCCCTGGCTAGGAGTGGCGCTCGGCCGGAGGAGCGCGTGCCCGGCGGTGGAGCGCGTGCCCGGCGGTGGAGCGCGTGCCCGGCGGTGGGAGCGCGTGCCTGGCGGTGGAGCGTGAACTCGGCGGTGGAGCGCGTGCCCGGCGGAGGAGCGCCAACTCGGCGGTGGAGCGCGTGCCCGGCGGAGGAGCGCGTGCCCGGCGGAGGAGCGCGTGCCCTGCGGAGGAGCGCCAACTCGGCGGTGGAGCGCGTGCCCCTGTGGAGGAGCGCGTGCCCGGCGGTGGAGCGCGTGCCCGGCGGTGGAGCGTGAACTCGGCGGAGGAGCGCGTGCCCGGCGGAGGAGCGCCAACTCGGCGGTGGAGCGCGTGCCCTGTGGAGGAGCGCGTGCCCGGCGGTGGGGCACGTGCCCGGCGGGTGGAGCGCGTGCCCGGCGGTGGAGCGTGTGAACTCGGCGGAGGAGCGCGTGCCCGGCGGAGGAGCGTGAACTCGGCGGAGGAGCGCGTGCCCGGCGGTGGGGCACGTGCCCGGCGGAGGAGCGCGTGCCCGGCGGTGGAGCGCGTGCCCGGCGGTGGAGCGCGTGCTTGGCGGTGGAGCGTGAACTCGGCGGAGGAGCGCGTGCCCGGCGGAGGAGCGCGTGCCCGGCGGTGGGGCACGTGCCCGGCGGTGGAGCGCGTGCCCGGCGGAGGAGCGCGTGCCCGGCGGAAGGAGCGCCAACTCGGCGGTGGAGCGCGTGCCCTGTGGAGGAGCGCGTGCCCGGCGGAGGAGCGCGTGCCCGGCGGAAGGAGCGCCAACTCGGCGGTGGAGCGCGTGCCCTGTGGAGGAGCGCGTGCCCGGCGGTGGGGCACGTGCCCGGCGGTGGAGCGCGTGCCCGGCGGAGGAGCGCGTGCCCGGCGGAGGGAGCGCCAACTCGGCGGTGGAGCGCGTGCCCTGTGGAGGGAGCGCGTGCCCGGCGGTGGGGCACGTGCCCGGCGGGGGAGCGCGTGCCCGGCGGTGGAGCGCGTGCCCGGCGGTGGAGCGCGTGCCCGGCGGTGGAGCGCTTACTCGGCAGCAGAGCGCGTGCCTGGCGGTGGAGCGCGAACTCGGCAGTAGAGCGCATTGCCCGGCAGTGGAGCGCATGCTCACGGCCGGAGGTCCATACTTATTACCATGCGGGAGGCCTAGGTCCCATCACCAGCATCCAAATGTCAAATCAGATCAGCTCCGATGCCTTCGACAGCTCATCCTCTGCTATTTCTTGGGGTGACCTCACGATCCAGCACTGGGGCAGCAGCCCGGGCCTGCTTGGGTCTCTCCTCATTCTGCCTGCCCATACTGGAGCCTGAACTCAGAGCCTTGCCCCGGCCCAGGCGGCTCCTCCTTCTGAACTGACCACCCAGAGAGGCACCTCAACCACAAAGGGTGGAGAAGAGGAGAAGATGGGTGGGGGAAGACCATGCCGGCCTCTGCGCAGGGGGCAGGACAGGCTGGGGGCCCAAGGCGCTGGGGCCTGGGAATCGGCCAGAGCCGGTCTCTCTGGGATGACCCATTGGCCTCCTGGGCTCAGGGACAGCCTGGCTCCCCGACTGTCCAGTGGGGAGAGTGAAGAACTGGCCACCGTGTCCATGGGAAGGCCGGGCCTTCTCCAGAGCAGCCCACTGGTGCTGGACATGGCCAAGAGAGTGGGGTGGGACAGGGCCGGGAGGACCTGGCAACCAGCATTTCCCTCGTAGGTTCTTTGGCAGACCTAGAGATCTGAGGGGGCCAAGTCCCCTTTTTCTGGGAGGCCGAGCAGGCTGCCTGGCAGCACCTCTGCCATGCGTGGAGGTTCTCAGGGACAGGAGTCCTGGCCCTCGCTGGAGGCCTTTTTCTGGTCACATTGAGGATCCACCTTTCGATTTCACCACAATTCAATCCGGAGCTCCTTGAAGTTGCTTTAAAAAGAAAGGTGAACTGGACACTGGTGGCTAACACAGGTCACCCAGCCACTCAAAAAACTGAGGTCTGAGGATCGTGGTTCAAAGCCAGCCCAGGAAGGAAAGTCTGAGAAATTCTTAGCTCTAACCACCAAAAAGCCAGAAGTGGAGCCAGAAGTGATGGGACACCAGCCTTGAGTGGAAAAGCAACGAACAGCACCGGGCTCTAAGTTCCAGCCCCACTACCAGATTCCAAGAGGAGGGGGGGATGGGAGTGATGGTGGGGAGGGAAGGAAGGAAGGAAGGGAGGGAGGGAGGGAGGGAGGAAGGGAGGAAGGAAGGAAGAAGGAAGGAAGGAAGGAAGGAAGACGGATCTTGGCTCTGGAGTGAACCATGCTGGGTGAAACTCCATTTATAAGCTGCAGCATCGACCCTGATCTGGAGGACATTGGGAGAGATGATTAAGGTTATTTTTAAGTATGTAAAGTGGTCTTTGGAGACAGGTCTAGTGTAAATAAGGTTGGTTTTATTACCCATAATAAACATTTATTAGGCGCCCACTGAGTTCCAGGCATAGCACAGAATACCAAAGACCCCCCCCAACCCCTGCCAAACTTGCCTGCAGCTACTGTCTTCCCTCCCTCCTTTCCTCCCTCCCTCCCTCCATTCCTCCCTCCTTCCCTTCTTCTCTCCTTCCCTCCCTTCTTCCCTCCTGTGGATGACAGGTAGAGAGAACCAATGTGAGCAGCCTTTAAGAAAATCATATGTTGTCGCTTCAAGGCCTGATCACAACCTTGGTATGAGCACCTGGAGCCTCAGAGCCTTGGTTTGCTCCAGGAGGGGAGGGAGGGCCTCCGGCTCTGTGTAGTGGCGGGGGGGGGGGGGGGGGGGGGGAGGGGGGAGGGAGGACCAGTAAAACAGACCCAACTTCATGAACCTGCTGCTAGGAAAGAGGGGCGGTGAGTGAGTGAGGCTGACCCGTGAAGACAGGGGCTCCTTGTGGTTCTCTTCATGTCCCCAAAGAGCTAAATCAATGGGGCAGACTGGCCAAGGGTGGAGAGGAATGAAGGCGGGAGTCCACGCCGGGCATGTGGTCCTGGAAGGGAGGGGCCTGGTGACACGCAAGGAACCATGGGAAGAGTGTTCGTGCTGGAAGCATGGCGGGCCTGCTGGGGTCACAGAGACCCCAAAGGACAAGGCCATCTTCCCGGGACATGTGAGCGGCAGGCAGGGACCATGACAGGGAGAGGGGGAGAGCTCCCGGCCGAGGCTCCGTGGCACCGCCGCGACGGTGGCCCAGGGCAGTGAGGCGGGGATGGGCTGGAGGCAGAGCCACAAGCCGCTGACCTGTGCTAGCCCAGCTTCCGGGGCGGAGGGCCCTTGTCCATAGGTTTCCCACTCGTGTGTGTGTGTGTGTATGTGTGTGTGTGAGTGTGTGTGAATCACACAGGGCCTGGTGGAAACTGCAGCCCAGGCAGAGGCCATGGAACGCAGCCCTAGCCCGGGGACCCGCCTTTCCCGCCCTGCTTGGCTGATCTGCAGGCGGTGGAGCCCCAAGAGAACGCTGGCCCAAACACTGTCTGGAGCCCCGCCAGGCGCAGCCACCAACCCCTGTGTGGCCTCGAGAATAGTCCTGAACCTCTCACCACCATCACTGCCATCACCACCACCATCACCACCACCACCATTGCTATCACCAACAACAACTGTGCACCCCCACAGACACCATAATCAGCAACAGCCAGCACCACCATTGTACTGGCCAGGTGTTAACAGTAGTTCCCGATCTTCCCCCCAGAATCCGGGAAGGAAGGGCACCCACTCCGGCTCCGGCTAGGGAAGGCAGTGAGCACCCTGGCCAGCGAGCCCTGGTGTTGGGGAGCACAAGGCTCGGCCCCTTTGCAGGGGGTACAGCCGGGCTAGCCCACTGGAGACATTAAGTCACCTGTGGGGCTGACTCACGCCTGTCCTGTGGCCCGTGAAGCTCTGGGACCTGGGTGGGCATGGCCCCAGATCGATCGGCAGCTCAGCAGGTGGTTTTCCAGAGTGGGAGGGCTGTTCATTCTGCTTCCTGTCCATGCTCACCAAGCCTGGAGGCCTCCCCAGCCCGCTCCGCGCCTCACCAAGCCCACTGCCAGCCCTCTCGACTTTGGGGGTTGTTTTTGTTTCGGTTTTTTTTTTTGTCAATTCTGAGGCTTGAACTCCAGGCCTGGGCACAGTCCCTGAGCTTTTTTGCTCGAGGCTAGCACTCTTTCAGTTGAGCCGTAGGCTCCGCGTCTGGCTTTTTGGTGGTTTCTTGCTTCTGAGAGTCTCACGGAACTTCCTGTCCAGGCCGGCTTCAAATCACGATCCCAAATCCCATTCCCTTGAGTAGCTGGGGCTACAGGCCTGAGCTACTGGCACTGGGTGAGCCCGGTCTGCCTTTTTGAGGGAGGTTGTTACCCCTCCAGAGGCCAGGCGGAGAGAGGCCAGCGGGGCGCGACCGCTGGGCGGGGCTAGGGCGTCACACCCCGACTCCCCGCAGCTCGGCCGCCCGTGGCCAGTTTGCTCTTTCAGGCCCCAGGCTCTCCAGGCTCAGCCACTCCGAGCCCTGCTCAGCTCCCCACCAATTTCAGACCATGAACCGTGCTCATCTCAACCTCCACCTGTGTCGTGAGCTCTGGGCTCTCGTTTCATGAATGTTCTGTGCCTCCGTCCCAACAAGAACGCTCCACTGAGGCTCCTTGTCGGCGAAATGGCCCATGTTTCTGCCTAGCACGTAGGAATTTCGGGGTTCTGCTCCGCCCCCAGCCAGTGGCCGGGGCTCAGCAATGTCAGCTGACATCTCCTCTCCGGGATGATTCTCTGCTACATCTCGCACTCCTGTGACTCCCAGTCAGGTCCACATGACCCTGGCCCAGGAGCCCTGGCTCAACTGGGGTGGTAGAGACAGGGCAGAGCGGGGCAGGGGAGTGAGGTGCGGGGCTTGTTCATTCCGATATCAGCAGCCTTGGGGAGGGCCCAGCATTCCCTGCCCACCTGCTCCTACCAGGCAGCCATGTCTGGAAGCCATTGCCTGGCAGGTCCCTGTGACCGGCACAGACTGTGGCGCCCCCTAATGGTTGGCTGTGGTGCATCAGGAATCACATCAGCTTCCTAAATGTGCTGTCCAGACACAACCCTACACCCCTACAACCCTATCCTCACTACACCAAAGCAACCCTACAATCCTACTCCCCTACAACAGTGTCCCCATAAAACATGCAATCCTAGACTCCTACAACTGTACACACTGGCAACCCTACAACCCTACAAATCTATACCCCTACAACCCTACAGCCCTACACCCATACAACCTACAATCCTACAACCCTAAAACCTATACCATACAACCTGCAAACCTAAAATCACGATGTCACTGCAATCCTACCATCCCTACACCACTAATCCCTACAACCTAACACCCATACGATTCTACAACACATACACTCTTATAATCCTACAGTACTATGCTCTTCAAACATTATACCACAAACCCTACACCCCAATACTCCAAAACCCTACAATCCTACAACTCTATATGCCTACAACCCAACATTCTTACACATCTAAACCCTACAACCCTACACACGTACAACATACAACCCTAAAAGCACACACCCCTATGACACTATATCCCTACAAAACTAAAATCCTATAGACCGTAAAAAAACGGAATCCTACAATCTTACACCTCTGCAACACTACAAACATACAACCTGCAATCCTACACCCCTACAAGCCTATACCCCTACAACCCTCCATTCCTCAACCCCTAAACCCCACAAAACTACAACCCTGTACCCATATAACCTACAACCCTACAGCCCTACACTCTTACAACGCTACAACCCTACACCCCTACAACACGATACTACTATACCCCTAAACTCTACAACCCTAAATTTTGACAACCACTACACCCCTTCAACCCTAGCTTCTACACCCCTACACCTCTAAACCCTACAACCCTACACCCATACAACCTACAATCATAGAATCCTATAACCCTATACCCCACAACCCCTACAACCTATCCTATACTTCTATACCCCTAAACCCTATACCCCTAAAACTTCATACTCCTACAAGCCTCCAACCTTATATCCCTACAACCTGCACCCTTATACTCCTACAATGCTGCACCTCTACAATGCTACAAGAGTAGACCCCGACAGCCCTACAACCCCACATCCCTACACGCCTCTATCACTATACCCCTACAACTCCAAACCCCAGCACTAGAACCTCCACAGTCTTACGTGCTTGCAACCCTACAATTCTGCAGGTTTGGTGTGAACATGTTTTTTTTTTTTCCTAAAAATCAGGTTTCCTTCCTAATTGGAAATGAGCATCGTGCTATAAAACTGGATTGAAACCCTTCACGCCCATCACCCTGCATCTCACAAACATGGTCTCCCGGCTAGGCACCAGTGACTCTCACCCGGGAAGCCGCTGTTGTGATCTGCCATCACACAGATGGGGAAAATGCGACCCCAAAGTGTGTGTGAGGGGGGAGGGGGGAACCCTGAGGTCTCTGCACCTGGAGGCTGGCAGGGCCCAGGCCCGGCCCCCATTCTGGTGGACTCACTTTCTCGGCCCTGGGTCAGCAGCTGCCTTCTTTGCCGGGGGTGCAGTCAGGTCCAGCCCCGGCCCTCTCCTCTGGGCAGGCCCAGGCTGGGACCTGCGAGGGTTGGGGGGGAGCGGGGGAGGGGGGTCCCAGCCCACAGAAGACAATCCTGCTTCTGAGGCCACAATCTGAGCGGCTCCACCGGGCAACCCCGGGGGGCAGGGGGAGGCTGTGTGTTCCGGTCGCTCTTCCTGGGCCCGGGCTCCACAGGCCTCCAGGACGCCGTGAGGCCCAGGAGAGGGCTGGCAGGCAGCGCGGCGGCTGACGACCTGGAGCAGGGCACTGGGGAGGCACACAAGTGGAGACGGTGGCGGTGGCGAGGCAGATGGGAGAGGGGAGCCGCCGGCCGGGCTGGGCTGCACTGGCCCCCGGCTCTGCCGGTGGCTCCGGGCCTTGGGCGGACGCGGGGCGGGTGGCACCTCAGGCCCGGCAGGCCACATCTGCTTGTCATTCCTGCCTGGCTCCTCCGCCTTCATGGCGGCCGGCCGGCCCGGGGTGGGGGGGGGGGGGGCGGAAAGGCCTGGAGTAATGTTCTAGGAATTGCTAAGCAACAGTGGCCGTTCTAGCACCAGGAGAAAATTGAAACATTGATTTATCTATTTGTTTTGCAACTAGCACTAGCAGCTTCATTACTCTGGTCCCTGGGGGGGGAGGGGAGGACACCCTCCCACGCACTGAATTGGAAATTAACTCTTTTTGCCTGGAAAAGGAAGGGGTCGCCATGGGTTTTTAATTGGGAGGAAGTACGGACACAATGGCCCCCGTGGGGCACCAGAAATCAGGGAGGGATCACTGGGAGAGCTCTGGGCGGGGTCCCCTCCTCTGCAGGGCCCGAGGCCGCCCTGTGTGTTGGGGGGGGGGGGGTCTCAGGGTCTCCACCAGCCTCCCCCAGGCTCACAGATCCTTCTGATTTCTGCCCCTGGACGGCCATGCGAGTTCCAGTACCAGGACGGGGGGAGTGTTGTCTCAGGGGGCCCTCTGATGAGAAGGTTCTGCTTCTGGGGTTCACGTGACTCAGTTCCAGTTTGCAGCCCCTCTCCCAGGGCCCCACTGTAAGCTGTGCCTCGGTTTCCTCATCTGGCCCAGGAAACGCTCAGATCAAAGGCTGATGAGTATAGGAGCTAGCAAGCTCCTCTGGGGCCACCTCTCACTTTTGGCTGTGCGTGCGTGCGTGCGTGCGCGCGCGTGCGTGCGTGTACGTGCGTGTGTCCGCGTCCTCGGTTCTCCGCCTCCCGAGTAGCTGGGATTACAGGCCTGAGCCACCGCGCCTGGCATTGTTAATCCCCACCGAGGCTCCTACTTTCTCGTGAGGAGCGCACTGGCATGGCGGTCCGCCTGGGACCCAACCGTCGGAGCATCGGCTGCAGGGCGGCAGCTCCCGGGGTGCGGGGCGCCCCTCCTGGCGTGCAGGGCCTCTGGGTAGATCTCCACACTTCCACAAGCAGGACCAGGAGGCAGCCGCGCAGGGCCGCTGACTCCTGTGCACCCCGGCTCTGCCCTTGGCCTTCTGATTTCCTCGCCTTGCTGCCTGACCTCCGTCCAGCCCTGCCGTGCCCCCTGGGTCACCACAAGTAGAAGTCCGGGGGATCCCCAGCGGGGATCCGCTCACACGGGTGGGGTTCAATTTGGAGAGTGGTCGGATCCTAAGGGACGCCCTGACAGCAGGCGTCCCCTGGAAATGGAGGATCTGGGCAGGCGGGACACTCAGGAGAGCCCTGGCCAAAGGGAGAAGGCTTTGTCCCCTCCGGGCCTCAAGCCACTGGCTGACACCGGGGGCCGGGGACGCGGCACGGCGGGCAGCAGCCCAGTCAGGGAGCTCCAGCGCCAGGACCACTCGGGTCCCCGTCCTCCCTGAGGGCGGCCGGGCTGCGGGGAGGGGCTGGCATCTCCTGGGTAGATGCGGGGCTGCGGCAGCGACAGTGCCGTCCTCCTCACCCCCCTCCCCACCCCCCCCACCCCCCCCCACCAGGACCCACCTGGCCTGGGATACCAGCAGCGCCCCAGGCCTGCAACGCGGGCGGGAGCATTCAGACTTCGCATCTTAGGACTTCACAGGGCGCGCAGACCTTAATACAGTGCACAGGCCGTATATTCTAGCAACGTCCCCAGCGGGGTGTGGAGGAGCACCCCGTAATCAAACGCATTAATATTTCTGCAGGGGGAAAAAAAAGTATGAATATTCACAGGAAGAGGGATGAACCGCGACTATAAATAGCCTCACATCCGTTCAGGTCACGTTTTGCCGCCAAATGAGTTATGAACGAGCTTTTGGTTTTCAGAGCTTTATGGATTTTGGAATTGGATTGTGGGCCTGTAATATAATTTCAAATCTTGATAAATGCTGCCGTGATAACAAAGGAGCAATGGAGGGGACTTAGACAGAGTGGCCACGAAGGCATCTCGGCGGAGGAGGGGACGTCCAAGCAGAGCGACGGGAGGGAAGGGGACGTGAAGACCGCTAGGGAAGAGCATGTGCAAAGGGCCTGCGGTAGAAGTGTGCGTAGCGTAGCTGAGAAACGGCCGAGGAGACAAGGAGGTCGGATGGACCCATCCTGCAGGCAGGCCTTGAAGGACTTGGGGTTTGCTCTGAGTGGCTTGGAGCCCGTAGGGGGTCAGCAGGCTACGGGAGGACAGGAGTGGTCTCATGGGGCAAAGGGAGAATGACCAGAAGTCGGCGGGGGCCATCTGGGGTGTGGCTCGGATGGAGGAGTAAAGGGAAGTGGGCCATGCAGACCCCCGACAAGTTGGAGGTACCACCCACCGGCGATGGGTCCCTCGTCCTCCCAAGTTCCTCCCCTGGTTCCGTCAGCCCCCACCCGCCAGTCCTCCTCCCCACAAACAGGACTCCGCTCCTCCCCTCCCTCCCAAAGGACCGGGCTGAGCCTCCGACACAACCTGGCAGGGTCACGATTCTCCCTGCTGGTACTGGGGCTTGAACTCGGGGCCGGGGCACAGTCCCAGAGTTGTTTTATGGATGTATTTATTGGTGCTCAAGGCTGGCGCTTGACCACCGGAGCCACGGTTCCATTCCGGCATTTTGCTGTTCCATCGGCGATAGGAGTCTCACAGCGTCTCCTGCCCTGGGCCTCCGTCCAGCCCTGACTCTCAGACCTCAGCTCCCCGGGGTGGTGCGGGTGACGGGCGTGAGCCACCCGCCGGCTACTCCATTCCTAGAAAGAGTGAGGCGCTCCTTCCCCGCCGGCTCTGTTCACAGATCCACGAGACACCGCGCGTGGGGCGCGAACCCCGCCGCGGCCAGCTTCCAGAACCTTCCGCCCGCGCCGCTGGGCCTCCGTGCCACTCCTCCCTGTCCTCCCTCTTTCTGATGACAGGTTTCTAAATGCTACATGGCACCTCTCAAGCCAGGTGCCCCCCCCCGTGTCCCTGCCACGCAGTGCTGCCGTGGTTGAGGGGCGCCGGGCCTCATGAGCCGTTTGTCTTCATTCTGAGTGTGTCAGAGAGGCGCGTGGCTGCCCACACGCAGTTTCTCCGAGACTTCATTCCCTCAGCCGCCCGGGATCAAGGTCTGGGAAGGCATTCTGAGGAGAGGGGTCCCCCCAGACGGCGGGGGGGGGGTCCCCAAGGCAGCAGAGCTGGGCAGTGAGGCTCACCACCGAGCTTCGAACCCAGGCCTGGAGGCCACCAGGCCTTGTCGTATGGTTGTTTGGAGCCCCGGGTCTGGGAGACCAGAGCTGCCCTGCCCATACCGCACCCCCTCCTGCAGAATAGCCCCAGGTCGTTATAGGGGGACAGCCAGATGGACGCCGAGGGCCCTGCCCTGGCCAGCCGTGGTAGGCCCTGTCCACGGCCTCCATCAAGACGATCGGCAACGAGGGAGGTGAGGGGCCATTCATCATAGCGATAACCGCTCGCGACGCGCACTCTGTCTTCCTGTAATGAAATGGGGGTGCGATTCCCCCCCCCCCGGTGTTATTGGGCACCAGGGCAACCCTGCGTCGGGCGCTTATTATTTTCTGCTACCATTGGGGAAGACTGATGGAGCCTGGGTAAGTGCCGCTTAAAATTGAAAACCAAGCAATTTGCCTTCAATCGCTTCTCCGAATTTTGTGCAGCCAGAGACAGTTAAGGAGAAATAGACTCGCACTGCCATTTTAAGGCCTCCCCGTTAGCATCCGTTTCCTCCTCCAGATGCACGTTTGTGGGGGGGAGGGGGGGGATGTTGGGGGCGATGCTGCCGCCCTTCCGTCTTCCTGGCTGAGCTGAAGAGCCGGCCCGGCACTGGGCTCTGGGCCTGGGGAAGCAGGTGCAAGGGGGGGAGGGGTCTTCCTGGGGGGTCCAGGCCTTCCTGCACCCCTGTACCTGTTCTCAGGCCAAATCTCCTGGGATATTTTTGTCTCCTTCCTAAACTGAGGATGGGAGAGAGACTGTAGGCGCTGCGGAAGGGCTCTGCTTTTTCTGTGTGCTTTGTTTCTGCTTGCTTTCGTCTTCTGTGCTAGTCTCGGGGCATGAGCTCAGGGCCTGGGCACTGTCTCTGAGCTTCTTTTGCTCAAGGCTAGTGCTTTACCGCTACCATGCTTGGTACAGCTGGTCCTAGCTCTGGAGAAGGATGGGATGAGAACCCGGGGACCTGGAGCCAATGCAGCCAAGCCACGATTGGGACCTCTCTCCCCACCTCCCCCCGTTAACACCTTGTGATGGCAGAAGCTGGAGGTGCCTGCCACTCACCGGCTACGCGTTGCTCTGACGTGCCCAGTGGAGGAGCTGGTCTTGAGCTCGGAGCACGCGAACCTGGGCCTGAGCACCGCCTCTGAGCTCCGGTGCTCAAGGCTGGCGCTCTACCACTTGAGCCACAGCTCCACTTGCAACTTTGGGGGCGGGTAATTGGAGAGAAGAATCTCATGGCTTCTTCTTGCCTGGGCTGGCTTTAAACTTTGACCCTCAGACCTCGGGCTCCTGAGTAGCTGGAATTACAGGTGTGAGCCACCTGCTCTTGGCTTCACTTTTACTCTTATTGTTGCTTGTAGAGATTCTAAAAAAAAAAAAAAAAACAAAAAGTACATGTAACAAGCCTGAATCTGTGGCTAAATAATGAAAGGCTGGTCCGCACACCCCAGCACCTGCGACCACATGTCAGGACATGGAGTCCCGCACCAAAACAAGAGGGACCTTGCGCAGAGGGGCCCTGCACTCTTTCTGCACCGCCTTTGGGCCCTCTGCTGACCATTCATCTTTTTCCCTTCCTGGGGTCCTGCTCCAAAGATGACAGGATTCAAGAGAGATTAATTTGTTGTTTTAGACCTTTAGAAAGTACAGCTGCACAGAGCCGGAGTCCCTGGGTTGTAACGAGGTTCAGATCAATTAAAACAATTTACTTGGCTGCTAATGATTTCAGACCATTGTAATTTATTGGTAAGTAAATGACTTCAAAAGCGCATTCCTTTGGTGGCTACATAGGGGGAATTTTAACACGTTCTTGGATAAATTAAGTCTGGAATTTGTTAACGGCTCGTTATTGTAAAACCGCTCAAGGAGGGCCTTTTCAGGAGGCTTCAAGGCCTCAAAGTTTCCAGAAACAATTAAAAACTTCTAATCAGTTCTCCACAGCTTCAGCCAATCAGATGGCAGGAAAGGGCCCCTGGTAACAGGAAGGAGACCTTCTAGCCCAAGGCCGGAGGCTGTGAGGATATTCCCGTGATTCCACTCTTGGGGTAAAGGTCACCCAAGCCAGCGGCCCACACACGCGCCCTGCCCGGCTCATCCTCTCCCTGCCCCTACCTCCCGTGCTTACTTCTCTGCCTTCAGTCTGCGGGCAGGCCACATGCCCTCCTTGACCTGTGCTTCCGCCGCCTCTCTGCCTAGAACATCCTTTCTGATCTTCACCCCGAGTCTTCTTCGGGGGGTCTGAGCCCGACAGCCTCCCCCGCGCCGCCCCTGCCGCCCCTGCGTGCCGGCTCCTCCGTGCTTGCTCACACCTCTCTGGCCTGCGCGCCTCCCCCAGGGGGTACATCTGCCGAGCTGGGGATCCGCTGTACCCTAGCACCTGGCACCACAGCGCCTCCGTCGTCCCAGGGGCACGGCCGGCATTGGCCGAGTGATTTGAAGGCCTGCAGCTCCAGGTGCAGGACGCGGCCAGCGCCCACTGGACCAGGCCAGGCCCCCCTGGATGGTCCCCTGTCTCATCAGTCCCACGGCTGCAGTCATTCGTTAGACATTCAGGCTGAGGCGTTAAGAAATGCACTATCAGCTCTCAATCTTTTGTTCCCTCCCCTCATGTAGATCGAATCCAGGGCCTTCCTTGTGCTGAACAAGTTCCTCTCTCCGTAATCGACATCCTCAGCCCTGTCTGCCTGAGCCTCGGCCAGGCTGTGAGCTAGGCTTTCCTGCCCGAGGGGCAGCGTGGTGCTCAGCGGCGAAGAGATGTTTACCGTGGGTCAGCGGAGGGCTAGGCTGTGGCTGCCTGCCTTCTGAAACCCATCATGTGCCTCCTCAGTGGGGCGGGGGGTGGGGGGGGTACCTAGTGACTTCCAAGCTACGCCTCAATCAGCCCAACGCAGCTCCGCCAGGCTCGGGCTCCAGTGGTCACGCCACCGTCTGTGGGGTGCAATGGGGAACTCAGGTGGACCGTGCGGGCCAGCCCCCCCCCCCCCCGCCTGCGCTGCTCAGCCATCGAGATCCATGAATTAAGAGCTCACGGCAGACAGGATTCCATGCTCCAGGCATGCTGATTCCTGGGGTCCCTGCTCCCGCAGAGCCCGGCAATCTATGAGCACCAATAAACAAGGAAGGGAGCTGGGCTGTGAGGTCTCTGGTCTTTGCTGACGAGGCTCCCATGAGGAGGTACCACTGCAGAGTGACACAGAAGACGCTGAGGGAGAATGTGCCAGAGCTCAGAGCCAGCCAGTGCAGAGGCAGCAAGGCTGGAGGGAAGGGGAGGGGGAGGGCAGGTGCCGGAGCCAGTGAGCGAGAAGACAGGAGCAGGGCTGGGGAGCTGCTGTGGCCTAGGGAAGCCCGAGAGAGCGCTGGATTTGATCACAGGGCACCGAGAGCCTTGGGGGCCATGGTGCCGTCTGACCCATGTGCTTGGAAAGCTTCCCCTGAGCGGGGGCCGGTGCCTCGCGCCTGTAATCCTGGTTCCCTGGGTGGCTGAGATCTGAGGATCGTGGTTCTAAGCCAGCCCAGGCGGGAAGATCTGTGAAACGCTTACCTCCAATCAACCACCAAAGATCTAGACGTCGAGCTGTTGTTCAAGTGGTAGAGCGCTAGCCTTGAGCAAAAGCTCAGGGACAGCACCTGCACCCTGAGTTCAAGCCCCATTACCAGCCTCCCAAAAAATGAATAAATAAAAGCTTCCTCTGGCATGGCAGAGGGAGAGAAGTGGATATTTGGAAGGCGGTTGGGATTAAAGCATAGAGCAGCTAGAAGGCCCTGCAGGCTGGAGAAGGGAAAGGATGGCAAACAGCAGCAGGGGGAGGGAGAGAAGGGCAGAGGTAGGGGTGCGTGTTGAGGTGTGGAGTGGAGGAGATGAGAGGGATCCAAGGGAAGGAGGGGTTCAGGGGGGTGGACACCGCAGTTTCTGCCTCCATCTCGTGTTGTGGTGCCTCTGGGAGTTGTAACGGCCGAGCGCCGCACGCTGCAGGCTTGGAGTTGGGTTGGAACAGCCAGGACCAGAGGCAGAACCTACCGGAATCATGAGCGGGGCTGTGAGGTCAGGACAAGAAGAAGAAGAGTGGAGAATTCAAAACCTAGTGCAGCTCAGCCGCCAAGAGGACAGAGCCTGAGGGGTGGAGGGGTGGCCCAGTGGGTAGACCTACCTTTCATGAGCCTCCCTCTGCTCCCGCCCCCCCTCCCCCCCTCCAATTTATCCTATCAATTGGAACAAGCACCTGTGTCTCCGATCAAATTAGCTTTCTAACTATTTGGAGCAAGTTGGCAAACCCTTTTAGAGCCAACGCCGACTGCATTTTAGCAATTTTCCTAGTATTTCGGGCAGCTTCAAAGATTCCACAGCAAGGCACAGAGCCTCTTAATGGAGCATTGCAAAGCAGTTTTTAAAAATACCTTTTAGAAAGCTATTTAAATTCCTCCATCTGTAGCAAAATTAATGTACAAACTTAGCGCCTCCATTTGGTTCTTCTTTCAGTGGAGGAGGCAGGGAGCTGTTTTCTTCTTGAGGTTCGGCCCATGGCGGAGGTTGGACCCCATCCCTTGCTGGAGGGCCAGGACTTACCGGGGAGCCCCTGCGTGGGCCAGCGCGGTCCCAGGTGCTGGGGCTTCACAGCTATCTTAGGAGGCTGGTGATACTGAACCAGAGATAGGGAAACTGAGGCTCCAGCTAGAGGCAAGTTGCAGACCCACCCAAAACCACAGACAGAGCTTAGAGTAGCCTGAATGGGATGCTCACAATGCCTGAGCGCTGTCTGGGCTCTGGTGCAGTGTCTCTCCGTGCCTGGGCATTGCAGCAACATGGTGGCAGTGCCAAGGACACCTGGGATTCTTGCTGTGGTGAGGCCTGACCCACCGTAGTCCCTTCGCTATACACATCCCCTGCCCTGCCCCCGCCCCACACTTGCCCCTCCAGAGCCTGGCAAGTTCCCCAGGACAACCAGGGGCTTGGGAGTGGGGACAGAGTTTCAGGGGAGTTCCGGGGTGATTCTCGGCTCCCTCAAGCTTCAGGTGCCTGCCATCCTAGCTCCTAGACACAGGCCGTCCGTGGGACTCCGCATCCAGAGTCAGGGTGTCTGGATGCCCGTGGGGCCTTGGCAGTCACACACAGGCACACACACGCACACACACACACACACGCACGCATGCGCGCACACACGCCCCTTTCCCTGCTGTTGCCCCATCCTCTAGAGAGACAAGGGTCAGGGAAGAGGCAGGAGTCGCCCCCAGTGGCCCCTGGCTGAACACCCCGCCCCCCCGCCCCCCGCCGGCAGGGTTAGACAGTCAGCCCAGGCGGCAGCAAGCACGCCGGGCAGATCGGCCCGCTGCAGCCCGGTCCCGTCCCACCGCATCCTTGTAGCGGGGCAGGAAGTGGGTAAGAGCGGCAAGGATGGTGGCCCAGCAGAACAGCAGGGCGGTGGAGCTGACGGGAGCAGGGTGTTCTGGGGCAGGGAGGCAGGGAGGCAGGGAGGCTTGCTGCACCCAGAAAGAAGAGGCTGGCCTGCTCGGCTCACTGCAGCCCAGCCCCCACCCTCTGTGCTGGTGCGAGGCTCACACACAGCATGCACGGTGTGTGAACACGCCGCTCGCCGCCTCTCTGCACCGGGGGCCCCTCGGGATCTGCTCCACCGAGGTGGAGACATGAGCAAAGAGGACGTGAGTGGGCTGGCTGGCTTCTCGGGGTCACTAACTCCCTGTACCACTTTCCCCCGACTTCCATTTCCCTCCCCCGTCATGGGCCGTTGCCCACCAGGAGAGCCAGATCCATCCGGCCCCGCGCCACTTGCTTTTATTGGCTCCCTAGCCTGATGGCCTGCCTCTGAGCAGAAGGGGCAGCCAGGAGCAGGAGGGGCAGCCAGCTGCACGAGGGGCACTCAAGTGGCATTGACCTCTTTTTTTCAGGCGGGGGGGAGGTAGGAGGTGTTTCCTCTCTGTGGCCTCCTTTCTCCTGCACCACTGACCTGCTGTCTCCCCTGGGTGCCCAGTAGACGCCCAGATAGGCTCCAACCCCCAGGCACGGGCCTCGAAGCTGGGCTCCGTCGACTGCTAGCTGCGGTTGAACCTAGGACAGGCCATTGGCTTCTATGAGATTCCGTCAGTCTCTACTGTGTCTAGATGTGGGCCATGGTAGTTCTTCCTCCCTCCCTCTCCCTGGCTGGTGTGGAGACAAGAGATGAGCCGGGCTGTAGGCTGGGTCCACTCAGTGACCTGCGTGAGACCAGCGCTCGATCCATAGCGCGGAGCACTCTGGGGTTGTCTTCCCATTGACTGGTTGATTGATTGTTGACTCTGGCTGCAAAATCTTCCCCGGAAAGGAAAGAGAAGATGGTGGTGGGCTGGACGGGTCTGGAGTGTCCCCGGGGGTCGGCGGGGCCCAGAGGCTCCCTCAAGGTCGGGGGCTGCATGAGTCAGGAGACTGAGAAAACAGAATCCATAGAGGCAGAGGCAGAGGTTGAGGGATCGAGACAGGCGGAAGCCAAGTTTCCTTTCAAGGATTTGGCTCGTGGGACTGTGAGGTTGACACGTGAACTCTGCAGGTCCAGCCAACCCGCTGGACCAGCAGGGAAGAGCTGGTGCTACAGCAAGCCAAAGGCCACCTGCTGGCCGGATTCTCCCATCCCAGGAGGCTTGGTCTCCTTAGTCTTCCATTTGTCACCAGGCCCGCTCATGCTATGGGGGGTCCTCTGCTTACCTGATGTCTCCTGATTTCAATATTAATCTTATCTTAAAAAAAAAAAAAAAAGGTAACACCCACTGGGCTGGTGTTTGATCAAATCTCTGGATTCCATGCCTTGTCAAATTGGCACATAAGATTAACATCCCTTGCTGAGCGCTGGTGGTTCATGTCTGTAATCCTGGCTACTCAAGAGGACAAAATCTGAGGACCCTGGTTCAAAGCCAGCCCAAGCAGGAACGTTTCTGATGTTCTGATCTCCAGTGTAACCAGCAAAAAGCTGGAAGTGGAGCAGTGACTCAGTGGTAGAGCACCAGCCTTGAGCAAAAAAAGCTCAGGGACAGCACCCAGGCCCTGAGTTCAAGCCCCAATATTGCCACCCCCCCCAAAAAAAAGATTAGTCACCCCATAGAAAGATGGCCCTAGCCACCCTCTGCTGACTACACTGTGGGCTCTGGGACCCAGGGGGCTCTGACCCCCTCCAGGGAGACGGATTCAGTGAAAGCTGGCCCCACACAGGGCCTTCGGAGCAATGTGAGCCCAGCCAGGCCCCAGGTCAGGGAGGAAGAGCTCACCCTGGAGGTTCTGAGAGTGGGAGCCATTGAAACAGGTTGGGGAGCAAGGCCCCAGCCATGCCCACACCCCCAGCCTCTTCCCGTCAGCCTGCAGCTGACCCACCCCTCCGCCTGACACTTAGGAAGCAACTGAAGGTATGGCAGAAGTCAGCGGCCACTGTACCCACCCCACCCCCACCCCCCAGAGTAGTGTGTGAAGAACGGGAGGCCACGGCGGGTCATTATGATAACGGCCCCTTTAAGATAGACTTGGTTGCCAGAAACACAAGACACTCCCAAGAGAGACTCGGATCAATTCTCTTGCTTTTATCTTTTTTCTTGAGGCTCAGCATGAGGAAAAGTGGCCTAAATCTAGGGCTGATAAATAACCAGGAACTTGCAGTATCTGCTTTCATTTGACTTTCTTGAACAATTACCGTCAGCACGCCTTGAAGTTCAGAGGCTGAGATTTTTTTTTTTTAAGTGGCCAAAAGAATTTCCTCTCTGAGGCCAGCAAGGACCTGTTTGACCTGTGCATTGGTGCATTGGAAAGCACCAGGCATGATCTGTGGACTCCTGGAGGAAATGTTCTGTGCTCTGGGCATACGCATTTCCTCCTCTCCTGAGAGTTAGAATATGGGAGGGGGATCCTCCACCCCCAGCCTCAGACCCTGAGGGAAACAGCCCACCAGCCCCTGGGTGCTGAAGAACACCCCTGGTGGCCAGTCAGGGAGAGTCCTATGTAGACCAGACACCATTTGTGAAATGCAGGCATAGAGGCCCGGGATGGGGTCTGCTTTCCTCTCGGGAACACTCAGTTTCCTGGGTAAGACTGGGGCCTTGCTTAGCCCTAAGAACACCAGCTCCTTGAAGCCAGGAACTGTGTATGTCACTACATAGAATGCCATCAGCATTTGAGAGCCCTCCATACGTGCTAAAAGGAAGTGAAGATGGGTGTGTGGCTGGCTGGATGAGTGGATGGACGGAAGGAGTAGTGAATGGGTAGGCGGATAGAGAGGATGGGTGGGTCAGTGGGTAGATGGATGGACGGATGAGGGGGTAGATTCATGAGAAGCTAACAGACAAATGTTTGTATGGCTAGGTGAGTGGACGGATGGATGGATGGATGGATGGATGGATGGATGGATGGATGGGTAGATGGGTGGGTGGAGGGACGGATGGATGGATGGGTGGATGGGTGGGTGATGGGTAGATGGATGGGTAGATGGATGGATGGATGAACAGATGGATGGGTGAGTGGGTGGGTGGAATCAGTAGTTGGGTGGGTAGGTCAATGGACAGACAGAGATGTAGATGGATATGTGAATTGATGAGTTCATCATTGTTCCTTCAGCTCTTCAAAGGACTATCCTATCCTATCCTCTGTGGAACCCAGAAAACAAAGTCACGGTAGATTCTCGAAAGGAGCAAATTTGGGTTGTGGTTAACGAATAAGTCTGTGGCTGTCCAATTTGGTGATGGGCGGTGTTGCAGGGGAGGGCAAGGCCTTGATCCCTTGATGTGTTCAGGAAGAAGGGCCTGCTGGGTGTGGTGGAAGGTGTCCCTGGGCCCCAGGAGGGGAGGCTGGACTGGACAGCCGCCGAGGGCCTCTCCATGTCTGGGTTGTGACTTCTCTGCAGCCCCGCACATAGCCGGGTCAAGCAGCTGGTTTTCCCTGTCGGCCTGGGCTGCGGCAGGGCCCCTGCGCTGCCTTTGCTGCCCATCTGTGATGCAGGCACTCTCTGCCCCCAATTCCAATTAAGCTCTCAGAGGTCTCCCCTGTCCCCCCCTCGCCAGGCCGGGCCGGGGCTAGCCTACAAAGCAGACAGAATGCACGTGCATGCACCCAAGGGAAGGGAGACAGGGGGCCAGGAAGGTGTTGCTGGAGTCCCAGCAGGAATTGGTGAGAGGCAGGAGGGAGCCTCCTGGGCCTCGTTCAGGGCCAGAGAGGAGGAGGGGACCTCTCAGCACAGGGCCTCCTCAGAAAGCAGGGACAGGTCTGGGGCACCCACCCAGCTCTTTGACAGAGTCAGGACTCAAGGGGACAAGACAAGGCTTGAGAGAGAAGCGGAGGCTCCAGACCGGGGCCCGTAAAGCCCATTGTCCCCCAGGGAAGGAAGCGAGGCCCACTCTACCAGCAAGGCCCTCTCTGGCCTATCATGGTCCCCTTGCTGTTCCTTTCTCTTCAGAAAATCTAATTGCTTGTAGCTTCCACACTGGCCATCAATTTGATCCGAGCTCAAGGGCGCAGCCAAGGCTCACCTTGTTCTGCTTAAATAATGCAGGTAGTGAGGCTATCGACAACCTGCCATCTGCTGGAAAGTGCCTTCCACATCGCCAGAAGCCCTGAAGGGCCTCGGGGCTGAGCCGGCCACAGGTCCTGCTTGTGGTCAGAACACAAAGTCTCCAGCAAGAGGCTAGGCCTCAGCGTGTCCAGGGGGAACCACGGGGGCTTTTCCAGAATGACCTTCTACTGGCAGGATCCAAGGTATGGGGAAGGCAGGCGCTACTGGACAGAGAGGCCTGGCTGTGGATTGCAGAGGAGGCCTCCCACGGGGCTGGGGGTGGCACTGAGTCACTTCCCTGAGGAGGACGGGCCACCAGGCTCCCAGGACATTCTATGCCCTCCCTACTCCTCCCCCTTCCCCACACCTGTATTGCACGTCCACTGGGGTTTGTTTGTAAGGAGGCAGCTGCTCTTCCCTGAGCCTGGGGTGGGTCAGATCTTATTTTTTTTCTTAATGCTTAAAAATTCCCAGCAGCATGGCAGGTGCCCGGCAGCTGGGTCACCCCATCGGCTGTTCTGTCATCAGACATCATGTTTACCCGTCAGACACTGTTTTCTTGACACTCCACGCTCAAAATAATGATCTCCTTGCCGCACCTTCATGAATGATTCATGAGGCTCCCCTAGCCTTTGGGTTAACAGCAAATCAAAGCCCCTCGGAAGGGCGAACAGAGCAGCAGCAAGAAGGTGGTGGACTCAAGCCCAGCCTCCCAGCCCCTTGGGGAGGTCCAGGACCCTCCCCGGGGGCCCAGCCTCGTTCTGCCCAGCCAGCTAGCTGGTGTCAGCCGGGCTGCCACACCAGACGCCTGGCTGTCACCATGTCCTGCAAAGCCATGAGGGCGTAAAGCCTGAGTCAGAGCTCCTGGACTCCAGCCGGATTTCCACCTTGGCTTGACCTTGAGGCAGTTGCCATGCGGGGCTGAAGTTCCCCTTCCTGTCCAAGACGGCCATTCACTCTGTGTGAGGAGCTCTGAGGATAGGATGCACTACAAAGGGCCAAGGCCTCTGCCTACCCCGCAGTCTAACCATGGTCAGGGCTGGCGTTTGCTGTCAGGACCTTGCCTCTGCCAGCCCTCATGTTCTCCTGTGTAAAATGAGGAAATGGCGGGCAGATCTCTGGACTTCCAGTCCCTTCCTGGATCGGAGTGCCAGGCTACCCTTGCTAAGCCCCAGGGCCAGCACGGTCACCGCGAGGCCGGTGGCCTCCACTTAGTGACAGGTTCCTGGGACGGGAAAACTTAGGCAGGCCCAGCCCCAGCGTGCACGGCCCAGTGAGGGCTGCGCACAAACACGTGCACGCGCAGGTCTAGGGCGCCAACATGTGGCCAGTTCAACAGAGGGTGAGCTCGGAGAGAGGGCTCGGGGCCTCTGGCTTCTGTCCTTCCCCTCATTCATTCGTTCCATTGTGGGCTCCCTGGGGGTGGTGCAGGGTCCCTCCACCCCAGCCACTGGCCTGGCTCCCCCTCCAGCTCTAAGCACCGACTCCATGCTTAACGAATACGGTATTGTTCAGTGAATTCACATGGTGGGGGTGGGGGGGGAGTTCAAGTGTTAGTGTGCTGCCTAGCACTCACAAGTCCCTGGGTTCAATTCCCAGCACAGAAGAAGAGGAAGACAAGGAGAAAGAGGAGGAAGAGGAGGAGGAGGAGGAGGAGGAGGAGGAGGAGGAAGAGGAAGAGGAGGAAGAGGAGGAGGAGGAGGAGGAAGAGATGGAGAGAGAAGGAGGGAGGGCGGGTGAGGGAGGGAGGAGGAAGGAGAAGAAAAGAGGAAGAGGAGGAAGAAAGAGAAGAAAGAGAAAAACAAGGGAAGGAAGGAGGAAGAAGAAAAAGGAAGCCAAGGAAAAGACAATAAGGAAGGAGGAGGAAGAGGAGGAGACTTTACAGAGATATCTTAAGTACTGCAGATACTGTTAACCAAGACGACCTCCAATTGTGTACCATCAGCCCCCGGCCTTCCACCTGGCCGGTTTCCCCTTGGGCTAAACACCTGATCTCTCAGCATTCACTCTGATGGGCACACTGGCCGACTCTGCCATTTCTAAGTGATGAAGTTGGGCCCCTGAGAGGCTCGGTGGTTGCAGAGGGCAAAGGGGCCCGGGGAGGCGGGGGGGGGGGGGGGCGGAGAACCATCAGACTTGGGGCTCAGCTAGGGACGCCTGTGACTGTCCTGTCCTCCTTAAATGGCCTGGAGGGGGAGGGCCCGCAGCCACACACAGAGTCAGCACAGCCTCAGTACAGGCTGACCCCAGAGAAACCAGCACGGGGAGGTGCCCCAAGCCCAGGTATCTACTGTGGGAAGGGGCCAGGCCTCCAGGCCAGGGAGAAGCTCACCGGCCACCCCTTGGGCCTCCGGATGAGGTGCCAGCTCCGCCCTTTCCGTCTGGGATCTTGGATGAATCCCCCGGCCCCGCCCAGTAGCTGCTTCCTCGTCTGTGAAATGGGCCTGGCAGACCTCCAGGACCGAGAAGCCGACCCCGTGAGGCTGAGAGGGAGAGAGCACGTGTGGCGGACGGGCCTAGGAAAGACGGCGGGTCCAGAGGCAGGCCGCAGTCAGAACCTACAGCCCGGGGATGGGTGGGGGGCTGCTGGCCCGGCTTGTGTCCAACATCTTAGGCATCACAGGTGTGCTCGTCACCACGGTTGCTGTGGCTGGGGACGCTGCTCTGGGCATCACCTTCTTTACTAAGGGTTTTGTACTCGCATAAACGTCGTGCCTAAGGCAGATGTGTGCACAGCCTGGGGTCCCGAGCCCCCGCTGGCGGGGCTAAGCCGTCCAGGGAGAGGGCTGGGTTAGAGGCACACGGCAGCCCGCCACCGAGTCCAGTCTCCCTCCCCCAAGCTGAGCCCCCCCTGAGGTGGAAAGCGGGGCGCTCCCCACACTCCTTGGTGACGCCTCTGCACGTGCAGCCCCACTGCCCCCTCGTTGCAGGCGGTCAGCAGGTGCCCAGGCAGACCCACTGCCCCCCCGGTGACAGGGCCCGGGGGGGCCCTGGATCATGCCTGATCCAGGGGTGTCCAGGGCTGGGCACAGCCTCCGGCATGAGCTACCCAACCCACAGGGAGCGTGGCGCCGCGGAGCCAGGGACCTCGCGGGTCCTCTGCTGCAGCCCTGCCCCGTCTCAGTTATCCAGGCCAGCGGTGCCTGGCCCTGAGCGGAGCATGCAGAAAGTGGGGGGGGGGGGGCGGGGGGGTGCCCAGCTGGCAGGCGTGGCTGATGAGAAGATTGGTCTAGATGCGCTAGATGTACCTTAGAGGAGCCCCGTCCAAGCCCAGGGGTCACTGCAGGCAGAAGCCAGAGCTGGGGTGTGGAGGGGAATTGGGGGTTCTGCCAGGTCCCGAAGGACAGGGTATAGGAAGCCCCCGGGAGCTGTGGGAAGCACCTAGGACGTGCTCCCTGCCCACATGGGGGTGGGTGAGGACAAATTGGGGAAGAGCCGCACAGAAGGAGATTTAAGTCCCAACCCCAAGCGGGGGATGGGAGCTGTGGCCCAGAGAGCACAGAATAAAGAGCCCCGGCCCACGCCTCCCGCCCAGAGAGCAGCGTGTGCCCGGGAAGGCTGGACCCAAGGGGGTGGGCCGTGCTGGGATCGGAGGGGATTCCAGTAAAGGTCCAGCTTGACTGGAACAGATGGGGGCAGTGATCAGAGCCAGTCCCCCTGCTGCTGTCCCTGCAGCGGGCCCCGGGGGCTCAGGCCTGCTCCCCCAAACCCCCGCTTGTCACGGCTCTGGCGTGCAGTGTCCCAGGACATGGAGTCGCCTATTTCTGTCTGTCCTTTCACTGCATGTACAAAAAGAGACCCCAGAGACCACCCGGGAAACATAAAAAAGAAGAAATGAAAATCCACGGACGCCAGAGCCAATGCTATTCTGGAAAATAGAAAGACTTTGTACATAATGGCCATCGAGTCACCATGTGACCTTCCCGGGATAACGCCTCAGACAGATGACAGTGACAAAAGTGGGCCTCTTGGCCCTGGTGTGCTGAAGGCTCCCCAAAGCCACCAGTTAAACGGCGTCTCCCGGGCTATTCACCTGCCCTACTTGGGGGTGTTTATGGTTCCTCACTCTAGCAAATTTCAAGAACCTGTGAATGACGTCACCTCCAGAGCCAGAGCTCAGAGCAATCCACCGTCAGCCCGCCCAGCCAGGCTAGACCACGAGCGTCCAATCAACTCATCTGGGGAGCCGCCGGTGCCTTCCTGCCCCCCCACCCCCTTCACCTTGACCCCCCAGAAGCCCCAGTGGCACGGGCCTTGTTGTCTGGAGTTGCAGGTGCTGCTAAGGGGCGGGGTCCTCTGCTTGGAGTCGGGGCTCTGAGCCAGAGCAGGTGTTTCCCCTCTTGGAAGCTGCCGGCTCTCTTGCTGCCTTGCCCCTCCCTGCACCTCTGCAGAGCCAGGTCCTCTTCCCCATCCATTCACCCTCCATTGATTACGCTCATTGACTCATTCATCCGCGGCGAGGCTCGTGATTGCACTGCCGCGTGAAGGTCTGGGCCAGGCACAGGATGCAGAGCGGCGGTCTCGCCCTCTCCACGAGCAAAGCCAGTGCCCGGCAGCGGGGGGGGGGGGGGGAAGCCTCGGAACCCATCTGCCAGGCCCGCATGCTCGGGTTTACACCCCCAGAGCAGTCAGCGGAGGGAAGAAGCTGGCCGCTGGTGAGAAGGGATGGGCAGGCCGCATCCCCCCACCTTTGTGCCTTCTGACCCGATGCTGACTCGCTAGCACCTTCTGAACATCCGTCTTCTTACCTATAGAAGGGAACTTAAAACACCCTCAGAGGTGCCGAGGAAATAATGCACTTCAAAGATTCTGCACGTTTCTTGGCACAAAAGTCAGCCCTTCTTAAGGACAGGGATCCCCTCCCCTTGTTAGTTTTTGGAGCCCTGAAGTGTTCTCATGGCCACTTGGACAGGAGCAGGTGCGGGTGATGGGCAAAGAGAGGAAAGGTCACTGCATGGAGATGGGGAAGGATGGACAGGAAAGGAGTGGGGGCGTGGCCTTGGCCAGCCCCGCCCACCGCAGAGGGGCCTTGATCCAACCACTTACCCTCCCTCAACCTCAGTGTCTCTCTCTGCCAGAAAGACTGCCTGAGACCTGCCATGCAATCCTATCCAGCCCCTCTAATAGCTATTTGTGGGATGTTCTGAATGGGATTTCTGGAGAAATCTAACAAGATAATGAATGTGAGAAGGCTTTGAAAATACCCAGTGTTTTGTAAATGTAAGAGAGCATTATTCCCATTCACCACCCTTTTAAAAAGAATATGTTTCCATCCATTCAGCCAAATTTAAGTTGGATGATGAAGAACTAACGGAGACCGGGGTTCCCAGCTATAATTTTCTTGCTTCCTTGTGCCTCTGAATATTAAAAACACAAAGGCTCACATTGCTGGGAGAAACCAAAACAGCAGCCTATTAGCAGCGCAATTACATGAATGGAATTCAAAGTGATATTTCAAGCAGGGCGTTCTGTTTCTATAAACCTCGAGAACACCGGGTGAATGCCGACAGAACTTGGAAATTAAAATCGCTTTTTCTTCTTCTTCTTTCCTGCACGGCTTGCTCTGTTACTGAGCTTGAGTCTTAGGTAGTTATGGAGGTTAAGAACCCTTTGGGGGTTCAGTTCATAAAGCTGGAAATGCTGAGATACAGCAGGAAAGACTAGCTTCCTAAATGACTGCATGGGGCCTTCCAGCTCTAAGACCAAGTAGGAATCAAAGAAGCCTTCGGAAGACGCTGTCCAGAGTGCTGAAAAGCAGAGCTGTAGGCCAGGGAGGGCTCAGAGCTGAGCTGGACAGGGTTCCTTCTCCAGGGCTCTTTCCTGTTGCTCCCTAACACACAGGAGGGGACCAGCCACTGGTATCTCACACCTATAACCCTAGCTACTCAGGAAGCTGAGATCTGAGGATAACGGTTTGAAGCTAGCCCAAGCAAGAAAGTCCATGAAACTCTTATCGCCGCTAAACTTAAAAAAAAAAAAAAAAGCTAGAAGTGGCACTGTGGCTCAAGTGGTAGAGTGCCACAGTTCTCAGGGACGGCACCCAGGCTCTGAGTTCAAGCAGCAAGACTTGGACGAGAACAAAAACAGAAGGGTCGAGAGAGGAATCGCCCAGGGAGGCCACATTTGTGTGGGTGGGGGATGGGGCCCTAGCAGGCCAAGGGAGAAGGGTGAAAAAGAGATGAGACACTGCCTACAGGATTGGCAACTGTGGTAAAAATGAGGAGAGATGAACTTAGGAGCAACTAGAAAATAAAGCAGTAAAACAGGGAGATAAGCTCTATGGCAGCAGAGAGATAAATGGAGCAAGTTATACAGAGGGCTTGTTTTTGTGCAGGCATTTGGGGCTCTCTAAAATCAGGTAGTATATTACAGATCTGTCTTTCTGTGTGTATACGTGTGCCAATACAGAGCTCGAACGCGGAGCCTGGGCGCTGTTTCTCAGCTTTTATACTCAAAAGTAGCACTGGACCACTTGAGCCACAACTCCACTCCTGACTCTTTGGTGCTTCGTTGGAGATAAGGATCATACAGAGTTTCCTGCCCAGGCAGGCTTTGAACTGTGGTGCTCAGATCTCGGCCTCCTGGACTGCTGAGATTATAGATGGCATGACACACTGGTGCCCAGCCACATTTGTCTTCTGACAGTCTTGCCATGACATGGGTGTCACCCACAGTGAGCCCCCCCCCCCAAGATGGGGTAAGTTGAGCTCTCAGGGTAGACGTGGCTGCAGCTACTCCTTTCATTGTAATAGCTCCTCCTCTGGGAGAAATGTGGTTACTGGGAGCCAAGAGAAGCTGTCCTGGGCTGCTTTGGTGACCTTGGACTTCATCTCCAGCCTGCTACAACCATGTAGCATCCTGACTCGTGCACATGGGTATAGCGGAGGAGTCCCTTGAGTCTGTCCTTAAATGTCCCAGGTTTATCGGCCCCTTTCCCTCTTCAACACTGATGGAGTAGGAGACAAAAGAGCACAAAAGCATGGCAGCAAAGAATCAGGTGAGACAGGAGGAAAAGTCCAGAAGCTCATTGACCCTTCCTTGCAGACTCTCCTGCCTGAACTGGCCCTGGGCCTCCTTTCTGGGGAACTCTGATGGCATCTCACAACACCCTGCTCCATTCCCCCCAGGACAGGGGTCCCCTTCTGTCTAGCTCATCCATGCTCCACGGTGGGTGTCGAGAAGCCACTCGTAGCCCCTGTCTACCTTGCTGTCTCAGTGAGGGTCATGGTGCTGTGTTTGAATCATGCTTATTTCCCTAGTAATGGCCTCTGTGTAAACATAGCTGTGCAAAGCAGGCACCAGGCACTAACTATGAAAGGACGGAATAGCCCTGGGCTGGGTGGCCAGTGCGTGGGACACAGCAGGACAGGGATAGCACATGCAGGGTCCTGCACAACTAGCTGCTGTTTCAGGCATTCACTGGGGTCTCGCATGTCCTCCCTGAAGATAAGAGGACTGCTGTACATGTCATGTCAGCAAAGCAGATAAGGCCTCAAATCTCAGAGCAGCATCTTTTCCTGATCATCTGCCCCTCGGCCACCAGGAAGGAACCCAAAGAGGTGACTGCCTCACTGGAGAGGTCACCTTGAGAACTTGGCTCACAGAATCCCAGGGGTTGTGTTTCTCTGTAAAACTCACTCTTTTGTCTCAAGCCCAGATCTTCTTGATTGGGAAATAAGCTATCTCAGCCATTCCTGCGTCTTGGAGCGGAAGGAGACTGTTCTGAGTTCAAGGGCTGGCACTGGCATGGGAAGCCACGACCGGAGCAAGTCTCCTAGCTTCTCTGAGTCCATTTCCTCAGCACTCACATAGAGCTCTCCATTACAAGGTTCTTCTTACAAGGAGAACTGAGGGCAAGGAGCCATGTAACGCCCCAGCCCAGGCCAGCCTGCCCACGCACACAGAAGGTACAGGGACGGACTTGAGTCTGCTCCGGGCAGTAGCCCTCGGTGTCACCCTGTCCTTCCCCCTTGTGTGGCCTCAGAGCCCCTTGGTCACATTCCCTCTCTTCCCCACGTAGACCATGAGGAAAGGACCCTCTCCTCGTCCCCGGCCTCACCTCCAGACTCTGGCCCCCAGCAACACAAGGAAGGGCCAGCTGTGTAGTGAATGGAGTGGGCACCTCCACCAAGGTGCCTCCCCAGCCAGCGTAGATGGCTCCCAGCCTGGCACAGCCCCGGGGCTCCCCACCCAGTGTGGGGGAGGAGAGGGCTCTATGCAGGGCTCTATGCCTCACGCCGGTTCTGGCTCTCCATTCGTCTTGCATTAAGCGTCATTCTCTACTTTTGGAAGAGTCGTCTACTTTCTCCGCACCAGGAACCTCGGACCCCAGAAGACTAACTTCCGGCTGTTTATGCCCTCCTCGTCTCCAAGGCTTTGGCTGGAAACTTGCCTCCTTGTGGTTGATCCAGCCAGTTCTGATGATATTTTTACAGCACCTTCCTAATTTACTGCCTTGTTTATGACTATAGGAAAAGGCCACACATCAGGGGACACCATGAAGCAAGAAGACGCGCCCCCTCTCCTTGTCAGCTCAAGTTGAGCATTGTAATTTACACGAAAACCTGGTGGCTCAGGGTGTTTGCCGCCCGCAGTACCAGTTTCTTCTCCCATTATGAGAATGAGATAATTAAAATACTTCCTTGTTGCTTTCGAATTAGGTTAGCTCGGCCCAATTGCAGAGGCCAGTTTGAAAGCTGTTATGTTGTTTGGCTTGCAAGTTGGAGTCAACAAATTTTTTTTTCCAGAAAAAAAAATTTTCTTTAAGATCACCTTGATCCTGGATTAGACCTAGAGAAGGAAAGTAGTGACGTTTTTCCAATGTGACCGGGACATTTTGCACCCCAGACAAGGGTTTTAGGGAAGCAGCGTAGATGGTAGACTCCCGGCTCATCTCACATGGCAGGAGAAGCACAGAGGAGTAACGGTGAGACCAGTGCCGAGAAGGACGTGTGTCGTTCATCTCCCACCCACCGCCATCACTGAGCAACGCCATGGAGAGATGCCTGCTCCTCCGAAGGGGATTCCCAGCGGTAACAGGCTCTTCCGGGACGGGAGTCCACAGCTCCACCATGGCCCCAAAGACCCAGGTGCTTCTGACTCGTAGCCCGGCCATCTTGAGGGGTGGCTTCGGGCTCCCGCTGCGCGCCAGCTGACTACAGCACAGTTTCCGTCATGCGCGTCGACATCTCAAGGAAAAGGGGGTGAAGGTCCAACACCCCTGTGGTGGAAGCGAGCTTTCCTGGGATCCCTGGCCTCCTCTTGCCTCGATTGCTGGAACTGGGGTGCACGCCTACTCCTCGACAATGCCCAGCCAGCCCTCTCACCCTTGGGGTCACTCGCCCAGCCCCTGGTCATGGCTGCACAGGAAGGAATAGATGTGCTTAGGGACTAAACCCTGCAGACAATGTGACAACATCTACCATGCAGCCAAGGAAGGCCCACGTAAGAAATGTTGGATGTGTTCAAAGAAATGTATATGTAGGAAAGCAAAAGTAACCAGACATGAACCCCAAGAATAGACGGAGCTAGACCCTCCCCTTAACTTCCCCTAAGCACAGCATTTCTTCCCCCCACCCCATACCTTTTGGGGTATTAAAAGTTAAGCAACATGGTACCAAGTGAGTAAAACAGGAGCTGGGCCCCCTGAGGAGCCCGTGGTTCTCCAACAGATGTGATTTAGCATCCCAGGGGATGTTCAGTGGTTTGTGGAGACTTTCTGTCATCGCCATTTGAGCGTGTCACCAGCCTTCAGTGACAGAGGTCAGGGCTAAAGCTAAACATATTATCTGCAAAGGACCGGCCTCCAGAACAAAGAATCAGGCAGCCCAAAAAATCTCTAGGGTTGTAAGGCTGAGAACCTTTGTCTTGGACTGGTGTTTATCCAGGGTACTCCCATAATGCCTTGCTCTCTGGGGAAAGGGACAGAGGAAGACGGCTTTCCAGCTATGCCTGCTGAAAACTAGAGAACTCAGAGCCCGGCCTGGCCTCTTCTCTCCTCACCCAGGGTTTCCTTTGCTTCCTACAAATAGGTGGAGCTATATAAAGAGATCTGTTTGCCCAATGGAGGACAGAGCCAGGGTTCACCATCCTAGTACCTAAACCAGTACCTGCAGATTGTGTCTCCCATTGATGTGGGTTGGAAGGAGGCAGAAGGGGGCCAGAGGAAAGGGCTGGGAGTGAGCATCCAAGATACAATTCAGAGGCCAGGGCCCTCCAGGAAATCCTTGGTTGAGGCTGGGAGATCAGCCAAGTCTCAGCTGAAGAACAAGCACCACCCAGGAGGAAGTCGGAGAAACTTTGCTCGAAGAAATAGAGCCTTGAAACCAAGCCAAAGGATCCTTTGGCCCTTTGAGCAGGTGGAAAGAAATGTCAGTCCTGAAGACAGGTACAGAGAAGGTAGAGCTGAGAGAGGATGGGAGACAGATAGAGAGACAGAGAGAAAGATATAGACACACGGAGAGTCAAAGGGTGGTGAGGGGTGGCATTTGTGAAAATTCCATCGAATGATTTGAGGAGCAGGGGTGGGGGCATGGCAAGGTCCCCCCCAGAGAGCTTGACTGGGGTCCGTCGCACGGGAGGGAAGGGGCAGTTCTGAGCACTGGACGATGCCTCCCCCTGGGTTGGCCTTGGGGAGCGGGGGGGTGTATTGTCATGACAGAAGCTGGTGGCCGCTGGACAGCCAAGAACTCTGGGAGGGTCCCAGCTCACCCCACTTCATGGTGACAGACGGCAGCAGGAGTTCTGTTATCGTGTCAGTGTCACCTGTCAGCCTCAGCAGAATTCTTCACCAGGGGCTGCAGTCTCCGGGACGTCAGGAATTTTCTGTGGGCTCCTGAGACATTTGCTAAACCAGGCACCAGGCAAGAGGAGCCAAGCACCATCCTTCCATGCCGATCTCCAATATTAGCATTGCCAGGAGCCCTGGTGAGCCTTGTCCAGGTGCCACTGCTCCGTGGCGCTACACCCCTCAGAGTTAATAAGAAACAAGGAATTAATTTCCTGCCAGGTGCCTCTGCCCAGCAGCGCCAGCCCGCACCCTCCATCCCCAGCATGCACTTACATAATGAGCAAGGGGAGATAGGTAACATCTTTCTGGAAGTTTCCCAGACAAGGGAGGGGAAAGTGTGTAAGGGTGTACCCCTGTGCACAGTGTGTATGTGGAGGGGAGGGGGGTAACAGCACTAGCCCAGGACCCTGCCATTCTAGAAAGGTCACTTTGACTGTCCCTTGCTGTGGTTGACTGCCAAGTTCCAGGCACTAGCTCATCTCTGCCACATCTTGGCTTGCCTGAGCCTCCGGAGACACAATGCCAAGAAGAGAGTCAGGCGCCTTCCCAGGGTGACCTCATGTGACTTTGCCGTCACAGCAAACCGTTGCTTTTACAGAAAAAGCTGTCTAACCGAGCATTAGAAACCTCCAAAGCTAAAAACCAAAGCTGGGCTCTGGTGTCTCATACCTGTAATCCTAGCAGCTCTAGAGGCTGGGATCTGAGGATCATGGCTCAAAGCCAGCCTGGGTAGGAAAGCCCAGGAGACTCTGATCTCCAATTAACTGCAAAAAGCAAGAAGTAGAACTGTGGATTCAGTGGCAGAGCACCAGCCTTGTGAGAAAAGGCTAAGGGACAGTGCCTAGGCCCTGAGTTTAAGCCCCAGTACTCTCTCTCTCTCTCTCTCTCTCTCTCTCTCTCACACACACACACACACACACACACACACACACACACCAAGGACAATTATTTTAAAGGCTCAGTAAAGCTCAACTTGCTCATTTAGTGTGTGAAACCTAGAGGCAGGCAGGGGTTGTTTTCTTCTTACATTCATTAATCAATGACTTGTTCTGCTGGGACCCGCCATAATCTCTCTCTCCATCCTCACGATGTGGCCAAGAGCTATTAAGTCACTGGCCCAAGAACACACAGCATTTCAAGAGGCCCGGATGAGAGGGGAGGGGAGAGGGGAGGGTGAGTCTGCCTCCACCTGCAACTTCTGTACATCATCTAGCTTCAGGCAAGATAGCACAGTGACGTGTACCTTCGTATTTTTATTCCAGAACTAGTATCTGTTACTGAAAATGGCAGACTTCATCATCATCATAACCCTTCCTTCCTCCCCCCATCCAACAAATAACCAACAAAACAGATTGTTCTTCCTCCGTCGGGGGACCTGGGGTGGCTTCCTCCCTGACTGGTGAGATTGTGTGTTGAGCCCTGCCTCTTGGCTGCTTGTGTCGGAGCTTCCTGGTGACTGTCTCTCCCTGTGTGGAGATTTTCTTTCCAAGGAGAGATTGAATCTTCAGTTCAATGGGGAGGCTCATTCAATATTAACGTGTTCCTGGACCGTTTCGCTTATTCCACAAATATTTACTGAGCTCTACTCTGGGCCCCGTGCCAGGTCAGATGCTGAGGGAGCAAGGCAGACATAGAGCTGTCACGATGGAATTCAGCCCCAGTCGGGCCCTTTCTCACCCTGCCACACCACAGCCCTGGATTTATTTTCTGGGGGGAGAGGGGGTTGGTTTGGTTTGGTTCATTTCACAGCTATTTTCCTGAGTATTTGCTTTGTTTTGTTTGTGTCCATACTAGGGCTTGAACTCAGGGCCTGGGCCTTGTCCCTGAGCTTTTTTGTTCAAGGACAGTACTCTATAATTTGAGCCACAGCTCCACTTCTAGCTTTTTGGTAGTTAATTGGAGAATAGATTGTTGGGACTTTCCTGCCCAGACTGTCTTTGAACCTTGATCCGCAGATCTCAGCTTCTTGAGGAGCTAGAATTACAGCCATGAGCCGCCACTCCCAGTGTTCTACCCTAGGTCTTTGTCCCTATTCTCTGTGCCTGGGCCTGTCATCCCTGAATCCTCCCTCCCCCTACCACCACCCCCACAACCTCTCACTACTACTTCAAAGTCAGCTCCAGTTCCTTGCCCAGGGACCTTCCCCAAACTCCCCAGATGAGCTGGCCTCTGCCTCACCCTCCATCTCCGTCATGATACCTTACCCTTCCCCAGATGGCCTTCCTGTGTATTTATAGCTTGTCTCTTTGAGGGCAGAGATTTAATTTTACTCATGGTAGATTCCAAACCTAGACCAGTCCCTGACACCTTGTGGCTCTTGAAAGACAGCTGTTGAGTGAACGAATGAATGATGAATCGGTGGGTGATGGATGAATGAACAGCCTGTGTGAAGCTAGTGGATAAGGAACCTCTCTCCCTCTAATTGGCTATGAATCCCCCTCAAGGCGACCACTGGTAAGTGGTTAAGCTGGAGCCCCTCCGGTCATCCCATCCTCACAAGTCAGCCGGCTGTGCCTTGCTCTCAGACACTGAAGAAAGCACAGGAAGTAGAGAAGTACTTTTTTGTTTCTGTCTGTTAGTATCTTTCTCCCTCTGTAAGAGAGCCGCTAGCTCCGTCCTGATAGGCAGCCGACTGAAGTGCCATCCCCGGCAGCTCACGCTTCTTAAGAGCTCCATGGCAACGGGGTTTGCAAATACCAGCAAGGATTCCTTCCAAAGGGACTCTGCCCCCACACGAAACAGAACATTTGCGGTGAAGTTTAAACACAGTTTTTGAGCGGCACTGTTCAGATTCTTTCACACTTCACAAACACTTGCTTTGCAAACACGGATGTCCCAGTCACCCTGGGCCTGCGCCAAGGCCCCCAGCCCAGCGTCTGTTTTCTCAGCTTCAAGGCAGCTGCGGTGAGACTTCAAAACAAACAGGGCCACAGAACTGTGGGTCTCCCAGCCAAAAAGTGTGTGTGTGTGTGTGTGTGTACACATGCATGTGTGTGTTATGCACACATGCAGACATGAGAACCAAGGAGTGAGGGGAATGGGGTTTCAGCTTTAGAGCACTTGCCAAGCAAGATCAAGGCTTTGAGTTCAATCTCCAGTACTGGAAAAAAAAATGCCTTAAGAGACAAAGAGAGGAGGAGAGAAAAGCTGATCACTGGTGACTCAAGCCTGTAGTCCTAGCTACTCAAGAGGCTGAGATCAGAGGATCAAGGTTTGAAACTAGCCTGGGGAGAAAAATCCACACAAGATGCCCATTTCCAAAAGAAATAGCAAAAAGCCAGACTGGAAGTGTGGCTCAAGTGGTAGAGTACCAAGCAAGCAAGCAAACCTTTTGTGTATGAGAAATCGTCTTGGTACACAGTTCACTTCCATGGATAAAACAGCAGAAATTAGGTTTAAGTAAGGTCCATGGAAGTGTCCCCAGGTGCAGGTGAGGGTTTGTGAAGTTTCCCTCTAAAAGCAGGGGCTCTTCACTTAGGGGCCTTGACTATGATCACAGAATAAGAATTTCTGGACAAGCTACAAGGGTAAGAAAACTTCGCAGAACTTTGTTGAGTAAGTAAGCAACCTGGCAAGCAGACAGGCAGATACACAGAAAGCAGAAGACACGCTCTAACAGCATGTGGGTACTATCAAAGGGAGAGAGACACAGAGTTCTTTGACATCTGGGCTCTTTGTATGATAACGGCAGGGGTCTGACTTAAAGTTACGCAACGATAGGTGTTGATCTTTGCTCTCAACCACTCGATGGGTGCGCTGGCACTTTCTAAATTCCTGGCTCTTGCTTGCCATTCTGATTGTCTATATTTGAGGTCCACCCTTTAATTTGGTGGGGGGGGGGGGCATTTCTCTCAGGAAAGGATGCATCCCTCCACCAAATGGATGCTAATTCTTGCGGTAAGGAGTACATCCTGCTGCCTCTCTTTAAAGCAAAGACGGGGCTGCGCCAGGCCTCATTTTTCCCTAACCCACCCTTCCTCACTTTCCCCTCAAGTGACTTGGGTCCCTTAATCTTAAGGGAAGTAGATGGCTGAGTGCCACCTGCACTTGCGTTAAGCTTCCGGTTTTGAATTCCTGGCAGCCAGGTCCCTTGCCTCGTTTTCCGTGGTCTGTCCTGCCTCAGAAGGTCCTTGCAGCGGATCTCTGCGCCTCAGCCTCCTCCTTGGACTCTGCTCTCGGAGAGTCTGGGGTCTGGAGCTGGCAGCGGGCGGGCGGGCGGGTCAGGAAGCAGAGGCTGGCGGTGGGCAGGTGCGGTGGGCAGCTTCAGGAGTCCCAGGAGAGAGGAGCTTTCCTTGGTCGGGAGATGAGGAGGTTGCTAGGGCGATGACGGAGCCAGGCCTCCACACGCAGCGAGACGTGTGAGACTCCAGAGCTGGGACCCGGGTGGGCAGAGCAGGCTAAGTGGCTGCGCAGTGAGAGCCGAGGCCCACGCGAAGGGGTCCCGGGGAGGGGGGGGAGTTGAGGAGCGACCGACAGGGCCCCCAGGACTGCGGCTGGGTCACAGGGGACAGGGGAGCACGGGAGGCCCGTGCGCTGGGCTCACGAGGTGGCTCTGAGAGTCGGAGGCTGGGGTCATGGGTCAGGGCCCCGCGGCCAGGCACCAAGGCCAGATTAGGGCAGTGGCCTTGGGGACAGAGAAAACCCTTCCTCCCCCCCCCCCCCCCCCCGGCTGCCTCTTCCTCCTCCCACTCTCTGGGTGGGTGCCTGGAGTCACAGCCGCCTGGCGGCCCTGAGCGCCGGCAGGCTCAGTGCTGCCCCCACTGGAGAACGTGGGTCTTGCACCGTGAGCCCGAGGCCCAGGGCTCCCACCTCAAGTGAGAGGGAGACACTGAGCCCTACAGGGCATGGGCACCTGCCCCTTCCCCCCCTCTCCTCCCCCCCCGTCCTCAGGGGACATCTGGGGGGCGCGGGGGGCTTCCTCTCGGCTGTGCGCAGCGGCTGGCATCGAGCAGCCCCGCGGCTGGCTGGCACCAGTGGCTTTGGAACGCAGGCGGGAAGGTTTTCTGGGAAGCGGCTCCTTGGTTGCAGTTCTGGGGCTTGAACCCAGGGCCTCACACATGGTAGATTAACACTTGGCGTGCCACACCTTGTGTTTGTTTGTTTTTGAGACAACATCTTACTAAGTTGTCCGCGCTAGCCAGCCCTTGCTTCCGCCCTGCTCCAGCCTCTGGACTAGCCGGGAATACGGGTGCACCACCAAGATGGTGTCTGAGAGCTCGTTTCCCAGGCATGGGCTCTGGGCAAGGGCAGGCCTGCAGCCCGGCCTGCCTGTGCCATTCAAACTGCGGTCCCCTTAGTACCCAAAGAGGGCTCCAGGTTATCAGCGGGCTCCAGGAGCCGCTGGAGAAAGGAGGGCTAGAAGGAGGGATTTTAAAAGAAAGTAACAAAAGGCAGTGTTTTTAATCCAAACCTTGCTTTTCCGTGGCTTTATTAACCACAATTATTTCTGTGATCACATGTTATCTCGTCCTAGCAAGGTATTGAAGAGGAGCTGGGGAAGACATTTAGAAAACAAACCACACAGCCCATTTAATCATGACTCTGGCTGAAACAACGGCAGGCACCTCCCTGTCCCGGTGCCGGAGCATGGGAGTCCTGACGAGGCCATGTGCTGGGGAGCCCCGGGCTCATCCTCAGCTGCCTCCAGCAGCGACCTGTTTGTCAGCCAAGGGACGGCGTCGGGCTTTGTGTCTTCACAGGATCTGGTGGAAGGCTCCCCGTAGCCCCGGCAGGTGCTCTTCCAGAGCAGCGGAAGGGGGCCCGGGTCTCCCCAACCTGCTCAGAACAGCGGCTCTGGCTTCCACCCCACCAGGAAGATGCTAGACAGGAAGGAGGGTCTCCCGCCGAGGGGCCTGTGTGAGGTCAAGGGGCAAAGGAGGACGCTGGCTGGGAAGGAGTCCCGGGCTGAATGTCACTCGGGCAGGTGCCGGGAAGCTCTGCCCATCGGCCCTGCGGTGGGACGCCTGCAGTCAGGAGGGGGAGGGCAGCAAGGCGGCGGCGGGAAGGCAGGGAGGCCGCAGGGCCTCGCCCTCCTCCTCATCCTCCACCGCCTCTGCTTCCCAGGCAGGAAGCGGGAGGGAGCGGGAGGCTCGGCCTGCCGTTCTCTTTGTTTTCCCCTTGTTTTATTACCCTTCGTTTTAAGAGGTAGAGGCCCATGATTTGCAAGATCCTTGAGGGCCTTTCCTGCACAAGTGAAAACGCATAAAGCATCCAGGCAAGGGGATGAATTATAAGCACTAGAAACAAAAAGGTTTGGGCGGCCTGGGGTTGGTTCGCTTGCTGCCTGTGCCATCCAGAGGCAGGCTAGAGGTGGCCCCGACGGCCCAAAAGAACCCCCCTAGTGTGGCCTCGGACGTGCAGGGTCACCTCTCACACGGCCCTGGAGACTCTCAGGACAGGGAGTTCGGTTTCCTCCCGGCACCCTGAAGATAACCAGGGTCTCAAAGACCCTGTTTGCACAGTGGGGCAAGCGTGGCTGGTGTTAGCACATCAAACAGCCGGCAACATGCGTCCTTTGGAGATGACATTGCTTCCCTAATGCCGGCGAAGAATTTTGTAATTTGTCCTATGAGAGCTTTGGTCTATAAGAAAAAAAAAAAATAGACCTCCCCCCCTCCAAATAAGCAATGTCTACACCAGCACCAGTGGCCCACATGGGTCGTAACCCTTGCTATTCAGGTGGCTGAGAACTGACGATCCCAGCTGGAAACCAGCGTGGGCCGATAAATCCAAGCCAGTCCTATGTCCAGTTAGCCAGCAAAAAGCCAGACGTGGCTCAAGTCGTAGAGCACCAGCCTTGACTTTAAAAGCTAAGCGATAGTGCAAGGCCCTGAGTTCAAGCTCCAGTACAGGTGCGCGCGCGCACACACACACACTCACACACACACTCACACACAATCTTTTTTTTTTTTTTTTTGAGTTAGGGCTCTTGATGCCTACCACAGAAAATTCAGCTTGAATGGATTTCAAAGTAAAAGGCGGGATTGGGGGGCTCAAATCTGTGAAAGCTCTGGGGGGGGGGGGCTCCAGTCCGTGAAAGCTCCTGAGTGGTCTGGCTTCAGGTAGCAGGGATGTTGGGAGCGGATGGACAGGAAGGCACGAGAGCACGCCCGTCCTCCAGAGACGGCCATGCTGGCCCTTCCGTGTCACTGAGATCAGGCGGGGTTGACTCGCAGCTTAAGGGGGCGCTGTCCTGGGCAGACTCCCCAGCCCCGGAGCAGAGGGAGATGGGACGTCTTTGGAGAGAGTGGGAAAGAGGCGAGGGCACAGCGAAGCCTCTCCGCGCGCCGGGCTTTCTGAGGCCGGGGAGACGGCCACGTGGCCCCTGGGTCCTGCTCCAGGAGGACGCAAGTGGAAGGCCCGCAGTCCTCGGGGTTGCATTGTCCTCCGCTTGGCCAGCCTCCGTCCACCCTAACGGGACCCCTGCCTGCATCCCCGAGAACGGGTGGTGACCTCTAATAAATCAAAAGTCAGCTCAAGGTGCGCGCAAGAGGCAAACCGCACGCACACCAGCAACTGCGCCCCGGGTCTGACTCTGCCAGCCGCAGGACAGGCCCGAGCCGCCTTCACCCCTGGAAAGGGAAGGCCCTGGCAAGGGACGGATGACAGGTAGATGCCCAGCCCCCGGCTGGCGCCCCCTCTGGGGGGCGCTGGGCACTGCGGCGTCTCCCAGGGAGGGAGAGGCCGCCACCGTAGCCTGCTCTCCCAGCATCCCTTGCAGGCCAGCCGGCTAGGAACTAGTGTAATGTTTGTTGTGATCTCTTGGTATTTCCCAGCCCACGTTTCATTTGGTGTAAGGCCTCTCCTCTGTTTATTGTGCCCTGTGTGTGTCAGATTTCTTTGTGTTAAAATGAAACTCCCTGAAACCCTGGGGTAACGAGAGAGAGAGGCCCTTCCGAGCATTCTGGGAGGCAAAGGAAAAGGCACTCACTCCCCTTCGCCGCCTCTCTCTCTGATCCAAAAGATGGGAGTCCCGTTCCCTCGTAGTCTTGGTCTTCCCAGACAGAAAAAAAAAGAAAAGAAAAGACAAGACACTTTGTGCCAGCACTGGGATTTGAACTCAGGGCCTGCATACTGTTCTAAGCCTTTTCACCGTCCGGCGGTCTCCCGCTTGAGCTACGCACAGCCCTAAGGGTGCCTGGAGAGAAGAGCCTCGCAGCCGTTCCGGCCCCGGCCGGCCTGCAGCCTCCGTCCTCGGGTCTCAGCCTCCTGCGTAGCTGGGATGGTAGCACGCGCCTCCAGGGTTTTGCTAGGAAACTCCTTTATCTGCGTTTTCGGGGTTGCCCGCACGCCCGCGGTGATGGCCACTCTGCCCAGCCCTGCACGCTTCCGTTCCAGCCGCCCGGTCACCCCCTGCCCCGCGTAGGCCCTCGCGGGTCCCAGCAGCCGCTCTGAAGCAGGGGCCTGTGGAGCCCCGGTTCACCGTCCATCCCAACCACAGCCACGCACTCGGCCCACCGGGCCCCACCGGTTGCTCTTCTGCCCACCATAACCACCCCAGGAGCTCCTTCATCGGTGTCGTCCGCGCACGTGGTGATGGGATTGGACGGCTTTCCTGCAGATCGCTGGGAACGGCCCTGGAGGCCCGAGGCCTGGCCCCGTGCCGGGGACTCTCCAGGATTCCACGTCCAGCCGGAAATGTGCCGCACCGCACAACACTGTCTCCCCGGGGCATGGCTCAGCCCGCGTGAGTCTTCCGGGAAGTCCAGACGGGCAGGATTTCAGGGCTCTGTACGAAGATGCCCGGGTACTTGGGCACAGTGGCAAATCACCCTGCACCCAGCACTGAGCTGAGCAGGCCCGATGCCAACGCCACTGCGCCTCTCCTCCGTCCCTTTCAGATCCAGCAGGCAGAGGCCCCAGCCCAGCCCCTCCGCCAGCCTCCAGCCCGGTTCCCAGACCCCCACATCAGGTAGAAATTGTTTAACTAGATTCCCATGACTGGAAAATTCTGGTAATTGTGTAATAACAACAGCAGCAGCACTCAGCAATTACCCGGGGTTTTTCATCCGCAGACCACTTTACCCACACTGACTAATTAAGTCTCCCCGCCTCCCCGCCGGGCGGGGCAGGCAGCGGGCCCAGACTCCCACCGTGCGTGCCTTCGTGGACCCGCTTGCAGGCGGCCCTGGGGGGGGGGTGGAGGGAGCCACCCTCCACCACACCCAGCCCCCCTCCCACTAAGGAGGGCGTTCTGTGTTCTCCGTCACCTAGGCTACAGCGGGGACCCCACGACTGGGTGGGTCCAGACCCCCAGAAAGAGCAGCTGACTACTGGCCTGGCCTGTTCCCCTCATTGCTCCCTCTCCCCCTCTCCTCTTCCCCACCCCCCCAAGCTCATCTTCTTTACCTTCCTGCTTCCCCTACCTGCCCTCCATGGCCTTTCCTGATGGCACACGGTGTCCCTAACACTTGGGACTCTCCACATGGGGACAGGCAGGCCTGTGCCTTGGCCCTTCCCTAGAAACGTCCAGGCCAGCACCGGAGTCTCTGGCTGGGTGTTACGCCTGTACTGATGCTATTGAGGCTGCCACTGCCCCGGACATTGCGCCCGCCTGCACAGCCCTCCCTCCCACTGTCCAGCAAGTCTCAGAGATGCCCTGGGATCCAGGCAGAGTGAAGGCTAGGAGACTGAGGTTCTGAATCGTGTCACTCTTGAGCACCAAGCGCTTTGGTCCCTCTGACACGGTGGCCAGGGACCGCAAGGCCACCACATCCTCGGTTGATCGGGACTAAGCCAGGAAGCGCACCTGAGGCCCGGCCCTGGCTCCAGAAAACCCCTGGAGGGAAATAGAGGCCCCTGCGGGGCGGGGCCGATCCCGGCACACCCTGAGGAATCACGATTCCCCCGCAACCCCACACATCATGGCGGCCCTGAGCACGCCTCGCCCATCTGTGGTGGGGCGGAGGGATCGGAGATGGGGACGGTAGCTTCTGGGGGGGCTGGCAGACCCGAGGGGCCCTGAGTAGCAGGTGCCGCCTTCACCCAGAGCAAGGGGACGGGTGGCAGGCTGCGCCGCAGGGGGGCGGGCGGCGGGGACGCGGGCAGGAGGACTCCTGTCTGCCGCGCGGTGGTGACACTCACAGCCCTGAGCTGTGCGGGAGCGTCACTTACCGGTTCCTCATCAATCCTGCCCTTCTTTCTGCCAACCCGGCCCGCCGCCGCGCACGGGCTCCTGCCCCCGCCGTGCGCTCCCGGGGCGGCCGCATAGATGGCGCTAATACGATCCATGCACCCGTCGAAGGGGCTCGTGGCTCCCACGAGGCCGATTGCCTCCTTCCTCGCTCCCCCTCCCGGCCCCCAGCGTCAAGTGGGGAGGTGGGTGGCATTATTACATGCTATGATGACTTTCTGGGTAATGTATACATTTTCACGATCACACGGCCCCTCTCCTTCATTTTTCATGAGAACTGGCACGAGATTAATGACGGAGCCGCAGAAGAAACGGCACGCCACGCCAGGCTGATTTATTGACCACTTAGCGTTGATGAAGCCACAAACAAGAGTCAAACAGATGTTGCCGCTGCATTTTTCTTTATCAAAACCTGCAGCTTTTTGCATTTTTAACTGTTCCTCCCGTCACTGTCCTGCCTGCTCTGCAGGGAGGGGGCTGGCTCCAAACAAGGACAGGGGAGCCCAGGCCACACGATGGGACCCCATCTGGCATCCTCCAAGAGGGGCCAAGACGAGGACGCGTGCAATCCCAGCTACTCGGGGAACCGAGATCTGAAGATCTGAGTTCAAAGCCAACTCGGGCAGGAAAGTCCGTGGGACTCCGATGAACCACCAAAAAGCGGGACACGGAGATGTGGCTCAAGTGGCAGGGCACTAGCTTTGAACACCAAAGCCAGATGAGAGTACAAGCCCCAGTACCAACAAGCACGCGCACACACTCATGCCCACAGGCGTGAGGGCTGGAGAGTTCTGTTTGCCAGCTGTTTCTAGCTCTTCCCCCCTCCTCGTCCCCTTCCCGTCCCCTCTCAGAAGCCGCAGGTACCCTGGGAGGTTGCTCCAGGTGTGAACCCAGGTGCTTGGAATTCTGGGAGAGCTGGTGGCAGAGCCTCGAGTCTCTATGGCACCCATATTCACCTGCGCTGCCACCGGCTTGGGCACCCTTCCTCTCGGCGTCCCTCCCCTGCTCTGCCTCTTCCGTCTGCCCCCAGCCGGGCCTGCAACACAGCTCCACAGGCCCAGGTTGTGCCCCGCTTGGCTTGGGGGGGCTCTGCTAGGGGTGCCGGCAGCCATCCCAGATGAAGAAGGACTTGGCAGGGAGCACCTGGCCCACCTCCCCCCTCCACCTGCTGTTTCCTCTCGCCAGGCGGCAGCGCCTGGGCTCGCCCCGGCAGGAGGGTCCATAAATCTGGTGTCTTTGTGCCAGGAGCTGCTGCATATTCATCCAAGACACAGAGCGGCTGGCGGTGTCCCTGGCCTGCTTGCCTCAAGCCCTGGTCGCCCCTGGAGCTGGGAACCTTGGCTCAAAGCAATCTTTCCCCTGCCGTCCTCCCACGGTGTGTTCAGATCCAAGTCCCACCTTCAGAAAGGGAACAGCATGGCTGGAAGAAGGGCAAGGAGGAAAGCCACGGGGACAGGGCCGTGGCAGGCGCCAGGTAGAGACTGAAGGCAGCCAGCGAAGAGGCCGGCCACAGCCTCAGGGCAGCTGCGGGTCGGGCTTGGGCCCAAGGGGAAAGGGGGCAGTCCTTGGGCAGCCGAGGCCAGCTCTGCAGAGGCTCTGGGAACTGGTGAGACGCTCGCTGTTGGCTTTGAACTCTTATCAGGGTTCCCGAACTGTGTTACAGAGACTGTCAGGCTCATGGTCAAACGCGTTTGCAGCCTTGGCCCAGGCTGACTCCACTGAGAAATCCTCCCATCAAGGCGTTGGGAAGTCCTGCTCCACCGAGTCCCTTTCATTCTTTTTGTTTTTTTTTTTTAATTTTATTTTGTTTTATGGTAAACGTGATTGCAGAGGGGTTGCCGTTACATAAGTAAGGTGATGAGTCCATTGCTTGTCGAACAGGGTTACCCCCAACCTCATTTTCTCTCACCCTTTCCTCCCTCCTCGTCCCTTTAGCTCTTCTTTAGAGCAGTGTGCATGTGTGTGTGTGTGTGTGTGTGTGTGTGTGTGCACATGTCAGTACTGAGTCTTGAACTCAGGGCCTGGGCACTGTCCCCGAGCTTTCTCAATGTTGCTCCGCCAGCGCCACTTCCAGCATTTCACAGTGGTTACTTGGAAAGAAGAGGCTCACACACTTCCTGCCCAGGCTGTCTTCAAACCTTAGCCCTCCGACCTCAGCCTCCCGAGTAGCTAGAATTGCAAGACTGCACGCTCCCCGTGTGGCCAGCCTGGGCTTAGGGTGCCAGTGTGACTGTCCCAGCCTCCAGAGCTCATGCTGACCATTGAAACAGGCCACACCTAAGCCATAACCGAGCAGACCTGGAGGCCCGGAGGCCCAGCAGCTGAAAGGCAGCGGGCGCGGGGAAGGGTGGAAGGCATCATTGCCTGTGGCTGCCAGCAGGAGGCGACACTGAGGTGCACCTTCGTGAGCCGCGGGGCCTGCCAGCTAGAGACAACAGAGGGCAAGGAGCCAGGAGTGCGAGGCAAGGCAGGGCGTCTCCCAGAGACCGGGGAACAAGCATGTGTTTTGTTCTCGGGGCCAGGTTGCTGGGTCAGACTTGCTGGAGTTGGAAGGGACTGGGGGAGAGAGGCGAGGGGGCGTGTCCTTCTCGCTTGCACTGCACGTCGGGGGGGCTGTCAGGGGTGAAGGTCCGGGCCCTCGGGGTGAGTCAGGGCTGGCAGGACTTTGGCGATTCCAGCGCGCGGCGCGTAGATTTCAGAGGGGGCCTGGAACAAGCCCGAGGTGCAAGTGTACCAGTGCAAGGGGCGTTGTGCTCCGGCCTTGTGAAGCGAGGAGGGTTTTGTTTGGATGGCTTCCTGTGTGTTTTGTAGCTTCTATTCGTGTTTTTTAATTTAATGTTCTCCTGTTGTTATAAAGGTGGTCTGGGGGAGGGTTACAGTTTTCTAAGTCAGTCTTTTTGGACAATGTCACCCCTTCCCTCCCTCTTCCCCAGCTTTTCACTCCCATCCCCACCTGTAAGTTGAACAGTTCATTTTCAACACAGTGTCTGGTGAGTTCCTGTTTTGGGTGGCCAGAACAAAGCAGAGGCCGGCTGGAGCTAGACAGCTGGGAGCCCTCAGATCTAACTTGTAGATCCATAGACCCAAGGCCAGGACACTGGATGAGGTCACTGAGGATGGGGGGAGGGGGAATGGAGGGGGGGACCCAGCCCAGGGCCCACCAGGGAAGGGACCTGCACACCGTGGGGATCAGAACAGTGAGCCGTGGCACCAGGCGTGACCACTGGAGGACTGAACTCTGAGCTTTAGGGAGCACCTCCGGGCTTTGTTTTGGTTTGGCTTTGGTGGTGAGGACAGCGCGGCTTCTGGCCATCCGTACAGCACCTGTGCCTTCCAAGGGCCAGGCCGCGGCTCCCTAGAGCCGCAGCCTGGTGAGCAAGCCGGCCCCGCTTCCGTTCTTAGAGGAGGGGGCGGGAGGGGGTCTCCAAGCCCACACCTCTCTTCAGGATTTGAGGACGTCTTGACGACCGAGTTCCTTGCCTTCCTTCGCTGTAAAACCCCCAGCTTCTAACACCGGCCAGAGCTCCGGGACACCCGGGGGCTCGCACTCACAAAGGCCATGCTCACTTGAAGGAGCGTTTGCTAGCATCTTCCATCACCCGGTGCCCCTCTGTCGCCCCTCCCAGCCCCTCCCACTCCTGTCAAGGCAGCTCGGTGGGAGGCGCTAAGATCGTGAGCAGCCCTGCACGGACCCCATGCGTCGGGGCGCTGATGAACACTTGTTCCTACCAAGGACACCCTGTGCAAAGCACAGCCGATGAGTCAAAGCCCAGTGCTGCCAGAAACCAACACAGGTCCCAGCTTCCCCAAATGCCTCCATCTCTGTGTCTCAGGGGGCCGGCAGGACGCACTGCAGCAGGGCTCCCCAAGACGGAATCCGGGTGACAGGCAAAAACCGGGTCCACAGCACTGCCTGCTTCTCCCCCTCCTAATCCCAAACCCAGGGGCTCAGGGGCCACACTTCCTGTTTCCTGTGAGTCAGAGGTCACACTTCCTGTTGCGTGCGCCAGGGGCCACACTTCCTGTTACTTAGGTCAAAGCCATGAATGGCAGAAAGGCAGGCCGCAGGGGCCCCAGGCAGGGCAGCTCTAGGACCCCCCAAATTCAGAGCGACTGTTGTGGAGACCGCCCATGGTTGGATCTGTGAGCGCTTGACATGGAAGGTTGGGGTGTCTTGGGGTGTTCCTCAGAGACAGGGGTGGGGCTCCCAGGCCTTCGTGAGATTCTCAGACATCAGAGACCCAGAGGAGGTTAAGAACCAGCTTGGCCTGCCACTCTCTGAGGTACAGCCTGTGTTCACCCCATGGGGGAGGGGAGGACAGGAGGTCATAATTCAGCCTGCTTTACTTCTACAAGTCTGAAGTAAGCATGGCGCCTTGTCCCTGAGGCGGAGGAGCCGAGGCACACAGAGAGGCCCCCTCCCCCACCATCACAAGGCCACCAGGAGAGGTGGGAGGTGAGGCCCGGAAGGCTTCCTGGAAGAGGGGTAGGGGGTGTGCTTGGTACCATCCTCAAAGAATAGGTGGGAACTGGTTATGCAGATGGAAACTGGGCCTGGCAGAGAGAGACCTCAGAGAATCCAGAAATAGGTACCCCCACCCCAGGCTGTGGGGCTCAAGTTCATTGCCTCCATGAGCCTGGACCTGCACCACCTCTTACCCTGGAGCAGTCCCGGATCTGCTCAGCAGGGCGGGGAGGGGACAGAAAGATGCAGGCTTTCATCTCCTGGGTACCAGCTCCCTCCTGCGGGGCCGGCCTTGCTCCAGAGGCCGGATCAGAGGATTCCCCAGGTAGCTTGCTGGTCCCTGAAGCGCTTTGATCCTTGCTGGGCTTGCTCAGCAGCTGGTAGCACTCGGCCCCTGGGGAGGATGGCGCGCAGGGCTAGGGCTTGGAGAGGTTCCTCGATCTCCCCGGGCTTACTCCAGGCATCATGGCTGCACGGCCAGGCTGCCCTCCCGCCACCCTCCTGGGCAAGGTTGAAGTGGGGTGGGAGGTGACCAAGCAAAAACAGCCCACCAGCTGTCTTGGCAGGACCTGAATCTGGAGTCAGAGCGCTGGCATCCAGCCCCGGTCCGGCCCTCCCCGGGCACACAGCCCTGGGCAGGCCAGGTGCCTGGAGGTGCAGGAGGGTGCCTGCCCGGCCCGGCCCCGCCTCGCCCAGCCGCCGGCCCCGCCCCCAGCCCCGCCCCCCTGCCCCACACCGCCAGGCCCCGCCCTGCCCGGCCCGGCCCATCCCACCCTGCCTGGCCGCGCCCAGCCCCGCCCCGCCCAGCCCTGCCTAACCCTGCCCCGCCCCACCAGGCCCCGCCCCACCCAGCCAGGCCCCGCCCCACCCAGCCAGGCCCCACCAGGCCCCGCCCCACCCAGCCAGCCTCTTGGGGACCACGGGAGATAATGGTTGGAAAGTGGTTTGAAAAGAATCAAGTGTGGCGCTGCAGTCGGGGATTATCACTATTATTAAAGACCCTGATTACCGCAATCCAGAAAAGCTGCCATTAGCAAGAAGGCTCCTGTTTGTGTTGATTTAATTTCCTGGTTAACTGAGCGTTGGCAAGTGTGTGTGGGGGGGGGGGACTATGTTTCAACTCTTAATGGAAATCTTTTAGAATTATGCCAATCCACCCTCCCGCTGTAGACATGGTACAGACTTGAGTCTTTACTTATTAATGGGCTGATCGATTCATATATTTATTTATGACTCTTGTTCTGACCCCATCCAGAAAAGCAGCTGGGAACCAGCTCCCCCACAGCTGAGGATGGGCCCGTCCCAGAATTCAAGCTCAGAAGCAGGGCGGCTAAGACACAGGCCGCCCCGCTCCAACCCAGGCTCACACACATGGCTTCCTCCCTAGTTCTTCTCAGTGACTTCACGTTTGATTTCCTCACATAGAGACAAAAAACAAAACAAAACACCTGTGTGGCTTATGCCTGTAAGCCCTAGAGTCAGAGGTCAGGAGGATAACGGGTTAAGGCCAGCCCGAGCAGAAAAGTTAGCAAGAGCCCTCCCTCAGCTCAAGGAGTAAGCTGGATCGATCGTGGGGTGCACCTGTCATGGCGGCTTACGCAGGAAGTAGAAAGTGGGGGGGGGGGTCACTGTGCAGACTGTCCCTGGCAAGAAAAGTGAGATGCTATATGAAAAACAAGAAAAGCACCAAGGGCCGAGGATGGGCTTTGCATGGCAGAGGGCTTGCCTAGCAAGTGTGAGGCCTGAGTTCAAACCCCAGTGCTGCAATGAACAAGTAAGACAAACAAATACATAAAGGCGAGAGAAGCAGAGTTAGGGTCCTGGGTCTGTGACATGGCGGGACTGCTTTGAACGAAGTCACCAGACCTGATGCCATCCGATAAGGAGCGTGACCTTCCGGAGGGCCGCAGGAGCCCCGTGGCAGCAAGGTGCGGGGCATTGAGTCAGACGGGAAGAGGCGCCGCTAGTGAAATGGAACAGCTTGAGTTGTTGTTGTTTGATGCTGGTACTTGGACTTAAACTCGGGACCTGGGCATAGGGGCCTTGTTTTATGCTCAAGGCTGGTGCTCTACTATTTGAGCCACACCTCCACTTCTGGCTTTGTGGTGATCGGTTGAAGATAAGAATCTCACGGACTTCCCTGCCCAGGCTGGCTTCAAACCGTGACACTCAGAGCTCAGTGTCCTGTGTGGCCTGGATTACAGGCGTGAGCTACCAGCATCCAGCTCTCTTTCCGTTCTTAAGCTCTGCACAGGGGCTTGCAGGGTTGCTGAGGTGCAGGCCACCTCCTGGCTGCCATCAGGCAGGGGCCCTGGCGCCCCCTAGGGAAGAAGGGGGCGTGATGCGGCCTTTCAGAGGTGTGGGAAAGCTGGGAGGAGGATGCGTTCAGAAGGCACAGAACAGCGGCTGCTGGTGGCGTCTGCGTCTCTGGGCAGGAAATACAATTCTGCCTCATGGATGGATGGGGCGTTGAGTGCTCCTGGGGAGGGGGGACCCTGCCCCCCCCCCGCTGCTTCCTGGGCCTCACTCTGCCTGGCATGTGTCTCCCCACAGAACCCCGACATCGTGCTGGTGCACTACCTGAACGTCCCGGCCATCGAGGACTGCGGCAAGCCCTGCGGCCCCATCCTCTGCTCCATCAACACCGACAAGAAGGAGTGGGCAAAATGGACGAAGGAGGAGCTCATCGGACAGCTGAAACCCATGTGTGAGTAGCTTCGCGGGGCGGGGGGGCCGGGCCACCGCCATCTCCGTGGGCCGTCAGGACCCGGCTGCGGAGCCCCATTTGGCTCAGACAATCTGTGGTGGCACTGACTCCTGCTTGGCCGGTGTTCACGCCCCCTCCACCCTCCCCCTCCATCGTAAGCCTCCCCCGCCACAGTCGGGGCGCAGGTGCGCAGGGCCGTGCCACCAAGGAGAAGAGTGAGGCTCAGGAACACAAGCCAGCGTCCACTCGGTCAGAAGCGGCCTGGAGATGGGGCGTGCAGCCGCAGGCAGGAGGGCCAGCGGGACGGGGGCCACTCGGGCCGAGCCGGGCCTGCCTCCCCCCCTCCGCCGCCTGTGCTGGCTCGGGCTCAGCAGCCCCCCCGGCTGACTGGCGGTGGCCGGTGGCCTTTGGGTTTCCTTTTGTCCGCAAAGTGCAGCTCTCTGAAGCATCTGTCAGGTGCAAATCCCGGGCTACAGAACCAAGCCCAGGAAGCCCAGGAGGTCTGGGCAGCTCCCCACGGCCAAGGGGAGTCATGGCAGCTCCCCCTGCCCCCCTGAAGCTGGGCTGCGCTCAGAAGGGACAAGCCCAGCTCTGCCAGACCCAAGAAGAGCATGGGGCTGGCCGACTGGTCCTCGTGGTGCCCGGATGTTGGTGGGGCTGACCCAGGGCGAAGATGTGCACTGGCTACTCCTGCAGGGTCTTAAGATCCTCGGTTCAAGGCTCACCCCCAGTGTGTGGGGTGGAGGAGATGAAGAAGACTCAAAAGACCACAGCCGCCGGGCACTGGTGCCTCACGCCCGTCATCCTAGCTACGCCGGAAACTGAGACCTGAGGATCATGGTTAGAAACCAAGCTGGGCTAGAAAGTCCACGCGCGTCTCTTTGTTTCCAGTGAATCAGCAAGAAGCCAGAAGTGGATCTGTGATTCACACAGTAGAACACCAGCCGTGAGTGAAAAAGCTAAGGGATAGTGCTCAGGTCCTAAGTTCAAGCCCCAGGACTGGCACGGGGGGGGGGGGGCGAGAAAGAGTGAGCCCCACTCAAAGGCTGGACCTCAAGACAGAGCAGTGCACTCCTGAGCCAGCCCAGAGGCCTGGAACTTCTGGAACCCGGAGCCAGGGGGCCCAGGGCCTCCCTGTGGCTCTCCAGCAGCGTGGGGACCCCGCGCCCCTCAGCCCAGGGCCCTGCAGCTCCATGTGCTCCCCACCTCAGCGTCCTGGGCCCACTTTTCCTGTGCAGCCCTCACGCCCCAAGGCCCCTGCAGACCCTGGCAGAGGAGGCATTGGGTAGAATGAGCCCCGCGTGGCTGACCAGAGCCTTCTGAGCTTCCCCCACCCCACCCCAGTTCTACGAGCGCTGTGTGACCCCAGGAGCCCCTGCCGCTCTCTGGGGGCCTCTGGGAGCCCTGTGGGATGTGCCAGAGAATGGCTGGCCTGGGATCTGAGGCACAGAGCCTGTCCAGGGCCTGGGAGCCGAGGTCACCCACAGCCAGGCATCGAGCCTGGTGCTGCGTCCGGTGTCCACGTGTGCCAGCCAGGAGGCATCAAGGGCAGCGCCCCCAGGGCGGGAACGAGGCCGGCGCCTGCACTGGCTGTGGATGCCGCCCCTCCAGGGCGACCGAGAGAGCTAGAGCCAGCCAGGCAAGAGGAGGCCTCATCCTCGCTAGGGCGTAGCCTCGCTGTGTAACCTCAGGCCAGTTGCCCACCCTCTCTGCTCTCCAGCTGCAAAGAGAAGAAGAATCCAAGACCAGCAGCCTCGAGCCAGCTTGCCAGGGCAAACCTGGTTCCATGGCCTCCGCATCCGGCATCCTGGAGAGAGGACGCTACCGAACCCATTTTCTAGAGAGAGAGACCCTCCGATTCTCCAGGAGCGGCCTGTACACAGGACGGAGGCCCAGGGTCCTCTCCCTGACCCCCAGTCACTGCTTCCAGCACAGCTGTCTGGGACTCTGTCTGGGGCTGGGAATGTGGCCTAGTGGCAAGAGTGCTCGCCTCGCATACAGGAAGCCCTGGGTTCGATTCCCCAGCACTACATATATAGAAAATGGACAGAAGTGGTGCTGTGGCTCAAGTGGCAGAGTGCTAGCCTTGAGCAAAGAGAAGCCAGGGACAGTGTTCAGGCCCTGAGTCCAAGGCCCAGGACTGGCAAAACAACAACAACAACAACAACAAGGATTCTGTCCGGAAAGGACGGCCAAGTCCAGGAGGTGGGGCGACTCGTTCAGACCCTCAGGGCCCACTGTGGGGGGAGCCATGCCCACACGACGTGCCTGGTCATGAGAAGGGCTTGTCCTCCCCGCCCCTCTGCATCTGTCCTCTTCCCCCTCGTGGAAAGAGCTACCAGAAAGAGAAAAGCGGGGTCCCCTGCAGGTGCTCCGCCCCATCCACACAGCCAGGAGCCCCAGAGAAACTGGAGACCAGCCCCCCCCCCCCCCGGGGCCTGGGGCTCATCATCTTTAGTAGGAAGGGGAGGTTGCTCTGAGCAGGGCAGGGTGAACCTCAGGGGAGAAAAACTCAGACTGGGGCTGCCCTGGAGGCAACTGTGAATGCTCTTCTGATCCATCATTACATCAAGGAAACTCCCTACAAACCTGAGATCTGAGGAACACGCTTGGAAGCAAACTCCACACAAGGCTAATAGCTCTTCACTTCCCGGCGTCTGGGGGGGGGGGGCAGAGCAGCAAGCACCTCTGGGAGCAATGCATGGCCCTGGCTCCAGCAGCTGCACCCGGGCAGCCCCAGCCCTGGGAACACAGCTCCACAAAGCAGCCCAGATGTAGTCGGGCTTGGAACACACAGCCCAGCTAGCCACGTTCACAGGGAGCGAGGGTTGCCGAGAGCCAAAAAGCCATCAGATCGCGTTCCAGAATCGGGCATGCACCCAATGCGGGAGCCAAACACATGACCGTCATCTCAGTAGTCCCATAAATCACTTGCCTTCCAACACTTCACAGTTTGATCTCCTGACGGTTCCAAATTTCTTTGCCCTACAGCAGAGTTTTCCGTGGTTTAATGAGAAAGAGAATGTGCCTGTGGGTGGCAAAGGGGCTCTGCGGCTCCGCCTCAGGCCTCCCCCAGGAGACGGAGGCTCATTGTTCTTGGGCCTGTAATTCCTAAATGCTGGGGAATTTTTTTTTTTTTTTAGCCAGATTAATCCTGAAATCCCAACTTGATTCCTTAAGCTGTGCTTTAGCAAGAGGGCGATCTCCCTCCGACTTGCAATGGGAGGGCTGCCTCTTTCAGATTACAAAAAAAAAAAAAAAACAAAAAAAAAAAGCAGAAGGAAAGTGAGAAGTCTGATGGCATTGTCGCCATGTTTCCAAAGACTGGCCCTGCCTTTTGTAATCATGGAAGTTGGACTGTAGTTCTGCTGCTGTGGCGTGAACCACAATGGAAGCGCAGTTCTCTTTGTGTCTTTTGTAGTTCAGGGTGGATCTTTTGTGCCCCTCCCCCCTCCCCTAGGGAAAAGCTACTGACTTAGGACATGCCCTCTTCTCACGGTTCAAGCTGTCTGCTCCCATGCCTACCATCACAGCAGCAATGCAATCCCTAAGAAGAAGACGTGGAAGGCAAGCTGCTTCTCCTTGAGACCGGGGTCCATAAAATGCACACACCATTCCTACTCCTGTCATTGAGCAAAATTTGTTCGCACAGTCATCCCTCCTTACCAAGTAATCTGTGCCGCCTAGCCATGTGCCGAACACTTCTCCAGGTGTGTGGCTCTGGGTGTGAATCACTCCCGGCCTAGGAAGGCCATGAGCCACCTGCAGTACCCTGTGGGCCTCAACTTCCTGACTGTCAGGTCCTGTCTGGGGTGAGCGTCCAGGGTCCTGTCCATGGTGACTCTCCAGGGTCCTGTCTGGGGTGAGCGTCCAGGGTCCTGTCTGGGGTGAGGGTCCAGGGTCCTGTCCATGGTGACTCTCCAGGGTCCTGTCTGGGGTGAGCGTCCAGGGTCCTGTCTGGGGTGAGGGTCCAGGGTCCTGTCCATGGTGACTCTCCAGGGTCCTGTCCAGGGTGAGCGTCCAGGGTCCTGTCCAGGGTGAGCGTCCAGGGTCCTGTCTGGGGTGAGGGTCCAGGGTCCTGTCCATGGTGACTCTCCAGGGTCCTGTCTGGGGTGAGCGTCCAGGGTCCTGTCCAGGGTAAGCGTCCAGGGTCCTGTCCGGGGTGAGGGTCCAGGGTCCTGTCTCTGGAATTCAAAGCAACCCGAGCCCTCGGTCCGGGCATCTCATCCTGGGTGTGTTCCAAGCAGCTGGTAGGAGACCCCTAACTGTGTCCAGCCCCCCCCCCTCATCCGGTGTGCCCAAGGCCCGGGCAGGGGGAGCCCCCTTGCGGATCAGCTCCTGAGACTTTTATTGGTGCTCCCTTGCTGAGTTGTCAGAATCATCCATGGGGCTCCGGATGGAATCCCTTCCGTGGGCTCCGCACTCGCTCACCTTCCACGCCCCTGTGCACTGCGCATGCTCACTGTCTGAGCCTCTGCGAGCTGCGCATGCTCACTGACCGCCGCGCACAGGCAGTCTGAGCGCCTGTGCGCCGCGCATGCTCACTGGGCCCGGCGCGCACACTGCGCATGCTCACTTCCCGCGCCCCGCGTCTCAGGGCCACGAGGCGCAGGGGAGGGCCGCCCCGCAGCCCGCCGACAGTGAGGTCACGCGAGCCGCCCGGAGGACGAGGCGAAGCTCCACGGTGGCCGCCCCGGAGCCCAGCCGCGTCCCGCCGGGGCAGGAGGCTGGGCGGGGGAGCCGGCCCGCCCCGGAGCTCCACCCGCCACCCCGGGCCCGTCCATCACCCGCACGCGAGCGCAGTGCCCCCACCGCCCACGAGCACGCAGTCGCGGACACACGTGCGTGCGCCCGGGCGGCTTCCCGGCGTTTCTAAACACTCAAGGCGTGTCAAGTGTGAAGAGACGAAAGCCATGTCGGCGTGAGAGGGTGAGGGGCGTGGAGGCGAAGGAGGGGAGGCCGTGTGAGTGTGAGTGTGAGGATGGAGGCCGTGTGAGTGTGAGTGTGAGGATGGAGGCCGTGTGAGTGTGAGTGTGAGGGGATGGAGGTCATGTGAGTGTGAGGGGATGGAGGCCGTGTGAGTGTGAGTGTGAGGGGATGGGGGCCGTGTGAGTGTGAGTGTGAGGGGATGGAGGTCATGTGAGTGTGAGGGGATGGAGGTCGTGTGAGTGTGAGTGTGAGGGGATGCAGGCCGTGTGAGTGTGAGTGTGAGGGGATGGGGGCCGTGTGAGTGTGAGGGGATGGAGGCCGTGTGAGTGTGAGGGGATGGAGGCCGTGTGAGTGTGAGGGGATGGAGGTCATGTGAGTGTGAGGGGATGGAGGCCGTGTGAGTGTGAGGGGATGGAGGCCGTGTGAGTGTGAGGGGATGCAGGCCGTGTGAGTGTGAGTGTGAGGGGATGGGGGCCGTGTGAGTGTGAGGGGATGGAGGCCGTGTGAGTGTGAGGGGATGGAGGCCGTGTGAGTGTGAGGGGATGGAGGCCGTGTGAGTGTGAGGGGATGGAGGCCGTGTGAGTGTGAGGGGATGCAGGCCGTGTGAGTGTGAGTGTGAGGGGATGGGGGCCGTGTGAGTGTGAGTGTGGGGATGGAGGCCGTGTGAGTGTGAGGGGATGGAGGCCGTGTGAGCGTGAGAGGATGGAGGCCGTGTGAGTGTGAGTGTGAGGGGATGGAGGCCGTGTGAGTGTGAGAGGATGGAGGCCGTGTGAGTGTGAGTGTGAGGGGATGGAGGTCGTGTGAGTGTGAGGGGATGGAGGTCGTGTGAGTGAGAGGATGGAGGCCGTGTGAGTGTGAGTGTGAGGGGATGGAGGCCGTGTGAGTGTGAGGGGATGGAGGCCGGGTGAGTATGAGTGTGAGGGGATGGAGGCCGTGTGTGAGCGTGAGGGGATGGAGGCCGAGTGAGTATGAGTGTGAGTGGATGGAGGCCGTGTGAGTGTGAGTGTGAAGGGATGATGGAGGCCGTGTGAGTGTAAGGGGATGGAGGCCGTGTGAGTGTGAGAGGATGGAGGCCGTGTGAGTGTGAGTGAGGGGATGGAGGCCGTGTGAGTGTGAGTGTGAGGGGATGGAGGCCGTGTGAGTGTGAGGGGATGGAGGCCGTGTGAGTGTGAGGGGATGCAGGCCGTGTGAGTGTGAGGGGATGGGGCCGTGTGAGTGTGAGGGGATGGAGGCCGTGTGAGTGTGAGTGTGAGGGGATGGGGGCCGTGTGAGTGTGAGTGTGAGGATGGAGGCCGTGTGAGTGTGAGTGTGGGGATGGAGGCCGTGTGAGTGTGAGGGGAAGGAGGCCGTGTGAGTGTGAGGGGATGGAGGCCGTGTGAGTGTAAGGGGATGAGGCCGTGTGAGTGTGTGAGGGGATGGAGGCCTTGTGAGTGTGAGGGGATGGAGGCCGTGTGAGTGTGAGGGGATGGAGGCCGTGTGAGTGTGAGTGTGAGGGGATGGGAGCCGTGTGAGTGTGAGGATGGAGGCCGTGTGAGTGTGAGTGTGAGGGGATGGAGGCCGTGTGAGTGTGAGGGGATGGAGGCCGTGTGAGTGTGAGTGTGAGGGGATGGAGGCCAAGTGAGTGTGAGGATGGAGGCCGAGTGAGTGTGAGTGTGAGGGGATGGAGGCCGTGTGAGTGTGAGTGTGAGGGGATGGAGGCCGTGTGAGTGTGAGTGTGAGGGGATGGAGGGCGTGTGAGGGTGAGGGGATGGAGGCCGTGTGAGTGTGAGGGGATGGAGGACGTGTGAGTGTGAGGGGATGCAGGCCGTGTGAGTGTGAGTGTGAGGGGATGGGGGCCGTGTGAGTGTGAGTGTGAGGGGATGGAGGCCGTGTGAGTGTGAGTGTGAGGGGATGGAGGCCGTGTGAGTGTGAGGGGATGGAGGCCGTGTGAGTGTGAGTGTGAGGGGATGGAGGCCGTGTGAGTGTGAGGGGATGCAGGCCGTGTGAGTGTGAGTGTGAGGGGATGGGGGCCGTGTGAGTGTGAGTGTGAGGGGATGGGGGCCGTGTGAGTGTGAGGATGGAGGCCGTGTGAGTGTGAGTGTGGGGATGGAGGCCGTGTGAGTGTGAGGAGATGGAGGCCGTGTGAGTGTGAGGGGATGGAGGCCGTGTGAGTGTGAGGCGATGGAGGCCGTGTGAGTGTGAGTGTGAGGGGATGGAGGCCGAGTGAGTGTGAGTGTGAGGGGATGGAGGCCATGTGAGTGTGAGTGTGAGGGGATGGAGGCCGTGTGAGTGTGAGTGTGAGGGGATGGAGGCCGTGTGAGTGTGAGTGTGAGGGGATGGAGGCCGTGTGAGTGTGAGTGTGAGGGGATGGAGGCCGTGTGAGTGTGAGTGTGATGGGATGGAGGCCGAGTGAGTGTGAGGGGATGGAGGCCGTGTGAGTGTGAGTGTGAGGGGATGGAGGCCGTGTGAGTGTGAGGGGATGCAGGCCGTGTGAGTGTGAGTGTGAGGGGATAGGGGCCGTGTGAGTGTGAGGGGATGGAGGCCGTGTGAGTGTGAGGGGATGGAGGCCGTGTGAGTGTGAGTGTGAGGGGATGGGAGCCGTGTGAGTGTGAGTGTGAGGGGATGGAGGCCGAGTGAGTGTGAGTGTGAGGGGATGGAGGCCGTGTGAGTCTGAGGGGATGGAGGCCGTGTGAGTGTGAGTGTGAGGGGATGGAGGCCGTGTGAGTATGAGGGGATGCAGGCCGTGTGAGTGTGAGTGAGAGGGGATGGGGGCCGTGTGAGTGTGAGTGTGAGGGGATGGAGGCCGTGTGAGTGTGAGGGGATGGAGGCCGTGTGAGTGTGAGTGTGGGGATGGAGGCCGTGTGACTGTGAGGGGATGGAGGCCGTGTGAGTGTGAGGGGATGGAGGCCGTGTGAGTGTGAGTGTGAGGGGATGGAGGCTGTGTGAGTGTGAGTGTGAGGGGATGGAGGCCGTGTGAGTGTGAGGGGATGGAGGCCGTGTGAGTGTGAGTGTGAGGGGATGGAGGTCGTGTGAGTGTGAGGGGATGCAGGCCATGTGAGTGTGAGGGGATGGAGGCCGTGTGAGTGTGAGGGGATGGAGGCCAAGTGAGTGTGAGTGTGAAGGGATGGAGGCCGAGTGAGTGTGAGTGAGGGGATGGAGGCCGTGTGAGTGTGAGTGAGGGGATGGAGGCCGTGTGAGTGTGAGGGGATGGAGGCCAAGTGAGTGTGAGTGTGAAGGGATGGAGGCCGAGTGAGTGTGAGGGGATGGAGGCCGTGTGAGTGTGAGGGGATGGAGGCCGAGTGAGTGTGAGTGAGGGGACGGAGGCCGTGTGAGTGTGAGTGCGTGGATGGGGGCTGTGTGAGTGTGAGTGTGAGGGGATGGAGGCCAAGTGAGTGTGAGTGTGAAAGGATGGAGGCTGAGTGAGTGTGAGTGTGAGGGGATGGAGGCCGTGTGAGTGTGAGGGGATGCAGGCCGTGTGAGTGTGAGTGTGAGGGGATGGAGGCCGAGTGAGAGTGAGTGTGAGGGGATGGAGGCCGAGTGAGTGTGAGTGTGAGGGGATGGAGGCCTTTTGAGTGTGAGTGTGAGGGGATGGAGGCCGTGAGAGTGTGAGGGGATGGAGGCCGTGTGAATGTGAAGGGATGGAGGCCGAGTGAGTGTGAGTGTGAGGGCATGGAGGCCGAGTGAGTGTGAGTGTGAGGGGATGGGGGCCGTGTGAGTGTGAGGGGATGGAGGCGGTGTGAGTGTGAGGGGATGGAGGCCGTGTGAGTGTGAGTGCGTGGATGGGGGCCGTGTGAGTGTGAGGGGATGGAGGCCGTGAGTGTGAGTGTGAGGGGATGGAGGCCGTGTGAGTGTGAGGGGATGGAGGCCGAGTGAGTGTGAGTGTGAGGGGATGGGGCCGTGTGAGTGTGAGGGGATGGAGGCCGAGTGAGTGTGAGTGTGAGGGGATGGAGGCCATGTGAGTGTGAGTGTGAGGGGATGGGGGCCGTGTGAGTGTGAGTGTGAGGGGATGGAGGCCGTGTGAGTGTGAGGGGATGGAGGCCGTGTGAGTGTGAGTGTGGGAATGGAGGCCGTGTGAGTGTGAGGGGATGGAGGCCGTGTGAGTGTGAGGGGATGGAGGCCGTGTGAGTGTGAGGGGATGGAGGCCGTGTGAGTGTGTGTGTGAGGAGATGGAGGCTGTGTGAGTGTGAGTGTGAGGGGATGGAGGCCGTGTGAGTGTGAGGGGATGGAGGCCGTGTGAGTGTGAGTGTGAGGGGATGGAGGTCGTGTGAGTGTGAGGGGATGCAGGCCATGTGAGTGTGAGGGGATGGAGGCCGTGTGAGTGTGAGTGAGGGGATGGAGGCCGTGTGAGTGTGAGTGAGGGGATGGAGGCCGTGTGAGTGTGAGGGGATGGAGGCCAAGTGAGTGTGAGTGTGAAGGGATGGAGGCCGAGTGAGTGTGAGTGAGGGGATGGAGGCCGTGTGAGTGTGAGGGGATGGAGGCCGAGTGAGTGTGAGTGTGAGGGGACGGAGGCCGTGTGAGTGTGAGTCCGTGGATGGGGGCTGTGTGAGTGTGAGTGTGAGGGGATGGAGGCCAAGTGAGTGTGAGTGTGAAAGGATGGAGGCTGAGTGAGTGTGAGTGTGAGGGGATGGAGGCCGTGTGAGTGTGAGGGGATGGAGGCCGAGTGAGTGTGAGTGTGAGGCGACGGAGGCCGTGTGAGTGTGAGTGCGTGGATGGGGGCCGTGTGTGAGGGGATGGGGGCCGTGTGAGTGTGAGGGGATGGAGGCCGTGTGAGTGTGAGGGGATGGAGGCCGTGTGAGTGTGAGGGGATGGAGGCCGAGTGAGTGTGAGTGTGAGGGGATGGAGGCCGAGAGAGTGTGAGTGTGAGGGGATGGAGGCCGTGTGAGTGTGAGGGGATGCAGGCCGTGTGAGTGTGAGTGTGAGGGGATGGAGGCCGAGTGAGAGTGAGTGTGAGGGGATGGAGGCCGAGTGAGTGTGAGTGTGAGGGGATGGAGGCCTTGTGAGTGTGAGTGTGAGGGGATGGAGGCCGTGAGAGTGTGAGGGGATGGAGGCCGAGTGAGTGTGAGTGTGAGGGCATGGAGGCCGAGTGAGTGTGAGTGTGAGGGGATGGGGGCCGTGTGAGTGTGAGGGGATGGAGGCGGTGTGAGTGTGAGGGGATGGAGGCCGTGTCAGTGTGAGTGTGAGGGGATGGGGGCCGTGTGAGTGTGAGGGGATGGAGGCCGTGTGAGTGTGAGTGTGAGGGGATGGAGGCCGTGTGAGTGTGAGGGGACGGAGGTCGTGTGAGTGTGAGTGCGTGGATGGGGGCCGTGTGAGTGTGAGTGTGAGGGGATGGAGGCCGTGAGTGTGAGTGTGAGGGGATGGAGGCCGTGTGAGTGTGAGGGGATGGAGGCCGAGTGAGTGTGAGTGTGAGAGGATGGGGCCGTGTGAGTGTGAGGGGATGGAGGCCGAGTGAGTGTGAGGGGATGGAGGCCGTGTGAGTGTGAGGGTATGGAGGCCGAGTGAGTGTGAGTGTGAGGGGATGGAGGCCGTGTGAGTGTGAGTGTGAGGGGATGGAGGCCGAGTGAGTGTGAGGGGATGGAGGCCGTGTGAGTGTGAGGGGATGCAGGCCATGTGAGTGTGAGGGGATGCAGGCCGTGTGAGTGTGAGTGTGAGGGGATGGAGGCCGAGTGAGAGTGAGTGTGAGGGGATGGAGGCCGAGTGAGTGTGAGTGTGAGGGGATGGAGGCCGTGTGAGTGTGAGTGTGAGGGGATGGAGGCCGTGAGAGTGTGAAGGGATGGAGGCCAAGTGAGTGTGAGTGTGAGGGGATGGAGGCCGTGTGAGTGTGAGTGTGAGGGGATGGAGGCCGTGTGAGTGTGAAGGGATGGAGGCCAAGTGAGTGTGAGTGTGAGGGGATGGAGGCCGTGTGAGTGTGAGTGTGAGGGGATGGAGGCCGTGTGAGTGTTAGGGGATGGAGGCCGTGTGAGTGTGAGGGGATGGAGGCCGTGTGAGTGTGAGTGTGAGGGGATGGAGGCCGTGTGAGTGTGAGGGGATGGAGGCCGAGTGAGTGTGAGTGTGAGGGGATGGAGGCCGTGTGAGTGTGAGGGGATGGAGGCCGTGTGAGTGTGAGTGTGAGGCGATGGAGGCCGTGTGAGTGTGAGGGGATGGAGGCCGAGTGAGTGTGAGTGCGAGGGGATGGAGGCCGTGTGAGTGTGAGGGGATGGAGGCCGTGTGAGTGTGAGTGTGAGGGGATGGAGGCCGTGTGAGTGTGAGGGGATGGAGGCCGAGTGAGTGTGAGTGTGAGGGGATGGGGCCGTGTGAGTGTGAGGGGATGGAGGCCGTGTGAGTGTGAGGGGATGGAGGCCGAGTGAGTGTGAGTGTGAGGGGATGGAGGCCTTGTGAGTGTGAGTGTGAGGGGATGGAGGCCGAGTGAGTGTGAGGGGATGGAGGCCGTGTGAGTGTGAGGGGATGCAGGCCATGTGAGTGTGAGGGGATGCAGGCCGTGTGAGTGTGAGTGTGAGGGGATGGGGGCCGTGTGAGTGTGAGGGGATGGGGGCCGTGTGAGTGTGAAGGGATGGAGGCCAAGTGAGTGTGAGTGTGAGGGGATGGAGGCCGTGTGAGTGTGAGGGGATGGAGGCTGTGTGAGTGTTAGGGGATGGAGGCCGTGTGAGTGTGAGGGGATGGAGGCCGAGTGAGTGTGAGTGTGAGGGGATGGAGGCCGTGAGTGTGAGGGGATGGAGGCCGAGTGAGTGTGAGTGTGAGGGGATGGAGGCCGTGTGAATGTTAGGGGATGGAGGCCGTGTGAGTGTGAGTGTGAGGGGATGGAGGCCGTGTGAGTGTGAGGGGATGGAGGCCGTGTGAGTGTCAGTGTGAGGGGATGGAGGCCGTGTGAGTGTGAGGGGATGCAGGCCGTGTGAGTGTGAGTGTGAGGGGATGGGGGCCGTGTGAGTGTGAGGGGATGGAGGCCGTGTGAGTGTGAGGGGATGGGGGCCGTGTGAGTGTGAGTGTGAGGGGATGGAGGCCGTGTGAGTGTGAGGGGATGGAGGCCGAGTGAGTGTGAGGGGATGGAGGTCGTGTGAGTGTGAGTGTGAGGGGATGGAGGCCGTGTGAGTGTGAGGGGATGGAGGTCGTGTGAGTGTGAGTGTGAGGGGATGGAGGCCGTGTGAGTGTGAGGGGATGGAGGCCGTGTGAGTGTGAGGGGATGGAGGTCGTGTGAGGGGATGGAGGCCGTGTGAGTGTGAGTGTGAGGGGATGGAGGCCGTGTGAGTGTGAGTGTGAGGGGATGGAGGTCGTGTGAGTGTGAGTGTGAGGGGATGCAGGCCGTGTGAGTGTGAGTGTGAGGGGATGGGGGCCGTGTGAGTGTGAGGGGATGGAGGCCGTGTGAGTGTGAGGGGATGGGGGCCGTGTGAGTGTGAGTGTGAGGGGATGGAGGCCGTGTGAGTGAGGGGATGGAGGCCGTGTGAGTGTGAGGGGATGGAGGCCGTGTGAGTGTGAGTGTGAGGGGATGGAGGCCGTGTGAGTGTGAGTGTGAGGGGATGGAGGCCGTGTGAGTGTGAGGGGATGGAGGCCGTGTGAGTGTGAGTGTGAGGGGATGGAGGCCGTGTGAGTGTCAGTGTGAGGGGATGGAGGCCGTGTGAGTGTGAGGGGATGCAGGCCGTGTGAGTGTGAGTGTGAGGGGATGGAGGCCGTGTGAGTGTCAGTGTGAGGGGATGGAGGCGGTGTGAGTGTCAGTGTGAGGGGATGGAGGCCGTGTGAGTGTGAGGGGATGGAGGCCGTGTGAGTGTGAGGGGATGGAGGCCGTGTGAGTGTGTGAGGGGATGGAGGCCGTGTGAGTGTGAGCGGATGGAGGCCGTGTGAGTGTGGGGATGGAGGCCGTGTGAGTGTGCGTGAATGGGGGCCGTGTGAGTGTGAGGGGATGGAGGCCGTGTGAGTGTGAGTGTGAGGTGATGGAGGCCATGTGAGTGTGAGTGTGAGGGGATGGGAGCCGTGTGAGTGTGAGTGTGAGGGGATGGAGGCCGAGTGAGTGTGAGTGTGAGGGGATGGAGGCCGTGTGAGTGTGAGGGGATGGAGGCCGTGTGAGTGTGAGTGTGAGGGGATGGAGGCCGTGTGAGTATGAGGGGATGCAGGCCGTGTGAGTGTGAGTGTGAGGGGATGGGGGCCGTGTGAGTGTGAGTGTGAGGGGATGGAGGCCGTGAGTGTGAGGGGATGGAGGCCGTGTGAGTGTGAGTGTGGGGATGGAGGCCGTGTGAGTGTGAAGGGATGGAGGCCGTGTGAGTGTGAGGGGATGGAGGCCGTGTGAGTGTGAGTGTGAGGGGATGGAGGCTATGTGAGTGTGAGTGTGAGGGGATGGAGGCCGTGTGAGTGTGAGGGGATGGAGGCCGTGTGAGTGTGAGTGTGAGGGGATGGAGGTGTGAGTGTGAGGGGATGCAGGCCATGTGAGTGTGAGGGGATGGAGGCCGTGTGAGTGTGAGTGAGGGGATGGAGGCCGTGTGAGTGTGAGGGGATGGAGGCCAAGTGAGTGTGAGTGTGAAGGGATGGAGGCCGAGTGAGTGTGAGTGAGGGGATGGAGGCCGTGTGAGTGTGGGGGGATGGAGGCCGAGTGAGTGTGAGTGTGAGGGGACGGAGGCCGTGTGAGTGTGAGTGCGTGGATGGGGGCCGTGTGAGTGTGAGGGGATGGGGGCCGTGTGAGTGTGAGGGGATGGAGGCCGTGTGTGAGGGGATGGAGGCCGTGTGAGTGTGAGTGTGAGGGGATGGGGGCCGTGTGAGTGTGAGGGGATGGAGGCCGTGTGTGAGGGGATGGAGGCCGTGTGAGTGTGAGGGGATGGAGGCCGTGTGAGTGTGAGTGCGTGGATGGGGGCTGTGTGAGTGTGAGTGTGAGGGGATGGAGGCCAAGTGAGTGTAAGTGTGAAAGGATGGAGGCTGAGTGAGTGTGAGTGTGAGGGGATGGGGGCCGTGTGAGTGTGAGGGGATGGGGGCCGTGTGAGTGTGAGGGGATGGAGGCCGTGTGTGAGGGGATGGAGGCCGTGTGAGTGTGAGGGGATGGAGGCCGAGTGAGTGGGAGTGTGAGGGGATGGAGGCCGAGTGAGTGTGAGTGTGAGGGGATGGAGGCCGAGTGAGTGTGAGTGTGAGGGGATGGAGGCCGTGTGAGTGTGAGGGGATGCAGGCCGTGTGAGTGTGAGTGTGAGGGGATGGAGGCCGAGTGAGAGTGAGTGTGAGGGGATGGAGGCCGAGTGAGTGTGAGGGGATGGAGGCCGTGTGAGTGTGAGGGGATGCAGGCCATGTGAGTGTGAGGGGATGCAGGCCGTGTGAGTGTGAGTGTGAGGGGATGGAGGCCGAGTGAGAGTGAGTGTGAGGGGATGGAGGCCGAGTGAGTGTGAGTGTGAGGGGATGGAGGCCTTGTGAGTGTGAGTGTGAGGGGATGGAGGCCGTGAGAGTGTGAGGGGATGGAGGCCGTGTGAATGTGAAGGGATGGAGGCCGAGTGAGTGTGAGTGTGAGGGCATGGAGGCCGAGTGAGTGTGAGTGTGAGGGGATGGGGGCCGTGTGAGTGTGAGGGGATGGAGGCGGTGTGAGTGTGAGGGGATGGAGGCCGTGTGAGTGTGAGTGTGAGGGGATGGGGGCCGTGTGAGTGTGAGGGGACGGAGGTCGTGTGAGTGTGAGTGTGTGGATGGGGGCCGTGTGAGTGTGAGGGGATGGAGGCCGTGAGTGTGAGGGGATGGAGGCCGTGTGAGTGTGAGGAGATGGAGGCCGAGTGAGTGTGAGTGTGAGGGGATGGAGGCCGTGTGAGTGTGAGTGTGAGGGGATGGAGGCCGTGTGAGTGTGAGGGGATGCAGGCCGTGTGAGTGTGAGTGTGAGGGGATGGAGGCCGAGTGAGTTGAGGGGATGGAGGCCGAGTGAGTGTGAGTGTGAGGGGATGGAGGCCGAGTGAGAGTGAGTGTGAGGGGATGGAGGCCGTCAGTGTGAGGGGATGGAGGTCGAGTGTGAGTGTGAGGGGATGGGGGCCGTGTGAATGTGAAGGGATGGAGGCCGAGTGAGTGTGAGTGTGAGGGCATGGAGGCCGAGTGAGTGTGAGTGTGAGGGGATGGGGGCCGTGTGAGTGTGAGTGTGAGGGGATGGAGGCCGTGTGAGTGTGAGTGTGAGGGGATGGAGGCGGTGTGAGTGTGAGGGGATGGAGGCCGTGTGAGTGTGAGGGGATGGGGGCCGTGTGAGTGTGAGTGTGAGGGGATAGGGGCCGTGTGAGTGTGAGGGGATGGGGGCCGTGTGAGTGTGAGGGGATGGAGGCCGTGTGAGTGTGAGTGTGAGGGGATGGAGGCCGTGTGAGTGTGAGGGGACGGAGGTCGTGTGAGTGTGAGTGCGTGGATGGGGGCTGTGTGAGTGTGAGTGTGAGGGGATGGAGGCCGTGAGTGTGAGTGTGAGGGGATGGAGGCCGTGTGAGTGTGAGGGGATGGAGTCCGAGTGAGTGTGAGTGTGAGGGGATGGGGCCGTGTGAGTGTGAGGGGATGGAGGCCGAGTGAGTGTGAGGGGATGGAGGCCGTGTGAGTGTGAGGGGATGGAGGCCGAGTGAGTGTGAGTGTGAGGGGATGGAGGCCGTGTGAGTGTGAGTGTGAGGGGATGGAGGCCGAGTGAGAGGGGATGGAGGCCGTGTGAGTGTGAGTGGATGGAGGCCGAGTTAGTGTGAGGGGATGGAGGCCGTGTGAGTGTGAGTGTGAGGGGATGCAGGCCGTGTGAGTGTGAGTGTGAGGGGATGGAGGCCTCGTGAGAGTGAGTGTGAGGGGATGGAGGCCGAGTGAGTGTGAGTGTGAGGGGATGGAGGCCGTGTGAGTGTGAGGGGATGGAGGCCGTGTGAGTGTGAAGGGATGGAGGCCGAGTGAGAGTGAGTGTGAGGGGTTGGAGGCCGTGTGAGTGTGAGGGGACGGAGGCCGTGTGAGTGTGAGTGCGTTGATGGGGGCCGTGTGAGTGTGAGGGGATGGAGGCGGTGTGAGTGTGAGGGGATGCAGGCCGTGTGAGTGTGAGTGTGAGGGGATGGGGGCCGTGTGAGTGTGAGGGGATGGAGGCCGTGTGAGTGTGAGGGGATGGGGGCCGTGTGAGTGTGAGTGTGAGGGGATGGGGGCCGTGTGAGTGTGAGTGTGAGGGGATGGGGGCCGTGTGAGTGTGAGTGTGAGAGGATGGATGCCGTGTGAGTGTGAGTGTGAGGGGATGGAGGCCGTGTGAGTGTGAGTGTGAGGGGATGGAGGCCGTGTGAGTGTGAGTGTGGGTATGGAGGCCGAGTGAGTGTGAGTGTGAGGGGATGGAGGTCATGTGAGTGTGAGGGGATGGAGGCCGTGAGTGTGAGTGTGAGGGGATGGAGGCCGTGTGAGTGTGAGGGGATGGAGGCCGTGTGAGTGTGAGTGTGAGGGGATGGAGGCCGTGTGAGTGTGAGTGTGAGGGGATGGAGGCCGTGTGAGTGTGAGTGTGAGGGGATGGAGGCCGTGTGAGTGTGAGGGGATGGAGGCCGTGTGAGTGTGAGGCGATGGAGGCCGTGTGAGTGTGAGTGTGAGGGGATGGAGGCCGTGTGAGTGTGAGTGTGAGGGGATGGAGGCCGTGTGAGTGTGAGGGGATGCAGGCCGTGTGAGTGTGAGGGGATGCAGGCCGTGTGAGTGTGAGTGTGAGGGGTGGAGGCCGAGTGAGTGTGAGTGTGAGGGGATGGGGGCCGTGTGAGTGAGGGGATGGAGGCCGTGTGAGTGTGAGGGGATGGAGGCCGTGTGAGTGTGAGTGTGAGGGGATGGAGGCCGTGTGATTGTGAGTGTGAGGGGATGGAGGCCGTGTGAGTGTGAGTGTGAGGGGATGGAGGCCGTGTGAGTGTCAGTGTGAGGGGATGGAGGCCGTGTGAGTGTGAGGGGATGCAGGCCGTGTGAGTGTGAGTGTGAGGGGATGGAGGCCGTGTGAGTGTGAGGGGATGGAGGCCGTGTGAGTGTGAGTGTGAGGGGATGGAGGCCGTGTGATTGTGAGGGGATGCAGGCCCTGTGAGTGTGAGTGTGAGGGGATGGGGGCCGTGTGAGTGTGAGGGGATGGAGGCCGTGTGAGTGTGAGGGGATGGGGGCCGTGTGAGTGTCAGTGTGAGGGGATGGAGGTCATGTGAGTGTGAGGGGATGGAGGTCGTGTGAGTGTGAGTGTGAGGGGATGGAGGTCATGTGAGTGTGAGGGGATGGAGGCCGAGTGAGTGTGAGTGTGAGGGGATGGAGGTCATGTGAGTGTGAGGGGATGGAGGTCGTGTGAGTGTGAGTGTGAGGGGATGGGGGCCGTGTGAGTGTGAGTGTGAGGGGATGGGGGCCGTGTGAGTGTGAGGGGATGAAGGCCGTGTGAGTGTGAGTGTGAGGGGATGATGCCGTGTGAGTGTGAGTGTGAGGGGATGGAGGCCGAGTGAGTGTGAGTGTGAGGGGATGGAGGCCGTGTGAGTGTGAGTGTGAGGGGATGGAGGCTGTGTGAGTGTGAGGGGATGGAGGCCGTGTGAGTGTGGGGATGGAGGTCGAGTGAGTGTGAGGGGATGGAGGCCGTGTGAGTGTGAGTGTGAGGGGATGGAGGCCGTGTGAGTGTGTGGATGGAGGCCGCGTGAGTGTGAGTGTGAGGGGATGGAGGCTGTGAGTGTGAGGGGATGGAGGCCGTGTGAGTGTGAGTGTGAGGGGATGCAGTCCGTGTGAGTGTGAGTGTGAGGGGATGATGCCGTGTGAGTGTGTGAGGGGATGGAGGCCGTGTGAGTGTGAGCTGATGGCCGCCGTGCTGACAGTCGTGTAACCTCTATTCAGGTTTGGTGTGGGGGCCTGGGGATGGTGAGGACAGGAAGTGGGTGTTTGACTCTTGGGGTTCGTGGGGTGGAGGCTGAGTCACAGGAGTGGAGTGGGTGGAGGCTGAGTGTGGAGGACGTGGGTGGGGGTCGGTGGAGGCCGAGTCGTGGAGGACGTGGGGTCACGGGGCTGAGTCACGGGGCGGGGGGCGGGTGGAGGCTGAGTCACAGGAGTGGAGTGGGTGGAGGCTGAGTGTGGAGGACGTGGGTGGGGGTCGGTGGAGGCCGAGTCGTGGAGGACGTGGGGTGGAGGCTGAGTCACGGGGCGGGGGGCGGGTGGAGGCTGAGTCACAGGAGTGGAGTGGGGTGAAGGCTGAGTGTGGAGGACGGGGGTGGGGGTGGGGGGGAGGCCGAGTCCGTGGGGATGTGGAGGTTGGGAACAGCTGGAGGTGTGGGGTGAGGGAGCAGTGCCCCACGGTGAGTGTCGATGTGGAGTGGCGGGTGTGATTGGGGGTGTTGTCATGGTCCCCATGGTGGGCGGCGCCGTGCTCAGCCCCAGGGGAGCCGGGAAGCCACTCAGGGCGGCCAGGGCCGGGGCCTGGGCCGGGTGGCAGCTCGCTGGGAACCTCCGTGCTGAGCAGCAGCGCCCCTCGAGGGAAGCCGGGATGGCGGCGTGGCCCCCGGCCCCCGCAGGGGCTCCTGGCCAGCCCTGCCCTGGCCTCCTGGGCCCCCCACTGATCCCGGGCCTCCTGGGGGGCTGACACTCTGGCCCTGGACTGTCTCCCGAGGTTTCTTGTCTCCTTTGTGGTGTTTTTTTTTTCCAGACAAAGACCAAAGGTTCAGCGGGGGGTGGGGGCGCTGTGTTTGTTTGTTTTGCTTTTTTGCTTAGATTGTAATCCTGGTGATTATAGAATATCAAGAAGTAAAATCAACAAAGCCTTTCCCTTCCCAGCCTCCCCGCCTCGTTCCCGGTCCGCTGGCGCCACCTGGTGCCCACTGGCAGCAGCCCGCTCCAAGAGGGCCCAGCCGGGGCTCGGGACCTGGCCTGTGTGACCTGGGGGGCCCTGGGGTCCGCCCTGAGCTTTAGAGCCGTCGAGGGGAGGCCCGGGGGGGTGTGGGTGTGGGATGGCTTGAACACCAGGAGGCGCCCTCACGAAGGCAGCTGTGGCCTGTGTTCACCCCACCCCCATTCAGCTCAGACTGATCAAGCTGTAGGTGGCTGTGTACCGGGCGCCTGTGTTAGTCGGGCGGGGGCGGGGGGGGGGGGGCGCCCACAGGACAGGGGCCTGCAGGTGCGGCCACACGGATGGGAGAGCCAGGGGGGTGGGCAGCCCCCTCCGAGGCCGTCACCAGACGATCCGAGGGTTCCCACGCTAGCACTTTCATCTAGAATTGCACTCTTGGATGGAGAGTGAGTTTGCGCACCCAGGCTGCCTGTCTCCGGCCCCCGGGGAGCCAGCGAGGCCTGGGTGGAGAGCTGGCCACGTTACAGGAACCACCTAGGCAATTCTAGAAAGAAAACGGTCCCCAGGTCTCTCCCGGCAGCTGATTCTGCAGATTAGAGCCGTGCACCATGTGTTGTTGTCGTTTTAATTTTGGTATTAAGTAGCTGTACCAAGAGGTTGCAGTTCCTAAGTCAGGCAGGCAGTACAACGCACCGCGATCCTGTTCCCTGAGGAGGACTTTTTTCCACCCTCAGGTTTCTCGTTTGTTTTTATGCCAGTGCTGGGCTTGAACTCGGGGACACGCACTCCTTCTTGGCTTTTTCACTCAAGGCTGATGTTCTAGCACTTGAGCCACAGCCACTTCCAGTGGTTGCTGGTTATTTGAAAATGCAAGTGTCTCAAGACCTGTCTTCCTGGGCTAACTTTGAACCCCCACCAGATCTCAGCCTCCAGAGTAACTTGGATTACAAGCGTGAGCAACCAAAATCCAGCAAGAAACCTCTCTGGTGGTTTCCTGTCTCTCCCTGACTACGTGCTGCTCAGGGCTGCGCACTTACCCCGTCACAGACCCCCCCCCCCCCTTCCTCCTTCCTTCTCACCAGCTCTGGAGCTTTCCGCCCCTGTCCTGGGCCTGGCAGGCATCAAGAGCTGATGCCAAGCCCTGCCCTGCACCAAGGGAAGCTTGGGTTGCACTTGGAACTCATGGCTAATATGCAAATCTACAGATTTTTAAGCCTCTCGAAGACTCTGGACCACCTAATTAGAAGGAGCCAGCCTTCCTGTGGGCATGACCCCTGACCCCTGACCTCTGGCAGCCTGGAGCATCAAGGCTAGGCAGGGACCCAGAGCAGCAAGGAGGAAAGGATCAGTCTCTTGTCCCCCAGTCCCAAATGACCTGAAAAGGCTGGACAGACAGCTGGCCGCTCCCCCACACGCCCCTGCCGTCTCTGGGCCTGCACCAGGGCAGGGAGAAGGGGCGGATGTGGTGCTGGTGGCTCCCGGAAGTGGAGTAGCTGTCAGGGCTCCTTTAGCCAAATTGTGCTTTCAGCCTCCTAGACAATCAGAGCCGGGAGCACCACCACCGCCATGTGAAGCATCCCCAGACATCGTAACTCAGCAAATCGGGGTGATTCTGAGAGGCGGAGGGCGGGGCGAGGGGCAGGTCTTGAAACGCGGCACCCTGGGCTGTGAGCTTGGCGGGGTACTTTTTGTCTTGCTTCGGTTTTTAAGCTCTGTCCTTGCTGGGCAGTCCATCCCGACGTGCGGTGGGTGAATCTTCTAGGCTCGGAGGCTTGGGGGAGGGGTGACATTGGAATGGGGCCTGTGGCCCTGGTAGAAAGCGGGGAGTCCTAGGCCCCGCTTCCTCACTGCGCGAAGCAGCCCTGAAGCTCACGGAGGAGCCGCCACCCAGGGAGCGCACTCCATCCCAGCCCCTTCAGCTTCTGTGTTCCTGGAAATGAGATTTCTGCAAATGTTGTCCTGCGGACCAATGGGAGGATGCAAGCCGAGCCCCGAGCTCGGGGAAATTGAATAGTCCGTGGGTGTCTGGATATGAGAAGTTAAATCTAATGAAAATTTCATCCAGTTGAACCAAGAAATCAGAAGCAGGCCCTTTATTCCTGTCAACAAGAATACAGTGAAAATTAAACCAACGCAGCTGCCATTTCCCATTGACCTTGTTGCCATGACGACAGCCCACTGGCGTCAACAACTTGTAGGGCTCCAAGGGGCTTCATGCGCTTCCGGCAGCAAGAGCCGGCGATGCCCGCGGCACCCACCTCCCTCTCCACCCTGTGGCCAGCTCCCAAGTGGGTCGCCCCATGTCTGCATTGTCTGGGAACATCTCGATTTGTATTATTCCTGGACACAGCCACCGCGCCCCTTTGCTGTGTCCGAGGGGCCCGACATGAGCCGTCGAAATGGCCGCCCTCCGTAGGGCCTTCCCCAGGTGGCCGAGACTGGGGTGGCAGAACCAGATAAGCCTGAGGGAAAGGCAAGCCCCCCCGCACCCACCCTGCACCCCAGCACCGGGGACACAGACACCGCTGCGTGTCCTTGGAACCTGCTGCCACTGTGCTCAGAAAAAAAAGAAAGGCCAAATGTCCACGCGGGTGGGCAGGGTGGCATGTGCCGTTCCCATGGCAACCCAACCTCCGGCCGGACCTGTCCTGTCATCCTTCCAGCAGTGACTGCCCCACAGAGCACAAAGCGTGGGGGGCTGGCTGTCGCCAGCTCTGGGGGCTGCGGGGCCGAGGGGGCTCTAATTCACCGAGCGGAGGCAGGAACTGGAACTGTGATTAGTTTTTGTAGGTACTGGAGTTTGAACGCAGGGCTTCGTGCTTCCCAGCTCAGGCGTTCTACCGCTGACGCTGTGGCCCCTGGCCCTTTGCAGTTAGCTTGTTTATCAGGCAGGGTCTCTTGCTTTCGCCCTGCCAGCCTCCTGCCCCCAAGACGCCGGGGTTACAGGAGTGCAATGGCACCTGACCTTGTGAATGCACCTTTCTAACAGGGTCCCGGGGGATGAAGCTGCAGAGACACCTGGGAGCCAGCCCGGGGCATCTGGTGTGCTGCTTTGTTTCTCTTGGTACCAGTCTCAGTATTTTCGTTGTTAGTGTTCAGAGGCGTGAGCTCCAGGCGCGGGACTGCCAGAGCCAACAGAGGAGGGCTGAGCTGTGAACGTGGCCCATGAGCTGTCCCCTCCCGTCCACTCCAGCCCTCATTACACACAGAGGACAAAGTGGTGATGAGGGGCCCTGCCCTCCTGATCCAGAAAAGCAGGGGGACTTCCAGGCGGGGGTGATAAATTGAGCTGGATTGTATTGGGGAGAAGATGGCGGCGTAGGAGAGTACCTAGAAAGCCCCTTATGGCACAGCTCCGTGTGTGCGCCTGAAATCTGGGCCTCACAAGTGCTCATTGGACGTGTTGGCTTGCTACCCAGTTCCAGCTTCCTGCTGGTTAACTGGAGCTAAGAGTCTAGCTGGGATTGCAGGCATGCGCCACCCGCCGCACCCGGGAATGAGCTGTTCACCTTTGACCACACGGGGGCGCCCTCGGGAGGCCCCTGCCAGGTGCTTGCCCTCGATGGGCGTAGCCTCTCCAAATGTTGAGGAATAACTCTCCACTTGTAAACCACCCCGACCCTGGGGGGTGGGGACAGCAGCGCAAACCAGACCGGGGCAGTGCTGCAGATGGGCGTCATGGGGTTGGGCTAAAGCACCAGAACCTGCCGCCTCACCGCTCTGGAGGCCCGACTTCAGGGTGGGCTCGGAAGGGCCTCCCTCCCTGGCCAGCAGAGCTCTGCTTGATGCCCGGGTGTCTCTGCCTCCCCTCCCTCCTCAGGGCACCGCGCCTGTCAGACAGAGGCCCTGTCATGTGACTTGTTTATTAATGTCCTCCTTAAAGGTCTGACTCCAAGGACAGTCACCCCGGGATAGGGAGCCGTCCCTGGCTCAGCCTCAGGGTCTCCGTGCCTTCCTGAGACCCGGGCATGGATGCCCTTGGTGGGCAGCTGCCCAGTGCTGGAGACGCCCACCTGTTCATCCAGCCCTCTCCCCCACACCTCCGCATCTCCGGATCCCTCTCTCCACACAGCTGGACTCCTCTTGGGGAAATTAGTCTTCAGAAGGTAGCATGAGCCACATGCTGCTGTGGTTGATTTCATTGCCATTATTCATCTTAGAGGAAGCCGACTGGCTGTGGGTCGTAATTAGGGTAAACATGTTGGACAGGCTCTGGAGTGGGCTGGTGGGTCGCCGTATCACGTGGCGCACACACGCACACGCGCGCACACACACACCCCACAGGTCCTCAGCACAGCCATGTCAAGGTCAGCCTGGCACGGGGGCAGCCACAAGAGGGCGCCCTTGTGGCATCCTGCTTCTCCGTGGTGGGTGGCCCATGCCGTCTTCCCAGATGATTCTGTCCTATCAACATCTGGGTAGACCAGCTTCTCCCACTCGGTGCCTGTCCTTCTTCTCGGGCACTTTCTTTGTCCCAACCCCCCAGGTGCACCGATGCTCGTCCGGCCGGGGCATCTCCGGGGACATGAATGGAGGCGGCCCGCTGTCTGGGATTTGGCTCCCACTAGGCCCCAGCACTCAGGCGGCCCACCTGGCCTAGAACCAGACACGGTGAGCGGAGAAGACAGAGGTGACTCCTCTTCCTGGGAGTCCCTGAGCCTTCCCGTGGTGCCTCACAGGCCGTGTCTGATCCTAGCACTTGATCGAGCACACTTGCGTGAGTTCCCTTTTGCTGCTTTGATAAAGAAAGAGACTGCGAGGCCAGAGCCGGGGCGGCCGGCATGCGCATTTATTAACCTTCCTTTCCTAATGCGATTTTCCCCCTTTAGAAATCTCCTTTCCCGCTGATTCATTACACGTGGGGAAGCCGAGCATGACATGTTAAAAGCTGTCTTGATGGGTTTTGATATTCAGTACTAACAGCTCACCACCTGGGGGGGGGTTCTCTCCCTCCCCTCAGAGGGGGGAAAGGCAATCTGCATATTGGATGTGCCAAGACAGTAGGTAATTTGCATTAAGCATCCAGAAATTCTCTGCCTGCAATCTGTCGCCCTTCACTGGGTTTTCGTTTTATAACCTTCAAAGCCTAAGGAAGGGAGAAAGAGCCACAAGATGGAGCCACTGCACTCGGGCAGGGGCTGGAGGAAAAACAGACCCATGCCACAGAGGTCAGGGCAGAGGTGGATGGTCAGATGTGCCAGAAGGTTCTTCCTGCCCACCAGACCCCAGATGAAGCCCCTGACTGCGGTCTGAAGCGTTGGTGGAAGCCAGCAGCGGGGCTCCTGGGGACAGCACTGCCCTCCAGACAGCCAAGTGACACCCACGCCTGCAGTCCTCGCTACTCAGGAGCCCGAGACCTGAGGATGCGGTTCAGAGTCAGCCCCGGCAGAAAAGTCCGCAAGACTCTGATCTCCAATGAACCACCAAAAAAAGCAGGAGTGGGGGGTATGGCCCAAGTGGTAGAGCGCCAGCCCCAGCTGGGTTCAGGGGCAGGACAGAGCTGGGTGCTCCCATCCTGGAGGCCTGTAGTTACAGACCTCCCCCCAGTCCCACACAGGGGTCTGCAACGTTCCAGACCAGTGATGCACAGTTTCTAGATTGGGGTCTCTGGGTCACAGCAGGGCTGGGATGGACCATTGAGACAGGCCCCCGCAGCGCCATCCAGCCCTGCCCTTCATCCCCGCCTGCGGTGTGGCTGACTTCTCTCCTCATCTGCACTTTCCCCTCTGGAAAGTGAGTCAGGAAAGGCCCTGGGTCAGGGAGAGCCCTGGGCATGGGACCCGGCCAGGGAGCGCAGACCCCTGGTGCTTTGCCGCGTCTTCTCTGTGGACTGCTAGGTAGCAGACACTTTGAGACAAGGGCCCTGTGAAGATGGTGGGACTTCCCTTCCAGTCAAGAGGCTCAGGGTGGATAAACTCAGATGGGTCTGACCGCAGCACCCCCGGACCGCTGGAGAAATGGAGGTGATGCTCACTGGCACCTGAAGGGGGACCCACAGTGCCACCCAACCGGCGCCTGAAGGGGGAGCCACAGTGCCACCCAAGCTGGAGGTGGTGATCACCGGAGCCTGAAGGGGGAGCCACAGTGCCACCCAAGCTGGCTGTGATGCTCACCGGAGCCTGAAGGGGGAGCCACAGTGCCACCCAAGCTGGCTGTGATGCTCACCGGAGCCTGAAGGGGGAGCCACAGTGCCACCCAAGCTGGCTGTGATGCTCACCGGAGCCTGAAGGGGGAGCTACAGTGCCACTGTCCCACAAAGAACAGGGCAGGCGCAGGAACACCTGGCCAAGCAGTCCGCACCAGCCAGAAGGAGAGGGTCCGGGACAGAATGCCCACCCAAGCACGCGGCACGCCAGGCCCCACGGGAGCTCTGGGTGTGGCTGTGACGTGGGCCAGACGGCGCCTTCTTCCCTGGGCTGAGCGCGCTGGGGACCTCTCGGCACGAAGCTCCCTTCCCCAAGCCCCACCTGTGACTTCGGGGCAGGGCCGGCGGCGCGGGCCTCCTGCCTGGTGTCCTGACCGTCACCCCTGTGGCCGGGACCGCCAGTGGCAAGCCGGCCTCCGTGGCTCACGCCTTTCATCTTAGCTACTCCAGAGGCCGATATCCGATGACCACGGTTTGAAGCCAGCCCGGGCAGGGAAGTCCGTGAGACCCTTATCCCCAATCAGCCAGCCCAACACGGAAGGACTGTGTGGAAAATGAACCATGCAACGTGTGGGTGGGGCTGGGGGGGGGAACATGGAGAGAGCGAGGGAAGGGGTGAAGGAGGGACACTGTCCAAAGAGAAATGCACTCTTCGCCTGGTTCGTGCAATTGTCACACCTTATAACAACAATTTAATACAACTTAATATAATAGCAATTCGAGTGTGGCTCAAGTGGTAAAGCCCCAGCCTTGAGCAAAAAATGCTGAAGGACAGTGCCAAGCTCTGAGTTCAAGCCTCAGTACCTGCAACCATGGTTTTTTGTTGTTGTTTGTTTGTTTGTTTTAAGTCAGGGGTCTTGGACTTGGGGGAAACAAAACCATAACTCTGCAGATCACTCACGATGAAGAAAGGGCAGGGCAGGGGAGGGGAGGGGAAGGGAGGGGGGGCAGGGGCCTCCACCTCCTCCTCACCCTTAGCCGTTTCCCTGGAGTCCGCCAGCAGAGGGGGCTCAGCACCGTGAGGGCCTCAGGCCACCCATGTGCCCCATCCAGTCCCTCCCCTGAGCCCATGACCTCTGAACTCTGACTCCCCCCTCCCACCCCCTTGCCTCTCTTTCCACAGTCCATGGCATCAAGTGGACCTGTAGCAACGGGAACAGCAGCTCGGGCTTCTCGGTGGAGCAGTTGGTCCAGCAGATCCTCGACAGCCACCAGACCAAGCCCCAGCCTCGGACGCACAACTGCCTGTGCACGGGCAGCCTGGGTGAGCCGGGGCCTGGGGGGCAGGCAGCGCCGCGGTACGGGGGCACGGGGGTTCTGCCGTGACGGCCACCAAGCACCCTGGACGTCCAGGCCGGCCCTCCACCCGGGTCCTGCCCCATGAGGCCCACTCTGTAGCCCACTTTGGGCGAGAGAGAGCAACCTCCAGAGAGGCGGCCGGCATCCTGGGGCGTGGAGAGGATGGGGCTTGGGGCCTCTGTCCACCCGGCACCCACTCCTCGGTAGAGGGGTCCTAGGGTGTTTCTGGAACCTCTGCCTGAGGGGTTGGGACCGCTCAAGTGAACCCTGTTTTTTTTTTTTTTTTTTTGGCCAGTCCTGGGCCTTGGACTCAGGGCCTAAGCACTGTCCCTGGCTTCTTCCCGCTCAAGGCTAGCACTCTGCCACTTGAGCCACAGCGCCGCTTCTGGCCGTTTCCTGTATATGTGGTGCTGGGGAATCGAACCTAGGGCCTCGGGTATACCGAGGCAGGCACTCTTGCCACTAGGCTATATCCCCAGCCCCATGAACCCTGTTTTTAACCTCCACCTCCTCCGTGCATGGAAGGCCTCCCGCACACTCCATCTAAATGCACCTGCTTTTCCAATGGTGGCATCTGCTCTTTGAACTGCACCTCTCCGCCCCCAGCCCCACCCCCACCCCGGCTGCCTTACTTTGATGTTCCCACCCGAGGGCCCGGCCACTGCTCCGCCGGGTCTTACACACTGAGGACACTTGGCCGTGTGGCCACAACAGAATCAGGAAGAGTTCACGCATTTATCAAAAGCCAGGTGACACCTAGTGAAGGGAATGGAAATAATGACAGTGAATCCCAGAGGCCAGGGAAGAGGAGCTGCAATGTGGGCCAGAAATGCTCCGTTTCTGGAATATTCTCTTCCCAGCCTCTGGCCTCCGGGGCTCGGGATATCGGAGGATTTTCGCCCCCTCAGTGAGCTGAGGCAGGTCCAGGCTTAGATGGTAGAGAGGGTAGACTTGAATCCCTTTCTGCCTCTGATCAGGATCTGGAACATTCTTTGTTCCTTGGGGTCTGAGAGCCGAGGTAGAGAAAGCATATTCCCATCATCTCCCCCATCAACCGCTGGCTCCCAATCTCCGCAGGCCAGGGGCTCCTGGAGTCACTGCACAAGCAGCCAGAAGCAGGTGCAGCAAGCTGGGTGGGGGCGGGGACCCAGTCACGTGATCACCGCAAGCCCAGACCCATGGGCCCAGTCCCTCCAGCCAGTAAGCACTTCCCAGGGGGGCCTGGGGGGTGGAGGCCCGGACGGTGGAGGCTCTTTCCCTGGGAGGCCTCCCCCTCCTCGCCCCACTTCAACATGCCAGATGACATTATTGGAAAATCATGTCAAAGCCAGCACCAGGGCTCACGCCGGTCACCCTAGCTACTCAGGAGGCGGAGTTCTGAGGATCACCATTCAAAGCCAGCCCAGACAGAAAAGTCCAAGAGACTCTTATTTCCAATTCACCACCACCCCCCCCCCAAAAAAAAACTGCCGGATGTAGAGCTGTGGCTCAAAAGGTAGAGCGGTAGCCTTGAGCACAAAAGCTTAGGGACAGTACCTGGGCCCTGAGCTCAAGCCCCAGGACCAGCACATACACACAAAAGGAAGAGTGCCGAGGCCCCTGGCCCCGGGGGTGGGGTCTGTGGTCTGCTTGGGGACAGGGCTGACCGGAGTCCCAGCTCTGACCCTGTCTGTCTGTGTGTGTGTATGTGTGCGTTTGTATGTGTGTGTGCGTGTGGCCGTGGGTGTGTGCGTGCTGTGCACTGATCTCTGCAGGAGCGGGCAGCAGCGTGCACCACAAGTGTAACAGCGCCAAGCACCGCATCATCTCGCCGAAGGTGGAGCCCCGGAGCGGGGGCTACGGGGGCCCCGCGGAGGTGCAGCACAACGACGTGTCGGAGGGCAAGCACGAGCCGGGCCACGGCAAGAGCGCCAGCCGGGAGAAGCGGAATGGCAAGGTGGCCAAGCCCGCGCTGCTGCACCAGAGCAGCACCGAGGTGTCGTCCACCAACCAGGTGGAGGTCCCCGACACCACCCAGAGCTCCCCGGTGTCCATCAGCAGCGGCCTCAACAGCGACCCCGACATGGTGGACAGCCCCGTGGTCACGGGCGTGTCCAGCATGGCGGTGGCCTCCGTGATGGGAGGCTTGTCCCAGAGCGCCACGGTGTTCATGTCCGAGGTCACCAGCGAGGCCGTGTACACCATGTCCCCCACGGCCGGCCCCAACCACCACCTCCTCTCGCCGGACGCTTCTCAGGGCCTCGTCCTCGCCGTGAGCTCCGACGGCCACAAGTTTGCCTTTCCTACCGCGGGCAGCTCGGAGGGCCTGTCCATGCTGCCCAGCAACGTGTCCGAAGAGCTGGTCCTCTCCACCACCCTCGACGGTGGCCGGAAGATTCCAGAGACCACCATGAACTTTGACCCTGACTGCTTCCTCAATAACCCCAAGCAGGGCCAGACGTACGGGGGCGGGGGCCTGAAGGTGGAGATGGTGAGCGCCAACATCCGCCACTCGCCGCCCGCCGAGCGGGGCTTCGGCTTCACCGGCGTCCTCGCCAAGGAGATCAAGACCGAGGACACGTCCTTCGAGCAGCAGATGGCCAAGGAGGCCTACTCGTCCTCGGCGGCGGCCGCGGGCTCCGGCTCCCTCACGCTGAGCGCCGGCTCCAGCCTCCTGCCGTCGGGGGGCGGCCTGAGCCCCAGCACCACCCTGGAGCAGATGGACTTCAGCGCCATCGACTCCAACAAGGACTACGCGGCCGGCTTCAGCCAGCCTGGCCACAGCCCCCACATCCACCAGACCCCGTCCCCCAGCTTCTTCCTGCAGGACGCCAGCAAGCCCCTCCCCCTCGAGCAGAACGCCCACGGCGGCCTGAGCGACTCGGGGGGTGCCTTCGTGATGCCCACGGTGAAGACCGAGGCCTCCTCGCAGACCAGCTCCTGCAGCGGCCACGTGGAGCCCCGGCTGGGCGCGGCCTCCTCGCTGCACCTCATGCAGTTCCAGGCCAATTTCCAAGCCATGGCGGACGGGGAGGTCACCATGGAAACCTCGCAGGCCGCCGAGGGGGGCGAGGTGCTGCTCAAGTCCGGGGAGCTGCAGGCCTGTGGCTCGGAGCACTACCTGCAGCCCGAGAGCAACGGGGTGATCCGCACCGCGGGCGGGGTCCCCATCCTCCAAAGCAACGTGGTCCAGGGGCTCTACCCGGTGGCCCAGCCCAGCCTGGGCCACGCCTCCAACATGGAGCTCAGCCTGGACCACTTCGACATCTCCTTCAGCAACCAGTTCTCCGACCTGATCAACGACTTCATCTCGGTGGAGGGGGGCGGCAGCACCATCTACGGGCACCAGCTGGCGTCGGGGGGCAGCGCGGCGCTCTCGCAGTCGGAAGACGGGGCGCGCGCCCCCTTCACCCAGGCCGAGATGTGTGTCCCTTGCTGCAGCCCCCAGCAGGGCAGCCTGCAGCTGAGCAGCGCGGAGGGCGGGGCCGGCACCATGGCCTACATGCACGTGGCCGAAGTGGTCTCAGCCGCCTCCGCCCAGGGCACCCTGGGGATCCTCCAGCAGAGCGGACGGCTGTTCATGGTGACTGACTATTCCCCAGAGTGGTCCTACCCCGAGGTAAGCCTGCCCTCGGCCTGCCTCCACTTGGGGATCGCGTGTGCAGGCCCCCGCCCTTGGGCGGAAGCCCTGGGGACGACGCTGCCCCCCCCCCACTCCCGCCCCACCACAGTGGTCCCCACTCCTGGCTGTAGCAAGGCGCTTGGAGCCAGGGCCGTCCTTGGCTCTGCCTGGGCCCTGTGGCGCGGTGCCCCGGGACTTTGCTTTGCCTTTCTTTTCTGTTCGATTTTATTTTCCTTCTTTCTATTTGTTTGTTTTTGTTTTTGCGTTTGGAGGGCTTTTTATTTTTTATTTCTTGGCTTATTTTCTGGTGTTCATTTGTTTGGAGAAAGGAGTCTTGGAGCTGCCATAAAAGCAATCCGCAATCGCTCTGTTGGGCCAATGTTGGGCCCTCCCCCCTCCACTCCTGGCTGCAGTGAGCACACTGAACAAACAAAGCCGTCCCCCGAAATCAGAGGGGAGGAGACTCTGGGGATCCCCTGCAAAGAAAGGCAGGTCACATGACCCCGCTTCCAATCTGACCCCACAACACACGCCCGGAGCCCGCTGGCCTCCCCGGCACGGCCTGTGGGAGCCAAGGCCCCAAAGACTGGAAGAGAAGGGAGGTGTCTAGACAGACCCTGCTGCCCGGACGCCATGGCTCCGTGCAGAGCGTGGGTAAAAATGGAGAGGCAGGTGCCACGCGTGGACGCTCAGGAGTGTGAGGCTGGGGCTGGATGGGCTGGGTTCGAATCCTGGAACGAAGTATCCACCATAGCTGCTTAGAGCTAGAGTGGCCATCCTCCACTGGGTTGGTGTGAAGGGGGGACCAGCAAGGACTAACCTAGCACAGGGCCTGCATCCTCCACCCTCCCCTCCATCCAGTCCCCGTCCCTTGGGAAGACCCCAGGAAAGACCTCCTAGGCTTCCCCCCAGAGGGGCTCAACACCCACCCTGCTCCTGTCTGTCGGCACACGAGGCTCAGAAGTGTTGTCAGTGCCCCCCACAGTTCCCGAGGCCCTGGGCAACTGGTCCCCAGCAGGCTTGGGGCAGCAACTGGCAGGGCTTCGGAGGAAGTGCAGAGGTTCCCTCTGACCTTACTCTTGGACATCTGACTCTCTGGGCCTCAGTTTCTCCAGGGGTGCATAGCTGAGAGGGAGTGGGCTTGGGGTACCCTAAGTCTTAGGATCCGAGAAAGTGGAACCCCCAGAACGCATAGACGCTCACTGCAGGCCACATCTTGCAGGAGCTGGGCGGTGGGGGCCTGGGACTATAATAAGCACAGGTCCTGTTTGACGCTGTTGGCAGCGCTTGACCACTTTGAGCCTTTGGGGCTCAGATGAGGGGGGCATCAGTCGGCCTTTCCCAGCTCGACAGTCCCTGAAAATTCATCTCAGAGACAGTCAGTTCAGTGGCTCGCCACCAGAGGGCGGCACGGCCACAGCAAACCGCAGCAGCGGCGCCGCTCCGGCCGGGCTTCCCAGAAGCCCTTGGGGTTTCCAGAGGCTCTGGAACAAAAGCAGCTCAGCCATGTTGAGCTGGGAGGGGGGCGGTGGCGGGGACGACACATGTGCAGGACCCCCCCCCACCCCCCTCCCCTCGGCCTCCAAGGCCCCCGCAGCGCTGGCCACCACCCTCCTCCTCGCCCGCCTCGGGTTCTGCAGCAGCAATGCCTCTTCTCCTGACGCAGTGCGCCCTGGGCCTCCCCCGCCCCCCCCCCCCCACCCACACACCCGCCCTTCACCTGGCCTCCTCCAAGACCAGCAGGAGGCTGAGTCCTGCGGCAGCCTGGGCCCGCCGAGTGCAGAGCGGGCTCTGCGGCCAGGCAGGTGGCGGGGGCCTCACTTCCTAGACTGCAATACGGGGCCGGGGGGCCGGGGGGGGGAGCACCGGTCACTCAGAACCCCAGTGGTTTCCCAGACACTCGCAGGCCATTCTGCTGGCTCTTTTTCTGAGTGTCATCCCCGCCCCCCAACACACACACACACACACACACACACACACACACGCACGCATGAGGACTCCCAGGTCCCCAGCATGTGCCCTGACCCTCCAAGGGCACAGAGACCTCGGATGCATCTGCTGCTCCTTCCCTGCCCCCTCCCCTCCCCGCACCTCCTTCCTGCGTCACCTCCCACCCCGGCTCCCATCCCGTCACCACACCAACGGGCAGAGTGCAATTACAGCCCTCAGGCGGGTGCCCACGTCACCCTCCACTCAGCTCAGCCAGGAGAGTGGTTGCCATGGGAACGGTCGTCTGAACTGATGGGTGCTGAGACTTCCCGCAGTGGTTTCCATGGAGAAGGTCCTGATGTTCTCCAGCAATTTCCGCAGTTCTTTGTCTCCCCCTCCCCCTCCACACACAGTGCAGCCCCAGCATCAGCTGTTGATTGGGGTCATTATTCTTTGTTCCCTCACATGGTGATTGTCTTTCAGTGGCCTTTTGCAGTCTCTCTCCCACAGCCCTAGGGTCCAGAAAGGATAGTGTCCCAAGCATGGCTCTGGATTTTCTGGAGAGCTCAGCCAAGCACCCCCTCCCAGCCCCCAAGGCTCCCTGAGCACACATATGCCAGAACCAAAGGCCCAGAGGGTGGGTGGGGGGAGGGAGGCCAATGCCACCCGGAGGGACAGGGCCACTCGCCTGGGGACACGGTCCTGAGCCCTGGCTCGCTGCCCCCACTCCTTGGTTGCCCCAAAGTGACTTCTCTCTGAAGCCATCCTAGCCCAGATGGCTCTCTGGGAGCGCTGGGATACACCTAGGAGGACGAGCCTTTTCCTACTCAGCCGTGGGGTGTCCCTTCACCCCCCCTCATGGAGGGGTGTCCCTTCACCCCTTTCCTGGAAATGCAGGTGCTCCTGGTACCAGAGGCCATCTTCCCCAGCCACGACCCCGTTCTGCGAGCCCTGGGTGGCCTCTGGAAGAATGAGCAGGGACCTCGGGGAAGTGGGGAAGGACGAGGGACTGACCACAGAAGAGGGTCTTGGCTGGCCTGGGGGCCCAGCAGGAGAGCTGGGCCTGGCCCCCGGCCGCGGGACCCTTGGGTCTGGAGGGGAGACGCCGGCCTTCCTGGCCTGGCCACCAGATGGCGCTCTCCACCCTGCCCAGCGCTGCTCTCCGCCCCCCTGCAGGGAAAGGTGTTTACTTGTTTGGGGGTGGGGTGGAGGCGCCTCTGGGGTGGGTCCACCTGAGGTCAGCCAGGAGAGCCAGAGGCCAGCACCTCGCCCTCTGCATCCTGGGAAGAGGCTCCCTGTCGGAGCGACCGGCCCCTCTTCCTGGCTCAGCTGTCAGTAAGTAGGGGACCTACAATGCCCGGCCTGCCTGGGGCTCTGGTGAGAGGAGGTGCTATTCATCACCCGCAGGAACAAAGGCCTTGAAACAGGACAGCCAGACTCTGGGGCTGAAGGCTGCTCGCCCAGCTTTGCAGGGCCCCCCCCGGGCTGCCCCACGAGGAGGCCAGGGAGAACCCAGCTTTTGGGATGCTCTGCCACCCTGGGGACTTGGGGGTCTGGGGCCAGGATCCTTCTCCCAGCCCGGCTGCAGGGTCTGGTCCCTGCATGTGCAGGTCCGGGGAGGACTCTGCACAGCACCTCACACAGGCAGGGTCCCAAGGCTCAGTCCCTTCCCCAAGCCACACCTCGGATACCCAGGACAGCCTCTGAGGCCCTCCAACTGGGAGCCCTTCACCCCATCTTTCTACAATCTTGACCCCTGTTTCTTGGGCCCCTCCCCTGGCCATATCCCACAATGCCTCGGGGCCCCCCTGGGGTGACCCTAAGATGCCCAGACCTTAGAATTTCTACCTCTTTCCACAAGGACATGACAGAAAGTCCTTTCTGTCCTGGCTGCTTCCTTTCTGGGATTCTGGCTGGCCGGTTTTTTTCAGGTGCTCTCCCCACCCCCACCCTCCCCGCCTGGTTACTGTCTGGGACTTTTAAGTTGTGCTGGGCTATTTGGGGGCCACTCCCAAGGTTAGGGGAACCCAGCAGTGGTCCTGGAAGAGATGTTTGCACCATTCAGGCCTGGCTGGGCGGTTAGGGTGTGGCCCAGGATTCTGCATCTTTCCCCAGCCACCCCCTCCTGAGCAAGCGTCTGTGGGGGGACCTTCCCTGGGCTGCACCCTGGGCCTGGCGGCTCCACCTCTGTCCCTCTCTGCCCCCTCCAGGGAGGAGTGAAGGTCCTCATCACAGGCCCGTGGCAGGAAGCCAGCAATAACTACAGCTGCCTGTTCGACCAGATCTCAGTGCCTGCATCCTTGATCCAGCCCGGGGTGCTGCGCTGCTATTGCCCAGGTGAGAAGGGGCCGGCCCCACCCTCAACCGCGAGCAGGAGGTGGGGGACGGGACGGGCTGAGGCCCGGGCTCAGCAGGCCTCGAGCTAGTTCAGTCACAACTATGTCATTCATCATCTGGGGTCATGGACGCCATGTTGGGTAGGACACACAAGGCAGGCTCAGCCGGGGACACCCAGGGACACAGAACCAGGCAGAGGGTGTGGCCTCCGGGGGCGGGGGGGGAGGGGGGGGAGGAGAGGAGGAGGAGGAGATGGGGAGCTCCCCCAAGGAGTGCCCCAAGGGTCCTGGCTGGCTTTTCTAGGACAACATTGAGGCTTGAACTCAAACCTTGGTGCTCTCATGTGGTTTTTTGGCTCTTGTTTCTTCACTCAAAGCCAGCACTCTACCAGTTGAGCCAGAACCCCCGCTTCTGACTTTTCTTTCTGGTAAATTGGGGATAAGAGTCTCATGGACTTTCCTATCCAGGCTGGCTTTGAACCTCGATCCTCACATCTCATCCTCTTGAATAGCTAGGCATGAGCCACCAGTGCCCAGCTTTGACTGGGATCTCTTTCAAAAACCTAACTTAGGGACCCCCACTCAGGACCACCGTCGGAGGAAGCTGAGGGCGCTGGGGGCGGAGGCCGTACCTCTCTCCCCCAGGCCTTCCTCCTGCCTGGCTTGGGTGCCTGTCTAGTCTTGGCCTTGGCCTCTGGCCGTCTCTGCCCCCCAGTGGCCTCTGGGAGGGCAGGGCTGGCGTCTTTTCCTGGTCACCATTGTGTGACATTGTCTGGCATGTCAAGAGGGTCCTGGCTGGGGAGGGGGGTCTGGGAAGGAATCGCCGAGTCTCTGGGAGTCTGCAGGCAGCTTTAAAAAAACAAGCTTTCTGCTCCCGGGCTAGAACAGCAGGGACCCCATGGCCTAACCGGTCTCCCACCCTGGGCAGCCCTGGGCAGCGGGGGTGGCCATGCAAACGGCCTGGGCAGTGATCAGGAGAAGCAGACCACAGTGAGGAGGTAGGAGTTGCGAAGGGAAGAGGGGCCGGCTTCACGTCATCTGACGCCCCAGAGCTGGTTAACAGGAGAGGGGCAGGAGGGAGGAAGAGAAATCGAGGCTCCAGACCATGAGCAGAACAGGCCTCCCGCTTCCATGTGGGCTTCTCCAGCGTGTGCTGGGCCTGTGTGCTGTGCCCGCCCCGGGTCTTCCTGTGCGGCTCTGCCCCGGCCTGAAAGCCAGAGCCCACGCCCTGCCGTGCGCACACCTCGCCTCCGCCTGGCTCCCCAGCCCGGCCTCTTCCCGCACCAGCAACAAGGCCCACCAGGCTCCCGGGCTCCAGGAGGTCCTGCTGGGCCTGGACAGCAGCCAGCCGGGTGGGAGCTGGGCCGGCCACCACGGCACGACCAAAGGACAGCGTGCTATTAAACTGTCTGCTTATCGCCTGTTGCTGGAAGGGGACTCGCCGGGCTATGAATAGACGCCACTTCCTGTGCCTGCCTCTGGCTGGCTGCAGACGGGGGCCTTGAGTCAGTTACCTGCCCAAGGGCAGGCAGGCCTCTGGGTGCCCTGTCCACCCAGAAGGCTGGGGCGGCAGTCGACCACTCTGGGGGGACCCTAGACATCCAGATCCCCACCTTGGTGGCTTTAGCTTGAAGGTTGGCCTCCCTGACCCCTGAGGTTCCACTTTTCCATGACCCCCCGCCTTCCAGATGCAGGAGAGAGTGAACTGAGAGAAGGCTCGGGAACATCTGGCTCCTGCAGGAGGCCTGCGAGCTGCTTCCCTGGGGGAGGGGGAGGAGCGGGAAGCAGGGCTGTGGGGTTCTCAGGAGGCCATTGGCTGGCCTCACCACACTTCTGGGTCCCCAAAGTTGGCAAAGCAGGGCCTCTGCCAGGCCCCCCCCCCAGACATCCTCCTAGCATGAGCTCCATGTTCCTGGGGTACACAGCCCCTTGTGTGCCGTGAACCCCCAAGGGAGCATGGCTTCATTCATTCGAGACCAGCGGTTTAGACCCCAGGCTGGAGCTCCGGGAGTTGCGCATGTCAGGGCTGGCCACTGGCCCCCTCCCTGGAGAAGGGCAGGGAGAGGTGTAGTGCCTGGCAGCCACGGACGGGAAGACAGCGTTCAGAGCATCTTCCCCTCGCAGTGGCTTGCCCCAAGCAAAACGCAGGGATTTGACAGCCGGCACAGAGGCGGCTTCAGACACGCGGTGGCCGGCCCCGGCTCAGGGCCGGCCGGGCAGGTGAGGCTTGGGACAGTGTGACGCATGGCACCCAGCAGGCTGTCCAGTTTCCCAGGCTCTGTGTCCGCCACGATGGCTGCAAAGTGAAGGCGAGAGAGAATGGCCCCGGGTGGAGGGTGCAGATTCCAAACGGTGGCTGGGAGGCCTTGCTGTTATCCTGCCCGCCCTTAGTCCATGCCTGGGCCAAGTAAGTAGTCAGTGCTAATCAGAAAAGAGAGCTCTTAAGCACCTATTACTCCATTCATTCATTTCCTCACCTCGCCAACTATTTTCTTAGTGTTTTCTGCCCACCGCATATTGGCAAGTGCCTTGAATGAGGCAACGAGTAAGACCCGGCTCCTAACTGGATTTCTGAACCCCAAGAGTTCCCAAATGCAGAAGGGTGGGGCGGTGCGAAGCAACGCCGGTCCTTCAAGTTGATTACTGCCCGCTGGACGCTTTGTCCTCGTGCTGGCACTTCAATGAGCACTTAAAGGCAGAGCCAGACTCGGCTCAGCAAGAGGAAGGGCTCAGAGGCTTGAGCGAGCAAGCCAGGCTAGGAATGACGCAGGAAGAAAGGGCACACGTGGCCTCTGCCCACCAGCCTGGCCACCTGACCCACCCAGCTGGGCAAAATGGGCTCCGCTGAAGAAGAGCCTTCTGCCCAGGCAGCTCCTGCACCACCGCAGGTGGGAGGAGACACATGCACAGAGCGTCTGTCTCCTGCTGGACCCCTGGCTGCTCCAGGGCCCACAGAGCGTCTGCCAAGGCAAGCGGGAAAGGAAGCAGGAGAAGATGGAGAAACCTCTGGGGGAAGATGGCTGGCTGGCAAGCCCCCACCCGGCTTCCTGGGACAGCCCTGCAGGCCAACAATAAAAGACACCCAAAAGGTGTTAAAGCAGCTCACTCAACAAAGAACGGCCAAACAGAACACACAGCACTGATCTTGACAACAAGACTTGAAGAGCTAGCCTGACTCAGTCCCAGAACACCAGGGGCTAACAGTATAGACCATTGTTTAACAGTAGAATAAGGGAGGGGAGTTTCCTTCAGATAGATGCTGAGGTATAACCCCAAGGGGGCTGATGAATGGTGGGTTGGGGCTGCCAATCATAAGGAAGATGGGAGAGAAAGCCTCCAATCCAAGCAGAGGACAAAGGAAACACGAAGGCCCTGAGACAGGAAGAGGTTTGGTACCTTGGAGGAATTCAAAGGCAGCCAACTGCTGGATGCTTAGTGGAATGGGAAGCTTTGGACGTGGTAAGGTTGGAGGGGATGGTAAAGGCCACAACAGATCAGGCCCACCTGCTAAGTGATGGGAAGGAGTCTGGCTTAATTTTATTCACAATGAGAAGCCATTCGTTTTAATCAAAAGAATGACCCATTCTAAATTGTGATTTTTTTACAAAGATGATTTTGGGGAGAATGGACTGTGGGGAGGAAGAACAGAAGCAAGAAATCTATAGGAAGAGGATAAAGGTGTAACCTTTAATGATGTAAGGAAGATGGCCACCTTGGCAACATACTGGTTTCCTATAGAGTCGTTCCAAGATGGCTCCCAGTCTCATCCCGGCAGGAATGGAACCAGGTGTCACATGAGTCCAGGCAAGGAATGGCCACGGCTTGGGCAATGACAATCAGAGGAGACAGAGAGCAGATGGAGTCAGGACTCTGATGGATTGAACAGCAGAAGGGATGGCGCTAGACAGCGCTAGTCAAAGAAGCCCCGGGGGTGGGGCTGCTACCCAGGACACACACGACACTGCACTGCATCCTGGGAAGGCAGGAATTCTAGGAGTATCTGGGATTGTGCTGGTGAGCTTGTAGTGGGGCGTCGGCTGTTGGGGAGCCTGCACTGGGCCGGGACACCTGGCTTCCCAGGGGGCCAGCTGAGATGCAGCGATGGCGGGGGCCGTGGGGAGTATACTGCCAGCCCTTCCTTCCTGTGGGCAGACCGGGCACACCTCCAGGGGAGGTGAGTGACCGCCAGCCTGGCTCTCTGCCGGGGGGACACCAGCAGAGCCGCAGGAGGCTCTGAACTCTGTGTGTGTGTGTGTGTGTGTGTGTGTGTGTGTGTTATCTCTTCCCAGAGAGGCACCACAGGAGGCCCTGTCACCAGAGCCATGGAATGTGGGAATTCAGGCTGCTGCCAGGTTGGGATGTACAGGAGAAAACACATGGGTCATGGGCTGGGAATATGGCCTAGTGGCAAGAGTGCTTGCCTCGTGTTCAATTCCCCAGCACCACATATATAGAAAATGGCCAGAAGTGGCGCTCAAGTGGCAGAGTGCTAGCCTTGAGCAAAAAGAAGCCAGGGACAGTGCTCAGGCCCTGAGTCCAAGGTCCAGGACTGGCAAACACACACACACACACACACACACACACACACAATGCACGCACACGCACAAAAAAAACCAAAGGTGTGGGTCCCCAGGGCCTGTGCTGGGGACAACACAAACTAACTACTGGCTGACTACATCCCACCTGACTGGACAGAGGCCATGGGCCACTGAGGGAGATTTCCCACCAACAGTGAGACAGAGCTGCAGAGGTCTCAGAGGGAGGCCAGCGCCCTGCCCTGTCCCCAGGAGCAGCTGACTTGGATGGCTTCCTCATGCTCGTAAACATCTGAAAGCCCAGAGCCCAAACAGTAATGTGATCCCCGTGTGTCCTCCCTGGAAATCCGGCCCGGGAGGCCCTGGGCGCGGGTATCTGGGCTTTGGCAAAGTAGCATCGAGAACACATAATCTGGTGCCTCCCAGTCGATGAGGGCTGGTGGCATGGGGCAGGGTGGTCTTCTCACCTGTGGTAGTTCATGGGACCTCTTTTGGGGGCCACAGGCCAACCCCAAGATCTTAACAGAGGCAGGGGAGTGGCAGCCGCCAACCCCAGAGCTAAAGCAGGTCTCACTGCCTGCTGGCTTTCCTCTGTTGGGACTAGAGCAATGAATGAGATCCAAAAGGGTCTCACGTCTAAAATACCACCTGGCCATTCGAGGGAGGGGCCAACTTCATGGTGCCACCCCAGCCCAGTGCCCACCGGGCACACGGCCTCCCAAGACAGCACAGTAAGTGAGTCAGAACAGGTTTGCAAGAAAGAGTAAAACAGAAACACCAGAAACTCAAAACAAAAAGCCCCTGGATCCCACCAGGCTGGGTGGGGTGGGGCAAGAGTGGTCAGATGGGGTGTGTGTGTGTGGGGGGGGTCTTGTTCCTTCCCTCCTTCAGCCTGTCTAGATCTGATCCTGCCCTCGCAGAGGGAGATCAGCAGGTTCAAGCTGAGTCTGGGGGCCAGAGAAGTTGCTAGAAGTATTACACGTGGGCCTTGAGGAATGAGCGGGCCAGGCTGGGGTTAAGGAGAGCTGGGGGCTGTTGGTCATCACTCACCCCTCATCTGATTTCTCTCTTTTTTCCCTTTCAGCCCATGACACGGGTCTGGTGACCCTACAAGTTGCCTTCAACAACCAGATCATCTCCAACTCGGTGGTGTTTGAGTACAAAGCTCGGGCTCTGCCCACACTCCCTTCCTCCCAGCACGACTGGCTGTCCTTGGACGGTAAGGACCACATCCGCTCCCCTGGCTGGGCATGGAGGGACAGGGACACCCGGCACACACGTTTATGAACTGAAAAGAAGCTCTGAGGGAGGGTGGGAGGGGGCGTTAGCGTCCGCTGGGGGAGGGCCAGCGCGGTCAGGCTGTGCGCAGGGACGTGGTGGTCCGTCTGGCCAACGGTCAGACTCCAATGACCAAGGTCTGACCACCCTCTGTCGCAGCCTTTCCCTGGGACAGAGTGCAGCATTTGGGCCTGGCTAGCACTGTCACCCACCGAGGTATTGGGGGATTCGATAAACCCTATCTACAAAGACACTTCCTCTGTGGACCAACTCCACACTGCTCGATGTCGCACTGTCAGGCACCTGTTGTGCCCGTGGGGGCATCTGCACATTTCCCCCAGGGGGCAAGGACTCCTGAAGCATCAGCACACTCCAGGGGTCTGGGAGATGGCAGTCGTCGTGGGTGAGCCTGGGAGCTCCTGGGGCCTGGCTTCCTTCGGATTCAGAGGCTTGGCTAGCCAGCCTGTGTCCAGGGCCTCCATAGCCTGATTGTCTCCCATCAAGCGCCGGGCCCTCTGCAGCCTCTGAGACAAAGCCAGGCTCATGACTGTGGCTGACAGCACTGCAAAGGGGGGGCGGGGAGGAGGGAGGGAGGAGCTCTGGCAGCTGAGCTCTGAGGTGGGGGTCTCAGCCGCATCTGCACTGAAAAGCAGGCAAAGACGGGCTGTGTGGCCCCTAGGGTCAGGGCTGTGCTCCTCCAGCTGGGCGCTTCTCAGGATGCCCCAGAGCTGGTGAGACCTGGGGTTGGGGGCCGGGGCTCAGCCCGGCCTTTGCTTAGGGCACACAGCGGGAGGACGGCTGGCGGGGACTGTGCCCGCAGTCCGGGGGTAGGGGGACAGTGGGGGCGGCCGCGGGACACACCTCGCTGGAGGCTGCAGAGGCTCTTGGGAGTCTGGCTGAGCTGGGCCTGGCCCTGGGCAAGGTCAGTTCCGAGTGCCCTTCCCCCAGCCACAGCGGCCCTGCTGTTGAACGTCCCCCAGACAGCTTTCCAGAGCCCCACCGTATCCCCATCGCTGCCACCACAGTGGCAACTGGGTGCCTGGCACCCGCCTGGCCGGGGCACCCGCAGGAGCTCTTCCAGGGGTGGTGTGGGGTCAGCGGGCTCCGCACCCTGGCAGCGCCACCCTGGCAGTGTCCCCGGTCCGGGCTGGGGCGGGCCAGCGCCGGGACGATGACCCGCGGGATGTAACGGAGAAGGGCAGGGCGACCACGGGCTCCTGTTCAGGAAATCCGGTTTCGGTGTTGGGGAACCACGAGGAAGGGCGCAGGGCGCCCCACGGGGCCCGGTCGGCCCTGAGGGACCCAGTCCGGCTCCGCGGGGTGGGCCGGGGCCCGCCTCGGGATGGGGCCGCTGCCTAGCGCAGAGGAGCCGTGAATGAGGTGCACCCCGAGAGCCAGCGGCGGGGGCGCCCGCCCGAGTCCGTCCCCGTCGGGGCTGGGGGACCCCGGGCGTTCCTTTCCCCGGCCAGGTGCCCCCGGGGGCACGGGGCTTCCCCGGGCTGCAGGTTCGCCCGCACCAAGGCTCGAGATTCGCCCTCCACCGACCATTTCGCCAGCTCTGCCCTCGCCCGGCGGCCCCGGGGGGGGGGGGGGGGGCGGGGCGGGGCGGCGCCTCCGCAGCGCCGGGGGCAGAAATCCGTCGGACGCCCGGGCGACAGCGGCGGGGGGGCGGAGGGCGGGGAGCGGGGATCCCCGGGCGACAGCGGCGGCGGGCGGGGGTCCCCGCGCCCTGACCCGGCGGTGAACTCGGGGTTCAGGCCGGTGGGGCCGCGGCCCGTTGGGAAAAAGCCCCCTCCCCTCCCCCCTCCTCCCGCCCCCTCCCATCTCCTCCCGGCCCTCCCCCTTCACCCCCCCTCTCCGATCTCTGCAGCTCCGGGGCGCGGCCCGTCCCCTGCCCGCCGGCCCCGGGCGCGTTCTCCCACGGAGCTCGCCCATTCGCTGCGCGCGCAGCGGCGGGGAGAGGGAGGGGCGCGTGGGGAAGGGGAGGGGGGAGAAGACCGCGGCGCCCGAGACCTGGGGCCCTGCAGCCGAGGGGGGAAGGGTGCGCGCGCGCGCACGCACGCACACACGCGCGCGCGCACACACACAGAGGAGGGCGAGCGCGCGCTCACGCGCACGCGCACGCGCCCTGCCGGGCGGCGCGCAGCCGCAATGCGGGGCGCTTAGCGCAAAGCCGGGCGGCGCTGGCTCCCCCGGGGCTGCGGGGCGACGCGTCGCCCGGTGCCGCAGCTCGGCGGGGGTTTGGAGGTGGGAGGCCCCCCCCAGCCCGCCCCAGCCCGCAGAAGCGCCGCGAGGGCCCGGAGCCGGTGTCTCCGTCCCCGTCCCCACCCCTCAGCCCGGGGCGCCGTCCGCCGCTCCCTTGCCCGGCGGGAAGTCCTGTCTGCGGGGGTTCAACCTGGACCTGCGGGCCCGGGCTGGCGGGCCGGGGGCGCCGCGGCCGCGACCGGGCCTGGGTCCCCGCGGCTCAGCCCGGGTCCCCACGTCAGCCCAGACCCCCCGCGGCTCAGCCTTTGTCTCCTCGGCTCAGCCCGGACCCCTCAGCTCAGCCTGGTCCCCGGATCTCAGCCAGGTCCCCACGTTTCATAGCCCCGGTCCCTCTCCCACAGCTTGGGTTTGCGCAGCCCCGTCCTTCTCCCTGGGAGGGGTGGGATGGCCAGGCCGACACTGGCACCCGAGTTCCCAGAGCCTCCGCAGGGGCGCAGCCGCCAGAGCTGCCTGGGTGGGCTTGGAGATGGGGGTGCCCGGGAATGGAAGAAGAGGCGCAGCTGCCTTGGCACAGGTCAGACCCCCACACCCAGGGGTTCTCCGGATGAATTAGGATGGGGCTGTCTGTTGAGGCCTCTCTTGCCTACCTGGTGTGCATATTTGTGAAAGGAGTGCAGGTATGAATGAGAGTGAGAGCAGCGCAAACAGGACCCTAGGGTGCGGGGAAGCTCTGGGAAGATGAGACCCTTCCATGAGACCTGAGCCCTTGCAGGCCCAGAGGAAGACAAGGGGTGTCCTAGGAAGAGCAAGGACTGGGAAAGGCAGCTGGCTTTGGCCAAGGCTGATTGGGAACTGCCATTTTCCACCATTTCTTCCTCAGAGATCCAAAAGCAGAATAAAGTTTCCCAAGACCTTACCCCAGGTCATTTGCACAGGATCCTAGTGGTGGTCTGAGTAGGCTAGCTGTTCATTTGCACTTGCACTCTGAGAGACGCCACCTGGGCCTGCCTCGAACCCCAGGGCTGTGCTTTGCTCACGGGGTTGGACTGTTGGTAGATAATACATGCACATAATAAATACATGCACATAAAAATACCAGAGGGTGGGGCTGGGAATATGGCCTAGTGGCAACACTCCTACACATGAAGTTCTAGGTTCGATTCCCCAGCACCACATATATGGAAAACGGTCAGAAGGGGCGCTGTGGCTCAGAAGCCAGGGATTGTGCTCAAGCCCTGAGTCCAAGGCCCAGGACTGGCCAAAAAAAAAAAAAAAAAAATACCAGAGGGTGTCTGGTGCTGGTGGCTCACACCTGTAATCCGAGGTACTCGGGAGGCTGAGATCTGAGGACTGAGATTCAAAGCCAGCCTGGGCAGGAAAGTTAATTGGAGACTCTTGTCTCCAATTAACCACCAGAATATTGAAAGTGGAGTTGTGGCTCAGCGTGGTAGCCTTGAGCAAAAGAGCTCAGGGACTGCACCCAGGTGCAGAGTTCAAGCCCCAAAACCTACTAGAAAGAAAACCAAAAACAACAACAAAAAAAACCCCAGCAGGTGAAAAGGCTGAGAGAGACCAGGGCCCAGATGGTCCCTGGGGTGTCAGTGGGCCCCATGAGAAGGTGACAGTGAAGCTGAGATTGAATGACAGGAGGGGCCAGCCACACTGTGCTTACAGGAGGAGCATGCCTGGTCCAAGGATTCATAAGATTCATAAGGGAAAAGCGCCCAGGAGGAAGACTTGCCAGGCAGCTAGGGAGGCCAGAACAGAACAGGGCAAGGGGAGGCAGAGGGGGAAGAGAAGGAGAGTGGGGCCTGGCACCCGGCACGGGGCCACCGTGGGAGACGAGTCAGTGTGCTTGGGTGTATGATGAGCAGGTGAGGTGTTAAGCTCAGAATGAATGATTACGTCACTCATAAGGCGATTTCTGTCCCTTGCCCCATACTCTTGCATCAATTTAGATAAGAAATTATAGTAGCTCTATGAAACCGGTGACAGTGAATCCTGGGAGACTCTGTGGCTTTCCGAGACATAGAAAATTCAGTCAGAGTCCCACTGATGATTTAAATGTGGAGGAGGAGAAAGAGGACAGAATTAGTTGACATGTCAATTCAGACTTTGAACAACTAGTGGGATTATGGTCCACTTGCTGCCGAAGAGGAAGAGGAAGGAGGAGAAAGAAGAAACAGCTTGGGAGCTTGTGGCTGTAGTCCACAAATGTGGTCTGGTTATAGTGGGCACTGAGGTCTCCACTGGCTTCGCAAGCCTGGAGGCCAAGGAGAAAGAAGCTCATCCGAATGGAGGTCATCCGGAATGGACCCGTCATCCGGAATGGACCCGTCACCCAGAAAGCCCGCATGAAACCCTCTGCTTATGGGTCTCATTAAAGGCATGGGTCTCCCTGGGAATGGCTCCGTGAGGAGTGGATAAGGAAGAGACCGCATGGGGAGCCATGGGCCAGGCTGAAGAGTCACTGGCAGAGGTGGACCAATAAGATAGAAAGACCTGGAAGAAGGACTCCCTTGGAGGCTAAGGGAGAGATGCCTCAAGGACAAGAATTTTGCCAGCCATGCCCAATACCAAGAAGAGGGTTGGGCACAGCATTGCAGCCAGAGGAACCATATGCAGGAAGGCTGGAAGGGAAAGCGAAGCCCCATGACTGAAGAACTTGGAGAAGTGGCTGAAGAACCCAGACATGATGGTGCAAAGCCATGTCACTCAGGGCAGCAGAGGCCAGAGCCCAGCGCCGCTCACACCCTTTACTTCTACAGCAGGCTGCAAGAACCCAGGCCCTACTCTATGTCGTGTCTCTAAGGCTGGTACGGCAGACTGCTAGATCTGCTGGACCAAGGAAGATCCCTGCTGCTGCCCTGAGGGCCAGAAAAGAGAGACCCAGGCAGACAGCTCTGGACCCCTGACCTCTGGAGGGGGTTGGAGACACCGGAACAAGCCATCCTTGGGGCAAAGCAGGGATCCTAGAGAGACCAGAAATTTGGAGATGTGACTACTCCAGGCCTGTTTGTCTGGCATCCTTGGCCTTTCCTAGAATCAGGATCCCAGACTCTTATCTCCCCGCAAAAGAAGTGGGATGCCAGTCTGTTGAAATGGCCCTGAGACAGATTGACAAAAGCCGCAGCAGCAAGGAAAGGAAGAGGCAAAGGTGGGATGAGCCCTGGGAGGAAGGGAGTCCAGGCAGGTCCATGCACGAGGCTTAACAAGCACTGCCCACACAGTCCTCCCTTTAGGACTCAAGAGGCAATGTTTGGCCTCTGGCTGGGGCCAAGAGCAAGGCCTCTCCTTTACAAATATGTCCTAAAAATACACACCTCTCTGATGTCTTCTGCATGGCCCAGTGACTTGGGTACCTCTGCAACACCAGCATGTTCTAAATGGCCTTTGGTAGGCTCAAGACCAGCTTCCTCCCCAGCAGGAGCCTGTCCACGCTGCCCACCCAATGTGAATGCAGAGTTCTCTGAGGGAAAAGTGAGCATGAGGACACCTCGTGTGCACCACACCTCAGCCAATACGAGGAGGTGCTTTTAAAACACAGCTCAGAGTGGAAATCTTCAGTACACCACACAAACAACTGGGGCTTGAACTCAGGACCTGGGTACTATCCCTGAGCTGTGTCGCTTAGGGCTGGCACTCAACCACTTGAACCACAGCTACAAATCTGGCTTTTTGATGGGTAATTGGAGATAGGCGTCTCATGGACTTTCCTTCCCAAACTGGCTCTGAACTGTGATCCTCACATCTCAGTCTCCTGAGTAGCTAGGATTACAGGCGTGAGCCACCAGTGCCCCTTCCTCTTCCCTTGCTCTTTCTTTTGAAAGGAACCTGGGTTCCAGAAGAGAAACCATTTGCTTCAAACCATGACTGAATCAAGGTAGAGGTCTCCTCCCTTCCAGAAGCTTCCTTCTTTATCCCATAGCCAAACTCACTTGCACTCTGGAAGCCAGGACATGAAGGCAGATGAGAAAGGAGCTAGCTGGAAGCTGGGGCCATACAGTATGTTGACCATTTCTCTACTGAAGTCTTGGCACAGAGATGCCCAAGTACCAGCAGCTGGCATTCAAAGGCTCACCATCCACCAGGCCCTGTCCCGAAGTATTCATGTGCAAGGACTCGAGCTTCTAGCAATTTTCAGGTTCTTATTTGGCAGGTGAGGACACTCAGGCACATGGCTGAGCAGGTGGCACAGAGAGCATCATACCTGAGGCTCTGGCCCCACGTCTGCCCTTGGCTTCAATGCCCTCAGAATTCAGTAAGTCCATTTCCCTGCCTCAGCGCTGCTGCCTTGGAGGGACTCTGGGGCCAGGAGCATGTTCTGTGTCCCTCCCTGTGTCCTAAGAGGAAAGCTGTTCTCCTCCTGCTGCTCCACCTCCTCCTCTTCCTCCTTCTGTTCTTCTTCTCCGTCACCTCTCCTCTCCTACACCACTTCCTCCTCCTCCTCCTCCCTGTTTTCCCATCCCACTTTGTGTACTCCTCCACCAGCCAGTTTGCCTTTACCATCACGTCCTCAGTAACCACACGTGGAGGGCGTTCCTATTAGGCGCCAGGCACAGTGCCAGGTTCTGAGAATTGGTATAGGTGGGGGGGGGGCATCTGAGGCCACTGCCCTCATCATGCTCATTGTCTAGTGGAGGAAGATTTTGACCTGACCCCAGCATTTTGGGAGCTTATGATGAGGGGCAAGAGTGCTTGTCAGGAAGGTCTAGGAAACACTTCTTGAGGAAATGACCCCAGACAAGATCTAATAGTGAGAGCAGTTGATTTCATGGTGGGTGAATGGCGAGAACAGTCCAGTTGAGGGAACGATACACACTGGAACTGCACTATGTGGGGGGAGTCTTGTGACCATGAAGAAGCCAGGAAAGGCCAGGAAAGTAAGGGGCAGCCAGCAGTTGGAGGAGTGCATGGGGCATTTAGGGAGGACCAGATAGGCAGGCCTAGGAGTGCTGGCTTTATCTTCAAGAACAGGGAAGCCACTGAGGATTTGAGGTTCGCTTCTTGAAAAGTGTACCTGGCTTCTATGTGAAGAACAGATGGGCAGGGAATCATAGCTGGTGTGGGTAGACCAGTTGTCCAGCGGCAAGAAGCTGGTAGGTTTAATAGTTCTGCAGGAAAGGTAGGATTGAGAGATGCTGAGGAGGCAATGCCACTAGGTCTTGTGCTCTGTGTTTTCACCTTGGAGGAGGATCAGTGATGTGTTGGACTGAACTTAAGGAGTCTTTGGGACATCCACAAAAATCCATAGCAAAAGAACATACATAGCTCCAGAGTGTAGCAAAGCAAAGGGGCAAGTGAAAGAAGTCTGAAACTATCTGCATAGAGGAAGCATTGGATGAAATGAGTCCGTGGCTATGCATGAGAAGATAGCTGAGTCCTCAGGACTTTTGTCTTAATGGTCATTGTGCACCAACAGCTGCCATAGGGGGCCAGAAACATAGGAGGTTCTCAATAAATGTTTCTTCAAGGGTTGGATGGATGGACAAATCAGTAAGTGGGTAGGTAAATTAATGTATAGAGAAATGGATCAACAGATGGATGGATGGAGGGATGGATAAAAGGTCTTTTTGACCACTCTCTTCACTGTTGACCGACCTTGGTTTTGGGTGGCAGCAGTCTGATGTACAACTTTACATCAGAAATGGGCCAAGGAGAGTGTCTAGAACTGACTGGACACCATTTCTACTGGGGCTTGAACTCAGGGCCTTGTGCTCTTGCTAGCACTTTGCGACCTGAGCCATACCTCCACTTCTGGTTTTTGCTGGTTAGTTGATAATAAGAATTTCTCTGATTTGTTTGCCCAGCTGGCTTTGAACCACAACCCTCAGATCTCAGCCTCCTGAGTAGCTAGGATTACAGGCGTGAGCCACTCATGCCCGGCATTGGCCCACCCTTTATTAATGCGCCCACCTTAGCCTGGTTAATAAATGAGTGAGTGAATGAACGGACGGGCGGGTAGAAAAGTCAGTGGCCATGAACACCTCTCCCCCCAGGGAATACTGTGCTGACAAAACACAATAGCATGACAGTCACAGTAACAAGTACCAGCAGGCCCATGCTCAGTACTTCCCATTCATGATCTTGCTGAGGTCTCAGAACAACTACTACCTCCTTGGGCACATGTGGCCTCAGTTGTCATTCCTAGGTAGATGCCCAATGGTTATAAACCGTTATGGAGGAAACAGCCGTAGCAGAAGGCAGCTTTTGAGTCCACCCATCATTTGGTGGCAAGTACCTGTTGGAGCTCCAGCATTTGAGGAGCACTCTGTGGGCACTGAGGATTTATTTGCCATATGAGTTCATTTCCTTTGACAATGGCAGAATGCCTGAGACTTGATGCTTTATAAGGAAAAAGTTTATCTCGCTCACAATTCTAGGGGTTCAAGGGCATGGTGCCAGCATTGGCTCAGTGGTGCCAATCAGAGAAGCTCAGCGTCCAGTTTTTACTGCTGCTCTACCACGTGCGCTCAAACCATTCCAGAGTCGGCTGACGTACGCACAAGACACAGGGTCCTCCCTTGGGATCAGGGTGTTGGTCCTCTGCCGTGGCCAGGCCTCACCCTAACAATATTCAGTATGCCTCGCCACTCCCACAGATTGTATTTCTAGACAGTGCTGTGATGCAAGATACCTAAGAAAGGAAAGACATTCTGGTCAGACGACGCAGTCTGAGGATTTTTGGTGGTGGTGGTGGTGGTGCCGGGGCTTGAACTTTGGTCCCTAAGCTTCTTTTGCTCAAGGCTAGTACTCTACCACTTGAGCCACAGTACCACTTCTGGCTTTTTTTTTTTTTTAGTTGTTTATTGGAGATAAGAGTCTCACGGACTTTCCTGCCAGGGCTAGCTTCTAACCATGATTCTCAGATCTCAGCCTCCCGAGTAGCTAGGATTACAGCTATGAGCCAACGGTGCCAGGCTTACTCCGGAGTAGCTAGGGTTACAGGTGTGAGCTACCAGTACCAGGCTCATTCTGAGGATTTAGATATCACCTCCAGAGGCTTGTGACATCACCAGCCAGACCTCTCTATAGCACAGTAGTACCCTCCTTTCTTCTCCAACCAACTTCCTTCCTTCCTTCCTTCCTTCCTTCCTTCCTTCCTTCCTTCCTTCCTTCTTCCTTCCTCTCCTGCCTTGATCTGCCACCTCATCCTAGAAACCAGATGTGTGTGTGTGCGTGCACGTGTGTATATGTGTGTGTGTGTGTATATATATACATATATACATATATATATATATATATATTCCTTTTCTGGGCTTGAACTCGGGGCTTTTTGGCTCCAGGCAGGTGCCCTACCACTTGAGCCACAGCTCCACTTCCAAGTTGCCATCACTGTTGTTTTTAAAAGCACTGCCCCTCCAAAGACCTTGCCTAGCACCCAGCACTTCTTTGATCACAAAGCATGGTTTGGGTGAATGCCTCAGCTTCTACAGTGAATATTATTCATGGCTTCTGTTTTCCTGGGGCGGAAATGTGAAATGAACTGGATTACTGATCAATCCACCTACGTGGAAAATTAAATGAGAAATTCCAGGAGCCTTGACAGCTAAGGCTATTATGATAATATAGTATTTCAATCACTTCTTTCAACTACTCCTCTGTGCGGTGGCCCCACCTGCAGTCCATCTCCTTGGTGCACACGATCCCCCTCCCCCCGCTGGAGCAAGGCTCTCTTCTCTGTAGTGCTCTCTCTTAGCTGCAGCAGGCTGAGGAACAGCTTCCCTTCTACCCTCCCTTTCCCACTCCCTTCCCTGAGCTGGGGGAGGCTGGGAGCCAGAGGAGGCCCCAAAACCAATGCCCCCTCCTCTGTGACAACCTTCTCTTCCCCCAGTTCTGACCCGGAAGAGATCATTTGTCCTTGAAGGTGGTACCCTGCCTTCCGGCCCAGTCATTCAATAATTCACCTCCAGAGAAGCATAGATGCAGCCTTGAGCCATCTTTTAAGATGGTCACATGGTCTTGGTTCAGTGAGTTTTTTGCTTTTTTTGTTGTTTGTTCTGGGTTTTTTTTGGGGGGGGCAGTGCTGGGGTTTGAACTCAAGGCCTTGAACTTGCTAGACAGGTGCTCTACCATTTGAGCCACACATCAGACTTTTTTGCTTTAGCTATGTTTAGGATAGTATCTTGAGGCACAAAAAGGAAGAAGGAAAGAAAGAAACACCAAGAATAAAAGAGAAAAAAAAGAAAGATGAAGGAAGGAAGGAAGGAAAGAAAGGTCTCCCCACCTCCCCCCCCCCCCCCAGTTTATTTAGTTTCTATTAAGTAGCTGTACAAAGGTATTTCAGTTCTAGAAGTCGGGTTACGAGTGTGATGCCTGTTGGTCAGTGTCACCCCATCCGCCAGTCGCCCTCATCTTTCCCCATCCCACTGCTCTCCCCACAATGCCCTTCTCCTTTTATGTGGATGTTTATTGTGACACTGGAAGAACCGGCCTCGGTCACCCAACAATAGCTAAGTGCAGGTGGGCCGCCGCAAATGGCCGTCGTGGGGGTGTTATGGAACCAGCGTAGAAATGCTGCAGACGTGGCCCAAGCGTCAAACCGGATGCATCCAGTCTTTGGAAATGACCAATGCTGTGTGTGTGAAATACTGGAGCTTGAACTCAGGGCACTGTCCTCTGTATAGATTTTTTCACTCAAGGCTAGCACTCTACCACTTGAGCCACAGCGCCACTTCTGGCTTTTTGTTGCTTAGTTGGAGAATAAGGGTCTCATGGACTTTGCTGCCCTGGCTGGCTTCGAGTGACAATCTTCAAATCTCCGCCTCCTGAGTAGCCAGGATTCCAGGCATGAGCCAGCGGCACAGGGAGGGACCCCGATGACTCCCTCCGTGGGGAAGCGGCGGGGAAGAGCAGGCTCCGAGTGGAAGGTGGAGGGGACGGCTGGGCATCTGAATGCCAAGGCTGCCCACTGCACCGAAGCCGGCCCGCCTCGCGGATGCCGCACAATGCCAGACGCCCAGCCCTGCATTTTCAGTTCTTATTCCCAGTCTGATATTTGGTAAAGGTCTGCCAATACTCAGAGTCACTTGTAGGCCAGTTAAAACCAGAAAGGTTTGGGGGGTAGGGCTGCCTTTCTTGTTTTCATTCTCAAGACAGAGCAGTCCAAGAGACGGGGGTCTCCGTTGTAGATAAGCCCCTGGCTGGAGCAAACCTACCTTCTAGATTACACATCAGCGCCTCCAAAGGGTGGAGCGCAGTGGGAAAGAGAAAAGGGCCGTTTTCTCTGGCCCAGGGGACAGCAGAGCCAAGCAAGGGGCTGACTCCACAGCCAGGGAGCCGATGTGGGGAGAGGCTGAAGTGAGGGACCATTGCAGAACAGTGACGGGGTGTGGGAGAGAAAGCCAGGCAGGGTGGGGACGCCCCTGTGTGTAACACATTGATGCTTTCCCCAGCCACCTTTGTGCTGTTCTCAGTCATGGCATTTAGCACCTAAAGTGTCTGTACCGTTCCTGAACTCAGTCTGTCAGCTGTGCTCCCCCCACCTCCACCCCGCCTTGGTCTCTTGCTGAGGCGGCCGGCATTTAAAATGCACTTGTGCGTAGTTGGGCCTCCCCTTCCCAGTGCTCTTTTGCCTTTGGCAAGGGCCGTTTCTGCTCCCCTCACAAGCCTGCTAGGATGATTCTGAGGCCAGACGCTCGCTTCTTCTACCAAAGCAGCGAACCAGCTGTGCAGCTCGCATTTTTGTGGCTGCGAGCACAGGAATTTCAAAGCAGTTTTCACCTTAAGCTATGGAAGTCCCTTGACTGTCCAGTCAGACCCCAAGTGAAAAGAAAAAAAAATACGGCATCTATTTCGTAAGCAACGCCTCCCCCACAGTCTTAACATGGGCATTTCTGATGTGTCTTTCTGATGACAAAGCCTGTTTTCGATCGAGGGGTAGACACCGGCACCCTCTTTGAAGGCCCAGCTTGTGGTTTCCTGGCTTGTGGCCAGGTGTGATGTGAATGGCCTGGGGACCCGGATGCTCTCAGACCTCAAACCCGGGGCTCTCGAAACAACCATGCAGGAGGACCAGGAGGCTGAGAGCGGACAGGGCAGGGCCCTGATTTGAAATAAAGGCCAAGAGCCTGGTCAGTGAGGGCCTGCTAGCCAGACAAAAGGGATGCATGCAGTTGCGGGGCCTCTGCTGTCTCGGAGCTGTCGGGGCAGTCCTGTATGGGGAGCATGTGCTAAAGAGTCTGGGCCTGAGTCTTCTTGCCCCAGCTTCTGAGGAACTAAAGTAGGATTTGGTTAAACACCCTCCCTCTATCTGTGTGATATGAATGGCCATGTCAGCTCCTCCCATCAGCTGCCCAGATGTGCCAGGGAAGGCAAGCTCGTCCTAAGGGCACAGGAACTAAACCATGGCAGGGAAAGACCCCACAGAGCTGTCCAGAGAGCAGCGGAGGTAGAGTAACGCTGCCATCGTGATGCTTCCCCCTCCCGATCCCTCACCGAGTGCCCGCCGTTCCCCTGGGCTACGCAACCAGGCCCACTGCCCTTAGGTCCTAAGGCTCCGTCTCCAGAGGCTCCCGTCCACGTCCTGCTGCGATGACTCTGCCCCTCAGCGGGGTCAAGGACGCACCCCCGTGGGGCACAGGCCGGGGCTGCCAGTGCAGGGCTGTCTGACTCTCCGTCCCCGCCGCTCACCTCACCGCTCCCGGAGAGCCAGACGTTCCCACGTGTCCTCCACTCGTATTACACACGAGAGCACACATACGATCGTCCAGCATGGGGGTAAAACCAGGGCCTGGAGTTGCTGGTGATCGATGAGTGTACAAAAGCTACTAGGGAGAGCAAGTTGAAGGCAGTCACACCCCACTTTTCTTTTCTTTTTTTGGCCAGTCCTGGGCCTTGGACTCAGGGCCTGAGCACTGTCCCTGGCTTCTTCCCGCTCGAGGCTAGCACTCTGCCACTTGAGCCACAGCGCCACTTCTGGCCATTTTCTATATATGTGGTGCTGGGGAATCGAACCCAGGGCTTTCTGTATACAAGGCGAGCACTCTTGCCACCAGGCCATATTCCCAGCCCCACACCCCACCTTTCTGTACTCTCTTTCTGCACTTTGTTCATTAAGGGAAGTCTGCCCTTTGTCAGGCTGATGGCCAATGCATCTCTTCTTCCTCCAGGTCAGAGGTGAAGGCCTTCCCAGGCTGGTCCCTCCCCCCAGGTGTGGTACCAACTATCTATCTAGTGCCGCATACCAAGCCACCCCAAAGCTGAGAGGTGCAAAGCAACAAGAATGCTTTCTTTTTCTTAGTGCTGTGGGCCGGCTGGGTTCACTCATGCAGCTGCTGTCCTGGGGAATCCAGAATCTTCACACTGGGGCCCAGGGCTCCTGTTCAGGCTCAGCTCAGGCTGAGCGCACACACTTCCTCATGGATTACATAGCACCTTTAAAAGTTATGTTGAGGGCTGGGGGCCAGCAGCTTGTGTCTATAATCCTAGCTATTCAGGAGGCTGAGATCTGAGGATGTGGTTCGAATCGAGCCAGGCTGTGAGACCCTTATCTTCAATTAACCAGCAAAAAAAGCCTGAAGCAGAGCTATAGCCCAAGTGGTAGAGTGCTAGCCTTGAGTGAAAAAGCTAAGGAACAACGCTCAGACCCTGAGTTCAAGCCCCAGTACTGGCACACACACATACATGCACATGTGCACACATACACACACACACACACACACACACACACACACAATTATGTTCAGGCTCTAATCCACCCCCACTTTCCAAGGGAGACTCCTGAAGCACAGGAAAGGAAAGGAGCCTTGTTAGTGTGGGAAACAGACTGAGAGCACATGCCTGGGCCGCTGGCGGTCCTGAGCAAGGACGGTGCCTGTGCAGCTGGGGTCGGGAGAGACCGTGTTCTCTGCTCCTCTGCCGGCTGTCACTGTGACCTTGAAGGGGAACTCCAAAGTCAGGAGGCTGCTCCCCAGGACCCCTGGCTTCAAGAAGACACCAGAACAAGCACAGAGTCAACAACAGTCTTACCCCAGAGCTGCACAGCCCTTCAGCAGCATTGACAGAAATGGCTTTCTGGCCTTCTGCTCCCAGTCTTGGCTCCTCAGCCAGCAGTCTGGGGAAGAGCCCTGTTCAGCCCGCTGCTCCCCCACTGCCCACCACCCCCCACAGAGGGCTAGACAGGACTCAGTGAGCAAAGACACATCCAGTCATTGTGGATTGGCCATCAGGCGCTTCTGACTCCACCCTAGGCAGCCGTCAATCTTCCCTATGAACATGTCTCAAGTGCACAATCCCTAGAAGTGGAATCATGCCATGTGTGTGGTCTGCTGGCTGGCATCTTTCACTTACCATGATGCTCTCTGGGCTCACCTGCATGTGGCATGTCCTTCTTTACGTATCCGTATGTGCAGACATCTGTCTCCATCTCTCTCGGGGCTGTACTAGGAGGGGAATGGCTGTATCATGGTAACTGTGTGATTTGCCTTCAACGGGACTGCTAGGTTATCTTCTAAAGGAGCTATACTTTTTTTTTTTTTTTTTTTTTGCCAGTCCTGGGGCTTGGACTCAGGGCCTGAGCACTGTCCCTGGCTTTTTTTTGCTCATGGCTAGCACTCTACCTCTTGAGCCACAGCACCACTTCCAGCTTTTTCTGTGTATGTGGTGCTGAGGAATCAAACCCAGGGCTTCATACATGCTAGGCAAGGATTCTAATGCTATGCCACATTCCCAGCCCGGAGCTACACTATTCTAAATGCCCACCCGTGGCGTCTGAGGTTTCTACTGTTTCCATTCCTGACAGCTCTAATAGCTGCCCGTCGTGTTGGTAACAGTCACTTTGTGAGAGTGAAGTGGTGTCTCGTTGTGGTTTTGATGTCCATTTCCACAGTGACTAAGATGGCTCCACATTTTTTTTCATGTCTTTAGTGGTCATTTATATGTCTTCTTTGGAAGAAAAATTCTATTTAGATCCTGTGTTTATTGAAAAAGTGGAGTTACTTGCTTTTTTATTTTATTTTTGTCACTTCAGAGATCCTTTTATATTCTAGACGCAAGTTCCCTATCAGATATGTGTTTCACAAGTATTTTCTTTTAGTGAATGGTCTTTTCACTTCCTGGGTGGTGTTATTTCCTTGAAGTACAGTTGATGATTCCAGTTTATCTACTGTTTCTTTGGTTGGCTGTGCTTTTGATATTGTATTTAAGAAACCAGTGGTGTTCGATGCCATGAAGGCTTACTATTTTTTCTAAGATTTTTTAAATACATTTTAGTTCTTATATTTAGATCTTTGCTCCACTATGAGCTAATTTTTATTTATGGTGTGAGGTAGGGATCCATTTTTTACTCTTGCATGAGCATAGCCAGTTTTCCCAGTTCCATTTATTAAAAGACTATTCTTTTTCCATTTTATTACCTTGTCACTTCTCACTCATTTTTTGGTGTTTATTTATTTATTTATTTTGCCAGTCCTGGGGCTTGAACGCAGGGCCTGAGCACTGTCCCTGGCTTCTTTTTGCACAAGGCTAGCACCTTACCACTTGAGCCACAGCGCCACTGCTGGCTTTTTCTGTTTATGTGGTACTGAGGAATCAAACCCAGGGCTTCATGCATGCTAGGCAAGCACTCTACCACTAGGCCAGATTCCCAGTCCCACTCATGGTTTTTTGTGTTTTTTTTTAAGATGCTTACTTCATTGTGCCTTAAGTATAAATTGTGTGTCTTGCACTTACTTTAAAATTGTCATTTGATCAGAATTCAGCTTAATTTTCTATTATTGAAAGCTTTGGGGGTTGATATGTGCAGAAATAAGCTTGATTTCTTATAAGTCAAGAGAGGTCAGACTGTGCTGCAGTAACCAACAACTCAACCTCAGTGATTTGTGACTTAGGCTCCAAGTCCAGTGGTTATCAGAAGGGACAGCGTTGCCTATGGTTTTCTTTTAGTTACGTGGGCTAGTAGAACTCACTGCTTTATACAAACAAGCTTTCATAATCACTATGGTTGAGTAGAAGACTGTGGTGGGCAGGTCATTGGCTCTGGACGTTTCTGTAATAATGCAGTTTTCCATTGGCCAAAAGAAAACCATGTGGTTACATCTAACTTCAGCGTGTTCAGGTCATGCTGGGCTTGGTGGCTCATGCCTGTAATGAGAGGTGGAGTTTGGGGGGTGAGGGTTGTAAATCAAGGCCAAAATTCACTAGACCCCATAGCTGGGCATGATGGCATGCGTCTGTTATGCCAGTTATGTGGGAAGCAATAAATAGATCATGGTTCAGGCCAGCTCAGGCATAAGTGCAGGACCCTATTAGAAAAATGACTAATGCAAAATGGGCTAGTGCATGGCTCAAGTGGTAGGAGTGCCTGCCTCACAAATGCTACCGAAAAAAATATATATGGGGGGGGTTTCAGGCTTGAGCAAAATACCCCCACAAGGATGACAAACAGGAATATTATCATTTGTTTCCCTTGAAGGATCTGAATGAAATTAGCTGAGACTTTGTGTTCTGCATCTCAAACTGTAAATAATCATTGTACGAAGGGTCCATTGCAGACACTTCCAAACTATTCTCTTAAACTGATGGTTTCTAAATAATGGTAAAATTTAGCCAGGTGTTGGTAGCTAGGATTACAGAATCCTAGCTACTCGGGAGACTGAGATCTGAGGATCTCAGTTCTAAACCAGCCCAGGCAGGAAAGTCTGTGAGAGTCTTATCTCCAATTAATCACCAAAAGGCTGGAAGAGCTTTGGCTCAAGAGGTAGAGCGCTAAAGTGATAGCCTTGAGGGGGAAAACAAAAGCTCAGGGACAGTGCCCATCCTGAGTTCAAGTTCCAGGACTGGGGGGGAGGGTGCGTGTGCGCGCACACGCGCGCACACACACACACACACACACACGCTTGGAATGGGGTGGGTTGAGTGCAGGTTTGGAACTAGAAATCCAAATCTGCTTCTGGAAGCAAACTGCCTGACTTCTTGAAGCCTTTGGATTATCCTCCCTACAATGTCCTGCCTGCAGGAGACGTGGCGGCCATGGATCTCGGGCGTGCCTCCAACAGGCCTCCCACAAACCATAGTGGCCGAGATAAAACACTGGGTCTGCATTAGAGGGGGAAACTGCACTTCGCCTGGGTCCTGCCAGGGGACTCATAGCTGAGGAAAGCTTTTGTTCTCTATTAAAAAAATAAGGCACAGGCGTACTCAGAGCCCCATCAAACTCAGTGTAACAATTTGCTGGGTTCACATGCATGCGTTACCTTTTCATTTTCTAACGTCCAAGAGAGGACCACACTAAGACACACCCATGAGGAACAACCACCGGCAGGTCTTCCATTCCAGTGTTGCCGTAAGAGCTCTGAGCAGGCTCAGGAAGCATCCAGCTCACTCTCCTTCGGCCCCACCCAACTTTTTGCAAGGTCCAAGCAGGGCTCTCCCTCCACGGATGCACGGGGACTCAGGAAGTACCTTCTGTCATCCCGGTTGAGGACATTCCCATAGATGACACCACAGGCTGCTGAGCCAACCCCAGACCAGAGGCTTAAGCCGATGCCTCCTGTGCTGGAGCAGCCACCTGTGTGTGTGCCCAGGAGCCACGGGGCTGCTGGGAGAAGGGGAGTGGGGCCCTGAGTTTCCCCTGGGAAATGCCCAGGGCTGACCTCTGCCTCGGAAAAACAACACGGCACAATACAACAAAGTTTCCCAGAGAGAGAAAGAAAAGACCAGAGGGTTCAGGAACTTGCCTGGATGCAGATCACGTCACCCTGAGTTCCAGGCACCGCAGAGTATCAGAGCAAGCGCTATCCCTCCGGTGTCCCCCATTAGTCTCTGTTGCTTGCAACCCAACAACCATGAGCCGAGTGCACACAGTGTGCCCAGCTGAGCTGCGCATGTGCCAGGATAAGTCAGCCTTTATTCCCTCTTCTTAAGAAAAAGATTCAGGCTGAGCTGGGCACCCGTGGCTCATGCCTGTACATCCTAGCTACTCAGGAGACTGAAGTCTAAGGACCGTGGTTCAAAGACAGTTCGGGCAGGAAAGTGAGACTCTTCTAAGTAAGCACCAAAACAAAACAAACAAACAAAAAAAACCCAAAGTGGAGCTGTGGCTGCTTAAGTGGTAGAGAGCTAGCCTTGAATACTGGAGCTCAGGGATGGTGCCCAGGCCCTGAGATCAAACCCCAGTATTCACACATGCACACACACACACACACACACACACACACACACACAGTCAGCCTTTCTCTTAGCTATTAACAACTTGTTATTTAAGACACTTATGGTTGTGTGATATACGCAGGGAAAATTGCAAGGATTCTGAGCATGCCTCTCAAAGAGTTCTTACAAATGAAAAGCAGTGCTCAGAAAGCAGTTCCCACAAAGCCCCTGCTTCCTGACGGGCCGGCACTCGCCTCCCACCGACCCCTCAAAGCACCCTGACTTAGCAAAGAGAGCAACACCAGCTCACTTTGATCAAGTGTTCATTATGGGCCAGGCACCAGGATTACCACTCTGTCTCTGTCCATTGGTTGATTTAATTCTCACCACCGATAGGAAGGCAGGAGAGTGAAGCATACACTAGCAGATCCTGAATTTGAAGGTGCAGTATCTCCAAAGTCAGTGTGTCCTTGACTGACACTCCTACTCTGCTTTCCCTAGAAAGGATTTCTAGGGAGATTGTGTGCTGCAAGTCCAGTACCAACACTGCTCCCCATATATCTCTGCCCAGTGCCAGGGGAGGCCACAGAGGGCCCCAGTAAGTAGAGAGGAGTTCTTGCCTGTAAAGGGGAAGAGTACAAGCAGAGCTGGGAAGGGACAGGGGCCCGGTGTGGTGACGGTGGGTTAGCAGGCACACGCAGGCAGGAGTGTGAATTACATACAGGTCTTCAGACTTCGCCAGAGCAGGCTTTGGACCAGAAGGACTTGCTCATGTGCAGAGGGGTTGTGGCCAGCCCCCAAGGGATGACCTATTTGTTTCCCTTCCTGGTGTGGGCACAGGATGTCCCTCATGTGGCCTTTAACCAACAATTATCCATTGTATGGATGATTGTGGCTGTGTTTGGGTTGAGTCAAGAGATACCACTCTTTTTGTTTGTCTTGGTTTTGTACTGGTCTTGGGGCTTGAACTCAGGGGCTGTCGTTGAGCTTCACCTCTAGCTCCACGGTGGTAAACTGAAGAAGAATCTCAGCACTTTCCTGCCTAGACTGGCTGGGAACCAAGATCCTCAGATCTCAGCCTCCTGAGCAGCTAGGTTTGCCAGCATGAGCCACTAGCACTTGGCCTCATCTCCATTGTTGAGACTAACTTTCATCCAGATGGCAGAAAAGAGACAGCCCTCCCCCCTCCTCCCAAATGTATGTGCAAGTACTGGGGCTTGAACTCAGGGCCTGGGTTTAGTGCTGACCCTCCCTGTCCCCCTCCCCCCCCCATTGAATGCTAGAGGGCTACCTCTTGAGCCACAGCTCCACTTCCAGCTTTATGCTGGAAGATAAAAGGTATGAATCTCACGGACTTTCCCGTCCAGACTGGTTTAGATCCTCAGATTTCAGCCTCTTGAGTAGCTAGGATTACAGGAAGCCTCCAGCGCCAGGCTAGAGACGATCCTTTTTAAAGATAGCTGACAATATAAAGGAGAAAGACAAAAGATGACCTCATCGCAGGTCTGGCGGGTCAGGCCGGCACAGGTCTTGGGGAGTGGGTGGGAACCGTGGTAGCGATCTCTTGGGGTTCCCCGGGCAGGCTGGGTAGCGTCGGTGAGGCTGGAGGAGAGCTGTGACTTGCATTTGTGGCAGGAGGCAAGAGGGCACTACGCGATCGTACCCAAGTGCGCAAAGCCTGCGCTACAACTTTTGGACGCCCAGGTTGGATCCGAGGGCCGGGCCGAGGCGCTCTTACTCCAGCTAGGGGATCGCCCAAATGGGGAGTCTTGCACGCGCCCGAATTCCCAGGGTGCCTCGGTCCACAGCCCTTCCCGGCCACCCTCAGCTCCACCCCGGCGGACGCCCGGGCTGAACCCCGTGACGGCGCTGCCTCCGGGGCCCTGCTTGCGCCCCCCCCCCGCCCGTCCGCCCCCGCCGTCCTCAATCCCCGCGCGCGGCGCCGCGCGGCGCAGCGCCGGCCCCTCCCGCGGCTGCAATGCAGACGCCGCCGCCGCAGGGCGCGCCAGGCTGCGCCGGGAGCCAGAGACGGGGTACGTGGCGCCCTAGGGCGGGCCCCGACGGCGCCGCGCGGCGGCGAGCGATCCGGGTGCCCGCCGCCCCGGCGGGTCCCCGCGGCTGTCCGCACCGGGCAGCTGGCGCGGCCGTCGGCTTGGAGCCGCCCTTGCCCTCGGGTGGACCGTGACTTCCCCGAGAGCGCGTCTCCCTTCATCTCGGTGGAGGCGAGGGAGAGGGGCGTCCAGATGGGGCGTCGTGGCGGTGAGGGCGGTGTCCGTGGCCTACTGGGCGTCACGCACCGGGCGCGGGGCCGCGCTCCCTCCGCCCGCGCCCTCCGGGCCAGGCCCACATACGCCGTCCAGCGCGTCCGGGGCGCAGTTCCGGCGCAGTCCCCGCGCCGAGCGGCTCCGCGCCCCACACCTGCTTCTGCCCGGCTCCGGGTGACGTCTCGCCTCCCGATTGGCCCGCGCGGCCCGGGGGGCGGGGCCCGGGCCGGTGAGCTCACCGCCGCGCGCCGCCATTGGCCGGCGCAGCGCACTCGGGCTGTGGCGGGGAGACAGCGGTACCCGGAGCGCCGCGAGTCGCTCCAGTTGCGGCGGGTGGAGTTCCACGGCTCCCGTCCGGGCCGCGCGGGGCGGACGAGCGGGGGAGAGAGGAGGCTTGGTTCCGGGCCAGACGCAGCGGTAGCGGTGCGGTCCTAGTCTTGAGGGTGCGTTTGGAGGCCGGGCGCGTGCGGGGCGAGGGCGGCGGCCCGCGGGCACGCGCGTGTGGGGCGGGGTCGGGGGCGTGGGGAGCACGCGTGCTCGCGGCGTGGGGGCGCGCGTGTTTATGAGGGGGCGGCGGGAAAGCGGGGCGCGGGATCGGGGCGCGCGGGGGCGGGGGGAGAGGCGGGGAGGGCGCGCGCGTCCCGGGCGCGCGGGGGGCTTTGTGTTCAGCCGCGGAGTGCGCGCGGGGCCGCGCGTCGGGGGCGTCGGGGCCGCGTGTGCGTGACAAGTGCGTTGGAGGACTGCGCCGGAGACGCGTGTTGTTGGAGCGGGCGAGGCGTGTGTCGGTGGCCGGGCGTGCGTGGGAACCCGGGCGGTGTTTCTGTGGCGAGGGCGGAGGTGCGTGTTTGCTGGACGGTGTGCGGGAGGGAGGGCGTGTTTGGATGAGCGTGCGTGGAGCGGGGACGGGCGTTGGGAGCGCTGGGAGCGCGCGTGTTGATGTGCGGCCGCAGGCGGAGGCGGGGGCGGGGGCGCGCGGGCGGGCGGGGCGCGCGGGGCCCGGGCGGTGGGTGGGGCTCGGCGGCCCCGGGGGAGGTGGCGGAGGTGCGGGGTCTGGCTCGCCCTTCTCCCGCGGCGGGGTCCCTCTGTGCCCCGGGGCGGCGGGGCGAGGCGTCCGGGCGTCGTGGCCGCCATCCAGCCCATCCCTCCGGTGGAGCTCGGGAGCTCTCGGAGAGGCTTTGGTTTGGGTGCGCAGGATGCAGTTGGGAAAGTTGCGAGGAAGGTGTGCAGGAACTTCTGGAAGCTTGGCGAGTCTGCAGCCCGGCCACAGGACAGGAGGGGTGCCCGGGCCCTCGCGGCCCCCACCCGCTGGCAGGCAGAGGGGCCGGAAGAGCAGCGGGCCCGGTGGCCGCGCGCTGGAGGACCTCCCGTGATTGCGGTCAGAGCCTGCGTGTTCTTTCTAGATGGCTGCAGACATCAGGACCAGCTCCACAGTCGGTAGACACTTCGGAAGCAGACGATGTTCGTGCGCACCGTCTTCTTCAGTTGCCCCCCCCCCCTCCGGGAATGACAGCTCTAAAGCCCATTTCCTATTTTGCCCACTGTTTTTGTCGATAGGATTTCTACTGGCTAATGGGAAGTCTCTCTCTAATCAGGAGAGCAGACGGTGAAGAGGACAAGGGCTCTCAGATAACCACAAAGTGCCTCCTGCATTTGTTTCTTTGAACGCGTTCTATTCCTCCTACCAGCGAGACCAGACTCTGACATCTTAAAATGGTATTCCCAACAAGTTTTGTCTTGTATTGGCAAAATACCTGGCTGTTCATACAGGAACCTGCTCTTACTGCCCAAAAGAATTATTTCAAGTTTCCCTATTTCCAGTTTCAAGTTGCCATAAACAGGAGCTGGTAAAGCTGCACAGAATCCTTCTCCTGCTGTGTGTGTGTGTGTGTGTAAATATTTATTATGTGAAGACCAGAACTAGTTGATAACAAATAAGGTTATGTTTGAAGTAGATTAATGGAGTAATGTTTAATGTTTTAGAAAATAGTGTTTACTTCAAGGATATGTATTTCTCCAGAAAATTAACTTTGTAGTGAAAACGAGCAGACAAACCAGTGAATTTCTAAGAAACCATGATTAGATCATTCTCATTCTTGACTTGCTGGATAATCCATCTGGGAATAAAGGTTTCATGCAGGAGTTCCCCATAGGGTAGGAGTTAAGGATTTATATCACAGACTACTAGTTCAGGCTTTTTTCTTGATCTCCTGTCAGGACTGAGCTCCATCCTTTGTCTAGAGGAGCTGTCACTGCTGCAACCTATTCCAGTTGGACTGTTCTAGACTACATAGATAACAGGTGGAAGTGAGAGTTCTTCACGTGAGAAAGAGTGAAGTTGAAGGATTGTTGACATTAAGAGTTTCCCACTATAAAAAGGAGGAGGCAGTTATAACCAAAAGACTGACAGGCTCAGCTCAGGAATACTTGTCCTCTGGCCTTGAAGGAAATGTAACTTTAGGGGATCTACGGTTTCCTTTTGAACTTGTGATCATTTTTCTGATGCGTTCATCATTGCTCTGGTGAGTGTGTGTGTGTGTGTACATGTACGTGTGTCCTGGGGTCTCAACTCAGGGCCTCATGTTTGATGAGCGTGCAGTCTTATCACTTGAGCCACATCCCAGCCCTTCTAGGGAACTTCTGAGGTTACGAAACTGCTGTAATCTGCCTTTTAAAAATATTTGATGAAAAGTTGTTACTACATCTATATAAAGCACTGAGGTGTCACCTAAAGTTGAGGAAGACGGCTTTGTTAAACTGGCACATCTGTAGCCTGGGCGGGCAGTGGTTTTCTGGAGGTCCCTGGGTCTTTCGCAGCCCTGCACATTCTCCTCGCCGCTGCCTCTTCCTTGTGTGCTTGCTGTGTCTTCACGCATTGAAAGGCCTTGCTTTCTCTGATGTAAAGTAGTTTCATGTTTGTAACCCATCGATCTTTGAAAAGAGGGAGGCTCTCTGAGTGGTGCCAAGTCTTCATTATTAAATATCAACGGAGTATCCTGTCACAGCGTATAAGCCTAATATTTGGGAGCTTATTTCAGATAGGAATTCCCTTGCCAAAAAGCTTCTGGCAGCCAAACAATGTGGTTTGTGTACACCTCACCTTTTTTTTTTTTAAGTCATCTAAGGGCGCTTAACGAGGCACAGATTTCACAGTGAAGCAAGATAAAAATAGATGAAGTAAAGGAGGATTAGACAAAAGGAAAGTGAAACAACAGGAATTTGAAGTGGGCATGCCAATGAAGCTAATAAAAAACAACTCTGTATACAGTCCTCCATGTTCCTAGGGGTAGGCTGTGAAGTGTGTTCTAAGCTGCCTGGCGGTTGTAAATAGTGTGTGGCCGGTCCTGTCTGTCTTCCCTTTCATGGGGAGGCACTTCTGACAGCCATGAACTCTTAAGTGGCGATGGGAGAATTCTAGATGAGACGGACTGAATTACAGCAAAGACCACATGCCAACATTAGTCACACTTAACATTCAGGAAGTGCTTAATCGTCTGCGCAGTGACCCTGCTCACGTCAGGACAGTGGCACTCGATTATAAAGACCTGCAAGGATAGTGTCACTCCCTGGATGACATGGCCATCTCTCCTTTGCTGTTCTCTGATGTGCCTACAGATGGGTTAGCACCCAGCAGGAGACAAGGAGATACCTGTGCTGGCAGATAGGTTGCTCCCTGCCGTCCAAGCAGTCTGAGGAGCGGCTGTCAGCATGGTAGATCTTTATAGAGAGGAGCTTTAAAGAAATCGGAGGGGCTGGGAATATGGCTTAGCAGTGGAGTGCTTGCCTTGCCTATATGAAGCCCTGGGTTCAATTCCTCAGCACCGCATATATAGAAAAAGCCAGAAGTGGCACTGTGGCTCAGGAGGTAGAGTGCTAGCCTTGAGCAAAAAGAAGCCAGGGACAGTGCTCAGGCCGTGAGTTCAAGCCCCAGGACTAGCGGAGGGAGCTAGTACAGTTGTTTTGGGCACTTCATTTCAGTACAGATCCTCTTATAGACTAACAGAAACTTGGTGGTTCCTGTTAGCTGCTTAATTTACATTGTCCGCCTCAAAAAATAGAACATAGCCTTTGATGGGATAATATGGGAAAATCAGCCATCATCTACCCCTAAGAGTTGTTAAATTATAACAAGTTAGTAAACACTGACTTGAAGAAAGTAAAGGGAATTTAACCAGAGTAAATACAGGAGTTAAACCACTGATGATATACAATGTTGCTGTTTTTTTGTAATGGAGAAAAGTGGTGGCAAGTCAGTTTCTCCATCATTTTAAACTGCAATGTGTCCACCTCAAGATGAACCACATAGTCTCCCTGTTTTCTCGGCCATCTTCTGCCCGATTGTCACCACCTTCATCTCCTCTCTTCCCTGGCTTCTAGTCTAGTACACTACCATCCTGGCCTGCACTCCGCCCTAAAGCTGAGTTCTGCCTTCGCGTTCTCTGAGCTCAACTCATCCTGTTTCCTCCTCTGGATAAGATTAGAGGCTCCTGGGAGTGTGAAGGGGGCAGCATCTAAGCCGACTCTTCCCCTAGGGTTCCTGGCATGATGAGGGCTGGGAGTGAAGACTTCCATAAGAACTGCTAGTTGATAGATACTTACACAGGACAGGGCTGCTCATGGGTAGTGAGCTGCCTGGAGTGTTTCTTCATGCCTAGAACAAACTAGATTCTTCTTTGTGCATTCGGTTCATTGGTCTGTGGATAATTTAGGCACAGTCGTCATAGTCTTCCATTCAGGTCAGTCCAAGGTCACTGGTAGAGTTGACTTTGCACTTAAGTGGCCTTGAAGTGGTCCCCAAAGCCCTGGACACTGTACCAATATAAAATGGCTTAGGTCAGACCAGACCCCTGGGTCATCCTCCCAGATTGCTTAAGATTGGCTGGGAGCTCGTTGTGGAGGCATGTGTGCAGGTGCCAGCTGTTTGCGCTCCTGTCCTCCAGCAGGATGTTTGCGTTTCAGCTCTGCTGCTAACAAACTCAATGAACCTCTTAGTACTAGTTCCTCATAGTTCTAGGTCTCTGTCTCTTACCTGTTTTCCAAACCTATTAGTGCTTCAGGAAATCAGTTTAGTGGGTTGGCATCGTCAGCCTGCAAAACCAGAGTGCCCTGCATGTGGTAGGAGTAAGCATTGGTTTATGAGAGAGACAGATGGAGAGGAAGAATGAATGAATGTACTTCTTTCTGTGTATTCCTGGAGGCCACAGTCAGAGGTTAGAAGCCATCACACTAGCTAATTCCCATGTTCTGTAATGATCGTATTTCATGCACGGGGCCCGTTCCAGTGCTGCATTTGGTGTTGACCTTGGGCCCGAAGGAGTTAAGATTCTTTCATACGTGTCTAATTCAGTCACAAAGGCTCTTCAGCTAGACAAGAGGCCCGTAGCCCTTTACTGTCTTTCTGATTTCTTTGGGTAATCGCCATGGAATCAGGTTTCAAATAAGTGTGACAGCTTGTTTCTGACATAATTTATCCCCCGTTTTCTAGATAAATTCCAATGATGATTAGTATAATACTACTAATATATTACTTGGATAACCTTTACTTATAAGTCAAGGCAGGATTTTCCTAATGTTTATCAAAAGGATCAACACTTCACTTAGTAGATTTGCTTCACCTTGCTGAGCTGTAAATGACAACTACAGTTTCACTTGGCCTACATACAAAAAGGGATCTATTGACGCTTAGGCGTTTTCTTCAGGTACAGCTGGTTCTGGGCGCTCAGGTGATGTCATTAGGAATCTCTCCCTTTCTTGGCTCTCCTGCATGTTGATTTCATTCCCCGGCAGGTGTTCCTAAAGTAGAACAAAGCTCCAGGCTTGTATGCTGCCAGTTTAACAAATGTCTCCGGGAAAAGTTTCTCATTAGTTCCAGAAAAATCTTCTCTCTCTTACTGGCCCAGCTGAAGTCTTGCAATCAACCACTTGAATAGGGAGGTGCTCTCATAAGCAAGGCCTAGCATATTCACTTGTGGGCGAGGGAAAACTTACTATACGCACATCTGAAATACCATAGTGAAACCCTTTGGTGTAACTAACACATTAAAAAAGAAAAAATAATTGGGCTCAGCAGCGCCCAGATTGAACCTAAGATGAGAGCAGTTCCCTGCTTTTGTTCCGTGTGTTGTGTGATTGACAAGGACGCTTGTAAACAGCAGGAGTCCTCACGCTGTGGAGACTGGGCACTGTCCACTCGGAAACCACAGAATAAGGCTGCATCCCGTATCTCTCAATGTGCAGATGCTGGAATCATCGTCTTCAGTGAGTCTTCTCGTGATTGCGGCCTAACAGTTCCTAGGGCCATGTTCAGAAAATATGATTCAATTCCTTAATAATACACACTGTGCTTTGGACTAAGGAACAAAGAATTTAATTAAATATCCTTTGTCTCTTCCAGAGAAATGAACCATTCATTCCCATACTAGCCAGAATCCGTGCCTCTGGCTTTCATGTGTTTAAAAAATGTAAAAAGTAGGGAGTGCCCAGCTTATAAGGGATGACTCTAAAAGCTTATAAGTCCGTTCAATAATGTCTCTCAGGTAAACAGTGCAGTGAATTCTGCATCTGGACCAGCCTGAAAACAAAACTCTTTTGTACACACAACAGATACTCTGCATTTTTAGGAGAAAAATAATGTATATGCATGCTTACATAATATGTTATTTTGATCTATAATCTATTAATATGTAACATACAACTTTCATGTTTCAACACAAACTGCACATTTATTTGTTACATGTTCCTTATTTGTTAAATGTGCCCTGGGCAAAAATTTGCATAGAGAATAATTCTAGTAAATGGTAATATTTTTAGTGATGATTTTTAACTCCCAGAGAACTCAAAATGGGCCTTTGAAAACGCGAAGCTGGTATTCTAATGTAAAGCCAGAGGGTAAGAAACTTAAGTTTCTTTGCTAGCATAGCCCTTGTCTTATTTTTATTGTTTGTTATAGTTATCATGTTGCCATTTTTCTTTCTTGAAACATGGCCTCTCTAACCCAGGCTGGCCTTGAACTTGCTATCCTCCCGCCTCCACCTCCAAAACGCTGAGATACGCAGGGGTGTATTGCCATGTGTGGCTTACGGTCTTCCTTTCATTCCCGAATGGACTGAGGAAAACATGAGAAGGACCTTTCTGAGCTATCTTGCACAGGTGGAACTACGGGCATGATGGAGGATGGGGGTTAAAGAAGTTGACCCGTCCATGCCTTTCGGAAGTAGAGTTAATGCAGGGACTCTCCTGAGGCAGAAGATGGGACCAGAAAGGAAGGGCCGTTGCGTTCTGCAGTGTCCTGTGCCAGCTCCCGGGTGTCACCGTCCGTTTTCTGTTGCTGATAATACTACGGACTGGATTCTGGCTCCATGTCTGGCCAGAGGTTGAGACATTGTGTCCGGCGATGGCCACCTTGTGTGGCAGAGTCTTCTCTGGAGATGCCCATTAGCCACGTGAATGAATGGCTCCCCTCTCAAGGAAGGGCAGCACCATGAGCACCCCCAGAGCTCCCACCTGGTCCACGGCATGCCACCCCCTGACGGGGACCAAATCCCACTGTGATTCCTTATTCACATAGCCTTGCTGGGTTCTGGAGCAGCACCTGGGCCAAGCCTGGTAAATAAAGGAGAGAGAAGAAGATGTGAAGCACGAATTCCCGGACTCAGAGACGGTCTGTATTTAGAAAGGCCTCTTTAGACTGGTTTGCATTCTAGACTCTTCTGTGGGAACATTACTTAAGGAAATGCTTAGAAGAGTTCCCCATACAAAAGAGTTTTAGAAAACACCTCTAATTAGCTCTATGTGAGCAATTTTTTCAATCTACATTAGCATTTTTAGGCTCAAAAACATCTAATGTAATTGAGATGTCAATGCACTTGCATTTAACCCGAACCATCTTTGAGGGGACCTTCTGTGGTAAATGTTCTGGGCAGTGCCATCACCAATGCGTTAGCTGACCAGGCTCACAAGATAGGTGTGAACCTGGGACCTACCACTCCCTCAGAGTCCCCTGAACTGAACAGGTGATTGGGCTTTTGGGTCCCTGTGGCCAACATGACTTGAGTAGTTTTGTGGCCTTTGTACCCTCAGAGTCCTCGCACAGTCTTAGTCATGGCTGTTCAGCTGACATGCAGTGTGAATCTCCTCTGGCCCTCATTCCCCAAAGGATTTTGAACGTCTTTTGGTAATGCCGCGTCGCAGAACAACCTGCTAAGTGCTTAATTACTAAATTTATACATCCAGACAATTCTAGGTGTCTTGTAATTCTAATCTTTCTGTTCTTAAGTGTCACGACTTTTTTGCTTGCATTTTTGTTTTTGCAAACATTTAACTTTAATTCCACTTCACATCTTCATGTCTAGGTTAGCTTATTACACCTATCTAAGTTCTATTAACGTGACTTTTCTTTTAGAGAACCCCGTAGTCTTGGTGGTGATGTGCTTGCCCCGTTTTACCACCTTTATTACTTTAGATGTCTCAGTTCACAAGTGTCATGTTTGTTTTCCCTGTGCATTACAATGGATGTGTAGGCAGTGCCCTTTCAAGAAGAGAGCAGGTGTAAGGCGTTCTGCTCTTCAGTCAACTGTACACTGGTGGGTGCCGAATCTGTGCCAGAGCTCCTGTTCTCTTGTTCACTTATTAATTAGCTGCATTCTTATTACCATTACTTCCAGCTGGATTTTTTTTTTTTTTTTTACTGGTGGCAAAGCTGGCTCCTGCATCACCCGGGGGTGACAGTTGGGCCCCTTGAGCATCTCTTGGGCTTTTCCCAGGGTCCTGGGGGAACAGGTTTGGTGTTTTTACCCTTATTCACCTCTAGCCACGAGACTAGAGGATGCCTTTGGGGGAGAGCTGACTGTGAGCTTGCCCTGCAGCTCTTGGAACATTTTGTCTCCCAAGTGCTATTAGATATTTTAGCAGATCCTGAGTGAGTTTCCTGGACATGTCTAAGACTCTGAATTTGTGAATACTGTGAAACAGACCAAGGAGGAAACAATTGGAGCCAAATCCCTGCAAATGAAGAGAGCCCAAGGAAGATTTCTGACCCCCCTTTCTAGTGTTTGGTACATAGTTGGAGGGGTTTTAAAAAGTGGAGTATGGCAGTTTTTGCGAAGGCTAAATTTAGCCATTGCTTTGGAAAATCGGAGTGGTACAGCTTGTGCCTTATCTCAGTCTGGCCCTTACACTTACCCTTGCACTTGGACATCTTAAATGGCTTGCCTCCACGGGAGGGGCAGCTTAATGGACTCCAGCGGCCCCATTTATTCTGGGAAGGAATGGAGTGACTTCATTTTCCCTGTCTTTCTGGGCTTCCTGAAAAATTCAGGAGACTTCCTAAGCAGCAATTCCAGTTCTCTACAAAAATAGTTCAAGTCATGCCTCCTCCCGCCGCCTCAGCTCTTCCTGCCAGTGCCGCCAAGGGCTGGAAATGGAATGAGAGATGGCCTCTCATTCTGGGTCCAAATAGCAACAGGAGGCACATGTGCACTTGAGCTACAAATAACGCGTTCTAAAATAGCAGACGATATTTGATGATTGCTCCTTCATTCATTTACCTGCCAAGGCAAAACTTTTTCTTCTGCTCTGGCAGCAAGAGCTGAGGCGGTTCAGCTCACACGGCTGTAATGAGATACTGTTCAGTAAGTGAACTCACAGGGATTCGGGCTCATGCACACTTTCTCTACCTGTTCTACAAAACGTTTTGGCACAGGTTCTCATGTTTATCCAGCTAGTTAACCTGGCAGACTTGTTGAACACATGTGTAACTAACTATGGGTACTCCTTCCGGGAAGGTGTGCCCCCAGTCATTTGCATCCCAAATCTTCCATTTGCCTAAAAAGTTAGGAGTCGTTGCCTTTCGTTGGGTGAGGTTTTTGTTGTTTCGGGTTGGTAACATTTCATGCTCCCATTCAGCTTTCCTGCTCACAGCTGGTGCTCTACAACTTGAACCATGTCTCTACCCTGGCTTTTTTCCTGCCTGGGGTTTGAACTCAGGGCCTGCGTGCTGTCTCTGAGCTTTTTTGCTCAAGGCTAGCACTCTATCACTTGAACCACAGCTCCACTCCCGACTTTTTGGTGGCTAATTGGAGTCTCAAGGACCTTCCCGTCAGGGTTGGCTTCAAACCTCAATCCTCAGATCTCAGCCTCCTAAGTAGCTAAGCCACAGGCACCTAGCTGGAGTGCTATTTTTAATGTGAAGCTCAGTGGCTTCAGAAAAGTGACATTGCTGGGAAATTCCAGTTTGTGAAGAAGTCAAATGGTCTGTCCTCAGCTTTGCTGCCAGGCTCTTAGGCGAGCTTATTGTAGTGACATCATTTTTCTTTTTACCTGAGTTGAAACAAAATGGCAGCCAGCCAAGAAAACACACAGAGCTTTCTGTCTTGCTTTCCAAGCCAGCTCCATTGCATTTCCACCATCTCTACCAATCTCTTTCCACTGGAGCAAGTAATAAAACTTGCTGATTGGTGCATACGTCACCTCGGGTACACTGTGGATAGGGAAGTTAGCTCAGAGTCCTTGACCCAGAAGTAGATGACCTCATCAATAGTTGGCTCCCCGAGCCCCAAGCCCTGGATGCAGAGACGGTGGAGAGGCGGAGCCGCGGTGTAGCCCTGCCATACCCTTCCCAGTACCTGTGCTCCCCACACCCCCAATAAGGCTTGTTTGCAGAATAATCCCAATTGCTTTCCATGTCTAGGTAACACGCAGTTACTTTTTTTCTCCTAGTGCTGGGATCAAACTCAGAGCCTTGTACACGTTAGGCAAGGCACTTAGCTCCATCGTCAGCTCTCATCATTTTGTCTACTTTAAAGTGCTCCCAGAAGGCTAGAACGACCGAGACAGGGCCGTACTAGTGTCAGACATCAGTGTGACTCCTAGTGATACATAAGCACGTCATATAGATACACACGCATATACACATGCAAGTATACACAGATAAATACAGGTATGTACAGGTAAATATGTTATGTAGATTAATATTCATAATATCTATATAACATACAGATATCTCCCCCAGTTCTACCCACTGAGATATTCTTTCTTTTGAGTTTTTAAATTGCTAATATTAAAGGTGATGTATAGAGGGGTTACAGTTACATAAGTCAGATAAAGAGGATTTCTTTTTGGATGATGTCATCCTTCCCTCCCTTTCTCCTAATTTTTCCCTCCCATCCCCACCCACAAATTGTATAGTTCATTTTCAACATAGTCCTTTGTCCCTCCATTACTGTGTCCCCCTTACCCTACCAAAGACAGATACCACTGAGATACTCTTTAAAGTAGCAACACCCCAGTAACAGCCCACTTAGCACACACATCTTGATTTCTAAAATACCTATCTCCAGTGAGAGAAACTAGTGCTCTTGGAGTGCCTTATAATGCCAGAACAAAAGGAACTGCTCAAAAAAATAAAAAGGGGCTAGTTACTCCTAGCTCACACCTATAATCCCAGCTACTCGGGAGGCTGAGATCTAAGGATCAAGGGCTGAAGCTCAGGCAGAAAATTCCATACAACACTCTTTTCCAATTAATCAGCAAGCGCCACAAGTGGGACTGTGGCCTAGCTGTTAGAATGCCAGCTTTAAGTGAAAAAGCTAAGGGATAGCACTTAGCCCGAGTTCAAGCTCTTGTACTAATCTCCCCCCTCCCCCAATATCCTTCCTTATCCCCTGAAACCATAGACTACTTTAGAGAAATACAAGGGGGCAAGGAGACATACAGTCAGGATTCCACCCACTTAGTCGTCTGAATGAAGAGAGGCACCTGGGTAAACAGTGGGAATGGCCGGGTAGTCCTTGATTGGAGAACAATGCAGGAGAGTATGTTAATCGTTTTCAAGTGTTGACAGATCTGAACTGCCTAAGTGCTTGAGAAGAAAACATGCATCCTAGCTGGAGGCATACCTCAGTGGTAGAACACCAGGCTTGCAAACAAAGGTCTTGAGGACTAGTACTGCCAAAAACAAAAAAAAAGTGCATCCCAAGACAGAAGTGGAACTTTAGCTCAAGTGGTCATTCCGCCAGCAAAAAAGCTCAGGGCCATTGGCTTGAGTTCAAGCCCCAGGACTAGTGGGCACACACACACACACGTGCATCCTAGTTCTTGCCAACAGAGTCAGTGTGGACCGACCTAGGAGGATTTGCCTGAGGAAGAATCTCCTGTCAGTGTTGAGTGGGAGTCTATGCTTTGGTTGAAGCTGATGGGTCCTTTGACACGCACTGGGTAGGAGAGAGAGTTGGTAGGCCAGGCTCTTAGCTTTGGGGTTCTTGGAATGTGCCCCTGGCCAGCAGTCCTGACATCACCTGAGAACTTGTAGAAATGTAACTTCTGGACTTGGCCCAGACCTCCTGCATCAAAACCTCTGGGACTAGGGCAGGAAAGTCTGTGTTTAGAAGCTCTCCTTAGTTCTAAGACCTCGTGTCCAAGTCTATTTTCTGTTGCTGTAACAACCTTCTGTGGTCCCTTAGTATCTGTAGGGGATGGTTCCCAAGATGCCCTGAAGTTAGCCAAATCTGAGAATGCTCACATTAGCGTAGAACCCTTCCTGAGCATCTTCCAAGCAAACTTTAAATGATCTCAAGTGGCTTGCAACATGCAGTACAATGGGAGTGCTATGTAAATTCTCATTAGGCTGTATTGTTTAGGGAGAAATACATTGAGAATCGATAGAGTTCTTTCACAACTCCGTTCTGCGTTGGTTGAGTCCATGGCTTCTGCATCCGTGATACAGAGGACCAGCTGTGTCAGGTTGAGACACCGAGACCGGGCGAGATAGCAAGCATGCTCATAAGCCACTCATGCCATCTTTGAGCCCCACCCCCTCGTGGCCGCATCTAACACTAGAGACCTCCAAATGCTCTCAGCCTAGGAGCTTTGGAACTGGGCTTCTAACACATGAGCACATAAGGAGGAATTGCCCTCCCTTCATCCTGTAATCACATGCAGTTAACAATTAAAGCAATACATAGCTTTGAATTTGCCAAGCATTTTCCAGGAATGTTTGGATGATCATCGTAAAGCTGTGAAACCCAAACAAGTTACCCTTTAAGATGTTGCTGCAGGCATGCCGGGAGTGAGATAGAAAGACCCTCCTTTCATCCATGCCACCGAGTGAACCTTTCAGACCGAGGGCTGCGCCCAGGCCTGTTCTGAGGAGAGGGGTGGTCAGCCTCTGGGTCTTGTTTCAATGCACAGTGAGAGGCCTGCACTTGGCGGGCACCCGGTGTGGGGGGGGGGGCGGCACTCGGTCACTTGCTATCGCAGCTATTGCTCCTTCCCCTTGGGACTTGACAGGCCCAGAGATGCTGTTTCGCCTGCTGTGATTGTGCTCAGAGGCAAGTCATTGCTTCGCAGTGTCCTCATGAAGTGTGAGTCAGTAGTGTACTAACATGCCAGTGCTCCCTGCATAGCAACAGGAAGTGCAGGTGGGAAGGGAACGGAGGCCAGGTGTGACCGAGAGGGTTGGACCTAGCAAGTCAGGGAGGGTCTGTCTGTGCAGGCTCTGGGCAGGAGGAGTGGGGACAGGACCCTCCCACAGCGAGTCTGAAACCCTGCGGAACAAGGCCACCTCCCCTGAGACCAGCTGTCTCCGAGAGCAGGGTGTGACCTGTGCTCCAGGAGCTTTCAGTGTGCTGCCACTTTGTCTCATGGGGTGTGATACTTGGCCTCCAGGCTCTGAAAAAAGTGCTCTGTGTCCCAAGGACTCACTGAACAGCTGCAAGGTGTGTAGCTGTAGCCCGCTTGGGGGTGCTGAGCAGCTCTGTAGGACCAGAGATGAGAGGCGTTTGGGAGGCGGGGGGGGGGGGGGCGTCTGCAAGGACTGTGGTCCCTGCTGCTTTGAATTGAGCGCTAACTGAAGTGTCCCCTTCCCAGTCCTCAGATGGAGAAGACTTCCCGCTGCAATATTTCCGCTTCCTGTGGGCAGTGTAGGGCCAGCCGGGGGGAGGCTATAGGTGTGGCAGCTTCTTTTTACCTAGTAGATAACCTGCTTGAGTGTGCGTCCTTGTGTTTGTGCACATGTGGGGGTGGAAATGTGCACCGATCTGGTCCTAGCCCTGTGGAACAGAACCACACTTTTCCATGGGTTGCAATCCTAGCTCCTCCATAATGTCCTGTTGTTGTTTTTTCTTACATGGGGACAAAGCACCTGTTGCAGTCTTTCGGGACATGTGTGAAGTGTAAGGATCTCAGGCGGTGAATGATAAAGTTACTAAAATGAAGTATAAGAGCTAGATCCTGGGTCAGGAAATACAATTGAATTTGTTTTTAGTTTGTTCTTGGGTAAAACAGATTTAAAAACAAATGACCTCCTTTCCATACTAATTACCTTCTTCTGCTAGCTTATATCAAGGTGCATTTGTGCTATTATCATTTGGCTCCAGGGTCCCTTCACCAGATTTCTGCAGGATTTCTGTCCAGGAATTTGGCAGAAACTCAGAAGCAGGGTCTTTGACAAAAAGGCTTTTTCTGTTCCTTTAGGGACTTGAGGTGCCATAGCGGCCTGCCGGGGGACAGCCCCCTGCTGCCCCGGGGAAACCCGGCCTGGATGCAGGCCTGGGCTTGTTGCCGGCCCCGCAGCTGGCAGAGGCCACAGGTCAAGTGCTGTTCTTCCGGAAGGAAACCTCACTGGTCCTGCTCTGCCCTAGATAACCAGTTCAGGATGTCCATCCTGGAGCGACTGGAGCAGATGGAGAGGAGAATGGCCGAGATGACCGGCTCCCAGCAGCACAAACAGGCGAGCGGAGGAGGCAGTAGTGGCAGCAGCGGCGGCAGCGGAAGCGGGAACGGAGCCAGCCAAGCTCAGGTACACACAGGGGATTCTCTTCATCCGGCCCCATCCCCGTCCCTTCCCTCCTGCCACCAAGGTCATTCCTAGACTTGGGCAAAAGCCCCAGGGTGTCCTTTGTAGTCTCTGTGCTTGAGCATGCAGTATGAAAGACACCATGAAGTGTCGGGCTTCCCTTGTATTCCCTCATCTTTACGCTCAGGAATGTCTAGTCTACCTGGCAGTTGAGGGGGTGGGGGTGGAGGGGGGAAAGGGGGCAGCCGGTTAAAACAGGCCAGAAAAAGCAGACTCAGATCTGTAAATGAGTCTTTCTACTTCACGTTTTACATCTTAAGTGTAAATTCAAAACGTAATTGAATACAGTAATTTACAAGCCTTTTATAACCTCAAGAAGGATCCAGGAAACTTTATGGAGCTGATATTCCATGTTGAACAGCATGTGCACTGGGCATGGTCATGGATGTGTGTGCATAGTTCACATGAAGAATGTAGGATGCTGCTAAGCACACAGAAATCAGCAAGAATGATTTTAGTCTTACAGGTCTTGAAGAATTTTGTGTATGGTTTCATGTAGGAGCTTTTATTGTGAGAAAGTTCATTAGGCAGAAATGATTCCTCAGGAGATCCCAGTGAGAAAGTTAAAGGCTCTGGTGGTATTTCTCTCCTCTACTACTCAGTTATTCCCCAGAAATAAAAAAATAATCTCCCTCTTTCTCTTCAAGATGAATGATGATTTCCTTTGCAGAATTCCCTTTTTAAGTAAACATATCTTGTTTTATGATCCTTGTATATCAAGTGGTAGCAATCCTTATAATAGTAAGAAAACAAGTATTCCACAAAATGAGTACTCTCAAAAAGCATAACCTCCTCAAATTTTATTCTAATTTCTCCCCTGTCTTCAGAAATCAATAGGAGAGATCCGAAATACAATAAACTGCTATTAAGGCTAAAACAGCTTCCCCCCCCACCATCTGATTAGCTCAGTTTTATAAAAGAAGAAATGTTCAGTGTACCTCATGGCTGAAAGAAGAGGTTCCCATAAAATCCTTTTGCCCACAAAGCTTGCACGAGGAGTGTTATAGACTGTATTTCAGAGCACAGACATTCAGCAAATGGCCTGTTATCATCTGGCCTCATAGTAACTGCTTGGGTGCACTTATCAGTTCAATTTGGCTCCAGTAAACGTCTTCATTTTCAATATATGGTAGAGACTTTTTACAGTCTCTGTTTTGTTTGCCAGCTGGTGGTTTCCTGCCCTCTTGGGTATGTCTGTCTGGTTTGTCTAGAGCAGCCTGGTGTGGCCTTCCGAGTCAAGGTCAGCGTGTGGTATGTTGGGCCAGCTGGGCTCTGACAGGCCTGACGGCACATCCCCTCATCTGCCTTGTTACTTCTGCAACCACTTTTCCTCATTTAATAATAATGAGCAATGTGTAACAATGGTATTTCTGTACTAATTAGATTTTTTTTTCAGTCATGGGGCTTGAACTCAGGGTTTGGGTGCTGTCCCTGAGCTCTTTTGCTCAAGGCTAGCACTCTACCTCTTTGAGCCACAACAGTGCTTCTGGTTTTCTGGTGGTTAATTGGAGAAAAGAGTCCCACAGGGATTTTCCGGCCTGGTCTGGCTTTTAGCTGTGATCCTCAGATCTCAGTCTCCTGAGTAGCTAGGATTATAGGCATGAGCCACCAGCACCTGTCTACTAATTAGATTTTAAGGTACTTACTGTAAAAAGAAAAAAAACTTGGTAAAATAATACCAGAGACATGGATTAGGCTAATAATGACATTCACGTAGAGAGCGCTAAACAGAAAATTGCTGTCACAGAGACTCAAGCTGTTGCAATTACACTGTTGATTTTCTTCTTATTGTACTATTCACAGGAGGAAAGCCATGTTGTTAAAATTAATATTATATTAATTATATGATCTTCCTGATAGTCATGATCCTTAGATCCAAGATTTCATGTATTCCTCAGTTTTATATTTACTTTGTAAAAGGGTAAACATCATTATTGGAAAGTTATAAGTGCTTCCTTTAGAAAGGAGAAAGAAAAAAGCCACATGTAAGTGAGTTGACTTGCTTTCGGAAGAAGTGCGGGGGTTAGACCTCCACCTGCAAATGGAGACAGCCACCATTTCCTGCCTCAGTGTTTGCTTCACTTGGGAGGCTGGCGCCTTGTCCTCCTAGCAGAGCACACTTCCTCAGACCTGTCAGCATGGCCCTCGCAGAGCGCCAGCTCTCACAGACTGCGGTTCTTCAAGTTACTGGAAAGTACCTTGAACCAAGACTTAAGTCCCGAGCTGAAACTAAGCCCATTCTGCTCTCTGTTCCCCAGTGTCGCTTGTGCTCAGTGTTCTGTACTTTCCACGTGGGTTGTCCACATGCTGGCCTGGGGAAGGGCCTGGTCCGTGGATCCTAACGCGTTCCTTCTCGTGGTAGTGTGCCTCCGGGACTGGGACCCTGGGGAGCTGCTTCGAGAGTCGCGTGGTCGTCGTCTGTGAGAAGATGATGAGCCGAGCCTGCTGGGCGAAGTCCAAGCATTTGATCCACTCAAAGACTTTCCGTGGGATGACCCTCTTACACCTGGCTGCTGCCCAGGGCTATGCCACCCTGATCCAGACCCTCATCAAATGGCGGTAAGACCGGAGTGCGCATCACAACCCATGTCCGCTGTCGGCGTGCCATGTCCGCTGTCGGCGTGCCATGTCCACTGTCGGCGTGCCATGTCCGCTGTCGGCGTGCAACCGCATTCCCCCAGTGGAGGCAACTCTGACCGTTCACTAAGCTTTGCGGCCTAGGAGCAGAGGGCTTTTCTCCTCAGCCTTTCCAAGGGAGTTTTACGAGCTTATGCCCAAGAGACTCTGAGTGAAATATGACCTGAACATGGGCTTTTTATTTCCTTTGGGCTTCTGCCAGGCAGAGTCCAAACTACCTCCAAAAGCTAGAACTCTTTTTCACATTAGGAAGGTTAAATACCTAGTTTGTTTTTACTTCTGTGGGTTTGTAATAACCTGGTGTTTCCTTTTACCGCGGGGTTAATGGTGTGGTAACCTTTGGTGCTATCCCTTACAGTACGAAGCATGCAGATAGCATTGATTTGGAGCTGGAAGTCGACCCCTTGAATGTGGACCACTTCTCTTGTACTCCTCTGGTAAGGAACAGGCTCATTGGTTATTTCTTCAGCATTTTTCCAGTCTAACAGAGAGATATTAGATCCTTAAGAGATCTGAGAATATTGCTGAAAAATGAGTTGTAAAGTGTTTCATTATCATGAATTTAACTCTTTTCCAGACTGGGAACTCAGGAATGAAGGGTCAAGTATGCCCACAATTATTCCTAATTGACAGGACAAAAAAAAGGCGGGGGTGGGGCTTGAGCTCAGGGCCAGTGTACTCTCCCTTAGCTTTTATGCTCAAGAATGTTCCTCTACCACTTGAGCCATACCCATACTTCTGGCTTTTTGCTGATTAATTGGAGATGAGAGTGTCAGAGACTTTCCTACCCAAGCTGGCTTTCAACTGCAATCCTGAGATCTTAGCCTCCAGGGTAGCTACGATTACCATGTGAGCCACAGGTGCCTGGCTAAGACATGCTTTTTCTTTTTGTTAGTTGTGGGGCTTGAACTCAGGGCCTAGGCACTATCCCTGAGCTTTTTTGCTCAAGGCTAGCACTCTACTACTTTGAGTCACAGGGCCATTTTCGGTTTTCTGGTGGCTAATTGGAGATAAGGTCTCCTGCTTGGATGGGCATTGAACTCCAATTCTCAGCCTCCTGAGTAGCTAGGATTACAGGCATGAGCCACCAGTGCCCAGAAAAGTTCTTTTTTTAAAAATTTTTGCCAGTCCTGGGCCTTGAAGTCAGGGCCTGAGCACTGTCCCTGGCTTCTTTTTGCTCAAGGCTAGCACTCTACCACTTGAGCCACAGCGCCACTTCTGGCTTTTTCTATATATGTGGTGCTGAGGAATCGAACCCAGGGCTTCATGTACACCAGGCGAGCACTCTACCAGACTAGGCCACATGCCCAGCCCCAGAGAGGTGCTTTTTAGTGGCAGTGTTTTATGGACCCACTGAGATCACCAGCAAGGACCAGTGTTCTTCATGGGTGGCCGCGAGCGGCGCGACGTCCGGCCCACCTCTTGTTGAGAAGGCCTGCTGTGTCTTCCCGTAGATGTGGGCCTGCGCCCTGGGGCACCTGGAGGCTGCTGTGGTGCTGTACAAGTGGGACCGGCGGGCCATCTCCATCCCGGACTCTCTGGGAAGGCTGCCCTTGGGAATTGCCAGGTCAAGGGGCCACGTGAAATTGGCAGAGTGTCTGGAGCACCTGCAGAGAGATGAGCAGGCCCAGCTTGGGCAGAACCCCCGGATCCACTGTCCCCCGAGCGAAGAGCCAAGTACAGAGAGCTGGATGGCCCAGTGGCCCAGCGAGGCCATGAGCTCTCCAGAAATACCCAAGGGAGTCACGGTCATCGCAAGCACCAATCCAGGTACAGAGTCAAAACTTGCATCTCAGAAGTTGACAGCCCCCCCCCCCCCCCACAGTTTGCTTTATGCAGTGGCCCTCATTAAAGTCAGTGTGATAGTCACATAGGTTTAAAATGTGGGTTGGTGTTTGTTTTTTTTTCCATGTTTCTGATTTTCCTTTTAAGATGCCTGGTGACCGTTCCCCCCCCCCCCTTCTCAGAATATGGAAAGTAACAAAAAAAAATCCCTATGTTCATGCAAGAAATACCCATTTTTGGAGGATTATCTGATTATGATATGTATTGCTGGGGAATAATTTAACATTAGGGACATGTCTCGAGCCCCAGCTTTGCACTTCGTGTCTCTCAGGCTTAGAAAAAGTGTTAATTCTTTAGGATTCCTAGTCTTTTTTATCGCCTATCCTGACTGTCCTTTCTACTGTACTTTTCAGAGCTGAGAAGACCTCGGTCTGAACCCTCTAATTACTACAGCAGTGAGAGCCACAAAGATTATCCGGCTCCCAAAAAGCATAAATTGAACCCTGAGTACTTCCAGGCAAGGCAGGAGAAGCTGCTTTCCACTGCACTGAGTCTGGAACAGCCAAATATCAGGAAGCAGAGCCCTAGTTCTAAGCAGGCTGCCCCCGAGCCAATGAGCCCCAGGGAAGGAGTGAGGGACTGCAGCCGGGAATCCTCCCCTCCCGCTCCTGAGACTGCAGCATTCCAAGCCTCTGGATCTCACCCGGTAGTAAAGTGGAGTTCCAAAGATCTTTACATTGGTGTGTCTACAGTGCAGGTGACTGGAAATCCGAAGGGGACCAGTGTAGGCAAGGACGCAGCGCCTTCACAGGTGCGTCCGCGGGAACCAATGAGTGTGCTGATGATGGCAAACAGAGAGGTGGTGACCACAGACACGGGGGCCTACCGAGACGGTGCAGAGCACGTGGGATGCTCTCCACCCGTGGATGACATCCAGGTGAGTGAGTGAGTGGCAGGCCGGCCTGCAGAGGCTGGAACCTCAAGAGCAGCTGCCGTCTTTCTGGTTGATGTCTCCCTGTTTGGTGTTGGAGTCGCGCCTTTCCCTGGACTGCATTTGCTGTCAGTGAATCGGGCCCTGTGAATTGGCCTGAATGCCAGGGCCCAGGTCTCAGCAAAGGCTTTCTTCTGACACCAGCTCCTCCCCAGAACTCCTGTGAGCCACAGTTAGTCTTCTGCTTCCTCCTTTCCTCCAGGATGACAACTTTACTGTTCCTTTGGTTTTTTGGTTTGTTTCTTTCTTTTCTTTTGTGTGGGTCCTGGAGCTTGAACTCGGAGCCTGGGTACTATCCCTGGGGTTTACTTTTGCTCAAGGCTAGCTCTCTACCACTTGAGCAACTGCTCTACTTCTAGCTGTTTAGATACTTAATTGGAGATGCGTTTCACAGACTTATCTGCCTACGGTGGCTTCGAACTGCCATCCTCTAGTCTCACCCTCCTAAGTAGCTAGGATTGATTACAGGAAGGAGCCACTGATGCCTGACAGTTTCACTGTTTTTGTTTTTGTTTTTTCAGGCAGGAGAGAAAGTTTATTACTGAACTGCTGGCCTATGGCCAAGGTGATCCGTGGCCGGAGAGAAGGGAGAGAGAGAGAGAGAGAAGAGAGTTTCACTGTTTTAAGTGCTGGTTATAATAGAGTCAGGGCCCTAAAAATAGCAAGAATGCTTATGGATAGAATTTGGATGATCTAGGTGACTAGTACAACCATTGCCTGGCCATTGTAAAAGGCATACGTATATGGCAGGTGGCTCTCAGGATATTGAGTGAAATATCTCCAAAGTTGATAATTGATACATATTTAGAAATATTCCTAAGGCTGATAACTGGCTGCCTGGACAAGAAATCTATAAAAACACAGACTCCTTTTTGACCATTAAGCTTGTTATAGATCAAGAGACTATGTATTAAAGTAAAGTTGAGACACTTAGCTACCACCAGGTCATATTCCCAGCCCCTGCGATACTTAGCTATTATGTACATTTTGTAAATTAAAATATGCAGGTGAGTGCCATAGGTAAGAACCGGGATGGACATTCTCCCGCAGTTTTCATTGCTGCAACCTGACACGGAAGCGAAAGGAAGAACTTCCTTCTTAGAAATCCAGCCCAGCGCTCACACCCATGGAAGTGATGGGCAGAGGAGACCCCACGTCCTGGCCAGGAGTCCTCGGAAACGCCTGGGCGCCCACCCGTCCTGCCCCCTGCCCGCCCTCAGCGTGTAGCACATAGGTGCACACTTGCCCGTTCCCACTCCTGAGGGATGTGGGGGGGCTCCCCCGTGCGCCCCGCTCTTGGTGCATGCTCACCTGTGTGCGCCTCTTCTGAAGGACGGGAGACCCCACCCGCTGAGTCACCAGCCTCTGCAGCCATGGGGATTCCTGCCAAGCTAAATCAAATAGATGGTGGCTTTCCTGTGTGGTTCTTGTGGTGCTGGGGATCGAACTGAGACCTTGCACCTGCTAAATGAGCACCATACCACTGAGCAAAATCCTTAGCCCTTTTTAAAAAGTCTTATGGCAGGGTCTCATGAGGTTACCCAGGGCTGGCCTCAACCTACAAGTCTTCTGCCTCAGCCTACCAAGCAGCTGGATTTACAGATGTGCACCACCATTCCCAGCCTAAATCAAACAGTGCTTTAGACAGAGTGCTGACAAATTTCCTCTGTGAAGGAACGGATAGTGAATACTTCCAGGCTTTATGAGCCATGAAGTCTTTGTCATATCAGTTAATCTGCTTCTGTCACACACACACACACACACACACACACACACACACACACACACACAAAACAGCTTTAGATAATATTAAATGAATGAATGTGGCTTTATTCCAGTGAAACGTGATTTCCATAGCTGGCTGATCAGCCTGGCGTGGCTTGCTAACCCATTTCTGATGAAACCCATACCAGATGTCAGCATTGACCGATTTAGAACTACATGAACATACAACAGTAAAACAGACTGTGTTGAATATTATTGGTTCAAGAGAGATCAGTTTTGAATATTCAAAATGAAGTCTATTAGGAATATGTTTGGGTATCAATGCCGGTGACCTAACTGGTTCCACTGATTTAATTTAACGACATGACAAGAAGTCCAGAGGTCTGCTCGTGGCTTCCCTCTTCGTCCCACTGCTTTGTAGTTAGAGCTGCTCAGGCTGATCTGCAGTCAAGGAAGGGAAAAGGAGAAGACCGGCCAGGTTCCGAGCACACAGCTGCCTTTTCATCAGGACAGCGCCGCCCTCTGCCTGGTCTTCCGTGACCAGAAGTAGATCACCCCCACGCCCTCCAGGGCAGGGGAAGCGGAAGATCAAGAAGAGGATTCTCATCGTGGCCTTAGCACCATGGCGATCTGTCCCCTGGGGTTGAGCACACTGCCACCCTCCGCAAGACTGGGCATCCCAGGCGAGGGGATGGGAGTGACGGAGTACTGGCGAGGCACATTAAGATTCCCCCTGGGATTCCCAGATAAGGGATGATTAGCTGGCTAATCCAGCTGAGAATAAACATTAGATGTCACGCAGAAGTTCTCAAAGACAAGACGAAAGCTTTTTGGCCAAACAGTGCTTATAGATAACTATGATTTATAGATAATGAGCACCCGGCGTCTTAGATGCTGTTTGGATGCGTTGTACTGAGGTGTGAACCTGCCTGTCTTCCATTGCTTGTTTTCTTTCCGAGATGAGGGGTGGAGGGAGATGGACCGGGATACGTTTGACAGGGAACTTCTCGCGGCGTGTTCACGCACCTTCTCCTTCCAGGTGAACATGATGACCTTGGCAGAACACATTATCGAAGCGACCCCTGACCGAATCAAGCAGGAGAACTTTGTGCCCCTGGAGTCCTCGGCACTGGAGAGGACAGAGCCTGCCTCCATTAGCAGTACAATGAGCTGGCTGGCCAGTTACCTAGCTGATGCCGATCGTCTGCCAAGTGCTGCCCAGATCAGGTCAGGAGGATTCTGGGGGTCATTGCCTGGGATAAACACCCCTGACTTTAACTGCAGGTCGGGGCGGGGGGCAGGGTTAAGTGTATGAAGTAAACGACATGCGATACGAGGAAGACAAGAAGGCATTGGGGCCCATTCCATTGCCACCAGAAGGCCTGGCGCTTCCCTTGCCTCTTCTGTTGTTTCCACCCTAGATCAGAGTATGGGGGATCCTGTGCCTTAGGGTCTCCCTAATTTAACTGGCTTCATAGTGGCAAGGGAGTTTACTTAGTGAGATTGGTGTTGAGCAACAGTACAAACTCCCAGCGGGCACTGAGCATCAACCACCTTAACTGAAGAGAACGCACGTGCCGAGCCTGCTTAGCAAGTCACCTGACAGAGGGAAGCATTTTCTTAAAGCCCCCCAGAGGCTTCAGGGGGATGCCATCTTGTCTCAGCCACTGGTAGGTAATCGCTTGTGCACATCAGTCTTACGCCATGTCTCCTTTTATTTCAGAAGTGCGTATACTGAGCCTCTGACCCCTTCATCCAACACCAGCATGAGCCCTGTAGGCTCTCCTGTCAGTGAAATAGCGTTTGAGAAACCTAACCTTCCCTCGGCAGCAGATTGGTCAGAATTCCTGAGTGCTTCTACCAGTGAGAAGGTAGAGAATGAGTTTGCCCAGCTAACTCTGTCGGACCATGAGCAGAGAGAACTTTACGAAGCTGCCAGGCTTGTCCAGACAGCTTTCCGGAAGTACAAGGTAAAGTGTGAGCGTCTTGATGTTATGATGTTGCTAAGATCAGGGACGAGAGGTGAGAGGCAGACTCGGTCCAGCAAAAACACCTCGCATTCTTTGTTTTTCTTCTCCAGATTCATAGACTTTTTATTGGAACTTAATTTTGCCACCTTAGATTATTGATAGTTTTCAGAGCTTTAGTAAATAAAACCAGTCATTTGGTGGCTATCATTGTCTCAACTTGCTGATAATGGATTTTATTTAGTTAACACAAGCAAATTAACATCTCTAAATTTGTGGCACAAAACAAAAGTTCTCACCTGGAGGGCTAGGGACTGATTTTTAGGCAGCCCACCAATTCCTGGGAATTGTGTAGTGACACTTGTGTATGTTCATTTTGTGGGGAGAGGATCCACACTCTTTCTTAAAGGGATCTCAGCCAGCTTGACATCTACACCTCCAGCCTCCCACCCTCTCTACCCCCCACCCCATGTTCCCACTCCTCCACCCTGCACAGGCCTGGAAAGCCACTGATCATTCATTAGAAAATCAAGTGCTCTGAGTTGTGTTAGGATAGACTGTTGAGATCTGGTAAGACAAATGGTACAACGTGTACTTGTTAAGTTCTCTTCAGATGAATAGTTTAAGCCTCCTAATATCCAAATCTCATCTGGCTTGATTTAAAAAGGAAAAATAGAAGTTTATTCTATCACTTCATTTCGGGTCTACGTTGTAAGAACACTGACAGCTCCTGTGTTAGGGCGTCTGTCAGTTCCTTGCTCATTCTTCCCCTCACTTCCCTCTTAGGGCCGACCCTTGCGGGAACAGCAGGAAGTGGCCGCTGCCGTCATTCAGCGTTGTTACAGGAAATACAAACAGGTAAACTTCAGTTCCAGGTCACAAAAGGAAGACGTGCCCTTACGGGGAGCTGAGGACCTTGGGGTGCCGTTTGGTTGAAGAGTACAAGATACGGTTCATAGTCGCAAAGGCGTAGTTTGAATTGCCTTGATATAAATCCAGAGGAAAAGAAAACAAAGGTGCCTTCCATGAAGCTTTGTTTAGAAGATGCAAGAACATCTCAGTCCTCTTTGAGACAGGATTACGTTTCTGAAACAGCTGTCAGCTGTGGGATTATATAACTGCTGTCAGATGGGAAAGGGGCCGGGCGTTTGTGGGCACACGTGTGGACCACATCTGTCAGGCGTGCCATAAAGTTAACTCCTTAGCTGCTTGGAGTCAACAGTTCTATTTATAGATGAAGAAGCTAATTAAGAAATCAAGTCAGTATTAGACTTTGTCACCATCAGGGTGGTTTTAAAATCCTAAAAATTGCTTCACTGAGCTTTGACTAGTTTGTGTGTTCAAATTTACTAATACCAGGCGTGATAGCACATACTTGCTGTAATTCCAGCACTCAAAGACTGAGGATCATGGTTCAAAGCCAAGCCTGCGCAGGAAAGTCAGTGAGACACTTATCTCCAGTGAACAACCAGAAGACCAGAAGTGGTGCAGTGGCTCAAAGTGGTCGAGTGCTAGCCTTGACTAGGGACAGTGCCCAGGCCCTGAGTTCTAGCCCCATGGCCAACCACATGAAAAATGATCCTTTTACTGTTAGGTTGTATTTTTTCAGTAGGTTCTACATCTTTATTTAAGGAATAACAAATGCTAACATATAAAATTGCATGGAAATTTGGGTTTTGCTTTCTTGTTCTGATATAGGACTTTGATTTCTAATACAGGTTACCGTTTGGTCTCTCAGGTATCCCTAGGATTAAAGCTCATTAAAGGGGCAGAGAAGGAACATCTCCAGCTTATAGACAATTGAGTTCATGATCCCAGAAAACCAAGGTTTATTGTGCAAACGCTGACACCAGTCCCTAGAGTTCTGCAGCGGGGAGCTGGGCTGGGTTGTTGGTGAGCATAAGACATAGACAGAAGCAAGGTTCCTAATCTGTTTCCAGTAGGATTTTTCTGAAAGATTCCCTTCCCAAAGAAGTATTGTCCACAACTAGGAAGATGGAGGGAATAGTGACAGTACTGGTATTTTGGAAAATGGAAGGCATTAATATTAACCAGACTGCCTTTCGTTTTTGGTTGTGAGTTTGATTCTGGATGTTCATCTCCTCCTATTTGGCAATCTAACATTAATCTTGTATTTTCTGTTTCTCCGCAAGCTGACATGGATAGCCTTGAAGGTAATGATACACCAAGTCCTCTCACAGACCATTCATTCCACCAGCACGAACTCCCTGCCCCTCCCCGCCTCTGAGGAGGGTCATCACGATGGCACCGTCACCGCCACCTAAGCCCCCTTACCAGGCCACCTGACCACAGTGCATCTGTACTCTGGGTACCTTGTGCCTGTTCAGCTGGTGTGGGTTTGGGCATTTATAGTAATTACCATTTTTCTTAACAAGTATCAATTCATTTAAGCCAAACACTGTGAGCCTAAGGCCACTAGGCAAATCTCCTTTTTCTCTGATGGCCTCCAAGGTAGCCCAGTGGTTTTTAATGTGCAGCATGTCCAGGCTAAGACCAAGGAACCCCCAGAAGCCTTGTAGGATACAGCGCTCTTGTCGTAGAAGATCCTGGGCTAACGGAAATGGAAAGCAGGTTAAGGGAGACCAAAGAAGATTCTTACCGAATCTCCTATGTCTTATGTGAGAAGTCCATTCGCTTCCCTCCTTCTATCCCATGCATCCAGAGACATCATTAGTTCTCTGCAGGGGTTTCTGAGGGATATTTTTCCTAACAGTGGTAGGTTGCCTGCTGTGAAGCGGAGAATGGTCATATTCTGTTTCCTTGGCAACTTGGACATGGCATTTTTCAACCCTGTGTTTCTCGTGCCTAGAGCCTGATGCTGACGGCGCCCTCCGTTTCCCCCCCACGCCCCACACCCCCGCCACCTTGGTAGCTGGGTAGGGAGCTGCCCTAACTCTCAGGGTAAAATGGCTTAACGGTGTCAGCGTTTCATGATAAGCTTTGTATTTGGGAACTTGTAACTCAGTCAGAACTTTGTCCTCTAGAACAATAGAAATGAGATGCAGGTGCCAGCTGTTAGGAGATCTGTTTATCCTGTCATGGGAACTGGAAGGCATAAAAAGGATGAAAAGAGTTTCCATAAAAGGGCTTCCAAATTGAATAGCAAATTCTAGCCTTAAAATAAGCATTTAAAATTGCACTTTCTAAATACATTTTAGACTCATAAACGTCTAGCTTTATTGCTATTAAAATATTTTCATATCTTGGGGGAAAGCACATTGCAGAACATTATTTTCTCTATAAGCAACCCTTTGCGTTTTGGGAAGGTAGGTGAGGAGATTGCCTCCCTCTTGGCGGCTCAGCCCTAAGCAGGGAGCAGCCCAAGAAAGAGGCTCCGCGCGCTCCCGGACTCGGTGTGGCTCCCGGTGTCACTGTCCCGCTCACTCTTGTTTCCCCTGCAGTACGCACTTTATAAAAAGATGACCCAGGCAGCCATCCTGATCCAGAGCAAGTTCCGAAGTTACTACGAGCAGAAGAGGTTCCAGCAGAGCCGGCGCGCTGCCGTCCTCATCCAGAAGTACTACCGGAGTTACAAGAAGTGCGGCAAGAGACGGCAGGCTCGCCGGACCGCCGTCATCGTGCAGCAGAAGCTCAGGTGGGTCCCCCGCCCGCACCCCCAAAACCAGCGCCCTCTGCTGGCTGGCCACCAGCCGCTCTGTGGGACCCACGGCATCTGCAGCGACGACGTTCTTTTCAGAACGTCCTAGGTTGTGTCCCTTGGTGTCACTTTGCCACTGTACGGCCAGCCTCTTGCACGTTGAGCTCTCTGCCTCCCACCCATGAGTCTGACCAAGTTCCCACTTGGAGCCGTCGCTCCACAGTAGAGCAGCCTCAGTTGGCGAGCTACTCAGAAGGCAGAGATTGGGAAGGGTATGGCGGCTCTTGGCTCTCCCCCCAGCCATGCTATGCGGGGTGCCGCAAGTGGGAAGACCGGAATCTGACACCACCCCGGTGTCGGTGTCAGAAGCATCCCTGAAAAATAGAAGAGGCTGTAAGCATGGCTCACGCGATGAAGTGCCTGCCTAGCGAGTCCGAGGCCCTGAGTTCAAACCCCGGTACCCCTCCCCTGCCACCTCAAGGATCCCCAAGAGAATGCTCAAATCCAGGCAGGTTAACTTCTAAATTAATGGATTCTAAAGACAGAATGGCTTTAAAAACAAAACAGCAGAGTGGCTGATAAAGAGTGGTAAGAGCGCTCCGCACGACGCTGCCCGTTTATAACCTCAGCCCTCGTGGGGCCGAGGCAGGAGGATCGCAGCCAGCCTGGGCGGGCTACAAAGTCAAAAATTCACATGACGAGAACAGTCACGGGACATCTTGTTTTCAGTCCTGAGTCTCTCCCTGAAGCTCGGGGGCTGGGCTTGCACGCCATGCTCTCCAGACAGGCTGGCCAGACAGTGCCATGACAGTGGCATATGCCGTGTGACTAGATTTGCCCCGTGCGCGCAGCGTTGAACTAAACAGAAGCCCCTCGCCGCCGCCAGCCAGGCTCAGGCCTCGCCTAGCACTCGGCTTGGGACTCTTCCTAAGTGGCAATCCTGTCTTCTTTTTCCAGGAGCAGTTTGCTAACCAAAAAGCAGGACCAAGCTGCTCGAAAAATAATGAGGTTTCTACGCCGATGTCGTCACAGGTACCTGACCCTCAGTATTCACGGGGTTCGGCCCTCACCTCTCAGCCATCCCCGGCTCCTGTGTAAGGCCCGCGTCCCGGGTTATCTCAGCACAGGGGGGCGTGCTAGCCCTCCACTGCGTTGCACCTCTGAAACTCGGGGAGTATTTTGAGACCGCTGTGCTTGGCCAGCCGTGGAAATTCACTCACGCCCGCATTTTTCTGTGTTTGTTTGGGAGTGAGTACAGTTGAGATGCACTAGCTTTCAAGTCAAGGCTTCCTTTAACCTGCCATTCTTTTGTCACTTCGCATTGTGCTTGTCACTGTCCTTCTTTACTGCATCAACACCCATCCAGACAACAGAGCACAAAAGTCTGTTCCCGAGGGCCTGCTGCCACCCAGGTTTCCTGTGTAGAATTTCCGCTAGCAGGTGGCGCCCTCTGCCGGATGTAAAAGCTTCTTCTATTTCCACGAGAGCCAGTCTGTGCTGAGCGGGAGAGACGACGGGTCAGAACTATTTCCCTCTCGAGGGGCCGGGCTCAGGGATGCCCCGCAGTCCCTGAGGGCGTAGCGTCTCCTCCTGGAGCTGAGCTCCATGTTCTCCACTTGGAGCTTGGGTCACCAGGGGTGGGTTTCTTCTTTTTTAATCTAGACTCTTGGGGATTGTGGAAAAGTGGTTTGTCTTTTCTACTTAAGTTAGTATCTCAGCCCAGAACCCATAGCAGGGCATTGGCGCTGCATTCAGAGGACCCGGGTGGGGGGGGGGGAGGTGCTGTTTCTTGCTGCAGGTGAGAGCGGAAGGCTGCTCCCTTCCTCCCTCTCCTCTCGCAGTGCGCCTGAAGCCTCTCGCTCGTATTCCCGGTGGCCCCTCACACATCGCATCGTCCTCGGCGCTTCTCTTAGACCATCCGCCTGCTAGGCTCGGAAGTCCCTTCCCTTTTAGCTCTTGTGCTTTCACTTAACTCAGTAGAAGGAAACCCATGCAGCCTCTGCGTTCACGGACATGAGGGATTATTTCCCAGGCTGAGGGCGGTGAGGGCAGCTCAGGTGCCCTTCCCACCAAGGCCGGCGAGGCAGCAGGGAGGCCCACGGGAAACAGGAAGCCCTGCTAGGAAGAGCACGCCAGGCGGGAGGGGGGCAGGGACACCGAGGCGGATGCTGCACACCTTACAAGCTCTTCTCCTTACCACTCAGCAGTGCCTCTTAGTCAGCATTAAGGTACTTGCTGCTGGGTAGACCAGTGGACTCCCAGTGCTTCCTGGCATTCTTAGGTGTTCACAGTCCCACCTTCCTTTTCCTCTTCTCCTTCCAAAATGAAGGACCCAGCACAGAGACCAGTAGACTCAGAGCACACGAGCAGACTCTTCCTTCAGGAAACTGCTTCATATATTCCAGACAGGTTTCATTAATTTTTGTTTGTTGTTGTTGTAGGTGGTGGGGCTTGAACTCAGGGCCTGAGTGCTGTCCCTGAGCTCTTTTGCTTAAGGCTAGTGCTCTACCACTTTGAGCCACAGCACCACTTACCGTTTTTGAGTAGTTTATTGGAGATAAGAGTCTCACAGGAACTTTTCTGCCTGGGCTGGCTTTGAACCACGATACTCAGCCTCTCCAGTAGCTAGGATTATAGATGTGAGCCACCAGTGCTTGGCACAGTCAGGTTTTCTTTTTCACAAAATGATCTTGACATTGCTCTTCCTTAGACCACATCACACGGACCAAAACATTCACAGTTAAATTGTCTTGTTCCTTCTTCCCTCCTTCCTTCTAGTCTTGGATCCTTAGACTTGGAGCATATGGATAGGAAATGTAATATGAGCGAGTTACATAGAATGCCACATGTGCTTTCCTTTGCGTTGTACAGCCAGGCTGTGCCCTGTGCTTATAGTAAGGAGCATGGTGAGAAGAAGACATTTAAAGAAAACAAACATAAATAAAAGGCGCCCTTCCAAAGTAGGATGAGCAAAGGACCCCTTCCACTCATATTTTTAGTAGAAAAGAATTTCCAGAAGCATTTAACTTTCCCTAGGTTTATATTTTAGTAAAGCATCATCTCCTCATAAGAGTGACAAGGAGGCTCATTAAGAACAGAACCGAGCTTGTGAGCTCTGTTTATGATTTGGAATGAAGTGAAGTCACTTATTGGCTCTTTCTTTAACCTGTTATAGTTCAGATGCTTAAAAATGCAGGTACATTTTAATATCCTTTGACTACTGGTTTCTTAAGCTCGATAGTCATTTCCATGCCTGTACAGTTAACTAATATAGTTGAAGGACTTGAAGAAGCACCAAGTGTCCGTCCCACTCGGGACTTGTTGCACACGTATATTTTCCCTAGGATGTGTGCAGCCCTGTTTCCATTCTTGTTTACTTATTATTAACCAAGAGTTGCTGTCGTGTTTGCTGTTCCTTAAGAGCATTAAAGTCTGCACTAAATAGAGAATGATACCCTCTCGACAAGGTAGGTAGACAGTGGCTTCAGCAGCCAAGAGTCCCCTTCTAAGTCCTATGACCTCAACGTTTTTTAAGACTTAAAAATGGTGATTTTTGTTCTGCTCATTTCACATACCCCACCATCCTCCTCCTTTGCTTCCTGCCCCCAAAGAAATCACGCTACATTCTTTTTGGTTGAAATAAAGCTATTAATAAGATTTCTGTTGTGACCCTCCTATGCTAATAGCTCTTTGGTGTTGTTTTACTGCCAAAGCCCCCTGGTGGACCATAGGCTGTACAAAAGGGTGAGTTTAGCTGCCTGCTAGCCAGTTTATCTTTACCTTCCATTTTCAATATTTTGCTTTTTGCTTGCTTGCATGGGGCTGCAGCCTAGGTATGCCAGTAAGTTTCACATCCATTTTGAATGACATAAGACAAAATAAGAACTAACCCTAATTACTAACACTGCTATTGTATACAACAGGAGGGGCTCACGTACAGCAGGCGTGGAATTGCATGAGTCTGTAGGAGGGAGGGGCCTCGGAGGCTACAGCCAGGCAGTAGACCTGACAGGCAGATGGCCAGCCGTCCATGTTAAGTAAGGCTGCATTGTAAGAAAACATGAAGCAAGGGACTTTTGTGATGAAAGCAACTTGCCATAGAAGACTGCTTCTAATACTGCCTTGTCAACATTTCTAAAGCAGAAGGGCTCATGGGGCAGCACTAGGCCGCCTGTATTAAGCCAGTCTGTTTCTTGTTTGGAATTGCTATTACTTTGATCCTGTAGTTTCATTTTCTAAATCTCTCCTTCTTTGTGCTGTGAGGTGAATCAGGATATAAAGTCGCAGCTTCCAACCAGCCGAAGCCGTCGGTGGGCGATGTGAGCAAAGCGTCCTTGAGCCGCTAGGTGAGGCTGGCCCAGTGAAGAGGGTGCAGCACAGCCTCGGAAAGCTGTGCTCTGTGTCGTAGTGGAGATGGGGGCTGTTCAGTCAGCATGGCTCAGGCGTCAGAGGACAGTGCTGGTTTCTAAGTATGCACAGAAGGCCAGAGACTAGCTGGACAAGCCTGCACATCCAAAGTTATAAAAGAAGACTTGATATCTGTCAGAAAACTTGTTGTTGTTGCTGGTCCCAGGTTTGAACTTAGGGCCTAGGCGCTGGCCCTGAGATTTTATTTTATTTTTGCTCAAGGCTAGCACTCTACCACTTGAGCCGCAGTGCTATTTCCAGCTTTCTTTAGTTGGTTGGAGATGAGGCTCGTGGACGTTCCTGCCTGGGCTGGCTTTGAACTGGGATCCTCAGATCTCAGCCTGCTGAATAGCTAGACTTACAGTTGTGAGCCACTGATGCCTGGCTGAGAAGACTTTGTTTAAGAGTCAAGAAAAGAATTCATCACCATTGGACTTAAGAAGATGAATTTCAAGTATAATGCGGGAGTTATCTCTGTTAATTACATTCAATTCACCCCCTTAGCCTTATGCTAACATTTCATTTAGTCATTTTTAAGATGATTTCCCACCTGACTAGATTTGTGTTGATACTAATATTTGTTCATTATCTCTTGAACCAAGAGTTATCAGATAGCTTAGTAAATATCTTTTGCCAGTAGGTAAAAGCAGCTTTTTCTTAAATAGCCAGAGAGTAATAAGCCTCTTAGACTTTGTGAGCCATACTGTCTGTTCCAGCTACACAGGCCAGAAACAGCCAGCCACAGACAGTGCAGAAAACAAGGGTCATGGATATTACTGATAAAACTTGATTGGCCCAAAGGTTGTAGTTTGCCAACTTGATGATAGGAGAATTGAGTTTTTATTATAAGTTCTTGCTAGGGAGTGACTTTATCCGTATAAAAGTCTTGTCTATTTTGAAACCATGGGTAGTTGTTGAAGGAGAAATTTGCTTTGAAGGGAAAGCAAAGCAGGTGCATTTGTTAATTTAACTAATCTCTAGTGTTAGGAGATGGTTTATTATTGAAGATCTGCGGGCCCCACGGGCCAGAACGGGTACCTAGTTGTCTGTACCAGTATTGGCCTCTACTCCTCTTCCTTCTGCCTATCTATCTCCTCCTACCCTTCTCTCTCTCTCTCTTCCTACCCACTTCATACATAGATATTTGTTTCCTTTAGAAACACTCCAAAAAAAGCACATGCATGCCCTGGTACTCAATTTTAACTGAAAGTGATTAGTATCTTGCATGTGAAATGCAGTTAATAGAGCCTGCTGCAAGGAAGCAATATTCTTATCAGAAGTTGTTGCTTATGCACTTTTGAAGCTTGTTAGTTCTGGTATGTGAATGACCGTTTTTAAGAGGACATTTTCTAAAGGTGTTTTCCAGTGCCAGCCAGAGCCCCTGTCGTTTTTTTCAGTGCTTGCTGCATTTTGCTATGGACTCAACTCTGCTCACGCATGGAAAGTAGGAATCCCATCATCCCTGTGCTGCCCCCTAGTGTTGAGGGAGTGTGAGAGATGAGCGGAGGTTTCCCTTCTTACCGGTGGGGCGGTGTTTTCCAAGGGGGCGCGGGGAGGCAGCCTACACAGAGCTGACGGATGGGCAACACCCCCTGAGAGCTCCTCTCCCCCGCTCCCTTAACCGTCCCCAAGTTGAAGTTCCGTTCCTCTTGGGAGCTGAGCATTCTCTGAGGAGGATGTATGTATATTTCTGGAATGTATCTGAAGAAGATCATTTACTTATTACCTTGTTAATTTGCAAAGTATACCATCACAGCTTATGTGTTGAGAAAAAAAAAAAACCTACTACTTGAAAACGTAATCATTTTGTGGTGCAAAGCAAAACGCGATTCCTGACCCACGCTCGCAGGGCAGCGAGCAGGAGCTCTGCAGGGGTAGCGCTGTCTCTCAGCAGGCTCTTCCCGGCAGCACCCCGAGCGAGCGCAGGCGCTGTGCTCGCTCCGCGCCTCTGCAAGGCCAAGGCCGGGGAACGCGCCCTGCAGTCTCCTCGGCGGCCAGCTTGGTTCTCTGTAGCCTTCCCTTCAGGCTTAGCCCTTCCTTCATCTGTCCAGTAACTGCACGCCAAGTACCTAGTTCCTAAGACAGTGCACGCCAAGCAGCGAGTTCCTAAGACTGTCAGGGAATGGAAGAATTGCTTTGTTTGGGGTTTGGTTTGGTTTGGTTTTTAATACACTAGCTGTTTCTTAGAAGAGAGAAATATACACAGAGACATATTGTAAATAACTGGTTTACTTGTTCTGGTCAATTTAGGTCATGAACCACAGCAAGTGACTGGGAGATTTTAAAGGATTAAGATACTTAAAAAGAGTATATGCTGAAAGTACCACTTTCCACGTGGATTTTTGGTGTATCGAGCAGGAAGTTACTCCATTTTCTTAGCAGAAGAGCCAGGAAATGTCATAGGTAGAGGAAATGACAAAACAACTGAGTTACACAGACTTATCCTCCAGTTACTGAGACAGAATTGGACAGCAGTATGTGGATAGAAAATGGCCTTCCACTCCTGTCTTTAGCATAGGCAGCAGACGCTGTTCTCTTAGATGATGGGGACCATTCTCTGGGAAATGTTTTCCAGAAAGGCAGAAGGGGACTTTTCCGTGAAATTGGGGGCTTTCTAGGCCACAAGGGCTCCACAGGCTGTTGTTATTAGCAGTAGAAATTGTGGTATTTAAACAATATTTCTTGTAAACTGCTGGCCTAGCTCCTCATGTCCAGTAAAGGCGGGTGCTGCTGTCTTACTGACGTAAGAGCACCCTCACTAGAGGGAGGAGAAATAATACGCCTTGATCACTGGTTTTTAGCCAAAGATTGTCCTCTGTATTTGAGAACTGCGTTTCCAAGCCTTTCACTGTGCCAGGCGCTGCCAGGTGTTTTGGTAAGTAGCGGTGTCCGCAAAGCAGCTCCTGCTCACAGGGAAGCCCCGTGAAGGAGCACAGTGGGTCACTAGCAAGCCTGGAAGTCACCTTCCCCAGTGGCGCTCGCTTCTCTGAGGCAGTGTACTCGGGCGTGATCTAGAGTCAACAAATGCGTCCTCACGTGTCTTGAGCGGACTCCCACATGTAGGCTAGTTTCCAGGCAGCCCGTGTGTGGAGTGAGGCGTTATCAATGAATGTGGGATGTGGCGGCGAGAATTTTTGTTTTAAGTCTCCCAAGTAATTTGTCTCACCTCTTTTAGGAAATGAATATTTTTGGAACACAGTGGTGTGTGTTAAGGTGCAGACAACATGCTCTCTGTCGTTCTTATTGGGCCTTTTTGTCTTTCTTGTTTTGCATCCCAAATGAGATTTCTGGAAAATGGCGAGATCTTTCTTTTCCTAAATCGCCCACAAGCTATTGAAGCTCTCAGAGCAACAGGTAACTAACTAATCAGAAAGCTGCATTGGGCTGTCTCCTCTCTATTTTTGACGTCCAGCATCGCAAGAATACTCCTGCTGAAATCCACTGGCTCATGACACATTTCTCTGGCTGAGCTTTTCTGAGTAGATGTCATCGAGCAGCTTTGCCTTACGCTTTTCCCATGGAGCCATTGTTTGCTACCCGTCGTTCCTGACGCAGGCCCCCTTCGCGTCCTCGGGAATGCCTGCCGGACGTCGGATGGGGGTCAACCCAGCGGCTTCTGCTGGCTTCCACGCTGTTGCTCACTCACCATCTCAGTCCATGACGATACAACTTTTGTTGTCATTGTGGAGACTGCCATAGTATCTCAGCGTGGTTGATTATTTCCAGCCTCCAGGGCTTGGGCAAGCCCTGAGATTGTCCTTCATTTTAATCATTGAATGCTGGTCACAGGTCAAAGTCTTGCTGTCCTGATTACCACAATACTAAGCTAGTCAGGAGAGGAGTTCTTTTCCAAGTTGCAAGTGGGAGGTACAGAAATGTATTCTCTGCCTGCTCCTTAGGGAGGCAGTGTACAGCCTTGTGCCTGTAGCCGCCATTGTTTCTGGCCTGCACTTCATTGTCTTTATGACCTCAAAGAAAGGCTGCTCTTCCTGTCTTCCAGGGCATCAGGTTAGGAGTAAGTGCAATTACAGTGGAACATTCATGTCTTACCCCTTTTTTTTTTTTAATGACAACCTGGATAACTTTCTTAGCCCTGTATAAGCCTCACATTAGTAATGCCTTAAGAGAATCAAAACCTCAGTAGCCTTTAGCTGAATTTGTGGTAATGTAAGTCAAAACTTTGTTGAGTTACCTGTGTGCCAAGTTACAGAGATACACAAACCACAGGTACGGAATTTTCAAGTATTAGTCCAATTTCAAACTTTTCAAGTCAATATTGATCACGTCTATGTACTGAAAAATAAGTTTATAACTCGGGCTATATCAGTGAACTTGTTTAGCCTATTGATGTTGGCTTGAGTTTATAAAAATGATCTTTTTTCCTCCATTGAAATTTTGAATTTTTGTATGTAAACATTTAAGAGCTATAATAGTAGTAATAGACTGATAGAAAAATACCTTATAAGCTGGGCACTGGTGCACACGCCTGTAAATCCTAGCTACTCAGGAGGCTCTGATATCTGAGGATCAAGGTTCAAAGCCAGCTCACACAGAAAAGTCTAAGAGATACTTCTCTCCAGTTTACCAGCGAAATGCTGGAAATGGAGATGTAGATGTAGCTCAAGTGGTAGAGCAGCAGCCAAGAGCAGAAAAAGTGAAACAAGAACAAGACCCTGAGTTCAAGGCCCAGTATTGGGCAGAGTTCAAGCTCCAATACTGGCCAGAAAAGTGAGAAGGGAGGAAGGAAAGGAGAGAGAGAGACAGAACAAGTGCCTCATCAATCTTTTAGAGAATGACAGTCAGGAGTGGTTATTGTGATATAGGTCAAGTACATATTTGTGGTTGTAAACTTGGAAATATAAATATCAAGGAGAATCACTCCGAGATAAAGTTCCAGGTTTACCCTATTTACTAGAGAGATTTATTAACAACCATGCTGTACTGATGGATGTCCTTAGCTAATAACAAGGAGAAGGCAATTTTTTTTTTTGCTATTTGAAACACGGATTAGCAATATCTAGATCTTAGAATTGGTTGAAAATTCTGGTATAACATATTATTCCAAATCACTTTAGTGGTAACCACTTTCTGTTTCTTTGGAAGTAATATAACGTTAAACAATTATCCAATTGATGTTTGATTTAAAATAAAAATTACTCAACCCATCTCATCCAAATTATTAACTCTCAAGTAACACAAAATTCTATTTGTGATTTCAAAACAGCAAAGTCTCGGTTTCATGGAAACTTGCATACTTTTTATCAACATGGTGTGTAAATTGCAAATTGGAGGGTCTAAAAAATCTTCCTTGATCCCTAAGCATGCTCTTTATGCATATTTTCCTGTTTTCACCATAACATTGTAATGAAATATTTTATCTTAGAATTGAGAAGATATAAAGGAAAGTTTCCAAATTTGTGTTTCCTATAAAGCCTATTGAGGAAAAAACACAGTTAAATAAGAATTAAGAACAATTCTGTGTTCTTTTGAGAAATAGTCTTAGAGACAGTGTAGTGGAATAGTAAACTTTGAGATTTTGAAGTCAGTTGTGGGTTCAAATCCTTGCTTTGCCATTTATTAACTACGCAATTTGGAGCAAGTTGCTTAGTTTCTATGACTCTTAGTTTCTACATGTACATATTGGAGATAATGGCAGTATTGTGAGGTTTACATAAGGCAAAAATATTGAAGTCTCGCAATAACTTTCTGTCTAAGCCATTTAAGTCATTTTAGTGTCTTTCATAATATCAAGGTACTGTGGAAACTTCATAATGAGATTAAGAATGAATTCTCCACTTTGCCTCAGGAGTTTTGAAAGCTTAGAAAATGTATCTGAAAATTGGAATATTCTCATTTTTCTTCTAAAGACAGGCCCTGCACACTCCTCCCTAGAGCTGTAAGGACTTATTTAATTCATCTTACAGCAGAGAATTTACCTGATAACTTTAGGTCCTTGTGGAAAATGTGGTTGCCTTTTACTTAATTCTGAAAGAAACAGGAGAAATAGAGTAGCACGAAAACCCAAATGTGGTCATTTTGACTAGCAGAAAGGTGGTTTAAGTTATACACGCTCCCCTGACCAGCTGAGTAGCAGCTCTTTGGTATGAAACTGCATTAAACCATGTCTGGTTTATACTTCACTCTCCTGGAAGAAAACATTTCATCCCAACAGTAAGCTTAGTATTTTTCAGACCGTTTCCGTTGGTTCTAGAAATGCTCTGAACATATAACTTTGTACAGATGCTGTCAGGTTTTGAGTTGAGACTTCTTCAAACTCTCCAAATCCCATCCGCCGTGGAGTCACTCTGGCGGTTTTGCGGATGAGCCCTGTGCTGGTGCGGCCCTGTGCTTGGGCAAACCGTCTGCCCCGGCACAGGGACTGATGAGCCAATGGGATGTTAGCGTAGACACTGCATGCTTAAAAAGTGGACTCAGACTATAGCATGTTTCAGGTTTTAAAAAGCTCTTTATTAAGTATGCATGCCCCAAATCAGTGGGCTTTTATGGAACATGACTCCCATTAGCCTATCATCTAATAAGCCCCGGTATCCTTAGTTAAAACTGAATACGGGGGGCTGGGAATATGGCCTAGTGGCAAGAGTGCTTGCCTTGTATACATGAAGCCCTGGGTTCGATTCCCCAGCACCACATATATAGAAAATGGCCAGAAGTGGCGCTGTGGCTCAAGTGGCAGAGTGCTAGCCTTGAGCAAAAGGAAGCCAGGGACAGTGCTCAGGCCCTGAGTCCAAGGCCCAGGACTGGCAAAAAAAAAAAAAAACAACTGAATACGGGGGCTGGGGATATGGCCTAGTGGCAAGAGAGCTTGCCTCGTATACATGAGGCCCTGGGTTCGATTCCCCAGCACCACATATACAGAAAATGGCCAGAAGTGGCGCTGTGGCTCAAGTGGCAGAGTGCTAGCCTTGAGCAAAAGGAAGCCAGGGACAGTGCTCAGGCCCTGAGTCCAAGCCCCAGGACTGGCCAAAAAAAACAACAACAAAAAACAAAACTGAATATGGCCGGGATCCTGTTATGACCATGGCTGTGTGTGTGAACCGTTGCTGGGGGGACAGGAGGAGGTACACAGCCACTGTCGTTTGTGAACACACACTAAGACTGAGCTGGGTTTGGCCATGTGCAGAGAGTCAGATGGATAAGCCGGTTTTCACATAACCATCTTTTGTGTAAATGATGGAATATTTTCTTCTGAAAGAGAGTGTCTTCTCCCTGAAGTGATTATATCATCTTTGCAGAATGCTGAGGAATGATTCTTCTTAGAGCAGTAAATTAAAAGCAGTTTCCTTGAGTTGCCATTAGAGTGTATGTATCATTGCATTCACTCTCAATGTGTTAGGCAGCAGTGACTTCAGAGCTGTTTCCCGCCCCCAATGTTTTCTTCCTGCCTTCTTAGAAAGTAAAAGTAGCTTTCCTCTTAAAATAATAACTTAAGTTGGTGGGCTAGCTGACGCAAACAGGGAGAACTTACCTGAAGAGGTTCCTGAGAAACTGAGATTCTGTGTGGCTAAAATGGTCGTCCCCTACCCCTGGGAAACAAATGCCACCTATAACATGCAGTCCCACCAAAGTGACTTACAGAGCCTGCTGCGACCCAGGTCTGATCGCTCTACTGTTAAGGCAAACTTGTCCGCATAGAGAGATGTTTACAGCTTACATCTAGTTTCCTGCCACCCATCTATACCAGATGCTACATTTAAAAAAAAAATTTTTTTTAAGAGGCAGAGGCTGGGCTTGGTGTTGCTTGCCTATCAGCCCAGTACTTGGGGGCCTATGGCAAGAAGACAGTGAGTTCAAGATCAGCCTGGGCTATGAAGCAAAAGAAACACATTAGAAAAAGAGGCAGATTTTCTCTTCCTGTGAAGTGCAGGTTGGAAGTGGTGATTGGCACGGTTGTGAAGGCCTCCCGTGGCTCAGGTTTGTTTACTGCAGTATATCTGATAAAGTAGAACAGAGTCCCCCTCCCCTCATTGTTGCATCTTCCTGCTGTCCGCGTGGGAGCGTGGAGGCGCCCGAGCGTGGCTTGGAGATGTGGCGCGGAGTGAGAGGCGAGGAAGAACGAAGGGTACGGCTCCCTCAGGACTGCTCACGCTCCCGTCTGTGAGCAGAGCAGAAGCTCCGTCTCCTGGTGTCTTCCAAACTAAGTAGAAGTGTGTGCAGATCCCTACGTTAACCTCCCCTTACAGGCAATAATGATAGCCCGCCAGGCAAGGAAGGGGCAGTGTGTGTGTGTGAGAGACACTTCCGTGCCACAGACTTCGCCTTAGCTCTCTCTTGCTGGGAGCAGCTGGTGTAGAGCCAGATTTCTTTCCTGTCCCTTTCGGGTCATGCCTTCCTCTCTGAGCCTTCTTCCCACCCACTGCTGGGGAGGCGTTTCCTTTGCCATCAGTCCTCCAAGGGTTTATCTTCTCACTGCGGAGGGAGCCAATGGTGTTAGCTCTTTCCTGTGTCATCCCAGCCTCACTCTGTAGTTACCACCTGGTCTTCTGTTTTGTTTCTCTTCCAGAGTGAAAGAATTGAAAAAGGCCAAGGAACTTGAAGACATACAGCAGCATCCCTTAGCAATGTGACATTGCTTTTCAGACTGTTTTCATTTCTGTTTTTAGCAGAGACATGCAACAACTATACACATGCGCACACACACACACACGCACACACACACAATCCCTCTGCAGTTTGGGGAGATCAGCTGCAGGATTTTAACGGAATGTTTTGGTCATTGCATTTGCACTTTCATGGACAACTTTTAATTTGATCAGCAAGACATCTTGGAACTCAATCTTCTGTTGGATCGTAGGAAACCAAGACGCCGGGAGGGATCGCGAGAGGCCCCTCCTCTTAGGAAGAAGTGGTTTTCCTTCTCATATAGGGCTGTATTCAAACATCGTGTGGAACTGTACAAATATTTATACCAAAAATATAGATAAGAAAAGGTGGGGGAAACACTAGCAACAAAAAGGATTGCTGGGCCTGCACCTGCCGGTTATTTCCAAGAAGCTGAACCTTTGGGATTGATTCTCAGTGGAGGGCGTAGATCATACAAATCTTTATCGGGTCCGCGTGTTCTCATTTCCTTCACTGTTTTGTTTGTTAGGGGTTTCGTTTGTTCGTTTGTTTCAATCTCTACAGCACACTTAATGCAACTTTTAAAATCTGCAGGTTGTTAATGTCTTGTGGAAATTTGCAGAGGGGCGGGTGTGTGGTAAACGGGTGATGCATGGGAGATGGGAGAAACGGCTTTCAGAGTTGAAATTTATTTTCTTGCCCCTGCACCTCCGAAGAACCTGCGAGGAGTCGCCACCTTGTCCCTTTCTCGTGTCCAGCACTTTAATTTTGGGCCTTACTTTCATGTGCAATGAGAATTACTTAGGAGTTGGTAAAGCATGGAGCCTTTTTAGTAACCTTGGAAACATTCGTGGTTCCAAGGAATCATAAACCTTGCCTGGACATTTGCCACCTAAACCACCAGCGCGGTGCTGCATCCTAGCCAGCGAATTCCATGTGTCTGGCTCTATCTCATCCAAACTGAGTGGTTTCCGTGTATATAGAGAAGGTAGAAGTGGAAAGTGAGAAAATATTTGAAAGGGATTATATTAATTGCTAAATATTTTATTCACAAAGATCAATAACATGGCAAGATAAAATTATCTGTATAGTTTTGTCTGAATGAGGGAGAAAAAATGGATGTATTGTTTGTATATATTGTATATATTAAAACAAAGAGATATGTGCATGAAATCAAGAAAAAGAAATGAGCAAAAGCAAAGCATTAGTGGCTATGGTCTGTAAAATGAAACAAAAAAAACTTTATTTCACTATAAGAGTACTTTATTTTAAATGTTCTTTAGAAGAACATTTTGCTAAAGCATGAATAAACTGCAAAAAATAAAAGAGCTACTGTATTTAGACTTAGGAAAAAAAAGGCAGAGTAACATTACTTAAAAAAAGGATATGTTTACATTTAATTTTGGCTACCAGGAGTTTAGTTTATATTATTTAAAATTATTTTGCCAATGGTGCCAAGTAATGTGAATGCTAATATTGCTTGAGAAAATTAAGTTACTTTTGCAAAACAGATAATCCTAAAATGAATCTGTAACTTAACAACACCCCCTCACTCCAACAACAAACACTTAGAATAATCAGAACCTGACAAAAGAAGTAGTGTGAAGAGTAGAGAAGTATCACATTTTCATATTGCCTGCTGGAAAATCAGAACATGAAATACAACACTGCACACAAAATAAAAGTGAAAAACACATAGAGAGGTCTTGTAGGGATGCCCTGTGAATTACTGTTTCCACATAATGAGGAGCCAAAGAAATCTAATGCTTTTAAAACTCAAACGACTAATGTCAAATGGAGAGAATAAAGCTTGCCATTTGCTGATGCCAGTTTTAAAATTCCCAGGTGACGTTTGAAGATCAATTGGTATAAAATAAGATGTTTTGACTTGGTTTTGGTGGCCAACTGTGAGTTGTAAACTCAAGGCTTCTTGTGAAGCCTAAAAATATTCACAGATAAGCTTTTTTTTTTTTAAACTGGTGTCTTTAGAAGGAAGGTTGATACAAAAAGATTGTGGTAAAAACTGGGGTCAGTACTCTTGGTGCCTTTTCTATAATTGTACTTGTTTTTTAATTCCTTCCTTTCACTGCCAACCTCCGATTACTGTACAGTATATGTCTTTCTGCTTGTGATCAGCTTCGACAATAGTGACAGCCCCATATCTAGCAGCCACCTGTACACGTGTAAATGAACGTGGCCCAATGTGGTCTTTACGCATGGGTTATGTCGCAGCTGTGCTGTCTCCCACAGAGGGTGACTTTCCACCATTTGACCTGTTAGGAGGACACTTGAGCAATCTAAGAAACACACAGTTGCATTCATAACAGGAAAAGAATGTGAGAAACCAGCCCTTTCAGAATATCCTATATTAATACTGGATTTGGGTACATTTATTCCATTAATTATGATACAAATAACTAATCTTTTTGACCTGAGTAATGACCTCAGTGGATTTGCTTCAACCCTCACAGTTATTTTTTTTTTAATGTTTCACATTGCTCTATCATTAGCTGAATAAGTTAGAAAATTCCGGAACATAGAATTAGAAGGTTCTTATGGAGGGAATAAGAAGTAGGTTCAAAACCTGCCAGTAAAAACTGTGAATCCTAGGTGAGGTAAAAACGCACTTCCACTGAAACAAAGCATTTCTGACCGTTTTTCCTTTGGTTGTGAATCTTCCTTTCAAGTATAAGATGATAGGTAGGGTAAGCGCAGCTTTCTTGGATAATCTGAAATTCCCAAGTGCCAGGAGTAGGAGTTCATTATAAAATTAATAGCTAATCTTATTCTGTCTCCTGAAGATTTAATTGCTATTCTTGTTACCCATTCAAAATCAGCTGTACTGTGTGAACAAAATCAAGACACTAACACGAACCCCTCTGGCTGCACGGTCGCTTATGGCAGTTCCACACAGTAGTTGGCGCCCAATGGGGGTCCCTGAGACTTGCATGTAAAACTAGTCTAGATGTCTTCTTTTTTTGTAAGTTTTATTTTTGTATTTGTGCATGTAAAGCATCACTGAATCAATGGATCTGTTGAAGAACTCAGCTGCTGGAAACCATGCAAAATGTTTTGAATTGCCCTTAAAATATGGAAAATGTTTTCTGAATGCTTTATATTCTTTCTGCTGTAAATTAAAAATGAAGAAAATTTCCCCATATTATCCGTGTGCTTTGCTTTAACTTGATGGGAATACCAAAACCCAAGATGTTCAGCATATTCCAAACCAGATGGGGGCAATTTTAAGTATTTCCTTCCTCTCCAGATGCAGTATTTTCATACTAAATGAAACATCACTTCAGATATATCCCCGCGGGTGGGGGAGACTGACAGACTCACTTTCCCAGAGGTAGCCATTTGCCTTCCAGGCCCATCCTTGTTTACTACAACAAATCATTTTAGATAAAGCATTCTCCAGTAGTTCTTTGGAAGTGTTCTGTCCGCTTTGCTCTATCCCCTCGATTGCAGACCCTGTCCTGGTCTCACCAGCGGTCATTATCCATGCAGTCAATGCATCATCATCTTCCCAACTGTGAGTCCTCAGGGCTTCCTAGAGCCCGCTGCATTTAGGTGACACCTGTCCTGTCTTCACTGGGCTCGTTGTCATCTCTGCCCGGCCTGCACCGCTGGCGGCTCTGTCTGTGCACACCATCTCCATCCACCTCCATGGCTTTTTCATGGCCTTTGTACTTCTCTTGCCTGGAAAGTTCTACTTGGCTACTTAACTCCAGTTCCACTTTTGTGGCTCCCTTTGTTCTAATACATATTATTTCCTTTCTCCATTGCGTTGGAAAAGACGCCTTAGTATTTTATTCTTCCCATTTCCTTAGCGATCCACTAACTGGGTTATAGTGATGTTTGTTGTCGGGGGCTATCGAAGGGCCTATTTCCAGTGACAACTTAAATCCACCACCAAGTAACGCTGTCCAGCGGCAGACCTGCAGGTGTGAGGAGGACAAGGAACACGGGGATCCCATCGCAAGCCCTGGTGCCAGGGCTCTCTTCAGACTAGCGACGGGCTGGGCAGCGGCAGGTGAGGGGGGAGCCTAGCCCGACCCATCCTCTGACAGACTGCCCTCCAATGGCCACGACCTCCTTCCGGGGGGAAAACGAGGCGTCTCCCCGGGACCCCTAGGTCGCTCTGGCGCCTCGCTGTGCACGGACGCTGTGTGCAATGTCATCACGACCACAAAAAGGGTCCGCTGGTCCGAGCAGTCCCTTCCCGGGGCCTGGGCACATTACCGGCCCGCGCTCCCAACGCAGCCAGCGGCCGTGAGGGCCCGGAGCGCGGGGCCCGGAGCCCGGAGCCCGGAGCGCGGAGCCCGGAGCTCGGAGCCCGGAGCCCGGAGCCCGGACCGATCCGGCCCTGCAGAGCTCGGGGGCGCGAGAGCCACACCACAGCTCGGAACCCGCCACGCCCCCCGCGGCGGGCCACGCCCCCGACAAGCCACGCCTCCCGCGGCGGGCCACGCCCGCTTCCGGCGCGCCGCCCCGTCTCGCTGGTGACGTCACTGCCGCGCCGCCCATCTTCGCGGCCGCCCGAGCCCACTGCGCAGCTCCGCGGACCCTCGGTCGCCACCGCCAAAATGTGAGTGACGCGCTGCGGCGAGGGGCGGGGCGGGCCCTGGAGGTGGCGCGGCTCGCGCCCGGGACCCTCGCCCGCTCCCCGGAGGCCGCCGCCCACCGCCCGGACGTGGGCCGCGGCGGCGCGGGCCTGCGCGGGGCGCCCGGGGCCTGGGGTGGGCGGCGGCGCCCGGGGTGCGGGCCGCGGACGAGCCGGGACGACCCTCTGGCGGGTCACGGTCCTCGAGGGCCCCACGGCTGTCGGGAGGACGCCGCGGGGCCCGGGCGGGGCCGGGGGCTTCCGGGAGGAAGCGACTGCCCCACCCCGCAGCCATGGCTGCTTCCCGGAGGTCCTCCGCCGGGCGGTGGCTCCTGCCCTGGATCCCGAGCGCTGGCCTCCCGCCCGGTGTGCCGGTCGGCCGGCCCCCGGAGTGCGGGAGAACAGACCCGGGCCCGCTGTGAGGCTTCTGCCAACTGCGTGGGACAGCGGCTCTCCGGAGGCAGGGGCCACGGCGGGGCCTGGAGCAGCTGAGCTGGGAAGGTGACTGCCACTCAGTCAGCCCCAGCAAGAAAGCACTCCTTCGTGGCCCTGGGAGCCCAAAGAATGCGAGTGAAGCATCACCAAGACCCCCGTTTTCCACACCCCCCCCCCCCCAGCGTGCTTAAGCGGGGGCGCCACTTGGAAAATGTACCTGAGGAGCCTGCTGTGCCAATAAATGAATCGCAGTGGTTAGGATCTAGGTCCCAGGACCTCACTTTGCCCATCTGTAAAATGGGGGCAACAGTATTGTTGGGCACAAAGAGGAGGTGGTTCAGTGAGACCGCGTTTAGCCAGCCAATCCGCTGTTCTTGGCCCCTGGTTGTTGATAGGTTTAAACGAACTTAGCTGGGCCCTGGTGTTGTGTTACTCTTGTAATCCTAGCTACACATGAGGCCGAGATTTGAGGATGGAGTTTGAAGCCAGTCTGGGCAGAAAAGACTCTTACCTATCATTAACCACCCCTAAACCAGAAGCAGAGGTGTGGCTCTAGAGGTAAAGACTGAGGGGTAGTGCCTAAGGCCTGAATTCAGGACCCAGCAATGACACAAAGTAAATACTGTGCGAGGTCACTTGTGGTTCGCACCTGTAAACCAAGCTAGCTACTCAAGAGGCTTAGATCTGAGGATTTACAGTTCAAAGCCAGCCCAGGCAGGAGTTTGTGAAACTCTTTGTCTCCAGCGGACCACCGGAAAACTCTTGAGTAGCGATGTGGTTCAAAATGGTATCCTACTAGCTTTAAGTGAAACTGCTCAGGGACAGCACTCAGGCCCTGAGAGCAAGCCCCTGACCAACCAAAAAAGAAAGAAAGAAAATTGAATCAGTGACTGTTAGCAAAACACGTGCTCAGTGATGTCTTGGATTATAGAGTAGAGAATTCTAGGACTCCGGTGACAACAGGTTATTAGAGAGAGATGACTTTATATAGGGTCAGAACCTAGCAGCCAAGTAAATCATGAAGGCAAATAGGACTTCAGAGCCAGAGGGAGGGAAAGAAGGCATTGGATGAAGACTGTAAAAAAAATGAATAATTTTCCAAGAGAGGAAGCATTGCTTCAACTTGCCTTCCCTATCCTCACCCCTCCTCCCCGATCCTAATGTTTCAAATGAACATTTCTCCTTATTGGAAAAGGCCATAATGTAATTGTTCATTACTATACAACAGTGCTTGCTACAATTAAAATACCAGGAGAATATGTGTGCATGTAAACAGATGGTTGCACCTTGAAGTATCCCCACTCTCAGAAAGGTGGGGAGAGGAAGCGGAGAAGGTTCCATGGGAGCAGATTTGGTGGGGAGGGGAGAAGGGGAAATTTTGGGGGGAAAAATGGAGTTTACTGGTGTTAGGATCACGTATTTAGTGAGAACCCAATAGAACCTAGTAAACCATTCTGGTTACTTTATCATGTCATCTAGTCTTAGAAATTATGGGGGAATTAAAAATCTTACTAAGAGACTTGTTCTTCACTGTAGGACTCTTGTGTGGCTGTTTGCTTTAGTTCTGTGTAGGAAATCACTAGGGCCGAGTCCTGTAATAGCATCTCCTACTTAGAGAAGTACATTTGTAGTCATGTTTACTCACTCTTGTGCCTTTCCAATTCCAGGTCTGCAGGTGGGCCTTCCGGTTCAAGCACTGCCACTGGCAGTAATCGAAGACTACAGCAGACACAAAATCAAGTGGATGAGGTATTATCGTCCCCCTTTTAGTACTAGGGTTTGAACTTGGGCACTCAAACTTAGTTTGGCAGGGATGCTACCACTTCAGCCATGCTCCAGGCCATTCCAGTGGGCTCTGGTGGGTTTTTTGTCTGGCCCAGCCTGGCCTGTGGTCCTCCTACATTCCCCCTTCCCCCTCATGTAAGTAGGAGAAAAAGTACACGCCACCATGACCAGCTTTGCTGTGGAGATGAAAACTCCCTACCTTTCTGACCAATCTGACCATGGTCTTTATGATCTCTACTTCCTGAGTAGTAGCTTTACCGAAGCTAGCCAGTGCCCCCAGCTCTAAAAGTCTACAACATGAATTTTAGACAAATGTGAGAATGCTTAGGCAATAATTCTGTTTAGGAAAAAATAGCGGTGTGAATGTAAATTTTGATTCTTCAGAATTTAAGAAAAATCTGCTCTCTGCTGTGTTAAAGTAGGAAAGTCAGATTTTCCTGGTTTCATGCTTGTTTTTCCAAACCACATACCAAATCACATATCTAAAACATAGACACCATTTTCCAGTGACACTCCCCAGGAAGCGCTTTATGAAATAGGGTAATAAAAGGATTAGCCCTGCAGATCGCTCCAGTCAGGAGCAAGTCCTTCTGATCAGGTAACTTTTTCAAAGCACTGTGTGGTGGAGCCTGTGCTCCTGGTTGCGTGGCCCGGCAGGCTCCAGTTCATCACTGGTGGTTGCCATGGACATGGGAGGCAGATGCTAACACATGGAGCTATCCCGACAAAGCTGCATTGTAAAGTTCTTGAGTTAGAGGACCCTTTATTCCACCCTGAATAAGCAGGACCATGACGAAGACTGAGAAATTCAGCCTGGTATTTGTGTTCCTAAAAGCTGCCACTGTCCAGCAGAGATTTCTTGGTCTTTCTGCTTATAGCTGCCCTAAAGAATCGAGTTGAGGCTGTTAAATCATGTTCTGATTGGATGGTTATTTATGAACTTAATTCTGAAACTTGGATTTTCACAGTGAAACCCATCCTAAAGCTCTGTCACTTACAAAATCAAATTGGAATTGGGTCCTTTTTGTTTGGGGAAGGGGGAGTATACTGGTCCTGGGGTTTGAATTCAGGGCCTGCATGCTCTCTCTGAGCTTCTTTTGCTCAAGGCTAGCACCACTTGAGCCACAGCTCCATTTCTGATTTTTTGGGGGGTGGGGGAGGTTCTGAGTCATTTATTGGAGATGAGAATCTCATACACTTTTCTACCTGGGCTGGCTTTAAGCCTCGATCTTCGATTTCAGCCTCTTGAGTAGCTACGATTACAGGGTTGAACCACTGCCGCCCAGCAGGTCTGGGTTTTTATTTTATTTTTGCTTTTCCTTTTATGGATGTGAAATTCACATAACATACAATGACACCATTTGAAAGTGTACCACTTAGTGTGTTTATGTATTTAGTGTACGTACTCTGTGTGCAGCTTTGCCTCTTTCTACTTTCACAACTCTTGTCCCACTGCAAAGCACCCTGTTCTCACTCAGAAATCACTCCTTCGGGCAGTGCCTACCTGGCAGCCTGAAATGCGCCTCTATTTCTCTGCGTTTGCTTATTCTGGGTGTAGCAGATGAGAAGAGTCGTCCAACGTGACCTCTTTGTGTTGGGTTTCTTTCCCCTCCGCGTAATGCTTTCAGCACTCATCCAGCTGTGGCACGAATCAGGACCTCCTCTTTGGTTCACGTAGCTGAGTCACAGTCCATGGCATGTGGAGGCCAGGCTGTGTGTGAGCCACGGATCAGTTAGTGGGCGTTCAAGCTGTTAGGAACGGTGCTGCCTAAAGAGCAGCCCAGGACCCCCAGGGCTGGCCCACACAGGGATACTGTGGCGAGTTTTTCTATTCCCATCAGCCGCGTCCAGAGGTCCCTGTTTCTCCACGTTCACACCAGTATTTGGATGATAGCCATCCTTACTAACAGGAAGTGGTCACTCATCATGGTTTTAAAAAGCACTGGTGAATGATTAGCGATATTGAACACATTTCATGTACTCATTTGGCCACTTGTACATCAGAAGGAAACAAAACCCTATTCAAGTCTTTTGCCTTTTTATTCAGTATGGAAGTTTGAACTCAGGACTTTGCACTCACAAAGCAGAAGCTCCACCACTCGAGCTTCACCTCCAGCCCTTTTTGCTTTTGCTATTGTTTTTATTAATGGAGTTTTGCTTTTTGCCTGGGCTGGGTTGGCCCTTGTTCCTCTTTCTTTATTCTTCCTGAGTAGTTGGATGACAGTCATGGCTACCATGCCCAACTGTTTGTCGTATGAGGTGGAGTTTGAGGAACTTCTTACCCAGGCAAGTTGGCAAGAGTAGTTGGAATTATGGTGGCAGCCACCTTGCTCACCCCTTTGTCTGTATTTATTGTTATTGGTTGGAAGTACTGGGGTTTAAACTCCGGGCCTCGTGCTTGGTAGACAAGCTCTACCACGCCTCCAGCCCGTTTTTGTTTTGCTAAGAGATAGGGTCTTCTTATCAAAAAGCTGAGTGAGAGCTCAAAGCTCTAAGTTCAAGACTCAGCACTAGCACAAAAATAGATAAATTTGGCTTCATAAAAATTAGAAACTTTGGCTGGGGATATGGCCTAGTGGCAACAGTGCTCACCTCGTATACATGAGGTCCTGGGTTCAATTCCCCAGCACCACATACAGAAAATGACCAAAAGTGGCGCTGTGGCTCAAGTGGCAGAGTGCTAGCCTTGAGCAAGAAGAAGCCAGGGACAGTGCTCAGGCCCTGAGTCCAAAGCCCAGGACTGGCCAAAAAAGAAATAATTAGAAACTTTGTATCATATCAAAGTATATTATGACCAACATAGAGGTCATCCACAGAAAGGGACAAAGTATTCATAAATAACATCTGATAAAAGTTTAGTATCCAGAATAAAGAATGCTTATAAGTTAACAACAAAAAAAAATGACAGCTCGGGGCTGGGGATATAGCCTAGTGGCAAGAGTGCCTGCCTCGGATACACGAGGCCCTAGGTTCGATTCCCCAGCACCACATATACAGAAAACGGCCAGAAGCGGTGCTGTGGCTCAAGTGGCAGAGTGCTAGCCTTGAGCGGGAAGAAGCCAGGAACAGTGCTCAGGCCCTGAGTCCAAGGCCCAGGACTGGCCAAAAAAAAAAAAATGACAGCTACATTAAAAACCAGGAAAAGGCCCAGGTAGGGTAGCTCACCGCTGTAATGCCAGCTATCTGAGAGGTAGAGATTAGGAGGAGCATAGTTGGAGCATAAGAACAAAGTCAGGGGGACCCCCTTCTTCCCATCTCAGTCAATAAGCCAGGCACAGTGGTGTGCCACCCATTTCAGCTAAGCAGGAGGTGGCAGGTGGGATACTGGCCTGAGGCTGGACTTGGACAGTCCACCTGAAAGGGTACCTGCCCCCCCCCCCCCAGTTAGGGATAGCTTGGCTTAAAGTAGTAAAATGCCAACTGTGGGGGGGGGGGAGTAGATTTCCTTGGGCACATTGGTTCTTCGGTTCCTTGGCATATTGTCACTTACTGTGATCGATTCGCTTAGGTGGTGGACATCATGAGGGTCAATGTGGATAAGGTGTTAGAGAGAGACCAGAAGCTCTCCGAGTTAGACGACCGCGCAGATGCACTGCAGGCGGGAGCTTCTCAGTTCGAAACAAGTGCTGCCAAGCTGAAGAGGAAGTACTGGTGGAAGAACTGCAAGGTGATTTTCCTGTAGCTGCCTGCATGCTGGGCCCCCGTTCCCAGAGAGTCAGCCGACGCTCTATACACTGCACTTTTGATGAGTCTGGGAGGTGTTCCACTTCCTACGTGGGGACATTTGGGCCAGCTGTGAGTCTCAAGCACTAAGTGCACCCCACTTGCTTGCCCACCATGTGGCATGTGTAGCAGGAATATCCTAATCACAGACCACTGCCCCTTCTCAACCCAGACCTTTGCAGTGCCCTGAACAGATGGATGGGAAGGCTGGCATTGATGCTGTTGCAGGCAGTCCTGGGAACAGCTCACAGTTGAGGAAAGCAAATGCTAGAAAGTCCCATTGTACCCAACAGAAAAGACACCAGCTGCAGAGACCCTGGCCTAGCAAATTCCGTAGTTAGCCAGTGAGTGTTTTAGGGTCTGGCCCCAGGGAGCCTGCCTTGGCTTGTTTAGAAATAAACTCTGAGACATCGGGAGCAGCCCGCAGCCCTCCTGGTATGGGAAACAGTTCACATGCAAGCACCTGTCTAGGGCCTCGGATCATTGGAGCACACCTAGAAAACCCCTAAATCCGCTAGGCCCTGATAGAATTTACTCCAGACTGTAGTGCACCCTAATTTCTCCCGTTCGAACTGAATACTATGGGGTGTTCTTCAGTAAGATGTCTGTCTCACACAGGGGTTGTGTGTTCTGTTGCAGATGTGGGCCATAGGGATTAGCATCCTGGTGATCATCATCGTTGTCATCATCGGTGAGTCACCGAGCGCGTGTTCACAGATGATCAGATGTGCAAGGACAAAGGATGAAACTTCTACCAGAGTGGTGGGGTTTGCCTTTTTTCTTTTGGTCAGTCCTGGGGCTTGAACTCAGGGCCTGAGCACTGTCCCTGAGTTTGTTTGCTCAAGGCTAGCGCTCTACCACTTTGAGCCACAGCTCCCCTTCTGGTTTTCTGGTGGTTAATTGGAGATAAGTCTCACAGACATTCTTGCCTGGGCTGGCTTTGAACCACAATCCTCAGAACTCAACCTCCTGAGTAGCTAGGATGACAGGTGTGAGCACCAGTCCCCAGCTACCTTTTATTCTTTAGCAACTGTTTTACAAACCTGATGGGCTTTATTTACTTCCGGGGGGGGGGGGGGGGAGGAGGGGGCGGGGCGCTGATGTTGAGACAGGATCTTGTTAAAAAGCCTAGGTGAGCCTCAAACTCACTGTCCTCCCACCTCCGCTCATGTGCCGAGATGACAGGTGTGTACCCCCACACCCAACCGAACGACTTGAGGAGCCAGGATTACAGGCCTGAGCCAGCTCTGAGGTTTATTTTTTAAGTATTTTTTATTGAATGACTTTGTTGTGGTAGTGGTGGTGCTGAGGAATTGAACCCAGGGCCTCATGCATGCTAGGCAAACACTCTACCACTAAGCCACATTCCCGGCCCCTCTGAATATTTTAAATATCTCTCATTCTCATTATATATATATAGGTACTGAGGGCTAAATTCGGGACCTCAAGCTTGCCAGGCGGGTGCTCTACCACTTGAACCAGGCCCTCAGCCTTTTTTTGCTCTATTTTTCAGATAGGGTCTTGTGATTTTTTTTTCTTTTTCTTTTTTGCCCAGGGCTGGCACAGACCTTGATTTTCTTACCCACAGCCTTCTCTGTAGCCAAGCTGACAGCTGTGACAAACAGTGGTATTCTGTCATTGCCGGGTCATATCAGAGGTTTCTTAGTGGAATGTATGGTTACTGCAGCCCTGCTTCTTCTAACTGTGGTCTCCTCTAGACCTGCTCTGTTATGAGATTGACTGTGGTCTTCTCCATCCCCATCTGCCACTAGATTGGCTGTAGTGTACTCTAGCCCTGTCTGTCAAAAGACAAGTCACTAATAAGAAGTCAGCCAGTGGGAGTCCATTCATGTGTAGACCATAGCATGTGTTGTCACTGTGTAAGCTGTACTCAAAAGACTAAAGTACCTTTCTCCCTGTTTTTAAATCTCCCCTGCCCCATAGTGTGGTCTGTCTCTTAATGAGGAGCTGGTGAAACTCAAGCCTGCTGTTCGGAAACCTCTTGAAGACTTTCGACTTAGAACTTGCTCTATTATCAAGCTTACCTACTGTTATTTGTAAAAATTATTTTTGTTAGTTCACATACAGTTCAGTTTGTAGGAAATGTGCCCTTTTTTGAATATGCACTCCGAACTTGAGGTGTGGCCAGCCCTGCCACATTTTGCACAGTGCCTTTTTGCAGATTTGCACGAGGCTGGAGAGGAGTTCTCAAGCCCTGCAGCGCTGTAACCAGCCTACGGTCACCAAGTACCTGCATTGCCCCCAGATAGGGGAATCAGTTCCAAGTTAGCGATCATGGATGTTAAACCGTGTTTACCAGACTTCCAACTGTGCCTTCCAGAAAGAACACTACCATCCAGTGCAAACCTGTGACAGTCACAGGCTGTGCCTTATTTTTGATACTTTGCTGGTTCCTGAGGCTAACCCTTTCCTTTCCGTAAGTACTACTGACTCACTGTGTCTCAGCCCACGTGCTGGGAGCGATAAGCTTTTAGATAGGAAGATGTTTTTCTTCTTTGATATCACTTGCTAAGATCTTCCTTTAAGCAGAAATAATCCCTTTTGAAAAGTTTTTTATAGAACTCTATGACCAAAGTTTTTCTTATGCCAAAAAAAAAAAAAAGCTAAATACAAACAACATATCCTTAACTCTGTCCCAGACAGATGAATTCAGAAAGTGCCAAATAGAACTCAAGGTGCCCTTCCTTCAGAAGGACGATGTTAATTAATACTTCCGCATCGTGGCCTTCCATGCTTGTGAAGTGCTGTAGAGACATAGCTTTTCCCACAGGGGTTAGACGTTTGAGCCTCTTCCATCTTGGGCTGTGGACTCCAGTGTGCTTTTTAACAATTACGTGACACCAGCCCTCAAGTAAGTCCATCTGTGAACTCGACATTTCCTGGCCCAGTCTTCAAAGACCAGAGCTTTTGAAATTTGCTTTCTATTTTTCCTCATATTCTACTTCCTAAATCAGTCTCCTAATTATGCTCGGGGTGAGGCCACCACGCGCAACTAAACAATGGACAGCTAACCAGAGATGCTCGCTTTATTCATGTCCTACGCTGCACAGGCTGCTGCTTCGGGAGTAACTGTTGCCATCCAAGAGACTTTTCACATCAGGGTGTGGGCTTCAAGGAGGCAGAGGGAGGAGAAACACTTCCCCTGCTCTGTGGCCCTTTCAGTTAGAGTTCTCTAAAGTTCTGGCTCACCCATGAAGCAGCCACAGCCCAGAAGGCCAGAACACACTTCTGCTGCTCTAGTACTGCTCCCCTATCTCACCGAAATGACTGGATTTTGACATGCCTTGCTGTACATGGCTAAGAGAAAGCAGCTGTCAGGATCAGGCCCAGGGGCTTGGGCTGGCCTGACTGAGCCTGCCTGCTCTCATGGCGCTTGATCCTCAGTCCCTGTAACCCACAGGCACCTGCGTTTACACAACACCTGTTTGTATCTGTGCATTTAGCTGGGACCTTCCTGGTGTAATGACCTGAATAAAGTGTTTATAAACAGGATCTGGCTCCTGTGTTCTTTAGCATAGGACAGATAAGCAGATACACCTGGTTCACGTCCCTTGCTCCCGTCCTGCACAAACCTCTTTCTCCCCTCTTGCACCATCCCTTCCCAGGTTGCTGTTTTCTCCAGCCCCACATTTTAGCATGGAGATGAGTGGGGAGCTGGCCTTCACAAAGTTACCGAAACGTTCAGGATTTGGCTTGGAGTTGCTTAGTGTTTTGTGCACAGCTAGACCACACAGTGAGACGCAGAGTGGCGAGCCTGCAGGAGTGGGGCTTCTCCAGACGCACCGTTGTCTTCATCTTCTGTCCTCCTTCCCTTAAAACACTTCCCCTCTCACTGTGACCCCAGCTTAGGCGCTTATGCACCTGCTCAAGTGCTGAAGGCCATTGGGATCTGGCCTTTGTGACTCTGAACTCAACCTCAGGGATTCTCTAAGACTGGCTTCCCTCCAGGAAAAGCTCAGGATTTAACTTCCCGCCCCCTTAGGGCAAGTGAAGGTGCTGTCCACACCTGCCCCTCTCACCCTGCTTTCTTTCAATTCTGCCTTGTCAAAGGCCTTGGGTGAGGGCAGGCTGGCAGCTTCCCCTTTTCACCTTGCTGCCCAACTACCTTCCATTCCATGAGTGTTTTATTTTCTTTCCACCTCCTTAGCCTTTCAGAACTCCAGGAGTCATTTATGTTTGATGTCTTTCCCACACCTTAGAGTGGCAGGGATTTTGTTCCATCAGTCTATCCCCCTAGGATTGCAGCCATCCCTGCCCAGGTGTGTGCCTGGTGTTTGCTAAACGCAGAAAGCAGAGGGAGAAAAAAACCCTTGGGCTTTCCATACTCTGTGGCCCATTGTTACTGGGAGGTGTGAGATCCAGTGTGGTGTGCCACTTGGAAAATTAGGTCATTTGTCCAGTGCACAACTGGCCACTGCATTCTTCCCCTCTCTCTTTATATAGAATTTCCATTCATTGGGCAAATAATAGCATCTTTGATATAGCAGGTAGCAGAGGAGGTGGTGTTGGCCCTCTACCTCTCATTTCTAAAATGAGCGTTCACCCCTCCTTTCTTTAGGGGCTCTGCAATGCCCCTTCCTGAAACAGGTCTTTTACATTTCCCCTCCACCACTTGCCCCCAAATCCGAAACTTCAGGTAGGTCAGAGAAGTGAAAATAGAGCATTTTACCTGGGTTGCTTTGGGCACGGTTCCTCCAAGGCCACCCCACTCCCCTAGGATTAGTGGGGAGAACAAGGTGCAGAAAGATGCAAACAAAGGTCACTCGGGAAGACCCGGAAGAAATGCAAAGGTCCCAGCTCCCCAGGTGCACGGGGGGGGGGGGGGGGGGGCGAGGAGAGGTGGAGCCGCGAGGCCACCCTGGGGAAGGGGCGGGGCCTCTGCTCACGTGTCTGCTCACGCCTCTGGGGCCGGCCTCCACGTGACTGTGACTGGCAGCTCCGGTATCCAATCTCGGCTACTCCTACTGCGCGGCCCCGCCCCCGGGGGGGCGTGTGCCCAGGACTCGCGTGGCCTAGGCCCCGGTGTCCCGGGGGCCACTCCGCCCCCAGCCCACGCGCCGCCCGCCGGACTCCCGCCTTATGTAACTCGCCCCGGGGGCCCTGTCGTCCGCGGTTATGTAACCCCGGCGCCCCGGCTCGGGACCCGCCCCCCGGCCAATGGGAGTCCGCCGCTGGCCGAGGCGGCCAATCGCGCGGCTCGGGGGCGGGGCCGAGTCCCGTGGCGCGCGGGGGGCGCGGACCGGAGGACGCCCCGCACGCGGCCGGCCTCGAGACCCCGGCGGCGCCGCCCGCGGGCTGGCGGGCGAGCGGCGGGCGCTCGGCGCGGGGTGAGGCCTGCAGGGCGCGCGGTCCTCCGGCGACCCCTCGGCGGGGCCCGTGGCTCGGGCGCCGACTTTCCAGAACTGACGGCGGCCAAGTTGGCCCGGTGAGGCCGCCGCCGCCGCCTCGGCCGCGGGGCTCCGGGGACCGCCGGGGGCCCCCTCCCTCCAGGGGAAGCGCCCTCGGGTCAGCGCCCGCCCGCCATGGTCGGCACACCGGGGACGAGTCGCTCTCCATCGCCGGCGGCCAAGTGAGGCGGAGGACCGAGGGCCACATGGACCCCCGCGGCGGCGCCGGGGCGCCGGGGTCCGGACCCGGGCAGGGCGCCGACGCGGCGGCCGGCGGCCGCAGGTGACACCCGGAGGCGGGGCGGCCCCGCCGGGAGCGGGGAAAGGGAGGCCGCTCGGGGCTCGCGCCGCCGTCGTGGGAGCCCCACGCGCCTGGCACGGGGCGGGCACCGAAGTTCCGGGGGGCCGGGAGGGAAAGGCGCCCCGGGCTCCAGTGGACCTGGAAGCAAGTGGGAAAATGTCCCCCGACGTGTAAGAGGAAGCGAGTACACCTGGGATCCCCACCGCCCTGTGTGCCTCAGGAGAGGAGGAAGTCACTGTGGCCCCTGCGTGGTGGATAATACTTTTCCTTCATCTTCCAGTGAGCAAGAAGATCGAAACAAGGCTTCCCAAGAACTCATCACGATTGTCCAAGAGATGAAAAAATACTTGCCAGCGGAGCGACGTCGGAAACCGAGCACCCTAGAGGCCCTCCACTACGCCCTCCGCTGCGTCCACAGTGTGCAAGGTAAACGTGGTGCAGAGAACAGGTGACCTCCGAAAACAGCACAGTGCCCCGTTGCCCAGCCTCCGTGGACAGCCTTGCACAGGCAGAGTTGGAGCTTTTGGTGGAAAATGTGCAACTCTTAACGCTAATGATTTCATTGTGTCTTCATTTTTCCAAGTTGGAAGGTTAGGGGAACATTATTTGTCCCATAGTTGAGCAACTTTACAATGGTTTTGCTGATCTGTTGCAAGAGCAAGAGCTTAGTGTAAACACATCGGAAAACTTTTTAAAGGAGCATCCATTGTCACTCTGGTGCCAGTGGCTCACACCTATAATCCTAAACTACTCAAGAAGCTGAGATTTGAGGATTGCAGTTCAAAGCCAGCCTGGGCAGGAATCCTAGTCAGTGAGATTCTTATTTCAAATTAACCAGGAAGCCAGGTACTAGTGACTGATACCTGTAATCCAAGCTACTCAGAAGGCTGCAATCTGAGGACCAGGGTTTGAAGCCAGCCCAGGCAGGAAAATGTGAAACTCATCTTCAATTAACCACCAGAAACCAGAAGTGGTGCTGTGGCTCAAAGTGGTAGAGTGCTGTCTTTGAGTGAAAAAGCTTAGGGATAACACCCAGGCCCCGAGTTCAAGCCCCACAACACACACACACACACACACACACACACACACACACAGAGAGAGAGAGAGAGAGAGAGAGAGAGAGAGAGAGAGAGAGAGAGAAAGCTAGAAGTGGATCTGTGGTCCAAGTGGTGGAGTGCCAACCTTGAGCAGAAAAGCTAAGCAAGAACACCTAGCTCCAAGTTCAAGCCCCAGTACACACACACACACACACACACACACACACAGAGAGAGAGAGAGAAAGCTAGAAGTGGATCTGTGGTCCAAGTGGTGGAGTGCCAACCTTGAGCAGAAAAGCTAAGCAAGAACACCTAGCTCCAAGTTCAAGCCCCAGTACACACACACACACACAGAAGCATTATTTAGGGCTGGAGATGTAGCTTAATGATAAGGTGCTTGCCTAGCAGTGGTTAAATATTAGATTGGATAGATTCACAAAACTTGCCCCAAAAAAGAGAGAAAGAGGGAGAGAGAAAGGAAGGGGAAGGGTTGTCTTCTACAGAGGTTACAGGGAAAAACAAATAATTTGACTCATTTTATCTTCCCCTATCATATACTTATTTTGATGATCTATCATGATTTTACCAAATTAAAGAAGAGCCTGGCACCAGAGTCTCATACCTATACTCCCTAGATCCTCAGGCTGAGATCCAAGAATCACAGTTCAAAGCCAGCTGGGCAGAAAAGTCCTGGAGACTCTTATGTCCAGTTAGCAAAACACTGGACTGGAGGCTTTGCTCAAGTGATGGGGTGCCACCTGTGAGTGGAGGAAAGTCCCTGAGTTCATGGTTCAGTATCAGTATGCACACAAGAAAAGATGAACAATTTTAAATACTCCTTCCTTTCTGACTTTTTTCCTTAGGGGTTTCATAAAGTCATATTCTCTCTAGCACAAATGGAAGCACATAGTTTCTGAATGCCAATGTTTCCACAGTAGATGATGTATTTGAAATATATGTATCTGAACACTTGGCTTCATTAATTTTGAGGGTTTGTTTGTTTGGTTTGGTTTTTTGTTTTTGTCTCTCATGGGACTTGACCTCAGGGCCTGGATACTATCCCTGAGCTCTTTTGCTTAAGGCTAGCACTCTACCACTTTGAGCCCCAGCTCCACTTCTGGTTTTCTGGTGGTTTATTGGAGATAAGAGTCTCACAGGGACGTTTCAGCCCAAGCTGGCTTTGAACTGTGATCCTCATTTCTCAACCTCTTGAGTAGCTAGGATTACAGGTGTGAGCCACCAGTGCCCATCTTCATTAACTTGTTTTAGTTTAGTTCAGTACATCTTGCTCCTTGTGAGCTAGAGCATTCAGGATTCATAACGTTCACAATCTTGGGTTTATACAGTTGTCACTATTTCTTATGCTAGCAGGAAATGATCTGGTTTTGAGGGAAGCACACTTAGGGTGTCTGTGTCCTAAGAAAATAAGCCAGCTTGATAGTGCTAAGCATGATTGCTACGATTTTGTTGTCACTGGAGTACCTGTTTATTTCCCTGTGTTTCTTAGCAAACAGTGAATTTTTCCAGATTCTCAGCCCATGTGGCGCGGCCTGGGCAGACGTGGCTGCGTACAGTCTGGAGGAGCTGGCCACTGTGGCTTCGGAGCACACGTCCAAGAACACAGTAAGCGCTCAGGCCCTTCGCCCTCTCTGCTCAGGCACCTTTCCTGAGGACCACCTCTAACTGCAGGTTAAAAAGAATCGCTTGGGGTTGGAGGTGTGGCTCTGGAGATAGAGCCCTAGCCAGTTAGCAAAAGCACCAAAAACCGAGTTTCAAGTCCTGCTCTTGGGCCTAAAAATAAAAGGGGAAAAAAAAATCACTGCAAGTTTAGCTAACCAACAATTTGAGATAAACTAAGGAGAAACCTGCTAAAAAATACACTTAGCTATTTTTCCTGCCCTTGATTAAAGAAAATGTCTTAAACAGAAGAAGTAGGTTGTATGCTGTGTCAGTTTCATTTGCTTTGGTTGTCAGTTGCTTCTGAACATCCTTTAGTTCTCTCAAATGAAGAAAAAAACTTTTTAAAAGCACTGCAGAGTAACTTCCTGCATTTTATCTAATCTCCAAATTGTTGATTTATATTTATATCATTCTTAGTTCCAATACCTACTACAAGTTGTAACAACTGGATTTTGTAGAACAGGTGAGTTGAGATGTTGTCATTTTTTGTGTGTGAAAATGTAGAAGAGCCCTGTAGTGTCTCTTTTTTAAATGTCCTTTTGACAATAATTAAGCCTCACATTTCACTGATCCATTGGTGATCACTTAACTTGATGTTTAGATCTCCAGCATCATTATAACTTAATGACTTTATGATGTTGCAATATGAGCCATACATTGTTATAATAGAGCTTATTTTACTAACTATATACCCAGAGTACTGTAGCAGGTGCTATGGAGACTTAAAAAAGAAAGGTTAAGAAAAAATTTGTTCTCAAAAATCTTTATGATAAACCAGGCGCTGATGGCTCATGCCTGTAATCCTAGCTAATTAAGAGGCTGGGATCTGAGGATCATGGTTTGAAGCCAACTTGGGCTGAAAAGTCCTCATGAGACTTTTATCTCCAATTAACCACTCAAAAACCAAAGTGGCACCGTGGCTCAAATGATAGAGCGCTAGCATTGAGCACAGAGAGACTCAGGGACAGCACACAGGCTCTGAGTTCAAGCCCCACAACTGACAAATTAAAATCTTTATGATAAAGCTAGAGAGGAAATCATGGCAATACTAGCAAACACAGCATTAATACATCTTAACACACTAAGAACAAATCAGAGTGTGTTCATTTCGTATGTAGTGATGTCTCTCCAGGATGAGTCTTGAGCTTGGTTTTAAAGCACAGACTGCATTGCTCAGTAGAAGTCAGTCCCTCTGGGAGGAAAGCCCACTTTGTGAAGGAGAAAGAATCAGAAGTCTGTGCCGTGTGTATGTGTGGTTGGTGTAGGATGAGTTAGTGGTTCAGCATAGAAATCAAGCCTGCAGAAGCTCAGTGACAGTTCTGTGATCATTTTTAAGAAGCAAATGGAGAAGACTGTTTAGGGGATTTTGTTGCCTTTGTAGGACACATGTTGTGTTTGATGCTGTTATTAAGGTAGAAGTCTAGAAGAAGTTTACTTTCCAGGACATGTTGCTAGTAAGTATCTCAGTGTGTGCCTTGTTCTCTGTGTTTTCACAGGATACCTTTGTGGCAGTGTTTTCATTTCTCTCTGGAAGGTTAGTGCACATTTCTGAGCAGGCAGCTTTGATTCTGAACTGTAAGAAAGATTTCCTGGAATCCTCTCACTTTGTTGACTTGCTCGCTCCACAAGACGTGAGGGTGTTCTACACGCACACAGCTGGAGCTCAGCTTCCCGTCTGGAACAGCTGGACCCAAGGAGGTATGAGGCCAGGGGCCAGGGTGGGATGACCCCTGTCCCGAGCTCAGACCCAGCCTTAGAGAAGGAGTGCGGAGCTTCACGCACTGTTCAGAACATGAGAACTAGGTGGTGCTGGGATGCAGCTAGGAAGAGGACAGGCACATCCTGCGGCGTGCCAGCTCCTTCATGTTTCTCCTTGAGCGGTGACCTTGCATTCCCCGTCATGGCACACTCAGCCCTTTCGTCTTTGCTGATTGTGATCGCTGTGTAAAATCTTAATATATTCCAAAATGTGAATGGCGTGATGGTTGTCTAGTTTGTTCTTAATGTCTTTTTGCCATCTAAGTCTCAAGGATTCGGGCTCTGACCGAGAGCAGTTGGTGAGCCCCACACCCACTCCAAAGCTGCATGCATGTTCTGACTTTTAGTCTTTTCCTTTGACCTTAAGGAATGAGGACACAGGAAGCTATATACCTAACTGTTGTTGGCCTTTGGTCCTGTGTTAGAACACATATTCACATAGTGATGGTTAAATGAGCCTCTCAGAAGGCTCTGATAGTACTTCTTCAGAGCCCACTTTCAGAGGCAAGAATTCAGCCGTTACCAGCCTGGGTGTGAAATGCCTCATGAGCTCGTGGGCACTGAGATCGCAGGCTCCTCACAGTGCTGCAGGGGCCAGCAGTGAGTGCAGTTGCCATTCAGGGCCTGGGTAACATAGAAACAGTGTGAGCACGTCTATTTCAGGAGAGGCCCTTTGCTGGTTCTTCCTGTGATCCTTCCTTAGAATCGCATAAGACCTGGCCTTCCTCACTACTTTAGTTCTGAAAGAGTCTCACTGTTGATGAAGCCTTCAGAGTATATTTTTTTGACTGCTCGATTTTTCATGTGCCTTTTTACTGAGGATTTTTGCTTCAGTGCACACATGCCTGAAAACATTCAGGGAGGTCTCCTAGAAGAAATACAAATAGACAACAAACACTTGAGAGAAGGTTCAACTTCCTGACTTGACCCTAAAATTGGCAAATTTATTTTTAAACTGCCACCTCATAAATCAGTGACTTTGGTGCACACTAGTCACATGAGCGTAAGAAAACGTGACTAACACTGTAAGGTGGTACAGTTTTGTGGAGATTAGCAATAATGACTAGAGGCAAAATGATGATTCCAGTTTAGCTAGAACACAACTCGTTGAAATATATCCAAAGAGCAAGGCACCAGTAGTTCATGCCTGTAATCCTAGCTCCTTGGGAGGCTGAGAAGCCAGCCCAAGCAAAAAAGTCCAAGACTCTATCCCCCAAACAGCTAGCAGTAATGTATGGCTGCTAGAGCTACAGCTCAAACTGTGGGGTACCAGCTGAGCAAGTGTGAGGCCCTGAGTTCAAACCGTGGTAGTAGCACACATACACACACAAAAAAATCCAAAGTGAAAAGCTCAAATTTATATATTGTAGAGCTAAAAGATGAACATAGTCTAAATTTCCAGTTACTGAGAAATGGCCACACTATTTCAGTGAAATAGACTATTAACTGGCAAAATAATTGTCATCCAAGGATCATTATGGTGACATTTAAAATAATGACTGTGGTGAGAATAAGAATAGGGCTATCAGAAGTAAGGAAGGGAAGTACTGGGCAGACAGTCTGTGTTGCCTAAGGGTGGTTGGGGAATAGGAAAGCCCTCTGAATGAGTGGGAACAGTACACTTTCAATCAAGAGAGCTGTCTTCAAGGAAAACTGTTTGTTACTTGGGTAGGAGAGCAGGGCTGCTGTAGGCAGGGAGAGTGACAGCCCTTCTCTGTTTCAGCATCCCAGTGTGAATATACTCCGGTGAAGCCCTTCTTCTGCAGGATCCGGTGAGTACAGACGCGGGGCCAGAAACCATGGTTACGCGCTGGTCTCATTCCACACGCGCTAGCGACTCTTGTATTCAGCGAGGCTCTGTTGTAGCTACCAAAAAAAAAGCCTTGGCTCTTTCCATGGGAATTTGCTTATGGATTGAGAAGAAAGAAGAATATGCTCATGAGAAAATAAGATAATACAGTAGGAAGAAATGATGAGAAGGTGGTTATTAATCTTACTGGCATGTGAGAATCACTGGATAGGAAGTACACTAAAATGACCACAATATGGGGGCCTTTTTGGCTTGCTTTTTTAAAATTAACTTTTGGCATTTTTCCCCACTCAATCACTGTTCAATTTTTGAATTTTATTTATGGGGGGGGAGTTACAGTGTTATTTATTTCTGTTAGAAAAATATTACTCACAAAATTTTGACTTACTTCCTTGTCCTTTACCTTGTACCATTCAAGTTTGAGGACTTTAATTTTACCACATACCTAACATTCATATTTCATATTAAGTGAATAACATATTTTCCTTTATTCTTAGTTATTTGAATAACTAATTAGTGTCTCTGTACGTTCATAATTATCCATATGAATATACAAAAGTGTGATTTATACCATCAGCAACTTCATTTCCGAATCTTTCTTATGATATGGCATTTCCACAATAACCGGATGTTTTAGTTATACTTCCTGACATTCATTTGTGAAAATCACACATTAAAGATGGGATGGGAAACCCTCAGTAAACCACACCAAGGCCACTTACAGCGAAGCTACCGTGAGAGGCCCTGGATACTGTGGCTTCAGCCTGTTTATGTAAAGCAGCAATGTGGAAGCAGCTCTAGCCAGAAAATTACTCTTGAACAGTTGTTTGTAGGTTTCATTGACAATATCAAAGTCATTCGTGTCGGCCAACAAGACAGTTGCTTTTACCACATTAGTGAAGTCACAGACTGCAGCTTTCAGAACGTCACCCATGTCTGTAAGAGCTTGTTTCGTTTCTTCCTCCTCCCCTGCGGGCACATGGCACATGCCATCTGCTTGAAGGGCCCAGGCCTACCTGTCCTGAAGTGCACACAGTCCAGTCAACTAGCACAGCTTGACTGTAGGGGCCAGTGGCCCAGATCAGAGGCGACATGGCTAAGCCCTCTTTCTCACAGCCGGTCCAGGACAGCGCTGCACTAGAGACCTGCTCTCCACCTCACAGACAGACCAAGCCTGAATTTTAACAGCTCATATTGACTGGAAGGGTTTAAAAGAGACAGTATAGCACCCTGGTCTCTCCAGTATGTGGTTCTGAAGAGACCGCCCTTGAGTTGAAACCACGTATGCCCAGGATGTCCACAGTCCAGGCAGTTTTCCCACAACCCCACTTTGAGGCACCGTAGCTGCCTTTTAACAAATCTTCGATTTTCACTTTTAACGCTTCTATTAAGCACATTCACACCTCTTGGCCTTCATCTGCTTTTTGGGACACAGATCCTCATAAAATGAAGAGCAGGGAAACACTTGCAGAGCACACAAGTTAACACAAGTCGTGGTGACCGGGTCTGGCAGAGAGCTGAGCTGTGGAATTTGTGCATGGGAACCTTAAAGTTTTGTTGGGTTTTTTTTGGGTCAGTCATGGAGCTTGAAACCAGGGCCTAGACACTGTCCCTGAGGTCTTTTCCTCAAGGCTAGCTCTCTACCACTTTGAGCCACAGCACCATTTCTGGTTTTCTGGCAGTTAATTGGAATTGAGTCTCACAGACTTTCCTGCCTGGGCTGGCTCTGAACCACAGTCCTCAGATCTCAGCCTCTTGAGTAGCTAGGATTGCAGGTCTGAGCCACTTGTGTCTGGCTAAAGTTGTTCTCAAAATACTTTTACAGGGCTGGGGATATAGCCTAGCGGCAAGAGTGCCTGCCTCAGATACACGAGGCCCTAGGTTCGATTCCCCAGCACCACATATACAGAAAACGGCCAGAAGCGGCGCTGTGGCTCAAGTGGCAGAGTGCTAGCCTTGAGCGGGAAGAAGCCAGGGACAGTGCTCAGGCCCTGAGTCCAAGGCCCAGGACTGGCCAAAAAAAAAAAAAAAATACTTTTACATTTGTGGCTGGGAATATAGCCTAGTGGCAAGAGTGCTTGCCTTGCATACATGAAGCCCTATAGAAAATGGCCAGAAGTGGCGCTGTGGCTCAAGTGGCAGAGTGCTAGCCTTGAGCAAAAAGAAGCCAGGGACAGTGCTCAGGCCCTGAGTCCAAGGCCCAGGACTGGCAAAAAATAAAATAAAAATACTTTTACATTTTAAAAAATTTACTGTGCTTGGTCAAAAATGCATGTAATAAATCCACAAACAAATGGGGCTTACTGTCAACCAAAACTTAGTTGATTTCATTTTCCAAATGTAATGATAATATTCTAAATGGTAACATTATTTCATAATAAAAGGAGAACATGTTTTAAAACGACATACTCGTTGATGTTAGCATTGAAGTTATACTGCCTCTAGGTAACGAGAGATAACAATGCTTATAATGGGTTGGTCATATACTATATAAAATGGAGGAGGGGATGGAGCTAATAGCCAGCCAAACACTGTTAACAACCAGCTGTCACCATAACTAACACACTCTCACAGAAACCACACCAGTCCCTTCGTGAGGATGGTGCGCCCAGGACACAAATACCTCTTGAAGGCCCTACTGCCTTCAGTGAGACATGGAGACCAGGCTAGCACAGCAGGGGTGCAGGAGAAATATTCTGAATACTTTACCAGGATTTATTAATGAGTTAGGTTGGAGTTTGAAATAAAGAGTCAAGGCTGACAGCAGGGGGTGGCCTGGGATTGTTCACTGAGGTGGAAAAGGTTGTAGGAAAAGCAGCTTCCTAGAGAGAGGCAAGAAGAACAGCACTTAATCGAGACAGGTTCTGTTTGAGATACAGATCGAGACCACAGGGAGACATCCAGGCCAGAGGTGCATGTTGAGAACACGAGTGTGCAAATAGCGCGTAGAACCCCTTGGACTGGATGAGCCTAGAACAATAGGAGGGAGGCCAGACAAGTCCAGATGGGGGCTGTAGCTGGCTCAGGAGAAGGTGCTCCTCCCAGTGAGGGAAGCAAAGCAAGGTCATGGGAGCTGATGGGAGAAGAGCAGAGAAAGGGGACTGAGCGGACAGCAGCAATAACAATCAGAGACTTCCTTGAGATTAGTGGTCTCAACCCTGATGGGAGATGGAGACCTGATTAGTAGGAAAAGAGAAGCGTGGATTCGCTCTTGGACACAGGACTTGAAGGGACGATGGTGGCATGCGTCCAAGTAGCTGCGTCCTCTGGGCAGCTGGGTGAGAGCGCGTGTCATCGCTCAGTGCTGGAGATCCTCTGTGAGCATTGGGAAAAGGGGCCTGCTCTTCTCTGCACCGGGACCCAGGCTTGGGAGCTGGGCTTTAGGCCCTATTTTTTTCTTGTCCCTCTGCCAGGCACCTTGAAGAACAGAGTGCTTAACTTCAAGACCAGGCCCTGGACCAGCCAGAGTAGTAGCTGAAGCTATGAACCTAAATTAGTTCTTTGAAAGGGGAGAGCAGATCACAGAGTTGGCTGTGTTGGTACGGAAACTGATTTTCTGTTGGTGGCAGTTCATGTGAGACTGTTAGGTCAGGCTGGGAACTTGGGGCATCACGGTCAGAAGCAGTCCTGGAAAGAGTTCGCCCTGTTTGACATTCATGGTGACATGAGCACTGTTCCATAGAAACTTTTACTTCCTGACTAGTCAACGAGACAGTTAGCCTCTAGACCTGAAATTTTAAACCTTCCCCTCCTGTGGAAAACAATGGGTATATATGTTACCTATACTAAATTGGGAAATGCCACTGAACCCTTTCCCCAGCCTGTTCACAGTGGACGAATTATGCATCGTGACCAGCCCTAATCTTTTTATCTCCAGTGGAGGCCGAGACAAAGCGCAGGCGAAGCATTACACCCCGTTCCGGATCCTTCCCTATCTGGTTCACGTACATAGTTCTGCCCAGCCGGCATCAGAGCCTTGCTGTCTCACACTGATTGAGAAGACTCGCTCTGGTTACGAAGGTGAGTCCAGAAGACCTGCCTGCGGGGAACGGATGGAGATGCCAGCTGGCAGATATCCCTGAAGAAAATCTCTATAGGAATTTCAGTAAAGTCTCTGTTTCCCGACCTTGTCCGCTTACTCTGGTGTCGCGGTGTCTCCTTCACAGACAGCAGGCCTTGTGGTCTATGTCTGTGAAGACAGTCCTCCACCCCTACTTTCGCTGGAGACATGCCCTGTGCACTTTCTTTGCTATTTTAATTAAATAAGAATACTAAAATTCTCGCAAAGAGAGGCCACAGTGTAGTTTAAATCTTCTATGACATTAATGGAAAATACCACATGATCATTTGTAGTGGAAATATGTTTGTTTTAGGTGGCTCCATTTTTCTTATTAGTAAAGAACATTTATACAAAGGCATTTCATTGTGATATTTATGTACATGCATATAATATGCTCCAATCAAATTCACCCCCTTGGTCACTTTTTTTTTGGGGGGGGGCAGTCCTGGGGTTTGAACTCAGGGCCTGGGCACTCTCCATGAGCTGCTTTTTGCTCAAGGCTAGCACTCTACCACTTGAGCCACAGCACCACTTCTAGCTTTTTCTGTTTATGTGGTACTGAGGAATCAAACCCAGGGCTTCATGCATGCTAGGCAAGCGCTCTACCACTGTGCCACATTCCCAGCCCCCCTCCCTCTTGACCTTTAGTCCTTCTCCTTTGTCAATTTTTAATGAGTTTTATTGTTATTCTCACCTATACATTTTGATCATATCCATCTGTCCTCTCTTCCCCCTTTACTCCCACTGGCTCGCAGTCTTCCTTTTACAATATTATTTTTGTTGTTGTTGTTATTATTGGTCTAGATTCTGCATATGAGCAAAGATGTGGCATTTTTCTTTCTGAGATTGGCTTATCTCAACATGATGATCTTCACTTCCATCCATTTTCCTGCAACAAAAGGCATCATTTCATTCTTTTTGATTGAATAACAGTCCACTGGGTATATATGCCACACTTTATCCATGTATCCATTGTTGGGTACCTAGGCTGATGCCATAGCTTGGCTATTGTGAACAATGCTACAATAAATAGGAATGTGGAGGTATCTATTCTATGTCGGCTTACATTCATTCAGCTATATGCCCAAGAGTTGTATCGCAGGATCATTATGTAGTTCCATTATTAGGTTTCTGAGTAATCGCCATTGGATTTCCATAACTATGCTGATTTGCATTTATGTTACCACCAACACTAGGTGAGGGTTCCTTTTTACCCCTAGATCTTGACAGCATTTGCTATCATTTATTTTCTTGATGATAGCCATTCAGACTGAGGAAAGGAAGAATCTCTGTTGTTTTTTTGTTTTTGTTTTAGTTGGATTTCTTTTATGGCTAAGTTTGTGAAACATTGCTTACTGTACTTATTAACCATTGTCCTTTTTTGAGAACTGTCTATTAATTTCATTTGCCCATTTATTAATTGAATTATTTGTTGTTCCATATTTAACTTTTTTAGCTTCTTACATATTCTGGATGTTAACCCTTTGTCCAAAATTCTCTCAAAATTGTTTCCTTTGATGTACACAAGTTTTTTTGCTTTAGTGTAATCCTGTTTGTCAATTCTTACTCTTATTTCCTGAGCAATTGAAGTCTTATTCAAAAAGTCCTTACTTACACATATGGCTTCAAGTGTAACCCCTATGCTCTCCAGTAGTAGTTTCAAAATTTTCAGGTCTTAGAATGAGATCGTTGATTCGTTTTTAATTGATTTTTATACAGGGTCAGCAATAGGGATCTAGTTTGTCTTTGACATGCAAATAACCATTTCTCCCAATACCATTTGTTGAAGAGTCTTGTCTTCAACACATGTTTTTTGGTACCATTATTGATAATTAGATAGCTGTAACTGTGGTTTTATTTTTGGGTCTTTGATTCCATTGGTCTGTTTTAGTTGCCAATACCATGCTATTTTTGTTACTATGGTTCTAGTATAATTTGAAGTCAGGTATTATGGTATTTCTAGTGTTCCTCTTTTTGCTCAGGATTGGTCTGGCTATTCTGCAGCTTATGCCTCCAAAATAATTTTAGGATTGATGCTTCTATTCCTGTTAAGAATGACATTGGGATTTTGGGTGGGGATTCTAGTGAATCTGTAGATTGCTTTTGGTAGTGGGGTATTTTACAATATGAACTCTTCTGATTCATGAACCATGTCCCCTGTATTCTTAAAGCAGAACTGGCCTGTACCAATTTTATTATGTATGCAAAGACTATCTATGCAGTGTTAAGTAACACTTCAAAATCTTCCATTAAGTTTTCTACAGCCACTAAATAGGACTGACATTTGTACTCCTCCTTTAATTCTTAAGATTTTTTGTGATGAAGTGAACTAGTACTAGTCAACATGGATAGACTCTCCTTTGCTTAAAATTAACCTTAGTAGGCATCTCATTCTGACCTGATCAAAATGTGTTTAATAGGGGCTGGGGACATAGCCTAGTGGCAAGAGTGCCTGCCTCGGATACAGGAGGCCCTAGGTTCGATTCCCCAGCACCACATATACAGAAAAACGGCCAGAAGCGGCGCTGTGGCTCAAGTGGCAGAGTGCTAGCCTTGAGCGGGAAGAAGCCAGGGACAGTGCTCAGGCCCTGAGTCCAAGGCCCAGGACTGGCCAAAAAAAAATGTGTTTAATAATGAAAATTATCATTTAAGCCTCAGCTTCTTGAAGATCAGACCCCTAGGTGAGGTCTCTGCCATTTGGTATGGAGATTTGATTCTCTTTTTATTATGCACAGTGAATGATTAGATACTTACCTGTAGATAACTCTTTGCAGTTTTGTTTCTTTTCCCCTAGCTCCTCGAATCCCAGTGGGCAAAAGAATTTTTACCACAACACACACTCCAGGCTGTGTGTTCCTTGAAGTAGATGAAAGGTAAATATGTTCCACCCTAAAGGAAATTTGTTTCTGAAAATGAACACAAGCATTAAAAAGCTTGTATTTTATATACTCTTCTACATTGTATAACTGAAATCTGTCCATTTGGCTATCAGACATTTGTTCGTTACATTGAAACTTATTTGTATTGTCTAATTCCTAATATAAATACACCTTACGTCTCTCAAAGTGGTTTACAAGATGTCTTTTTAGATTTCACAACTTTGTGCTTTCGATAGGTAGGTGTCATTTCTGCCTTAGAAGAGGAACGGGAACATGGAGTTGGTTTCCCAAAAGCAGCCTTCATTTCTTGGGGAGTTTTTTGTTTTTTTTTTTTTTACCAGTCCTGGAGCTTGAACTCAGGGTCTGAGCACTGTCCCTGGCTTCTTTTTGCTCAAGGCTAGCACTCTACCACTTGAGTCACAGCGCCACTTCTGGCCATTTTCTATATATGTGGTGCTGGGGAATTGAACCCAGGGTCTCATGTATACAAGGCAAGCACTCTTGCCACTAGGCCATATCCCCAGCCCATGGGTTTTATTTTCTTGTTAACTCCTGTGATCACAAATGGAAAAGCCCTAACTACTTTGTGTGAAGTGATCTGACTACTTCTTTGTTCCCTCATGAGTCACAGCGCCACTTCCGGCTTTTTCTGTTTTTGTGGTGCTGAGGAATCGAACCCAGCACTTCACACATGGTAGGCAAGCACCGTACCACTAAGCCACATTCCCACCTCCAGCCTTCATTTCTTGTTGGCCTCATCTGGAACAAAGAGTTTGGTCACCTTATATCATGTGTTTTCAGTTGTCAAGGAACACTTAACAACTCTTCTCAAATCAGTTCACAAGTGTGTCAGTCATGGGGCTTGAACTCAAAGCACTGTCCTTGAGCTCTCCTTGCTCAGTGCTAGTGCTCTGCCACTTTAAGCCATAGCTCCACTTGCAAGTTTCTAGTGGTTAATTGGAGATAAGAGTCTCACAGACATCCTGCCTGAGCTGGCTTTGAACTGTTGTCCTCAGATCTCAGCCTCCTGAGTAGCTAGGATTACAGGCATGAGCCACCAGCACCCGGCTCCCAAGAGTGTCTTTTAAAGTCTGTTTACTATAACAATGACTTGCTGAGTGTCACATCTTTCTTGTGTTGTCTCTCTGCATCCCAGAGCAGTGCCTTTGCTAGGCTACCTACCTCAGGATCTGATTGGGACCTCCATCTTAACATACTTGCACCCAGAAGACCGCCCTCTGATGTTTGTCATGCACCAAAAAGGTAGGACCTGCTTCTTAGACTTGGATACTGATTTGTTCTAATTCTCCGTTAGAGCTTAACTTTTAACCAAATGAGCAATGTTTTGAAACCACTGAAAGAATTGTCTCCTGTTTTTAACTTACTGAAAAATACACAAATAAATGACTAAAAACAGGTCCTTGGCATTCATGTGTGGTCTGTGTTCGCCTTACCGTTCTGTGCAGTCTTGAAGTACGTAGGCCACCCTCCCTTTGAACACTCACCCGTTCGATTCCGCACTCAGAATGGAGATTACGTCACACTGGATTCCAGCTGGTCCAGCTTTGTGAACCCCTGGAGCCGGAAAGTAGCTTTCATCATTGGTCGGCATAAAGTTCAAACGTAAGTCAATGCATTTTAATATTTTCTAAAAATTCTTCTTAACCAGGTAATGTGCTTAGCCTAAATGAAGCACAGACTTACTTTCAGTGCCTTTGGAAAAGGTTAGCAACAAATGGAGCAGCTTGAACTCAGGTACGGTACTGTCCCTGAGCTTTTTGCCTGAAGCTAGTGCTCTACCACTTGACACACGTAGTTAGTGGGTCTCACAGACTTTCCTGCCTGGGCTGGTTTCAAGCGGACACAGTCCTCAGATCTTAGCTTTCTGAGGAGCTAAGATTACAGGCACGAGTCCCCAGTGTCCAGCTGTAGATGTTTTTAAAAACTAAATTCTTGCTGGCTACTGGTGGCTCATGCTTATATATCATGATTCAAAGTCAGCTCACACAGGAAAGTCTGTTAGACTCTTAGGTCCAATTAACCATCAAAAAACCAGATGTGAAGCTGTGGCTAAAGTGGTAGAGTGTCAACCTTGAATGAAAAAAAAGCTAAGTGAATACGTGAGGCCTTCAAGTCCTAGAACCAGCACCAAAAAGGAGGGAGGGAGGGAGGGAGGGAGGAGAGGAAGAAAGAAGAAATAGGGAAAAAAAGAAGGAAGGAACTATTTGTGATTTTACCAGCATAGCTGACTCAAGTCTGTTTTATTGTTGTTCCTGTCTTTGTACTATAATCATATAGAATGGTTTCAGAATAACCTGGCATGTTACTTCTTTTTTTTCTTTTGGAGGGGGTGGGCCATTATGAGGTCTGAAAGTGGGGCCTTACACTTGCTAGGCAGATTATCTGATGGTTGAACCATATTTCCTAGTCCTGATTTGCTCTCCTATTCTTCCAGTAGCTTCTCCCATGCCTGAGCTGGCCTGGTCTGCACTCCTCTTTATGCTTCACGCTTAGCTGGGATGACAGATACATGCTACTATGCCTATCTTTTTATTGATTAAGATAGAGTCTCACAGATGTTTTGCATTGGCCAGCCTCAAAACTGTGATCCTCCTGAGCTTAGCTTCCCAGGTAGCCAGGATTACGTTCGTGAACCACTGCACCAGCCTTGATTTTTTTTCTTTTTTCTTTTTGGTCCATTTTCAGTTGTCCTGGCATCGATTTCTCTTTAATATCTCTGTGTGGTTGGTTTTTGTTTTTATTTGTTTAAGCATGAAAATGATACTTAATGTCATACTGAGATTAAGCATTTGTTTAAGCTGGGTGCCTATAATATCCTAGCTGCTCAGGAGACTGAAATCTGAGCGTCAAGGTTTGTGGGCCAAGGAAGCCCACAAGATTCTTATCTCCAATTAAACACCAAAAATCTGTAAGTGGAGCTGTGGCTCAAGTGGCAGAGCGCTAGCATTGAGCCAATAGGCTCAGGGGCAACACCTTGAGAGTTTATGTTTTAATAATTTTGGTGGGTTTTTTTTAAAAAAAAGTGGTTCTTAGCCAGGCACTGGTGGCTCATGCCTGTTATCCTAGCCCCTCAGGAGGCTGAGATCTGAGGATTGCAGTTCAAAGCCAGCCTGGGCAAGAAAGTCCGTGAGACTCTTATCTCCAATTAACCACCAGAAAACTGGAAGTGGTGCTGTGGCTCAAAGAGCACCAGCCTTGAGCTGAAGAGCTCAAGGACAGCACCCAGGCCCAGAGTTCAAGCCCCATGACTGACAAAAAGAAAAACATGTTTCTGGTTGTTTGGTTGGTTTTTCTGAGATAAGAGTCTCACTGTTTAGCCTAGGCTGGCCTTAAACTTGAAATTCTCATGTATCAGCCTCCTCCTAAATGCTGGAATTACCATTCCTACTCCTGTTTTTTCTGTTTTGTCCTAAAACTTTTTATATGAGCATATAAAATAGAGAACCTGCCAGATGCTGGTGGCATACATACCCCTGTAATCCTAGCTACTTAGGAGGCTGAGATCTGAGGCTCTCAACTCAAAGCTGGTCTGGGCAGGAAAGTCCATGAGACGCTTGTCTCCAGTTAACTACCAGGAAAAGCTGGAAGTGGAGCTGTGACTCTAGTGGTAGAGCACTAGCATTGAGCACAAAGGGTCAGGCATAGCACCAAGCTCTGAGTTCAAATCCCTAGACTGACACAAACAAACAGAGATCATATTTTATTACATCTTAAATTAAGGAGATCTGATAGGAATAGTAAGTAAAGATCTCAAGATTGTTCTCATCTCTCTGTGCTCTAGGGTTTGGCCTCTCTGCAGAGAAGGCCTGGCCCTTAATGGAAAATGGGCTCCTTGCTACCCTAACTCCTGAGACTGATTTATGGTAGGAAAGTAACAATTAGAAATGAGGACAGGTGCTAGGAATATGGCCTAGCGGTAGAGTGCTTGCCTCACGTACATGAAGCCCTGGGTTCCATTCCTCAGCACCACATATGTAGAAAAAGCCAGAAGTGGCGCTATGGCTCAAGTGGTAGAGTGCTAGCCTTGAGCAAAAAGAAGCTCAGGGACAGTGCTCAGGCCCTGAGTTCAAGTCCCAGGACAGGCAAAAAAAAAAAAAGAAATGAAGACATAGGGCTGCTAATTATGTGCTATTTGAATTACTCAAAAAGACATTTTTCTCCCAATAGGGAAATGAAAACAAAATTAGCTGCTTCTCTATAAATGTAGGGAAATCCAGAGTAAGTAAGATTTTTTTCTAGTGAAAAAATCTTCTTCTGGGGGCTTCTTGATAGGCTTGTGTTTCCTCCCCCAGGCATTGGTAGTGATAAATCTTTCTCTCCCTCCCTCCCTCTGAGGTTTTAACTTAGGGCCTTGCATTCGCTCAGCTCACTTATCTGCTTGTCTGATGATACTGTAGCACGTGTACTGTGCCACTCCTCCACCCCTGCCTTTTTGCTGGTTGTTTTACACATGGAGTCTAGTGGACTTTTCTGGTTAGGCTGTCTTTGAACCTCCATCCTCTAGATGTCAGCCCCTTAAATAATTAGGACTTCAGATGTGAACCACTGGCGCCTAAGTCTTGAATTTTCCAAGCTATCCTTCCAGTTCTTTTATTTACAACATACATATATACAACAAAACTTATAATAAATACTCAGAATCTCATCAGCATCTTGAAAAAATTACACCATTATTTGAATCTCAAGATCTAAGGAAATGAGAGGGAAGGAGCTTAGCGGCTACTAGGCATTTATCTTACATAAAGTAACAGTTGTACATTGTATCTATAATATTACATTTTGGTGGTACTGGGGTTTGAATTCAGGACCTCAAACTTACAAGTCATTACCCCACCACTTAAGCTAAACCTCCAGCCATACAAAATTATTTTTAATATACTTATTCCTTCAAGTATTTGTGGGTTATCTGCACTAGTAAAGCATTGTGCCAGACTCTGAGAATGAGAAGACAGATCTTCCCTTTCTTTTCTTTCCCCCCAAATAGAGTCAAGTTTTATAGAAATTTTCATAATTAGGAATACCCAAGTGTCATAGTATTTAACAGCTTCTGTTTCTATTTCAGAATTTCACTTGAAAAAGAGCATCCAGTTATGTTTGAGAATTTTTAAATTTCATCGTATACAGGATGTGTTTGATTTGTATATTCATTCATTCATTCATTCATTTGTGGGTGCATTTATTCTTTAACAAATACCTAGTGGGTACCTGCTGTGGAGGAGACACTGCTGTCGGTATAGAGACACAGGAGTGAGCAAGGTAGACACCAGCCCCAACCCCATGCTCACAAGGGATAGGAAAGCGGCGGAGGATGCACTGTGTGTGTAAAAGCAGTGTATTGTGTTGTGAGGCAAGGCACAGTCTCATGTACACACAGTCCACCTGTGCTGAGCTAAGAGGCACCGGATGGATGAGCAGTATCTGCGACCCGGCCGGGACGTGGAGTTGATGCCTCCGTGACGCTGTGCCGTCCTAAGATTTCCTCGCAATCATTTCTGTCTTGGGGGTAGTGTTCCAGCTGTTGGGTAACTGAGCAGGTGGTCTCAGCTGTGGGATTGGGCTGGTGTGATAGGAAAGCACAGGGTCTGGACTCAGACAAGTGTGTTGAGACCCTGGCGCGCCCTGATCCTCTCAGTCTATTTTTGTGTGTGTTTATTGTGGTGTCGAGATTGAACTCAAGTCTTCACACCTGGTGGGCAAGGACTCTACTGCTGAGCACTAAACCCCGCCCCACCCTGTACTTCCTGTCTCTAACTACAGTATAGGAATCAGTGAGGTGATGTGGCCTGACTTAGTTGCCCCAACTGGACTTAATAAGCCAAGTCCTGAGCAGCCCTTCCATGTGGTGGCCAGGGTGTGGACCCTGGCCTTTCTCTTGCTTGTCCCTAACAGAGAGAGAGACAGAGACAGAGAGAGAGAGAGAGTGTGTGTGTGTGTGTGTGTGTGTGTGTGTGTCTCAGGTGGGTAATCTCATCCATTCCGAAAATACCTTCAACTGTTTTCAAAATTGGCTTGGACTAAATATTTGTGTATTGTCTATGTGTGCTGAAAGTGGTTCCATAGAAATTGGTACCATAGAGCAACTTTGAAAGTCTGTCGCTGAGCCCAGTGGCCCACACCTGTAATACCAGCACTCAGCCCAGGTCACCTAATCAAACCTCATTTCAAGTAGCTTAAGGGCTAAGGGTATATCTTCATGATAGAGGTCTAGTCTAACAAGTGTGAGGAAGCCCTGGGTTTTATTCCCAGTAGTGCAAGAAAGAAAGGGGGGAACAAGAGTAATGTCAAAGTCTCATTTCTTTCTTTGTGTTTTTTATATCTCATAAAGAGATTCACTTTGGACTTCGTTGTAGATGAATTTTCAATTTCTTGACTCAAAATCTTTCACTTGGTATTTTGTAGGAGTCCACTAAATGAGGATGTTTTTGCTACCAGAATAAAACAGACAAACAATAGTGACAAAGACATAACAGAATTACAAGAGCAAATTCACAAACTTCTCTTGCAGGTAAAGTGAGAGGTTTTAACAAAACCAACACAAATTTCCATAATCAGTGTTTTTGTTAATATTCAGTATTAATAAAGTCACATTATAAAAGTAAACTATGAAGAGCTATCTTTATATTCCAGAATTGTTTGCCTTCCTCATTCTGTCTTTGAACTACGTTCTATTATTTGTTCCTTATCCTGTGGGAAATACACAGAACATTTGTAGAACTCAAGAAAACAAGTAGATAGCAAATTGAGGAAAAGCAACAGACCAGAACAGCTTTCCACATGAGAGAATGCTTGTGTTCTAGACACCACCAGAGGGCTCAACCTCAAGATTTTGGGTATTTCAGGGTATTTTAAAAGTTATGCTTATGGTAATTTCAAATGTGGAAGAAGAGGGATGCTGGGTCTCTGTGTTTCTAGTATAATAAGGCAAAATAGGAAAACTACTCACTTATGGGTTCTACTTTGAAATGGCCATTAGCCCAGGAGTTTTCAAAATGTCCTTAATAAAATGTCCAGGGTTCAGAACATATCCGTGCCTTTCTTAAGCATATCCGTGGTGTGTATAAATTCACTTGGTTTGTAGTTTCTATATTTCTGTGGATCTTTGACTTTGCAATGGATTGCAATAAAAAGGAACCAAAGCAAATATATATATATGTATATAAATATACATATATATATATATATAATTTGGTCTTGTCTATTCTAAACTCACCATAACTAGTTACCATGATTTTAAAAATCATTTATATACTACAGCATTGAATAGTCTAGATATACTCACCCCCCACCCCCCTAGAAAGTAAGACTTCATACCCTTGAGAATTAGAAGGTGACTGAGGAGCGAGCGTCTGAGGTTAGGGTCAGCCTGCACGCACCTAGTTCAGCGTCTGAGAAGCTTTCGTCTTCGTTGTGGGGTGACTAGAAACGCTCTTGCTGTGGTGAGCCAGGAACTGAGCGGGGCTCTCTCTCTCCAGCCAGTCCACGCGAGTGCTTCCAGCGGCTACGGGAGCCTGGGCAGCAGCGGGTCCCAGGAGCAGCTGGCCGGTGTCGCGTCCTCCAGTGAGTCCAGCGGGCACTGCACTGAGGATGCGCCCAAAGAGCTGGTGCGTGGCAGAAAGGCTCTCGGACAGGTGCCCGGCTGGCTGCCTTCACAGGGGTGGCATCTCCAGAGTTGTTCTTAACGTGAAACCCTCATCTGATGCATTTCAACCCATTTTAGTCTAAAAAAAAAAAAATAGCACTTTAGGGAGGCGATGTTTCAATTAATTATATGCTTTCTAAAAACTAGCATGTGGTGAAGAACAGATTGGACTTTTTTATCCATGAAAGTATGCTACAGAACACTGAATTATATGAGGTGCGGTGCGCTGTCATTTCTTGCTGCTCAGGAGATAGGAGACAGAAGCATCAGCGTTCAAGGCTAGCTGGGGAAAAGTTACTGTGAGAAGCAGACCTCATGTAAAAACAGAAAGTCAAGCATAGTGGCTCATGCCTGTGGCTCTAGCTGCTTGGGACACCGAGGTAGGAGGCTTTACGGTCCAAGGCCCAGCCTAGGCAAAACCTCAAGATCTGGAAAACAAAGTAGAAGAGCTGTGGCTTTGCCTACCACACATTAAGCCCTGCATTCAAACCCTAGCACCGCAAAAAAGAAGTGAAATAACAACTGATTTTGAACATACCTTGAAAGAACCAGAGTGTAAATGGATTTTGTTTATGAGTGTTTTAGTGCACATTTCTATCACTTTTCACCAACTGTTTTATCACTTTTTTCCCCAAGCTGACCTTGAAGCAGGTCTATGCCAATGTAAATGAGATGAAGCATCTGGGTCAGCAGCTGTACATGGAGTCAAAGACCAAACGGTCAGTCAAGCCAGGGATGAGGATGCGGACAGAACTGCAGGGCGGCGGTGAGTCAGCGCGGTGGCCGAGGCCGCCCTCTCGGCAGAGCCAGCCTCCCCTCCAGAGGGACTCAAGCCCTGAGCCTCTGCAGCTGCTCTCCTCTTCCTTCGTGGGCCAGATGAGGGTAGAACCCTAACAGTGGCAGCAGCAAAAACCAGTCTAAATGGCATCGGAATGCTTTTCTAATGTGCTTCCATTGGAAACTTAGCTCTTACAGTAGCAAGAGTTCCCCAATTTTCTGACAGTTCATTTCAGAATATATTTTAGATTATAATGGTAGAACGTCATCCCTGCCGACGGCTTTGGTGGGAGCAAAGCATGGATACCGGATACCGCGGGGAAAGGCCTGGCGCGTGTCCCGTGGGAGACTGAGCAGGGCGGTGGGAATTCATCTCTATCCAGAATATTCTGTGCACAGTTTTCAATGTAGGAATTGTTTACATCTAGAATGTTCCACCTGCTATTTTTAGACTGTGGTTGGCCAGAGGTAACTGAAACCACAGAAGTCTCACTCTCTGGTGTAGTTCCAGAGCACAGCACTTGCATAACATTGTCATGCCCTGGGTTCAGTTACCGCTACCCGCAAAACATCCACCCACTGAAACCACAGGAAGAGAAGCAACAGATAAAGGGTTAAACACCAAGACTGTGAGGGGAGGAGTTGAGGGCTGGGGGAATTGTAGGTGCTGAAAGTGTTCTGCTGAATCTGAGTGTTTATAATGCATAGATGTACTAAAGGAAGTAGAGAAGAGGAGAGCTAAGCAGTTTGGAAAGTGTTTGAACTGGCTGCCCAAGTGCTAAATACAAGACACTAATAGGAGCAAACACCACTGGATGGTGAAGCTAGTTCGTATGTATTCTAAGATTGAACCAATTGGCTTGACCACCAGATTGCTCACCATTACAGACCTTGCACTTATTTAAAGGAGGAATGCTAGAATTACTTGTGGCCCTGGACTGGAGATAGAGGCATTGACTAGGAGCTTGTGGGCATGTTCTCCGATGCATGGATGAGCGTTAGTGTATATTTGTCAGCTCTGACCATTGAGATGACCTACACAAGAATGAGCACCAAGCCCCCAGATCTGGGTTTCTAAATACATCTAACAAAAGGAACTAGGGCCAGAACGTCAGGAAATGTCCAAAATAAACATGGACAGGCATGTGACAAGGTCACAGGGAACGTGAAAGAGCTTCCAGTTGCCCTGGCCGCAGGATTTTGAGCAACAAACTGTGTGAGACTATTGAACAACAAGTACCTGTCATACAAATGAATGAATGAATGAATGAATGAGCAAACACATGAAGGAACTGCTAGACTTAGTAGGCTAAAAATACATCAACAAAATTCAATGTGAGATTCTGGACTAAATCCTGGCACAGAAAGACTATATACTTAATGTTAAACTAGGGAAAATCCAAGTAAAGTCTATTGCATTTGGTGGCCTTGTACCACAGGTAATTTCTTACTTTTGAGCATTTTAGGGTGAGAATAAAGTAAGGGAATTCCCTACTGCTTTTACATGTTTTGTTTCGTTTTTCGTTTTGCTTGTCCTGGGGCTTAAATTCAAGGACTTAGATTCTTGGTCAGCTTTTCTGTTCATGGTTGGTATTCTACCACTTGAGCTACACCTTCACGTTCTGCTTTTTTTTTTTTTTTTGCTGGCTAATTGGACATATAGTTTCTTGGATTTATCTGCCTGAGCTGGCTTCAAACTTTGATCCTCAGGTCTCCACCTCCTGAGTAGCTAGGATTATAGTCATGAGCCCACCAGCACTTGGCTTTTGGGACTCTTCTATAAATGTAAATGTATTTCCCATGTGAAGTGAGTGAGTTAATACAAGTAGTCATTTTTCCATGGTCCCCTCTGAAGGTAGACAAGTCAGCCTCTCCATACCAGCCAAGGTGGCCTTTCTTAAGAACAGTCAGCGCTCTGTTAGTACAGCAGCCGCCCACAGTCCTTGCTTACGGAGCTGCTCCTTCCTGAGCTTTTGTCTTCTTGGTTTCTTGGTTTTCTTCATGCTTTGTGGGATTCTCTTCTCTGGTCTCCAGTCCCATCTGTACTGGAGTTCAGGTACAGGCCCTTGCCCTCTTCTCCACATCTCTGCTATGGATTTGGGCAGCCTTGATAGGACTTTTTTGTGTGTGTTTGCTGGTCCTGGGGTTTGAACTCAGGGCCTGGGCACTGCCCGTGAGCTTTTCTAATGAAGGCTAATGCTCTGCCCACTTGAGTCATAGCTCACTTTAGGCTTTTTAGTGATTACTTGAAGATAAAAGTCTAATGGACTGGGACTGGGAATGTGGCCTAGTGGTAAGAGTACTTGCCTCGTATACATGAAGCCCTAGGTTCGATTCCTCAGTACCACATACACAGAAAAAGCTAGAAGTGGGCACTGTGGCTCAAGTTGGCAGAGTGCTCGCCTTGAGCAAAAAGAAGCCAGGGACAGTGCTCAGGCCCTGAGTTCAAGCCCCAGGACTGGCCAAAAAAAAAAAAAGTCTAATGGACTTTCCTGCTCCAGCTGACTTTGAACCACAATCCTCAGATCTCAGCCTCCTGAGTAGCGAGAGCCACAGTAGGCATGAGCCACTAGGGCCCAGCCTCTTCATAGGATTTTAATCCATGTTTGATCCTGATTTTATACTAGCTACACTTGGCAGCTTGAATGCAAATAGACACAATAAGAAATTTATTATTCCTCAGCTGCTTTCTGGTGCTTAGTAGTTGTATGTGTTAGTGACTACTGTCTAGGGCAGCTCAAAGAAAGAAAAATTGCACAAGAATATGGAACCTCTGCTGCACCCAGGTTCTGCATAGGAAAGAAGATGTGCTTTCCATTGCAGTTGATGAGGAGTGCAGTGTCTGGTCTCCCCACCTCCTCGCTCCCACTCCCACGGCACTGACTGGTCGGGTATGTAGTGTTCATACACTGCAGAGTACATCAGTCAGTGTCCGTGGGTAATGTACGCCGACTGTACAGCATACACTGTAGAGTGTATCAGTCAGTGTCTGTGGGTGGTGTACACTGATTGAACAGCATACACTGTAGAGTGCATCAGTCAGTGTCCGTGGGTAGTGTCTACTGATTGTACATCATACACTGTAGAGTGCATCAGTCAGTGTCCGTGGGTGGTGTACGCCGACTGTACAGCATACACTGTAGAGTGCATCAGTCAGTGTCCGTGGGTAGTGTCTGCTGATTGTACATCATACACTGTAGAGTGCATCAGTCAGTGTCCGTGGGTGGTGTATGCCGACTGTACAGCATACACTGTAGAGTGCATCAGTCAGTGTCCATGGGTGGTGTACGCCGACTGTACAGCATACACTGTAGAGTGCATCAGTCAGTGTCCGTGGGTAGTGTCTGCTGATTGTACATCATACACTGTAGAGTGCATCAGTCAGTGTCCGTGGGTGGTGTATGCCGACTGTACAGCATACACTGTAGAGTGCATCAGTCAGTGTCCGTGGGTGGTGTACGCCGACTGTACAGCATACACTGTAGAGTGCATCAGTCAGTGTCCGTGGGTAGTGTCCGCTGATTGAACAGCATACACTGTAGAGTGCATCAGTCAGTGTCCATAGGTGGTATACATTGATTGAACAGCATACACTGTAGAATGTTATCAGTCAGTGTCCATGGGTGGTGTACACCGATTGAACAGCATATACTGTAGAGTGTATCAGTCAGTGTCCCTGGGTGGTGTACACCGATTGAACAGCATACACTGTAGAGTGTATCAGTCAGTGTCTGTGGGTGATATACGCTGACCGTACAGCATACACTGTAGAGTGCATCAGTCAGTGTCGGTGGGTGGTGTACACTGATTGAACAGCATACACTATAGGAATTCATCAGTGTCTAGTGAGTGTCAGCTTGACACTAGCAAATACCCATCCACCTCTTGCCTAACAGTTGAATTAATAATCTGTGCCTGAAACATTTGTTTCCCTCCGTTTTTAAATACCAATGTGGTCGTTCTATCTAATGTATCCATATGCACTATTATGTATTGTCGATATTCTCTGTACCAGTGCATTTAGATCTGAGCTTATGTGTAATACCTGGATAATCTACTAATATAAATGTCGTAAAGTACCATCACTTAATATGCTAGATATTTTCTTAATCTAAATACTATTTTAACTGCTTGTCCCTTTGCTCCCTGTCAGGTGAGCAGAAGGCCTGTTTTTCCTCCCAGACCTTGGGGAATAAAAGCATGCACACTGAGCCTTGTGAAGATCTGAGGGAAGAAGACCAGCGTAGCCCATCCTATCAACAGATAAACTGCATTGACAGTGTCATCAGGTATGAGACACAAACTTAATAGCAGTAGCATGCCTTGTGACTCTGCAGCCTCATAGAACTTGGGTAGCTGTCCATTCCTGACAAAGGGGAGCCTACCGCATACAGCTCACTGCTGATTGAGCGTTGTGGACAGAGCAAGGAGATGCCCCTGCTCTGGAAGAGTTACAGGACAGGTGACAAGTCCTAAGCTTACTGGAATGAAAAGGAGATCAAGAGGAGTACTGTTTGAGGCCAGCCCAAGCAAAAAGTTCACAAGACTCCAACTGAGCTCAGTGTGTATGTGCAGTCCCAGGCCTGGGTCGGAGAATCAAGGTCCAAGCTGGCCTGGCCTCAGCGTAAGCATGAGGCCCCAGTACGCACACGCACACGCACACGCACACACACAGAATGTAGGCTGTGAAGATTTAGGCCATAGTAAAAGAGATGTTACAGTCCAGTGAGCCAAGCTGGGAAGAGGATACACATCATTAAAGAACAAAGTCAAAAACCTCCCAAGTGGACCTGGGGCCAGAGAGCAGAGGAGTGGGGAGGGGATGAGGCCCCTCCCTGGTCTGTCATTGCAGGTACCTGAAGAGCTACCACATCCCAGCTTTGAAAAGGAAGTGCATCTCCTGTGCAAATACAACTTCTTCATCCTCAGAAGAGGACAGACAACACCACAAGGCAGACGGCAGCCAGGCATTGCAAGGTAACAGGAATATCTTCACAGCTGGGTTAAAAGAACCATCACATATCCATTCTACTCTGTTTCTATTTTTTTCCCCCCTTTTGAGACAGGGTCTTGCTGTCTAGTCCCAAACTTGAGGTCTTCCTGCCTCAGCCCCCCAAGTGCTGGGATTATCGACATGCACCACTGTACCCAACCTTCTATAATTTTTTTGTGCCAGTCCTGGGCCTTGAACTCGGGGCCTGAGCACTGTCCCTGACTTCTTTTTGCTCAAGGCCAGCACTCTGCCACTTGAGCCACAGCACCCCTTCTGGCTGTTTTCTGTATATGTGGTGCTGGGGAATTGAACCCAGGGCTTCATGTATACGAGGCAAGCACTCTTGCCACTAGGCCATATCCCCAGCCCCTATAATTTCTTGTCTTTCATTATTTCATTGTTATCACAAAGTCCTAGTTTTGTATTACCTTCTTCACGGGCGGTAGGCTTTGCGTGTGTGATTCACTGACTTCCGTAAACTGTTTGGGAGTCTTCTTCTCACTGCTGGTTTCTCATTTGTCACTAGCTGCTGTGCAGAACCCGGCCCTAGCTGCCATGGAACTGCCAACCAATGGGCAGTGTGCAAACGCTGAAGGAGGAGTTGCGCGGACCCTGTCCACGGCCGCCCTGAGCCTAGGGTCGGCCGAGAGCCAGTGCAGCTGCAGGAGCAGCCTTGCCTGGGCCTCACCCCTGCAGTCAGGTACCGCCTCGGCCTCTGCTGAGCACCCAAGTCCGGAAGACTGCAGATCCTTCCTCCTTTGGGTTCAGTTCTTTTTGGAAATGTCATTGCGTTCTAGGATCCGTTGATGCATTTAAAGCCTGCGCGGTAGTGGCCAGCCCTCTGCCGGTGTTAGCCATTATTAATACAGGTTTTGTTTTCTTGGTTTTACCTGTACTGGGGCTTGAACTCATGACTCCATGTTTTTATTTGGCTTTCTTACGCTTTGCTGGTACTCTACCACTTGAGCCATGCCTCCAGTCTGGTTTTTTGCTGGTTAATTGGAGAAGCTATCTCAGACATTTCTGTTTGGGCTGGCTTAGAACCATGATCCTACAGGTCTCAGCCTCCTGAGAAGCTACAGTTACTTCAGTCGGCTTGTTACCACAGTCCTCGATGAGGCCAACTGCGTCCCTTTGTTGCTGACCTTTGATGAAGGTGTCTTCTTCACTTAGGAAGTCTGTAGATGTAATAGTACACTTTGTTTTTTCATTCTTCCTGTCTTGTCCTCTGAGGCAAGCACTCTTTCCACTAGACCATATTCCCAGCCCCCTCTGGCCCTTTTGAGTGTTCGTCACGATTTGTTAGATGCAGCGGTGACGCGTGTGGACTTGGTTTTCCTGCTCCCTGTTCCTTCCTCACGGCTCGCAGTGGGCAGGTGTGCCGAGCAGCTCCCGGGGACCTTCTGTCACGAGTGCTGGCCTTGCGCATTGCCCTTTGGGAAGGGCGGTGTTGACCGGAGGGCTGCGTACGAGAGGGGAAAGCCAGAAAAACAGCGGTTGCGAGACTAGAGGGTCTGATGGGACAAGGATACTTCTATTCCAACGAAGCTAGGCCTCCAGACAGGTTTTTTGTTTGTTTGAAATGAGGTCTTTGCTATGGGGTCTTGCTTTGTCAGCCCAGGCTGACGTCCGATTCTCGATCCTCCTTCCTGCGCCTCTTAAGTGCTGGGGTTCCAGGCATCCGCCACTATACCTGGCTCGGATGTACATGTTTTAATGTTCCTTTTCTTAATACTTGGAGTTCATAGACCCATGCAAGGGAGAGAGGTTCTCAACCAACACGGGAAGGTCTTCTTTTAAATATGTCACTATGCTTTTGATATTCTGGTCTCCTAATTTTGAAGGAAATTACACTAACATGTAAATGACTTCATCTAAGAAAATATTTGCTGATAATAGTTTCTGCCAATCCTAAACCCTTCTCAGCATAGGCAAGGCCACATGTTTGTCTCCTGTTCTAAACAAGAAGAAGAAACATTTATACCCAAATGCCTAGGAAGTAAGCAACATATGTCTAAATAACCCACAGAAGACAGCAGGGAAAGGCAGATTTTTCAAACACGTTTTGATATTTAGTTAGTTGTTAGCTATTTAGAAGTAAATTCAAAGACAAATTTGTTTCAAATTCAGGGACACCAAAAAGCATAACAAAAGCAAGAGTAATCACATTACATGTATTGATTGCTCTTCTGTAATGTATATGCACATACCTGTACAAAAGAGTAAAACTGAACATTTCTGTGATTTGTATGTTCCAGAAGTTAGAGCGATGTGCATGAAAATGCATTGAAACGCAATATAGAAGACAGAACTAAATACAAGTAACTGATAGATTACTACAGTGAGCTCCCCTTCTTTGACCTGAGCAGAGGGTGCCGCCGTGACGGGTGAGCCCCGGGCCCCGGAGGCGCCGCCCCGGCCGCTGACGGCCGAGGAGATCAGACACGTCGGGCTCACGGCGGCCGTGCTGTCGGCCCACACGCAGAAGGAGGAACAGAACTACGTCCACAGCGTTCGGGAGAAGATCCTGGCGTCGCCCTATAGCTGCTATCTTCAGCAAGAAAGTAGAAGCAAAGCAAAATACTCCTGCGTTCAAGGTATATATCCATATGTGTGTATATACATCGATACAATCCCATCTACAAAGATAGGTTCCACTTAGCAAAGAAGCTGGTGGAAACCTCATACGGGTGTTAGTGAGAGAGAGGTTCCACAGCCCCTACTGGGATAGTCAAGTCCTGGCTTGCCCGTCTCTCCTGTAACAGGCGCAGATGGGCACCTAACCTGCACACGCTTCCCATGGCCCACAGTGCCTAGCACAACATAAGCATCGTTACACCACATTGTTTAGGCGCTGACAAGCAAACACGTCTACACGTTCAGTGAATGTCTCACACTCAAGTACAAGTGCAATTTACTTATTTATTTTTTGTTGCCAGTCCTGGGCCTTAGACTCAGGGCCTGAGCACCGTCACTGGCTTCTTTTTGCTCAAGGCTAGCACTCTGCCACTTGAGCCACAGCGCCACTTCTGGCCATTTTCTATCTATGTGGTGCTGGGGAATCAAACCCAGGGCTTCATGTATGTGAGGTGAGCACTCTTGCCACTAGGCCATATTCCCAGCCCAGAAGTGCAATTTTTTTCCTGAATATTTTCATCCATCCTTGGTTGAATCTGCAAATGTAGAGCTTGGGGGTGTAGAGAAAAAGAAAACAGTACAAGAAATGGGGAGATGGTGAAATAATTTCACTTACGGTAGCACTTTTTCAGGATGACTGGGACACTGCAGTGGGCTGGGATTTTATAGCACCAATGTGTAGAGATTGTAACTGCTCCCTGTCACTGGTAAGTATTCTTTCTTAGGGGTTTTCATTTCCATCATGGCCCCCCTTTTTATCCTTTCAGGAGCTTCTCCTTCCGGGCAGAGCAGATGGACCGGGGGCAAGAAGGGGAAGCACAAACGTCAGAGGCTGCCGGTGGCCCCGGACCCCAGCAGCTCGGCTCCTGGCTTCTGTCCCCACGCCGGGGCAGTGCTCCTGGGTGTGCAGCCCTGGGGGCCCCCCGCGGCCTCCTGCCCCAGCGCCCCGGTGCTCCCCAGCCAAGCCCCTCCCCCCCTCCCCGTGTACCCCCTCCCGGCCTGGAGCTCTGTGTTGGGGGGAGGCCCGGCCGCCTCTGCCGCTGCCCCCGCACACCCTCCCCAGCCGCCCTTGGCCGGTGGCCTGCAGGCTCTTCCAGCCTTCCCTCCTCCCCACGTGGACACCTGGATGACCATCTTCCTGCACAACCCCCCTGTCTGTTCGCCGTGGCCACCGTCCTCCTCTCCATATCTGTTCCTGGGGGACCTAGGCTCTCCTGAAGTGCTGACCTCGGTACCAGTTTCAAACCTGGAGCCGCCTCCTCCCGCCAGCAGCCAAAGGAGAGCGGAGGAAACGTGGGAGACGCGGAGTGCGGGGCACCCACTTCTGAGTTCGAGGAGCAGCTCCCCCTTGCAGCTGAACCTGCTCCAGGAGGAAATGCCCCCTCCCTCGGAGTCTGCACGTGCAGGGGGGAGGGGCGACCGCCCGGAGCTCGGAGGCGTAAGTGGTGCTGGTGTCTGCGCACGCGCCCGCGCCCATCCTGGCTAGGGCGGCCTGCCCGCGCCCCAGGAGACGGGAACGGAGCCTTGCTCTACCTGAGCATGCCTGCCTCGCCGGCCCCACCTGCGGGGCAGAAACGCAGCACCCGTGTGCACAGCGCACACTTTCTAGGTTCCCCCTGCCCTTTAAAGCGAGCCAGCCGGGTCTCCAGTGTAGAGCTCATTCCCACCAGGGCTGTGCGCCGCTGTGGCGGGGCAGGAACACAGGCCCCGCCCGAGTCCCTGCGCCCCGGGGGGCGGCCGGGGCGCCGAGCAGGCAGTGTATCATCTCAGCCTTCCAAATCCCATTTTCAAACACAAACATTTTTGGTCATTTTCTTTTCACTTCTCAAACTCTACCCAAAAATCATTCTCCAGATTTGTCAGATTAAACGTGAGTCTGGTATTCCTATATTCAAGAATAGAACCAAAGATGTGTGAATATTTGCACAAGTTTTCCTCCCTTGCGAGTACCATGCCCTCTTTGCTGGGTGCGATCAGGGCGTGCTCCGGGACCCCGGCGCCACTCGCCTCCCGCCGCCCCCTCGCCAGGTGCCGCGGCTGAGGTGGGGTGCGGAGATCTTCTCCCCTGGTCCCTGTTGGGAGAAGGAAAGATGGATGCGCCGTAGCTTCCAGGATCCTGGCTGTGATGCTGGCGCAGAGCCTCCGTGTGCCCGTGTCCTGAGCCCTAGACAACTAGGACGCCTCCTCCACTGTTCACTCGTAGCCATTTCCACGTGGTGCTTAGAATTTACGAAATATTAGCTATACGTTTGGCAAGTGAAAACAACAAAACACACACTTAGGGATGCCCGGCATGGGGTGTGTGCTCGGGAAGCTGGTGCCTGTCGTTGGGTGTTGAGAGGACCTTGGGCCGCCCTCCCGAGGACAGCCCCTGCCAGTCGTCCGGGCTTGGAGTGAGTGGCAAGGCGCCCCTTGTGTGTTCTTCCCCCCAGCCCTGCATCGCAGAGCAGCGTGGTGACGGGAGCGGCGCCCCTGCTGCTGCAGACCCGCGCACGGCGCCCCTGCGCCGGGACTCTCCGCCCGGAGCCGCAGGTAGCAGACCCGGGGAGCCTGGGGGAGGCCGCCCGGCTGGCTGCCGGGGACCGTCACGGAACAAAATCCTCTCCGGAAACGGGTGTCCGGGATGTGCTCTAACTTGCTGGTGTTGACTTCTGATAGGAAGCAGTGGCAGCAGCGAGTGTTCCTTGGAAACCCCGAGAAGCGGGCAGCAGTCTCGGGGTGCACAGAGGAAAGAAGCTTTGCCCGGCTCAGCCCCCGAGTCCGTCTGGAGAATGATAGAGCAAACACCGGAGGGGGTGCTGATGACCTACCAGATGCCCGAGAGGTACAGAGGCGCCTTCTGAAAACTCACTTTTGCTCTTTCTATGGCTTCTAGTCACATAAGATGATGTTGAGCGTCTTGTACATAACTCTTAGAGAAACGTCTCCAGAGCTATGTTTCAGGGCGGGTCCTCAGTTAACAGGAAGTCCGAGACCCATGACCAGCCCAGACCTGCTGTTCTTAGGTGACGGGAGAGAACCGGGGCCTCACTCAGGCTTGGGTTTTGGTGCTCATTTTCAGGATTAAAGAAGTAGTACTGAAGGAAGACCTAGAACAGCTGGAAGGCATGAGGCAGCACCAGCCCCACTTTTCTCCTGGGCAGAGGGAGGAGCTCGCCAAGGTGCATCGTTGGATTCAAAGCCAGAGTATCCCTCAAGAAATGCATACGCCAGTAAGCACAGTCATGACCGCCGCACGGTGACACATTTGTGCTCTTTTGCTTGACCCACTGAGAACTTTAAGCCTCACAACCGCCTCCATGGAGGTGTTGGTGTTCCTACTTTACTGGTAAGCAGTGAAGTAACGTTTGTAGATATTAAACAATTCATGTAAGGCTATACAGTTCACTAGATTTTGAATACAGGTTTTCTGTTTTGTTTTGGTTTTTACCAGTCCTGGGGCTTGAACTCGGGGCCTGAGCACTGTCCCTGGCTTCTTTTTGCTCAAGGCTAGCACTCTACCACTTGAGCCACAGCGCCACTTCTGGCTTTTTCTATATATGTGGCGCTGGGAAATCGAACACAGGGCTTCATGTATACGAGGCAAGCACTCTTGCCACTAGGCCATATTCCCAGCCCAATACAGGTCTTTTTTATACCATTGTTTTCTTTTACCAGTTGGCTTGCATTGAGATGCCCACCGTGGTGATTGGCAAGGAAGGGGAGCTCAGGAGCTGTGCAGTATAAACATATGCACGGGTCTGGGAGGATCTAAAATCCAAGACACAGGAGTGTTCCTCCTCTCAGGAACCTCAGTGGAGCCCGCGGGGATGGGTTTCTTGGGTTTCCTGTTGTTGCTGCTGATGCTAGAGCTTGAACACGGGCCCCGCGCGCCCAGCCCGCAGCCTGGCTTCTTGCTGGTTAATTGGAGATGGGCTCTCACAGATTTTGCTGTTCAGGCTGGCTTCAAACCAAGGTCTTTCAGGTCTGGGCCTCCTGAGTAGCTAGGCCCACATTGTCTTTCTGCAGTTACAGAGTCTTTTCAGTTATTCCTGAAGACCGGAAATGGGATTTCCTAGTGCTCCAGCTGGTGGTGGTGGTGGCTCTCGTGATGACTGAACTAGTAAAGATCTTCATTGCCAAGAAAGAAGAAGTGAGGGGGTGAATAGTGAAGTTAAAAACCATAAGCACCCGGCGGCTCCTTTTGTGACACTAGCTGCTCAGGAAGCTGGGGTGGGAAGGGCCCCTGCCCCTCCTCAGCCAGGAGGCCCTGGGCAGGAAGGAACAGGCCTGGCATCTCAGCTGTGCAGAAAGCGAACTAGGGGAGTCTTGGTCCCGACTGGGCGGGTACAAATCCAGACAGTTCAAAAAACAGCTAAAGGGGTTGGGGATATGGCCTAGTGGCAAGAGAGCTTGCCTCGTGTACACGAGGCCCTGGTTTCATTTCCCCAGCACCACATATACAGAAAACGGCCAGAAGTGGCGCTGTGGCTCAAGTGGTAGAGTGCTAGCCTTGAGCAAAAAGAAGCCAGGGACAGTGCTCAGGCCCTGAGTCCAAGCCCCAGGACTGGCCAAAAAAAAACCAAAAACAGCTAAAGCACACAGCCGGCAGCTCACACCTGTAGCAATCCCAGCTCCTCCGGGGGTGTCTCCTGGCCTTGCTGCTCTGCCTTCCTCCTGGAATCCTCTCCCTATTTTATTTTCAAAGAAAAGAGTGGGTATCTACCACTTAAGGCTGTCTGGATAGGATCTTGCCAGACAGCCAGTTATTTGCTGCTTGCAATAAGTGTCTTTATTTTTAAAATGTTTGTTTTTTTAATAGAAGGGCGGATGAGGGCTGGACCCCGGCACAACTTGAGCTAACGCGTTTAAACAGTGTCTGTGGCTCGGCTTCTGGTGATAAAGAGGGCTGAGATGGGTGTGTGAGCCAGGACGTTACAGACACGACTTTCAGACCTCCACATGGCTTTGACATCACGTAACGCGCCTGTTTGTGTTCTCTCCCGGAGAGCCACGTTGCCTGCGAGAACAGAAGCTCGCCTGAGGGCCCTCTGCAGGGCCTGGGGGGCTGCGGCCAGCGGAAGCCAGCGGCTGAGCAACCGTGAAGATGTTCCCTCGCACCCTGTCCGCCATCGCCGCGTCTGGCGGGACCCCATCTGGCCTGACCAGAGTCGTCATCAAGGTTTTCCTCCACCTTTCTCATGCTCCTGACGTATTAGCACTGCCAGTTAGACTCAGCCTCTGGCTTCGCAGTCTGCTAGAGGATTGGACTGCCCCTGAAGAGCTCTGTGAATGACACTGTCACCCTAGACCAATTCTAGCGCAAAGCGTAGCGGGGGTGGCCCGGGAGTGGGCAGAGAACCTGTCTGTTCTCGGCTGACCCTGGCTGGAGGAAAGGGCTCCTGCGGTGGTCAGCAGTTCGAATTCTGGTGTTCGCACATTCTCCGTGTCCCCCAAGGCCGCACAGCTTGGTGCTTCCACTGGAGATCTCCCGTGAGACGGTCCACCTCCCCACAACGCCCTGCAGTCCACACAGTCCAGCAGTGGGTCTGGAAGTGCCTAGTTTTTAGGTTCAGCTTTGACCTTTATTCCGATAGATGCGTAACACTTTGGTTTTCCACCTGTCCTTGAACTTCTGAAAGTCTTTCCCTAAAGATCTATTGAGTTAAGAGAGATATTTTTTTGGAGAACTAAAATTAACATCAGGTTCGTAATGTTAAGAGAATTCTCATGATTGTGGTTTTAAAATGTCTGTAAAAAGTTCCAACTATTCTGTAAGCTAATGTTGTTGTTCACGCTTATGTGTTTACATGCTGTCTTACCAGAACTAACAGTTCCCCTTTCCTCCTCCGTGGGCTCACAGAGGCGTCTCTCCATGCCCCCCAGAGCTCTGATCCGCACTGCCTTTTGTTTGCTCTTGCAAAAGGCTAAGTGTTTGGGGTCTGCAAGTGAGGAAAACGCTGGAGGGGGGCCCGGTGACCCCAGCCTTCCAGGGGCTCCCAGGGCCACCTGGAGAAGTGTGACACACACACACACACACACACCCGGTCGGCCAGGGCTCCCAGGGCCACCTGGAGAAGTGTGACACACACACACACACACACCCCCGGTCGGCCAGTGCTCCCTCTCTCTGGTGCTCTTTCCACAAGCCCACCATTCCTGGATGTGCAGTTCACACCCTCGCAGGTAGAGGACAAGCCACGCGGAGGCTGCCGCGGCCTTCCGTTCCTCACGTTCCTCACGCCGCCTGCCGCGCGCTAACCGCACGCTAACCCGCGCATGCTCACCGCACTCGCTAACCCGCGCATGCTCACCGCACTCGCTAACCCGCGCATGCTCACCGCACTCGCTAACCCGCGCATGCTCACCGCACTCGCTAACCGCACGCTAACCCGCGCATGCTCACCGCACTCGCTAACCGCACGCTAACCCGCGCATGCTCACCGCACTCGCTAACCGCACGCTAACCTGCACATGCTCACCGCACTCGCTAACCGCACGCTAACCTGCACATGCTCACCGCACTCGCTAACCCGCGCATGCTCACCGCACTCGCTAACCGCACGCTAACCCGCGCATGCTCACCGCACGCTAACCCGCACGTGCTCACCGCACGCTAACCCGCGCATGCTCACCGCACTCGCTAACCGCACGCTAACCCGCGCATGCTCACCGCACTCGCTAACCGCACGCTAACCCGCGCATGCTCACCGCACTCGCTAACCCGCTGCTGCTTTGCTCTGTGCTTTTTGTTTTGTTTTGGGAAAATACTTTTCTTCTTCGAAGCTTCATAGCTTTGTGTGAATGCAGCCTCGTGATGAGGAAGATCGGCCTTTCTTGTCCATGATGACCTCAGATCTCCGGTCTTCTTTCTTTTCTTTTTTTTTTTCCTTTTGTGCCAGTCCTGGAGCTTGAACTCAGGGTGTGGGCGCTGTCCCTTCGCTTTTTTGCTTATGGCTAGCACTCTTATTACTTGAGCCACAGTTTCTTTTCTTTTTTCTCCTCTTTTTTTTTTGTGTGTGTAATGAATTGGGTATGAGTCTCACGCAGACTTTCTTTCCTGGGCTGGCTTCGAACCTCAGTCCTCAGAGCTCAGCCTCCTGCGGAGCTAGGATTGCAGGTGTGAGCCCCTGGCGCCCCGGCCAGGTCCCCTTTCTAGTAGTTATTTTCTAGGTGATAATTCTGTCTTGAGACATCAGAAACAGTTGCAGGTGTTGCCTTGGAATTCTCTAGCAGTAAGCAGGTCTGCTCGTCTCTCCCTTCTCGAATGCTTCTCCTTGGTCGTGGTGAAACCGTGGCCGAGGCTTTCGTGATGGGTCAAGTCGTGCGGTGCTCTCAGCCTGTGATTGGCCCCGCGCCTTGGCGAGGGCGGTGCCGTTGGCGTGGCTCCGCCCAGGGCCGCGCCGAGCCCCGGCTTCGCTCTGTCCCGCTGTTTCCCGGCAGCCGCTCAGTGCTTGGCCTTCGTACACATCGTGTGCATTTGAAATGGGTGCTTGTCACAAACCTGTGACGCCGCGTGTCCCGTCTCGGCGTGGGTGAGAGCCAGGGAGCCCGCGGCGGGGCGGTAACTGCCGGGTCCCCCTTCCGCGGGGCTCGCTGCCCCCACGGCCACGGCCCCGCCCCCCCCACGGGAGACACGGTAACGTTTCGTATTCATGACGGATAATAAAGAAAGTGATACTCAAGTGCATTTTGTTGGCCTCAGTGCTTTTGTAAATACGACCCCAAAAAGCTTTATTTTCTTGAGTCAGACGTCGAGACTTACGGAAAACAAGTGGAATGAATTAAGTAAGACGTCAGTGTCATTCACGAGGCAAACTTAATGCAAACCGAGCGCCTGTGTCACCTTCATTTCTACCGATGTGACTTCATCATTTTTAAACGGGTGTTGGCATTCCAGTTGGGTATCATTTTTAAGTAAAGCACTGTGAACTGCACGTGCAACGTGGGAGCCGTCTTCTTGGAATGTGTCCGTGCGCGTTCGGCTCACCGCGCGCCCGCTGCCCAGAGTGACCCGGCGGGCGGGGAGCCCCGTCCCCCACCCCACGCTCCTGTCTCGTCCGCACCCGCCCGGGTTCCCTGGAGAACTCCTGGGGTGCTGAGGGCCTGAGGACTGGAACTGGCCGGTTCCGGCTTAGCCCAGCTCCCTGCCTCGTCCGAAGCCTGCCGGAGGAGCACAGCCTGCCGGAGCACAGCCTGCCGGAGGAGCGCGGCCTGCCGGAGCACAGCCTGCCGGAGGAGCGCGGCCTGCCGGAGCACAGCCTGCCGGAGGAGCGCGGCCTGCCGGAGCACAGCCTGCCGGAGCACAGCCTGCCGGAGGAGCGCGGCCTGCCGGAGGAGCACAGCCTGCCGGAGCACAGCCTGCCGGAGCACAGCCTGCCGGAGGAGCGCGGCCTGCCGGAGCACAGCCTGCCGGAGCACAGCCTGCCGGAGGAGCGCGGCCTGCCGGAGGAGCACAGCCTGCCGGAGCACAGCCTGCCGGAGGAGCGCGGCCTGCCGGAGGAGCGCGGCCTGCCGGAGGAGCGCGGCCTGCCGGAGGAGCGCGGCCTGCCGGAGGAGCGCGGCCTGCCGGAGGAGCGCGGCCTGCCGGAGCACGGCCTGCCGGAGCACCGCCTGCCCTCAGAGCACGGCCTGCCGGAGGAGCGCGGCCTGCCGGAGCACGGCCTGCCCTCAGAGCACGGCCTGCCGGAGCACGGCCTGCCGGAGCACGGCCTGCCGGAGCACAGCCTGCCGGAGGAGCGCGGCCTGCCGGAGCATGGCCTGCCGGAGGAGCGCGGCCTGCCGGAGCACGGCCTGCCGGAGCACGGCCTGCCGGAGGAGCGCGGCCTGCCGGAGGAGCGCGGCCTGCCGGAGCACGGCCTGCCGGAGCACAGCCTGCCCTCAGAGCACAGCCTGCCGGAGCACGGCCTGCCGGAGCACCGCCTGCCGGAGCACGGCCTGCCCTTGGAGCACGGCCTGCCGGAGCACCGCCTGCCGGAGCACCGCCTGCCGGAGCACCGCCTGCCGGAGCACGGCCTTCCGGAGCACGGCCTGCCGGAGCACGGCCTGCCGGAGCACCGCCTGCCGGAGCACCGCCTGCCGGAGCACACCTGCAGATGAAGGCTGGAGCGGGGTCCGGCGCCAGGGGCCTGAGTCTTGCGCCCCTTCTGCATCAGGGACAACAGCGCAGCCGGGCTCGGGGCTTTGCCGGGGTTCGCATGGCCAGCGCTGAGGTCCAGGGGTCACCACGGAGCCCTGAGGTGACTGCACTGTCACCCTGGTGTCCACGTCGGCCTGTCCCCCAGGGGAGGCCTGCCCAGTGTTTGGAAACACCTTTCCCTGCGCTCGTGGCCCCTGTGACGTTGGTGGGTCAGCGTGGTGTCCCGGCACGGGGGGGGGGTCACTGGTCACACGCGCACCCATGCCGCAAGGAGCACAGGTGAGCATGGACACACATCTACTCCTTCAACGTAGTAACCAGGTCCTCTGCCCCCACGTTTCAGTCCTGCCTCAGCCGCGGGGCCCTGCCCCCCCCACGAGCACACGGCCGTCCCCGCCCTGGGTGACGTCAGTGAGCCCGCAGGCTCAGGCTGGAGGAGAGCCGACCCGGCGGGGCCCACGCTCCCCGCCCTCCCCCCAGACGGCCACGCGGCTCCCCGCCCTCCCCCCAGACGGCCACGCGGCTCCCCGCCCTCCCCCCAGACGGCCACGCGGCTCCCCTCCCCCCCCAGACGGCCACGCGGCTCCCCTCCCCCCCAGAGGGCCACGCGGCTCCCCTCCCCCAGACGGCCACGCGGCTCCCCTCCCCCCCCAGACGGCCACGCGGCTCCCCTCCCCCCCAGACGGCCACGCGGCTCCCCTCCCCCCCAGACGGCCACGCGGCTCCCTGCCCTCCCCCCCTAGACGGCCAGACGGCTCCCCGCCCTCCCCCCAGACGGCCACGGGGCTCCCTGCCCTCCCCCCAGACGGCCATGCCGCTCCCTGCCCTCCCCCCGGAGACAGCCATGCGGCTCCCGTCCCCCCCCAGACGGCCACGCGGCTCCCCACCCTCCCCCCCCAGACGGCCACGCGGCTCCCCGCCCTCCCCCCCCAGACGGCCACGCGGCTCCCCGCCCTCCCCCCAGACGGCCACGCGGCTCCCCGCCCTCCCCCCCAGACGGCCACGCGGCTCCCCGCCCTCCCCCCCAGACGGCCACGCGGCTCCCCGCCCTCCCCCCCCCAGACGGACACGCGGCTCCCCGCCCTCCCTCCCAGACGGCCATGCCGCTCCCCGCCCTCCCCCCAGAGACAGCCATGCGGCTCCCCTCCCCCCCAGAGGGCCACGCGGCTCCCCGCCCTCCCCCCCAGACGGCCACGGGGCTCCCTGCCCTCCCCCCCCAGACCGCCACGCGGCTCCCCGCCGCGCTGTCCAGGAGACGTTCACACTCAGGGCCGGGTCCCCGCCTGGACGCCGCGGCTCGGGAGGCTGAGAGCTGAGCTGCTGACTTGAAGCCGGACCCGCGGGAAAGCCCTTGAGGCTCGGACACCCCCAGTCTGGAGGTGGAGCCGTGGCCCAAGGAGCAGAGCACCAGCCTAGAACAAAAGGAAGCTCGAGCACAGCGCCGAGGCCCTGAGTTCGAGTCGTGGGACAGCTACAAACAGCAGTCACCGTCACTTCTAGTGTCGTCATCGGGGTCCACAGCAGGCCGGCCAGGTTCGTTCGTTTGAGTGGTTCACAGTCATGATTCTCACCACATGCTGCTGTAACTTCCCCTTTCTTGCTGTTTGCATCCTCCCTGTGTGTGCGCATGCGTGTGCGTATGTATCCCCGTGTGTGCGTGTGTATCCCCCGTGTGTGCACACGTGTGTGTTTCCCTGTGTGTGCGCGTGTGTGTATCCCCTGTGTGTGCATGTGCATCCCCCGTGTGTGTGCGTGCGTGTGTATCCCCCGTGTGCGCACGTGCGTGTGTATCCCCCGTGTGCGCACGTGCGTGTGTATCCCCCCATGTGTGTGCACGTGCGTGTGTGTCCCCCCATGTGTGTGCACATGCATGTGTATCCCCCGTGTGTGCGTGTGCGTGTGTATCCCCCGTGTGTGTATCCCTGTGTGTGTGCGTGTGTATCCCCCGTGTGTGCGTGTGTATCCCCCGTGTGTGCGTGTGTATCCCCCGTGTGCGCGTGTGCGTGTGTATCCCCTGTGTGTGCATGTGTATCCCCCGTGTGTGCGTGTGTATCCCCCGTGTGCGCGTGTGCGTGTATATCCCCTGTGTGTGCATGTGTATCCCCCGTGTGTGCGTGTGTATCCCCCGTGTGTGCGCGTGTGCGTGTCTATCCCCGTGTGTGCGTGTGCGTGTGTATCCCCCGTGTGTGTATCCCCCGTGTGTGTGCGTGTATCCCCGTGTGCGTGTGTATCCCCCGTGTGTGTATCCCCCGTGTGTGCGTGTATCCCCGTGTGTGTGCGTGTATCCCCGTGTGTGCGTGTGTATCCCCCGTGTGTGCGTGTGTATCCCCCGTGTGTGTGCATGTGTATCCCCCATGTGTGCGTGTGTATCCCCCGTGTGTGTGCATGTGTATCCCCCGTGTGTGTGCGTGTATCCCCGTGTGTGTGCGTGTGTATCCCCCGTGTGTGCGTGTGTATCCCCCGTGTGTGTGCGTGTGTATCCCCCGTGTGTGCGTGTGTATCCCCCGTGTGTGTGCGTGTGTATCCCCCGTGTGTGCGTGTGTATCCCCCGTGTGTGCGTGTGTGTATCCCCCGTGTGTGTGCGTGTATCCCCGTGTGTGCGTGTGTATCCCCCGTGTGTGTGCGTGTGTATCCCTGTGTGTGTGTATCCCCCGTGTGTGCGTGTATCCCCGTGTGTGTGTATCCCCCGTGTGCGCGCACGTGTGTATCCCCCGTGTGTGTGTGCGTGTATATCCCCCGTGTGTGCGCGTGTGTATCCCCCGTGTGTGCGCGCGTGTGTATCCCCCGTGTGTGCGCGTGTGTATCCCCCGTGTGTGCGCGCGTGTGTATCCCCCGTGTGTGCGCGCGTGTGTATCCCCCGTGTGTGCGCGTGTGTATCCCCCGTGTGTGCGCGCGTGTGTATCCCCCGTGTGTGCGCGTGTGTATCCCCCGTGTGTGCGCGTGTGTATCCCCCGTGTGTGCGTGTGTATCCCTGTGTGTGTATCCCCTGTGTGTGCGCGTGTGTATCCCCCGTGTGTGTGCGTGTGTATCCCTGTGTGTGTGTATCCCCCGTGTGTGCGCGTGTGTATCCCCCGTGTGTGCGCGCGTGTATATCCCCCGTGTGTGCGCGTGTGTATCCCCCGTGTGTGCGCGCGTGTGTATCCCCCGTGTGTGCGCGTGTGTATCCCCCGTGTGTGCGCGCGTGTGTATCCCCCGTGTGTGCGCGCGTGTGTATCCCCCGTGTGTGCGCGTGTGTATCCCCCGTGTGTGCGTGTGTATCCCTGTGTGTGTATCCCCTGTGTGTGCGCGTGTGTATCCCCCGTGTGTGTGCGTGTGTATCCCTGTGTGTGTGTATCCCCTGTGTGTGCACGTGTGTATCCCCCGTGTGTGTGCGCGTGTGTATCCCCCGTGTGTGCGCACGTGTGTATCCCCCGTGTGCGCGCGTGCAGCGCTCTACCTCCCGTGTTGCGGGCAGCCCCTCCCCCAGCGCTTTCCCAGCCCGACTTTGAAGTGTTGGCGAAATCCTGCAAGAAGGCGCAGGGGGAGAGGACGACGCTGGGTCAGCGCGGCCCGGGGCGGCCCCGGCTCCGGGCCTGCCCAAGGTTTACTTCCTAGAAGGGGGCGGGGGAGGGGAGGGGTGGGGGGGCGGCCTGGCTCCGCCTCCCGCGGTTCGGGTCCAGCGCCTTCCCTGCTCTCCGCCAGGCGCTTCGGAGCCTGGCTTCACACACAGAACTTCCAGAAGCATTCGGAGGGCCCCCCCCCCCCCCCCCGCGCTGCCGCTGCCGCTTCCTGCTTCTGGCCAAGAGGGGGCGCAGGGTGGCGCTAGGGTCTCGTCCAGGGAAAGCCTGAAACCGGAACATTCCAGAACAACAGATCAAGCCCTCCGTGCATTCCAGGTCCTCCCAGAAAGGAAGCCCGGCGGCGCCCAGGGCTTTGAGGAGCAGCCACCCCCGGGGCTCCGGACCCCCACGCCCTGGCTGAAGAGCCCCTTTGTGTCTTGAAATGCAGGGCTCTGCAGGTTCGCTCCCAGCCTCCTTTTCATTCCATGATTCAGTAGCCGGATTCTACCGCTGATCTCATGCCCTGGTGTGTAAGTGCAAGCCTTGTGTGGAGACAGAGGTGAACATCTGGATGGCAGCCCTGGCGGCCTGGTGCTTCCGGGGCCTCCGGCGGGGCTTGCTGGGTGGGGTTCCGGGGGGCTCGCTCCACCCAGGCAGCCCCGGTGAGTCACCCACAGAGTCACCCTCATCTCCACGCACACCCCCCCCACCGCGCCGGCCCGCTGGGGCCTTTCCAGAGGCTGCCCCACGGCACCTTGCGTGCAGAGCCCTGGAAACGCAGGGTGCGTGTTCCACTCTGTGGGTGCAGCTGGGGCGCAGGGCTTGTATTTCTTAGAAGCTTCTAGCAGTTTTCAGTGCTGCTGGGGTCTGGGCTGTGTGGCCGGCCCCACGACCCCCCACGCGTGGAGAGCTGGCTCAGGACCGGGGCTCCCCAAATTCCTTACCTACCACGGGCAATTTACCCCAGACAGGCCCTTGGCAAGCTCTTGTTGCCCTCCTTACACACGTGGATGTTTCATCTACAGTTGGCCATTCGTCTCAGGCTGAGGTACTACTTACTGAGTCCTCTTCTACTTCATGAACTTGGAACCTGTGAAATCGGGGCGCCTCCGTGACCTTCCTCAGGTCTCCCCTCGAGTCAGGAACGTCCGTTCCCCGCATCGGGAAAACAAATCTTGAAATGGGCTCACGCTCCGTTGTTTACGCTCGGTGTGAAGCACGCGCGGTACAGTGTGGCCGGATGGTAGCATTTCCATCATGGACGCCTGTCCCCTCCCAGGCGGGGAAGGCGATTGGACGCTCGGCCTCGGAGCCCCTGTCTGCAGAGCCGTCGAGGAAGAGGCTCCGCTGTGCTCCCAGAGGGCTCCGAGCCGGAATCCACGCGGGGAGAAACGACAGCTGATTCTCGGCTTGGGGCTTGCTGAAGGCGAATCATTGATTTCGAAATAACCCCAAGGGGCAGCTTGTTGGTTTTTTTAATCATTTATTTCTATGCACTGATCTGGAAATAGGTATTAAAAGATGAAGTGACTGGCTAACGATTTTAGCAAGAGGGGAATGCGTGATTTCAATTCTCACTCGTTGGAAACACAACGACCGCGGCCCTACCCCTAAATACATTGAGGCGTCCGGAAGTGCTGGGTGTCCGAGTGGCCCGGGGGCGGGGGGGGGGATGGGGCCGGGCCAGGGCTGAGGGTTTTACCTTGTGGGGGGGGGGCTGGGCCAGGGCTGAGGGTTTTACCTTGTGGGGGGGGGGCCGGGCCAGGGCTGAGGGTTTTACCTTGTGGTGGGGGGGGCCGGGCCAGGGCTGAGGGTTTTACCTTGTGGGGGGGATGGGGCTGGGCCAGGGCTGAGGGTTTTACCTTGTGGGGGGGGGGGCTGGGCCAGGGCTGAGGGTTTTACCTTGGGGGGGGGATGGGGCCGGGCCAGGGCTGAGGGTTTTACCTTGTGGGGGGGGGGCTGGGCCAGGGCTGAGGGTTTTACCTTGGGGGGGGGCCAGGGCTGAGGGTTTTACCTTGTGGGGGGGATGGGGCCGGGCCAGGGCTGAGGGTTTTACCTTGTGGGGGGGGGGCTGGGCCAGGGCTGAGGGTTTTACCTTGGGGGGGGGATGGGGCCGGGCCAGGGCTGAGGGTTTTACCTTGGGGGGGGGCCAGGGCTGAGGGTTTTACCTTGGGGGGGGGCCAGGGCTGAGGGTTTTACCTTGTGGGGGGGATGGGGCCGGGCCAGGGCTGAGGGTTTTACCTTGTCCAGGAGCTGAGAGCCCCTGGCTTGCTTCCCCGTGGGGTTCGGGTCCCTCCAGAGCCCGCGGCAGCGCCTGGAAGCGCGAGGCGCGCCCCAGCTCCTCCGCGGCTCCCCGGGGGGCTGCCGAGGGGGGAGAGGGCGTCAGCCACGGGGGGGGGGGAGCCCAGGAGAACCCCAGACGTGGAGCTCACGGTGTGGCCCTGGTGAGTCACGGGTGCTGTAGCCGGGGAGGGGACCTCAGGGCCCCGGGTCCCTCTCCTGCCCGCGTCGTGCTCTGCCCGTGGCCTGGGCGTCCAGTTGTGGGGGGCGGGGGAGCAGTTGGGTTGGAGGCAAGGGAGACCCGCTGTGCTCACCCCTAAAGCAGCCACTTGCTCCCGCTGCCCCTCGAGGTGGAGACGAACCAGCTCCAAAGCCGTTCCTTGTTTACCAGGCACGAGGGGGAATCTGTTAACACCCAGAGTTCCGCCCGGCTGAGGTTTGTGATGTGTATGTGCAAGGCTGTGTGTGTGTGTGCGTGTGTGTGAAGTGAGCATGGTCAGCACTGGCAGAATTCGCTGTAGCACGTCGGCAGACACGTGAGCAGTGCCCTTGGCGAGGAGAACCGAGCTAAACCCTTGCAGAGACCTCTGCTCTATCACCACCGAACGCTACTGCGCAGGTGCGAGCCGGCCCGGTGAGGGGCAGTGTCAGGAAGTGTCACCTCAGCCGGTGAGGGGCAGTGTCAGGAAGTGTCACCTCAGAGACATGACAAGGGACAAGCGTCCGAGCCCCTGGCGCTGTCTGGAAGTTAGATGAGCGGCTGCCCTCAGACCTGTGCGTCGCGAGTGGCCGTGGGCTCCTCAGCCGTGGCTCCGGCACCGGGCGGCGTGAATTCTGTCAGCGCCCACTCCTGACCTGCGAGATGACTTCCACTGTGAGCTCAGCAATTCTAGAAGCCGGGCAGGGTGCAAAGGAGACCCGCAGAGACTAAGGTGTGAAGTGAGTGGCTTACAGGAGCTCCTTCCCTTATTTAGAAAAGTGTCTGAAAGTACCAAAATTCAAGACAAGACGAAGCCCGAAGCCCGGTGAGGTTTTCCATGGGATCTGACATGCGACCTGATAGGATTTCGAAAATCTCAGAAATAATTGCTGCAAAGTAGGTTCCCAGAGGTCTTATGTGCTGTTTCTAATTCAGCTTGGACTTGAACATAGAAGGAAAAGAGAAAGTACTAGAGGTCTCTGAGGCCTCTGTTCCTAAGTCCAGGTGATTACTTCTAAACTCAAAATAATAGAAGATAAAACAAGTACATTGCTAAGCTGTAATTGCACCAACCAACCAACTCATTTTCAATTTAAAGTAATAGGGGTTTGGGGTTTTTTTGCCAGGTACCAGTGGCTCACGCCTGTCATCCTAGCTACTCAGGAGGCTGAGCTCTGAGGATTGCAGTTCAAAGCCAGCCCGGACAGGAAAGTCTATGAGACTCTTATCTCCAATTAGCCACCAAAAAGCCAGAAGTGCAGATGTGGTTCAAGTGGTAGAGCGCACACCTGAGCACAAAAACTCAGGAACAGCACCCAGGCCCCGAGTTCAAGCCCCAGGGACTGGCACCAAACAAAAAGCATTACGTTTTTCCATTTAGAGTGGTTTGTTTTGTTTTGTTCTTGTGGTCGGTTGTGAGGCTTGAACTCAGGGCCTGAGCGCTGTCCCTGAGCTCTTTCTCTCCAGGCTGGCGCTCTACCACTTTGAGCCACAGCTCCACTTCCAGTTTTCTGGTGGTTCATTGGAGATCAGAGTCTCCTGGACTTTCCTGCCCGGGCTGGCTTTGAACCGCAAGCCTCAGATGGCAGCACCCGGCTAGGAGCAGTTTTCACGAACGGGCAAACGATGATGGATGATGATGAAAGTCGGAGCCCCGGAGGCCACAGCGGCGGAGGCAGCGAGACAGAACTCGCCACGAGCGAAGCGCGCGGCCGGAGACCCCCAGTCCCTCCCACGCGAGACAGGCGGGGCCCGGAGGAAGCCGGGAAGAGGCGGTTCATAGACGGTAAATCCAGGGCCTCGCTGCCGGCGCAGGGCCAGCGTCACACGAAGGACGCGGGAGGCGACAGCGCGGCCAAGACGAGTCACCGAGCCATGAATCCTGGCTCGGGAAGGGCCGGGCGAGGGGGGGGGGGGGTCAGAAGGGGGGGCCCTGTTGTACGTGGGGTGCTGTGCCCGCAGACCTGACAATCCGCGGAGTTGAGCCTGAAGCCAGTCATTTAAAACAGAGAAGGTCAGTGAAAAAGACATGGCAGACATTACTCAGGATTCGAACTCAGCCCGGCCCGAGCGCCAGGCGCTCAGAGGAGGAAAGGCTTGCCTTGGAGCCGGACGGCCTGTGAGGGGCGGGAGGGGACCCGGCGGAGACCCCGCTGCGGGGGTGACCCCAGCTCGCGCCTGCCCCGGCCCCCCGCCTCACCCCTACCTCCACCACCTCCCCCCCCCATTCCTTGTCCAGAGCGCACCTTTCACTGGAAATCCTCACATTTCGAACCCAGAGCCCGGGACGCGGGGGAGCCCGGAGCCTCGCCCCAGGCCTGCAGCCGCGATCGCAGGGCGGGGGAGGCAGGCTGAGGGGGGCAGTGAGGAGAGGGGGGGAAGGGAGGGGCGCGGGCACACACTCGCTCACCCTGCGGCTACGCGCTACCCGCTCACGCCCGTGCCACGTCCACCGTTCCCCTCGACGATGACCAGGGACGAGCACCATGCCAGGCGTTTCCAAAGCGCAATCCTCAGGGGCTGGGGATGTGGCCTAGTGGTAGAGTGCTTGCCTCGTATACATGAAGCCCTGGGTTCGATTCCCCAGCGCCACATATGTAGAAATGGCCAGAAGGGGCGCTGTGGCTCAGGTGGCAGAGTGCTAGCCTTGAGCAAAAAGAAGCCAGGGACAGTGCTCAGGCCCTGAGTCCAAGGCCCAGGACTGGCCAAAAAAAAAAAAAAAAAAGTGCAATCCTCAGTCCCAGCCGTGGGACCCAGGTTTCAGACACAATGTCTCCAATCTACCCACCCATCATTAAAGCAACAAGCTGGGCCCGGGTGGCTCACACCTGTAATCCCAGCTACTCGGGAGGCTGAGATTTGGAGGCTCGTGGCTTGAGGCCAGCCTAGGTAGAAAAGCCCGTGAGCTTCCATCTCCAGTTGGCCAGCTGGAGGTGTGGTTCAAGTGGTAGAGTATCAATCTAACGAGGAGGAGGATCTGAGTTCGAGCCCCACTACTACCAAAAAAAAAAAAAAAAGGTCACTCAAAGCAGGCTGTGGTGGACACACCTGTAACCCCGCCCTGGGGAGGCGGAGGCAGCAAGGTTCCTGGGCTGGGGCAGACCTTGGCTACTATAGAAAAAGGCTTTGTCTCGGCAGGCCGCGTGTGTGTGCGTGTGCGTGTGCGTGTGCGTGTGTGCGTGTGTGTGTGTGCGTACTTGCATGTGGGGGGAGTTGGCATGAACCCCTGGAGAGAAGTCACATCGAGGCTGGGAGAGCTGGGGTCCCTGGAGACGCTGGGGACAGTCCGGGGGTGGCAGCGAGCCCCCCTCTCCTGGACGGCCGCCCGCCCGCCCGCCGCGCTTTGCCTGGGTGACTCGGGCTCCTGGCAGTTATCGGTGATGGTTTTATGGCCTCATTCAGTTAACACCGAAGGCCGAAGCCACGGTCCTTCTTCAGGCTGTGGGTGGCAGGGTCACCTTGTCCCCCTCGCCGGTCCCTGTGTGAGCACCGTGGCTCCGAGTCCTTGCTGGGACCCTGTGAGCTGGGGGGGGGGGGGGGGCAGGGGGGCAGCGCAAGAACCAGCCGCAAAGTTCTGTCTTAAAGCAAACAGGAAGCCAGGCGCCGGGGCTCCGCCGCCTGCCACTTGGGAGGCGGCAGGGGCCACAGGAGACCCCGTCCTCCGCAGCGGCTGGGCGTGGCGGGTGACTGGGGAGGGCGCAGTCAGGGTCCGTCTGGACTGTCAGCGGGGCGGGAAAGCCCGCTTCGAAAACAGCACGGGAAGGGGTTGGAGGTAAGATTCAGACTCCAAGGTCAAACCCCGGGAGCACCGGAACAAAAGGCGCCTTTCCGTGTCACTGGGAAAGCTGTGTGGCCAGCGCGGGGCTCCAGGGGTGGGGGGGGACGGGCACGGCATGGAATGAGCCAGGCAGCCCGCTCCCAGCCCCCCCTTGGGGGACCCAGGCTCCCTGCTGCCGTCTCTCCCTCCTCTGAAATGCAGGCTGGGCACCGGGGCTCTCACCTGGCACCCTCGCTACTCAGGAGGCCGAGATCGGAGGATCCTGGTTCAAAGCCAGCCCGGGCAGGAAAGTCCGTGAGACTCTTAGCTACCATTAACCGCACTGCTCACAACAGCCCAGATACGGACACACCCCAGGAGCCCACGGGCGATGAGTGGATCCAAAAAGTGTGCTACCAAGACGCAATGGAATTGCACGCTGCCGTGAGAAAGAACCAAGCCATTGGCCGGGGAGTGGATGGAATGGAACAAACCGTGTTCCGTGCGGTAAGCCAAGTCCGAGAGGCAACCGGTGCCCGTCCTCTCCCATGGGCAGAAGCTGGACCTAAAATGCACTAGGACACGAGCAATGACACAGGATTGTGACTCGCGCGGTGAGAGCAAAGCATGAGGCTCCTGGCAGAGAAAACGGCGCGAAGCCTCCGCGCCTCCTCATAGCGAAAGAAAATCACAGCCGCCGAAACCAACCAGAGAGGCGGAAACGGGAGCCGCTCGGCCATTTGCTTCTCCTTTCTTTCCTTTAGGTTTTACTCTTGTGGTGCTTCTGTCTCCTTTGCCTCGTGTGCGGTGTGTTCACGCGTGGATCTTCAGGAGTGGGGGGGACATTGAGGGGAAGAGGGGGGAAAGGGGCAGCCGTGGAGCTCACTGGACACGGATGAACGTGAACTGTGCAGACTCGTGGGTGGGGGGAGGAGGGAGAGAGAGAGGGAGGGAGGGAGAGAGGGAAGGAGAGGGGGAGAGGGAGGGTCTGGAAGGCACTGTACGAAAGGAAATGCGCTCATTCCCTGACTCATGGCATTGTCATCCCTCTGCACCTCACCTCCATAACAACAACAAAGTAAATTAATAATAAAAAAGGAGATCGGGGAGCGGGCCGGGCGGGGAGCGGGCAGACAGAAGGACAGACAGAGCGTGCGGACTCCTGAAGGCCACCCCCAAGCCGTCCCATTTTACAGCGCGTGGGACGGAAGCCCCATTTTGAATCACGGCATGGACGCATTTCGGGCGCCCTCTGGCCGTGGGGTGGGGAAGAGGCCACAAGGAGACCACGCCAGGGGAACGTGGCCTAGCGGTAGAGCGCTCGCTTCGTATACATGAGGCCCTGGGTTCGATTCCCCAGCACCACATAGACAGAAAACGGCCAGAGGTGGCGCTGTGGCTCAAGAGGCAGAGTGCTAGCCTTGAGCAAGAAGAAGCCAGGGACATGACAGCCGGCCCTCAGGATGACCTGTGTGACCTGAGACCCCCGCACATGGCGGGGGACGGGCCGAGTCCCGGCGCCCGTCGGGAGCGTGGAGAGCGGCCGTCAGCGCAGCCTCCGAGGAGGCTGACACCGGGAGAACCAGGGTTCAAAGCTCACCGGAGAGGAACGTCCTTAAGCTCCCATCTCCCAGGTCGCTGGCACAGTGCTGGGCCAGAGGGGCTCGTGGGGCAGAGCGGGAGCCGGGAGCAAGAAGCCGAGCAAGAGGCGCACGACCCGGGGCTCAAGCCTTCGGACTGGCGGAGGAGGAAGAAGAGGAGGAGGAGGAGGAGGACGGGGGGGGGGCGGGCTGGGGGGGAAGCGGGGGGCACAGGAGAGGTCCAGAAGAGATTCGGGAGTCGTCAGATGGTTTTGACCCCATGGGGAAGCACCTACGGCCCAGGAAGAGGGGGGAGAGGGAGGAGGTTCTGCCGGGCGCCTGGAGGAGGGACGAGCCAATGCGGGGGGGGGGGGGAGCGGCAGGGACAGCACTGAGAAGCTTCTAGAAGGAGGGCATCGCCTAGGACCAAAGGCTGTAAACCACAGGTGGGCTGATGGCAATGCAGAGACCAAAGGTTCAACCCAGCGCCGCGGTTGTGACCCCAAGACTTAGGAGGGGGATGGAAGCCGAAAAGGGCAGATAGAACTGTGGTTCGAGGTCGGACTGTACCAAAGACACCGGGCGGGGGGGGGGGGGGCCGCTCCCGTCACCCCAGGTGGACGGCGGTGTGAACGGGAGGCCGGCGGGCCGGCCAGCAGGACTCTACCCGCAAAGCAGCCCGAGCAAAGCGGGCTGGCGCGTGGGGCGTGGGGCGTGGGGCGTGGGGCGTGGCGCGTGGCGCGTGGGGCGTGGCGCGTGGCGCGTGGCGCGTGGGCCGGGCCGCGGGAAGGCGGAACTGTGAGCCCAGGCCCGGGAAGGAGGCGGCCGCAGCCCGGGGCGCGGGGCTCGGGGCCCTGGCGGCCACGGAGGCGCTGCCCAGGGACTGCCGTTCCCGGCCCGGGCCGACGCCAGCCGCCCCGCGTCAGGTCCCGGGCGATGGCGGGGGGCGGGGGAGGGGGGGGCAGACAGCGGACATCCGCCCGGCTCATTGATCGGATCCACCCCACCGCCTCGGAGCTCATCCCGGAAGGTGTGCGCGGCGTGCGTGACTCAGAGTCGCCTGGAGGACTCTGCCAGCGCCTCGCTGGACTCCACATCCAAGGTGAGTGACAGAGCTGGGCGTGAAGGCGACTGGAGAGGGGAGACACCGCCGTGGCTCTGCCGGAGCCCAGGCCACCCCAGCCGGGTTCCTTGGCAGAATCACTGACACTTCTTTTTATTTTGTGTTTAGGGGGCGGGTGGTACTGGGATTTGAACTCAGGGCCTTGCACGTGGCAGGCAAGCACCGTACCACTGGAGCTGGACCATCAGCTCCGGGGGCGTCTCTCACCACCCCGGGGGTGCAAGGTCCCACGGCCACGCCCAGCTCCTCACCACCACCACCCCCCCCTGCAAGGTCCCAGGGCCACGCCCAGCTCTCGGCCGCAATGGCGTCTCCTGACCCCGTCCACCCAAGGAGCCTCGCACCGGGGTCCTGAGGCTCAGCCCCCCCGCAGCCCTGTCCCCGGCGGCACCGCGACCCCTCCTGGGCTCTGCGGACACCGAACGCACCGTCTGCGAAGACAATCGTTCCGCCTCGCGGTTTAGGAAATAACGCCCGGGCCTCCACGCGTGCCCAGCATGGACGCGAGGTCAGGAGCCCCTCCCCCTCCCGTCGAGGGCGCCACAGGTTGCTCGCTCGTGTCAATTAACTCCCCGTCCCTGTGAGCACCGAGTCGCACGCGGACGCGCTCCTCCGCGCTGGTCCCGCAGTTCCCCCTCGGCCTGTGTACAATACAGGAAATTGGGGAGCAGGCTCCAAGCACGGGGGGAAGGGGTGAGCTCCGTGTAGAATGCGAGGAGGCCCGCGTGGACGCATCGGACGCACCCGCTTTTTCTCCTGAAGGGAAAGGTGGCCAAGGGGCGAGGCTGGGGGTGACCGACGAGGCCCGGGGTTCCCCCCACCCCCCAGCGGAAAGGAAAGGCTGTTCGTTTACAAATAACACCACGTCGCGCATTTGTTTCTCTTTATTTATCAGGAAACCAACCGGCTCCACGTGCACAGAAGGATCTTCCCGTTGCATCCTTCGGACATCTTGAATAGAATCCCTCCTCCTCCCCCTCCCCCTCCCTCCCCCTTCCCCCCTCCCCGCCCTCTCCTCCCTCCCCCTCCCTCCGCTCTCTCCTTCCCTTTTCCCTGACGATGTAAATGTAAGCCCTCCATATATCACCTCTACAATAACGATAAGGTAAATTGATAACAATTTTAATTTTCTCATGCAAGTTTCCATGGGGTGAAATGTTGTTGTTTAAACATTTCTGGTTTGGGCAACTTCAGAGTCAGGTGGCCCCACCCCGAAGAAGGCACGGTGGGGGGGCCCAGCCCCCGTCTGTGACCCTGACAGCGCGTGAGCATCTCCACGCGCGTGTGTCCTCCACGCGTGAGTGTTCTGTGCTCCTCCACAGGTGTGTACGCACATGCCTGTGATCCCAGCCCCGTGGGCGGCAGAGACATGAGGTTCAGGTGTTCCAGGTGCACCCCAGAAAAGGCAGTGCAGAGACCCTGTCTCAAAAACAAAATGGACACGCGCGGCCTCAGGTGTGTCAGGGGCTCACCTAACACGCGCGCCCTCGGGTGTGCCAGGGGTTCTGTCCCCAGCGCTGCAGAGATAACGCCAGTCAAAGCCACTGCCCGCCCTCCGGGGCCTCCACGCCGGCCCCGGCCCGGCCCACCCAGGCTGTGCCCTTTGGTTCTCTGCCCACGGTGGAAACGCCGGCTCTGTGTGGGGGCCCGGACACCCCCAAGTTTCCACCACAGTGACATCTTCCACTCAAACAACAGGGGGTGTTTTTAAGCATTTGAAAGCAATTTGGCAACTGGTAGATCCCTAACTCTGCCCAGGTCGTTTGATCATAGGATTTTTGCGTTTATTTTCATAAAATGAAGTACTGGGTTTCCTACGTTAACCCCAAAAGAGGATCATCTTGCAGGATAGTTTCTTTTCCCTTCCCTAGTTAGTCTTCTTCGTCTCTCTGCTGTCAGCTGTCACTGGGGGAAGATGATTCACACTTCCTGGGTTTCACATTGACAACTTTTGTTATGTGGATTAACCCACTCATTGCTGGTGAGGGGCATCTCAGCCCGTGGAGCTTCTGCTGGTCTCTCTTCTGAGGGCGGATTTGACTGCGAGCTGCACGAGCAGGTGTAGACGGGGCGCGCTGGCTGCCTTCTTTCTTTCCACCCTCTTCTAGAGAGAGGCCCCAAGGCTGATGCGACCTCTCCCAGCGACGCCGACCTTCCGGGTGCACGTGACCACGTTGCCACCACTCAGGTCCAGGCCCCGAGAGCCACAGTCCCCACCTGCGCACCTGGGAACCGGGGGCGGGGCTGCCGCAGGGATTACGCAAGCATCTCCATCGCGCACGTGCAGTACTCTGTGGTCTGCGGAGTCTGAAGGCGAGGATGCAGGGCAGTGCAGGGACGCCCTGCAGGTGACCTGCCCCCAAGGGGCACGGGCCACCCGCCCCCCCCCCCCCGACATGGGAGGAGGACAGCAGAGACGGAGACGCCACTTCAGGACCCACAGAGCCACAGGCCTGCGGCTCCCCGATGCGGCCACTGCCGGAGGCGCTCGGGCCTGGGGTCGAGGCCAACCTGAGCAACAGCTTGTCTCAAAACAAACAAAACCCAACCCAAAAACATTAACAAATCAATAAGGGGCTGGGAATGTGGCCTAGAGGTGGAGTGCTGGCCTCGCATGCACGAAGCCCTGGGTTCGATTCCTCAGCACCGCATACACAGAAAAAGCTCAAGTGGCACTGTGGCTCAAGTGGCAGAGGGCTAGCCTGGAGCAAAAGGAAGCTCAGGGACAGTGCTCGGGCCCTGAGTTCAAGCCCCAGGACTGGCAAATAGATGGATGGACAGGATAGGATAGGTCAGGACAGGACAGACAGATAGACAGGCAGTAGTGGCTCACCCCTGTAATCCTAGCTACTCAGGAAGCTGAGGTCTGAGGATTGAGGTTCAATGCCAGCCTGGAAGAGAAAGTCTGTGAGGCTTTTAACTCCAATGAAGTATCCCAAAAAACTGGACGTGGCGCTGTGGCTCAAGTGGTAGAGTGCTAACCTTGAGCAAAAAGAAGCCAGGGACAGTGCTCAGGCCAAGTTCAAGCCCAGGACTGGCATAAATAAACTCTTAATACAACGTGGCAAAACCTACGTGAGTATGATCATATCAAATCATATTTATCAAAATGAACTCCAGGCAAGGGAAACAAGAGGTTTTTTCTTTGTTACTGCGTTTGTTTTCTTTTCCTTTTGTCTTATTTGATCATTGATCTGTCTTCGGGAGGGCAAGGGGCCACAGAAATGGAGGGACAATGGGTGAACTAATGCAGCAGTGGGACTCACTGGACGCTATGTGGAAAATGAACTGTACAACTTGTGGGTGGGGTGGGAGGGAAAACCTGGGAGAGAGGAAAGGAAGGCGTGACATTGTCCAAAAAGAAATGCACTTTTCACCTGACTTATATAACTGTAACCCCTTTGTACATCCCCTTTATAATAACAAAATACAAAAAAAAAAACCCTCTTCACAAACCAGGAAGGGAACTCTCTTAATGGGAGTAAATATATTTTAGAAAAGCTAAAAGTATTCTCTATTAATAAGACTATCATATTAAATCCAAGAAATAAGTCAAGCCTGGACTAGAAAAGGAAGAAACTATGCTATTATTATTGCAAACTAAACAATTGTCTTTCTGGTGCAGGTGACACGTGATCATAATCCCAGCCACTAAGAGGCTGAGATGTGAGGATCATGATTCGAACTAGCTGGGGTCGGAAAATCAGGCTCATCTCCAATTAATTACCAAAAAGCTGGAAGTGGAGGCATGGCTCAAGTTGGTGGAGCACCAGCCATGAGCAAAAAGCTGAGCATGAGACCCTGAGTTCAAGCTCCGGACATACAGAAAAACAAAACCGAAAGGCATCACCTATTGTGAAATGAAATCGGCACACTGAAAGGTGAAAGTCTCATATAAAGGTAACTTCCAGGGGGCTGGGAATATGGCCTGGGGGTAGAGCGCTTGCCTCGCATGCTTGAAGCCCTGGGTTCGATTCCTCAGCACCACATATATAGAAAAAGCTGGAAGTGGCGCTGTGGCTCAGGTGGCAGAGTGCTAGCCTTGAGCAGAAAGAAGCCAGGGACAGTGCTCAGGCCCTGAGTTCAAGCTCCAGGACTGGCAACAACAACAACAACAAAAAGACAATTTTCAATGATTAAAACAAGACACAGCATAATACCATTTTCACAGAGTCCTCAAGCAGAACTAAATAACAGAGTTTTAGGGCTCCTCGTCATCTATCATATTTTCAAACATGTCAAGTCCAACATTACTTAAAACTATATAATGTATAACGTCATGTATAATATAATACATTTGTTAGCTTGGTGATTGGAATGATCACCTGTGGCAAATAAAAAACAAGCAAACAAAAATAAAAACCAGCCTGGGCAAAGGCTGGTGGTTCACGCCCGTCATCCTAGCCCCTGTGGATCTGAGGATCGTGGTTCAAAGCCAGCAAAGTCTGTCACTCTGACCTCCAACGAGCAAGCCAAAAGCCATAAGTAGAGCTGTGGCTCGAGGGGTAAAGTTCCAGCCTTGAGGAAATAAGCCAATTGAAAGCATGAGGCTCTGAGTTCAAGCCCCAGTCCCTCTACATAAACAAAATAAGAACACAGCAAGTAGCTCAGGCCTGTGAGGTGGTATTTATAAAACGCCTCCTCCTGTGCTACCCACTCGGTCCCGTAGTCTATTTTCAAGGAACCAACTCCGTAGCACCAGGACCAGCTTGCTGGGGCGTCCGTCGTGTGACATAGTTCAGGCCAGGAGGGTGGGGGCGCCGGGGCTCCTCGGGATTCCCACGTCACAGATGCCCCCCTCCCTCCTCCTCCTGCGGGAAGCCGCAGCTGCAGCCGTCTTCCTCCTGGGCCGTGCGTGCTGGCGCCTTGAACGCTCAAAAGCAAACAGAGCCGTCCGTTACGACCTCTTCTGACCACGTGACCCTTGCCACCCATCACAGCAGCAGCGCTGCGGTTTAAACCCCGGCCTTGCACTGGCTAGCCGGGCTCTCCACCGCTTGAACCACGCCACCCAGCTCATCCAGAACAGCTCTGAGCAGCAAATGTTCTCCACTCGCCTTTTATTCAACAAACACACCCACAATGAGGTGAATAGCACGTCTAAGCTTTTCCTAAGGATTGACTTTCTCCTTTGAAAACTAATTTCTTTATTTTCTACAACGACTTAAAACATGTCTTGACCTTGAGCCACTATAGCGTAAATATCCCTATGTCAGACACAAATGTGGATTCATTCCGGCAGTCCATAATTTCATCTCTGCAGCAACACTGATGAGAGACTAGACGGTTGTTTTGGATAAAGTTCTACCAGCAATGACAAAAACCCTAAAATAGGAAGACTAGGGTATGAATGTGAGCCTGGGAAAGAAGCAAAAACAGCAAGAAAGTGCGCTAGAGGTGTAGCTTAGCAGCAGAATGCTAGCCTAGCAGGCATGAGGTCTTGAGTTCAAGGCCCAGTAATAAAACAAAAACAAGTTGAGCCAGGGGCTGGGGCTCATGTCTGTAATCCTAGCTCCTCGGGAGGATGAGACCTGAGGATCATGGTCTAGAACCAGTTCAGGCAGGAAAATGGGATTCCAGTTAGCTACCAAAAAGGCCAGAAATAGAGCTGTGGCTTAAGTGGTAGAGCTCTAGCCTTGAGCAGCTCAGGGACAGTGCCCAGATCCTGAGTTCAAGTACCAGGACACACACATACTCTCTCTCTGTCTCTCTGTCTCTCTCTGTGTCACTCACTCACACACACACACACACACACACACACACTGTAGCAATACAAAATGCTGGCAGTGACGCAGAATAGTTGAATCTTTCATCCTTTGCTTGTGAGGGTGAAAATGTACGATTCCTTCTGGAAAGGAGTTCGGTCACTTCTTTCCTTTGTGGTTTCTTAAAGTTACATGTTAGCACATGGTGCTACAATTGCATTCTCTTAGCTGTATAACATATAGGGCCACTCAAAACCTAATCCCCCCCTAGCAGCTTTAGATATGAGAATAGAGAACTGGAAGCCACCAAGGGATTCCTCGGTAGATGCATGGTACAATAAACTGGGGTACACACATGCCAGGGGGGCCCCTCTGGGAAAATGCCCTGCCTTAACCCCGGGGGCTTCTGTTTCTGTTTGCTTAGCTGAGTGATACGTGCTGGTCAGTCGTGGGGTTTGAATTCAGGGCCTAGGCGCCGTCCTTAGCGTTTGCTCAAGGCTAGTGCTCTACCACTTCTGGTCTTCTGGTGGTTCATTGGAGATGAGAGTCTCGTGGACTTTCCTGCACGGCTGCCTCCTAAGTAGCTGGGATTACAGGCAAGGGCCACGGATGCCAGACTGCTTTTGGATTTTTAAGACAGGATGTCACCAGGCAGCACGCTCACCTGGGCCTCAGCCTCCCCGGTTCCGGGACGGCGGGCCTGCCCCGCTGTGCCCAACCCAACCTTGTTATCATAATTTAAAAAAACAACCCCGGGTCCTCGCTTCCCTCACTCGGATCCCTCCCAGGGGCTGCCCGCCGCGCGGGGTCGGCTTACGTCGTCGTTTGAAGATGTGCAGGCATGGCTTCCGGCTCCACCTCACCACGGAGAGCCGGAGGATGAAGACGAAGAGCAGCGCCAGTGCCGTGGCTGCCATCAGCACCGCGAAGACGGCGAGGCCCTGTGGAGAGGGACCTGGGCAGAGAGAGGGGCAGCAGTCACCGTCACACCAGGGTCACCACACCAGCGCCGTCACACCAGGGTCACCACACCAGCGCCGTCACACCAGGGTCACCACACCAGCGCCGTCACACCAGGGTCACCACACCAGCGCCGTCACACCAGGGTCACCACACCAGCGCCATCACACCAGGGTCATCACACCAGCGCCATCACACAAGTGCCATCACACCAGGGTCATCACACCAGCACCATCACACCAGGGTCATCACACCAGGGTCACCACACCAGCGCCGTCACACCAGGGTCACCACACCAGCGCCGTCACACAAGTGCCATCACACCAGGGTCGTCACACCAGCGCCGTCACACCAGGGTCACCACACCAGCGCCGTCACACCAGGGTCACCACACCAGCGCCGTCACACAAGTGCCATCACACCAGGGTCACCACACCAGCGCCGTCACACCAGGGTCATTACACCACTGTCATCACACCAGCACCGTCACACCAGGGTCATCACACCAGCGCCATTACACCAGTGCCATCACACAAGTGTCATCACACCAGCACCATCACACCAGGGTCACCACACCAGCGCCATCACACCAGGGTCATCACACCTGTGCCATCACACCAGGGTCATTACACCACTGTCATCACACCAGCACCGTCACACCAGGGTCATCACACCAGCACCATTACACCAGTGCCATCACACCAGAGTCATCACACCAGCACCATCACACCAGGGTCACCACACCAGCGCCATCACACCAGGGTCATCACACCAGCACCATCACACCAGAGTCATCACACCAGCGCCATCACACAAGTGCCATCACACCAGGGTCATCACACCAGCACCATCACACCAGGGTCATCACACCTGTGCCATCACACCAGGGTCACCACACCAGCGCCATCACACCAGTGCCATCACACAAGTGTCATCACACCAGCACCATCACACCAGGGTCACCACACCAGCGCCATCACACCAGGGTCATCACACCTGTGCCATCACACCAGGGTCATTACACCACTGTCATCACACCAGCACCGTCACACCAGGGTCATCACACCAGCGCCATTACACCAGTGCCATCACACCAGGGTCACCACACCAGCGCCATCACACCAGGGTCACCACACCAGCACCATCACACCAGGGTCACCACACCAGCGCCATCACACAAGTGCCATCACACCAGGGTCACCACACCAGCGCCATCACACCAGGGTCACCACACCAGCGCCATCACACCAGGGTCATCACACCAGCACCATCACACCAGAGTCATCACACCAGCGCCATCACACCAGGGTCATCACACCAGCGCCATCACACCAGGGTCATCACACCAGCGCCATTACACCAGTGCCATCACACAAGTGTCATCACACCAGCACCATCACACCAGGGTCACCACACCAGCGCCATCACACCAGGGTCATCACACCTGTGCCATCACACCAGGGTCATTACACCACTGTCATCACACCAGCACCGTCACACCAGGGTCATCACACCAGCACCATTACACCAGTGCCATCACACCAGAGTCATCACACCAGCGCCATCACACAAGTGCCATCACACCAGGGTCATCACACCAGCACCATCACACCAGGGTCATCACACCTGTGCCATCACACCAGGGTCATTACACCACTGTCATCACACCAGCACCGTCACACCAGGGTCATCACACCAGCGCCATTACACCAGTGCCATCACACCAGGGTCACCACACCAGCGCCATCACACCAGGGTCACCACACCAGCGCCATCACACCAGGGTCACCACACCAGCGCCGTCACACAAGTGCCATCACACCAGGGTCATCACACCAGCACCGTCACACCAGGGTCACCACACCAGCGCCATCACACCAGGGTCATCACACCAGCACCATCACACCAGAGTCATCACACCAGCGCCATCACACCAGGGTCATCACACCAGCGCCATCACACCAGGGTCATCACACCAGCGCCATCACACCGGGGTCATCACACCAGCGCCATCACACCGGGGTCATCACACCAGCACCATCACACCAGGGTCATCACACCAGCACCATCACACCAGGGTCACCACACCAGCGCCATCAAACCAGGGTTATCACATCAGTGTTGTGGGCTCTCTCTCTCGACTTCCCCTCGCTTAGGGGGGGAAGCGGCTTGTCCGCCCCTTCCTGGGTGGTCCATGATCGCTCACGCGGGAGCGATGGCCACGGGTAGCCTCGGTGGCGTGTGGTCGCAGGGTGCCCCAAAGCCGCCAAGAACGACACGGACGCGTGGGTCCCTAGAGAAAAACCTCTAGGGCTTCTGTCTATTCAAATGAGGAGCCTCCCAGATATACCCCAAAGGTGGGCACAAGAGAGGGGCCCCTGATTGGTCCCAAGGGGCTGTCCCTCAAGTGATGTCAGACTTCCTTCTCTTCCTGTTAAAGACAGGAAGGGGAGGGACAGGCTGAGGTCAGCTGTGGCCCCTTAAAGGTGCAGCTGACCCCAACAAGTGTCATCACACCTCTGTTATCACACCACTTATCACACCAGGGTCACCACACCAGCGCCATCACACCAGGGTCATCACACCAGTGACATCACACCACTGCCATCACACACCACCATCATGCCACTGTTATCACACCACAGCCATCACACCAGTGTCATCACACCAATACCATCCTATCAGTGTCATCACACACACACCCTCACACCAGGGTTATCACACTGATGCTATCATGGATGCCATCACAACTCAAATGAACTCAAAAGCAAAAGAACCATTGCGAGCTGGGAAGGTGGCCTAGTGGTACAGTGCCTGCCTCGTATACACGAAGCCCTGGGTTCGATTCCTCAGCACCACATGTATGGAAAACGCCAGAAGTGGTGCTGTGACTCAAGTGGCAGAGTGCTAGCCTTGAGCAAAAAGAAGCCAGGGACAGTGCTCAGGCCCTGAGTCCAAGGCCCAGGACTGGCAAAAAAAAAAAAAGAACAAAAAACAACCATTGCCCCCAGAAGCCATGACAGTGAAGCAGCTCGGCCTGTGTAGCAGATGGAGAATGGAGGGCCCCAGAACCCCCTTTCCTTGGTGTTCCCCAAGGCTCCATAGCTATTTGGGGTGAGCCTAGCCGCAGGCTGACTTCTATTGAACAATGATCTCAGAAAACCAGGGGGGGTCTATGAAGGCCCCGGAGGTCGCAGCTGTGGGCACATCTGCATGGGCCGTGCGGGGAGAGCCGCCCAGACAGTGCCCCGCTGTCTCCCCTTCCCTCCCTTCCCCTCCTCTCTGCTTTTATTTCCCCCCTCTGGCTTTCTTTCCTATCCTATTTATTTTTCTGTATGGGAAGTCTATGTCCCTAATATGTTTTCGTGTCTGCAGGGTCTGTAGTAATTAGCTCTTTCTTCATTCTCGAAATTGCTAATCTGCCTCCTCTTTTTCTTTGTCGTATTTCTAGATGCCCTTCAATTTCATCGATATTTTTAAGAATCAGCTTGAAGTTTTTTCTCTGTGCTCTTCCTGTTTTCTTATTTTTTGTCTTTATTGTCCAAGTGAAGTACAGAAGGGTTACATTACATTTCTCTTCTTCTTCTCTTTTTTTTTTTTCCCCCCCCAGTCCTGGCCTGAGCACTGTCCCTGGCTGCTTCTTGCTCAAGGCTAGCACTCCGCCGCTTGAGCCACAGCGCCCCTTCTGGCTTTTTCCATATATGTGGTGCTGGGGAATCGAACCCAGGGCTTCACGTACACGAGGCGAGCGCTCTACCACGAGGCCACGTTCCCAGCCCCTCTTATTTCCTTTGGCGCGCGTTCACAGCCCAGCGCCGCCCTGGGTGGCCGCCCCCCGGCCTCCGTCTGTTAAACCCCGGGGTGACGGGCGCGCCCGCCCCCAGCCCCCACCACGGCCCCAGGCCCCGTCCCCGGCTGTTGCGGGGCCGGCGGGATGGCGGAGGGTACCTGGAGAGGAGACGGCCAGGGCCGGGCCGCAGATCACATCACGGGTCCGGGTCCCCATCACAAGGACAGACTTTCCATCCGAGGAGCAGCTGAGACGGTGGAGAGAAGCGCGCTCAGAGCATCCGCCTGGGTGCGGAGGACTGGACGGAGAGCTCCGCCATCTGTCCCGACAGGGCACCCAGCCGCGGGCAGAGGGTGCGCAGAACCCCTCAGCTTGCTTCCCGCACGCGTCGCTGGCCTGTACCCCACTTCCCACACCTAACTGAGCTCTTCTTTCTCCCCGGCAGGGAGCGGGGCTGGGCCGGCGGGTGACAGAGCCCCGGGGGCTGTGCCTGCCTGTCTCAAGCCCCCCCCCTCCGTCCTCACAAGCCCCGCCCCCTCCGTCCTCACAGCTGACCTGTCTCAAGCCCCGCCCCTCCATCCTCACAAGCCCCCTCCTTCCTCACAAGCCCCGCCCCCTCCGTCCTCACAGCTGACCTGTCTCAAGCCCCGCCCCCTCCTTCCTCACAAGCCCCGCCCCCTCCTTCACAGCTGACCTGTCTCAAGCCCCGCCCCCTCCTTCTTCACAAGCCCAGCCCCCTCCTTCCTCACAGCTGACCTGTCTCTAGCCCCGCCCCTCCTTCCTCACAAGCCCCGCCCCCTTCCTCACAGCTGACCTCTCAAGCCCCGCCCCCTCCTTCCTCACAAGCCCCCCTCCTTCCTCACAGTGGACCTGTCTCAAGCCCCGCCCCTCCTTCCTCACAAGCCCTGCCCCCTCCTTCCTCACAGCTGACCTATCTCTAGCCCCACCCCTCCTTCCTCACAAGCCCCGCCCCCTTCCTCACAGCTGACCTATCTCTAGCCCCACCCCTCCTTCCTCACAGCGGACCTGTCTCAAGCCCCGCCCCTCCTTCCTCACAAGCCCTGCCCCCTCCTTCCTCACAGCTGACCTATCTCTAGCCCCACCCCTCCTTCCTCACAAGCCCCGCCCCCTCCTTCCTTACAACTCACCTGTCTCAAGCCCCGCCCCTCCTTCCTCACAAGCCCCGCCCCCTCCTTCCTCACAGCTGACCTGTCTCAAGCCCTGCCCCTCCTTCCTCACAAGCCCCGCCCCCTCCTTCCTCACAGCTGACCTGTCTCAAGCCCCGCCCCCTCCTTTATCACAAGCCCCGCCCCCTCCTCCCTCACAGCCGAGCCCTGGCACTGCCCAAGGGGCCCGCAGGGGGAGGAGCACCCGTGCCAGTGGGGGGGGGGTGCTCTGCCGCCTTACAGAGGGACACGGGGTCTGGCGGGGCGCCCCGGCTCACGCCTGTGATCCTAGCCCCTCCAGAGGCTGAGAGCTGACATGGCCGGCAAAGCCGAGAGACCCCCGCTTCCCCGGTTCCTTTATTGCGTAAGCAAAATGAAATGATACTTGCTTTGTCCAGGGTCGACAGGTGTTACTTCCCTGGTCATTAAATGTCCCAAAGGAGCAGTCTGCACAGCCTGGCATTCGGGGACAAGGGAGAAGGAGACACGTCAGCATTTCCTCGCATCCCTCCTGAGGCGCACAGAAACCCCACTGGGGACGGAACCCCGGCAGGCTGTCCCGGGGCCGCCTGGGCAGAGCCTGCTAGGACACTATGTCTACAGCATGCAGAGAACTGCGCTTCTACCCATCACCCCGGGGCCTGGTTTCAAACCTAGGAGAAAGAGCTCGACTTTGATTCAAATACGTCCTTCACTAAAGCATGGCACAAATGTCCCCCGCCGACCTCGCTGCTGAGGCTCTAAGCCGCGACGAGCTGGGACAGGAAGCGGGCGCCTACCTGCCCCGGTGAACTCTTGACCTGGCTGGCAGTCTGGTTCACACTGGGAGCAGCCTGGCCCCAGGCAGCGGAATCCCGAGATGCACTCACACTCCGTGTTGCCGGTGGAGGAACATTCCTTCTTGACCCTGAAAAGACCTGCAAAGCCCCCCAGTGTTTCGCGACACCCGGCCTCCAAGTCCAAGAAGCAAACGTGTACTGTCCTGTGCTTGGGAGGCTGGTGCTATTCTGCTGAGACATGCCTCCGGCACAGTTTTGTGCTGTTAACTTTAGGATAGCCCCTCCCTATCCTGAGCCTGCACTGAGCCACCTACTTCAGGCTTCCCATAGTTGCTAGGAACACAGGCGCACATAAACGGTGTCCAGTTTCCTTCTGTAGAGATGGAGCCTCGTGGACTTTTCTGCCTGGGCTGGCCTGGGACTGTGATCCACCTCATCTCAGCCCTCCACGTAGCTAGGAGGACAAGAGTAGGATACTGCCACCTGGCTTACTTACAATGTTCTAAAGATTTGTACAGCCAGGCGCCGGTGGCTCACGCCTGTCATCCTAGCTACTCAGGAAGCTGAGATCTGAGGGTCATGGTTCAAAGCTGGCCCAGGCAGGGAAGTCCGTGAGACTTACCTCCAGTTAACCACCAGAAAACCAGAAGTGGAGCTGTGGCTCAGAGTGGTAGACACTAGCCTTGAGCAAAAAAGACCTCAGGGACCGTGCCCAGGCCCTGAGTTCAAGCCCCACAACAGATCCAAAGAAGATTTTACAGTATCATACAATGCTTACTTTGTTTTGAGACAGGGTCTTGCTCTGTAGCTCAGGCTGACCTAGCCTCCCAACCTTGAGACCTCCATCAAGACATTTTTATACTTCACAAATTTAAAACCTCCCCTTTCATACAGACATCTCCTCTGCTATTTACAAAGCTCAACACAAAGTAATTGCCACTATGAGCAGAAATCATCCCACTTAGCTAGACCATTGACCGAATGATCAGCACCTATGATGCCTAAGATTTGTTTTTCTTTTTGTGTGTGGGAGCTGGTCCTGGGTCTTGAACTCAGGGCCGGGGAGCTGTGTTTTTTAACTTTTCTGCTCAAGGCTAGCACTCTACCACTTGAGCCCCAGCTCCACTTCTGGCTTTTTGCTGCTTCCCTGGAGATAAATGTCTCCTAGACTTTCCTTCCCCAGGCTGACTTTGAACTGTGATCCTCAGCTCTCAGCACGCTGAGTGGCTGGATTACAGGTGCAAGCCACGGGGGTTGGCTGGTGCTGAAGACTGCAGTAGAGACGGTCAGCAGGCTGAACGGCGCGAGCCCTCCCGCCGCCCTCCCGTACCTTCGCACGCCCGGCACAGGCGGCAGGCCCTCTGCCCGGCCGTGCTGGAGTAGCTGCTTGCGGGGCAGGGTGTGCACAGCTGGCTTCCGTCTCTCCTGCAGAAGGTACCTGGCGGGAGCAGGGGACAGGTGGAATTGTGCGGCAAGGCGCAGTCATGCAAAGCCCCAGGGTGGTCACAAGAAAATCAGCATCATTTATTTTCTAGATGTCACAGTGATGGCCATTTACTTTGTCCATTGATTGTGTGTGTGTGTGTGTGTCTGTGTACCTACCAGTCCTGGGGCTTGAGCCCAAGGCCTAGGTGCTGTGTCTGAGCTTTGTGCTCAAGGCTAGCACTCTACCACTTTGAGCCACAGCTCCACTTCTGGTTTTCTGGTAGTTAATTGGAGATAATTGTGTCACAGATTTTCTTGCCTAGCCTGGCTTTGAACCGTGGTCCTCAGAGCTCAGCCTTCTGAGTAGCTAGGACTATAGGCATGAGCCCCTGGCCACCGCCCCGCCCCACCCCCCAGCTGACTTTTTTAATAGCATACATTTTCAAGATTATCCTCAGCCAAATCAAAGACTTAGAAATACCACCACCCACAACAAATCAAGAGAAAGACAGTTTTCCCTTATCTACTGAAAAACATAGACTGATTTCCCCTGGTTGATCCTGGAGGTGATCAGGACTCCAGCCTGGCCGCGCTACTGCCCCGAGCTCTGAGAGCAGCTGACTTTCTCACTGCTGAAGCCGCTCCGCCTCCTGCCCAGCCCCGGCCTGCTCCCCGCCCTGCCGCCAGAACCCAGGAGCTGAGCTGACCTGGGGCTGTATGCTATTGTCCTACGCCCGCCTCATCCATCCTAGCCGACAATCCCTCCTCGGAAAGAGCTGACACCCAGAGGCTGAGTAGAGCTGGTGGGTAGCATCCAATCACCCTCGCCAAGTCAATGAACCACCCGTCCCCCAAAGCAGACCCAGCCCCGACGGACAGGTGACCCCAGGACACCGGTGTGTGCTCGTGTTCACTCGAGACTCACCAGCGGCACAACTGCTACAGGCAGCCTGCAGGGAACTGGTCCTCTCCAAGTTCACGAGCAGCAGCACGGCGGACGCCACGCGGTAGCAGGCTCCTCCCATGGCGACACCGCGCGGAGGTGCGCTCGGAACCCGCTTCTCCCGCCTTGCCAGCGAAGGAGCGCGCCTGGCCTGCGAAACGGAAGCATTGCCCAGGAGGGGCTGTTTCTCCTTCCAGAATCCCGGAGATTCCAACCACGGGCCTGTGACTCGGAGGTGTTAGGGAGCAATGAATAGTGGGGTATCCATGATGGAAAAATAACAAATCCATAGACCCTTCTGCAAGAGGAGGGTAAGTTGCCAAAGCCCAGGAGTGAACTTTCCAATGATGTCTGTAAAACGCAGACCTGTCAGTGGTAGGGGTGTCTGGGATTTTCGGGGACCCTAAGCGTTGACATCCACGTGAGACCCCAGAGCCAGTGGCTCACGCCTGTCATCCTAGCTACTGAAGATCACAGCTTGAAGGCAGCGGGGCAGGAAAGTCCTTGAGACTCTTTCTCTCCAATGAACCACAAAAAAGCGGAGCTGTAGCTCAAGAGGCAAAGTGCCAGCCTTGAGTGAGAAAGCTAAGGAACAACACCCAGGCCCCGAGTTCAAGGCCCAGGACCAGCACACAAAACCAGCCAAACCAAAACCTCCCCCAGGGCGCTGCTGGCTGAGAGCCAGAGTCCAGCCGGTGCGTGGCCTGCGGCCATCGCAGCGACAGGCCAGCCTTGGTCCCGCCTCCTCTGCGGACACCTCACCCGGGAGCTAGGACGAGCTCCCTGCCCGTTCATCATCACGGATCCTTCACCACAGAGGAAGACTTGTCTGTTTCGAGAACTGAGCTTGTAGAGAACGAGAGAGTTCAAAGAAAAGCCGCTTTTCTTTGCCCTCTGTGGAGTGGGGTTTTAGAGAGAGGTTACCATAAATCAGAAGGAAAGAGAGTCTCAAAATGTTCCCTAAGATCCAAGTGCATCCTCCCGCCCCCCCCGCCCCCCCCCAGCCCCCCAGCCCATCCCCAAAGGCACAAACCTGGAGACGCCAGGGCAGAGCAGAAGTGTGCGCTGCTCAGCAGTGAGCGAGTTCACCGGGGAGTGAGTTCACACGGGTGGGAGGCAGTGACTCAGGTGGGCGGGGCCTCCTGGGGAAAGCACCCCCCCACCTGTGCTGGTGTGTGTGTGTGTGTGTGCTGGTGTGTGTGTGAGTGTGTGTGTGTGTGTGTGCGTGCGCGCAGTGGCTCATTCACTGGGTGACCTCAGCATCACCACCGCCACTTGCTGACACTTGAAGTACTTCTGGGAACGCAGGTCCACCGGTGAGATCTCTCAGAGGACTCTGGAAACCGTTGGGTGGCTTACCACACCTCTCCACGTCAAAGCTGGTCACGTCTCCTGCCGGCCTTGGCGAGATAACCCCACTTCAAAGGAAGCGTCAGCCTTGGGGCCCCCCCCTCACCCCGCGGTCACAAGGAGGGGCCCCGGGCCCCGCACTTGAGCCAGCACTGTGACCATCCCCCTGAGGCTCCGGGAGACCGCAGCCATGCGTCCAGACAGAGCATCCAATCCGCAGGACAGGGAGCAGGACTGGAACCCAGGACGCCTGGGGAGGGGGAAGAGGGGGAAGAGATGGAGGGAGGGGGGACAAGGGGAAATGACCGCTCACGGGGGTCACGTGACATTCTTGGGCAAAGCGGAGTTCCTGGAAGCAAATCAGAACTTTAATTTTTAAAAGAGGAAGGGGAAGAGGAGGGAACGGTAGGATCTGAGAGGCGTCATTCCCCCCACCTGCCCTGGGCCGAGGACCCTACTTTCCAGTCTCTGAATTTGTCCTTGCTGAACAGGTCATTGGCTATGGTCACATGACACGTGCTCTTCCACGGCTGCCTGCTTCGACGTGGCCCATGTTTGCAAGGTTTGCTCATGGTGTGTGCGGCAGAACTTCGTTCCTTTCCAAGGCTAAGTAATGTTCTGCGCTATGTTCTCGCACCTTCTCTCAGCTGGTGAGCACAGAGGGTTCTGGTCCGGGCACTCGTGAGCAGTGCACGCTCACGTCTGGGTTTAGTGGAGACCTTTGTGCGGGTTCCGTCGGAGGGATGTGTAGAGATGGCTCTGCCACACCGAATGGCAACTCCTCTGTGTCCGAGAGTTCCAGGCTTCCGCTTCGCGCCTTCGCCGGCTCCGGGCTTCCACGAACACTGCCACATTTTCCATTGAAAAAATTCCAGTCGTCTTCGTATGCGTGAGATGGTACCGCGGTGCGGGTTTGTTTTCTGTCTGTGGCAGTACTGGGCTCGGACTCGGTCTCTCCCTCTTGTCTGGCTCTTTTGAGCAAGCCTGGCGCTCTACCCCTTGGGTCACGGCTCCACTCTGGCTTTTTGATGATTAACTGGCGAGAAGAATTGCACAGGCTTTCCCACCCCGGCTGGCTTCGCGGTGCGGTCCTCACACCCCGGCCCCCCAGAAGCTAAGAGGACAGGGCGGTCCCTCACAACCTGGCTTCATGGACGTTATGACTTGATACCCCATGCTGTCATTTTGTCCACACCCATGCACACACGCGCGCGCGCGCACACACGTACACAGACGCGCCCTGCAATGGAGCAGTGAGTAGACCCTGAGCCCACGCTTTGCCGTCTCAGGCCGCGTGGGATAGAATCTAGTCTCTGCCACGGTGCTTGTGTGACCGTGGAGAGATTTCCTCACCTCCGGATGACTCCATGTTCGCAGCCCTGCTGGATGGACACAGTGAGTGGCCGTGGCCTCCTCTGGCGAGGGTCCACGCGAGGAGCATGGCTCCCACGCTGGTTCTAGAACGTGCCCAGTGCTCTGAGATGCTATTTTGAAAAGTCCCAGGTCAGCTTCCCACACTGCCATCCACACAACACCCGCAGGGCCCGCGGCCGCGGGGGGGGGGGGGGGCGGGAGGAACGCACGCCACTCGTGATATTTGAGGGGTCCCCCTGCCCCGGCTGACAGAGCTGGCTGAATGTCAGCGCGTCCTACGGTAAGAATCAGACTGCCGATCACCTCCTTGGGCCTCCCCGGGCCCCTCATTTGCATGAGTGCCGAGGGGTGACATGGGGTGACATTTCCCCGGGCTCCTTTATGCGAATACTCGGCAAATACTCGGCACTCCTCTCCGCGGGCGGAACGGTCACCTCCGCTTCCCGGCCTTCCTGCCACTGCCACTGACCCGGGGCCTGTGCCAGATGTTCAAGATCAACCGGAACCGCAGCTTCCCCGGCCCCGAGGGCCCGTGCACCCTCCCTTCCGCAGGCCCCCAGGCTGGGTGATAGAAATCAAGGGGCACAAAACCACATCCAGCCGACACTGAGACTCAGCCGGATCTTCACTTGCTTTGAAACACCCATCCCAGGGCTTCATCCGTGTCAGCCTCCTGATCTTCCAAATGCAATGAGGGAACACACGAAGCACTCCCCCCACCCCCCACCCCCCACCCCCGCCGTCAGTGAAGACTGCAAGCCCACCAGCCCCGTCAGCCCCCCCCCCCCCGTATTAAAAGGGGTTTCATTGCAGTCCACGGCGAATGGATCCCGCTTTACTTGGTTACGATGGATCTTGTGCCAAGTACCTTAGGAAAGAGCAACTTTGGATGTGACGGTAAGGAGTCTCCAGTGCTCTACAAAGACGAAGAACACTTTTAGGAAGGAAGTGGGGGGGGGGGCCCTTCAGCTAGGCTGAATGCAAGGCTAATCTGTCCTGAAGTCACTCTTTATAAATAGTTAATAAAGGTGGTATACACAGGGTGGTTGTTTTTTCAACTACTTGGAAGATCTATCCTTTCACGATCCAGTGTTTCCATGCCTGCCTGAAGTCTGAGGTCACAGTCAAGGTCACACCTACATGGTGATGCCAAGAAGAGTTTGGGAAGGGGACAGGAGGGAGCGCGGGAGGCTAGCCACTGCCTCGGCCTCGTGTCCCTGCCCTCCCTCCGCCTGCCCTCCCTCCTCCTGCCCTCCCCCCTCCTGCCCCACCGCGCCGCACGGCGCCTCCGTACGTGGACGCGGCTCATCGGGGTTCACTGGCCAGCCCTCGTGTCCGCCAAGGCGCCCGCGTGCCGCGTCCACACATCCGGAAGTTACAGAACGGGCAATAAAGCTCACAGCTCCATGGAGCCCGTGCCGTGCGGCACGGGGGCCCGCAGGTATCGCAGACACGTGTGCGTGCACACTCACACACAGTGACAGTGCGTGGCGTGCCCGGGGGCAATCACGCAGTGCGGGCCCAGGGCACACCCGCTGCTCTGGGGCCACACACGCAGGCCACGTGGCAGGCACGCCTGGCACCTCCACAGTGGGGGGCTGCGAGGACGCCGTGGGCCCCACGGGCTGGAGGGGGGGCAGCGGGGCTGTGATCCTTCTTCCAGTCCCTCCCACACACCGAGGGCGCGGCCCAGGACGCAGCAGGCCCCCCGCACACCTCGGGCTTAGCGGTGGCATTGGGGAAACGACATGAAGTTCTTTATTTTAATGCATGAAAATAAGAAAAACACCGTGTGTGCGTGTGCGTGCACGTGTGTGTGTGTGCGCGTGCGTGTGCACCAGTACTGGGGCTTGAACTCCAGGCCAGGGTGCTTTCCCTTACTTATTTCTCTGCCCAAGTAGAGGAACAGGAAGAGCTGGCTAGCTTGCACTATCAAGGCTCTGCGGGCTCCATCTCTGCTCTTGCCCCAGACGCTCCAAGTGAGGAGCCAGAGTGGACCGGCGCACGTTAGGGCTGCAGTAAACCTCCATCCATTCACTCGCCCATGACACCACCACCGGAATCTGAACCCAGGGCCTTACACTCGTGCAGCACCTGCTTGGCCACGGAGCTACACCCTCCGTTCCATAAACTTTTATCCCACGAATGAACGGATTTGCTAAGCCCTGTCACTGGCCTTCCTGTTGATGACGCAGAGGTTTCTTCCCTATGGAAATCACCCTGGCCGGTGTCCTCCATCTTTGATCCTCGGTTACACGCTGCACGGCCTTCCGTGGCCAGGACGCACGGAAGCTGGCAGCTTGCCGGGGGCACCTGGCTGCTGGGGAGGAGAGGGAGGTGTTACGCTTGGCTGACTGGTGCCAGGGCCCAGCTGCTTACCCTCCCCCTCCTCCCTGGGTGCTGAGACTCAGCTCAGCACCTTTCGCCCTCCACTCCCAGCTCCCAGTGACTCAGCCTGTGTGTGCCCAGCACCTTTCAGCTAGTGGATTTTTTTTTTTTTTTTGCCAGTCCTGGGCCTTGAACTCAGGGCCTGAGCACTGTCCCTGGCTTCTTTCTGCTCAAGGCTAGCACTCTACCACTTGAGCCACAGCGCCACTTCCGGCTTTTTCTATAGATGTGGTGCTGGGGAATCGAACCCAGGGCTTCATGTATAGGAGGCAAGCACTCTACCACTAGGCCACATTCCCAGCTCCCTAGCTAGTGGATTTCTATCAGAACAACTGTCTACACAATTTCAAGGGAATCACAACTGCTTTGAAAATATATCCACCAAGTGTTTTACATAACAATTTGTGGCGTATTTTTAAAACCAATCTGAAGCTAGACACTGGTGGCTCACATCTTTAATTCTAGCTGCTCAAGAAGCCAGAGGCAAGGTTTGAAGAGGATGATCAAGGTTTGTTGTTGTTGTTGTTTTGGAGGACCAGGGGTTTTAAGCCAGGTAGGGCAGAAAAATTTGTGAGGTTCCATCTCCAAAAGGCTGGAGGCATGGCTCAAGTGGTAGAGCACCGGTTGATAAATCAAGCCCAGTGAGCTCAATTCTTTGAGTTCAAAAACCAGCACAAGAAAAAGAAAATCCCAAACCAAAAATCTGTGAAGTAGTAATAGTCTCTTCAACTAACAGATTGAAGCCCAGATTTTAAATTAATTATGAATGCAAATGGCATCTGGCACAACCTGTAAGAAATGTGATGTGGAATAAAGATTTCACTCAGCAACATTCATTTCAGTTAATGCAAGAAAGGGTGTGGGAAGTGATTCATCATCTGGCCTTGTGAATTTCTACATTCACCATGGAAGAAAATGCTACATTTCTGTTAGCAGTGAGTGAAAACACAGATGAAATTTTCCAACTAAGTTCAGAGAACCCCTGAGTTTTACCTGTGCTTTTTGGACATTTGTGGGCCCCAGGGTGACAGCCCCCAACAAGTGTCTTTATGGACCTGCTCAATGGTAGCTCTGGGAGCCACTCTCCTTCCACACGAGCCATCTGCACCATCCCCTCCCCCCCCCTTTCCTCTCACTGTGCATGCCAGTACTGGGACTTGAACTCAGAGCCAAGGCACTCTCCTTTAGCTTTTGTGCTCACGACTGGCACTCAAGAACTTGGGCTACAGCCCCCCTTTGAGCTTTTTGCTGGTTTGTTGGAGATGACACTCTTGGACTTTGCTGCCCAGACCGGCTTCGAGCCTCATTCCTCCTGAGTCGCTAGGATCACAGGGCTGAGCCGCCAGCACCAAGCGGAGACTTCTGTTCTCACACTGGAAGTGTTTCCTAGTGGTTCAGAGTAGCTGATACTTCGGGGTTGCTTTCTGCACCGCGTGTATGACGCAGTACAGCAGGATTCTTCGCACTGGCCTGATGTCTGCTCATATCTGTTGATATTACTGGAACGCTGGGAGAGGAAGGGGAAAGGAGGCCAGGAACTGAGCAGCATGAGAGCCTGCAGTGCCCCAGCTCCGGCTCCACTCTTCACCATGACCCCACGTCTGCTCCATGCTGTTGTATGAACAGGGGACTGGCTGCAAGAGGATGGACACCTAGACAGCATGGACCGCAGGCAGCCCGAGAGCCATGCGGGCTGGCATCAGAGCGAATGGTTTCCCCGGGCAGCATGCGTCTACCATGAAGAAGCCAGGGACCCGTTGTTCCAAAGTGACTAAAGATTGGGCCAAGAGTGGTGACGAACTCAGGAACCGTTCGTAATGCTTTCTGTGAATAAGAAACAAAATACGCGCTGACTCAGCAGCCGAAGGGGAGAGGATGAGCCCATGGGTCTGCACGATGAACTGGAAACCACAGCGTATCTCATCTACACAAGCGACTACCAAGAAGCAGAGCCCAGCTCGGCTCCCGAGAAATGTGACGACAACAGAACCGTAGCCTCTGACGTCAACTTTAGAGAGAGATAAACAACATCAAAGGATAGTTTGAAGCCGGGCCCTGGTGGCTTGTGCCTGCCATCCTAGCTACTTAGGAAGCTAAGATTTGGGGATCACAGTTAGAAGCCAGTCACGCTCATCTCCAATGAACCGCCAGAAAACCAGAAGTGGAGATGTGGCTCAAAGTGGGAGAGCGCTAGGCGTGAGCAAAACTGCTCAGGGACAGCCTCCAGGCCCTGAGTTCAAACCCCAGGACTGGCTATATATCTAATTTATTTGTTTTTTGAAGCTGGGCAATGATGGTGGCTCATACCTATAATCCTAGCTTTGACCATGGGTCAAGGCCAGGAAAGTCTATGAGACTCTTATCTCCAATTAAATACCAAAACAGCCAGGAGTTGATCTGTGACTCAAGTGGTAGTGTCCAGGTCAAGTTCAAAACCCAACCTAGTACCGACACCAGGAGGAAAAGAAAAGAAAAGGAGGGGGTGGGGTGGGGGGGACGAGATCTTTTGGATTGACTGTAGATCTGTCACTGGACGGAGGTGAGTGCTAGTGAAGCTTCCCTTTAAAGGTAGGAACTCTTCATTTAGGGTCCTTGACTTGGGTCATAGAATAAGTTTCTGGACATCACAATGGTAGGAAAACTTGGCGGAGCTTTGCTGAGTTAGTAAACAAGCAGGCAAGCAGACAGACAAAAAGCAGACAGACAAGCAGAAGGGCAGGGGCACCCTCTTACAGAGTGTGGGTGCTCTCACAGGGAGGTAGCCGCACAGCTCCTTGGGCTGTGGGGTATTTGTAGGGTAAGGCAGGGGGTCCGGCTTCAAACTTATGCACAGATAGGTGCTGTGTCTTTGCTCACATCACACCTGGTGCCACTTTGAGTTTCCAGGTAAGAATGTATCCTGCTATAATCCAGACCCCTATCCTTGAGACAAGGAAGTGCCCTGCTCTCCGCATTTGGGACAGGAGCTTACTGTCCTGTCAGACAAGTGTAAATTCTCGGGGTGAGGAATGCATCCCGCAGGAAGGGATGCCTCCTGTTGTCTCTTTTTGGAGTGAAGATGGCACTTCAATGTTTCTAAAAACCGTATTTCTGAGTTGTCCTCACCGGGCCTCAGTTTCCTTCAATTATCCTGCTTCATTTCCCTGTTTCAGGGAACTACATCAAGGAATATCTCCTGTATTTGCTGTACTTGTCTTACCTCAGCTTCCTTTCCCCTAAAATGACTTCTGTTCCCTTAATCTTAAGGGAAGTACATGAAGGACTACCTCCTGTTTTTGCTGTAAGCTGACTGGACCTCATTTTCCCTTGGTCCATCCTGCTTCATTTCCCCTAAAATGACTTTTTGTTTGTTTGCCAGTCCTGGGCTTTGGACTCAGGGCCTGGGCACTGCCCCTGGCTTTGTTTTTTGCTTGCAGCTAGCACTCTGCCACTTGAGCCACAGCGCCACTTCTGGCCATTTTCTATGTATGTGGTGTTGAGGAATCGAACCCGGGACTCCGTGCATGCTAGGCAAGCACTCTGCCACTAAGCCACATTCCCAGCTCCTAAAATGACTTTTGTTCCCTTAACCTTAGGGAAGTTGAAGGACAGCTTTAAGCTTGAGTTTTTAAATTCTTGGCAGCCATTTACCAAGCCTCCTTTTCCCTAGGCTATCCCGCCTGTTCAGTGGTTGAGCATGTGCAAGGCCCTGGTTCAATGCTCAGCTTGCATGGGTGCACACACACACACACACACACACACACACACACACACACACACACACCAGCACGGAACCAAACTCTATTAAATAAACGTGTGCCCATTATTTTTAACTCAAATACAAGACTGCTGCTGCCAAAGGCTGCCAAGGGGAAAAAATACTCACTGGGCTACAAATGACAGTTGCAATAAAAGCAGTATCGGTGGGGTGAGGCCCGCATGCCTGTAATTGCAGCACTTGGGAGGTGTGGGAGGGTAAGTTAGACGCTGGCCACGTAGCGAAACTCAAGTCTCAAAAAGATGAAAGAAAAAAGCAGCACCACCCACTACCACCCCCAAAGCAAGGATGTCCTGAAGTCAATGCTCTTGTGCTGAAGGTGGGCTGCTGCTGGTGAAATGCCACCTTTATCTGATTATTCAATACGTTCCACTTGTATCAGCTTATGTGCAAGTATTATTGTTAGGTTTATTAAAGTAGGTAGCCGGTAAAGGAGAACGCCACACGGTGTTCAGGCAGAAGAGAAAGTTTATCCCCGAACTGCTGGCCGGTGGCCCAGATGATGCCTGGCTGGAGAGAAGGGGCGACCCCCCCCCTCCCCCCAGCCCTGCCTTCTTATCTAGGGCAGGGGCTGGGGGGTGGTGAGGCCGGGTGGATTAGGATGTGACCTCGGGGAAGGGGGAGGTACCCGCCTCCAGGTCCTGGTTACCCAGGTAACGGGGTGGAGACTTAACCAGGTGCATCCGCGTGGAGCCCTCCCGAGGCAGACCTTACTATTATTTCGTCCAAATAACAAGGCAATACTGGGAGATGTCCAGCTTCTAAACTCGTGTGTGCGCGCGCGCGTCCCGGGGCTTGAACTCGGGGCCTGGGCGCTGTCCTTCAGCGCTTTCGCTCCGGTCTGGCGCTCCACCGCCCGGGCCGCAGCTCCCCTCTGGCTTTCCTTCCGGGGGCTCCGTGGAAGTGGGAGCCGCGGGGACTTTCCTGCCGGGGCTGGCTTCGACCTCGACCCGGGGGGCGGCCCGGCTCCCGAGTGGGCGCGGCCGGGCACAGACCGTCCCTCCCTCCCGTTGTCCCGAGGCCCCGGGGACGGGGGGACCGGCCCATCCGGGTACCCACCGGGGTGGTCAGCTGACCGCCCCGCGGGGCCTCACACGTGACGCGCGGCCCGCGGCCTCCGCGAGGCGCCCCGCCCGGACCGCCCAGAAGGCCCCGCCCCCTCCGCCGGCGCCCCGCCCTCCGGGGGGACGCCCGGCCAATCCCGAGCGCCCGCTGCCGGTGCACGTGGGCCTCACGTCCGTGCGGCTCGGCCGCCCACTTCCGGCGTCGGACCGCCACTCCGTCTTCCTGTCTGGGGCCGGGGGGAGCCGGCGGTCTTCAGCCCCGGGCACGCCGGCCTGGGCGTCAGAATTTCCCCCGAGGCGGCGCCGACGCGGCCCCGGACGTCAGGGCCGCCCACTCCTCCGCCGTCTCCCCGACCTGACCTTTCTGGGCTCCGCGGGGAAACTCCGGCCTGCCGGCCTGACCGCAGCCGCCCGGACCCCCCAGTGGGCGTGGACTCGGTGTCCCCGAAGGGCTTCCGGGTGCGCGGGCCCGGCCCCTCCTGGGCGGCCGGCCTCCCCCTCGGTGCTGGGAGCCGCGGGAGAGCTGAGGTTAAAGTAGGAGAGAGGTGGGTGCAGCCGGGCCTTGGGAGGCAGAGATCTGAGGATCGGGGTTCGGAGCCAGCCTGGGCAAGGAAAGTCCTGGAGACTCCCCGCCAGTGAACCTCCAAAAAGATGGAAGTGGGGCTCAAGTGGAAGAGCGCTAGCCTTGAGTGAAAAAAGTAAGGGGCAGCGCCTGGGTCTTGAGTTCAAGACACACACACACACGGGTTGAAATCTCATTGTGGTTGTGAACAACCTGTCACAGCCAGTTCTCCACCATTGTTGTAGGGTGAGCTTCAAGAAGAGGTTTGGACTTCCCACAATGCGTAAATGCACACACTTGGTGCTGAGTAAGAAAGTGGGTAGGCTGAGGTGGTTCTGCCTGGAAATAGGAACCCAAACTTAAAGGTGCCTCCATTGCTAAGACCAGAGCAACACCTTTTGAAAAATCAGAAATTTTTTCCCCCCTCCCGTGGGCTGTACATGTCGCTGTGGGAAATGCGTGTGAACTGTGAAGACCGTCATGGGTCTTCTGATATTAAGTAATTGTGGTGGGCAAGGTGTAAAAATTGGCATCAGAACTTGACCCAACACTACACAGGACCTTACAGTCATTTCACCCTTCTGGACCTCAGTCTTCATTTGTGAAGTGGAAATTATGAGGGTGCCTTCTGAAAGTCAACATAAACTGCCTTAAAGCCAATACACGGGGAAAACGAGGAGAGGTGCTTGTCAGCAGAAATTACTGGAAGAGCTGGAAGTACTTTCTTGTGAGGAGCAGGGCAGAGGGGCAGGAGATGGAGTATTGGGTGACTGCTGGAAGGGTTAGCCACTACTGCAGCAATCCGCCCCCTGACTCAGGCTGCCCATTCTGCAGGTTGGCTGGCAGGCTGGCGCTCAGGCTTCTGGGACAATGACTGCTTCCCTGCAAACTTCCCTATGACAACTTAATATTCAGACCTCAGTTTTTGGATAGTTAACCTAACATTCCACTGGCCCAAACAACAAAGCGGCATCCAATATCAAGGGGCAAGAAGTCCACCCATGCAGGTAGGAGTGATTATTTCTGCAAAGAAAAATCCAGTGTATCATTAAGTAATGCTTGAGCTTTAAAAACTACAAGTAAAGTGTTAGTATGGCAACACAAAGGAGTGCTGGCTCAGAACCATTTCAGGTCTTGATGTTTCAGCATGCTGACATACTATCTCCCTCCCTCTCTCCTATCTGCCCCTGGTATAGCTGGGATCACAGTTATAACATCACACCTGGCTCAGTGGTTGAGATGTGGTTCTTGCTAACTTTTTGCCTGGGGTGGCACTTGCCCCTCTGTCATGCTTATTTTCCACACTCCTTCAAAGCTGAAGGGGGACAGCTTTTGCCCACTTCCTTTGCCAACAGCCAAAGGTGAAGTCTTTCTACAACTGATTATTTTTTTTTCTTTTTTTAAAATTTATTAATTGAACACAAATTTTTTTGACAAGGTGTTGTGCAAAAAGGGTACAGTTACATATTAGGGCAGTATGTACATTTCTTATGATATCTTACGCCCTGTTTTTCTTTCCCTTCCCTGGGTCAGGTAGACATATATACAATACACAATGTACCAAGAACATATACAGTAGCCACGTGGCCAAGCCCAAGAAAATTCGCCTAGGGCTTTAAATGTAATGTCGATATTAGACAATATGTTGACAGTAGTCTTCTATGAACGTACATACATAGCTTTTGAGCTATTGTATTCCACTGAGAGGTCAATTTTTGACCTTTATATGTTGAGTAGTTGTTTGGTTTTAGTTACATACTGTTGGGTCGCTGACCCAAACCTGTGGGAAATACCATTTGACAAGCAGTTTTTGGTTTCACAGACCTGGTCTCTACTGTCTCTCCGTCACCCTTTCCTAACAGTCATATATCAGGGAGATCATGCCCCTTTGTTTTCTGTGTTCTAGGCTTGTCTCGCTCAACATTATTTGTTCAAGTTCTGACCATTTCCCTGCAAATACCAATATTTCACCATTCCTAATCACTATGTAGTATTCCATTGTGTATAAGTACCATATTTTTTGGATCCATTCGTCTGTGTAGGGGCATCTGGGTTGTTTCCATATTTTGGCTATTGTGAATTGTGCAGTGATAAACATGGAAGTGCAGATGTCTTTTTGATATCTTGGGACCTGCTGTTTAGGATAGATGCCTAGGAGTGGTATGGCTGGGTCATGGGGTAGGTCTATGTTGAGCTTTTTGAGAAACCTCCATACTGTTCTCCAAAGTGGTTGTACTAATTTGCACTCCCACCAACAATGGAGAAGGGTTCCTCTTTCCCCGCACCCCCTCCAGCATTTGTTGTTGCCTGATCTACAACGGATTCTTGACTGTAGAAATGGAAGACATTTCAAACATTTGCACAAGAACACATGGGAGTCTACATAAGTAACACTATAGTTTAAAAAGTTAACACTTTCACTGCCATGGTTAAGAATGAAATACATGAAGGCACTTTGTGAACTTGAGAACTTACCTTCCGTCAGAGCAGGGCATATGCAGAGTTAACGCACTGCTGCCTGCCGGCTACAGGGCACCGGGACTGGGCACAGTGACGCGCTATGGAGGCGTGTTCTTTTGGATACAGGAAGGTTTCCAAAATGTTCCAAAGATAAACATCTTGGTGTTGGGAGAAGTACAGAACAAAGTAGATCGTCTGCTACATTTTCAAGGGGTTTTTATTGTTATTATAAAGGTGATGTACAGAGGGGTTACAGCTATGTAGATCTCTTGGGACGGTGTCACCCTTCCCTCGCTCTCGCCCAGGGTTCACTTTCTTTTTTTTTTTTGGCCAGTCCTGGCGCTTGGACTCAGGGCCTGAGCACTGTCCCTGGCTTCTTTTTTTTGCTCAAGGCTAGCACTCTGCCACCTGAGCCACAGCGCCACTTCTGGCCGTTTTCTGTGTATGTGGAGCTGGGGAATCGAACCCGAGGCGAGCGCTCTACCACGAGGCCACATTCCCTAGCCGGCCAGCTGCTGTTTTAAACTGGCTTCTGGAAGCATGGATGGCCCAGGGCTCAGCCAGACGAGGTGCATAACCGGGCCCACTGGGGACTGGCCGGTCAAGCTCTCCGCATGGCGCTAAGCCTGCGGGGCCGAGCAGCCCGCGGCCGTGAACCGTGAAGACGCCCCGAGGGCCGGCACCACGCGCGGCGAGTCCGGGGCGCGCGGCCCGGCACCGAGCTGGTTAAGCGCGGCGCGCCGGGACAGGCTGGGCCGAACCATTCGAAGGGGGGGAGTCGGCGCGCTGCGCGCTGCGCGCAGCCGCAGAGCCTGGCCGTGCTAGGCGTGGGGGCGAGCGTCCCCCCCCCGCCTCGGCCTGGAGTGGACTAGGCCGGGCGTGACGCACGCGGGCGCGGCGTGAGCCTGCGCAGTGCGCGCCTGGGGGGCTGGCAGGACGGTGCGCGTGCGCGCTGCAGTGGTTTCCCCCCCTCCCCTCAGGTTGTCTGGTGAGTGGTCTCCACGCCCCGGTGCTGCGGCCGGGGACGCCCCACGAGGACGGGGAGGGCCGCGGTGCGGGCCCGGCGGGGATGGGGTCGGGGAGGCGGCGCGTGCACGGGCCGGGGAACGCCGCAGCCCGCGGCCTCCCCGACCCGCGGACCCCGGCGCGGGCCGTCCGCCGGCGTCGCCCTGACGCCCGCGGCCTGCGGTGCGGCGGCGCCCTGCCGTGTGCGGGCTCCCGTGGGCTCCCGTGGGCAGGCGCTCCCCGACCCTCCACTCTGCGGTCTCTCCCGCGGCCGGGGGCCCCTGGCTTCGTCCCCTGTGGTTCAGAGACTTCCGTTAGCACACACGGCGGTCGGAAATCCAAACGCACGCGCACACACACGCACGCGGCAGCAGGTGCGGGGTCTCGGAAGCCGTGCAGGGCCGGAGCTGGTGGCTCACGCCGGTTAGCCTGGCTACTCGGGAGGCCGAGATAGCATTATGCGGCCCAAAGCCAGCACCGGCAGAATGCCCGTGCAACTCTTAACCGCCAGTGAACTGCCCCCAAGCCAGCAGTGGAGCCCTGGCTCAAGTGGTAGAACGCTAGACGAGTAAAGAAGCGCAGGGACAGCACCCAGGCCCCGAGTTGAGGCCTTGCATTCAATCCCCAAGACCTGCACCTGTCTCTCTCTCCCAGACACGTACACACGCACACGAAGAGAAAGGTTATCAAACTAAAAGTTTGAATATTCCAGGGTTGCAGTGGAAAATTGTTCTGAATTTTTTCTTTCTTTTTCCCCAAGTCCTCAACAACTAGAACATAAAAATGGGCACAAAAAGAGCCTTGGTCATCCTGGCCAAAGGAGCAGAGGAAATGGAGACGGTCATCCCAGTGGATCTCATGAGGAGAGCTGGGGTAAGCCCCTGCAGCCCTGGTCCCCTTGTTTCAAACTGGAGATTCCTGTCACCTCAGACAAAACAATGTACAAAGTATTTCATATATGTACGAAGCTGCATGAGTATTTAATAATAGATTTCAGTTTATTCAGTGCCTTTTTTGTTTTGTTTTTTGCCAGTCCTAGGGCTTTGAACTCAAGGCCTGAGCACTGTCCCTGGCTTCTTTTTGCTCAAGGCTAGCACTCTACCACTTGAGCTACAGCGCCATTTCTGGCCTTTTCTGTTTATATGGTGCTGGGGAATCAAACCCAGAGCTTCATGTATATTAGGCAAGCACTCTACCACTAGGCCTATTCCCAGAGCCCCTCAGTGCCTTTTTAATACTTGTATTTTGCCTAATTTAGTGTTGCCCAGGCTTTTTCCTGAACTGTAGGCTCAGGTGATCAACCTGCCCTGTGATAAACTCCACCTGTGGAGTAGCTGGGACTGTTAGAGAGCCCAGGCCAGTGCCCAGCCTGTGGCCCTTTTCTTAAAGAAGAGAAACTTCAAAGAATGCACTTGAAGTCCCGTTTGTGTCCCCAGTCCCATACCCCTCTACCTTCCCTAAACACAGCTTCTTTCCTTACATTGCTGCGTGTCAGTCCTTAGTCTTCGCCTGCGGCTCTTCTGTGTTCATATGTAGCATGCCACCTCGTGCCAGGTTCCATTCTAAGCACTTATGTAAAGCTACAGCAACCTACTTAGATATTGCCACCCTCACTTCACAGTTTATGAAACTGAGTCACAGGGGCACTGACGTCACAGAGTAGAATGCAGACCCTGGGCCCTGGCCCCAGAGACCATGTAGCCTGGTTCTGCAGTGTGGTAGATGTGGCACAACCATCCCCTCGTGTAAATGCAGCTTTGTGTAATGTACACATTCTTGTGTCAGTATCTGTGAATATATGTGAATTTTTTTTTCTTTTTACCTCAAAATGGAATTACTGGGCCACAGCCAGTCTGTAGTCAGTGTAACAAACCTTTGCCAGGTTGCTGTCTGCAGTCCCACCGGGAGTGTAGGAAAGTTCCCATTTGTCCAGTACGAACCATCACTGTTGTCAGCTTTTTATACTTTAGCAGGAGAAAGTGGCATTTTGTTGTTTTTTAACTTGCACTTCTACTTGAGGAAAATGCTGTGAGGTTTAAAGGGCGAGAGTAACCTTGCAAGATGGTTATTAATAGAATGATCATGTAGCTTATCTCTCAACTAGGACACTTGCAGGAGAGCATTGTAGCCAAAGGAAGGCTGGGAGAGCAGCTGTAAATTAGAACTGGCCTGGGCAAACCAGAGCAGACCTATGTAACAAATATATTTAGCCAGTGTATTAGTGTAAGTTCTGCATGATTTTGTTCATGGTGGCTCACACCTGTAATCCTAAGGTACTCAGGAGACTGGGGTGTGAGGATCTCGGTTTAAAGCCAGCCCAGGTGGAAAAGTCCCCATGAGACTCTTACCTCCGGTTAATCACTCAAAAATGGAAGTAGCATTGTGGCTAAAGTGGTAGAGCACCAGCCCTGAGCACAAATAGGCTCAGGGACAGTGCCCAGGTCCCGAGTCCAAGCCCCACTACAGACATAAATACGGGCTGGGAATATGGCCTAGTGGCAAGAGTGCTTGCCTCATATACATGAAACCCTAGGTTCCATTCCTCAGCACCACATATATAGAAAAGGCCAGAAGTGGTGCTGTGGCTCAAGTTGGCAGAGGGCTAGCCTTGAGCAAAAAGACATCAGGGACAGTGCTCAGGCCAGGAGTTCAAGCACCAGGACTGGCAAAAAAAGAAAAAACGAACACCAAAAAGCCCCCACCATAAACAAATCCTGCATGATTTTGCTTTATTTCTTGCTGAGTTATTTTGAAACACAAGGCAGCTGTGGAAATGTTCATCTAAATATACGTTTTGCGGTTCTTAACTATTGCTGTGTCTTTTAGATCAAGGTCACCATTGCAGGCCTGACTGGGAAGGACCCTGTGGTTTGCAGTCGGGATGTTGTCATCTGCCCTGATGCCAGTTTGGAAGAGGCGCGGAAGCAGGTCTGTTCTCTGCACACGAGCTGTTCCTCGCTGTGGCTGCATTCCTTTCCTAAAACATTGAGAGTTCTTCCTGAGACTAGGGCTGGCATACGCTTAGTTGAGAAAATTGTGGTGGATAGGGTGCTTACTTTGTAAGCTCTAGGCTCTGAGTTCAAACCCTAGTGCTGTGGGGAAAAAATTAGCTGGGGCCAGTGGCCCCCATTTCTAACTTCTTAGAGGAGGCTGAATGCTGGAGGATCAAGGTTCAACACCAACCTGGGCAGAAAAGTTCACTAGATTCCATCTCCAAAAATAACCAGCAAGGAGCAGGGCTGGAAGCATGGCTCAAATGGTAGAGCAAGTACAAGACAATTCTAACCCTAGTACAGCCAACCACCCCCACCCCTGCAAAGAAAAAAAAAACCACAAAAAAGAAAGTCATTTTGCATGGAAGTCTTCCCCACTAAACTGGGAGGGCAAGGCATGAACTTGGCTTTTCTACTCTGTATCTGTAGAAGTTGGCAGTTTTGCTGGATTACCTGATGTGTTCAATAAGTGGCTGGGTAGATGGCGGGAAGTGGGTGTGCGGATGGATGGACAGATGATGGGTGGATGGACAGACAGACACGTGGGTGTGCGGGTGGGTGGGTGCTTAGATGGGAGGCTGGGTGGGACTATTTTTCTCTTTGGTATTCTGACTTACAAAGCATCCTTACCCCCCATGATCACGTGGGGTTCTATTGGTTTTGTGGTACTGAGGTTAGATCCTTTCCTCTGTTGTGCTGTGTCCAGCGTCTGATACAGGTGTTATTGGACTGTCTTTAACACACATTTGGAATTAAATAGTGCCTTTTCTGTTTCTCAAACTGTCACAGGGACCTTACGACGTGGTGGTCCTCCCTGGAGGTAACCTGGGCGCGCAGAATCTATGTGAGGTGAGAACGCTGCCCAGACATGGTAGAGCCATGGGGTGGGGGCCGCGGCACAGGAAGTAGTTCAGCCTCTGCTGTTCTGTTGCTCTTCAGACGGGCAGGGAGGATGCTGGGAATAAAACAGCGATAACTCAGATGAAGCAAGTGGTGTTCTGACTGTAGCTGAGACTGAGCAGCTGGAAGAACGTTCACTGTAGCAATTAGCCGAGTATCTCGGGAAGCCGTGGTAGTAAGAGACAGTGCTGCAGTGTGGTGGCAGCTGAGAAAGGCGGAGGCTGAGTCCTCCCCAGCGGGGAGGTGGAGGAGGCCCCGGGCGGGCCTTCCTCCCTGTCCTCTGCACCCAGCCAGCCGCCCCTTCCCACACCTCCCTTCTTCCTCCCGGAGCGTGGCTGGCGGCTCCAGCACCAGGGGGCGCTCTCCAAACATAGAGGGCGCCTTTCCCTTAGCCTCGGTGGCTCTGCGAGGATTAGAATGCAGACCCACTAGGGCCCTGCTCGTTGTTACAGTCATGCTATTAAAGCTAGATTTGGAAAATAGGTTGAAACCTGTGGTTTAAGGTAAAATCGCATTCTGTGAAGCTTGTGCAGAGCCGGGACTGGGGCCCAGGCTAAAAGCGAGCGTTTGCTTTTCCTTCCTCGTCCAGTCGAACGCGGTGAAGGAGATCTTGAAGGAGCAGGAGAGCAGAAAGGGCCTCATCGCCGCCATCTGTGCAGGTAGGGGCCGCAGCGGCCGGGCCGGCCTGGGCCAGGGCACCGACCCAGCGCCATGAAGTGCCGTCTCAGCAGAGAGCCCATCGTTCCACTTTCCGCCTCTGCGCCCTTGGTCTGTTCCCAGAAACCCGCTGCCTTCTGTATTTGGCTGACCCCGGAGGCAAACATGGCCCTCTGGAATTCAGTAAACAGCTGGTGCAGCAGAACTCTGGGCCAGAAAGTCCCGCTGCCAGCGCAGTCAGCAGGAGTCCGCCCCGCCTGGCCTGCGCGCTGGGGGGCTGGGGGGCTGGGGCTTCCCCGCTCTGGTGTGGAACCTGTCCTGTCCTTTCCTTGACGGTCTTCTTAATTTTTGCTACCCTCTCGAATGCATCCTTGTTGCTTTGAGATGGTGTTTTCTTCCCGTGGTAACCTTCCGTGGTGCTCTCCTCGAAGCCTTTTCCAGGCGCGTGTGTCAGAGAGAACGCGTGCGCATATGAACGGGCGGGTGGCACGGAAGGTGACAGCTTGATGTTTGGCTCGGTGCCGTAGCTTTGGGACAGAAGCTGTGGGCTGGCTCGGGCTGCGCATCCAAGCCACCGTGCTCAGAGTTCTCCCCCGGGGCTCGGCTCAGAGCAGACCCTGTGTGCCTGTCCCTGTGCTCGCAGAGTGACGGCAGGCAGGGCCTCGCGCTCTGGGCTTTAACGATGTCCCAGCGTTTAGGGAGCTGAGGGAGGAGGAATGAGAGGTGGAGGCCAGGCTAGCAAGATTTGATCTAAAAAAAAAAAAAAGAGAAGAAGATCCTGGTTTGGGGCTGGGGTGTCGCCCACTGGTAAAGTTGCTGTGTGAGGTCCCGGCTTCCATCTCGCACCTGGACGGAGAACCCCGTTCTTAATCTCCAACGTGGCTGGCAGTGCCCACTGTCATCTACATCTAAACGGCAGGGCTGTAGAGACCACAGGCTTGGGAACTCCCTCCTGAGACTAGGAAGAGGCGCCCTGGCTCCCTCCTGCCCGGGGGCCCCCAAGTCCCTGCAGCCCCCCTGCCCCGTGACGAGTCGGGGCTGTGCCTTTCCTGCGGAGAGACCGCCTTCATCCCCAGGCGCTTCGACCCGAGACACTGGCGTCTTGCCTGCGTGTGTTCTGTGATGGCAGAGAACACGGCTAGGCCTCAGGTGCCACAGAGGTGGGCAAGGCCCCGCCAGGCCTGCACCTTCTCCGGTTCACACAGTGTGGCCCCGAGGTGACTGTGTCTCCCCTGGTAGGCCGCGGCGATGGGGTGGGAACTCGGGGCAAAAGACACCAGGCGTTCCCAGCAGGGAAACGGGGTGAGTCTCCCCAAGGGCTGCCTTTAAGAACTGCAGTGTTTCACCTGAAAGCATGTCTGCTTGGCACTGGGGTCGAATGCACGAGGAAGAGCCCGTGGGGTAGGAGGGAGTTCTCCTTGGAGCAGGGGAGGGGTGCTGGCTGGCAGGCAGGGGGCCTGGCGTGCTGGCTGGGAGTCTCCACCAGGTGGCGCTGCGGGACCAGGACACTGCTGATGGCTCGGGCTCCGCGCTCAGGGCCCAGCATGGGCCAGATGTGTGGAATTGCACCATCAGCAGCTCAAGTATGAAGTACCTCCTGTCCCCAAGCCGCAGAGAGCAGCAGTCCGTTTACCAGGACGAGGGAGGCTGCGCTAGCTCCCGTGTCCTACTGGTCTGTAAATCTGACAGCCATGTCATGAACTTTCTGGAAACCCCTTACCCACCTGGCCACTCTCCTGGGACAGCTCCTGTCCTGGAGCCTCCTCCCCGGTGGGAGACGACACTGTAGGCCTCTTGGCTCAGGCCGGCCACATGAGTGCTGTGATTGGGCATTGGTCGTTGGGTCCTTGTGCCTGAGGCCGCTGTGGCCTGTAGCCCGGTGGCGATTCCGCGTCACGTGACTTGCTGGAGCTGAAGGAGCACGCTGAGCGCGGAGGGGCCCCGGTGCCCAGCCGCCAGCTGAACCAGGCCTAGAAAGGACTCGTGCTCAGGGTTTGTTATTTATGCCAGTCCTGGGGCTTGAACTCAGGGCCAGGGTGCTGTCCCTTCGCTTTTTGGCCCAAGGCCGGTGCTGTCACTTGAGCCACCGGCCTTAAGCCGCCTCCAGGCTTCAAGTGATCAAAGGCAGAAAGTCCCCTCCCTCCAGGGTGGATTTGACCACCTTCGCGCGTGGGGTGTGCTGCTGTCCTCCACGCCTGCCGCTGCCCGCGCGTGCCTGGCATAACGGTGGGTGTGGGCGCCTGGGTGCGGATACCTGGCAACCCTGCCAGGGCATCCCCGCGACGCCTCGGAGCCCCCGAGGAAGAAGACGGTGACGAGAGCAGCCGGTGTGGGTTCCCGCCAGAGCGGGCCGCCGGGGAGGGCGCGGGGGGGGGGGGTGGCGCGAGGGCTGACCTTTGTCCCCACCCCAAGTCCCGAGGCGCACGCGCTGTGTCAGGAGTGAGGCAGGGGCTCCCCTGAGGGTCTAGCCCCTCTGCCGGCTGTCCTCGCACTCGTCACTGGCGTCTGGGGGTGCACCGCCTGCGGCAGCAGAGTTTGTGGCAGCCGCCGCAGTGTCGCCTGGTCTTCCTCTCTTTCAGGCCCCACGGCTCTGTTGGCCCATGAAATAGGCTTCGGAAGCAAAGTCACGTCCCACCCACTCGCCAAGGACAAGATGGTGAACGGGAGTAAGTAAACGCTCATCTGCTCTCGCTCGCTTTCTGGCTTTCCCAGGACGTGAACTCGCGTGAACTCGGGGCTGGGATTACAAGCGTGGACCACCGTGCCCAGCTCTGCTTTTGTTTTTATGGACAGAATGACCTCCACATATTTTGCTTTGCTCCCCAGATGGTGTAATGTAGGGTATATGGTTCTCTGGGTGTGATCCTTAGCGCCCCAAAAGGTTTACACCGACAAACCTTGCTTGTTCACAGCAGTTTTTGGTCCACGGGGCAGGAAGCGTGGAGGGGTCCCGCGTGACCCCTGAATCCACGCAGGGCCTGGCCTGGGCCGTGTTGGGAGCCAGTGCCGCCCTCGCTGTCGGCGGGGAGCCGCCGGGCCCCGCTGCTGCCCAGGGCCGGGGTGTCGGAGCCAGCGCGCTCGGCGGATTACTCTCTGCAGCTTCCTGCGCGTGACCCACGGTAACGGCTGTACTAAAACCTCGCAGCCTACTTCCGGTGCCAGAACACGATGCGCCAAGTTGTCAGTAAAGCTGTGTGGGAAGTTTTCTCTGAACGGTTCTGGCTTCTGAGCCGTGGAGAGGTATCGGGGCTGTGTGGAGGCCTCCGGCCCTGCGTCACCAGAGCTGTAGCCATTGTGTCTGTCTGCCTGTCCTGCCTGGACCGAAGAGTCAGTCCTGAAGCTCACAAACCTCACACATCCAGAGTTCGCAGTCTGTTCCCCGCCGCGTGTCCCGCTGCTTGGGTGAGGCCCGGCGTGGGCCAGCCCTGCCTTCCCTCGGCTGGCTGCTCCCATCCCCTGCCCGCCACCGAGGTTGGGAGGCTGACGTGGTGAGAGCAGCATGTGACATGGACCCCGCAGGGCATTCTGGGGGGCAAGACGTCCGCTCTGGTGGGGCCTTGTGCTTGGTTCATGGTCCACGGAAGCATGGAGAGGGCGTCATAGCAACACCCATCGGGACGGGGGAGGTGTTAGCAGCGCCTGTGCCCTGTCAGCAGGTGGAGTGAAGTGTGGACCGCGTGATGGAGCCGGGGCTGCTGGCCACCGGTCCTTCCAGGAGAGCGGGTCATCCGCGGGGGGACGGGGGCCTCGTGCAACCGATGGCCTGGTCCGGAGTTATCCCTCAGCTGGGCTGTCCAGTCCCAGGGCCAGAGGCTCAGGGTGTAGAGAAGCAAGTGCCCGCCCTGTTCCCCTTCACGCCTTGGGCTGGGAGCTTTGGGGCGCCGGCACACGCGATGGTCTGTACAGAGCCAGCTCCCTCACCGCCGGGCCGGGTCCTCCGTCCCCGAGCCTCGGTTTCCTCACCTGCTGTGTGGGCTGAGGCAGTAGGCGGGTGCGCCCCGGGCGTGGCCCGGCTCACGGCTGGCACAGGGCTGCCCGCGCGGGGAATGGCCGCGCAGAATCCTCCCCCGCTGGGTGGAAGTCATTCCCATTCTACAGAAGGTCTGAGCAGAGGCCGCGCGGCCGTGCTCCAGGGTCCGCCGCCTCCTCGCGGGCCGGGGCCGGGGAGCCGGGGTTGCAGGGCTGGGGCTTCAAAGTAGCCACGCACAGAACGTGAACTTCACACAGGTGTGGCTTTGTGCCCATAAAACTTCGTTGATGAGCGTGGGTGGCAGCAACGGGGTGCGTGGGGCAGCCTCGATCCTCGGGAGGCAGGAGGGTTAGGGACCCCCCTCCCCCCATGACCGCCCCACAAGACCTGCCTCAAAAAGCCAAAAGCTGACCGCAGGCAAAGCAGCCCTGGCTGCCGGTCCTCCGTCCCGAGCCTTCCGCTTCTCTCCACACGCTTAGCTGTGCACTATTTTCCCCCCGAAGCTTAAAAAAAGTCCATGGCTTCTGCTGTTTTTGGCTTGAGATGTAAGCTGTGTAAATCTACGCTGAGCTCCCCAATCCCAGCCTGTCTTCTTGGCTTCCGGGCCCCCCGCTGGCTGGGGGCCCCCTGCATGCAGTTCCAGCCCCCGCCTGCAGGCGGCGCTGTTGACGAGCATATGCACTGTGAGGTTCTGGACGAGCAGGAGGAGCCGGGCCCCTGGGGGTGAGCCCGTGCGAGGCCTGTCTGTCACCTGTCACCGGCAGCACTGCGGGTGAGCGTGCAGTCGTGCCCCCCTCCCCTCCGGAGCCCCAGCCCCGCGGGCTTCTCTGTAGCCCAGCGTGGAATGCGATCCTGCCCGGGTGTGCGGCGCGGCCGTTGCCGAGTGGAGAATTGTGAAAACCTGCCCTTCCATCGCCGGGGTGACTCCTCCCGCGGGCGGGGGCAGTGGCCGTGCTCCCCCGAACCCGCCGGTACTGTGGCCCTGCGGGGCGCGGGCCAGGAGCACTGTGGCCAGCCCTGAGGGCACGGGCCTGCGGGGGAGCCCGTGTCCACCACGGCCCACGCGGCTGCAGGTACCCCGACACCTCCATGTCGGCTCGCCACCAAGGCCTCTCCCTGTCGCCTCCACCCCGCTGTCCCCATCCTGCCAGTGCCGGGCTTTGTTCCCGTGTGGCTGAGGCTCATTGGGGAGCCCGGCCAGAGGGCCTGGGTGCTGTGAAGTGGCCTGGGGTCCACTGCACAGTGGGGTGCTGCCCGTGGGCACTGGGCCTGTGGGGCAGAGCCCTGGACGGTGGCACAGGCCCGGCGTGGGTGGGGAAAGGAGGACACTGAGTCAGGAAGCTGGCATCTCCCCGCCTGCACGTCACGTGCCTACTCGAGCCAGGCCGTCAGTGTGCGGAGGGGTGCGGCGATGTGGGGCCAGGCCTCAGTGTGCGGAGGGGTGCGGCGATGTGGGGCCAGGCCTCAGTGTGCGGAGGGGTGCGGCGATGTGGGGCCAGGCCGTCAGTGTGCGGAGGGGTGTGGCGATGTGGGGCCAGGCCTCAGTGTGCGGAGGGGTGCGGCGATGTGGGGCCAGGCCGTCAGTGTGCGGAGGGGTGTGGCGATGTGGGGCCAGGCCTCAGTGTGCGGAGGGGTGCGGCGATGTGGGGCCAGGCCTCAGTGTGCGGAGGGGTGCGGCGATGTGGGGCCAGGCCGTCAGTGTGTGGAGGGGTGCGGCGATGTGGGGCCAGGCCTCAGTGTGCGGAGGGGTGCGGCGATGTGGGGCCAGGCCTCAGTGTGCGGAGGGGTGCGGCGATGTGGGGCCTGGCGAGGAGGAGCCGCCTGGCAGCTCTGGCGGGCGAGGACAGCCCTGGGGGGAGGGCGGGCTAGCCTGGCCTGACCCCTGCCCAGGAGTCCAGCTTTCCTCTGGTGGGAGCTGTTGGGGTGGGAGGGGAGGTTGCTTGGCCTCTCTAGCCCTGGGGGGATGGGGAGGGCGCCCCGCCCCCTGCGGCTTCTGAGGCCGCAGCGGCGTCAGGTGGTCCCTGCCCTCCACGCACCCACAGACCCGACGCAGGATTGGTGTCCCAGGGGCACGGCTGTGGCCTAAGGCCCCTGTGCTGGTCCCCGCAGGCCGCGGCTGCACCTCTTCTGTTCCCGCCCGCAGGTCACTACAGCTACACGGAGAGCCGCGTGGAGAAGGACGGCCTCATCCTCACCAGCCGCGGCCCGGGCACCAGCTTCGAGTTCGCGCTGGCCATCGTGGAGGCGCTCAGCGGCTCGGACGTGGCCAGTCAAGTGAAGGCCCCGCTGGTACTCAGGGACTAGAGGGGGGCCCGGCCGGGGAGGGAAGGGCCCTCGGGCCCGGCCCCATCCCGCCCGGCCCGGCCCATCCCGCCCCATCCTACCTGCATCCGCCCCTCCATCCCTCCCTGTACATTTCTGGCCTTGTTTGCACAATAAACAGGGCACGTAGCAAGCCACGAATTGCTTCCTGTCACCTTCGCTGCTGCTGCTGTTCACAGCCCATGGGGAGGAAGGAGGCTCGGGGCCCTCCCCACTCCCCGAAAGGAAGCTCGCCCTGGCTCTCATCTGTCCTGTAAGGTCTTCTGGTTTTGCCCAGGGCCAGCCTCGGGTTGGATCCTCTTACATGTACTGGGAAGCCGAGATCACGGACATGCACTGCTGTGTTTAATTGTTTAGATGAGATCTCACTAACACTTTTGCCTACCTGGCTTTGAACCACAGTCCTGATCTCTGCCTCCTACTAGATAGCTGGGATTTCAAGCGTATACCATCACACCAGTCTTCATCCACTGCGTTTAATGTGCTGTTCAATTCTTAAGAGTCGGGTACCTGTGGCTCACACCTAGACTCCTAGCTACTCAGAAGGCTGAGATCTGAGGATCGAGGTTTGACACTGGCCTGAGCAGGAAAGTCCATGAGACACATATCCAGTTAACCACCAGAAAACCGGAAGTGGATCTGTGGCTCGATGGTAGAGTGCAAGTTCTGAGCCCAGAGGCTCAGGGATAGTACCGAGGCCCTGAGTTCAAGCCCCGTGATTGACAAAGAAGGAAATGAAGCAGGCTGCCATTGGATGGCTTGTGCCAGCATTTGTGACTGCTCAGGAGGCTGAGACCTGGAAGATCACTGGGTGCAGCCAGCCTGGGCAAAAGACTGAAACCACAACGAAACAGCAAAATGCTGGGTTAGAGGCATGGCTCAAGTGGTTGCCATGAGCAAGAAAGCCATGTAATAACTGGAGGCCCTGGGTTCAACTCTCAGCACAGGTGTGTGTGCGTGTGTTTGCATTTCTGGGAGTCAGTGAAAACGTCCGCTGGGGCAGGCGTGTGACCCCCAGCTCTGCTGACCGGGGCCTTCCGGGTCTCAGGCCGCTGGGTCCAAGCCAGACCAGTGAGTGAATGAGACTCAAGGCTGGAGCCCCTCTATAACCACCAGTACGTGGAGTGGCCAAGAGAGTTTGTGGCTAGCTGGAGCACTGGCAGCCATTCTGTTACTGTGAGGAAAGGGCCGCTGGGGCTGGCCCCTGGGCCGTGATGAGCTCCCCCGAGCCTGGGCGGGCAGATGGCTCTGGTTAGACCTGCGTGGAGGGAGTTCTGAGGTGTGCCTCAGCCCGCGCACAGCGGGGAGCGTTTTCACACGGCGGAGGCTGGGGTGCAAGAGGCCGCCATTGTTGATCATAGCTTGGAGCACGCAGGTAAGGAGTAAGGCCTTGCTCTGTCCAGTCCGCTTTCCTGCGCTGGACACCGGCTTGCTGGCTGCAAGAGGCCGGGGCTCTGGGGCCCAACATGGAGCCGCCTTCACGGGAAGAGAGACCCAGGCAGGTGTGGGTGCGGGTGTGATGACCGGAGGCCAAGGCTGGTGTGGGTGTGAGTGCAGGTGTGATGACCACAGGCCCGGGTCAGTGTGGGTGTGAGTGCGGGTGTGATGACTGGAGGCCCAGGCCGGTGTGGGTATGAGTGCAGGTGTGATGACCGGAGGCCTGGGTCAGTGTGAGTGCAGGTGTGATGACCACAGGCCGGGTCAGTGTGAGTGCAGGTGTGATGACCACAGGCCGGGTCAGTGTGAGTGTGAGTGCAGGTGTGATGACCACAGGCCCGGGTCAGTGTGGGTGTGAGTGCAGGTGTGATGACCACAGGCCGGGTCAGTGTGAGTGCAGGTGTGATGACCACAGGCCCGGGTCAGTGTGAGTGCAGGTGTGATGACCACAGGCCCGGGTCAGTGTGAGTGCAGGTGTGATGACCACAGGCCCGGGTCAGTGTGAGTGCAGGTGTGATGACCACAGGCCCGGGTCAGTGTGAGTGCAGGTGTGATGACCACAGGCCCGGGTCAGTGTGAGTGCAGGTGTGATGACCACAGGCCCGGGTCAGTGTGAGTGCAGGTGTGATGACCACAGGACCGGGTCAGTGTGGGTGTGAGTGCAGGTGTGATGACCACAGGACCGGGTCAGTGTGGGTGTGAGTGCAGGTGTGATGACCACAGGCCCGGGTCAGTGTGGGTGTGAGTGCGGGTGTGATGACCACAGGACCGGGTCAGTGTGGGTGTGAGTGCAGGTGTGATGACCACAGGCCCGGGTGTGTGGGTGGAGGTGCCCCGTCCTCCCTGGGCCTGTCCCCCGTTGTCCGTTAGCACCTCCGTGGCTGGGGTTGAGCCCCCCCCCGCTGTGATGGCGGGCCCTCGTGTCTGCGGGCGCTGTGCACACCGGCTCTGGCGCTGGTGGCCGGGGCTGCGGGAGTCGCCCTTCCTACGGCAGCTGACGCAGGGAAGAAACCAAATGGGCTTACCATCACCATCGCCACCATCACCGCCCTGTCCAGTCCCGGGCCTTGCGCCCCGGACCCCAGGCCACAGGGCCACGAGACTTCCGGGCGTCGGCAGCTCTGCCGTGTGCAGACCGCCCTCAATTCCTGTACAAGTTCATAAGTGAGCACTTTCCTTTTAAAAAAGCAAGTGTGAGTGTGTAATTCAAGTGTTCCCAGACATTTCCCACGGCTCGGGAACAGCTGGAGCGCTAGGTGTGGAAACGCATGCTGTAATTCCAGCTACGGGGGAGGTGGAGATAGGAGGATCGCCTTTGAGTCCAGGCCAAAAAACAAAGGGGAGACCCCTCTACCCCGTCTCAACCAAAGAGGCAGGGTGCGGTGAGGCCCAAAGAGTGCTCAAGCTAAAGGTCACGATTCAAGTGATAGAATGCCTGACTACATGTCCCAAGTTCAAGTCCCAGTACTGCCAAGGAACAGCTCCATCCGAGGGCTGGGGCTGGCGCTCGGTGGAGCCGTGTCTGCGTCGAGCATGCGGGGCCTGGGCGTGAGCCCCGGCACGCGGATGTGGACGGAGCCTTTACAACTGTGATGAGCTCTTCCCAGATGCAGACGTGGGTTGGTGGCATGAAGGCGGGGGAGGGGTGGGAGAGGGCCCCCCACCCCCTGGCTTTGCTGGAGGGCTTTTCCCCAGGCAGGAAGTGCGTGGCTCCAGGTCTCCCCGCTGGGGGAGGAGGGCACTTCCGGGCTCACGGAAGAGGAAGTTGTGCTTTGTGTCCAGGCCCAGAGGGACGCAGCTGGGCCAGAGCTGCGCCTCCGAGTCCTCGGGGGTCTGACTCCGGCCCCCGGGGTGAGGGGTTGGGCCGGCCCGCCCGCTGCCCCAGCAGCCAGGACATCAGCCTTGCACATTGCCCAGTTCTTAGCCAGGCTAGTGATTCTGAGGATGGAGGTTCAAAGCCAGGCAGGAAAGTCCATGAGACTCTTACCTCCAGTTACCCAGCGTAAAGCTGGAACTGCAGCTGTGGCTCCAGCAGTAGAGCACCAGCCTTGAGCTGAAAAAGCTGAACATGCTAGGCCTTGAGTGCAAGCCCTAGCCCCCCCCCACACACACGCGCGCACACACACACACACACACACACACACACACACACGCCCCTCTCCACCTTGCTGGGTCACTAGCTCAGAGGCTTGGGGTGACAGGAAGACTTGCTGAGGGGCACTAGCCCCTCGGATTGGCCTCCAGCCGTGAGAGAGTGCAATAATGAAGTCAGCAGAGGCCGCAGGCAAGGATCAGGTCACCCTGCTTTATAATCTGCGGTTCTGTCTGCACATCCTCATCCGGGGGCAGACACATTATCTCCCAGGGTAGGGCTGGTAATTCTGTCCTTAAGTCCCTGGGGCTGCAGTATGCTTTCAAAAATGTTAATTATAGACCAGTCAATACCTGCTTGGAAAAGACTCAGACAACACAGGAATGCATATAGACAAGGCCTGGAGGGCTCTTTCCCGCCCTCCGCCCTCACTTCCTCTCCCGGGAAGTCCTGCCTGAGGTCTCTCCTCTAGTCTGTTTTCTGTGAATTCACAAATGCATACTGGTGCAAGCCCCAGCTACCTGTTCATTTGGGTGTACTTAACAGACTGTATAGGCTAGTTTCAAAAGTTATTATTTATTTATTTATTTGGCCAGTCCTGGGCCTTGGACTCAGGGCCTGAGCACTGTCCCTGGCTTCCTTTTTGCTCAAGGCTAGCACTCTGCCACTTGAGCCACAGAGCCACTTCTGGCCGTTTTCTGTATATGTGGTGCTGGGGAATCAAACCCAGGGCCTCATGTATACGAGGCAAGCTCTCTCGCCACTAGGCCATATCCCCAGCCCCCAAAAGTTATTTTTAAGTAAATAGATGAGGAGCTAGTATGTGCATTGTTGTGCAAGTCGGACTTTTTGAAGCTTGGTGTGTCTTGGGCCTGTGCCCATGTCAAGGCGACTTTGTTGATGTCATAGTTGAACAGGATTCCGGATTCCTCAGCACAGCTGGACTGGGACGGACCTAACCATCTATTAATGGATAGCCCTGTACCCCACTAGAAACCAAACAAAACAGCTGCTGCTGGCACATCTGCCGTTCTAGCTGCTGGGGCATCTGAGTAGAAGGACCGCCCTTCGGCCAGTCTAGGCGAGGTTCGGGGCCCTGCCTCCGCCCTCTTCCATACGTAAGGCTGGGCACGGGCGTTCAAGCTTTTTTTTTTTTTGGCCAGTCCTAGGCCGTGAACTCAGGGCCTGAGCACTGTCCCTGGCTTCTTTTTGCTCAAGGCTAGCACTCTGCCACTTGAGCCACAGCGCCACCTCTGGCCGTTTTCTGTATATGTGGTGCTGAGGAATCGAACCCAGGGCCTCATGTATACAAGGCAAGCTCTCTTGCTACTAGGCCATACTCCCAGCCCCATGGGCGTTCAAGCTTGTAATCCTCACTACCCAGAAGGCTGGGATCTAAGAGGTCAGTTCAGCCAGCCTGGGCAGACATGCAAGAGACTTGTCTCCAAAGAACCAGCAAAAAGCTGGACGTGGATCTGTGGCTCAAGTGGTAGAGCACCAGCCGTGAGCCCAAAAGCCAAGTGAGGTCAGGGCCCCTGTTGAAGCCCCAGTACTGATACTCACAAGAATAACGTACAAGCCTAGGTTTGATCCCTAACACGGGGTGGGGGGGAGGAGGTAAATAAGTCAGTTCATTATATTTTATTGTGGCAAAAACGTATATAAGACTTGCCTTTTTAAAGGTATGATTGAGCAATATCAGATACATCTGCCATGTGGTACATTCCTCACCACCGTCCTCTTGTGAGGTGAGAGCTTCGCCCGCCTCCAGATGGCATTGCAATTCGGGACCTCGCTGGCCACGCGGAGCTGCGGATCTTCTGGAGGGCCAGGACTCCCTTGCTTAAGGCTGCAGGGTGAGGAGCACACGTTTCTGCGCCTCCATCCCTGGACGGGGCGGGCCGGGCGTCTGGGATGCGCATGCTTGCCGTTCTTCTGGCTTCATAGGAGGGAGTGGGACGGGTGGGTCGCAGGCTGAGTTTCCTGGCGGGGTTCAGTCGCGTTGGGTTTTGTTGCGCTGGAATCTCGCTGTGTGGGGCATCCTGCCTCGGCCCGTGGCATGCTGGGATTGCAGGCCCCCCACTCCCAGGCCTGGCCTCCCCGCGGCTCTGGTGTGTCTTGCCCTCATGACTGAAGCCGGGGAGACCTTTCACTGTGTGTGCCAGTGTGTCCATCTTCACTGCAGAAACGTCTTCTAGAATTGGGTTCTGGAGGTTTGTAGAAGGAACAGAGGGTGGTCGTTTGATTAGGGAGCTGGTCGGTGGCCCGTTGTGTGTCCCTGCCACATTCTCTTCATTCCGTGGCCCCCTCGTCACTGTTGAGTGCTACCAGTGAGTGTGCATCGTCCGTTCCCTGTTACCTCGTGTGCACTGGGCCTGGGGCCTGAGCTCAGGGCCGGGGCACTGTCCTGGAGCTTTTTCGCTCAAGGCTGGCCCTCTATAACTTGAGCCACAGCTCTGCTTCCAGCTTTTTGCTGGTTAATTGGAGCTAATTGTCTCATGGACTTTCCTGCCCGGGCTGCCTTTGAAACTTGATCCCCAGCCTCGTGGGTAGCTAGGATTACAGGCGTGAGCCATGCCACGCTCTTACCTGTGTGTCCTTTGTCACTAAGTAGCCCAGGCTGGCTTCGAATCTGTGATCCTCCTGACTCATTTGGGAAAGATCAATGAACTGAGCATGCCTGTAACCCTAGCACTCAGGAAGCTGAGTCAGGAAGATCACAAGTTCAAGCCTAGCTTGGGCTACAGAATTCTGTAGCTCTTTTTCAAGTTTTACTCCTGAAAGCATCGCATGTCCATCTTTACGCACTGTATCTCATAAATTCTCCAGCATAGCCATTCGAGTTATCGTAGACTCTTTGCTAATCCCAGCCTGTGGGCGATGGGCTGCCCGTTCCGGTCCCTGCCTGTGAGTGTTGAGCACACACTGGATATAAGGGTGAGGCGCTTTGTTCTAGAAGGCGGTCAGTCAGTGACGAGTGGCCGTGACCGATGGCCCAGGGCTAGGATTGGCTAGCCCCACCTTCTTTCTGCTTTGTTCTTATCTTGGAAACGTAGTTCAAAAATGTGGCCCGGGCTGGGTTTTCACGGAACGCGGAGGGCTTCTGCCGAGCGCCTCGCGGGCCCAGCCCCGCCCCGCCCCCTCCTGCCCGGCGGCCCTGCTGTCCACACCGCGGCTGGGAGTACGTGTGCGCATTGCTCCACAGATCTGGTCTCCATCCCGGTCCCCTGGCCACCCGACGGGGCGGGGGGGTCGCCAGCCCCAACGGCAGCCCACGGAGAACCAACCCCATGTGGCTTTGGCATTCCAGAATCTTCAGGTCGTTGTGATATATTTTTTTGTTCTTTTTAAAAGTTGTGTCCTAAATGTGTAACGGTCAGAGGCCTGGGCGCCGTTCCGCAGCTTTTCTGCTCGACCCCGGTGTCCTGGTGCTCTACCCCCTGAGCCACAGCTCCATTTCTGACTTTTGGCTGGTTCATTGGAGATAAAGGTCTCATGGCCTTTCCTGCGTGGCCTGGCTTCGAACCACAATCCTGGGGTCTCAGCCTCCTAAGTTGCTGGGGTGACAGGCGTGAGCCCGCAGAGCCCAGCTGTGAACTTGCAATGCGTGTGGAGTAGCATCAGCCGCGCCGGAGACAAAGCAGCCACCCTGGCTTCTAGAACGGGGCCCTGCCTCCACCTCGCCCGCAGGGTCTGAGCTGGCCATCGCTCGCTTGGGGTTCCGCACAGAAAGTGAACTACTGGTGCACCGGAGGCCGCCCCGCCCCGCGCCCCGCTGCCCCCCTCCGCCCTCTTTGGGGTGCAGTGGCCTTTGCTGTTGGTGACAGGAGCGCGCGGAGATGGATCCGCTTGTCCACACGAGAGGTGCGTTTGTGTTTGGCCGGCACTTTCGGCGGTGTCGGCCCATGACGGGTTGAGCTGTTGTTTCAGGATGGGGGGGGGGCGGGCAATGAGTCTAACCTCTCCCTGCCGCTTTGAGGACATCCCCTCTCCCGCTGCCAGACCTGCCCTCTGGAAGGTTCCATTCCTCCCAGCCATGCCAACCGGGGGCCTGGATGGGAGCCTTTGGCCAAAGACTTGACTCTGTTATGTAACGGCCATGGAATTTCCTTGTGCCGGGGATTGAACTCACGCCTCAGGCTTGCTCTGCCACGGGGCCAGGCCGCAGTCCTTGTGCACTCAGTGTGTTTTCAGATGGGATAGTGTCTTCCCCACTGCACCCCCAGTGGCCCCCAGACTGCCGGGTGGCACACACTCGTGTCCACACCTGCCTCATCTTCCGGCACTCCTGCGCGTCCCCTAAGGTCTCAGGGCCCCAGGCTGGTTTGGCTTGTGCTCTGCGACTTGAACCAGGCCTCCTGCTCTGTTGGGGGTTTTGCTGGTTATTTTGGAGATGGAGTCTAGGGAACTGTTTTGCTCAGGCAGGCTTCGGACTAGCATCCTCTGGATCTCAACCTCCTGAGGTAGTTTTTGCGTGGAGTCTTGTGTTTCTTGCCTGGGCCAGCCCCGACCTTGGTTCCCCCCCGCCCCCAGGCCTCCCCGGAACAGAATGTGTGCTGCACACACAGTCTTTGCTGGCCCAAACGTGTAACACACCCATCTGCATCTCCTATGGAGATGGGGTCACAGGTCTTTTAGGTTTTTTTTGGTCAAGGTGTGGTCCAGAGGGTTGTGGTTACATGCATAAGGTAGTGAGCACATTTCTTGTCAAATGTGTTACTTCTTCCTTCACTGGTATAGCTTTTATTTATGGGCAGCCTGAAACCTTCTTTATTCCTCCCTTTTCCCTTTGGAAGATTGAAACCCTTTATTGGGATGAAGTTTTGGAAGATCTATCTAGATATGGTCCTATTTTTGAGTTTTCTGATAGGTGTTATTCTATGATATTGTATTCTCAGGCTCTAAACATCTCAACTTTATCACACTTTCTATTCCTTGGCTCTTTTGTGCAACAACCTATTTTTGTTTCATGGATGTAATATCGCTCTGGTCTCCAAAGATTCTTGCAGCTTCTGTTCGCTTTGTGCAATGTGGGCGTGAGGTTTCTGGCTTTGTTTTCAGTGTTGGTAATGGAACTCAGGGCCTGGGCAGACACTTGGTCACCGAGATTTCTATATTCGCACCCAGGCTGTATTTGTTGAATTTTGTGCCTCTTTTTTTTTTTTAACATTTCAGTTTTCCTCACATGTTTGTGTTTTAATTTTATACCCTTTTGTGTCTGGAAATTTGCCTTTCCTGGCCTGTAGATCCAGGTTCTGATGACAAGATCGCCTCTGTCCCCCTAGCTAAAGAGGACCGTGCGTAAGGGCAGGGCCGGGAGAGGTGGCCCGAGGGGGCCCGGCCGTCCACCCTAGCAGATTCCTTGCCAGTCAGGGCCTCACACGCCCCGTCATCAATGCTGTGGCCTGGGGCACACTGTCAGACTCGAGTCCAGGGCAGTCGAGGGGAGCTGCAGCTGCCTGGCTGGGGTCCCCCCAGCGCCCCATCTGTCTGTGCAGAGTTCCTCCAGAACTCAGAGCTACAGCGCACAAGCTGACTTCCACCGAGGGCCCTGCACATGCTCCATCTCACTTTAGCTTAGTCTTAGCGCTCTGTCAAACCAAACCCATCAGGCTTTCTGGCTTTCCTGAATCGCCAGAACCTTCGAATACAGCAGTGGGTGTTGTTGCTGTACACTCATGGACTTGCTCTGACTCGCGGCTCTTGGGATGTTCTAGCTGCTGTAGAAGCCTCACGGCCCTGCTCTTGCACTCACGGGCTGGAAGCTAGCTCGGTGCCATTTTGCAATAGCGCACCTTGTCTTGGTTGAAGGGTAAGGAGAAACCCTGCCAGCATCGGGATTTAAAACCAGAGAAGCTGAAAACAATTCCTCAGAATCACACTACTGAATTGGAAGAAAACCACCTTCTTCTATTTCCAGCTACCTGCCATTATAGAGAAGTGAGGAGATAAACAATTGAATATATAAATGAGTTGGGTGCTGGTGGCTCATGCCTGTCATAGCTACTCAAAAGGCTGAGCTCTGAGGATCATGGTTCAAAGCCAGCCCCGGGCAGGCTCTGTCTCCAGTTAACCAGTATAAAGTCAGAAGTGGAGCTGTGGCTCAAGTGGTAAAGTGCCAGCGTGAGTGAAGAAGCTGAGCGAGAGCAGGAAGCCCTGAGTTCAAGCCGTGCTACTGGCACAGAATCAAAAGACAAAAAAGTGTGAATGAGCTACTAAGCCAGTCACAACTCCTCTCCACACACCCGGGTGCACACACAATACAACAAAGTTTTATGTGCAACCCAGGGCGCGGCGTTCTATATGATTCAGAAAGAGTCATAGGAGTTTGTGCTAGGGAATAGGCGCTGGGTGGGGGTGGGGGAGCCAGGGCAGGGTGACAATGCATGCTGGGTAGGGAGGGGAGCCAGGGCAGCGTTACAATGCATGCTGGGTAGTGGTGGGAGCCAGGGCAGGGTTACAGTGCATGCTGGGTAGTGGTGGGAGCCAGGGCAGGGTTGCAATGCATGCTGGGTAGTGGTGGGAGCCAAGGCAGGGTTGCAATGCATGCTGGGTAGGGAGGGGAGCCAGGGCAGGGTTGCAATGCATGCTGGGTAGTGGTGGAAGCCAGGGCAGGGGTACAATGCATGCTGGGTAGTGGTGGGAGCCAGGGCAGGGTTGCAGTGCATGCTGGGTAGTGGTGGGAGCCAGGGCAGGGTGGCAATGCATGCTGGGTAGGGAGGGGAGCCAGGGCAGGGTTGCAATGCATGCTGGGTAGGGAGGGGAGCCAGGGCAGGGTTGCAATGCATGCTGGGTAGGGACGGGAGCCAGGGCAGGGTTGCAATGCATGCTGGGTAGGGAGGGGAGCCAGGGCAGGGTTGCAATGCATGCTGGGTGGTGGTGGGAGCCAAGGCAGGGTTGCAATGCATGCTGGTATGGAGGGCTTCTCTTTTTGTTTATACCAAGACTATCCTGAGGAAACTTTGTATCCACAAAAATAGTTGTTTTTTATGATGATATAATACGTAGAATGTTTAAGTATACAATTTAAGACAAACAAAATCCCGCCAAATCCCACCGAGGTGCTCAGATACCGAGGAGGACTGCTTGAGGAACGTCTGTGTGCTTCTGGAGCTGCCGCCGGGCCGGGGCGGGCAGCGGGAAGGCCGCAGCGAAGGCCTGGGGGCTGGGGGGGGGGGAGCTGACTCAGCAGCAACTTCATTTGGAAGCTAAAAAAAAAAAGCAGCTTCAAAAACAAAAACAAATCGCTGGCTGCCTGCCCCGACCGCCTACACAGCTGGCAATCCTGTCGGGGTCACCAGGCGCCGTGCCCGCTGCCCCAGGCCACCTGCACCGGGCCACGACCAGCCAGGCCACGAGCAAGGCTGGTGCCAGAGACAGTGGCCGTCTTGCTCCATTCCATTCTGCATACACAGAAGTCTCCTGCACCGAGTCAAACCCAGGGCCTCGCGAACGACCCGCCCCTTCCAGTCTCTTTTTTTTTTTTTTGTCAGTTGTGAGGCTTGAACTGGGAGCCTAGGTACCAGGCGCTGTCCCTGAGCTGTTTTGGTTTGCTTTGCTTTGCTTAAGGCTAGAGCTCTGCCACTTTGAGCCACAGCTCCATTTCTGGTGTTCTAGTGGTTCACTGGAGGGAAGCGTTTCGTGGACTTTTCTGCCTGGGCTGGGTTTGAACTGGGATCCTCAGATCTCAGCCTCCTGAGCAGCTAGGATGACAAGTGCGGGCTTCCTGTTCTTTTAGCCCTCAGCCTGGCCCCGGTGGCCCACACAGAGTCAGAGTGGCCACACAGACCTGGCAGGGGGCAAGTGCCCGACAGCTGGTTGCTGCTCACGTCAGGAGACTGTCTCCACGAATGCCGGCCACAGCGGTGCCACCTGACACGATTTTGAGGGACAGATGGGCCACCCTGCTCTCTGCCTGGCCAGGCCTTTGCCTACCTGCACTCAGAAAAGCAAAACACACTGGGTGGACCCTCAAAAAAAATTAGGGCTTGAAATGGCTCAGAAATGTCTGCAAAACAGTGGCTACCATGGTTTAAGGGAAAAAAAAAGTACAGGTTGGACTTTGATAGCTCCTGCCTGTAATCCCAGCTTCTCAGGAGGCTGAGATCTGAGGATCCCGGTTCAAAGCCAGCTGGGGCAGGAAAGTTCACAGACTCTCATCTCCAATTAACCATCAAAAAGCCCAAAGCGGAGGTATGGCTCAAGGGACAGAGCACCAGTTTTGAAAGAGAAAGCTCAGGGCATCGCCTGGACCCTGAGTTCAAACCTCCTCTCAGGCACATACACTTTGTACTTAGCTTTCTTTGGGATGGGGGACCACAGTGGGATTGAAGTGATGCCCTGGGCTTTGGGGCGCCTCTACCCCTCGAGCTGGCAGGAGGAATGGAGTGGCACGCTCTCCAGTCCTCTGAGGTCTGGCCACCTGGCTCTCGTAAACAGCAGGTGTATGATTAGAGGCTGCAGGCCCGGCCAGGCGGCGCCCAGCAAGCCCCGTCGTGCATCTGCCCGCGCAGGGGTGGGCGCCGCGCTCCGCCCCCCCCCCCCCCCGCCCGGGGTGGGAGCCCCGCCCCCTCCAGCCAGCCAGCTGCGGGACTGTGAGCCCCAGGCTGCTCAGCCAAGAGCCCCGATCAATCACAGAGCAGAAACACTGTGTACAAGGACGCCAGTTCATCCAAGAACACGAGGCCGGCCAAGAATGCAAAGTATACCAAGTCCAGCTTCCTGCCTGCTCTGCCCCGGGCGGCTCCGGGACGCCCCGGCCGGGAAGCCGCGGCTCATGCCGGCTGACACGAGCACGGGGCACGCCGCTAAGCGCCCACGACGGGAAGCGGACCCGAGTGGAAGGCGCGCTTCTGAAGGGATGCACTGGGAAGGCGGGCGGGCTCAGGCCGCGTCCTGGGCAGGAGCTTCGCGGCACAGACAGTCCTGAGCACGGTCCGCTCCGAGGCGATGACCAGTGCAGCTCAGACTCAGGGCCTGGCTGCTGCCCGCAGCTCTTTCACCCAAGGCTCACACGGGCGAGTCACAGCTGCCCTTCCGGCTTTTTGCTCGTTAATTAGAGATAAGACTGTCTTGGATGAGGGAGCAGATGACACTGTACGAGAGGAAATGCGCTTATTACCTGATGCACGCCAATGTCACCCCTCTGTAGAGCCCACTTCTAATAGCAAAAGGTAAATAACAAAAAAAGAGTCTCCTGGACTTTGCTGCCTGGGCTGGCTTGACTCTGGTGTGCTGATCTCAGCTAGGCGCAGCTAGGATGACAGACGTGAGCTGCTGGTGCCTGGCTGCAGCTGATTTGGGTTCCTCGCAGGTGTCCGCGCTCGCAGCAGGAGAGGCCCAGGGAGCCGGAAGCCCGGCCGGGAGCAGCCATCTTTGTGAGCAGGTGCTGAGCGAGCTCGGCCACCTTGCTGCCCTCCCCTCCCCTCCCCTCCCAGCCCCTTCCCACCCTGAAGCCCCAGCTGCCGCGGCTCTGCGTCGGCCCGGGACACACACACAGGTAGAGCAGATGAAAGCAGGGGGCTTGTTTCGACGTGCTGGACTCGGATTCCTAGTGGCTTAGGGAGGAGCTGCTAGAAGTTTGAGTGGGCAAGCACAAAGCAAGACAACAATTCTAACCCCTCACAACCATTCAAGCGCAGCAGACCAGGCTAAGCCAGATAGACAGGGGTGAACTTCCGGGGTTCTACTCTCCTTACCCAAATGAAAGCACCAAAATGGCCCCCCAAAGGTGAACGATTCACAGGCAGAGGGAGCGAGCAAAGGGGCCAGGGCATTTTGTCAGATGCCCTTGTTTTCTGCAAAGAAAACAAGTCCCCAAGTGCATTTTAGTTTGACCAAAACTTTATTGTTGTTGTTGCTGTTATTTTTAACGATGAGACTACCGCAAAGCTTTAGGACGGTTCAGAAACAAATGCTTTCCCTTCCTGTGACCCATTGTAGATGGAAAAAAATAAAGTAAAGCGAGGCGGCGCAGGGCTGTGGGTCTCTGGAGCCTTAGGAAAACACTGAATTCTCAGCATTCCTTCTTGCCGAGGGCCGCAGCCAAGTGACCCCCCCAGGAGGGCCCCGCACGAGCGTCCATTCTCTCTCCCCGCGTCCCACAGTCTCATTAGCTTGCCGTGCACTGGTGGCTCACACTTGCCATCCTAGCCACTCAGGAGGCTGAGATCTGAGGATCCCAGTTCGAAGCCAGCCTGGGCTGAAAAGTCCCTGTGAGACTCTTATCGGCAATTAACCAGCAGAAAACAGAAATGGTGCTGTGGTTCAAGTGGTAGAGTGCTAGCATTGAGCAAAAAACCCTGAGGGGCAGCGTCCAGGCCCAATCTCAAGCCAGATGACCAGAAAAAAAGAAAAGTTTCTTTAGCTTCTTTTCTTTTTAAACAATGCCTAAATTAATTTCTAAGTTACTGGCCAGGCCTTGCTCTTGCTTGGCTTCTGGCTCACAGCTGGCCTTCGACCACTTGAACCTTACCTCTTACAGAGAATTTTGCTGATTAATTAGATGTGCTCTAGCAGACTTTGCTGACTGAGCTAGCTTTGAGTGCTAATCCTCTGAATCTCCGCTTTCTGAGTAGCTAGGATTCCAGGCCTCAACTACTGGGCCTGGCCCAAAGTTCATTTTGATAGTAGCTTTTTCTAAATAAGTGACTATACATTTCTTGGTTTGGGTAGTTATGTAAGATGCTATCATTGGAGAAATGTGGGTGATGAAATTAAGAACCAAATTAAGATCTAGTTTAACATGTGTTTTGGTTCTCGGGTGGAGGTGTAGCTCAGGGATAGCATGCCCGCAGTTTTCTCTGGCATCGCCACCACCACCTCCGAAGAGACACACGTTTATTCCCGAAGCAGCAGACCTACAGAGGTGGCTTCCTTGGTTTCTAGTTACTTCCTTTGTGGTGCCGGGGAAGAAACATCCTCTTGAGGCTGGCTCCTCTTTCCCACAACATAGTCAAGACAAACCTTGAGGCCAGGAATGGTGGTCCCCGCCTGTAATCCCAGCACTTAGGAGGCTGATCATGAATGACTTCGATGGCCGCCTGCTACATAGTGAAATTCGAAATACATATTGGTCAGTCCCCTGGCCCTGGCTCCCATTAGTATGTTTTTGCACAGTAGGCCTCTGTAGTGAGACTGGTCCTGTGGCCGCGTGTGCCCTCTGGCTCGCACGGCGCCTCCCTCCAGTGGCTGCTGGAAAAGGCCATCCGGTCTCGCAGCCGGTCGCAATGACGGTGAGGTTTCTTTATGGCGAGGTCTTTGTTACCTCCTGACTGCCGTCCCCTGAGGCAGGTGCCCTGGGTCACCTCTCTGTCAATACCACAGTGTGCTGCTTCGCAGCCCGTCAGGGCGACCAGCTGGCGCCCTGGCCTGGCCCTCACCCAGGCCGCGTCATCTAGAGTGCGGAAACGGTGCTTCAGGGCTGGTGTGTGGCCGCCAAAGCGCCTTCCCTCCCGCACAGAGAGCTCAGAGCAGCTCAGCCCTAGTGGCAGAACTGTGACAGAGGCTGTCCACCCGGGTGTGGGCCCAGCCCACCACCATGGTGTCCGGGCGTCACACACAAACACCAGAGTCCAGTCCACTTCCTTAACTGTTACTGTAACCGCTACTCAGGAGGCTGAGCTCCGAGACTGTGGTTCAAAGCCAGCCTGAGCAGGAAGTCTGTGAGAGACTGATCTCCAGAAAACCAGGAGTGGCACTGTGGCGCAAAGTGGCAGAGCACTAACCTTAAGCAAAAAGAGCTCAGGGACAGCTCCCAGGCCCTGAGTTCAAGCCCTGCAAATGACCAAAACAGCAACAACAAAAACCCAGCTGCTCAGTTGCATAATATTCAAGGTCGCTCAGATGACCACTTCAAAAATGACAGTAAGCTCCCTTGTGCATTAGAGGTCAGCGAATCTTACTAGGGCTCAAATGTGATACAGCTACCCAGGGTCAAAAAGACACTTAGAAGAGTTTAGGCAAGAAACAGTATTAAAGGTGTCATAAATAAGTATTATAACTTTATTAAAATGAAAAGACAGCATTCAAAATAATGCAACAAAATGAATAAAATCCTTTGTCCAATACTGTACACATAATGCAGAAATCAGTGCATTTTTCTAAAGCATGTTTAAACCTTCATTTAGTTCATACTAAAATATAGTAAGCTTTAAATAGCTCAAATAACCTCATTCAGCAGTTTCAACTGTAAACAGCGGGGGGAGCACGGCGGCCCAGCCCCACGTCTGGGAGCAAGCACCTTCCGCGGCTGCGCTCGCCTCCCTGGGGGTGGGGTGGCGGCGGGACGGAGGCGGGGCGGGCGAGCGGCTGCTCGGTGGAGAGGTGGAGGCAGTGGCTGGAGGTTTCAAAGCGGGAAGATGCTGAAGTGGCCTCTGGCATTAAGACGTGCTGTGCTATTGGTCAGAAGTGTTTTACTTAAAAAGCAAACCATCTCCAGGAAATACTGAATCGGAACCAGCAACACAAGTCCAGCTTGTGTCGTACTTGTTTATTAACAGTCTAAAAAACAACAACAAACACAACACACACCCCCACTCGGCATCTCTCAAGCACACGGCTACTGCTCTGGGACGCCCCACCCTGGCGGTCGGCGAGCCCGGGCGGCCCCCGCGGCCTCCGGCCACCCCTGCGGCCAGGCGCTGGCGGGAGCAGGCAGGAGCCCAAGGAAGGAGAAATGACTCGCCCTCTCACGGTCAACCTGTGAGACATGGCCAGGCGGTAACGCAGTTGCCCAAGAAGTTACCCTTCCCTCCATATGAAGAGCCCTCGAGCTGGCTTAGGCCACGGATGGCACGAGGGGTCCGGGTGGGGACCGGCCGTGGAACCCGTGGCCTGCCCTGATCCAGAAGACCACTGGCAAAAACAAAGGAAACAAACTACCATGGGCCTACAGGCCAGAAGTCTTCAAACGTACTAAGTGAAAAGTAATTTTGTTAGGATTTTGATCTAAACAATACTGTTTTTCTTCCTCCATTTGCTCAATTTTCAGCCTATCCGGAGTTCTCCCAGCTGAGTTTTCATTATTGGGAATATATATTACTCCAAGACAGTGGCTAATGGGTTAACCTGCAGCTATGGTGTACGGTTATACCCGTTTATGCACAGGTGTGTAATGTAGGCATATACCCCCCCCCCAGTATCACATCTTTAAATTATAGACTTGAATAGACATTTCTCTAACACTAACATCAGGGAAGACGGGATGACTGGCTAACAGCACCGCACAATCGCTCCTCGCCTTCCTTGGTGGGAGTTCCGCCACTTCATCCTGCGGCCTCAGCCACGCCCGGGTGACCGCTGCCCCTCCACCCGCGCTAGGGCGACACCACATAGGACAAGTGTTTGCGCTTCCCGTGGCCACCGGGCTCGGCCTTGGCCCTGGCGTCGGGCTTCTCGCCGCAGGCGGGGGTGGCGGGCCTGCTCTCCTCCGCCTCCCTGAAGAACTTCTCGTACCTGTCCAGGTAGGGCGGCCGCTCGGGCAGGAGGTAATAGTGCGTGGAGCTGACCTTGCGCCCGTTCTCGATGATGGGCAGGATGCAGGGCGCCTTGTGGGCGGCGCCCTCGCTGTTCTGTCTCTGCAGGGCTTTGCTGCTGACGTACTTGGGGTCCGGGGCGAAGCTCTGGGTGGGGGGCATGACGCCGTTGAGGTAAGACGGGAGGCTCTTGGGGCTCGGGGTGCGGGAGTTGCTGCGGGACAGGGGCTCTCGGGGCGGGACCTTGGGGGGCCGGTCCTCGTCGCTGTAGGCGCTGCAGGTCACCTCCGCCGACCACCGCCGGTAGTCGGGCTTGGCGGGCCTCGGGGGGATGGGCACCCTCGGGGGCACCTCGGGCTTGTCGTCGTCCGAGTTGGGCGAGGCGCGGTGCGCATAGCCGGACACGCGGATGGTCGGCTTGTGGAAGGACCCGGCCGGCCCGGAGTGAGACCTCCGCAGGCGGCGGTGGGCCTGCGGCGGCGGTGCGGGGTCGGGGCTGGGCGCCCCGCCGAAGGGGCTGGGCGCCCCGCCGAAGGGGCTGAGGGGGTCGAGCGGGTCGGCGGCGCGCAGGTCCGCGGCCGAGGTGGCCGGGGTGTCCAGGTAGGCGTAGTTGATCTGGCCGCAGCCCCGGAAGCTGCGGCGGCCCGGGAGGTCGGCCTGGAGGAGCGCGCCGCGCTCGCCCTCCAGCAGCAAGTCCGTGTCGGAGCTGGTGAGGAACTCCACCTCGCAGTCGGCCGCGTCCACGCAGGGGTCCTCCGGGACCGGCAGCGGCGGCAGCGGCCGCGAGCCGCGCTCGCCCACTGGGGCGCAGGCCGAGAACGCGGGGCCCGGGCCGGCGCGGAGCGGCGTGAGCGGAGGCGCGGGCGCGCAGACCCCGCTCACCGAGAGCTTCTGGAAGCCGCACACCACCGCGTCCTCCTCCCGCAGCCCCAGGCCCTCGCCCGGGGCCAGCAGGAAGGGCTGCAGGCCGGACCTGGGCGCCGGAGCCGAGGGCGCGCCGTGCCCTAGAGGGTCAGAGCGAGGAGGACCGTGAGGAGGGGGGCCGGGGGCGCGCAGCCCCGCCGCCCCTCCAGCTCCCCACCCAAGCTGGGGGGCGGGCCCACGTGCTGTCACCCCGAAACACCCAAGCAGCCACCACGGGTGTAATTAGAGCTACGAGTGGCAAGGGCACGTGATCTGGTTCAAAGAACAAATTATCTCCTGCGTCTGGCTGGGACGTGTGCGCGGCACACACCCACGCATCTCAGGCCGTGCTGTGACGTGTGCAAAAGTCACCCGAGATGAGCAGCACGTAATTGACGGGAGTGCCGCGCTGCTCCAGCCTTGCCATGTAGGACATGCAATGACACGGGGCGCCCTGGGCAGGAGGTGAGACAGGGCTGCAGGGCCAGTGCACCCCAACACCGGGGGGATGGAGCCGCTGCCGCAGGCATGCCAGCGAAGCAGCTCTCCACAAGAACCCACGTAACCTAACACGTTCACACGGAGAGCGCGCGCACACACACACACACACACACACACACACACACACCACTGCCTTCTGAGCTTTAATCCCACCAGCTGCTCCCACTCAGGCAGTCCATGCTACAGACACTGGTGGGAGATGGTGTCCACGTTTCTAGAAGTTCGCTTCCCCCAGGTCAGAACTAGCTAACTGTTCATGTTCAGATTACACTTCCGCAAGTGGCTCGTTCTCTTTGGGAACCAGTGAGTGACTGGAGGGAAGGGAGTGCAGTTCCCACTGTGAGGAAAGCTCAGTTAGCTTCAGGGCCTGCTGCCGCTAGGGGTCAGCCTGTTGTTGGAATTGGCTCTGGCTTCCCATTTCAAGCTGAGCAGGAGGACAAGGCAAAGCCAACCCCACGGCCCGGGGCTAGCTTCCCCAAGTACATACCCATGGCGGCGAGGCGCTCCTGAGCAGGAGGGTTCAGACTGTAGGCCATGGTGATTGGATCGATACTTAGAAAGTTACTGAAAGCAGAGAACACCCTGGTCACCCTCAAGCCGGGCCCTCGCGCTGCCCCGCGCGGCCGACACAGCGCTGCCCGCTCCCACTTACTCTTCAAGCTCCGGGCGGCTGCCCCAGCAGCTCTTCATGCTCCCCAGGGCCTGGCCATTATGCAGAAATCCGGTTTTTAATGGGACCCGCATCTCCTGAGCGGCAACTCCTGCTGCTGACATTGTGCCTCGCCAAGGGATGTCTCCGAATTTGTGAAGCCCAAGGGTTTTAAGTCAACCAGTAGCTTTCATTCCCTGGAGGATGAAGAAGAGAGAACGGTGTCTTCGGGATGGTCTGGATGGGGGTGGCAGCGGCGGCTGGTGGGGCTGGGAACGGCAAGCAAACGTTCCGCTGGAGACTTCTGCTCAATTCTCACTTCTGGGCACTCAAACCATTGAAGAAAAAAAAAAGCTACCAATCCCAAACCTTGAGATATCTAACTCCACAGCCTCAGGGCCGCACAAGTCACACTGGCCTTCGAAACACCTCCTCTCGCACACTAGACACACCTCAGGCATGGCTGAGTAGGAAACACTTGTGAATCTTGCTCATTTTTCCCAAACTAAACAAGTCATTTCATGCCAGTGAGACTGTCTCAAAAAACACGTCATTTCAGAAAGCATCGCATTTCCTACTGCACAACTGTTGTTCACCGATGCCTCATGAAGAGCCTACAGCGCCCTGCCCACCGCCCTGCAGCCCCTTTGGATTCTCTTTCACATCCGGCCACAGAACGCATATTCTCTAGTTATTGCTTGTCCGAGGAAGGAATATTTATATATTGAAGATGCTAGCATCCATTTATCCTGTAAAAATCAAGTGTGCGAGGTCGAGCAGGGGCCTGGACCGTGTTCTTCCTTTCAAAGCCAAACTCAAAGTGCCTTCTTCACGTTCCCTCCGTGCAGTGCCCTGTAAGTCATGTCTTGCTCTCCAGTAAGGTGGGGTACATGTCTCTTAAAACTGGTGGCTCCTCAATGTGGGGGAGCCCTCCCTCGTCACATGTCCCAGCTCTGGGGGGGGGGGGGGCCTGAAAGCTCTTTTAGAAAAGTTGACTTTCAAGCCATAGACACATGGGTGTTCAGATACTTGGCATGTGCTTCCACTAACCATGAACCCTGCACACAGGGCACGACTTGCCAGTCTGTGTAACGCTGAGCTCCTTCAGGGGTGTGTACACTACCATACTGTCTCAGTAAATACACATGCACATCTACCAAGTGCTATACCCTCCCACCCCCCAAAACTAGGACACACTTCCTGGAGATGGAAAGCACACAGGATTTTTGTTGTGGGGCTTGAACTCAAGGCCTGGGCACTGTACCTGAGCTTTTTTATTAAGGCTGTTACTGTTACTACTTGAGCCAAAGCTCCACTTCAGGTTTCCTGGTGATTTGTTGTAGGTAAGAGTCTCATGGACGTTCCTGCCCAGGCTGGCTTTGAACAGCGATCCTCAGATCTCAGACTCCTGAGTAGCTTGGATAACAAGTGTGAGCTACCAGTGCCTGAAGCACATAGGATTTTTTAAAAACCATTTCTGAACAACTTAAAATCCATTATTTACCTACAAATTCAGTAGCCTCTTACTGGACAGTGAGCTCTGCAGAAAAGGCAGTGCCCTCAGAAGTAAAGGTTTGGGCGCCCACTTCCTGTCGTGGACACCAGTATGAATGGAGGGCAGTCAGTACATAAGGCATGGTTTTAGGTCAGTTCCTTTGGCAGGACTTGCTCGGGTTTTGAACTCGGGGCTCCTCACTAGGCAGGAGCCCTACCCCGGAGCCATGTTTCCAGCCCAGAAAGCATGCTGTTTTAAAAGCATACTATTTTAAAAGCATACTTTTTTCAAGTTATTATTATTAGTAATAATAATGCAGGGTTTATTTGGTCTTCCCTATATTAAAAAGCAAGTGGGGATGGTAAGGTGATAGGGTTTGTTAATTTTAGTGTCAGCTGAGGGACCCAAGCCCAGCCCCAGTGCCAAACCTGCGCCTCCCCTTCCTTCTGAGCTACTGTGTGAAGTGAGGCAGATTCCACGCACAAGCGCGGGCACACACACTCACAGTACTATTTCAAGTCATCAAGAATTATTTTTTATTAACTCCGCTTGTTAAAGATATTTGATAAAGAAAATAATCTGTCTTTTAAAAATCTTCAATTACTGGAAGGTCTTTTGAGGACCAGTTTTCACGAAATGAAGCCAATATGTTATGTACTATCAAGTAAAGCCCTAAAGAATTTAGAAAGCAATTAACAAGCTGGCTGGCCAGCCTCTTGCTGTGTACTCAGCCCAGCAGTTTACTGTGCCTCTTCTAAGTGCCCCACAAGCACTGGCAGGATGCTAGGGAAAGGAAAATGAAAGGCAAGATAGGAAGAATATGGTATTTAAGTAGTTTGAAAGCACACGTTTGAAGATTGTTCATCCAGATTACAGGAAAATGCTGTGGGGGGGGGAGGGAGGGGGTTGTGGAGGCCCAGCCCCCACCTGCCGGCCAGCCAGCAAGTACTACTAGTAATTACTGTATCAGCCTCCCCCGCCATCCTAGCTCTCAGCAGGGTGATTGTGTAACCAGAGCCTCTGTGGGGCCTGCCCCGCCATTCTAAACTCCCATTCCAATGCTCACTTTAAAATTATTTATATGTTCTAGAAAAAGTTAGTTTTATTCATTGTTTCAATCACCTACTTGTTAGCTTTCCTAAGGGGGGAAAAAATTCTTTTAGTATAAAAAGAATTGTGTTCACTAAGCCAGCTCACTTCTGCCCACAATAGTGTCTTTGTGTATTCATGGAAGGTGACCTTCCTCCAGATTTCAATGGGGAATTGTGAATGGGCTGTGTTATGAAACTGTCCCAACTTCCTACTTGCTTGTGCGGGAGGAGAGAGGACGACAGAAATGACCATGCTTTCTTCTTTTGGAAAATAATTCAAAATGTTCACGACACAGGGCTGGAAGAACTAAAACCGAGGTTAGGAAATCACGTCTCTAAAAATCGGAATTCAGCCTGCCCCCCCCCCCCTTGTGCGGGAGGGCAGTCGATCTGGCCAGCCTCAAGTTACTCAGCTGGACTGTTTATACATTTTACCTAGGTCCTTGTAACTGTAGTTCTACTTTACAGTTACACAAAGTGCCTAAGAAAAATCAGTATTCCCCAAAATGCAAGATGGCATTCTGCTATGAAACGTGAGGACGGAAGGCGATGGGACCCCACTGCTTGGGGCGCGGTTTAGACCCCGGCGCAGACAGCCCCGGGCTGGGCGGCCGCCCTGTCTCCCAGCAGGTCAAAGGCGCAGTTCAGCACCAATCTTGCAAACCCTATTTTTTTGTTTATGTGACTTTTTTAAGTTCAAGGGGGGAACACAACCTGCAACATCTGGGGTGTTTCTGGGGAGCCTTGGAGCCCAGCCCACTCCTGTGGCTTCAGCTCCACACACAGCTCCTGAGGGGCCGCCGACCGCAGGCTGGCTGCAGCTGCAGCTCTGCGCGTCCTCCTGTCTGCGGGTCATCTCTGCACTTGGACCGCCCCGGCATCCCACGCGCCTCCCTGCGCTCACGGTGCCCCTCCAGCTCCAGCACCAGGAAGATCACACTCTCCAGCCTCGACTTTCAGCCTGCGTGAAGGCCAACTGACGTCCTCTCCGCTGCCCGCTCCACGCTCTGTCCACACTCTTCCTCCACTGTCTGTCCCCCCAGTCACTGGTTCCCATCTCTCATGGGTCTGGTAGGAACCATGCAACATCCCTTAACTGCACCCAATGCAAAGGCTCTGAGAGAAGCGCTGCTCGCCTGGTGCATTACACACCACAGCTCTGCCTTCCCGAGCCCACCTCCGCAGCCCAGCCCAGCTTCTCTGTGCCTCCTCTTCTGAGGAGCCAGAGCAGCGCTGTCTGGTCCTGGGCTACTCTGGCCTGTGCCCGGTTCCCACTCCACCTGCAAATCTTCTGGAATGGGATGGGGTCACTGTGCAGCAGTTACTGCTAATCATCTCAATGGATACCAAGAAAATACTCACCTCATTTTTAAAACTAAATTTGGGGGTGATGAGTGCCCAATAATGACGAAACAACCTAGGACATCTGAATTTATTCCTAAAGTACAAAGTGCAGAGTTTTCAGGCTGAGTAAAAGAAATTAAGCTTCCATAGTTAAGAGCAAAATGTTCCCAACTGGCTCCTGTAACTGTGTACAATTAGGAGAGTATCTTTTTGGAGGAGGGGTTTGAACTCAGTGGACCAAGTGCTAAGGGTGCTTTCTGAAACAATGACGTTAACCTTTTCTTTCACATTATTCCTTTTGAACTAGAATGTACCTACTATGTTTCTACTCCTAAATTTAAAGCTATTCTTCCTCTCAAAAAAGAAAAAGGTTACACCAAAAGCAAACTGTACCCCTTTCTTAAGGTAAGTCTTACACCTTGGTTTAGAAGTCTCTGAAACTATTCAGTCTTTCTCACTGGCACATACACACTGGCCTACCTTAAGGCAGTAACCTAGATATGCTTACCTGGCCACAGATCTCATGAATAAATCTCAGGAGCAATCCACAGAGGGGGAGGGGCGCATTTTTGTCCTACAACTCACCCAGCTCTGCCCAGTGCTTCCTTATTTAAGAGTGTGATGTAACTTCCTTCTTTCAATCTGGTTTTAGAACCTGATTTCTGTTTATTCAGAGTGATAAATGGTCTTTTCAGCCACGTTTAACAATTGTCTACATAGCTCCTTCCATGACCACGGAAGATGTAAATTCATACAAAGGAACTGCCTGGAAACATGACACATGACACCATTTTAGATCCTCCTAAGTATACACGGCCAGTCCTGGGGCTTGAACTCAGGGCCTGGGCACTGTCCCTGAGCTTCTTTTGCTCAAGGTTAGCACTCTACTCTTGAGCCAGAGCTCTACTTTTGGCTTTTTGCTTGTTAATTGGAGAGAAGAGTCTCATGGACCTTCCTGCCTAGGCTGGCTTCAAACGGTGAACCTCAGATCTCAGCCTTCTTGAGTAGTGACCTTAAGTGTCACCTTTGATAAAAATGGGAAAGCCCTCACTAATTTTATTGTGATAGTCTAAAAGACTATAACCAGATTATTTGACACATTAAACATTCTTCTTTGCCATTAATCTTACTAATACTCTGGAAAAATGTTCTGATATGACATTCATTGGCATATTCAGTAATTATGATGCTTACAAAGAAGGATCTAAAATCATGGAATGTCATGTTCTAGTCCGTTTCTCTCTATAAACTTTGCAAAAGGACAATTTGCACAGATTTCTCAAAAACCAAGTTCCCAATTCATACATCATTCAATGAGGCAAAATATCCTTCACTGTATCACGGAGAGAGATACCTTTAAGTTAAATGCAAAGATGCTTTATTAAAGTGCTCATCCATGAATTCAAGCAAAACTCAGGGGTTTCAATGGATATTAAATTGAAGACTAGTAAGGTAAAAAGTGACACCTGCACCTGTGTATGCGTCACACTCTTTAGAAACCCCTCAAATACACCAACACGGAACAAACGCCCATCTGTAGCTGGTGAGGAAAATTAGCTTCGGATTGTCAAAATGAAATGACAGGGGCTGGGTAAAGATTTAGCACAGTTGAAGAGCACTTCCTGGCAAGTACAAGGCCTTGAACTTGGTCCTCAGCTCTGAGTAGGAAAAAAAAAGCCAAAATGAAATGATATCACTTTATCAATAATTTGGAAACCTTTCAGCTAAGAATTGTAAGAACCAACAAGCTAAGAAAACCCCCACTCCCTCAAGTACAATAATCAATTATCTTTTGATTCACCTAGTCCCACATGATTTTAGTGTTGTACAGAATACAAGTAGGGCAGCAGGAATGAATTCTTCTGTCAGCTGTACTTTTCCAACAGAACACAGCTGCATGTACACATGTACACATACATACGTAAAATGGCTAAAATGTCAGATAGTATATATGTAAATATACACACTTGTATTTCATATGTGTGCATATATACACATGCCTAATATATATATACATTACTATACAGACACAGGATGGAAAAATTCACTCCTTTCTGACATACACACATAATAGACTCTGAAAGATCTATGAATTCTGTTGTAATAACAATGAGTACAATGGTATAATGATGGGAAGTGAGTCTTTTAAGCTTTGAATTTAATAAGCATTTAAGTCTCTCAATGGTCAACTCTGGATTGCTACAATTAATATGTAATGATTAATAACAGCCAGCACCCATTGGCCACCAGTGAGCACCAGTTGCTGCTCTCAGTGCCTCCTGGGTACTGATCTACCTCACCCTCTAGGCAAGGACTTACACCACTGCCTCTCTTAGCAGCTCTCAGGCTTTTCAACTGGTGGGATAAGAATAAGCTAGTATACAACCTGCTGTCTAGGATATACTTACATACACTATTTTGGGTAACAGCTTTTAAGTAACTTGTAGCCTATGAAAGTTGATTTTATTTCAACTTGCTCAAATTTTCCAATTAATAATTGTACAGTTGACCTGTGTATCTAAAATGGATGGGCTGAGGTATCAATCTGACCTTTGATGACCACTGTCAACACACCACCACCTTGACACCATTCCCCTGCCACTGGTAGAGTCTTGTCTTCACTTGTCCTTGAGATTTTTGCTCAAGGCCAGCAATCTATCACTTGAGCCACAGCTCCACTTCAGGCTTTTTTTGCTGGCTAACTGGAGATAAGAGTTTCATGGACTTTCTTGCCCTGACTGGCTTCAAACTTCAATGCTCAGATCTCTCAGCTTTCTGAGTAAGCAAGGATTATAGGTGTAAGCCACTGGTGCACCAGTCTCACAGCATGGGTTCCAATGACAGCATTATAACCCAGCTCTCTTAAAAGACCTGGAACACCTTACATTTGGAAAGCACACTACAAACTACCACATCATCCCACCCAATCCCCACACCACTGCTCTGGGAAGAGGCAGGAATTATAGTCTCCATCTTGCAAATGAGGAAGTCTGGCCAGGGCTCTTCTGCCCATCTCTCTGCCAGCATCCTCCCCACTGCACTCTCTCTTATGTGCTCATTTGAGGAAACAACCTTCATTCTCCTCTCACATTCTTGCTAATAATGGAGAAAGCAAAGCAAAGGGAGGTTGAGTGAGAGTCTTGAAACCTAAGCCAGCCAACTGCAGAGACCAGGGTTCGGCTTGGATTGAGAGTGCAAGATGAATTCTTTTCACAGATAAGGTGCTTGCTCTGGACTAGAACTTATGCTAGGTGAAAGAGAGACCTGGCTGATGTCTGATGATGGATATTTGCACCCCACAAGGATGTGAGATGATGAATAAGTCAGCAGACAATTTTGGACATTTCAGACCGTGGTAACTTCCAAGGCAACAGCAGGGCACCGTGTTGGGATAAGGATGCAAAGGAGGGCATGCTCACAGGTGGTTAAAGGTCACGGGGTGGGTGACTCTCAAATGTATTTCTACAGGATGAAAAAGGCAGTCCTGAGAAGAATGAGAGAACCTTCCATATCCACCGGACAGTACAGACATTACTACGGATTCTGAGCCCAATCTGTAACCAGGCAAGTTTCTTATCTGTAGGCTATCAATGGAGGCTTTTGGACAATGCCTTTTCATCCACACCATCCTACTATGTCCTGGTTGAAAGGACACGAATGAATGTAGCCCAAATACATACACACACACACACACACACACACACACACACACACACTATGTATATATCCACTATATATACATCTCCACTAACATATATATATCTCCACTATATATATGTGTGTGTGTATATATATATACATATATACATATATCTACTGAGGCCTAGAAGACAGATTTTTTAGTAATATTGCCAAATTAGGGTATAAACTTGCCTACAATAGCAATGAAGACTCCACATCTCACAATCTTTATTCCTCTCACCTTTTGAAATTGGAAGCCCATGGTAACCTTTCTCAACCTTCATACAAACCCTCTGTTAAGCTGAACTTAGGTTTAGGACCCTGAAACTCCCCTGCACTATCTGCCCATACAAGGCATGTGTTTATCCTGTGCAAATAATACCAGAATACCACAACTGGGCTGTGTTTACCTAGTGAGTTGGTTATTCATTAGCTTTTATAAAGCCTGGCCAAACACCTGCAAAGGATGCGAAAGGGTGTTCTGATGATGAGGTACCGATCCACCATCCATATTTATTTAGATGAGATTAAGGGCCAAGTTGCTGCTCTGGTAGAAGGAGCCAATGACATTCAAAGTCCTGGAATTACCCCGGGCACCACCTTCCCCTCCTCTGCACACCTTTCTAAAGCAACTTGATGGTATGTTGACAATCAGGTCAGTTTCAAGCATGTTAGACTGTACCTGTAATTTAGGCAACTGGCTTTTAAAAGCTACCATTAGTATGAGCAGAAAGGAAGTATTATCTAGTTCAACTTCTGAGAAGCAGTAATGACAAGTTATTTTCATACAAAACTCAAGACTGTAACATAATTAAATCTCACAAAAGGGTGACCAGCATCTATTGTGAACTTTAAAGTAGAAAAAAATAGTAGTAAAGAAAGCAGGAGAAACAATGTGTTGCCTGCCAAAAATGTGAATAATTTCGGCATTTCATAACAGCCATAAAAATGCCCACAGATTTGCTTATCAGTGACTGATCCAATCCTGCTGAGCCTTAAAATGTAGAACATGCTTTCATGCATTTATTTATCAACACGAACTGTGTGCTGGCTGCAGAAGATAAAAGCTGAACATGGCCCAGTTCCTGCCCTTAAGGAGTTTCCCATCTAATATATCTGCCAGGTTCTACACTGTTGGCTCAAGGTTTCTATCACCCACTAGCAAGTGCTCACTAGAACATCCAGGTAAATACACCTCTGCAGGAAGGAGGGAAGGATGGTGCCTGAAGGAAGCCTCGGTGAATTTCTCTTCACTCTTCTAGAAAGGTAGGGGAGGATGACATACAATCAACCACAGTCAGCACCTTCTTCTTTTACCTTAATTTTTGCTGACAGAGGGACCTAGATTACCTTTGGTCTCTGTTTAAACAAAATGTCTCTTAAAATGGTATAATTACGTAAGTCCTGCTTCTTTTTTTTTTTTTTTAATGCAGGTCTAGGTACAGGCAGTTTACATGTTTTAGTCTACAATAAAAGTCTACCTACTACATCCTTACAGGTTTATAGCAGCTTAAAACTTTGCAGAACACTTGTTCTCCAGAAGGCAAAAAAAAAAAAAAAAAAGCAATTTATACCTCACCTTTCTTCACCCCTGACAGTTGCCTAGAAACCAGTCCTGCCCTACCTGTGGTGCAGGTGTACCGCCAGTCACCAACACATCTCTTTTAAAGCTACAGTCTCTATTCTGACTGCACTTAAGTTTATGACTAACAATCTATTCACATTTTTATCAGGTAAGAGGCTGGTTTCTTTCAAGCAATGATGAAATCCTAATAAAGATTCAGTCCAGCAAGCACCAATACAGCACCTATCGTGGCCGAGGAGTCATCCAATTTGTGCAAGGATGTGATACACGAATAAATCAACGAAAATTCCCAAGAAGCATTACGTATGAACACGTAATTCTGCAGTGCCATTCTTTGGGAAGCCGAGAATCCCGCTTCCCGGAGGAAGGGCCCCCCCACCCCCCGAAAGACCGGGAACACCTCGGGTGAGTTTAGCAAACACGCACCGGGGAAATGACCACCGGCGCCGAGGTCAAGCGGGGGGCCGGAGGCTGCCGGCGACCGAACCGGTGCCGCCCGCGACGGGCCACCCGCGGGCTCCCGGCGGCTTCCCACCGACGCCGCCCGCGCAGGGCTGCGGCTGCGGCCGACGAGAGCGCGGCCGCGGGCCGAAAGGACGGAACCCCGCGCCCTCCGTTCCCGCCGCCCCGCAGGCCGGCGTCCCGGGTGCGTGGCCCCGGCGGGAGCGGCGGCACCGAGGCGGGCGGGGGAGCCGCGCCGCTCTCCCCCCCTCCCCCGCGTCCTGGCCGGGGCCGCCCCGGACTCGGTCCTCCGCTCAAGTGGCGCGGCGCGGCGCGGCGGACGTGGGTCCAGTCCCTCCTTCCCTAGGGCCCCGACCCCCGGGTCCCGCGCCCTCCGCGTCCCGGAGCCGCCCGACGCGGGGGGCCGCGAGAGGCGGGCGCCGCCGCGCTCCGTCCGCCCCACCCCCGCTCCGCGCCAGGCCCCTTACCCCCGGAGCGGCGGCTGCCCCGCGGCGCCCTCCCGCGCATGTCCGTCCCGGTGGCTCAGCGCCGGGGGCTCCGGGGCCCAGACATCGCGCAGGCGCCCCGCCGCTCGCCCCGCCGCCGCGCCCGCTCGCTCGTCCGCCGCAGATCGCAATGGCTCGCTCTCAGCCTCGCACTCGGCCGCCGGTGCCGCGGCCGTGCCGCCCCTATTTATAAGAAGCGGAGCGTGACGTAGACGCTCTCCGCCCCGCCCCTTCGGCGCAGCCAATCCGCGCGGCGAGCTGCTTAAAGGGGCGATGCCGCGACGGAAGCGTTCGCGCGGGTCCGTCGCGGCGTCGCGCCGGCGTGGCCGGCGTCCTGAGGGAGGCGACGCGGGGCCGGCCGCGGGCTTCTCTGCCCACCCGCTGACTCCGCGTGGTCCTCGGAGGTCGGCGGGCGGCCCCGCCTCGCGCACCGGCAGCCTGGGGAAGGGTCTTGCGTGCTTTTCTCAGGGCCGCCGCTGGGCAGGTGGGCCTGGAAACTGGGGAGGGAGGGAGAGAGGAGAGGGGGGGTGGGGGGTGGGGGGCGGGGGAGTGAGGGGCGGGGGCTCGGTGAGGGGTGCCTGGGGGATGGTGAGGGGGGTGGAGGGGGACAGGGACGAGGGGGGGGGTCAGTGGCGTGACTGTGAGGGAGAGGGTGTGACAGTGAGGGCACGAGGGAGCCGGGGAGCCCCCCCGCCCCGCCCCCCCGTCCCGGCTTGTGCGACGGCGGGGGGCCTCCACCTGGTGCACCCCGGGCCCCGGCCCGAGCCGCGCGCGGGTCCCGCCGGAGGTCCGGGGAGCCGGTGATGCAAGCTGGGCTTATAGTTTAACCGTAAGGTAAATAAGGCCAATGATAACAAAGCGAGAGTAGTCCGAGTCCGGAGGCGGCGGGCCGCGGAGCCCCCCTCCCGCGCCCAGCCCGCCCTCCCGCCCCGGCGGCCCGGGGGTGGGGTTCTCCGGGCCGTTTCGCCGACGCGGTGCGCCCTGGCCTCATTACCCGGTTAACTATTAACACGTGCCCCTCGGGACGGTTTTTGCCGCTCTCCCCTTTGATGAGCTTACATCCTTTCAAATTTAATTCAAAGGTCTGCTTTTGAGTTCCAGGCCTTTAGCGCCAAATTCCAAACAGTTTGCCCACCCTCAGTGACAGGATCCACACGGGTTGAATTCAGAGAAAGTGGCTGCCCTTCTTTTCCTTCAGAGGGATTGGTTCTGGCCTCCGGGCTTGCTGGCTCGTTTTCACACCTATGCTATATACATGTCAGTTCGCTTAGCCCAGCCTCTTAAATATTGCCATTCGTTTAGTATTGTTTAAGATTTATGGATACTAGTCACACTTATTGATTTAACTAGGTATTTAAAGTCACATACACACACAGATCTGGCCACTTTCACACCTCCTTTATTTTTGTTGTTCAGTTTACCCATATACTGTTGCCAGTGTAGAAAAGACCATCTGCCAGGGAGACCCTTTCAAAATTATCAGTCAGACATGTCTTGAATAAGGACCTAGATGTGCTCCACTCATATCAGAAAGGAACCCTAGTAAGGCCATGTCTAGCCATCACACTACGTTGTAATATGTGCTTTGGCCTTATTGGCATGCTTGTACATTCCCCTATTCATAAAACAACGATAATCACCAGAGCAACCATCAAACACACCCCTTCTTCAGAGAAAGAAGATCAACAGGATACTCACCATGGACTAGTAGTTGAATGATGTGCTAACGTTTGGGGGGAAGTTATCAAAAGTCATAGACACACAATCAAGAGTAATATGTTATCTGGCTTATCTCTTTGGAACTACTTTTAACTTGCAAAATGTTTGATGTATTCATTTTTAAGGGAAAAAAGTTACAGCTGGTAGTTTGTACAGAATATAGCTTACAATTATATTCATATAATAATGTTCTTTTCGCGGTGGAGGAATTAAAATGTACATCCCACAAATCTTTCATCTAATAGTCTAGGTGATATTTTATAATAACATTGGTATGTCAACAATGCTGTAGAGTTTGGGGGGGGGGGAAGAGTTTAAAATGAAAACACTAAGCAACATGAGATAACCAGCATATTACTTTATCCAGTACTGATTTGTTGACCTGTAACAGATTCAAACAGTAGATTAGAGATTTAGAGAAAAACATTCTCTTTTCCCCACACCTAAGTTGTTTCAAATTGTCTCCAATTAGGAAGAAAAATGTTGGTGTTTTTTTTAACATCTCTTACAGTTCATGTACTGTTGAAGCCATTCCCCAAGGAATTTCTATGAGCTGATTTTAAAAAGTAGATCTTGAACGTAACATCTAACATACTAATCTTGCATTATATTGACCCATATTGCGATTCTGCATTCACTCTTCTTTCAGGATAGGAGGAACTGTCCTTAGAGCAACAACAAGCCTGAGGTTTCAGCTCAGCAAGCTGAGAGTTGCAGACACTTCTCCCGAGGACATTACCCCCTCTGTCCTCTCAGTCATGTGAGTATGCTGGACAGGAACCGTATCAAGTCTATATTTTTATTTTATGTGGAATACTATGAAATAAAAGAGTCCTGTGAATGAGTATACACATTTTTGTGTCTCTTCTCTTATCCTGGTATGGGACTTGAACTCAGGGCCTCAAGTTCTCACTTGGCTTTTTTTTTTTTTTTAACTCAAGTTTGGCACTCTGCTGCTTGAGCCACAGCTTTATTTCCCATTCTTGATTATAAGTGTTGTGTGTTTCCACTTTGTTTATAAAGAAATATTTTAAAGTAAGACACTTTACATTCATCTACTGGTTCTAGGCCTTTATTTCTGTCTATCCATGATAACAATGTATGCGGTGCTCTTCTTTTTACTAGTCTGTCACTAAGTGTGCAATAAAAATACAAAAATGATAGACGAATTACATTTCTTGGAGGTCAGTGGGCTGTACTGTCTTAGGAACAACCATGCACGAGGATACACCTAACAAATATATGTATATGTGTGTGTGTATATATGTATATATATGTATATATATATATCCAATAAACTCTGGTTACTTTAAGACCTGCATGTTGCTAATTGCTCAATCACCCATGAGAAAGACCACAGACAGAGAGGCTTCTGCTAAGTTTTCAACCTTCAGAGCCATTTGAAAAATAGCACAGAAAGATTCTTTGCAACATTTTGTGTTTTCCTTCCTATTGGAAATACTAATTCCTGGATTTTCCCCTAAAAGGATTATATATATGCATATATACATCTATATGTATATATGCAGGATATACAGCCTGTGAGAAGACTGAATGGCCTGATTGGAATTTATTAGTGCACTGGTTTATGTGTTAGAGACAAGATTTAATTACTTTATCTTAGTATGAGTTTTGGAGAGGCTTCTTTTGTAGTTGTTTTTCATTGAGCCACCTTTCAAATATCCAGTGCTATTGGTGGATATTGTATTTCTAATTCCATCCCATTGCTACACCTGCTAGAATTCTTTAGTGTCTTATAGATTTATTCATTTAGAACCCCATTCTAGGTATTTTCAAGATAATTTCAGGCTTCTTATAGGCGTGAATCTGACATTAGCTCCAAGTTTAATCATTTAAGCATTTTTGTCTGAGGCAAATGCTGTATTTCCTATTAACTGGCCAGTAGGGTGTGCTCTAGTCCCTTGCCAAATTAATTAATTAAAGTATTAATGTAAACTTCCTTAAATGATTTCAGAAATATATTTCTCAACTGCTACCAGCACATATGAAGTGTGTATATACACAAGTTATAGATGCATACATAGCCATACATGGAAAGTAAAATTATGCCAAAATAAAAAAATCTTCAGGCAGCGCTTCTTTGACTTAGTCCTTTAGTAGTATTTTTACAGATGTGTCCCTTGGTAATAGGCGTTTTTATTCTGGAGAAGGAAGAGCAAGAAGACTGGTTCAGTGTTGAAGGGCCCGGGCTCTGCAGTCAGAGGATTTGAGTTTGAATTCAGCTCCTCATACTCTAGCACTAGCTGTATGACTCTAGGCTATTAGATAGAAAAAAAAAAGTCCAGATAAAATTGTCTTAGATCAGGGCCTGAATCAAAGTTTGATGAACATTATCTTCTTTTATTATTCTTATAGTCATTGTGATATATTCTTTGAGGGTTTTAAAAATATTTTGAGATCTTTCATTCTAGATTTCCAAATTCTCAATTGCGTATTGTATATTACTTGGTTTAATTTGTCCTGGAGGTCATTTCATTAAATCTAAAGGATATAAAAAGTTCAAATAATAAAATGCCTTACTTGGTGATGCAGTATTTTTCTCTTCATAGCCTCTAAAGACCACAAGACGAAGAAAGGGGTCTGTCCTTAGGGAGACCAGGGAAGGGCAGAGGGGGCCTCGCCAGCATTCCAAAGGCAAGCTCCCAAGTAGCATTTACTTCTAAGCCCATACTTATACACATCCACACACATTTCCTTTAAGAAAAGAATAGGTTTTGTCAATACATAGACTAAAGCCCCAGCAGAGCTTTCTATTGTGAATATCTTTACAGTGTTCCCCTTTGGGTTGAAAGGATGAGGCAGGTACTCAGTGACTGCATATTGATTTGAAAAAGATACTTTCTTTTTAACTACATAGTAAAGCTGTGGTTTAGGTTTTACAGTTGATGACGTAGATTTCCTGCTTCTGAGTTCTCTCGTCACACGGAAGGGTTTTCTGTGAGAAGTCTGTCCTCCGTTGCGCTCCTTTTCACAAAGGTCTAGAGCAAATCTGCTTTTCAAACGTCTGATGGGGGGAAGGAATGGCCTGGGCTGGAGCGATTTCTAAGAGCTCGTGCTCTTAGAAGAAGAAACTCAGAGTTAAGAACAAGATTGTGAATGTGGGGAACTGGTTGCCCTGTGAAACGTGGTAAATCCTAGAAACAATAGAAAAAGTCAGGAGCACTGGAGAGCTTAGTTTTTTGTTAAGGGGAGGAATAAAGCACTCATTCAGTTATCAGATGATCAGTTAACCTGTCCACTGCCTGCAGGTAGTATCCTGTATTGGGAATGCATTAGCAAACAAAATAGGCAGTCTTTGTCCCCTTAAAACCCTGAGTCCAATGGGAAAGAAAGGTATTAACTTGGAGGTATGTACATCATGGCAACCATCAGAGTGCTATCATCAGGTGATGGGGTAGGGGACAGTGGTGGCAGTGGAGATGGTACTTGGGCTGAGACCTGGAGATGAGGAGGCTTGGTCCAGAGGATGGATGTGCAGGAAGTACGTTTTGAGTTCAGAACAGCCAAAAGTGGGAGAGAGCTTGGTGTGTTGGGAGAAGCTAGGAGAGCATTCCGCCGTCGCCAGGAGGACCCTGAGAACTGAGGAGAGGAGATGGCAGTTGAGGAGGAGCAAAGCAAGAAAGATTCCATTAAGCCTGACTCTGGGCTGCCATTTAAATCTAGAATTGAAAGGACGTAAGGATCGCTTGCACATGGGAAGGGAGGGAGAAGTCGAAGACAAGGGCAGCTTTCTGGCATTAAGGAAGCATGTAGCGATGAGGCAGTTCCCTGAGAAGATGTAGGGAGCCTGGTATGGGGGCTCACGCCTGAAATCCTAAGCTACTCAGGAGGCTGAGATCTGGGATCACATTCCCAAGCCAGCTCAGGCAAGAAAGCTCCTGAAACAACTCATCTCCAATTAACCACCTAAAAGCTGGAAGTGAAGAGGTGGTAGAGCACCATCCTTGAATGAAAAGGCTGTCAGACAGCCTCCAGGCTCAGATATCAAGCCCTGATATAAAAATGCAAAGGAAGATTTATCAGAGCAAAGCTGTAGATTATCCAGTAGAGAAAGGCCAATCCACAGTCCCTCAAAGCCATTTGGTATTCCAGGAGGCACATAGACTTCCTGTCACTCACAGCTGTCTGCCTGTATTGATAACTTTTATGGCCCTCAAATGATGATATAAGTATCCATATGGCCCTTGGCAGAAAAAAGGTTCCCATCCCTACAAGTTTGAGAATCACTAGGCATGGTAGCCCATACCTGTGCCCACCTACTCAGGAGGCAGAGATAGGAAGATAGTTGTCCAAGCCTAAGTGTCGTCACCAGGAGACCCCCCCCCCCACCCCACCATCTGAAAAAGAAGCTGGAAGCAAAAGGACGGCACAATGGGAGGCCTTGGGTCCAATCCCAAATACTGCTAATTTTTTTTTTTTTAGAATAAAATAGATACTTTGAACTACTCTAAGGACATAATCACAAATACAGAAGCTTTATATCCCTAAGACCTTCAGTGCAATGTAATGCAGGGTAATGTGTAAGTTGGACAACTACCCAAATAGAAAGTAAAGTATGTGTTCCTTCTTAAGGATTTTAAGTAGGGAGTAATGTACTTAAGAAGGATTTTGCAATGAAAAATAAATAATAGTGAACACTTTTGCAGCATGTACTTAGGATCAGGGATGTGTAAGGCTTCCCATGAAGTAATTTAATTTCACAATAATTCGGATGTTATGCTAACACATCATACTGGTGTACAAGGAAAGTGAGGTTGGGTTACTTAGCCAGCTCACAGAGCTGACTACTGAGGATTTGAACCTGGGCAGTTTTAGTTTACTTCTCATCATTACAGATTCTTCCCTTTATCATGTCGTATTTAAAAGAAAAAGAGAGGAGGAGGAAGAGGAGGAGGCTGAGATCTAAGGATTGTAGTTCGAAACAGCCCAGTCAGGAAAGTCCATGAGACTCTTATCACCAATAAACTTCCAAAAAGTTGAAAGTGGGGGTGTGGCTTAGGTGGTGGAGTGCCACCCTCGATCACAAAAGCTCAGGGACAGCACCCAAGCCCCGAGTTCAAACCCCAGGACCAACACAAGAAAGCAAAACAACTGTATCAATGTTAAGCTGGGCCTTGTTTTTTAGAACAGTTTAGATTCACAGACCAACATAGATGAGAGTCCCCACACTTGGTTTCTCCCTTTATTAAAGCCTAATATGAATATAACACATTTGTTATGTTAGGAAACAATATTGATACATCCTTATTAGCTGAAACCCTCATTTGATCATTTTGGTTTCTGTTCCAGGATCTCCTGGAGGACACTGCATAATGTTTGGTATCCTCCCTCCTTTGACCTCTCTTGGCTATGACAGTTTCTCAGATTTCCCTTGCTTTTGGTGACACTTCTGAGGAGTATTGGCTAGGTATATTGAAGAATGTCCCTGCTGTTATTTGAATGTCCGTTTATCTCAGAATTCACACATTGAAACCATTAATGCCCAAGGGGATGGCATTAGGAGGTGGGCACTTTGGAAGATGACCATGTTCTAGGGGACCCTCATCATGGGATTAGTATCCTTTCCAGGGCTGATAATACTAGAATATTCTTCCTTCTTTATGAGGATACAGAGGAGTCATCTGTGAACTAGGAAGCAGGCCCTCACCCACTGCCGTGCCTCCTGGCACCTCCATCTTGGATTTCCCAGCCTCCAGAACCATGAGCCATAACATTTCCATTTTATATTTCTGTTTTGATGCTAAACTACACAGTGCATGGCATTTTGTTTTTTAATAGTTTAAATGGACTAAGATAATGTCTCTGCTAGAATATGTCTAGGTCTTTCCTCATGATCTGACTGAAGTTCTTGGGGTTTTTTTCGGGAAGGGGAGAAAAGGTTCCATTTTGATTATGTTGTATCCAGGACATATGCTGGTGACATGACCTGTCACTCTTGAAGGTGACCTTGGCCACAGTGCTGAGACATGGATAGGACATCATCAGTGCCATCCGGACATTGTAGAGGTTCAGGTGATCTTTGAGTAAAATAGGCAGAAAGGTGCACACATGTCTGAATAGATAGGAAGAATGGAAGGTTAAGATTATACAATGTGTAGTGGGAGGTGTTATGAACTATGAAGTAATGATAGAACAGCAAGTAATAAGATTTGTTCTTAAAATGTTCCAGCATACTATTGTAGTGCGGGTATTTTTACACATACCTATGTAGTGATGAGAAAATGAATATCTGTCCAGATGCAAGGGGCAGCCTTTGAGTTTTCTAGAATTGCTTAGCAGAATAATGCGTCTCATCTAGAAATGATTTAGTTGCCTGATGATGGTAATTCTTGTTTTCATTCACTGAAGTAAAACTTTTGTATGTTTGATCCGTTTACTCTCCCACATCCTACTTTAGATCTTTTCTGGGAGCCAATAAGAAAGTTTAGTAAAATCCATGTGCATGATTTATTTGTACAGAGAGGAAGAACTTCCTCTCAGTGAAACATCCGACACCCACACGATGCCTCCGCTGTGGGGCTGCAAAGGGAGGTTTTCAGGAGAAATTTCATGCCCAATCAGTGCCTCTTAATTTAGTCAGTGAATTTTCCATCTGACTTGTATCTGTGTTCCAGAGGGAAGGCAAAGTGCTAAAAGCTTTGTTAGGTTGTAAGACAGGGTCCACAGACGCACAGAACTTTCCACAGGCGCAGGCTTTTATCCATTCTCAGTATTTCCCTCCCTTGTTTTTGTTAATAATAGGATGAATGGGACAACAGCAGTTGTATGCAACTCTCTTTGTGATCACAACACTGTAGTGTAAATAGTTTAGAAAGGACTTCACAAAACAGATGATAAAAAAAGAAATTGGAAATTTATGATGTAGGTATCTGGCAGGTTGGCAAAGAGTAACTTGTTCTAAGACATGAGACAAATCTTATGTGCATTTTGCATAACTTACAAGTATGCTTTTAAGTGCTTTATTGTTTTTGCAGAGAGAGACAAATATGGACATACATAGGGGAGAGAGGGGAGAGGGAGAGGGAAAGGAAAAAGAGAGGGACAAGGAGAAAGAGGGAGAGAGAGAGAAAGAGAAAGGGAAAAGGAAAGGGAGAGGGAGAGAGAGAGAGGAAGAGAGAAAGAGAAAGAGAGAGATAGAGAGAGAGAAGTAATGAGTAAGTGCACCACAGAAAAATCTAAGAAAATAAGCTCGCTATGAAAATGAACAAAGTTTTCCTATTGTAGCTAAAAAAAGGGATTCCCACTATAGGCAAGGCTCAAGTGGCAGAGCACCAGCCTGGCCACGTAGGGTCCTGAGTTCAAACCCTGAGTACCCCAAAAGGAAAGGGGTGCTGGATTCCAGATTAAAGGATCTTGATTAAAAATTCTGTTTTCCAAACTGGTTGCCGGTGGCTCATGCCTGTGATTCTAACTACTCAGGAAGCTGAGAGCTGAGGATTGCAGTACAAATCCAGCCTAAGCAGGAAAATCCATGAGCCTCTCTTATCTCCAATTAACCACCAGGAAACTTGAAGTGACTATGGCTCAAAGTGGTTGAGCACTAGCCTTGAGCCAAAGAGACTAGGGACAGCACCCAGGCCCTGAGTTCTAGCCCCATGACTGACCAAAAAAAATTGTTTTGTATTTTATAGAATCTTATCTTCTTCCATTTTAAGCAAAAATATCCTATGTTTTCATCATCTTAAGTTTTCTGGCCTTCCATTATTTGTACATACTGGAATATAATTTCAGTGGCCAACATTGTTCCCTTCCTCCCTCCTTCTTTCTTCCTCTCTCTTCTTCCCTCTCCCTTTCTTTCTTTTGATCCATTAGTCCTGATCCTCCTGCCTTAGCCTCCCAACTGCTGGGATTATAGTCACCACACCGAACTTGTGGTTTTGTTTTTTTTAGTACTTAGGTTTGAATGCAGCTCACCATACTTGCTTGTCAGGCACTCTATTACTTGAGCCATATCCCCAGCCCTTTGGCTTGTTTTGTTTGTTTGCTTGCTTGTTTTTTGCCCATCATGGGGCTTGAACTCATGCCTGGGCACTGTCCCTGATCTTTTGCTCAAGGCTATCACTCTACCACTTGAGCCACAGCTCCACTTCCAGCTTTTTCTGATTGTGTGGTACTGAGAAATCGAGCTCAGGGCTTCATGTACGCTAGGCAAGCACACCACCAGTAAGCCACATTCCCAGCCCATTGGCTTGTTTTTGAGATAGGAACTCACTTAACTTTTTCCCAGGCTGAACTATGATCCTCCTTTCTCTGATTCCTGAGTAGCTTGGCTTATAGATGTGTGCTGCCGTGCTATGGCTTTCTGTTTTCTCCGTTCTGTAAGGTATAATTTGGATCTGAAATGCCCATGTTGTTGTCATGAGCCCGTGATGGTTTCGAGAGGAGAGACCTAGAGTGGGAAAAGTTACCTAATTGGGGTGGGTTCTTTAAAGAGCATCATTGGCTCTCAGCTCCTGACCTCTTGTTTCCCTTCCTAACTGTAGTGATGTGAGCAGCCCTCCTCCACCACACATTGTCACCATGATATACAGCTCTGCCACAGCCCAAATCAGCAATCGCCCCTGACGTTAGTCTGAGACCTCTGAATCTGTGAACCAAAGTAAAGCTTCCCTCCTTTTAAGTTGACCAGCTCAGGCATGTTGTCACAGTGTCAGAAAGCTGGCAAACACAATTCTTAGATGACATATACATTTATTACTTTTCATGTTCTTTTCTTTTTCATAAAGGTATCTTATAAGTTCACATGACTGTGGAACGGGAGATTTGAATAAGGAGGTGTCAATGTGTTTGTTTTGATGGTTCATGATTGCAGCTGACTAGGAATTCATTATTTCTATCAGAGAAAGGTGATCATATACCTATAAAACTTTTAAACTTCCACCTTTGCTAACACACAATTCTGATGGTATTTAGTCATAACTACTCAGATATAATTGAACAAGCCTCAGGCACAGAAATTTACAACTCCAACATTAATACCTTCCAGGAACCAAACTAGAAATTTCTCCATACACTGTGTAGACACTGAACCCCAGGATGTCTGTGAACATTTTACTGTATTCTGCTGTACCCTGAGTTTGTTTCCCAGCCATGGAAAATGCCCATGGGAAAAAGTTGTGCAACCACTGTTAGTCACTTTATATTTCCTGTATTCCCTATTTCATTTCCCTGGTAGCTGGCAGTAACATGTAAGATTTAAGTTGTGGAGGGGTATTCGGGAAAGCCCACATAAACGCCTAATATGAGGTTTGGCAAGCTGTGAGTTGTGACTTAACAATGTTAAAACTAGACATTTCATCAAACAGAGAAGGCAGGAAACCCCTGACATTGCCAAACACCCACTGGGGCTCATTGGAATCCGAAGACCAACATTTGTTAAAAATGGATTCTCCACAGGTTTTAATTTGTTGAAGCTGCTGGAATAAATATTTGGACATGAATTTTAGATACAAAGAGCTTTCTTTTAGAAAATGGGTATCTTAAGGGACTAAGCAAAGTTCCTGTAAAGGGAGCTTACTGTGCCAGGGTCTGAACTTGGGGATGGATGTACTTTGAGCCTGGCCAGTGCGGCCTGACCATCTGTGGCCAGCTGTGGGAGGGTGGACTTCCCCACTTGGCTTTTCTTACAGACGGGCAACTAATGGACAGAATTGTTCATTTAAGGCAGTGTTACATAAATTGGGGTATTGTATTGTGGTAGTACTGGGTTTTTGTTGTTTGTTTGTTTCAGGATCAGGGCTTGAACTCAGGGCCTAGGCACTGTCCCTGAGTTCCCTCAAAGCTAGTGCTCTGCTGCTTGAACCCATGGTTCCACTTCTGGCTTTTCGGTATTTAATTGGAGATTAGAGTCTCACAGATTTTCCTACCTGGGTTGGCTTTGAACTGCAGTCCTCAGATCTTAGCCTCCCAAGTAGCTAGGATTACAGGTGTGAGCCACTGATGCCTAGTCTGTACCTTTAATTATGTGCATTTTGTGCTGGTGTTGCGGTTTCAGCTCAATGCCTTGTCCTTGCTAAAGAGGAGCTCTACTATGTCAGCTACTCCACCAACCCCTTCCCCCTTTTTGAATTTAAAATTTTTATATTTATTCTTATTACTATAAAAGTGACTTATTTTGAATTTTATACCATCCTAGATGTATTTGAAAGGACCTTTACTTTTGGTTCATGTTTTTTTTTTCTTTTTTGTCTGTCCTGGGGCTTGAGCTCAGGGAACTGTTCTTGAGCTCTTTTTGCTCAAGACTAATGCTCTGCCACATCTCCACTTCTGGTTTTTGAGTGGTTGGTTAATTGAAGATAAGTCTCACAGGGACTTTTCTGCCTGGGCTGGCTTTGAACTGCAATCCTCAGTTCTCAGCCTCCTGAGTAGCTAGGGTTACAGGTATGAGCCACTGGTGTCCAGCTTGGTTCATGCTGTGTGTGTATGTGCGTGCGCACACATGCGTGCACCCTGGGACTTGAACTCAAGGCCTAGGTGCCTTCTCTGAGCTTTCTTATTCATTGCTAGTGCTCTACCACGTGGGCCACAGCTCCACTTCCAGCTCTTTGGTGGTTAATTGGACATAGAATTGTGTGGAATTTCCCTTCCAAGCTGGCTTCAAACTATAATCCTCAGATCTGAGCCTCTTGAGCAGCTAGAATTACAGGCATGAGCCTATGGGTTCTTACCCATGTTTTGTTTTTATGATGGGTTTTGATCTAAGAATATACTGAAATTCTATTTTAGAACTTGATGATTGTGCACCAGAGAGACATGAACTCTTGGGAAGAAGTTTTTATTGCCCTACCACTTATTTTCCTCCACTAATGCCAGCTAGTTCTGTCATAGATATTGATTCATTCTGGGTTACTTTCTTTACTGTTTCTTCTTATCATTTTTGGTGACTATTGAAGTCACTTCATGGAAGCCTGGAGACCATCCATCTGCAGTCCCTTCATGGTCTGAGCTATGCACTGTTAGGCAGTTTGCCTTTGCTTGAACGTCATCGGGTAACTTTCATAAACCTAGGTGGTGTTGGAAATCACTGCACGTGACCTCCTGATGCAGTCAGGAGTCCTGGAAGACCCATGGGTGGGGTTGGCACTACATAGCACATTGTCTTACAGTCCACTATTTATAAAGTCTGTTTATTATCTTTAAATAGTTATACAAAGGAGTTGCCATCCAACAAAGCAGTTTATGAGTACAGTGCGTTTTGATCAATGTCGCCCCTTTCAACATATAGTCTACTTTTTAAATAGGTGTGAACATGTATGTCAGTATGTGAATACAGTAGAAAATACATAACCAGCAACGTAGTTGCTTATTATTGAGTATGATGTTCTGTCCTCTAATTGTATGTTCTGTGCTTTTATGTGAGTGACAGCGCCGTAGGTTTGTTTAAAGCAGCCTCATTCATGACCACGTGAGGAACGGGCTGTGCAACGTCAGGAGGAATATGATGTCACCAAGTAACAAGGATGTTTTAGGGCAGGGTATCATCTGTCTGTCTGTCTATGCTATATTTTCATCTTTCAAGGAGGTTTGCTTCAGTTGATCGGATCATGAATCTAGTGTTACATTTTCCATTGTTTGATGTGCTACTGTGCAGTGATTTTTTTTTTTAAATCTGCGAACGCTCCCTGCTGATTTAAACTGATGCCAAAACAATGGGCTTTGCTCCTCTTGCCCTGACGTAGGCATCTAGGAATGTTGACAATATCCTTACTGAAAGGTTGGCATCTACCCTGTTTATGCAGTTCCTCCAGGCAGCAGCTGGTTGGATTTTACAGCAGAGTGAAGTCCAATCTATTTGCCCAGAGCATTCTAGCTCCAGTTGCATGTTTGACCCCAAACGCTTCCAGATCTGGGATGTCTGGTAGGTGTCTGCCTTCATTCCCAGGGCGGCTGACACAATGTGTGCCAAACTAGACGGCTTGAGACAATAGCCATTTGTCCTTTGCCAGTTGTGGAGCCAGAAGTCCAAGCCCAAGGTGACAGCAGGTCTGCGCTGAGCCTCTGGCACCCAGGGCAGCACCCTTCCTTGCGCCTGGCTGTGGCTGTCCACCCTTGACCTTTCTTGACCTGCAGCTGCTCACTCCAGCCTCCACCTCCTTGTCACATGGTCTTTTCTGAGGCCACCAGTCACGTCGGATTAAGGGCCCCCATGCTGCGGTATGACCTCATCTTAACTAATTACAGCCGCAAAGGCCCTGTTTCCAAATAAGGTCCCCTTTGGAGACGCAGGGATTAGGGCTCCAACCCCTCTTTTTGTGGAACGCAGCTCAACCCATAACAACATTTCAAACTAACATGTGGGAACAGAGAGATTTAATTCCCCACCCTGGAAACCTTGCTCTTCCCCTGCCTTTCCCATGTCGGCACACAGCAGCACCGTTCTCACCACATTGGCTCAGGCCTTTGTGCTCACACTCCAAAGCCCACCCATCTGGGAGTTGCACAGCCTCCCTTCAAAGCATCTTCTCAGCCTCACTGCTTCCCACAGCCTCCTCCTCCCCCCTCCAGGTGGTCTTCTTGCTGGTAGCTGTCCAGAGGTGTCAGAGAGTACATGCAGGAATGTGTCATCACCACCCTAAACACTATCCCTAGGACCCTGGTCTCTCCAGAACTGGACCTAGGCTGCCCAGAGCCTCTACATGTTCATGATAGGACCGTCCATCCCACTAGAGCTCTCTCTCCATTTCACTATGGCTGATTCTGGCATTCCTCTGTGTGTGTGTGTGTATGTGTGTGAAAGTTTTAAGTAGTTTTATGGTGGTATGATATATACACCACAAACCTGTCTTTTAAAGGCAGAATTCAAGGAGTTGTGTGAATACCGCCACTATCCAGTTGTAGAGTATTTCTATCAACTCCAATCAGTCTCCAAAGCCAGCAAAACACAACTAAAAAAAACTTCTTTCTCCTTCCTTCCTTCCTTCCTTCCTTCCTTCCTTCCTTCCTTCCTTCCTTCCTTCCTCCCTCCCTCCCTCCCTCCCTCCCTCCCTCCCTCCCTTCCTCCCTTCCTCCCTCGCTCCCTCCCTTCCTTCCCTCCTTCATTCATTGGTGGTACCAGACTTTGAACTCAGGGCCTTCTTGCTCACAGCTGGTGATCTACTATACCTCCAGCCCAGATTTTTCCCCAAGCTGGCTTTGAACTGTGATTCTTCAGGGCTCAGCCTTCTGGGTAGCTATGGCAATGGCACCCAGTTAACAATGGCTTCTTAAATAGCTTTATAAAAATACCTTCTTATGCAATGTTTATTGTGCTCATTTGACTGTCTGAGACAGGGTCTATGTAGCCCAGGCTAACTTCAAGTTCACCATCCTGTGCTTCTGCCTCTGAGTGCTGAGGTTATAGGAGTAAAGGACTACCACACCCTGCTCCCGGGTGCCTTGGACCTTTCTGTTTGGGTGTTATCTCTGCCTAGATCTTCCTCCCCTCTGTCTACTCTTGGCTTACAGAGGTCATTCAGTTCTTAATGCAAACGTGGTGAAAAGCACGTGTTGAAGTAATGAACACATGCATGTCATAGTAATGCTGTTTCCCTTTCACTTGTTTGCCAGACCCTCTTTTCTTTTTAGAGTATAACTTTTACTTGTATCGTAGGTTTTCAATATTTCAACTTTTAACTTATTTCAACTATGTGAACTCTGACCTTGTTTCTGGGAAGAATAAATTTCTTCCCCTTCTCCTTTTTTTTTTTTTTTTGAGGATTAATATCTTTTTATTGGATTTGCCAATGAAACGAACCTTTCTGGAAGCAAATAATGATCAGAGGTTGGCTGTTCTTTTAAATAGAACAAAAACAAAAAACTCCACATACCTTAACTGGTGTAGGCAATGGTTGCTCAAGCCTGTAATCCTAGCTACTCAAAAGGCTGATATCTGAAAACCAAGGTTCAAAGCCAACCTTGACAGGCAGGAAAGTCTATGATATTCTTATCTCCAGTTAACTAGCAGAAAACCAGAAGTAGAGCTATGGCTCAAGTGATAGAGCACCAGCCTAGAGCAGAAAAGCTAAGGGACGGGGCCCAGGCCCTGAGTTCAAGCTCCAGTACTGGAACAAAATAAAACAACCGCAACAACAGCAATCCCCAAACACCTTTACTGTCTTTTATTTCTTCATTGTTGCTTAGTAGAAAATTCCATGTATGTTTTTCCATTCTATGTACTAATGATTTGCTCCCGATTGAATTACTGTTTATCTCTGTGCAAGGATATATTCGTTACCCATTTTATCTGTTTGAGCTCACAATTGTCACTAACCGTTATTCATTTATAAACATTGTTAGTTCTAAAATTATTTTCCAGAGGCCTTTGAAGAGGCATATCAACCTATACTTGTAGCTCTGAGGTTGAAGTCAGTTTGATTTTTCATGTATACATGATAAATGTATTTCTTCTAAAGTTTCTTTTGGAAAACTTAAGAAATAAATATATAGATATTTTAGTATTGAAATATGATAGGTGGACTATATTTTATTTAGAAAATACAAGTGGATCTTCCCTAATGACCCTGGCACATTTGTTCTTTACAGATTTCCTGTGGTTCATCCTGTCTTTTGGTATCTCTTGTCTTGTAATCTGTTTGTTTAATTTGGCAGGAACTTGGAGTTGCTGTATGTGCAGCATAGTTAACCCTTTGTTCTTCAAATCCATTCTGCTTTTTTTGTTGTGAGGCTTAGACTTAGCCCTGAGCACTCTTCTTGAGCTCTTTTTGTTCAAGGCTAGCACTCTACCACTTTGAGCCACAGCACCACTTCCAGTTTTCTGGTGGTTAACTGGAGATAAGAGTCTCATGGACTTCCTTGCCTGAGCTGGCTTTGAACTACAATCCTCAGTTCTCAACCTCCTGAGCAGCTAGGATTATGGGTATGAATCACCAGCACCCAGCCTATTCTGTATTTTTTCAGCTTCTGTTGTAGTTTAGTTTTTAAAAAGTGTTTACAACTTTAGCAAGCCTTATGTCCCCCTATATTGAAAATGTCACCATTGCTTTTTTAAAAGTTGATGATAACTAAATAGTATGTGTTGTGCTACTGAACCCTTGTAAGTTTTAAAAGTCTTATCTGTGGGTTAGATATGTGTCTCAAGTGGTAGAGCACTTGGTGTAAAGCCCTGAACTTAAGAGCCCAATACTAGAGACAGAGAGAGAGAGAGAGAGAGAGAGAGAGAGAGAGAGAGAGAGAGAGAGAGAGACAGGGAGACAGAGACAGAGAGGGAAGGAGGGAAGGAGGGAGGGAGGGAGGGAGAGAGAATGTTATCTGAAAGTGTTAATAGTATTCATCAAATTTGGGTGACTTATTTTGAAAAAGTATATATAAAGCACATGGAATAATATCTAGCCTGAATTACCCAATAACCATTCACTTCCTTTCTTTTGTTGAGGTTCAACTCTACCTAGTACTGTTCTGGAAGGGGGACATAACAGTTTTGTATGCTCGGTAGTAGTCGTTTCCTATCCTGTCTTGGGAAATCTCATCCTTTTACAGCCATTGCATCTCCCTCATTCCTGTGGATTTCTTCCTCTTACTACACCAAAATTCTGCCGGAACTTCATCTGACTCCTCTACATTTCCCGTGTCTGCTCATACCATTCCTAAAGACTAATTGACTAGCTTCTTGCATGCTCCCTAATTTTCTCAGCGTAAATCACCGGGTGGCTGGGGACTAGGATCCTTATGCTTAGATAGCAAAGACGAGTTTCCAGGGGAGAATGAAGATCTAGGTCTGGGCGCCATATTACCACCTTCCCCATTCCCTCCGTGCTTAGAAGGAGGGAAAAAGACATTTAAAATATGGAAAGTCATAACTTTTAAAGTGACGCATTTTCTTTTAGACTGTAAAGTAACTTACTCTTGATGGCTCATGAGTCTAGAGAAGATGCTGGTAGGCTTACAGTCATAAGTATCTTCAGGATCTTTCTGCCTTCTACTTCTTCCTGGAGCTCATTTATTTATCCCACAAATATTTAAAACCTAGTCTGTTCCAGGTACTTTTCAAGGTGGTAGAGATTCCCCATGAGCCAACAAAGTTTCCTTTCTTACTTTCTGGCACTGCCGTCCCTCAGACACATAATACATGTGTTTATACACAAGATGACAGGTAGCTAAGGTGACCCAGGAAGGAAGTACAATACAGCGAAGGGGGAAAGGGGGCTAAAGGGCTGCTGCAAATGAGATGGTCATCAATAAGGTAATAATGAACAGAGTTGAGAAACACAATGGACAATGAGAAGCTACAGGGAAGAGCAGTTGAAGTGTGTGCAGAGGACCTGGGGCAGAGTGTGTTAAGCTGTGGGCTCAAGGGTCAGGTAGCGATGTCTCTGAGGGTAAATGGACTGCCTGCCTGCTGGTCTCCTCACCTGAAGTGTGCTGGCCTCCGGTCCCATCGCCGTCCTGGGACACTGGAACACGTGGCATTGCCACCTGATGCCTTTTCACTTTCTGTTCTCTCTACAATATTATTATTATTATTATTTTGTTGTGGTGGTTGTGTGTATGCCAGTCCTAGGGTTTGAACTCAAAGCCTGGGTGCTGTCTCTCAGCTTTTTCTTTTCTTTTTTTTTTTTCAAGGCTAGCACTCTACCACTTGAACCATAGCTCCATTTCTGGCTTTTTGATAGTTCATTGGAGATAAGAGTCTTACAGGCTGGCTTCAAACCTGGATTCTCAGCCTCCTGAGTAGCTAGGATTACTGGTGCCCAGATATCTCTCTTTCTCTTCATAGTTGTCTTAAATATCATCTCCTCCTTGTTATTCTTCGCCATAGCACCTCACAACGCTTATCACAGCAGTAAATTTGTTTATGTCTTTATTGACTTGCCCTGCTGCCCCACCCGGCCCCTGGCTTCCTCACAGGTCACCACCATGTCTGTCTGATTACATGTACACTCAAGACCTAAGGCATCATGCTCTAACAAGGGCTTGGGGAGTGAGTGAACACACTGAGAGATAACCAGCTATTAGTGAGTTCAGTTGAGTTCACAAGAACACACATCTCTCAATGGCTGCCCTGGCTCACGCCTGTCATCTTAGGTAGTGCTAGCCTTGAGCAAAAAAGCTCAGGGACAGTGCCCAGGCCCTGAGTTCAAACCCCAGAACTAACATCAGAAAACAAAACAAAATAACAACAACAGTAACAAACCCCACAAATTCTTCTTTCATTGGGAGGAAAGAAAGAAAAGGAAAACAAGAAGTATCCATAACCAAATATGTCCCTACCTCTAAGCTCCACCTCCCATATTTATGGGAAAAAAAATAGAGTTGGCATTCTTGGGAATCCCCTGTTTGACATTTTTTGATTCCCATGACCTTCACATGCCTCCCCCGGGCTCTGTTATTTCTGTTGCCACACGGATCAAGTTCTTACCCAACGTATTTTCCCAGTGCTTCTTGAAGTTCTTTGCACATATCCCTCATAGCATTCCTCCAGCGGAGCATCCGCAGACTTCTAGTTTGTGTTTAAACAGGAAAACGTGGCGTCTATTGTCTACACCAACCAGTGTATCAGTGAGCTTTCACCTAGTAGTGTGTTTGGCAGTTCTGCATGTGTTTATGGTGGGTTTGCTTTGCACCTGCACACTGGGCTCGGCCTGGGGCCCCTGAGGAGAGCCCAGCAGCATAGACAAGGTCCCTGCTTTCCTTAAGCTCATGTTCTGTAGTGAGACTCGGTGGAGCAGGGGATTGTGGGATTTGAACTCAGAGCCTTACACTCACTTGCAACCAGGCATCTTAGTTACCTAGGAAATGTAGGCTCAGGCAGCAGTAGAGTGCTGTCCTTGCATGTGGCAGGCCTGGGTTTGCTCCCCAGTATCCAAATGTATTCACAGAAAAATGATTCTATTTCCATTTTCATTGAGTGATAAAGAAATCTCAGAGACCAGAAAACCATACTACAGAAGAATCAGAACTAGTCTGGAAGGTCTCTTTGGGAGTTGTGTACCCAGTAACCATTCTTTTTTTTTGTGGTGGTTATTAGAACCTAGATTTTATTTGGGTCACCAATGTACTCAGCTCCCAAGATTCCTGGTGTCACATAACCAATGAGCTGATGGGTGTGGTAGGAGGGGGAAGGGTGATATGAGAATCCACTCTACAGCCTCATCCCTTCCTGTTGTTTCCTGTCTGAGACATACATGGCCACGTAGTGGTTTGGACTGAAGTCATCTGCTAAAGATGTTCCTCAAAAGACAGATGTCCATGGCTCATGATTGCTACCCAAACCTCTGAGGACGCTGAGATCTGAAGATTATGACTTGAAGCCAGCTGGAAAGGAAGTCTGTGAAACTCTCCAATTTCCAGTAAGTCAGGAGTGGAGCTGTGGCTCAGGTGCTAGAGCACTAGCCATGAATGTACACACACACACACACACACACACACACTAGTTAGTCCCCCAAAGGCACTGGAGACTGGTAAAATCAGGCCTGTGCCACAGTAGACTTATTCCCTGGCTTCCTAAGAGATGTAACAGGGCCGGGATGTAGCTCAATGGCAAAGTGCTTACCTAGCAGGTGCATACTCCTGGTTTTATTACCCAGTAACACACACACACACACACACACAATTACAGGGACCAAGTCAGTGGTAAGCTCTTGCCCAGAATTCTTGATGCCCTGGCTTAGATATCCAACACACACCATGCCCTTCCAGTGGTTACACAGGTGGGGTCACTGTGGGCAGTGGGCCTCAGCATCCTTTGAGAATGCTAATGTTGTTATTCCAAACTCAAGAAAAGCCAGGGAAGGCCAGCTGCCCAAGCCTGAGTAGCTAGTGACTGGGGCACCGGCGGGGAGCCCAGACAGTGCAGCCCCGCTGGGCAGAGCCTGACCACAGCCTTGGCATTGCTCTGCCTTTATTCCAGGAGAAGCACCAACATGACCATGGGCAGAGCACTGTGCTGCTGGGCTCCCTTCCTCAACTGGCCAGGAGCTCCCCGCCCCTCCCCCTGCAGCGGAGCCTTGTCATAGAAAAGCTTTTTGAGATCTCTGCTAAATCATTTCTCTTTCACATTATGTAATGCAGACGTTCTTGCTGTACTTTTCAAATTGAATGTTTTGTTTGTTTGTTCCAGTCCTAGGGCTTGAACTCAGGGCCTGGGCACTGTCCCTGAGCTTTTTCCCTCAAGGCTAGCACTTGGACCAGTTGAGCCACAGCTCCACTTTGGCTTTTTGTTGGTTAATTAAGTAAAAGTCTTATAGGCTTTCCTGTCCAAGTTGGCTTTGAACTGTGAACATCAGATCTCAGTCTCCTGAGTAGCGAGGATTACAGGCATGAATCACCAGTATCTGACTCTTGCTTTATTTCACTTGTTTTTGAGACAGAGTCTTGCAGGTTAGCCCAGGCTAACCTCAAACTCACTGGCCTTGAATTCGAGATTCAACTTCTTTTCCTCCCAAGTGCTGAGGTTATAGGCATGTACCACGGCCTGGCTTGTTATACATTTTGATACTCTGCCTCCAGTGCTGCAGATGGTATTAAGATGTGATCACATAATAATAATCCAACTGCTTACAGGCCTGACTCCAGCCTCTAGAATTTTGTTTGCCGCCTTCTTCTCTAACAACTAAGTTACTGACTATGTGGTAAGTCTAGCTCAGGCCCAACTTGGAGAGCAGTCCATGTACTGACAGTTTTGTGGTTGTTTTTGTGTGTATGTAGGCTAGGGAAGCAACCCAGGGCCTGTGCATGCTAAGCACTTGCTCTACCACTGGTTAGAGCCCTGGTCTTACTGGTGGGAGTTAATTCCAGATAAGGTGGGAGTACTTCCCACCTTACCTGTGACTGTCAATAACAAGGTGGGAATTGCTTACAGACCGTCTGGCAACTTAGCTTTTCGCACCACCTAGGCGTATGACCAGTGATTAGCTTTGCTGACAGGTGCAGGCCCTCTGGGTGCTGTAAAATTACATAGTAAGTCCCAGGAATCGTGAGCTGAGCTGTGTTCCAGTCATGAGCACCAGAACTGCCCTTGGGTCCTGAAACATTGGAAATGAAGATAAAACAAAACACCATAGATCAGATGCCCATGGCTCATGCCTGTAATTCCAGTTACTCAGGAGGCTGAGATCCGAGGATTGCAGTTTGAAACCAGCCCCAGCAGGAAAGTTCATGAGATTCTTATCTAATTAATCAGCAAAAAGCCAGGAGTGGAGCTATGTCTCAAGTGATAGAGTGCCAGCCTTGAGCAAAAAAAAAACTAAGAGTCAGCTGCTAGGCCCTGAATTCAAGTCCCAGGACCAGCATCAAAACTTCAATTTGTCCCACTTGAGTGTCATGGTGGCATTTCAGTGTCTTGTCATCTAGTGTCTGGCCATATGCTTGCTAGCCTTTTCTCTGGTCAGCTCACTGGTCAGCCTTATCGCCTTGGTGGACTCCAGGCTTTTTGTTCCTGTCTTCTGCCATGATTCAGATCTAGAGACAAGGTAGGTGCAGGCAGAAACTAGGAGAGTCGGCTTCACCTCGCCTAGTGCTAAGAGAGAAAATCTGAAATCACTTGATTTTTTTAGAGCTGGGGAGGAAGTGGGTATTTCAGGCAAAACAACATAAGCCTGAGAGATTCTTGTGCAGCAGACATAGTGTGTTTATTTTTCTATTTAATCTCGACACCATTTCTGAAAGTAGGTATGGTCATCTCCATTTTGTAGGATGAAGAAAATGAGCAAGGTTAAGCAATTGGTCTAACGTCACTCACACAGCTATTAAATGGGGGTGGCCTGTCTGATTTCAAAGCCTGCCTTGTTTCCATCATTGTTTGGTGTTTATCGATAAAAGGGAACATGAGTGGATTAGAAGACATGGCCAGCCTTAAACCTTCTTTCTATCCCAGGCTGCCCTTGAACTCAGATCTTCTTGCCTGAGATGTTCTGGCCTTTGTCACCTGAGTGCTGAGAGTCCAGCTGAGAGCTACTGGGCCCAGCCTGTTTCAGTATCTTTCTTCCGCCCAGGAAGCTTTCTTTCCCTTTAGATACTTGGCTGTGTGTTTCTTCAGAGGACCTGGGAAAAGCCTCGCTCAGGCCAGACTGTCCCACAAATTACAATTGCATCTTTACCTTGGAGTCTCTTGGGTGGAAGACAGACAAAGCTTTCTTTTTGTGGGTCTAATGGGCTGTAATTCTGCCTGTTCCTGTGTGGGGCTTTGAGAGACATCAGCATCCTGTCTTTAAGAACAGTGAGGTGTTTTTTTCTTTTCTTTTCTTTTCTTTTTTTTTTTTTAACATAGCCCTCCAGTGTGTCTTCTACTATGTTTCATGGAAGAGAAATTTCTGCCACTTCCAAATTTACCTTTTCAGCAGTTTTAATAGTTTTCAAAAGCTTTTTATTATTTGAATACATATATATTAGTTCTGAATTTAATCAGCTTTAGAAAATTATTTTAACAAATCTCTACACTTAGTTAGAATTGAATTGCCTTTTCCCAAGGCAAAGATACATCTTCTGTCCACAGAGATACTTATTGTTCCCTTTAGATGAATTTTTTCCAGGATGCAAGCCACCAACAAAACCAATCAAACAAAACCCCAACAGGATAAATTACAGGTAAAAATAAAGATAAGAGCTAATTCAGAGCCTGAGTCCTGGATGGCTACCCTTCCCACTTGGCTGCTGGCCTCCTGGTTTCAGGGACAAGCTGCTTGGGCCTAGGACCGAACTCCTGTCATACTGGCCTCCCAGCCTAGAGTGTTTCTCACTAGCCTGCTCCCCACAAGTGTGCTATGTTGGGCTCCTTGATTCTTTCCTCTGGACCCTGCTTCTGTGTAGCCCAAATCCCCATGCAACTTCAACGTGAATCAGGCTACATGCAGTTTTATTTTCTATATTTGTATCCATTGTATTTCAATAATGGCGTTGCACAATGAGAATATAAGCTTCCATTCATTGATGGTATTACATTTTTTTCTCCCTTCTCCCATGCATGACTGAGTATAATCTTGAGCATTATAAGTGATTCTGGAATGAACAACTTCTTACCTAAAACTTTCTATGCATCTTTAATGATTTCCATAGAATAGAATTAAGGCAGAATTATCTGGTCAAAGAAAAATGACTAAGAGAGTTCATGCCTGTCATCCTAGCAAATCAGGAGGTGGAGATCTGAGGACTGTAGTTTGAAGCCAGCCCAGGCAGGAAAGTCCCTGAGACTCTTATCTCCAATAAACTACTCAGAAAAGTGGCACTGTGGCTCAAGTGGTACAGCACTGTTAGCCTTTTGCCAAAGAAGCTCGGGGACAGTGTTCAAACCCAATGCAAGCCCCAGGACTGGCAAAAAAGATTAAATCTTTAGCTTTAATTGATAGAGCACCTTTCAAACAATTTCACTAGTTTATATTCTTGCCTACTGTGTACTCATTTGCGCCACAGTTTGCTAAAATTGAGTACCTTATTTTCCCTTAAGTCTTTTCTAACTTCATAGGTAAAAAGAAAGGGGGCATACTTTCCTCCCATATACATTTTTCTAAATTACTATTAGTCTTTTAATGGAAGTTATATTTCAATATTTTTTTCTGATCACAGGAATTCAATAGCCAAACTTTTTATGTCTTCTAAAGTTTGATTTGCATACATCTATTACCACAATTAGGAAGAATCACAAACCCTTAAACTCTTAACAATAAAAGTAAATAAACAAAATGTCAACAGCTGGCCTCAATGAAAGTCAGCCTAGAACTTACTGCTTTTGTTTATTGAGTGGGAGCAGTTTCAGTAGTCAAATGTGGATCTTAGGAAATTTGAGAGATGTCTGACAGATATTGTGAATCAGCTCAGCTTCATTGTGATAGGCTGATGTGTAATCCAACTCTAACTTCAATTTCCCTTTTTATCCCAAAAGAGACATAGGAATGAGGAAAAGTAATAAATCTCTCTGTAATAATCAATGGTACTATTTATTACTTCCTACAATTCCCTTGCTCAGTACTCCTGGGAACGATAATGCATAAATACAGGATATTACACATCCTATCTCTTTTTTTAAAAAAGTAGCTATGAAGATTTTCATCATATATATATATATTTTTTTTTTTTTTTTAAACAAAGTCAAATTACTGCAGGGCGCTGGTAGCTCATGCCTATAAATTCTAGCCACTCAGGAGTCAGAGAACTGAGGATCGAGGTCCAAAGCCAACCCAAATAGGAAAAGTCCATGAAGCTCTTATCTCCAATAACTACCAAAAAGCCCACCATGGAGCTGTGGCTTAAGTGGTAGAGCACCAGCCTTGAGTGAAAAAGCTCAGGGGCAGGGCCTAGACCCTGAGTTCAAGCCCCAGGATCAGCACCAAACAAACAGACAAAAACCCTTCACCCTGTGGGAGGTAGAGTCCTAGGAGACCTAGTGGGAAGGAAGGGGTTAAACCTGGTACAGGCGGAGCAGGCTGGGGGCTGGGGCTCATTAGGAAATCTGGTATTTCAGGTCAGACTGGGTTTAGGAATGGCTGTGTTTTTGTTCAAGAGCAGAAAGCACTTTAGGTCTGGCTGCATTCTCAAAGGAGACTCTTAGAAAATGAGTTCTAGACTTTCTGATGTCTGGGAATGAGGTAGGGCCTCCTGTAGTATCTGGGGATAACTCCACCCCCACCCCACCCCCAGTCTTTCCATTATCTTGAGGGACAGGGTGACATCCAGACCCACCCAGGAGGGCGTGGGACCACTGCCCCCCACCTCTGTCAACCCTGTCCTGCTGCCCCTTCATTCCTTTCGTGTTTCCTGAGGTTAATTCTGACGTGAAAATGATGCCCCAGTGACTCTTTTTGCTTTCAGATGTTTCCTCCTAGTTTCTTATCTTAGCATTTGTTTCTTTCTGTTTCTCTGGTGACTAACTTGGAGTGTGTGGAGTCCTTCACTCCACCTGTGACTAATCCAGATTCTTCGAGAGCACAGGTCGTTCCTGATAAAAAGGAGTCCACAGCAGACAGGCTAGGTGGGACCCTACCACTCTCCTTAGTCCTTTTTGCTTTGGTTATGTTTTGAATAACACCTCATTGGTCCTCTGGACCAGACTAGACCACAGCCTATTACTCTTCTTTTGTAGCTGGAATGAGGTGTGTGCCACCATGCCCAGCTATTGGTTGAGATGCGGGAGGTCCTCACAACTCCCCCCACCTTCCCAAATCCAGCCCCCCAACCACTGCTAGGGCTGGCTTTGAACCTCTGTACTGATTGCTACTTCCTGTGTGGCTAGGATTACAGGCATGAGCCACCATGGCCATTTGGGTGCCTTTTTTGGTCCCTCCAACCCTCTAGCCTAAACTCCATTCAACAGAGGAAGGAAATGGGTCAGAGAAGAAGGGACTGGTCAGGAAAGGAGAGACAAGTAATGACACTGATCAATCTGGAATGTCAGTTAAACCAGGGATTTGTGATTTTACAGGATGAGCAATAAACTAAAAGTCTAAAAACCCAGTTCTGGGCTTAGCTCCTCCTCAGTTGGAAGAGCAGTCGGTTTCATTCACCATCATCTTTGGTCTGGTTTCTCAACTCGGGAAGCGGAGGCCCACCTGGCCTGCTTCCATGGGGTAACCGTGGGAACCAAACGAGATGCCATGTGCAGAATCACTTGGTCAGCTCTATATAAATGTAAGCTGTGACTATCATTTTGGAAAGAAAAGCACAGGAGGTACATGGGAAAGGGTATCTGAGTAGGGATCAGCTGGAGCAGAAGCTTTCGGCAGTTAGGGGATAATGTACACAACATTCCCCGCCCCCTCCCTGTGCCATCTGAGGTCCCTGTTCCTGAGATGGTCCTTTGGCATTGCCTGTTGCCCTTTGAGGCCCCATCGGGGACAGGACCTGTCTTATCCACCCTTGTGTCCATAGGACCTGGCATTATATGTGTACTCTACACTAAATAAGCCCAGAAAAGTGCATTTTTATAAGTAAAATATGGAGGGAGGAATGAATCAGACAAGTCTACATCTCAGGATTTTGTAGAATGCTTCAGGCTGCATAGGAAAGTCAGTGGATGGAACCTAGGTTTGGTGTTCAAAGGACTGGATTTTAGTCCTAGAATTGTTGCTTCTTAGCTATGTTACTTTGGAGAACTTACTTACCTCTCTGAGCTTCAATCTTCTCCTTTGTAAAATGAAATAAAAGTACCTCTATGGATTTTAACTTCTTCAACAACATTAAGAAGTCTTTTTTTTTGTTATTTTTTATTGCACATCTAGTTTGGTGAATACACTTCAAAATTTTGTCTCCATTATTCCTGGATAATATCAGAATATTTCACAGTGCTTACAATGCTTCTATAATAATTCATGCAATTTTACCAATAGAACTTTGTGTGCATACGTGTGTGTGTGTGTGTGTGTGTGTGTGTGTGTGTGTGTATGTGTATTGCTACTGGGGTTTGAACTCAGGGCCTCACACTCTTGCTTAGTTTTTTTGCTCAAAGTTGGAGGCTCTACCACTTACGCCAGGCCTTAAGTTGCATTTTGGTTGGTTCATTGAAGATAAGAATTTCTTGGATTTGTCTGCTCACAGCTGGCTCCAAACTAAGATCCTCAGATCTCAGCCTTCTGAATAGGCTGATTATAGGCTTGAGCCAACAGTGCCTGGGTGAGCCGTTTTAATCTTGGGTGACATAATTACAAAGGTTTGAGGAAAACCGAGTCCCCAGATATAGGATGTCATTTGAGGCTATCTACTATTTTACTAGGACTTTCCTTCCTGGGTAATGAGCACTTATGTTTCAGTGCATTGACTTTGTCCCTTCCATTTTGACTGTTCAAATATCTGCTTGTTTGTTCTCTTCCCTGTGTTATGTTCTGATTCACCAGGTAGCCAGGTAAACAACTCTTAGATAAGTAAGATATTAATAATTTTCCATTTTCCCTTCTGCAGCCTCAAACTCTCTTTACATTCACACGCCTTTAAGCAAGGAGGCTACAGAGCTAGGACCTTGCAGAAAGCCATGGTTCTGATCAAACTGGAGTGGAGAGCCACATGTTTGCTACTTACACGTAGCAAACACACATGTAGCCACGTGCCTTTCCTCAACCTGCTGACCATATTCCCCCCTAGAGCTGTACTCTCTACATGGGGCACCTTCAACACATCATGCTGATAACCAATACCTCACTGGAAGAATCAGCTTGGGGAAAGTGTTCCTGAAATCAAAACAGAAGAATGTGAATACATCGCTGTATGCTTGTATCTAGAAAGTGGACTTCTCATTTCCTTTTTGTCTAAAACTGGGACTTGAACTTGGTACTTGATGCTTTCACTCATTGGCTGGTGTTTTGCAAATTGAGCCACACATCCAACCCCTCATTTTCTTAAACTTCAATAGGAACAGGAGGTGGAGGTATAGCTCAGTACACTAGTACATGCTTACCATGTTAAACTTCCATCAAAATCAAACCAATTTAAGAAAGCAAAAATCCTGCATTAAGGACATATTACCTGGTCAAAATTCTGCTTTTTACTAAGCATTGGGTGGTGACCTTTAGGTCCTTAGGTGCATGCCTATTTCTAGGGGCTGCTCTGCTCTGATTCTACATGCAAGCTTGAATCTAAATGATTTTCCAACAGAACTGGGAGTTCCAGGATGAAGCCGTTCACAACTCAGGAAATCAAGAGAGTGATTTTAATTTGTCTTCTCTCAGGCTTCTAGAATTTTCTCTCAGTTGACTGGCATTTGGCATTTACTTCAGCTGTACAGAGGATGGGATGGGATTCCTTGGTGGGACCAGGTAAATTTGATCCACCATACAAGCTCACACCAGTTTATTCTGTAGATTCCAAACAACAAAAAGCTGAATGGATGGGATTCAAAGGATAAAGGGAATACGTGAACGCAACACGTTTCAGTTGCTTGTGCACTTGTATGTTTTTGTGAAGGTTTGTGTTCTAAAAGAGAGCCATGGCACCATTTTTACCAGGGATGGTAGTGGATGATGGTAAGCAGTGCTGGAAGGAAGGCAAGAGAAATGAACACAGTCATTCGCCTCCCTTCTGTAGCGTGTGCATGGAATCCACACACATCCCCATCTCGAGGCTCAGCTCTCCAGATGGCCCGCAGCACCCGCTGCAATGCCAGCACTTCACAGGCCGGAGTCATACTGTGTGGTGCGTGGCGGAGGGAGTAACACCAAGACAAAGAAAATGTCTGCACTTGTTCTGTTTGGGGTTAGTTGACTCCATCGATGTGGAACCCATGGGCACAGAGGGCTGAACATTACGAAGTTCTCGAGGAGGAAGGGACATGACTAATGGAAGGCTTAGCTATTCTCTGCTACTATTCCTTTCTCCCTCCTCCTCCACCTTTTTCAGTGCCATCGCTGAGGCTTAGACTCAGGGCCTTGTACTCTTTCTTGGCTTTTTCACTCAAGGCTGGTGCTTTTCCATTTGAACCATACTGCCACTTCTGGGGTTTTGCTGATTAATTGGAAATAAGAGACTGTGGACCTTATCTGCCTGGGCTGGCTTCAAACCTAGATCCTCAGATCTCAACCTCCAGAGTTGGTGGGATTACAAGTGTAAGCCATTAGTGCCCAGCTGCTACTATTTAATAGGGGTGAGGTGAGCTACATATATGAAACTTGTTCTGGTAAATAAGGTGACTTTTAGAATTTTTTTTTATTTTTTTGGTATTGGTCCCAGGGCTTGAATTCAGGGTCTAGGTGCTGCTGTCCCTGAGGTATTTTTATTTTTCTCTCAAGGATAGCATCCTAGTTGAATCATAGCTCCATTTCCTGCTTTTGGGTGGTTAATTGGAGATAAGAGTCTCACAGACTTTCCTGCCTGGCCTGGCTTCAAACCACATCCTCAGATCTCAGCCTCCTAAGTAGCTAGGACTGCAGGATTACAGGGAAGAGCCACCAACGTCCAGCCTTAAAGAAGGCAACCTTTTGCCTTGTTTCCTCTGTTCCTGCCAAGCTGCCAGGCTTCATTAGACATAAATTAAAAAAAAAAAAGACTCCTGTTCTGTCCTTCCAAACCTGTTGTTAATATGGATCATCACCAAAGAATCCTCAGCACATAACAGGATGCGAAGAAAATGCAGCTTTAGAGGAAGTAGAAATTACCTTTTGCCTCAGCTTGTACTGTCGTATTAGCCTGTGTCTTTTGCTCTTGAGCATCACTTAGTTTCAGTATTTTAAACAATAATACTGGGTGCTGGTGGCTCACACCTGTAACCCTGGCTTCAAAGACAGCTGGGGAGGGAAAGGCCATTAACCACCCAAGAGCCAGAAGTAAGAGCTGAGATTCAAGGAGTTAGAGCCTCAGCCTTTAGCACAAAAGCTCAGGGACAGGGCTGGGGATATAGCCTAGTGGCAAGAGTGCCTGCCTCGGTATACCCGAGGCCCTAGGTTCGATTCCCCAGTACCACATATACAGAAAACGGCCAGAAGCGGCGCTGTGGCTCAAGTGGCAGAGTGCTAGCCTTGAGCGGGAAGAAGCCAGGGACAGTGCTTAGGCCCTGAGTCCAAGGCCCAGGACTGGCCAAAAAAATAAATAAATAAATAAATAAAAAGCTCAGGGACAGTGCTCACCCAGGCCCTCAGTTCCAGCCCAGGCCCAGCATCCCTCTCCCCACCCTAAAAAACACCTTCATAGTCAGAGTCTACATTATTTTCGTCTTTCTGTTTCCTTCCAGTTTAGAACATCCAGGGCCCCAAGTGACACAGTACACACACAACAGGCGTGGCCTGTGTTTGTTGACACCATGGACGGGGGCGGGGGGGGGGGGGAGGCTCCATGTTAAGAGTTGGGACTTGGTTCGAGCTGCTCCTACGGAGGGGCAGCTGGTGGTGACTTGCTGCCCAGGTCTGAGTCATTTGTTCTCGGGCTTGAGGAAGAATCTGAAGTCACAACCGCAGGAGGAGAGTGCCAGCCGAGAGGAATGACTAGGACATAGCAGGGTGCTCATTGGTCAAGGATGAGGTCAGAGCAGAGCCCAGCCAGGCAGCAGTCAAGGCACTGCTTCAGAGGATAACTGCGATGTTCCCGGCAGCTAGACAAGAGGAGGGACTTACGGAGGTGCTGGGGTTGGGACATGAATTGCGTGAACAGCGTTTCTTTTCCTCCTGAGGTCACTCAGAGGTTACTGGCTTTCTCTTTACAGGCTAGCACATCTTGTCTGTTCTTGGTGGTGCGGAGGGCGTGGGGGGGGGGGACTGTTAATAAGAGTTCATAGTCATCACAGCACCCATTTTATTGATCAGTTCTTTGGTTCTGGAACGGGTTTGTTTTCCAGGAAAAAATGTTGAATGCCAACTGATTTGCACATTGGATTGAGGAAATAGTGTCTCCTTTGTGGGCAGGGCCCTGGGCGTTACACAGGCGTGGTGGGTGAGCAAGGTGGATGCTTGAGCATAGGTGTCCAGTTGGGGACCACAGCGTGAACAGGGAAAGCGGGGCAGTAGCAGGTGTGAGGGAATGCAGGCCTCCGTGGTGACATGTAAGAGGACAGAGCAAGGAGGTACTTGAACTTAGAAGTTAGAGCTAGATGTGAATGTGGAGCAGAAGTAGTAGTTCAAAGTAGGTAGGAGTCGTTGGTGCAGGCGGGTCACACCTGTAATCCCATCTGCTCAGGAAAGAAGGCTGAGATCTGACGATCACGGTTTGAAGCCAGCCCAGGCAGACAAGTCTGTGAGACTCTTACCTCCAATTAACCAGCAAGAAGCAGAAGTGGAGCTGTGGCTCGAGTGGCAGAGTGCCAGCCTCCAAGGAAGAAGCCAAGGGACAGTGTCCAGGCCCTGAATTCAAGCCCCAGGGCCACACCTGCATGCATGTACACACACATGTGCGCGTGCGCACGCACACACACACACACACACACACACAGAGCTGCAGGCATCCTTTCCCTAGGATTTGCTGAGCCTCAGTGGTCTACAGTGAAGGTTCTGTCACCACCAGGGAGCAGAATCTGTGTTTTGATGCATTTCTGTCTAGCATGGTGGGAAGGAGACAGAAGATCCAGAATTTTCACCAGATTCTCGCAGATATTCAGGGGTTGAGAAGTCCATGAGGCAGGTGCGGTGGTAAATGCCTATAATCCCAGCTGCCCAGGAAGTGGAGATAGGAGGATTCAGGATTCAGGAGGTAGGCTTGGCAAAAGTGTGAGACCCTGTCTGAAAAGCAAACTAAAAGCATAAAAGGCTGGGAGTGTGACTTAAGTGCTAGATCGTAAATGCAAGGCTCTGAGTTCAAACGACTGTGTCCCACCCCACTCCACTCCCAAAGAAAATAAGAGAAAATGTAGTCAGTGAGTAGGATGGAAAGACAAGAGCCAGGTGAGGCCTGAGGTTGGGGTGGAGGTAGACAGCATGTGGAGAGTTACCGGAAGGGGTGATGGAAAGAAGCCAAGGAGATAGGAGGGCACACTCCTACCCTGAAAGTCAGGACAGCACAGCCCCTGGCTAGAGGGCCCAATGGTGGTGTCAAGTCAGGCAGGATGTGAAGAACACCTTGGGTTGGTTGATGCTTGTCAAGCGGTGGGCGATGTCACGTGCAGGGACCGCGCGTGGCATGTGGTCCTCTCCTTCTGCGAGGTTAACGTGTAACCACCGTGGATCTTTCCTGAGTCCTGAAGAAGACAGGACACTCCAGTGCACTCATAAGCGTGAGTTGGGGGGACACAGGGCTTGCTTTGGGGATCTGGAGTCTCTCGGGAGAGCAGCATGGATCACCTAATGAGTCAGAGCAAGCCAGCTGCATTCTGGGTAGTGATTGGAAGGGAGAAAATGGGACCCAATGCTGAAATATGCCCCGACCCAGAGCATCTTGGGAAGATAGCACAGGATGTGACCTTTGAGCTCAGCCCAGAAGGCTGAGAAGAGTGACATCATTGCCTAGAGCGGAGTAGACTATTCCAGGGCACGGGGAGAGAACACATGGAATTGTCCAGAGCTGGATGAGTGTTTCCAGGATAAGAACAATTAGGTCCCTGCTGCTGGGGGCACAGCACAGTTTTCGTTTTGCAAGAGTCTAGGTGGGAGATAATGGCTCCTGCCGGAGGCCTGGCAAAAAAAAGAGAAGTTCTGGATTCTAGGATTGTGTGTGTGTGTGTGTGTGTGTGTGTGTGTGTGTGTGTGTGTGTGTGTGTACCGAAGACAGAGCACAGGAGTTGACCGAGGTGGGGAAGGTCAAGCCTTTTCAGCAGTGCAGTGGAGAAAATGAACTAGGAACTGAAAATTTAACAAGCAAACCAAAAACCAGTCAGGCATGTGCAGGTCTTGAGCTAAGCTCAGTGGTAAAGCGCTTGCCTGGCATGTGTGAGGCCCTACATACACTCCACCCCCAGCACCACAAACAAAAGTAAATGAATAAAATTTGCCTACATAGAGACCTTGATAGGGATAAAGGAGTGTTTCTGGGAGAGGAAGGAATTGAACCCCAGCCAACAGCGCTTTCCTCCGGCAACCAGCAGATGCGGGCTGAGGCCTTTCCATCCGCTGCTTTCTGTCTGTCTGCCGGCTCCCAGGAAGAAGGAATGAGGATGTGACACCTGGCCTGCAGATGTGGCCCCAGGAGGCTGTCAGCTAGATGATTTCTCCTGCCAGCTCTCTTCAGCCCTTGGGCAACTCTGAGCCTCTTACAGGGAGTTCACCCTCTCTTCAGTCCCATCATAAAATCTGCCTGCTCTTTCCCTGTTATCTCCTTTCTGCCTATTTTACAGGCTAAATTGTTATGATTACTTTTGGGGCCAGTCCTGGGGCTGGAACTTAGCTTGGCTTTTTCTCTCAAGGCTGGTGCTCTACCACTTGAACCACACTTCCACTTCTGGCTTTTTGCTGCTTAGTTGGAGATAAGAATCTCACAGACTTTCCTGCCCTGACTTGCTTCAAATCTCAATCCTTACATCTCAGGCCCCTGAGGAGTTAGGATTATAGGTGCAAGCCCAGTAACGCCCAGTTTTATCCATTTCTGGGCTAAATTACCGAACCTTCCAAGGAAAGAGAGTGAATTGAAAACTTGTCTGTGTTTCCTCAGAATGAGACTGTGACCCGCTAAGGGACGGGTTGCACCAGACCCTAGAGCAGCTAGGTAGGAGCGGGCTTGCAGAGGGACACTATTGCCATCTAGAACAAGAAACATATTTGAGTATGTATTGAACATACATTGTGTGTTGTGTATATTGCCAACACTGCCTAGTTCTTTCAGTTCCTTGAAAACCTTGCAGTTGGAAGCAGAGTCAGAGTTTACATTTCCAAATGTGAAAGCAGACAACTCAAGCACTACGGAGTAATCTTTTTCCTGATGTGAAATAGTTTGCTCTGCCCTTGGGAGCAGTGGTTACACAGGGTGGGAAGAGAGCAGGTCTGCTCAGAGACCTGCTTTCCTGCTTAGGAAAACTTCTACATTTTCTGAGTAACCTACACAAGTCTGTACTTTAAAATGACATGATCATTTGCATTTCACACTTAACAATGGAGTCCAGCCACAGGAATACCAATGATCTTTAAAAATGGACCCCAAGCAATGATTACATTTATGATTATATTCCAGTTTTAGCAATAATTTAGTGCCATATGAAATATAGTTAGATGTGTTGATTTTGCTTTTCCCCAACCACAGCAAAATACAATAAAAATAAAAGCCTGCTTGGACCCTTAAAAAATGGACCCCAAGTTTTTAACTTTAATAAGGAAGATACATGAGAAATAGTGTCAGTTCCAGCAAAAGCAAGAGTGACTGACAGAATGAAGAAAAGAATTGTAGTCAACTGACCTTTTAAAAAAGTTACCTGGAGAGACCTGGGCACCAGTAGCTCAAGCCTGCAATCCTAAATCCTAGCTACTCAGAAGGCTGAGGCCCGAGGATCGTGGTTCGAAGCTGAGCAGACAGGTCTGATCCAGTTAACCAGCCCAAAAGCCAGAAGTTGAGGGCTGGCTGTGGTAGAGCACCTTCAGTGAGTGACAAAACTGAGAGCACCAAGATCCTGAGTTCAAGCCCCAGGACTGCCATGCACATTAAAAGTTACCTGTAGGGGTTATGGTCATCTCCCCATTTTCCCTTAAAACTGTAGAATGTGTGCTAGAATATATCCTAAAACTGTTTTGTTTTGTTTTTTAACGGATTCTGATTGCAGGGTCTCTGTGTGAAACTGTGTATTTACAAGGTCGTGTTCTCTTCCAGTCTAGTGGAGCTCTGGTTTGCCATGGGATTACTTTTCCCTATCACATGTGTTTTCTGTGAAGATCAAGGGATGAAGTGGGATCTGATCATGCCATTCTGAATTATAAGCAAAACAGCTTTGCTTGCAGGAGCTGAGTCTCTTGTTTGGAAATTTGGAGATCAATGCAGCTGGAATGATTTTCACGTCAACGTTTGGCACGCCTTCAGTGTGTGCAGGGGGATGGGGGTAGAGGAGGCTCAAGAGCTGCCCCGCGGTCACCACCCATCGCTAATGAACGGTAGCGCCACTGTATCCTGCTGAAGGCAACACGGCTCTCAGAGGACAGCAGTAGTAAGCAACTCAGTCCATTGACTTGCAGAGGACAGGGCCTGATATTTATAGATGTTTAATGAATGACGATTACTGCTTTAAAAAACATTATGTTAGGACAAATAACTTGAATCCTAAGAGATTTGATTAGAAAGTTTTGTTTGTTCCTTTGTTTGTTTCCTTGCAGTACTGGGACTTGAACTCAGGGCCTCAAGTTCAGTAGGCAGGTACCCCACTACGGAGCCATGCCTCCAGCCCTTTTTAGCTTTGGTTATTTTTCAGATGGGCTCTCGCTTCCTACCTGAGCAAGGGCCTGGACCTCAGTGTTCTTGTTTTTTGATTTCCACTGCAACTGGTTGTAGATAACAGGCTTCCACCACCACACCCCGCTGTTGGTTGAGAAAGGGTCTCATGTGTATGCTTGGGCTGGCCTTGAATGCTGGTCCTCCCAGACTCTGCCTCCCAAGTAGGTAGGGTCGCAGGGGTGAGCTACCCACTGAGCATGAGCGTTCCTTTCTCCTACAGATTGATCTGTATGTACACACGCCTCTAGACATCACAGTTATGGCCCAAATTTCTATCTCGACACACATGGCCCATCCAGTCTAGACTTGACATAGACAAGCTCGATCCTCTGTGAGTTAAAAGAAGAATTGTCATCATCTTTTTAAATTCTCCCCCAGCTTTTAAGCTAATTCCCATATCAGAGAAGTTTTCAGTTGCTCGGGGAACAAGATAAGTTTAGCAGCTGACAAAGCCTGGAGCTTCTGGGTCTGATTCCTGACTGTCTGCTCTTCCCAGGGGTATGTGGTTTGGATTTTCCCTCGAATGTATGTCTTCCCTGGGCAGAACTGGACCTTTGGCGTTTCCTGTTCTGTACTAGGAGCAGAAGCATTCAGGATGATCTCATAAGACATTTCCTGATCCATGAATCTTTAAAGCAGGGAGACAGTGTTTTTCCCTTCACCATCCTCTGACTCTCAGTCTCCAGCGGCCACGTGTGGATTTCATTACAACCCTGCAGTTTCCCGCGCTCAAAGATAAATATGTGGGTTACAGGGTGTGCATTCATAGAGAACACCAAAGGTTACCAGTCAGATTTATTGCTTGTTACATCATTTTACTGTAGGGCTGGTTCATTAGATCAGTTTATTTAGCAATTAAATAATATTAAATAAGGCAACTGTACCAATTTATACTCTCCCTGGCTTAGCTGACTTGACTACCTCCTCCCTCTTTTAATCAGTGACTTGATAAGGATGATCTGTACCCACAGGATGGTGTTCCATGAGCCTTTTTATTAGGGCCACTGTCTCTACTAAGGGAAATCTTGCATCAAGAGTATTCTATCTAGCTGAGTGCTGGTGGCTCAGGCCTGTAATCCTAGCTACTCAAGAGGCCAAAATCTGAGGATTGCAGTTCAAAGCCAACCTGGGCAAGAAAGTCTGTGACTCTTATGTCCAATAAACTGCCAAAAAAGCCATGTTTTAAGAGGTAGAGTGCTAGACATGGGAGAAAAAGCAAGCTCAGGTACAGCGCCCAACCTCTGAGTTGAAGCCCCAGGACAGGCGTGTGTGCGCGTGCGTGCACACACACAGACACAGAGTATTCTATTCAGCTGGGCACTGGTGGCTCATGCCTGCAACCTTAGCTATTCGGGAGGTTGTTAAGAGCTGAGGATCATGGCTCCAAGCCAGCTCAGGCAGGGAAGTCAAGTGAGATTCTTATCTCCAGTTAAGCAGCAAAAGGTCAGAAGTAGAGCTGGGGCTCAACTGGTAGAGTGCTAGCCTTGAGCAAAAGAGCTAAGGGACAGAGCCCAGGCCTGACCAGTACAGACCAGCACCAGAAGCTAGGTATGGAGGTACATGCCTCCCAGCACTCAGGAGGCTGAGGCAGAAGGATTGGGGCCAAGAGTTGGAGGCCAGCCTGAGCTACATAGGGAGATCTTCTCTCAAAAAACAAAACAAAACAACACCTGGGCACTGGTGGCTCACACCTGTAATACTTAGGAGGTTTAGATCTGAGGATCACAATTCAAAGTCAGCTTGGACAGGAAAGTCCGTGAGACTCTTATCTCCAATTAACCCACTAGAAAACCAGAAGTGGCACTGTGGCTCAAGGTGAAAGAGTGCTAGCCTTGAGGATAAAAGCTCAGGGACAGAGCCCAGGCCCTGAGTTCAAGCCCCACAACCAAATCAAATTCTACCCAGGGTATTCGCAACCTAAGAACAGGACAGTCATCTTCCATTCATTATTCTGTTTTCAGTGTTGAGGCTTTGCCGTGGCTAGACCCTCTCCTGCTGTCTTTGGTCCTTTGCCATTTATATTTGATGGTTTAGATTCCTATCTTTAGGGCCTGGTTTCCCTTTCCTGTGTCACACAGATCAGCAAAACGTGATCGCATTCCACCTCTGCCAAATTGCCCACCACACAAGCCCTTGTGTTCAGTTGAGGGATTTGTAAATTTCCACCAGAATAAGGTTAAATTTAGTTTATTAATTGGATATTTTTGTTATTTTGTTTGTAAACCTCTCAAGTTTTAGGAAAATGGAAAGAAGTCCTCAGCGAACACTTAATTGCTCATCTAAGTTCTGCAATTAGTATTTCAATACACTTATGTCATGTGATCCATACCTCATCCATCAAGCCATTTTACTATTTTTTAACTTCTTAGTTTGAAATAATTTTAGACTTACAGAAACTTTGTAAAATAGTATTTACAAATACCTTTCACCTGGGTTTCCCTCATGCTAACAACTTACAGAACCAAACCACAAAATAAAAACATAAAGATGGCATTCCCTCCACCCTGTTGGTGGAAGTACACATCATCTTTGACTTTGTAGGCGGACTGTCCTTTTCCTGTGCAAAGTCCACCGCTCCGGGATCCCAGACCACACGTAATCATTCTCACTCTGGGGTTAGTTCAGGACCTTTGGGGGTGTGCCGGCCATTTACTCTGTTGACTGTCTCTCTGTCTAGATTTGTTGAAGTTCTCTCACAATTAGGTTGAGGTCAGACCGTGTGTCCCGGCACCGATCCTTTCTGCACAGAGGGTACAATCACACAATGAAGCCACTCACGTGCTGTCTGCACTGTTTACCCCCCTTACAAATAATAAGTGTTGTTGTGGAGGAGATGTCTTGAGATTACAAATGCTCTGCTTCTCCTTAAATTCATACTCATTAAACTTAGCATTTTTGCCTGGAATTATTTCAGAGAAATGATCTCAGATAACAGCTTCTCCACATCCCTCATCTTCCCTCCGTCTATTAGCCAGGAAGACATGTGGCTTCTCATTTATTCATTTGTGTATATCCAGAGAGACCAACAGGTGTATTCTTTTTATTCTTTAGGACCTAAAGTTTCATTGTAATCCCTTGTTATCATTATTTATTTTGGGGCTCAAATGTTTCTTAGTTATTGGACTACCCTTCACATGGCCTCCTGACTCCTTTGGACTCATCCCATCGTCTTTTGATTACCTCCTTATTTTCTGCACAGGATGCCACCATCTTTTTTTTTTTTTTTCAATGTTCTCTTAGCAACCCCTGTTTCCTTTATTGGAGAAGAGGGTTTTGAAAACAAGGTCTAGATGCTGGGTGTACATACAGCTATGGGGTGTCATTGCTAAAAGGCTTTCTCAGCAGACAAAGCAAAGAAATATATGTAAATGTACGGACACTTTTAGGCATCTGTGCACACATCTGTATTTCTCCTTCTGTGTGTATGTGGATGTAAAATCATGAGTTCATACTGATTGCTTTCAGCACTACATGGTTTATTCTGCTCTTCCAAAACAGTGACTAGCAAATCCTAGCTTTGCAAGCCACCAGCTAACCAGAGTGCAGTGTCTATATGTGGTTTGTGTTTGTTTTTGGTGCTGTATAATACAGCCCGAAGTCAATTTCCAAAGTTGTCTGGAGTCTCCCCTACAACACTAGTTAAGTTACCATTTCATGTTGGGTTTCTTCCACATTTTGGTTGATTGTTAAATAATCACTTTTGGGGAGTGGGAAGTGATATATGAAACAGTATTGTTTTTTAAGGTCAGAGTAGTGCAGAAATTTATGTCTGGGAAATTGTTCCCCTTGCTGTACTTTTTTGAATATTGGATTCCCCCGATCTCCTAGGCTCGTGTATTGAGGGTTTGATAGCTAGCCTGTGGAGCTATGGGGAGGTTGTGGGGCCTAGTGGGAGGCGGGACCTAGTGCAAAGAAGTTAATTCATCAGGGGTGTGGCCTTTAGGGGATATTTGGACCTCAGTCCTTCCTGTCCCTTGCTTGCTGACTGTGGTGCAGAGATCAACCTCCCCTGCCACATTCCATACTAGGATCCGCTGCCCTGCCTCAGGCCAAAAGGAAAGGGGCCTACAGGACACAATGACTGCAATCTCCCATAAACCTTCCTTCCTTGGAAGTTCATTATCTCAGGCATCTTGTCAGTGATAGAAAGCTGACCCCTCATCTCTACTTTCCTCTTTCCCACATTCTTTCTACCTAACAGGTCTACTCCCTGCATGACTCAATTGCTTTTGCTTCTTGATTGCCTGCCTGCCTGCCTGCCTGCCTCCTTCCCTCCCTCCCTCCCTCCCTCCCTCCCTCCCTCCCTCCCTCCCTCCCTCCCTCCCTCCCTCCCTCCCTCCCTCCTTTCCTTCCTCTTTCTCTTTCTCTTCCTCTTTCTCTTTTTCAGTACCTAGAATAAAACCCAGGGTCTTATCTTATGCTAGGATTGTACCTTCAGTCCTGGTTTTTTATTCTATTTCTCTTACATGAATAAACAAATCTGTGGACACTTCCACAGATCCTTTTCTTCCCTGACTAAATCCACCTTATTTGGGGATGCATTTTATAAGTGGCAGTGACAGAAATTCAGCACCGCTGCCATGAACTAGAATTCCAAATATATAGTTATTTTTTTCTTCTTATATTTATTGTATTTATTTACTTATAAATTACATGCATCTCAATCTCTCTCTCTCTCTCTCTCTCTCTCTCTCTCTCTCTCTCTCTCTCTCTCTCTCTTTCTCTCTCATTCTCTCAGTGTTGGCAACCAAACCAGGGTTTGCTAGGCAAGTGTTCTTTACTTTTCTTTCTTTCTTCTTTTTGGCCAGTCCTGGGCCTTGGACTCAGGGCCTGAGCACTGTCCCTGGCTTCTTCCCGCTCAAGGCTAGCACTCTGCCACTTGAGCCACAGCGCCGCTTCTGGCCGTTTTCTGCATATGTGGTGCTGGGGAATCGAACCTAGGGCCTCGTGTATCCAAGGCAGGCACTCTTGCCACTAGGCTATATCCCCAGCCCCTCTTTCTTTCTTTCTTTTTTTTTTTTTTTTGGCCAGGCCTGGGCACCGTCCCTGAGCTCCTTTTGCTCAAGTCTATCACTTGAGCCACCGCGCCACTTCTGGGTTTTCTGTGGTTAATTGGAGGTAAGAGTCTCATAGACTTTCCTGCCCGGGTTGGCTTCAAATGGGTTGGCTAGGCAAGTATTCTGGCCCTGAGGTACATCCCTAACCAAGAGTGCATAACTCTTTAGAGCCCCATGAGATGAGTTGTTGTTGTTTGCCAATCCTGGGGTTTGGACTCAGGGCCTGAGCACTGTCCCTGGCTTCTTTTTTTTTTTTTGGCCAGTCCTGGGCCTTGGACTCAGGGCCTGAGCACTGTCCCTGGCTTCTTCCCGCTCAAGGCTAGCACTCTGCCACTTAAGCCACAGCGCCGCTTCTGGCCGTTTTCTGTATATGTGGTGCTGGGGAATCGAACCTAGGGCCTCGTGTATCCGAGGCAGGCACTCTTGCCACTAGGCTATATCCCCAGCCCCTGTCCCTGGCTTCTTTGTGCTCAAGGCTAGCACTCTACCACTTGAGCCACAGCACCACTTCCAGCTTTTTCTGCATATGTGGTGCTGAGGAACGGAACCCAGGGCTTCCTGCATGCAAGGCAAGCACTCTGCCACCTTCCCAGCCCAAGAGGAGTTTTGACAGGTGCATGCACACATACAGTGCAAAGCTGTAACCAGGTGTCTACCATCACCGTGACTTCCAAAGTCCCTAGGTTGCTTCCCAGCTTCCTTTTTGCTCTAGACTTCTTTCCCACAGGTGATCCGCGTGATGCTTGAAGAGCACTTGGTGAGGCTGGGTCGGGCATTCACTGCTCCATCTGCAGCCTTTCCAGCCACGCATTTCTTGCCTTTCAAGAAAAGCTCAGTGTTGAGCATTAGCATCGCTTGGTGTCCTTTAAGATACTGCATGTTGAGAAGCTAAACCTGAAGTACACGAGGGCATGACAAATTACACAGGACTCTAGGCAATCACGCACAGTGAGACCAAATGAGGACGCTTTTAGAAGAAGACAAAGGCACAAGGCCTATGTGCATCTGATCACACAAGTTAATATTTATTTAAATTAACTCCAGGAAGTGGAAACAAGAGGTTTTTTTCATTGATGCTGTTTTTGTTTTCTTTTTGTCTTGTTTTGAGGACGGTAAGGGGGGTTGGAGGGACAAAGGGCGAACACAGGGATATTCAGTAGATACTATGTTGAAAATGAACTATACAACTTGTAGGTGGGGATGGGAATGAGGGGAGGGGTGACACTGTCCAAAAAGAAATGTACTCTTTACCTGACTTATGTAACTGTAACCCCTCTGTGCACCACGTTTATAACAATAGACAAAAATTTTTAAAGAAAGAAAAAATCATACTGCATGTTGAACAACTCACCCAGCCAGCCTTCCCTCCACGAGCCTCCCCTCCACACACAGTGTGTACTGACACTGTGAGGGTGTTTGGGAAACGGGCCGGGAAAGGACAGGAATAAGCCTGCTTAGTGGAGGTCTTAGTGCTGAAGGCCACGGAGTCCCTCAGAGTTGGCGTATCCTCCTCTTCTTCTTTCTCTTCCTCCTTTTCCGTGGTGGTGTTGGGATTTGAACTTAGGGTCTCACACTTGCACTTGCTAGGCAGGCACTCATTTGAACCCTGTCCCCTGCCTCTTTTTTGGCTTTTAATTATTTTTCAGGTAAGGGCTCGTGTTTTCATTGGGGCCAGCCTCAGACAGGAATCCTCCTATCTGCTCCCCTCTCCCCCACCCCCTTCTAGGATTACAAGCATATACTGACTACTATGCCCAGGTATGGGTGAGGTAGGCTCCTGCTAACTTTTTGCCTAGGTTAGCTTTGAACTATAATCCTCCCAGTTTATACCTTCTGTATATCTAGGATTACAAGTTTAAGCCACCACACTAGGCCCAGAGCTGTGACGAATCTCCACCGTTGTCTCATTGGTTCTAGGTGATGTTGGAGATGAGCGGTTGTCATGGAAGTGCTGAGCGATGGCTTTTGTAGCTGTCCTGAGGGCTCAGGGCTGTAAAGAGCTAAGAGGGCAGTGTGCCTGTTTGGCTCAGTGCCATCTCTCATCTCTGCAGGCAGGTGTGGAGACTCAGTAGGAGCAGAGACAGTTCAGAATAGGAGGCTGAGATCTGCCCATTGCCTGCTCTCCATGTAAAACCACATGCAAAACCTCTTATAGGTGCACAAAATAAAGATGGCAGCTAGGCACCGGTGGCTCACACCCGTAGTCCTAGGAACTCAGGAGGCTGAGATCTGAGGATCACTGTTTAGGCTAGCCCAGGCAGGAATGTCCATGAGACTTTCCAGTTAATCAACAAAAAGCCAGAAGTAGAGCTGTGGCTCAAGTGGTAGAGTGCCAGCCTTGAGTGAAAGAAAACTACAGGATGGTGCCCAGGCTCTGAGTCCACGTCCCAGGGTCAGCACAAAAAAATAATAAGGTTGAGGTGTTTGCCATGGGGCCACACCGTGGAAGGCACTCCATGGGGACCAGTATGCCCACCTTAAATTTTTCTTCTTTTCTTCTTACCATGTCTTTTTGCGTGCTGGGGATGGAACCCAGGACCTCATGCCTGCTAGACAAGAGTGCTACCACCAAGCCACATCCACAGTGCTTGTTTTAATCTTATTGATTAAGCTCTTAGAAATCTTAGCAACTAATAACCTTGAAAGTGGTTTTTTTTTTTTTTGGTGACAGTCCTGGGGCTTGAACTCAGGGCCTGATGAGTCATTTTGCTCAGGGCTACTGCTCTACCACTTGAGCCACAGCTCCAATTCCAGCTTTGGGTGGTTAATTGGAGATAAGAGTCTCACGGACTTTCCTGTTCCGGCTCGTTTCAGTGATCCTCCTGAGTAGCTAGGATTACAGGCGTGAGCCACCAGCACCTGGCCAAAAATGCTTTAGAAAAAACCACAAAAGCCTGAAGGGGCTGAGGCAGAATGGATGAGTGTCTTAAAGAACCATGCTATCATGTGGAATCTCATTTCGAATGAATCAGAGTACAGTAAATCTCCAAACATCCCCACACAGCCTCTGTGGCTTACTAAACAGGAAAATGACTTCAGCCGGAGGTCTTTTTACTCAAGAGACACACCAGGCGGCTCTTTCTGCCTTTCTGAAAACATTTTAATTCTTCTCCCCCAGTACCGTACTTCTTGGAATGTATTCACCGGAAATTGTTAGTATTCTCAATTTCCAAGAAATTCCAAAGTACAGTGACTTTACAGCCCCCCCCCCCCCCCCCGCACTGTGAAAGGCCAGGGGCTGAGCTCCAGGGCCGCCTATCATTGCACCAATCTCTCCCCCTTTCATCCACCCCTGCTCCTAAGAGGTGCAGCTCCACACCTCGTGTTCACTCGGCTGTGTCCTGGGGAGTGACAGCAAGCAAGACAAATAAGGAAAGTATGTTGGGCAGTGTCCAAAAGCTAGGGTTAAAAAAAAAAAAGTGGGGCTGGGGATATAGCCTAGTGGCAAGAGTGCCTGCCTCGGATACACGAGGCCCTAGGTTTGATTCCCCAGCACCACATATACAGAAAACGGCCAGAAGCGGCGCTGTGGCTCAAGTGGCAGAGCGCTAGCCTTGAGCGGGAAGAAGCCAGGGACAGTGCTCAGGCCCTGAGTCCAAGGCCCAGGACTGGCCAAAAAAAAAAAAAAGTGAAGATGAGAACTTGATGTGGCTGGAACGGAGGCAGCGGGAAGAGAGAAGTGACAAACCTGATGTCAAGGAAGATGCGACCGAGGAGGCCCATTCCGGGGCAAGGCTTGTGCACTTCTTGAGAAGAATGTTCCGGGGAAGAGGATGTGCAAAGGCCCCGAGGAAGAGTGCCCGAGGACCCCAGAAGGCAGTGAGCGAGGACAGGCAGGCAGGGAGGGACAAAGAAGGAATAGAGCAAGTCCTAGGAAAATCTCACAGTAACACTTTATAAAAAACATTTTCCCCAAAAAGTGGACATGAGATTGATTTCCTTGTCCTTGTTTTTGTTTTCTCTTCCTTTTGTCCTGGTTTTGTTTGTTTATCTGTCTTTGGGAGGGACAAAAGGTGAATAAGTACAGTCATGGTACTCACGCTATGTGGAAAATGAACTATACAACTTGTGGGTGGGACAGGAGGGAAAAACTGGAAGAGAGCAAGGGAAGGGGTGACACTGTCCCAAGAGAAATGTACTCGTTACCTGACTAACGTAACTGTTATAATAAAAAAAGAAATTAAAAAATGATGTTCAAGTAGTCGGACAGAGGTTTCAAGTCAACCTGTCAGTTTATGAGTGCAATGAACCTTGATCATGTCACCCTTTCATTGTTCTCCCTCCGGTTCCCTCCATCCTCTCAAGTCACCTGCTCTCATTTTCACATGGGATATTCTGGCTACTTCACCTACCCTTCCTCTTTCCTTTTTCCTTGACTTGCTGCATCAATAGCACATTTCAACTTCCTGCTACCCATTTTATTATCGTGTATAACATACTTTAGTTAATTTGTTTGCATATATATGCAAATGCCCCTGTATATATTTTCATATATGTTTATAATTTAGATCTAACTTCCACTTTATCTTATTGTTTGTGCCAGTCCTGGGGCTTGAACTCAAGGCCTGGGCACTATCCTTGAGCTTTTTCACTCAAGGCTACCTGGCACTCTACTCCTTGAACCACAGCTCCACTTTTGACTTTTTGGTAGATAATTGGAGATAAGTGTCTCACAGACTTTCCTGCCTGGGCTGGCTTCAAACCATAATTCTCAGGCCTCAGCCTCCTGAGTAGCTAGGATTACAGGCCTGAGACACTGGTACCTGATCCACTTTTTTCTTTCCTTTTTTTTTTTAACATTTAAAAATTTCTTTTTGTGTTTGGGATTGAACCTAGAGCCCTGTTCAAAACTAAGTGCATGCTCTTCCACTGAGCTACACTTCCAGCCTTGGATTTGGCTTTCCTTTCGAGTGATGGAGAGGCTATATGTTTTTGTTATTGTTGTTGGTTTTGTTTTGTAGGTCGTGGGACTTGAACTCTGGGTCTGGGTGCAGTCCCTGAGCTCTTCAGCTCAAGGCTAGCACTCTACCACTTGAGCCACAACGCTACTTCCTGTTTTCTGGTGGTTAATTGGAGATAAGAGTCAGTGGACTTTTCTGCCTGGGCCGGCTTTGAACCACGATCCTCAGATCTCAGCCTCCTGACTAGCTAGGATTACAAGTGTGAGCCACTGGCATCCGGCACTGTGGGGTTTTGAGCTGAGATATAACTCGATCCATCTGTGCCTCGGAGTCCAAAGTGGAGAGCAGTGGAGGCCACTGGGTTGGACAGAGAGTTCCAGAGAATTCCAGAGAGCTATGCTGGACCAGACAGTCCAGTCCAGAAGCTGAGGCAAAGGCAAGGCCGCCCCTTACATTCAGAGACAGCAAGCAGAGCTGAGTTTTAGAAGGCGACATGTTTTCCTGCCTGCATGGTGGTTTCTTGTATGGGGATTGAGGTGGTGTGCAGGCCTTCTCGTCCAGCACGAAATCAGACCCCATTTCTAGTTGGGATGGCGCCTTTGACCTCGTGCTGTCCTGGGGCCCGCTACTCCATCTTTCCGGTTATTCAGTTCCCGCTGCGGAAAGGGTAATTGCTCCTGACATGATGGAATTAGAATGCCAGCTCATCGTGTGGGAGCCGGATGGCATCAAGGGCGCTGCGTGTCCCCGGGAGAGGCAGGACCTGAACCGTGGCAGTGACATGAGTGTCGCTGTTATAAGAAACACATGGCCTTTTAGCACCAAAAACAGTTCAGGGACAGGAAAATCTGTGGGCGCCGGGGGATTGCTGGCGTGGCTCTGGAACGGAAGGAGAGGTGGGGAGAGTGACATTTAATTGCAGACGAGGATATGTAATGCTGCCGGAGCAGGGCGAGGCCGGGGTGCGTGAAATAAATCACTTCCTGGACCCGGATGTGGCCCGTAGTACGCGAGTCCTCCTCCCCCTGCCTTGCGAATGCCGTGACCACAGCTGGCCTTCTTTTGGAGCAACATGTGCACAAGGCCACTACAGTTGACCTTTAACGCATAGGCCATGCGCCCGTGTGGGTGTAGTGAAGTGTGTGACACTTATTTTCCTTATTACACATTAATTTATCAGCCAGTGTGGGGAGGTGTCATGTCTCATCACGCTTCCTTGGGTGGGTAAGGAGATGGACCGTGGTGGATCTTTCTGGAAGACACAGGGCACTGGGTGGGGCAGATGGGATGTCACTAAGGGGAGGGAACTAAAGGTCACCTATCAATTAGGCTCCAGTGTCCGTTGTGTCACAAGGCCCTTTAACTGCTCTGTTTATTCGCTCCACAGATATGTGTTTTTTTGATAATCAACCGTGTTGGGTGCTGCGGGGAATGGAGGGTGACTAAGCCACAGTCACTAGCACTGGGGAGCTCGCAGTCTAACAGGGAAATAAGCAGAAAGCCGGGCAGCTGGTGATGGGTTCACGAGCGTCATGGCGGGGGCAGGGGGGCTGCGAGGCTGGGGGCGGGAGGCGCTGCTGGCTGGGAGAGAGTTGGGGTGCTTAGTGGAAGAGCCGGTGTGCACAGAGTTGGGGTGCACAGAAGAGGAGGTTGCATCTGAGCAGGAGACACGGCTCACGGCGGCTGGGCCTGCCCTGGCCTTGGAGGCAGGGGGCAGGCCCAGAGGGGACACGAGGGCGACGGCGGGGTCAGGAACCTGCCCTGGCGTGGAAGTGAGGCGGCCCAGGGGCCCATCAGAGGCAGTGGGCCAGGGGAGTCACCGGGCAGAGTGTGGCCACAGGGGAGCTGGGAAGATTTACCACTCAGTGTCAGCGTGCGTGGAGTCTGCGGTCCGTGGGAGGGTCTTGGGGAGTTGTGCGTGAGTCTCAGCACTCGTGAATGGCCTCATGGGAAGTGAGTCTGACAGAGACCTGGAGAACGAGCAGACACCATGGCAGCCAGACACGAGGAGGTCACAGAAGCAGCACCAGTTAGCAGTGAGAGCTGTGATGGAGAGAGACAGGCGAGGATAGCGTTCGAAAGGAAGAAGTGGACGGGGCAGGCGGCAGTGCTTCACGCTTGTAATCCTAGCTATTCAGGGGCTGAGAGCTGAAGATCTTGGTTCAAAGCCAGCCGGGGCATGACAGTCCACGAGACTTTTATCTCTACTAACTGTCCAAAAAGCTGGGAGTGGAGCTGTGGCTCAAGTGATAGGGCACCAACTTTGAGCCAAAGAAGCACAGGGACAGCACCTAGGCCCTGAATCCAAGCCCTAGGACCAGCACAGAAAGAAAGAAAGAGGAGAGAAGGAAAAAGGAGAGAGGGGTGGATGGAAGGAAGAAAGGAAGGAACAGCTATCAAGGACTTCCAAGGGGAAGGAGGAGGCAAAGATTCCTCTCGAAGCTTGAGCGGACATGGATCCGGGAGGAGAGAGGTGTGAACCCCCCTCCCCCGGCCCCATCAGTAGCGTGCTGGGGTGCGGTGGGGCCCTTGACCTCCTAAACAGAAGCATGGTGTTTCTAGATGTCCGTGAACGTGACCATGGCCTCCTCCTGCTGTGTAGACTTCTTTCCCTGATGTCCCTGTCACATGGAAGTGAATGTCTGGTGGGAATAAAGGTCACACATGTACGTGCTCGCTTCCAAATGAACTATAATTACATTCACGACTCAGGACCCGGTGACTCACCTCTGCTCTCATTAACTCCACCCAGTGAGCTGATTCCTGCATGCAAATATGAAGTCACTCTAGCCACTTCACTTTTTAAACTCTTGCCAGAGCCTTTAATGATGGGTTTCCGTTTGGAACAGGACCCCAAAGCTGAGCTATACCTAACTCTTAGGAGAGTCGTTGAAACTCAGGGAGACCCGTGCAATGTCCTCAGCTAAATCCTTAGTGGGGTCCTGTGACTGGACAGCACTGGGAGGGGCTGGGAGGGTGGCCATCCTCACAGAGCAAGGGGAAGGGGTGTCGACACCCCGGACTTCAACCAGAGAGCCAAACGCAGAGGGAAGATTTTTGGTTTCCTAATCTGAGTTGATTTAAGTGCTTAGCTCTAGGGGAGAAATAAAACAAATAGGAAAGAATGGTCCTCCTCTTAGCTCTGAGAAGAGGGGTTCACAGGAAGAGGCCATAAATCAGAAGGGCTGAGCCTGTGGTCAGCCCCACCACCTTTTCCACACGGGGAGGAGCCCAAGCGTGAGAAGGCAGGGAAACACCGAATCCCTTACAAATGCCTCAACGTAAACACGGCATCAACAAACCTGTGGAGCACTCACTAAGGTTGGGAGATCCCTTTACACAGACATGGATTTTTGTTTAATAACGTCTAAGTAACTAGGAAGATGGGCAGAGGAGGCCTTGGACTCATCTGTTAATGTCAGGTGCAGCCTTCGTGAATATAGTCCTTGAAAATATTTTCCCCTCCTCTGAATAACTGTGATTACTCTTTTAATCATCAAATACTAGCCGTAGAAAACAATGATTTCCCCCTTAGCTTTCAGACCCACACTGGCTGGAATGAATAGGAGCCCAGTGCATTATAGCCGTATATGAAAGTGTCATGATGAACCCCATTAAATACACTCAGAATAAGTAAAACCCTTGGATGTGATCTCTGTAAGGTATTAACAGAAGAACTAAATCAGAACAGACTCTGGCCGGCGCTGGTGGCTCATCCTGTCATCCTAGCTTCTCAGCAAGCTGAGATCTGAGGATTGCAGTTTGAAGCCAGCCCTGGCAGAAAAGTCCCCATGAGACTCTTATCTCCAATTAACCACTCAAAAACCATAAGTGGCACTGTGGCTCAAGTGGTAGAGTGCTAGCCTTGCACATAAAGAGGCTCAGGGACAGTGCCCACTGAGTTCAAGCCCCACAACCAACAAACACACACACACACACACACACACACACACACACACACACACAGAGAAAGTTGAATCTGGACAGTGTGAAGAGTTTAGTAGTACACTGAGTACTACCATTAAATACTAAGGTCGAGTTTTTCAGCAGAATAAAGATAATCTGGGAGGAAGCAAGAGATTTCCACTGGTTAAACATTCATGGGGGTTTCTCCAACTTGCTGCCACCTCACTTACCTTTTCAATGGCCAGCCCAACCTCATAAGGTAGTTTTAGCATCCCATTTTACGGAGGCTCAGAGAGGTTGAATGCTTCTCATCGTAAGTGACAGTAGAGAGACAGAAACCCCAGGTCTCTTGGTTATAAGCTTGCTGCTTTCCCCCTGTCCAGGAGGGAAAACACTAACATTGTCTGGACTGTAGTTCTATGGAAAAACACCTAACCTACACCCAAAAGTCAAGGGTGTTTAAGGTTCCTGTGGCAGACAGACCTGAGTGCCGAGGGCTCCATGGCTTCCGCACTCTTGTTTATGGCTCATTTTCGTTTCGGGCTTGGTATCCAATGAGACCATCACATGTAAATCCTGAAAGTAAACCTTAGATTTTTATTTTTTTTTCAGGGCAAACTGTAAAACTCATCATGTTTATACGATCTAGATCCTATTTTATTGTTTATTTAGATATCAGTTTCCCAAGTAGTGATAAAACTGGCCCCAGAGCTCTCCAGAACTGCCTGAATAGAAACATAAAGATAATTCCCAACACTCCGGGGCTAGTTTATTGGCCGCCATAGCCCCACGTTTCTCCAGCCAAAGGCTATGCATCTTTCTCTCTACCCTCTGGACTCTGGGCTGTGGAGGGAGCCAGAGGTTGCTGAGAAGTTAATGATTGAAAGCTGGGAAGGGAGGATGACATTGTTCACTAAACACAGGAACCACCACTCCGTTTCCAGTTTTTAAAGAGCGCAATTCAGATTCGGATCTTTAGGCAATCGGCCTGTGGTTGATGGGTTTTATAAAATGAACCCCTTGGGCTTGCCGCTGTTGCCTCTCCCTTGTTCCTGGGGAAAGTCAAGGTCATTTCCACCCCTCATCAGCTTGGTTGGTTACCCAACCACAAAGCCTAAGGACCCAGCAGCACCCAGATTTCTACGAAAAGGAAAATTCTCTATTTCTAATTCTGTTTTGAATACATTTCTCTAAGCAGAATTCTTTTTTTTTTAATCATTTGGATTCTTATGATTCATTCAAAAGTAATTTAGAGCCAAGTCTGGCTTTTAAACAAATATTTCGAACAATTTGACCTATTTTTTTTTAATATCACCATAAGGTTATTCAAGGCTGGTGAATAAGGATATGTTCATGAACAGCAAAGACCCACAGCTGCTGGTTCCTGAAAGACAACTCAGATTTTTCTAGATGTGGAGTTTTTCTTCAGTGATTCACAAGCCCTTTTGCAACTTGGAAGCTCTGTATGAGTCATGTGGTTTATGAATCGGTTGTCACATACTTAGAAAAGGGCTCTTTCCTTATGACTTTCAAAGTTTAATTCAGTTATCTGAAAGCTGTCATTTAACTTCCTTTTCCTTTCTGCTTCTGGAAGAAAGAGAGCATTCATCAAATTTACCTTTATCGCCAGGTAAGAACACCCAGGGACTACTGACATCATTTAATTATGCGAGGTGTAACTCTGACCTGGGCTTATAAATTAGGGCACAATGGGTCATTGTGCTCAGCTCATCCTAGAGGAAGGCATGCTGGTCTCGAGTGCTGAATTGTATTTCTAGTTATCTTGCTTCTGATTCTAGTGCAATAAACTCTAGCCACCTGAAGGGCTGTAGGTGATAGGACTTGTAGGTGGTTCAGCAGGAAGGAAGAGCAACTTTAACTGGGATTCTTTAAATCAGGACAAAACAAAACCCCCTTAAGCTATTGAATACTCAGGCTGCAGGAACCTTGAGAAAAGTCCTACGTCAGGTTATGACAGATCAGTTTCTAGATTCTTCTTTTTGATCAGGAAATTAGATCAACGTCCTTACAGGGAAAAGTTCATTGGGTTGTTAAAGTGTCTGCTTCTTCATCCATATTCGGTAACAGGAACAGCCTGAAAGGCATTTCTTTTTCATTCTGTGTCGCTCAACCATAAATGAGTCAGTTCTGATATTATTTACCAAGCTCTGGCTACACTCAGCGGAGAGGCAGCTGGAAGGCGCTTGTCATGCAAGTCTTAATATAGTCTGTGCAGGGATCCAGGGAGGGGACCGTGAGGGCTCCTTTTTTTCTTGCAAATCACGTTAGTGTAATGGCTGACTCACAATCCAAGACCTCATCCTCAACCTTTCTAGAATAACACATGCATAATCCCAGCCATTTTACTGTCTCCCGGCAAAGCTTCTTAAAATGAAAGGAGATTTTTTTAAAGTTATATTTGAAAGTAATTATGAGCATGGATGAACATGTACATTTTTTTAAACATTTAACCATTAATCTAGCAGAACCACAAGATTTGGTAACTGCCTTTTTACAGCAAGCTCTGTTTTGGGGAGCAGTTTTAGGGTCACAGCAACATGGGAGGGAAGAAGTTTCTGCGTGACCCTCCCCCGCCCCCATCCACAGCCAGTCCTGCTGGCCCCTCTGTCACAACCCGTGGACTTTCACTGACGCGTCCTTCTGGTTCACAGTTCACAGTCTGCCTTGCACATTCTGTGAAAGTAAGAAGGTATTGTGTCCTCCAGCAGAGCCAAAGAGAACAGATCTTCTCCCCTAAAAGTCCTCTTACCTTCTCAGAGATCTTGTTTGTTTTCTTAGTCTCAACTGTACTGATCTAAATACAAGTTAGCCCCCCCCGACCCCGACCCCAAAGCTTAAACAGAAATCCAGGTGTTCAACTTGAAATTAGGGGTTATTAAATGCCCTGACACAGTGGCTGTCATCCCAGCTACTCCAGACACGGAGATGACAATTGTGGTTCAAAGCTCTGGGCCAAACACTAGCAAGGCACATCACAAAAAATAAGTCCCAGATGGTGTCACACACCTGAGATCCCAGCCATGAGGGAAGCTACATAGGAGGATTGTGAGCTAACGCTGGCCCAAGGAAAAACTTGAGACCTGATCCCCAAAATAACTAAAGCAAAAAGGGCTGAAGGTAGCTGGGCGCCGTTGGCACACACCTGTAATCCTAACTACTCAAGAGGCTGAGATCTGGGGATCACAGTTCGAAGCCAGCCATGGCAGAAACGCCCTCATGAAACTCCTATCTCTAATTAACCACTCAAAAACCAGAACTGGCACTGTGGCTTAATTGGTAGAGCACTTGCCTTGAGTACAAAGAGGCTCAGGGATAGCAACCTGAGTTCAAGACCCACAACCCTCCCCCCTCTCTCCCCCCTTACCCCCGCCATACACACACACACACACACAAAGGGCTGAGGCATTACTCAAGTGATAGAGTACGTCCTAGGAAGCGTGAGGCTCTGAATTCAACCTTTAGCATCACCAAAACAAACAAAAATCACTCATGTTTTCAACTGGACAATATTAAAATTAACCATGTTTTACATAAAGCATAAAATGTTACTATTAACCATTAACATTAATACTGAGATTTGGCCTGACACTGGTGTCTCAAGCCTGTAAGTCAGTTACTTAGGAGACTGAGACTGTCTCCGGGAATGGATTGTGTCAGTGTGTGAGGTAGGGATGTTGTCTACCAGGAAAGCTCACAGACACTCAGAGCCCTGGGTTTCCCTGTGTCACACAGGCACCGAGACTCCCAGAAGGAAGCAGGTGTCCAACACATGCCGAATTGTCTGCGCACAATCTCCAGGCACAAGGAGCCCCTCTTCCCAGTTTCAGGAACAGTGGAAACCCTCCTGAAATGGAACTTCCCAGACGCCACCCAAAGTCCAGCCTTGCAAATCGTCCTTCCAAGAACAGCAGACTCAGGTCTGATAGGTGAACTCTGTTCTATACAGTACCTCAACAGACATGCTTCATATTCACCTCCAACCTCCCACAAAGAAAAGAAAAAAGTAATAGCCATTCACAAGCAGAAGGAAATTGCCTTGATCTAAGAAAGGTTATCTATAGAAAACCTTAATGTGCTCACTGATGTACACTGCTTTATCCTGAGAAAGAGAACAAGACGAGATTCTCCATTCTCACCTTTCTTATTCAGCATTGTGCTGGAGGGCCTCATCTGTACAATAAAGCAAGCAAAAGAAGTAAGAGAGCATGGAGATCTGAAAGATGAATAACTGTTTTAGCTCATGGGCAATACAATCTTTTTTTTTTTTTTTTTTTTTTTTTGCCAGTCCTGGGGCTTGGACTCAGGGCCTGAGCACTGTCCCTGGCTTCTTTTTGCTCAAGGCTAGCACTCTACCACTTGAGCCACAGCGCCACTTCCGGCTTTTGCTATATATGTGGTGCTGAGGAATGGAACCCAGGGCTACATGAATACTAGGTAGGCACTCTTGCCACTAGGCCACATTCCCAGCCCCAGGCAATACAGTCTTAAACCTAGAAAATCTACAAGGATCTGCAAAACAACATCTGATATAAAGAGTGAGTTTTGTCATGCTGTAGGATACACAGTCAATACAAATTAATTGAATTGCTATATACTAATAATGAACAATTGAAAACTCAGATAAAAAATACCACTAATGGCTTAAAAATCATGACTGGCTCAAGGATAATCTTAACAACATATGTGTAAAACGTCTAGGAAGAAAGCTTTAATATAGTGCTAAAAGTTTAAAAGATATAATAGGAAGATGGACCATGTTCACGGATATGAGGGTTCAATTCTTTTTTGTTGTTGTTGTTTGTTTTGAATTGGCTGGTACTGGGATTTGAATTCAGGGCTTTGTATGCTTGTTAAGCATGCTAATACTTGAGCAATGTCTCCAGCTTCACCTATTGCTCTGGTTATTTTTTTGAGATAGGATCCTGATTTTTTGTTTGTGCTGCCCTGGACCATGAGAGAGAGAGAGAGAGAGAGAGAGAGAGAGAGAGAGAGAGAGAGAGAGAGAGAGAGAGAGAGAGAGAGAATTTCCTGCATAGCTGGGATGGTAGGCATACCACAACATTCCCAGCTTGTTGTTGTTGTTGAAATAGAGTCTTCTGAACTTTTTTGCCTGATTGGCCTGGTCTCTGGGCTCCATGATCTCCTGTATAGCTACGATGACAGGTACCTACCACCATTCCCAGCTATTGGTTGAGCTAGGATTTGGCAAACTTTTTCTCTGGGCTGGCTTTAAATTTCAACCATCCTGATTCACATCTCCCGAGTTGCTAGGGATTATAGGCATGAGTCACTGGCACCTGGTGAGAGCTCAATATTTTAAAAAATAGTGTCACTTATTTCCAAATTAACTGGGAGATTCCAGGCCACCCCAAGCAAAATTAGAGAAGCTTTGTTTGCGTTAGAAATGAATAAACTGATTCTAAAATTGATATAGAAGTGCCTAGACTTTTATAAAGCTTCAAATGATTTTGAAAATGAAGAACAAAGTTGGAAGATCCATATATATGTGTATGTGTGTGTATATATGTGTATATATATTTATATATGTATATACACACCTGATTTCAGGATGAATACATAGCTTCAGTAACTAAGTGTGGAGGGGATGTTAGGAGACATACTGATCATACGAACCGGGTAGAGACTATAGTCTTCTGTTCCAACCATTGCTGTGCACAGATGTTTTCTCATTCACCCGGAGTTTAAAGCCTCAAGAAGATGAGGGAGTTTATGGGTTGGGGAGAAAGCACCTTAGACCAGGAGAACTCCTGTTAGACAGAAACAGGAAACAGAAGCCCTTTCACTCGGGGGACAAGCGAAAGTCAAAGCTGAGGAGCCTGGGATTAAGACATTGCCTGGGGCCTTCAGGTAAACAGAGGCCCACTTCCTGGGCTGTGCTGATCTGCCCTCTCAGACACACCTTGCTACGGCTGAAATCGCAGACACGTGTTCCAAATCACCTCGCTCCATGTTGTCCTTGGCAGATGGCTCCCAGCGCCGCAAGTAATTACAGTTTATAGGATGGACTGTGTGGAGACACCAAGGCTCTGATTAAGAAGAAAGGAATCTGTTGTTATTTCAGTGTTTATCAAGGATTCGTAATGCGCCAAACACTTTCTTTGATCCCTGAATAGAAAAAGCAACAGGGAAAAGCGAGGTGGCCCTGGTTACCTAAATTTCAAGGCCAGGGAGACCAGCAGCCAGGGTGGCATGAAGTGAGCAGATAAATGTCACAGGAACATCATGTGGATCAGTACGGGGGACAGGGGTTTAAGGACAGGTCATCTATACTATATTTAGGAGGAACATGCAGTTGGAGGGGATGATTATAACCCGAGCACCCGAGTCAAGCAGAGCCCTGGAGATCCTGTTGGAAGAGATGCTAGAGACAGATTATATCGTTGTGCCCTTCAATGAGCCTGTGGCGAGCGGGTGGACAACCTTAGCCAATCCTTTGTCTTCCTGGCCCTCAGGATGGACACCAAATGACCTTTCTCTTTCAACTAGAAGCCCAGTTGGGCATGCGGGCTCATGGTTATAATCCTAGCTCTGTGATGAGTGGAGAAGGAAGAGCGCATTCCAGGCCAGCCTGAGCAGACAGTGTGAGAGACCCACCGCCACAGAAAGAGCCGGGCGTGGCAGTGTGACTGGCAGGCGCGCGGGGGACACCCGGACGGGAAGATCAGAGTCCATGCTGGCCTAAGGAGAGTTGCAACCCTATCGAAAGTAAAATAATAATCCTCCAGGCAAATCCAATAATAATCCAATAAAAATAAAATCCAAACTATAAATAAGGAGAGTTGAGACCCTATCTAAAAAATAATCCACGCAAGCCGGGTGCTAGGGGCTCATGTTGCTAATCCTAGCCACTCAGGAGGCTGAGATCCAAGCATCGCAGTTTGAAGCCAGCCCAGGCAGAACAGTCCCTGTGAGACTCTGTCTCCAGTTAACCACTCAAAAACTGCAAGTGAATGGCCTAGTGGCAAGAGAGCTTGCCTCCTATACATGAGGCCCTGGGTTCGATTCCCCAGCACCACATATACAGAAAACGGCCAGAAGTGGCGCTGTGGCTCAAGTGGCAGAGTGCTAGCCTTGAGCGGGAAGAAGCCAGGGACAGTGCTCAGGCCCTGAGTCCAAGGCCCAGGACTGGCAAAAAAAAAAAAACACAAAAAAAAACTGCAAGTGACACTGTGGCTCAAAGTGGTCCAGTGCTAGCCTTGAGCAAAAAATGCTCAGGGACAGCTCCAAGGCCCTGAGTTCAAGCCCCACAACTGACAAAAAGCAAGGGCTGGGAATGTGGCTTAGCGGTAGAGTGCTTGCCTAGCATGCATGAAGCCCTGGGTTCGATTCCTCAGCCCTACATACACAGAAAAAGCCGGAAGTGGGTGCTGTGGCTCAAGTGGTAGAGCAAGTCTTGAGCAAAAGAAGCTCAGGGACAGTGCTCAGGCCCTGAGTCCAAGCCCCACAACTGGCAAAAAAAAAAAAAAAAAAAAAAGCAAAAAGGCTTGAATAATTCTAGCAAGTACAAGGCCCTGGGCTCAAACCCCAGTATGAAATAAATAAATAAATAAATAAATAAACCCTAACTTTTTCCTGAAGCAAGATTCTCAGGCTACATAACATTGTCTTCTTAATTTTGATTTCTCATGTGAGACCTCTATATTAGAATGACATTACTGACAAATGATTATCAATTATAAATAATTATCAAGTCCAGTGGTAATAACCTGTTTTTCATGCGGTCAGAATCAGGAAAAAAAGGAAAATAAGTATATTTAGGATATTTCCCTTCTTAAAAATCACCTGGATTTGAGACTTAGGGAAAATATATAGATTAACATTTTTTTAGATTATCTCTTTTCCAAAGGCAGCACTGGGATTTGAACTCAGGGCCTCCCACTTTCTAGGCAGGCACTGTACCATCTGGGCCATGGCCCCAACCCTAGGTCGTCTCTGTAGGTTCACTAATAAAATACAATTGAGAAAAATGGAACTGTATTGTTAGTATCTACACAAAGTTGGCATGTAGTAAAATGAAAGATTTAAACAAAAAAAAATACTTTTTAATGCAGAAATTAGCCATTGGCAGGCATAGGGACAAGGATTGGTCTACAGAATCTCCACGGCTTCTGTGGGCCTTGCTGGCTCAGGTGATCGGCGCTCAGCGCCCTTGCTGAGGGGAGCCCCGCCCCTCCTCTCCTTTTGCCTAGACGGCTCTAGAACTTAAAAGAGACCTACAACGGCTGGGACTTTATATAAGAAAGCTTCCGCTGCATGACATATAGCAAATGTAACCACAGCACGTGCATGAGAAGTAAACCTGTGCTGTGATTGGAAGGGTCATTACATCGCTCCTCATTGAATACTTGGCCCTGGAGCAAGCGCGCTAGGTGTCCTGCCCGCTCAAAGGCGCAAGCACTGGGATAAAAATGGTATGGTGACGAGTGAGGCAGGGAAGAGAGGATCAGAACCCTCGGACGGGGCTGGCGGGTTTGCAAAATGGCTTTGCAAACTGTTGTGTGTTTTTTAAAGTTAAATAACACCAGGCGCTCGCTTGTGTCTACAAATCATGAATACCTGGGAGGCTGAGATCTGACGACCAGTTCAAATCTTATCTCCAGTTAGCTAGTAAAAAGCTGGAAGTTGAAGTGTGGCTCAAGTAGTAGGGTGCCACCCTTGAAGGAAAAGGCTGAGGGGGAGCACTGGACTATGAGTTCAAGCCCTGGCACACACATAAAGGCTAAATGGAAGTAATCATACGACACAACCAGTCCACAAGTGGGTATTGCCGGGTGTAATGAAAGTCTGTATCTAGAAGAGACGTATTCATGATGTCTGTAGAAGAAGTGTTCTCAGTGGCCAAACTGGAAATCGTAAGAGGTTGATACATGCCATGCTGTGGTCTGAATATCTGTGTCCTTCCAAAATTAATCTATTTGGGATCTCGTCCCTAGTGCATGACAAGGTATTAGGTCACAAGGGCAGAGCCACACTAGTGGGATTTGTACCCTTGTAAGAGACACCAAAGAGCCTACCACCACCGCCACAAGAGAACACAGCAAGAATGCAGCCCGCATACAGCAGCGAGGGAGTCCTCACCAGACCTCGAGGTTCCAGTGAGAAATGAACAGAAATTAATGAGATAGAAAGGAGGTCTGGGAACGTGGCTTAGTGGTGGAGTACTTGCCTAGCATGCTTGAAGCCCTGGGTTCGATTCCTCAGCACCACATATATAGAAAAGGCCGGAAGTGGTGCTGTGGCTCAAGTTGTAGAGTGCTAGCCCTGAATGAAAGGAAGCCAGGGACAGAGCTCAGGCTCTGAGTTCAAGCCCCAGGACTGAGGAAGAAAGAAAAGAAGGAAAGAAAGAAAGAAAGAAAGAAAGAAAGAAAGAAAGAAAGAAAGAAAGAAAGAAAGAAAAGAAAGAAAAGAAGGAAGAAAGAAAGAAAGAAAGAGAAAAGAGAGAGAAAGAAAGGAAGAAAGAAAAAAGAAAGAGAAAAAGAAAGAGCGAGAGAAAGAAAGGAAAGCTGTAACAGAGGGATTGATACAGATGAAAGTTGTTTCTATGAAAACAAAAACCCTCAGTACGTACTCCAATGAAAATGATTGAAAGAAGAAGAGAGGGGCTGGGGATATAGCCTAGTGGCAAGAGTGCCTGCCTCGGATACACGAGGCCCTAGGTTCCATTCCCCAGCACCACATATACAGAAAACGGCCAGAAGCGGCGCTGTGGCTCAAGTGGCAGAGTGCTAGCCTTGAGCGGGAAGAAGCCAGGGACAGTACTCAGGCCCTGAGTCCAAGGCCCAGGACTGGCCAAAAAAAAAAAAGAAAGAAGAAGAGAATCCAAGTGTGGTAGAGGGTACCTGTAGTCCCAGCACACAGGAGAGACTGAAACAGGAAGATCACTGGAGCCCAGGAGCTTGGGGGCTAGCTTGAGTAACAGCGAGACCCTGTCTCAAAAAGAAAGGAAACAAAAGAAGAAAGACCAAAGGAACAATCCTGAGACTGAGTTGGGCTGACACAAACAGATGGAATAGAACTCACAGCAATCTGAGTGTATTATGGCATTGTGTGTGTGTGTGTGCGCGCGCATGTGCTGGGCCTGGGGCTTGAACTCAGGGCCTGGGCACTGTCCTTGAGCTTTTTCACTCAAGGCTATTGCAATCACTTTGAGCCATAGTGCCGCTCCCAAGACTATTTATTTATTGTTATCTATAATTATTTTAATGTGTTAAATAGAAATTTACTTATAGAGATATCAACAGTATTTTCCCATTTACTGAAGATAATTTTTTTTAAATCAGGAATGGGCTGGGAGATGTTGCTAAATTATAGAGGATAGGCTCAGTGTGCACCAGGACCTGGGCTCTGTCTCCAGCACCAAAAATAAGATAGGTCAATAGGTAGCTAGGGGGCTGGGGATATGGCCTAGTGGCAAGAGAGCTTGCCTCATATACATGAGGCCCTGGGTTCGATTCCCCAGCACCACATATACAGAAAACGGCCAGAAGTGGCGCTGTGGCTCAAGCGGCACAGTGCTAGCCTTGAGCAAAAGGAAGCCAGGGACAGTGCTCAGGCCCTGAGTCCAAGGTCCAGGACTGGCCCCCCCCCAAAAAAAAAATAGGTAGCTAGGGACATGGATACATCGAGATCAACAGACAGACTGACAAACTATAGCAAACCTCAAACTTAATGTGTAGAACATTATAAACATCCTCATAAAAAATTAGGAACAACTCAAAGATATCAAGTGTTAACCACTTGGAGGCCACAAGGTCATGGAGATGTTCGGCTGTTAGGAAAGAAGACAGAACACCGGGCAGAAAGACATTTGGCTGGCTTCCTTTAGGAAGAGAGTCTGGGATGTAGCTCAGTGGCAGGGCCTGCATGGAGTCCTCAGCGAACACGAGGCCCTGGGCTCCGCGCATAGCACAAAAACTAACAAAACCAAGGAGAGACAGAGAAAAGGCAGAACACCTAAGGAATATAGAGAGGGTCCATCTGGTATTTTAGGCAAGTTGGCATCTGCAAAATCAAAACAATGATTCCATTACTATTCTGTTGTTACACCTCCAGCAGTCAGTAGAAATCAGGAAAGAAGAGCAGTACCATTTATAGAAGGACTTAGGAAAGCACAATAACAGTGATCGAAACCTGGGTGGAAAGTGGCACACAGTATTTCTGGGAGACTTGATGGATGGGTGTACAGTCACATCATGGTTTTTGCAGACAGCTCATCTGCAGACTCCATGGTCTGCCAGCTGAAACCCCAACCACAGTTATCGTTCCATTCTGAGTGTGTCAGACTAAATCTCATTTTCAGGTAATCATACAGTTGTATACAATAGGGTTTCATTTTGTCAGAGGGAGAAAAGACACTCTGTTGTTCTGTGCATAAACTCTCTGGCAGAAGTTCTGGGTGGAGGGACTATGTATCATTGGCTTCCTGTTGCTAGACAACAAATAAGCTGCTGTTCAGCCTTCGACAAGCCCTTGGTTGGTGATTTCTGCAGGTTGGATGCCCCGCATAGTGGGGCTGGCTGTCCTGTTCGCGACACCACAGGGCTGAAATCAGTGTTCATGAGCTTCAGTTCTTGTCTGGGAGCGCTCGGGAAAAGCCCGCCTCTAAGCTCATCCTTGTTGGCGGTATTACTATTGCTTATGTTATAAGATAGAGGAGGGCAGAAAAATCCACGAGACTCTCATCTTCAGTTACCCAGCAGGAAGTTGAAGGTGAAGCTATCAGTCAAGTTGTAAATCACCAACTGTGAGTGAAAAAAGCCAGTGAAAGCATGAGATCCTGAGTTCCATCCCCAGACCTCAGCGTGCGCACACACACACACACACACACGCACACGCACGCACACACACACCTAATTATAAAGTAAAATAGCAGAAAGTGAGCCTATCCAGTTCATGGTTTGAGCCATTATGGGGCACTAAGGATTCTTGTGTGCATTCCTTCATCCCTAGCATGTGGTAGAGCCCACCTGAAGAAGAGCAGCCATGGCAGGAGCTGGGGTTGGGAGAACAAGGAAGGCAGAAAGTCGAGCTCAGAAGCCAAGTGCTGGTGGCTCATGCTGGTTATCCTAGCTACTTAGGAGACTGAGAACCTGAGGATCATAGTTCAAAGCCAGCCTAGGCCAGGAAAGTACATCTCTGAGACTCTTATCTCCAATGAATCACAAAAAGCCAGAAGTAGGGCTGGGACTCACGTGGTAGAGAACTACCAGCCTTGAGCACAAGAGCTCAGGGACCATGGTCAGGCCCAGAATTCAAGCCCCAGGACCAGCAAAAAATAAAAATACATTAAAAAAATAAATTGATGGGCTGGGGATATAGCCTAGTGGCAAGAGTGCCTGCCTCGGATACACGAGGCCCTAGGTTCGATTCCCCAGCACCACATATACAGAAAACGGCCAGAAGCGGCGCTGTGGCTCAAGTGGCAGAGTGCTAGCCTTGAGCAAAAAGAAGCCAGGAACAGTGCTCAGGCCCGGAGTCCAAGGCCCAGGACTGGCCAAAAAAATAAAAAAATAAAAAAATAATAAATTGACGAGGCAGGATGACTGAGTCAGCCTGTGGGTGTGACCGTGTAGGCATATGTGTTTTAACCCACATGTGCATAGCTTGCTGGTTGTGAGGTTGCACTTGCTTTAATTCTGGGTTTACAGTCATTCTAGTGTCTGCTCAGTGGGCTTCAGGGAGCTCTGATCCATACCAAGTTCTTCTCCCTGCAGTCCAGTTCTTGTCTACAAATCCACCTGGCCAGCCAACCTGCTACCTCTGCAGACTCGGCCTCCTGCATTCCTGCAGCTCTGATTCCACAGGAAGCCATTGTCCCTTCCCAGGCTCTTCCTCAATCCCTATGGCATTTTCTGAGACCAGTCTGGTATGTTCCGCAGACTTGGCTGCCGGCTTTGGCATCACCAGAGATAATGATGGCGGGGAAATTATACTCATCTACTTGTAACTCCCGGTGGCCTCGCCACTGTAGAGAGCCAGGGGTCTTTCTGGTGCCCCTTGTGGCACAATCAGCTGACAGAGTTGTGGGGAAGAAATGTTCTATGTGAGATGTGGGACAAAGGGATCAAGTCCGTGCGAGAGAGCAGAAATTCGGCTTCCTTTATGTTATTTCAGTGTTGGCTCCTGGACATTTCAATGTGAGTCTCTTGGGGACATCAGAGGTGCCGGGTGCAGGCACATTGGTGGTGGCTGGCCAGTAGTGAACACGGCTAGCTTTGAGGGTTCATGTCCTCCTCAGGAACGTATGCCCTGCGGCCTCTTCCTGACTCTAGACACCCATGCTGGGTCACTGGGCCCTGAGCCCCACAGAATTTGAAACCCGGGGTGGGTCTGGAAAGGCCTGTTTCAGGCCATGGTCTTTTCCTTTGCATAAGTCGAGATTGCATAAGTCGAGGAGGTTGAATGAAGAGTTAAAAGTGACACAAGTTTGTGTCTCTTATAATACATAAAACTGTAAGTCTCAAGATGCTGTGGCTTTTCCACTGGTAGCTTAGCAACTCTTCCTTCAAGAGTGTACACAGAGAAGGGACAGGGAAGATCTAGAAATCCCTTTTAGAGCGGACACCAGAACCTCTCCCTGGGTTGATGACAAATTGAGAGGTGTAAATGCCTTTAATTTACCATAATCTTCCCCTCATCTGCAGTTTCCATTTTTTGTTTTCATTATTTGAGGTCCAAACAGTCTGAATGTTTTAATGGAAAATTCCAGAAAGAAGCAACTCCTAAGTTTTAAATTTCTGAATAATGTGATGAAATCTTGCTCCATCCCATGTGGGATGTGACTCTTCTCTGGGTTCAGCCTATCCATGCTATATGCCACCCACCCGCTAGTCATTCTGTGGCCATCTTGGTTATGAGTTGACTGTCTTGATGTCATGGTGTTTACATTCAAATAATTCTTATTTTACTTAGTAATAGCCCCCCCTCCCCCCAGAGAGAGAGAGAGAGAGAGAGGACAGAGAGATAGGAAGAGACAGAGAGAAGAGATGGCTGCATCCTGTCATATGGTTCTATTTTATTGTTAGTTGTTGTGGTTCATTTCTTAACATGCCTCATTTATCAGATGTTACCATAGATAGGTATATAGGAGGGAAATAACAGTGAGGATGGAGTTGTAATGTCAGATCTGGCTGGCGCCATCATTGGCCACATGGCAAGTTGTACCATCTGGCATCTTGTCTTGATGGGTGTGCCTGGATTCCTAGAGGAAGGGAAGTCCCACCCCCAGGTGATGGGTGTTCCTGAATCCCAAGAGACAGGGGTGGGCACATGGCCTATAGTTACTGAACCTGTCAGTCAAGTGCTTGGGACTGGGAGCTTCCTGTGACCTGACCCTATTTAGGCACAGACCAGCTCAGGCACCATGATGTCATGCCACATAGCTCCGTCTTTGCGTCCTGTGTCCCGTCTCCTGGCTCATCTCTTGTCCCCATGGCGCCCCAAGTCAGCTCTCCATTGGGGCTGGATTGGTTTATTGGTATTGCTTTTGTTCTTTCTTCCCTCTCTGGCCTGTTTCCTGACAGTGTTAAGGGCACGTGTGGGCTTCAGGCCTTTGTAACAACTGGCTGCCTGCAGACTGCTAATGCTCTGATAAACACTCCAAGATTCCATCCTTCAAAATGTGGCTTCTCAAATAACTTATACATATCTAACAGGGATGGGTGTTACCCTTGGTTCTAGGCATCCACTTGGGGTCTTGACATCCCTTGAGAATAAGGCAGCGTGTACAGGGGAGGGGGGGAACGGCTGGCTCTGTAGGCCCTGTCCCAGTGCCTTTACCGTGATTGCAGTTTTTAAGCTCCAGTCTAAGGATGGCCACGCCCATGGCCAGGTGTAGTTCTCCATCTCGTCAATTTTGCTCTGCCATCTCCCTTTTCTGTCACTGGGACAAAGCAGCCCCTGCAGTTTAACTGGTTGACCTCTCCCTTTGGGCCGCGCTTTTTACCCCAGAGTTTGAGGATGTGAAATTCCTTTGTTAATGGCCATAATAATTTAACAGTGCACTGTTCTACTCTCAATAAAGTGCACTCAGACATAAAACAGAGCTTCTTCCCCCCTGTGGGTGCATTAGAGTTGACTCAAAAACACAAATTCTAATTCCTTAGAGACCTGGCTGTGTTGAAATATTTACAGAAGGTCAAGGGTCTCTCCTCCCTCCTGAAGCAGAGAGCCGTGGGCAGTGCTACACCAGGCCGGCTTTTAGGCTTTGTTTGTTCTGGAAATCATTCTGGAAAATGCCTTTTCTGGTTCCCCAGGGAGCCCTGGTGTTGGGCCTGCGCAATACATGACGAAGGAAAACAAACGGATGCTTTGCCATGGTTAGCAGAATTTATTTTTAACAAGGTCTTTCTTAGAGCCTCCAGACAGACCTGGGGGGATTAGGAATGAACTTGAAAGGGTGAGGAAGTCAGAGTGCAGAGCAAGACCAAAAATAAAATATTGAACCCAACTTTGCAACTGATGTGGATAGTGGAAAGTTTATACACAGAAAGTCCCCGGGAACGCAGGGGTTTGAAGTGGGGGAGAGACGCTTGCTGGCTTTCAGCAGGTCCGGGCTGGGTGGTGAGTTGGCTCCCTCTTCTTTCATCTCACACCCTGAGGGGATGACTTGGTGAGTTGCCCTTTCTGCAGATGCAGCCCGGGCCTGTCCCCACAGCCCCGGCCCCGTATGGATGCGGCTCAAGAGCCGCTCTGCCCCCAGGAAGGCCTAATGCAGGTGGTAGCCCACGGCTAGGCCTTGGGGCCGGCACACCTCTTACATTCCCGGGCACCCGGAATGGTGGCCAGCTCTCCTCACTGCAGTGGCTGGCACGGCAGTAGATGTTGAATGCGTTCATTGCCTCCTCCTCGGCTGTTATTTTGCTAAATTGCTCACCTCTGCCCTTTGCGTCTCCGCTGGGACTTGGTGTCTGAGGATCTAGATGACCCATTGCCTCATGGCTTTTATTTTATTTTGATGTTATGTCAGTCCCGGGGCTTCATCTGAGCGCCTGGCCACTTTCCCTGGCTGGTGCCCTACCACTTGACCCACAGTTCTCCTTTTGGTGAGTCTCATGGACTTTCATGCATGGGATGGCTTTGAACATCGATCCTCCAACCTGAGCCTCCTGAGTGGCTAGGATTACAGGTGTGATAGACCCTCAGGGCTTCATGCACACGAGGCAACTGCTCTACCACAGAGCTTCACCCAGTCACCCCACCCTTGTGTCACTGTCTGCCTTGTACTTGATTCGAAATGAACCTACAGCTTTCACTGCTTTTTATCTTGATGGTTCAAAGCAAAAGACACAATTACAGCCAATAAAGTTGTAGACCTAACTGGCTTTTTTTAAAATCGGTAGTGGGACTTGAACTCAGGGCCTCTTGCTCTCACATGACTTTTTTTGCTCAAGGCTGACACTTTTATCCCTTGAGCCACACCTCCATTTCTGGCTTCTTGGTGGTGAATTGGAGTCTCACAGACTTTCCTGCCCAGGCTGGCTTTGAACCTCAAACTGCAATCTTCAGATCTCAGCCTTTTAGTACCTGTGATCACAGGTATGAGCTGCCATTCCCAGCCTAACTGGCGTTTCCTCATAGTTCATGAATCAGAGCAGCCTCCAACTACAAAATGGAATTTAAAGTCCTCGTACAGCTCAGGGCAGAGCAAGAGCAGCGGGGTTGCTAAGGTGGGAATAAGGAAATAGAATAACAAAACAGAACACCCTCACTTGTTAACATTGGAGAACTATTTTTTTTTTGGGGGGGGTAAGGGTTAAGCTGGAGGAACTTCCTTATTACAGGACTCAGGTAGACTGTTCTCTCTGGTCTTCATGGAAAATGGATTTGTTTTGGAATCTATCTTCTTCCTTGAAGGGCCAGGTTGCCTGGGTCGCATTCAGTCGATGTGACTCCATTTTGGTTTGGTCTGCTCTGCCGGGCCTCGCATAGCAGCAGTCCAGAGAAAAGGGGAAGACGGGGGAAGGTTGACAAACCCTGGTCCCCTGAAGCATATCACACAATTGCTGGAGAATTGGCTTGAAATCTAAGGCCGTGGTACCGAGTTCTTTCTGTAAGTGCTAATTTCCTACCTGTTACCATTTCCTTCTTGAGTAACTGAAAAAACCACTCTTCTTTAATCTTGACCAGAGGAGATGGAGGAATTGAAAATCCTAGAGCTCTTGTTTCCTGTTGGATTGTGAAAGAAAAAGGCAAACACGGTCCCACAGTGTGGCAGCTCAAAATAATTGGACACCATGGGGTGTTATTTGGCTTTTGATACAAACTCTTTCCTGGGGAGAACCTGGACAAAAGAAAGAGCCAGTCCTGCCAGTGGCCCTTCCCAGGCAGGGCCACCAGATTGGGGGAGACATTTTAGCAGGGACTTATGCCCATAAGGTGAGGTGGCCTTATGTTACTCAGACTCACTGTGAGTCTTTAAAGGCAATCATTGTGAAAGCCTAAGAAGTACAGCATTCTTCTGTAGTCTGAAAAGGACTGGGAGATTTGGGTAATTTCTCCCTGGCGGCCAACAAGGCCCAGGAACTTGGTGCTTTGGCCTTTTGCACAGTAGATGTGGCAGTGCCCTCATTTGTCCTTCGTAGGTCCCCTCCTTGTGCGCCAAGGGCATGCCAATCGACCCCAGCCAGGCCTTTCTGTGGTTCGTCTGCAAATACTTGGGAGGGAGGAAGGACAGGAAAGCCTGGCAAGGGTTCCGTGGAAGGAGGTGAACAGTCTCACGATCTCAGTCTCTTCCTGGTAACGAGCAGCCCTGACAATCCCAGTGTTGGAGGAGACTCCTGGAGGGTCAGCCCGGGCTGTGCTCTCATCTCTGTGAGCACAGAGAGCAAGCCAGCCAGTCTGTTCTAATCGCACAGAATTTGGAAGAGCACAGCACAATAATGGTCTTGGATACGCTCGAATGGACTGGTAGAGGGTGGACTCCCTCAGAAGGGACCTTGACTTAGGGTCAGCAAGCGCAGAATGCATTAAATGAGATTCCGGAGGGGAGATGGCCCTTTACCTTGCTATCTCCTCCCCTCGGGTCATGGATCAACCCCTCAGTGATGTGTTTAAAGGACAGTCATATGATGCCTTCTTTACTGACAGTTTTTATTATATTTATTTTACTCACAAGTTACAAGTACAGGCTAAAAAATATTTTTTCTCCAGTAATCCACATGATAGTTCTTCAGCCTCAAAACCTCTTCTATTTCCTGCCTTTGTACTGCCGCTGACCGCAACATGAGGGGATTAGCAGCGATTCACAGCCCCCCTTGAGCCCTGAAACTCCACTCAGGTTTAGTCACTTACCCCAGTGGCGCCCTTTAGGGTGAAGGCACCCAGCTCACTGTCACATGTCACATCCAGTTGTCCTGTCCCCTTTCTTAGTCTTGCCCTGGCCTTTGTGATTTGGCCACTCTTGAAGACGGCAGGCGCTCTTTTGCAGGGGTTATGTGCCCGGTGTTGCTTGTCCGCTGCTTCCTTCTGACTAGCATGGAGTTGTCCGCGGAGGGAAGAGCTCAGAGTGTCTCCGAGACAGCCTGTGATTACCTTGCACCCTGCTACACCGCGCAGGATTTCAATCCCTTAACCAAGTGGTATCTGCCGGGCTCCTTCCCTGGGACCTTCCTCTTGTCCACTGTAGTCTCAGGGGAGATCCGGACAAGCATGTCTTCCCTAATCGACAATTCATTCACTCAGGATGGATTCCTAGTTTTCTTTCCAACAGATTATAATCTGTTGTCTTATGTATTTCGTCATTTATTTATGTATTGGCATTACTGGGGTTGGAACTCAGGGCCTTACCTTGGCTAGGTAGATGCTTTGCCACTTGAAAATCTCTGCTTTAGGTGGGTTTGTTGTTGTTTAAGGCCTCAGACTTTGATCCCCTCCTACCTCTCCCATCTGAGTAGCTGGCAACACCCCCCCACCATGCTGGGCCCACCATCTTTATTTTGAGGCTCATTTATTCCCTGCTTGGTGGCTCCTTTGGGCTGTCTTCGATGTCCTATTGGCATGCCTTCATCATTGTTGGACACCTTCTGTCTCCTCTTGCATTCTCCCTGCCTAGCCCTGAAACAGCTCATTCCTCAAAGGAGGACAGGAGGTAGCAGCCAAGATCTGGGAATGGAGGGCGCTCCCTGCGATGGAGCTAATGGGAAAGTAGACACACATCTGCTTCTAGGTCTGTTTCTACTGATATTCAAGTTCATCCCAGGTCCTTCAGTGCCAACCCAACTTTGCAGAGTTCCTTCTCTTTGCATATTTGTGTCTGTTCTCTGATGGCGAGGACGTGGCTCTGTGATCCCAAGTCCACCCCCATATTCCATCTCTCTGTGTAGGGATCAATATTTGCTGGAGCCCCCCCCCACGCCCTCCCTGCCCTGCCTGCCTTACGCCCTGAGGTCTCCAAGCTGCACAGAGCCCAGCCCGACCCCACACCAGAGGCCCCTCAGACACCTTTTAGCTTTGAGTCTCCCCACACGATCACACATTCACACTAGTGAACTTGGACATCCATGCTGGGTCTCCCTTTAAAAAAAATTTTTTTTGTGCCAGACCTGAGGTTTGAACTCAGGGCCTGGGCAATATCCCTGAGGTTTTGTGCTCAAGGTGAACACTTTACCACTTGAGCCACAGCTCCACTTCTAGCTTTTTGGTAGTTAATTGAAGATAAGAGTCTCATGGACCTTCCTGCCCAGTCTGGCTTTGAACTGCGATCCTCAGATCTCAGCCTCCTAAGAAACTAGGACTATGGGTGAGCCACCTGCACCCAACTGGGTCTCCCCTTTCAAGGACACCCTCCTCCGGCCTCCTCTCCTCTCCCAGATACTTCACACAGACACAAGAGGAGGAAAAGGGGAAAAGCCAAGGAACAAGGGAGAAGCAAGGCAGGAAGGGGACAGGAAGGCCCATTAACGTTTTTCCCAGAGCTTCCTTGCTTTAGTTTATCTATTTGAAATACTGTATTATCTGTCATCGTCAAACCTTATGTATCCAGTGCACTGATGGCCCCAGCCAGCCCTTCTTCCAGTTCCTCTCTCTTTCTCCCCTCAGTCCTCAGCTCCACCGCTGACTGAGACCCAAGTCCTCCATCTTGTCCTCAAGCCTTCCTGGAGTCAGCTCTTGGGGGCAGCGGCCGGTCATCCTGTTTGTCAGCCTCACTGGGAACCACTTATGGGAAAAGCATGAAGAATGTTAGCTTCTCCCCAGAGGGCCACCAAGACCACAGGCACGGGATGTGAGCTATCTCTGGTGTGAATTCCAGCCACTTACAACATCACACCTCTGACCGGACAAACAGATCAACAGAGTCTGTCTGATTTTAAAACTAGGAACTGTCATTATCCTCCTATCTTGTATCCAGATTGTTCTAGCTTTTGAATGAGGGTAGATACTGTGATCTCGGCATTTCAACTGAATGTGCTAGAGCTAATTAACAATGTCAGGAAAATACAGCTGCTGTACATTAATACAAAGAATACTGAAAGAGATTTAAAGAATATACAAGTCGCTGGGCACTGGTGACTCATCTGTTTAAAAAAACTAGACAAGTCTTCTTAAATTAAGGGTAACATTTCAAAGGGTGCTTAAATTGGCATTGTCTGCTTCTATTATAATTGATTTATAAACAACACACAAACAAACAAAAAGACCTTTAACAACTGGGGCTCCCGTGCATTCGGAGTGAAATTTTAATTTGCATGGCCGTCTGCCTACCTCTCAAATATTCAGTTAAGAGATAAGAGATGGTACATTTTCAAGATTTTTTTTTCTTTTTGTCAGTCATGGGGCTTGAACTCAGGACCTGGGCACTGACCCTAAGCTCTTTTGATCAAGGCCAGAGCTCTGTCACTTTGAGCCACAGTGTCACTTCTGGTTTTTGAGTCCCAAGGAGACTTTTCTGCCTTAGCTGGCTTCAAATCCTGTTCCTCAGATCTCGGCCTCCTGAGTAGCTAGGATCACAGGTGTGAGCCACTGGCACCCAGCTCAAAAATTTAAAAATAGAAACAGTAGACAACCATGAGCAAGCAAGCTGAGTGAGCATGAGGTCTTGAGTTCAAGCCCCAGAACTAGCAAACAGACAAAAGGATTACCACAGGAAGTTCCAACAGGTACTTAGAAACTTCATAGACTCTATTTACTTAGGCCCACAGATTAGCTGAAAGCAAGAGAAACGGTTTGTATCTGTGTGCTTTGCTCCCATCCTCTCTCCTCTGCAATCACCTTGGGCTCCTGGAAGGACAGGGCTGATCTTTATGTAGGGAAGAAGCCCCACAATAGAAGGACCGCCTGCCAGGCAGCAACGTGCCCCTCAGGCGATGATAGCTCTAGTAACCTCTTTGGATCCCCTCACAGAACCAGAACTGAGAGAAGGATCAGCTTGGCTGAACTTTGCTGGGACTGTTTGTGCATACCTCTCTCCTCCGCCGGCCTGCGCTCTCTATCCACTTAAGCCTAAAGCTTATGTCTGTACTCTAAAGATGGCCCAAATGCCCACTTTTCTTTCTCCAGGGGCCACCATGCTGCGTGAGCTCTCCTTCCTCAGCTCTTCTCCATTTCTCTCTGTTCGGTGTGTTGAGGTGAGCAGTGGATCTTGACATGGAAAACCCTGTAGTTGGGTGTCTGGGCCTACAATTTTTTTATTTTTTTTTTGCCAGTCCTGGGGCTTGAACTCAGGGCCTGAGCACTGTCCCTGGCTTCTTTTTGCTCAAGGCTAGCACTCTGCCACCTGAGCCACAGCGCCACTTCTGGCCTTTTCTATATATGTGGTGCTGGGGGATCGAACCCAGGGCTTCATGTATGCGAGGCAAGCGCTCTTGCCACTAGGCCAGATTGCCAGCCCCGCGCTCTACCATTTTGAGCCACAGCACCACTTCTGATTTTCTTGTGGTTTAACTGGAGATAAGAGTCTCACAGACTTTCCTGCCCAGGCTGCCTTTGAACCGCAATCCTCAGATCTCAGCCTCCTGAGTAGCTAGGATTATAGGCGTGAGCCACCGGCACCTGGCCGTGAGTCCTTTTCTTTTGGGACAGTGTCACCCCTTCCTTTGCTCTCTTTGAGTTGGGCCTAGGAGTCTAGTTACAGAAGTCACTTGTACATCCAACTCCCTACGTCCTGTCTTTGTCTACAGATAAGCAACCTCCCAGATCAAACACCAGACGTAGGAATGGCTCCGTGGATTGAGTGTGGGACCCACTAAGCCCCAGTGCTACGAGCATCAGGCAGGAAGCACAGCCAAATAACAATGCTGAGATCTTAGTATTTATGCCGAGGAGTATCAGAACACTGCTTTATCAAGCACCATTATTTTACTGAAAACATTTCACATACAAGAAAAGACTCTGCTGTAGCCTTCACTTCCAGCCCCTCCCAGGAGCCCCAGGTGTTTGTGTATGAGGTGCTTGCTGCTTTCGTGCTGGGGTGGGGGTTCGTGGGAAAGCTTTTGCTCTAGGGTGGAGGGAGGCTGAGATGGCAACTGTGGGTGGTAGGTGGTAAGGAGATGGGAGGGCTAGGCCTGGAGGGGGCACTGCAGGAAGGAAATTGAGGAGCGAGCCAGAGATAGAGACCATAATAATGGCTCTACACTCCCAAAGGTACTGCTATATCTGCAAGTTTAGTTGTGTTCTTGAACAGACAGTAATATTCCTAGCATGAAGTGTGAAAACTCAGTACCACCAATGTGCAGTCAGATAGGAGTCATGAATATTCCTCTTGGCTGCTTTGTTTTGATACTAAAAGATGTCATGATCTAAAAGGAGCCAGAGGAAGTCCCCAGGGGTTGGTGGGCGTGCCCACTGTCTGATGGTGGGCCTTGGCTCCACAGGTGTGGATGGGTGTGATAACTGGCCTACACACTTCCTATCAAGTGCATCTAAAAGTACCAGGATGTATGCAAATGCTGAGGTCAGCACTATGGCTGCCGGCTGGGTCCACATACAAACAAGTTGCTGAGGACACCCCCACTCCGCCAAAGTTCATGCAAGTCAAAGCTCGGGGTGGCAGCGTGGGGAGGTGAGGGTCTGGAAGGAGGCGTCTGAGCCCTGGGGCGGAGCCCTCCTGGGCAGATCTGTGCCTTTTGTTATTGGCTGTTTGTGCATCAGCCCCCTTTGTCTGGTCTGTGCCTTCTCTCCCCCTCGAGTTTCTGCTGTGCTGCTGTAAAAGCAGCACATGCTCTTCACCAGCTGTCTGAGCTTGGACTTCCCAGCTGCAACACAAGCTTCTCTTCTTTATAAACAGCCCAGCCTCAGGTACCCTGTTATAGCATCCAGAAGTGGCCTAAGCCAGGGGTCAACCCAGCATGGACTCCCTACTGGAAGGACCTGTGCCAGTAACTCATTTGTTTCTGGCAGGGATGGAACCCAGAGCCTTGCAGAATGTTCTAGAGTCACTGAACTATTACCCACCCCCCAAAAAAACAGGCCACAGTAATTTATTTCTAACTGCTATGGTTGTCTTCAAAGATCTTAACTGCCTTAGGTGAATGGTTTTCAGGGGTTAGTAGTTCTTCGAGAGGTTTTTGGTGTCTTAGATTCAATCCAGTAGACCCTTGGCATGTGGTTCCCGGGAGACCCACGGAGGAAGATTGTGCCTGCCCACGAAACGTAAAGCCCAGTACTGTACTGGGGACACTGGATTATGAGTTGTATTGATTTTCTTCTATTTGACCTTTCCTGGTCAACATAGAGTGGAATAAATCCAAAAAAACAAGCCAGGCTTACTATATTTATGGGTCTGGAAATGAAACTAACAAAAGACAGATGAACAGGAGAAAAGACAAATAACTTCTTATTAACATTCACAATCACAGGATTTCACAGGAATAAGCAAAACTCCATGCAATAGGGTGTTAGACTCCAGGATTTACATCGCGGGGGAGTGAGCAGGAAATTCTTGGGGAGCTCATGGAAGACAAGTCCAGCTGTGTTTATGCAGACTTGCCTAGGTGCTACCTCTGTCCCTGGGGACAAGTACTTCCTGGCACCGTGGTGGGCGGGGTGGGGGGGAGCACCTCTGAGGGACAGTTAGCCTTGATTCTAGGCAACTGAGGAGCCAGCAGAGAACTCTGCTTGCATTTATCAATTCTTAAGTGTCTGCAGCTCAAAATAACCCTTATGCCACAGAGACATGCTTTTTCGGGGGGTGGGAGGGGGGGCGGGAACAGGGAGCATGGTACATTCTGATCCCATCCCCTTCATAAGGAAGGGCGTGAGTGACTGAACTTTTTAGAGGACTTGGTCCCCCATCATTTCCCTGTGGGGACAGAAGGATCGAGAAGTTCAGCCAGCTGTCTCTGAAACCATTGAGGGAGAGTCCTTCCTTGGGGCTTGGCCAAGGCCTTCCTGTTCTGGGGCCTGTACCCCCCCCTTCCCCATTGGCTGACCACTCTGACCCCTTCCCTCTGTGGTTTCCCAGCCTGAGACAGAGAGTTCTAGGAATAACTCTCCCTCCTCCCCCTCCTCCTCCTGTTCCTCCTCCTCCTCCTCCTCCTCCTCCTCCTGTTCCTCCTCCTCCTCCTCCTCCTCCTCCTCTTCCTCCTCCTCCTCCTGTTCCTCCTCCTCCTCCTGTTGTTCCTCCTCCTCCTCCTCCTCCTCCTCCTCCTCCGCATTCTTTTTCTCTTGGCAGCACTGCAGTTTGAACTCAGGGCCTTGTCTTTCCTAGACAGATGTGCTCCCACTACAGAAAGGGAGCGATGAATAGGATGAAGGAAGGAAGTGAAGAAGGAAGTGATGAGTGAATGGAGGAAGGAACAGAGGAAGGAAAGAAAGGAGGAAGGGAGGAAATGAAGAAAGGAAGGGTGAAGAAGAGAGGAGGGAAGAAAAAGGAGTTTGTCTCAAAACTCCTAAAGGCTGTGGTCAGCTGAGTTCTTTTTTTTTTTTTTTTTTTTTTTGCCAGTCCTGGGGCTTGAACTCAGGGCCTGAGCACTGACCCTGGCTTCTTTTTGCTCAAGGCTAGCACTCTGCCACTTGAGCCACAGCGCCACTTCTGGCTGTTTTCTGTATATGTGGTGCTGGGGAATTGAACCCAGGGCTTCATGTATGCAAGGACGAGCACTTTTGCCACTAGGCCATATCCCCAGCCCCTCAGCTGAGTTCTTAAGTGACTCAAATATAGTGCTAAGATAGAATGAAATAAAATAAATCCCTTCCAAGATGGCGGGCCTTGGAGGAGAAGGCCCGCGGGCCCCCTGCCTCCTCCAGCCTCCTGTTTTGCTTGGCTCCCAGCCTGTGCTGGTCTTCCCTCCTAACCAAAACAATGCCTGAGATACTGAGAAGTCCCTACGTTTTTCTTCTTTAAGAAGTTTTCTATCTCAATGTTTACAATTTCAGTTTGTTAGTAGCTATCTTTTTAAAAAGACAAATGGTGGTCTGAAATCCTGCCCTCTATAAATCATTTTTTAAAGCTTCAATAGCATAGATGTTGAACCTCAGAATTCCAGGGCCACCGAGTTTTCAGCCTTATCTAGAAGAACAACAAGGCCCGCTCACACATGTCAGAGGGAATTAGTCAGAAGTAACAGTAAGACTTCATTGCTCTCTCTCTTTTTTTAAATGTGATGTGAGTGGCATTCGTCAGCTCTTGCACCCTTTGTTTTTTTCTTCCTTCTTTTAACCCACATCCTTGGGAAGAACTGAAGAATGTTTCCAGTTATGCAACTTTGCCCAGTGCTGTCTGGGTGCAGGGAGGGGACGGGCCGGGGCGGGGTGGCTGAGCATTCTTCAAGATTGGTTCCGTTTTCTCAGCTCCCCACCTGACTTTTTATCATGAATATTGTTAAGTACAGAGGAAGCAGAGCAACTGAAATAGCGAGCCCATCCCCCAGATTTCCTCACCATTGCCATTTTCAGTGCTGTATTTATTCTATATTGCCCAACAAAAGTCCTAGACACAAGGTGATTCTACTCTTAAATACTTTGGCAGGTACTGCAATGGATAAAGCCTTTACTACTATCAGTGTGATTCCACTGTGAGCCTAATCAAATGGAGAAAAGTCATCGGGTAGTGGCTGCAATGGTTGGGGTGGATTGCAGGGAGTGTCCAGAGGCTGGCCGGCAGAGCTGGTGGCTGGAGAGGAAGGACATACTGGAATCTACGGATGCCTGCATGTCTGCTGCTTCATTCAGCTTCTCAAATCTCACGAGATTTCCTCCGGAGGTTACCTCTCACCCAGAAGGACACGGAGCCAAGGATCTGGGGACGCTGGGCCCAGCTGCCAAGTTGACAGCACAAACCACTCCAGTCACTGTATACCCAGTCATGGCTCTTAACACTTGATTTGTCCAAAGTGGAGTCGAAACAGGACCCACACAGCCTGTAGTGGCTCTCTTCATCTATATATCTCCTCCCCCTCTTTTCCCATGACTGGGTTTGCTGATAAACCTGGGGTGTTTGTCCTGTAGCAACGCCCCACACCCCAGCTTTGGCCAACCCCAGGCTGCTGATGGGATGGTGGCTATAGAGGCAGATAAGATTTTTTTTTGGGGGGTGGTGGTGGTAGGTGGGTAGGTAAGAGGGCCCAAGGTGTCTTCCCTTTCAACTCCCTCTGGCCCCCTGAGCAAGCCGGTGTTGCAGGCTGTTGTGGTTGGGAGAAGCCAGGGAGCAGCCTGCCGTCTGTCTTGCCCACAGCTCTGCTGTCCCAACCCCTGGCCATGCACGGTCCATGGAGGGAAGAAAGGCTCATGGATCGACCTCACTGGTAGACTTTCAGCCACCATCAACATGTGGCAGGCTCGTCTGCCCCCATCTTCCTTCGTGGCCACTTCTGTTTCTCTCTTCAGCTTGCTGGGCATTCTCTGCCCCCTAGCACTAGCCTCCCTGTGACATGAATCCACCATTTGGTTGGATTAATAGCTAGCAGGGCCAGACCCCTTCCTACAACCTCTCCCCTTCCTGCAGCTGGTGGGAAGCAGAGCTCACTCACTTAGGACAGAAGCACGTGATCCGCCCCTCAGAGGCCCCCAACCAGCACCCACCATGGAGTCCCTGAAGACTTCCTAAGGGGCCAGCCAACACTGCCTGTGATTTATTTTTTAAGACCGTAAACTTTTATAATCTGGATATATTGTCACAATCCAAGAAGAATACGGACTGGGTGTGGTAGTTCATATCTATAATTTCAAATACTTGGGGGGGGGTGTAGAGAACTGAAGATTGTGGATTAAGACCAACTCTGGCTTTTTTTTTAATTTTAAAAAGGTTAATGAGGCCCCAACACAATTAAAAAAAAAAAAAAAGCCTGCATGGTGGTATGGTATGGGTTTATAATCCCAGCTACTCAGGAGTCACAGGTAGGAGGAAAGTTCAAGGCTGACCCCAGGCAAAAACAAAAACCACAAGACTTTACTTGGAAAATAACTGAGACTAGGGGCCCGGCTTATTTGGTGGAGTGCCTATCTAGCAAGTGCAAGGCCCTTGATTCAAACCTCAGTACTGCCCGAGTCCTCTCTCTACCTCCTAATTCCCAGTGCCGTAGCTTCTGCCTCCTGGTAGTACTTTCTTTATTCTCCAACTCTGGACGGATGTCCTTTCGTGGGAATGCTTGGTATCGAATTTGGCATGAAGACCACACAATTATATGGGTCTTGGAAGATTCTCATGGAAAACAATGAAAGTGGGTTTTTACAAACATTATTTTGTTGTTATTGTTAAGGTATTGTACAGAGTCTGGTAATGAGTGCACTTCTTTTTGGACAATGTCACCCCTTCCTTTGCTTTTCCCTAGTTTCCTCCTCTTAGCCCTGCACACAAGTTGCACAGTTCATTTTCCACATAGTGTTTACTGGGTACCACGCCTGCATTTGTTCATCCTTCCTCAACTCCGTTTCTGTACCCTGCTAAGTCCCCAAAAGACAGAAACAAGAAAAGAAACAACAACATGCCTACTACCACCACCACTAACAAACAAACCCATGTGTCCATTTCCCGGAATTCATTTTAATCAATAGTATTTTAAGTGTTAAGAGGCATTATGCCTTTGGGTTCCTCTCCTAAGAATATTCTCCTTTGGTCTCACTGTATGTAAATGTCTGGAGACCTGTATAATTTATCATGTCCCAGTTTATTTTAGATCTAGTTTCTGCATATGAGAGAAAATATATGTCATTTGTCTCTCTGAGCTAGGCCTACCTCATTTAACATGATTGTTCTAGGCCCATCTGTTTCCCTGCAAAGGACATAATAATATTTTTTCTAGTGGATGAGTAAAATTCCATCATGTGTAGGCACCATAGTTTATTGATCCTCTCATCTGTTGAAGGTCATCTGGGCTGTTTCCATAGCTTGGCTGTTGTGAATAGTGCAGCAATGAACATGGATGTGTACGCGTCTTTATATTATCTAGGCTTGTGATGTTCTGGGTAGATGCCCAAAAGTGGTATGGCTGGGTCATAGGGAAAGGAAGTTCTATGTTTAGTTTTTTAAGGATCCTCCAAACCACCATCTAGAGTCATTGTTCTAGTTTGCATTCTCACCAACAGTGCAATAGGGTTCCTTTCCCCCTACATCTCCGTCAGCATCTGTTGTTCAGTTTCTCAGGGTTGGCCAATCTAACTGGGATAAGTGGAATCTCAAATTGTTTTGATTTGCATTTCCTTTATTGCCAGGAATGTTGAACATTTCCTCATATGTCTGTGTGCCCTTCTTTCTTCTTCCGAGAAGTCTCTCATGAGTTCCTTTGCCCATTTATTGATTGGTTTATTAGTTTTGGAAGGGGTTAATTTCTTGAGCTCCTGGTGTATTTTGGATATTAGGCCTTTGTCAGATGTATTGCTGGTAAAGATCTTCTCCCATGCCACTAGCCCTCTTTCTAGTTTAGTAACTATGTCCTTTGCTGTGCAGAAACTTTTTATTTCAATGTAGTCCCATTTGTCGAGTCTCTCTCTTATCTGCTGTGTCCCTAGGACTCTTTTCAAAAAGTTTCTGTCTGTGCCTATAAGTTCTAGTGTTTCTCCTCTGCCCTCTTGCAGTATCAGGGTTGACATTGAGAACTTTGATCCACTTTGAGTTGACATTAATGCCTGATGATACACAGGGATCCACTTTCAGTTTTCTACATATGGTTCTCCAGTTTTCCCAACACCAATTATTGAAGAGGCTGTCTTTGTCCCACTGATTATCTTTGATTCCCTTGTCAGATATCAGATAACTGTAAGTACCATATATATCTTTATTTCTGGGTATTCTAGTCTGTTCCATTTATCTGTGGGCCTGTTTTTGAGCCAGTATCTAGCTGTTTTTGTTATCATAGCTCTATAGTAGAGCTTGAGGTCTGGTATTATGATACCACCCACATTGCTTTTTTTTTTTGCCTAGAATTTCTTTGGCTGTTTGAGGTCTTTTGTTGTTCCATATGAATTTTTGGATTATTTTCTCTGTCTTGGTAAAGAACCTCACTGGGATTTTGATTGGGATTGTATTAAATTTGTAGATCGCTTTTGGCAATACGGCCATCTTCACAGTATTACCTATCTATGAACATGGGAGGTCTTTTCATTTCCTGATGTCATCTTCAATTTCTTTCTCCAGATTTTTATAGTTAACAATGTAAGTGTTTTTGGGAAGTGAGACTACATCTAGGGCTCAGAGCTGACCTTGGGTTTCGACAGCAGATACACTGAGAGGAAGCCAGGTCCAGCCGGTGGGCCCGAGAGCCTCGCGTGCATGTCGGGGCGCCTGGGTCTCCCAGGAGCACAGGGGAAGGGGATGGACGGCAGGTCTCAGGGATACGCAGGATAGGCCTATGTGAGGGATGCTGAATTGGGGCGTGGGTTGGGACTAATGTGGCTTCCCAAGTCTTGCAACTCTGCCTCTTTCCACACAGTATGAAGTCCATGCGTGGATTTGGGATTTCCCCAAGTTACACCAGCGAAAAAGACAGACAAAGGAGGGAGGGAGGGAGAAAGAAAAGAACCTAAAACCTTGAACATAAAGGAATGATAGCCTAAAACTCAGTTTTATAAACAATACCATGAAAGGCCGGCATGTAGGTTCTTGGACTGAAGTATTTTGCTTCTAATTTCTCAATTTTGCACATTCCAATGGTGGATTTGTTATCCTTCCTAGGCAGAGCCCAGGGCCAGGGAAATGTGGTCAGTTGGATTTTGAAACCCAGAATCCTGTGTTTCTACAGCTGCAGGTGGGTTCCCCACCTCTCTGGGGGGGATTGCGGGCTTCCTTCAAGTTGGCTGATTTCTGGGTCATAGGAACTGCACTTCCCTGGCCCGGACAGCTGAGCCCAGCTAGGGGCTGGAGACCAGGCAGCCGCCTGTTAGAGATGACACGTCGATCTGGAGAGGGGAGCAGCAGCCAAGAGGCTCGCGAGGAAATTATGTTTGTCACAGTAGGACAGACATTCACATCATGAAGGGAAGAAAAATGCTTCCATTGTCTATTAAAAAAAAACCCACACACAGTTATTAAACCAATTTTCTTTTTCCTCCCAAAGTCTTCATGACTCAGTTCCTCAGTCTGTGGGTTGAGCTGACCATAACAGCAGCTAGTACACACTTTAAAACCGGTCTCCTCTTTTAATTTACATCCCTCATGTATCTCTGATGAAAGGAGAATAAAACAAACCACAATGGGCCCCTCATGACCTTGCTCAGGTTTCCTCATTGTTTACAACTGATCACAAGCAACGTTTTTTTCTTTACGTTTCTTTTTTCCACGTTTCTGGGTTTTTTTTTATTTTTTAAATTATCTTTGAGTAGTTGCACTAAGAGGTTTAAATTCAACACGTCAGGTTATGAGTATAATGCATCTTGATCAATGTCACCCTTCCCATCATTCTCCCCCAACAATCAAGTTTTTTCAATGTTAAAAACGAAAAATATGATGATAAAAATATCATTTGCTAGGAAGAAAGATAACCCATGCCCACATTATGTTATTTGCCAAGGAGTTTGGTCTGAAACCTTCTCTTTTAACTGTCACTGGGGATTAAAACATGAGGAGTCGGGCACGGTGGCGCATACCTGCTATCCCAACCACACAGGGGCCGAAGTAGAAAGCTTCATCTCAGGTTGGCGTCAGATAGAAAAATCCAAAGACTTTATCAGAAAAGCAAACCAAATGCAAAGGGACTGGGGCAAGACTCACATGGCAGAGAGCTCATCTAGCAGGCTTAGGCCCCAAGTTCGATCCCCTGAGCCATAAGAAAAGAAAGAAAAGCCTGAAATTTCTATATGCTTGGCACTCATCTGCGCATCCCACATCTGTGAATTCAACCATCCTCAGATGGAAAATAGCCAGGAGAAAATAAATTGTGCAGACCTTTCTCTCATCATTATTCCCTGAGCAATTCTTGTAACAATTAAACAGCATTTATGCTGTAGTAGACATAAGTAATCCAGAGATGGCTGAAAATAGAAATGAGGTTACACACAAACACCTGCATCAATGAGGGGCTCAAACATCTGGATTTCAAAATCCACAGAGTCCTGGAGTCTGTCCCCCTCACTCAGAGACATACATACACAGAACGACTTCCATTTTTAGCCGGGAACTGGTGGCTCATGCCTGTAATCCTAGCTACTCAGGAGGTTGGCTCAAAGCCAGCCTGGCAGTTGTGGGGCTTGAACTCTGGGCCTGGACGCTGTCCCTGAGCTCTTCAGCTCCGTTCTAGCACTCTACCACTTGAGCCACAGCACCACTTTCAGTCTTCTGGTGGAAAAAATAAGAGCCTCACGGATGTTCTTGCATGGGCTGGCTTTGAACCATGATCCTCAGCTCTCAGCCTCCTGTATAGCTAGGATTACGGGTGTGAACCACCGGTGCCTTAAGATTCTTATTTCCAATTAACCACCAGAAATCTAGAAGTGGTGCTGTGGCTCAACGTGGTAGAGTGCTAGCCTTGAAAAAAAAAAGAGCTCAGGGACAGCGCCCAAGCCCTGAGTTCAAGTCCCATGGCTGACGACAAAAAAACAACAAACCCCCACCAACCTCCATTGGTAAAGCAGTGTCGGAGCCGGGGATGTAGCTTGGTGACAGAGCACATGCTTAGCACACGTGAGGACTTGCACCAAACAAAGACACTTGGTGTTTAAACACAGAGCCGATGGAAAGGGCAGAGCAAGAAGGGGGGCTAGGAGTGTCTGCCACCTTCACCCCATGAATGAGAAGAAGCCGGTGACAGAGAGGAGACTAGATTCTGAAGAGAGGACGAGAGGAAGAGCACCCGCCATGGAAGTGGCAGGGAGGCAGGAAGTTACTGAGGAACTACGCGCCCCGCAGAGGACAAGCAGCAGGCCCCGCGGCAGCCCAGCTCCCCAGCCTGGGAAGGGGAGGCTGCAATCCAAGGGCAAGCCAGACAGTCTTGCTGACAGACCGCCAGTGCTCCCTGTGGGAAAGCCCCCCCCACCCCCAATCTGGCGGTGCTGGGGTGGAGGCAGCAGCCCCCTCCATGCGGGAGGCCGGCCCTGGTGAAGAAAGGTGCTGTGGGGCTCCCCAGCCCCGGAGCCGCATTGAGTCACCAGCTGGGGTGGGGAGCTGGTGTCTGGACTGAGTCACTGTGGGGGCCGGGGGTGCAGACCCCTCAGCACTCAGTCACAGGACCACGTGATTGGAGCGGCGTGGGTGACACGGCAGAGGCGTGGGTGATGACACAGCAGAGGCGTGGGTGATGTGGCAGTGGCGTGGGTGACGTGGCAGTGGCGTGGGTGACACAGCAGAGGCGTGGGTGACACGGCAGTGGCGTGGGTGACACGGCAGAGGCGTGGGTGACTTGGGAGCCGTGTGGGTCTGGCGGCCATTGTTTTCACCTAACTCAGTAATTCCCCACCCTAAGGAGAAGAGACACAGACTAAAGCTATTCAGTGAAGTAAAGCAGCGAACGTCTTCAGCCTCGAGGAAGAGAAGGCCGTCCAGGAGCCACCGAGCACCGCGCAGGGCCGTTCAGAGAAGAACCGCCTCGGATACACATCATCCCTAACCCCCTCAGTGTGCAGAAGAAAGAAAGATGCTGAAAGCTGCCAAGAAGCACAGACGCTGCAGTGACAAGCCCCGCCGACGACAGCGGGCTTCTCAACACAAACTCTGAGTGGGTTGGTCTGGGTCTAACAATCTGTACATCTCCTACTCTAGAAACCCAAGACAAACGCTTACGGAGCCGTTCCGTCGTGCCTGCTCGCCGAGCCCGCAGTGGATAATGGTTTTCCCTTTCCTAACTAGCAGCCGGCTGGTAGGCTCTCAGCACCAACGTGCAGAGCCTGCCATCCTTCCGTGGTCTCAGACGCTGAGATCTATTCTTTCCATCGCTTTCTCCTGTGAGTTGCCAAGGGAGCATGCTTCCAGAACCTTCTTCCTGGGAGCAGCTCCACTTCAGAAGAGGGTTGGGAAGTATATAGGGGCTCATCCTACAGCTGAGAGCAAGAATAGACCCAGGGTGGCCCCCAGGGCCCTCAGGAGACAGCTCTTACCTCTGTGTCAGGGCCTAGAAAGTTCCAGCAAGCCTGTGAGACCTGCCTGGCTCCGCCTTGCAGGCCCTTGGCAGGCTTATTCCTTTGCTTTTAGAGGAGGGTTCTCACCCTGGGCTCACATAGATCCGCCGACCGTCGTCCCCTCCTCGCATCGGGGACGGCAGGCTTGTCCTCGCGTGTCTGCTGCCTGGAGCTGGCGGTGTTCCTGCAGGCCCCCTGCCTCTGCTGCTCTGCACACTGCACCCTGTGCTCTGCCACTGAAGACACAAGAGCGGCTGCGCAGGAGCCCAGAAGGCACCAGCCGCCCTGCGTTCAGGGAGACCACCCACGTGAGGGCGAGGTCTTCTGAGGGGCTGTGTTGGGTCTCTCTGTCCCCAAGGTCACAGTCAGCCTCCAGTGCGACTGGATTCGATGACAGGGCTCTAAGGCAGTGGCATGAGGTGAGAGGCATAGAAACAGTGAAGCTCAGATAGTATCAGGCAAGTGAACAAACTTAAAGAAATGTTGTTTTATCTTCTTACCTTGACAATGCATTTCAGTTGTGACATAATTTTAGATATGTATCAAGCTGTGGTTTGCTTGGTTGCTTGTTCCTTCGTTTGTTTGGATAAGGTCTTACTGTACCAGGGTGGCCTAGAACTCACTATGTAGTCAAACTGGCCTTGAACTCTGATCCTCCAGTTTCAGCCTCCTGAGAGAATCCAATAGGACTGGAGTTTTTATTCACAGAGGAAGAGACACCAGGTATCTCACTTGACAAGGTCAGTGAGGATTCAGGAAGGGGCCATGCACAAGCTAAACCGCCTTCACTGAAAATGAACCCTGGGCCACCTTACCTTGCAACCCCGGCCTCCAAAGTCCACACCTGTGTCCAAGCTCAGGATGCGGGTGCCATCTGCTCTGAGCTCATTTCCATCAGGATGAACTCTCTTTCTTGCCAGGGCATCTCATAAGTATATGGTTGTGCTGGGCACTGGGGGCTCACACTTGTAATCCCAGCTACTCAAGAGCTTGAGATCTGAGGATCATAGTTTGAAGCCTAAGTCAGTGAGACTCTTGCCTCCAGTTAACCACCAAAAGCCGGAAGTGGAGCTATGGCTCAAACAATTGAGCTCCGGCCTTGAGGGAGAAGAAAAAGCTCAGGGACAGAGCTCAGGCCCCGACTCCAAGCCCCAGCACTGGCACAGCCAAAGAAGAAGAGAAAGAGGAGGAAATGGAGAACTGCTGATAAAGGAGAAGGAAAGGGAGGAACAAAGAGAGAAAAGGAGGAAGCAAGAAAGGAAGGAAGGAAGAGGCAGTACCCAAGAAGAGGTAGAACAAGGTAGACAACAAATCCTGGACACCAGGAAAATCCCAGAGGGTTGCTGCTAGGTAGGGTAGTCTGGGACAGAGTTATGCCGCAGGTGAAGGAACGCAGAATGACACTGGAATCTGCGTGCTCCAGCTCTAGGAAAAAGTGTCCTGGAAGCACACGTATGCCGCACACACACTGAACCGTAAGGGAGTGAGAAGCACCAACAGGTTTGTGGGACTCAGCACAGGTACCAGTGAACGTGGAGCAAGTCCCTAAATAAGGCAACTATCAACTTTGAACAAAGAGTTGTAAAAGAAAAATGTAATCATCATGGTTTATTGCTTGACTCGTATCGATGAGAATTTGCATTGTGTGGCAGTGCTCTGTTCGGAGTGTAAGTACTGAGTACTGGCCCGACCCGGAGCAATGTTTTTATTAATGAAGGAACGAACCGTGTGTTGGGAAGGGGGTGGGGCAGGACTTCACTGCTGGATTAAATCAATGGAGGACTCATGAAGATTAATTGGCCCCAGGAAGATAAAGTGGTATCAGATCAACACCGCGCCAACCCTCCTCTTCCTGCATCCCTGGAACCATGTTGAGGCGACTCCTGATACAGAGTAAGTAGTTGTTGTGAAGCTGGATAGACAAGGGTAAAATGAAGTACAGTCGGTTAACAGCAAATACAGGAGATATTCCTTCATGTACTTCCCTTAAGATTCAGGGAACAAAAGTCATTTGGATGGAAATAAAGCAGGATAACTTAAGGAAACTGAGGTCTTGGTGAAGGCAACTCAGAAATAGGGTACTTAGAAGCACAGAAGTGTTATCTTTGCTCCAAAGAGAGACAACAGGAGGAATTCCTTCCTGAGGAATGCATTCCTCACCCCAAGAATTTACACTTGTCTGACAAGATGTATGCCTTCCTGAGAAAAACCACTTCCCCAAACTTAAGCCACCTCCAGCCCCAAAAGGCAGATAGCAGGGCACCTCCTTGTCTCCAGGATAAAGATCTGTTTTATGGCAACTCAGAAAGTAACACCGGGTATGGTTAAAGCCAGCCAGACCCCCCTGCCTTTACCCTATAAATACCCAAACAGCCCAGGGAGGGTGTGTGTGTGTGTGTGTGTGTGTGTGTGTGTGTGTGTGTGTGTGTGTGTGTGTCTCCTGTGTGTCTCTCCCCATGTTTGTCTCTCTGTGTCTCTCTTCCTATGAGTGCACCCACACTCTGCTAGAAGGTGCCCCTGCCCTTCTGTTTGTCTGCTTTTTGTGCTTGCCTGCTTGCCTGCTTGTTTACTTACTCCGTAAAGCTCTGCCAAGTTTTCTTACCATTGTGACTTGTCCAACAATTCTTATTCTGCAATCAAAGTCAAGGTCCCTAAGTGGAGAGTTCCTACATTTAAAGGGAAGTTTCACTAAACCTCACCTCCATCTGGGGACAGTTAGTGTTTACCAAATAATGACAAGGAGGGGGAAAAAAGATCAATATGGTGTTCTATTTAAAAAAAAAAATGTTTTCCATCTGTGGTTGTTTGAATCTGTGGGTGTAGAACTCTTGGGCCAGAGGGCGACTGCAGGGATAAATAGGAGAGTCATTAACCCTTCTTGGCCACACAAATTAAAAACGTATGTTTCAACTTGATAAAAATAAACATGAAAGACTTTTGGCCTATGTTCCGTTCCCAGATCTTGTTGAAATGTTCACGAAGACAAGCCCAACCCCATCTGGATCCCAGATCTTGAGCCCTCTGGTCTACAGCCAAACCATTCACACTCAAAATAAATGCATAATTAGACATTGCTTCTAATGAATTCTGCTGAGCGCACAGTGGAAGTCTACTGGCTAATTTCTAATAAGAAGAAGTTGGTGCTTAATTTTAGGAAGAATGAAAGAGAGTATTGTGGTTCTTGACTTTTGTCCATGGCCTGGGCTCATTCACCACCAAGATGATAGATGGAAGGGGGGAGGGGAGAGAAAGAGAGAGAGAGAGAGAAATATGCATCTGTTCTTCAGTGAAACCATTATGAAGCCAAATAAAAGTGAAGCAGCACACAGGAGAAGTAAGTCAGGTACAAGTACTCAGCTGTCTGCTCCTCTAGCTGCCCTGTGAGCAGATCCCGGGGAAGGGTGGCTACACAAGCCATTGTCCACGAAAAGAAAATAGATCTGCTTTTCAGGAAGGCAGGTCTACTCTGACTCAAGCTTATCCCACCGCATTTAATTCTAAGGGACAAACAGCACCTGGGGTGATGAGTGAGAATATTCAAAGGAAGTTCCGCACATGACCATTTCCGATCAATCCCGACTTTGAAGACTCCAGCATGTAGAATGTGCATAGGTTATAGGATATTCTATAGTATATAGCATATATGTCTATACACCTATGCTGTCTCCAGGCACGCTTGTGAGGGGGCACAGCGCGGTCGCTGAAAGCTTCTTTTCCCTTTGAGAATGCCGATCACAACTTAATTTTCTGAATAGCTGTTTCTCAATTGGAAAGTTGAGTTGGAAATGCTCACTTCTATGTTCCCTTTTAAAATGGGGCTCTGTGTGTGTGTGTGTGTGTGTGTGTGTGTGTGTGTGTGTGTGTGTGTGCGTTTTCTGGTACTGGCACAGCACTTGAACTCGAGGCCTGTGTGCTGTTCCTTAGCTTTTTCATTCAAAGCTGCCACTCTACCACTTGGCTCACAACTCTACTTTTGACCTATTTTTAGTGGCTAGCGGGAGATAAGCGTTTCATAGACTTTCCTGCTTGTGCTGGCTTGGAGCTACGATCTTCAGATCTCAGCGTCCTGAGTAGCTAGGATTACAGGTGTGAGCTATTGGCACCCAGTGTAAACTCAGTGCAGAAGTAGTGTTCTTATCTTGATCGATAGAGGCAAGCTTTATTGTGCCTTTCTTTGCATCACAAGAGGACCCAGTCTTTGGGGGGGGCGGGGAGCTTATTTGTAGATGCAGACCTGTGTAGACATGGCTTGCACAGTAGCACTCACCTTGAGAACCAAACCTGGTGTCCTGGCCGCTATGTGACATACCTGCCTGGCATTGTCACAAAGTTACTGCTCTGTGTCAGGCCAAATTCTAGGGCTTTCCCTCATTTAAGTTCTGGGGGGAGGAGGTCACGTGACCGCCCTTCCGCTCACAATCCTATCTCCTGGTTCTGGTGCAGCCCGCCTGCCTCTTGTGAGGACACCTGCAATTTAGGTTTGCGGGGTTTTGTGCAGCCAGGTAGGAACCCCCATCTCCCAGCATGCCAGCACCCCAGGAGCAGAAGAGCACCGGAGGCGTTTAGACATGACGGGTCAGAAGGACTAGGGAATTCTAGCCCAACACACCCCAAGATCCTCTACTCTTGTGCCCCAGTCAGCAACAGCTTGCTCAAGTCCGGTCCTGGAGCCCTTCCTGTTGGCCTCTGCTGAGCTTTCCGGGGGCGCGGAGGGGAGGCCACAGCGCGGTCAGCGGATTCCTGGGGGTGAGAACCGGGTCTTCGTGCCCTGTGACCTGTGCTGCCGTGGCTTGTGGGCGTGCTCCTCACGGGGGTCCTTTGGGCTTCAGAGTTGGTTGGGAACATTTCTTGGTAACTAGGGGACTGCACATACGAAGCTATTTAAGCTAGTCAGTAAGACGGGCTTTTTAAGCATCAGTTCTTCAATCGAGGACTTGCTGGTTAGCATTAGTATTTTGCAGTGCTGGGGATAGAACCCAGGACCTCATGCCTGCTGGGCAAGTGCTCTGCCGCTGAGCCACACTCTCAGCCTGCCTTCGCTGCTCTGAGAGGGCACCGATAAACTTGGACGTTGAACTCGCTTCCTAACCATTAGCTCTAGAGCACAGGAACGCTTGGACTTGCTTCACCTGTGCGGCGGGAACGCATCTGTGAGCATCTCTCAAACTAGAGGCTTGAGAAGGGGGGAAGGGGAGGTGACGGGGGGGGGGGGGGGAGAATCTTCTTATGCCCTGCCCCCCGGAAGCTCCTGGGGCACTCGTGTGGCTGTTCCCAGCATGCCTTGGGGTGGGGATGGTTCTTGGGGGTTACTTCTTCCATTTTAGGGCAGATTTCCCAGAGTAAAGCATTCCTCTCACAAACATCATCTCTGAAGGCTAATTCCAGGCTTAAATGTTAATTTAATTTAATATTAAATAATTACTTAATAATACGAAATAATTCAGAAGTTAGAACTGTCGGTTGCATTCAATGGTTTAAAAGTGGGCACAAACATCCTTTTGTTCTTTGAGTTCTAGCAGATCTCAAGCATGTTTTCTTCCGATAAGTAAAGAAGGTATTCCTTTGTACTATCACTGGAAAAGAATTCACTTCCTAGCCGAGTGTGGTGATACACTCCTGTAACCCCAGCACGTAGGAGGCTGAGGGAGGAGGGTCACAAGTTAGAGGTCGGCAGGGCCACACAGTGAAACTTGGTCTTCCAAAGGGAGCAGGAGGCTTGGAGGGACAGTGATAGTGCCTCACCCTTGTGTTCCCGGGTAGAGATCAGGAGAATGGCAGGTCCAAGCCAGCCCAGGCTTAGAAGCTGAGCAAGATCCCAGCTCCGTCACCCGGCCAATGCCTATCACCTGAGCTGTACAGAAGGCATAAAGCTGGAGAATCACAGTTCACATTGCTATGGGCTGGGGTGTAGCCAAGTGATAGAGTACTTGGTGCCAGGCCCTGAGTTCAAACCTCACTCCCCCCACCCCCAATAGGATGGTCTCCGAAGAAAAGATGTAGGCTCTATGCACCACCAGAAAAAAAAAAATTCTATATGTGCTGAAAAACAGAAATATTTTTGAAATAATAGTAACGGAATAGCTGGGCACTGGTGACTCATTCCTGTCATTCCTGTCATCCCCGCTGCTCAGGAAGCTGAGCACTAAGGATTGCGGTTTGAAGCCAGCTCAGGCAGGAAAGTCTGGGAGACTCATGTCCAGTTAACCAGCAAAAAGCAGGAAGTGGAGCCGTGGCTCAAGTGGTAGAGCACCAGCCTTGAGCGTGAAAGCTCGAGGACAATACTGGGGCCCTGAGTTCAAGCCGTAGGACCAGCACACACACACACGCGCACACACACACACACACACACACGCACACACACACACAGTAGAGGAATGAAACAGGCAAATCTGTCCCTGGCACACGGTTGATCACTGCCAGCCCCGGCAGGTGGGGTTGGGAGGAGCGGCCGGCAGCTTGTGCAGAGGTTTGCAAGCCAATCACGGGGCAGTGGGAGGTACGAGCAGGTCGGTCCCCGCCCGGGCGCCCCGCTGGAATTTACTATGCTTGAAGATGTCTGGAGACAATGTCGATTTTGCAATGAGCTTTCGTGCCATTCGAAGGCGAGTCTTTTTTTTTTTTTTCTGTGCCTCAACCAGGCTTCCTGGTTCCTGGAAACCCTTGAAGATGGGGCTGTAGGGACAAGGCCCGCGTTTGTTCGCCCAACCCTGGAGGAACAATTGGTTTCAGTCTCCACCTCTCCCGGAATGTGGTGTGTGTGGGGTGTGTGTGTGTGTGTGTGTGTGCACGTGTGTGTAAGCATCTGGAGCACACACAGCACAGAGCATGCAGGTTAGCTCTAGAAGGACTGGTCCCCCAGGCTCCTCAAGGTAGCCCCCTGCCCGTGTCCCAGCCCCTCACCTCTTGGCTGTTATTCCGCCTGGATCTCTTAGCTTCTCACCTCCCAGCCAGCCCAATCAATGCACACTTACTTTGCTTTGCATACCACGGGCTGCACTGTAGACAGCTCTGGGGATCGGGCTGCCACCCGGGAAGACTGTGCATAGAGATCAGGTTCACTTCTGGGAAGACCCCTCTGTTCTATTCACTGGGTGCAGTGGCACACACCTGTAATCCTGGAGACCGAGGCAAGGGGAGCAGCTCACTTCCAGGCTAGTCTAGGCTACCTAGCTTGTGGATGGAGGAAAGAGGAGGGGGAAGGAGGGAGGGAGGGAGAAGGAAGGAAGGAAGGAAGGAAGGGAGAAACGAAGGAACGAAGGAAGGAAAGAGGCAAGAGAGGGGAAAAGGGAGGGAGAGAGACAGAGAGAAAGAAGGAAAGAAAAGAAAGAGGAGAGAGAAAGGAAGGAAGGAAGAAAAGAGGGAGGGAGGGAAGGAGGGGGGAGGGAGGGGACTCCAGTCCCGACTTTCCCCGTCAGTGGTGGCAGGCATGCTCACATTTAGGGTGACCACCACTACCCATGCATCTAGGCAGTTTTTCATCCTCCCCAACTTCGACTCTGAACCCAATAAACATGAGCTCCCAGCACCCCCCTTCCTCCCCCGTGGCGGCCTTGGGCATGGAGGCCGGAGGCCGAGCGGCTTCTCTCGGGACCTCAGTCCCCCGCAGTTTTCTTCAGTAGAACCCCCCGCATTGCCAGACAGCCCAGGGTGACCGTGAGCCACCCCAGAAAGGCACAGCAGCACCTCAGCTTGCCTTGGCTTCAGCAGTGCAGGCCCGAGGTCCCCTCCCCCCCCCCCACTATCCCGCTCCTCAGGGCTCCCCCTGCCTGGTGGCGGGGCAGCCTCTCCCCTGGGGCTCCGGACTCAGCCAGCACAGCCACGGGGCTGCCTCTGTCCCCACACTCGCGGGCAGCAGCCACTGGGCCCTCTGTCCCGGCCTCGACGGTGCCCACGCGCGCCACCGCTCGAGCCACGCCGCCACTCCCTGCATTTTGGCCACTCGCTGGAGATAAGAGTCTCACAGACTTTCCTGCCCGGGCTGGCTTCAAACCGTGATCCTTAGGTCTCAGCCTCCTGAATAGCGAGATGACAGGCTTGAGCCCCTGACACCACCATATACCACGTGTGTGTGTGTGAGTGTGTGTGTGTGTGTGTGTGTGTGTGTGTGGTGGTAATGGGGTTTGAACTGAGGACTGTGGGCTTGCCAGGCAGGGCCTCTATCCCTGAGCCGTGCCCCCAGCCCTTGAGATGGGGTCTTGCCTTTTGCCACTGTTCACACTGTTCCTCCTCTTTACAGTTCCCGCTTAGCAGGGATGACAGGCGCAGGCCACTGTACACTGCTATTGGCTGAGATGAGGGAGGGGGCGGCTCTTGAACTTTTTGCCCAGGATGATCTCGAACCTTGCTCCTTCCCATCTCAGCCTTCTGAATAGCGAGGATGAGCAAATGTGTGCCACTGTGCCTGGCTTCATTCTCTCTCTCTTTTTTTTTTATGATTAAATACTGTTCCATTGCATGGGCATAGCACACTTCATTTATCCCTGCACTGGTTGGTGAACCTCTGGGTAGTCATCATTTTGGATTATTATAAATAATGCTCTTATGATTACAAATAACACATTCATGTACAGGTTTTTGCATAGACATACGTTTTGAACTGTGGGTGTAAAAGTGCTGGGGAGCGGTGTCGTTGGAGCAGGGTAATTCTGTGTTTGGCTTTGGGGACTGTTGGACGGTGGCCCCAGCCCCCATTCCCACCCGCAGAGGACGGGGTCTCCACTCCCCACACTCCTCGGGTCTCTCCTTCCATGCCAGCGTTCTAGTGCTTGGCTTCAGCGGCCTTCTGTCTTCCTAGGGCTGGCAAGCCAAGAATGGTGTTTACATTTTCAACTTTTTTTTTTCTTGCCAGTCCTGGGGCTTGAACTCAGGGCCTGAGCACTGTCCCTGCCTTGTTTTGCTCAAGGCTAGCACTCCGCCACTTGAGCCACAGCACCACTTCTGGCCATTTCTATATATGTGGTGCTGGGGAATCGAACCCAGGGCTTCATGTATACGAGGCGAGCACTTTACCACTAGGCCACATTCCCAGCCCCGGTGTTTACATTTTCAAAGGCTGCACGCACATACACTTGCATACATACACACAAACACATGCACACTACATGTGCATAGCTCACACACACTCATGTATACACATGCACGCACAAACACTCTCAAACACCACACTACCTCATACATGAATACACAAACACATACACCACACAAACATATACAAATACACACATAGGCACGTGAACACACAAACTCACGAGTGCTTGGCAGAGTCTGCATGTGTCCCCAAAGCCTCGAGTACTGACCGTCTGGCGCTTTTCCCCACAGCCCTGGACCCGGGTTCTCGCCCACTGTCTGCAGTGCGGCTGCCTGAATTCCCCCTCCTCCCCTTCCCCCCCCCCCCCCCCCGCTCTCCTGAAGCATGGGATTGCGTCCCCTCTCGTTGGAGAAAGCCCTCCAGATGCCCTCCACACTCCTTTTCTCTCCCGGCGGGGGGGGGCTCCGTAAGGTGCGTTGCCCTGCATGTGGGTCTGACCCTGGACTGTGTCTGAACCCCTGGAGACAGAGGGGGGTGGGTCTTGCCTCCTCGCACCCTTGGATACAGCAAGTGCAGCTCTGCGGGAGCGATCAGACTCCTTGGCTCCAGACAGCTTCAGATACACAACGCAGGTCACAGGGCCCTGGGAGCTGCGGAGGACCCGGTACTGGAGCTGCGTGGATTGAGCACCTACGCGTACCCAGTGTCTCACCAGGCACCCGGGGCTGTACACGAGAGGGGGCCCTCAGAGCTGGCTGCAGCCCCTGCCGTCCCTCGGAAGGCCTGGGCTGACACAGCAGTCGTGAGGATGTTGGACGGCATCGCTGTAGGTAACCGGCGTCCTCAGCGCTCCTCCCAAGCTGTCTGGGGAGCCCGGGCAGCAGGAGGGGGCCTGGGACCCCAGCCCAGCGGACCTAGCCTGGTTTCCTCTCCGCAGATAGCACCTCCCTCCACCCCGGCAGCCCCGCCCACCAGAACCTTCCAGAAGGCGTTGGACAGGCAGTGTGGGAATGATGACCTGATTTCTCCAATCCCGTGGGGGCATGGTGGCAGGGCCGTGGGGAGGGGTGGGGGGGTGACCGGGTCTGCAGGAGGCTGGGTGAGGCGGGGTAGGCCGCCGCCCTCGGGCACCAGGCGCCCAGACATCACTTGCAGAAACCGCTGCCCTCCCTTTTAATTCCAGAGCGACCATTCCGGAACCTGCCTCCCCAGGTAGCTGGAGTCCTTTCTCCCGCGCTTTGTTGCACTTGTTGGTGAAGGGGGAAGGTGCATGGAATGCCCACTCTTGATCTCTCTGCCTTATATTCTTAATTAATTAATTACTTTTGTGCTGGTACCGGGGCTTGAGCTCAGGGACTGGGCGCTGTCCCTGAGCTTTTTCACTCCAGGCTGGCGCTCCGCCACGTGAGCCACAGCGCCACGTGCCGCTTTCTGGTGGCTCATTGGAGACGGGAGCCTCGTGGACTTCCCTGCCTAGGCTGACTTCACACTGCTCTCAGGTGTCAGCCTCCTGAGGGGCTAGCTAGGATGACAGGCGTGAGCCACCAATGCCTGGCTCTGCCCATTGCTAGATCTTTGATGTAGACCAGGCCAGAAATACTTTGATCCTCTTCAGACTGCATATCACGAGCTCCCGTGCAGAGAGGAGAAGAGAGGAGACCTAGTGACACTTTCAGCTCAAGGCTAGTAGTGCTCTACCACTTTGAGCCTCAGCACCACTTCTGGTGGGCTGGATTTGAACTATGATCCTCAGATCTCAGTCTCCTGAGTAGCTAGGATGACAAGCATGAGCCACCAGTACCCAGCTGGCACCCCCTTTTAAGATTAAAAGGGACCAAAGTCACTTAGGGGGAAAGGTGATAGGAGAGAAAGAGAGGTGAGGAGACAGGGAATTTGTATTATTTTGAATAAATATAAAAAAGGCCAGACTAGAAGTTGAAACCAGGAAGCAACTAAACAGAGCAAAGCTTTCCCCCATTTAAATAGGGGACCTAAACAGGGCTAGCTACCTAAAACTGCCCTCTCCTTTCAAGAGGTAAGTTTTTGGCCACTCTGTGAATGGGTAGACAGTGAGAGGTGAAGCTAACCAGAGAAACAGAAGCCCTAACGCCATTGTTGTCCAGACCCAGAGACATTTGCGGATTTTAGAAGAATTAAGTGATACCCCTCCTGGCCACCGCAAACCATTTTCTCATGGTGGGAGTTGCTAGACAATCTGACCTCAGCACAGAAAAGATAAGCGTTGGGTTTTTTGTTTTTATTTTCTAATGCCTGAACTGGGGCTTAAACTTGGAGCCTGGGCACCGTCTCTTAGTTTCTTGGTATGTTTTTTTTTTTTTTTTTTTCCCACTCAAGGCTGGCACGTTACCACTTGAGCCACAGCTCCACTTCTGCTTTTTTTGTTTTGTTTTGTAATTTTTTTTTTTAATTGGAGATCTCACGGACTTTCCTGCCCGGGCTGGCTTTGAACTGTGATCCTCAGATCTCAGCCTCCTGAGTAGCTAGGATTACAGGCGTGAATCACCAGCCCCTGGCAGACTTTGAGTCTTTAATTCCCATTTCCTGCATGGAGAAGGGGAAATGTTCTCTTCTCGCCCCTGCGGCACCCCCTCCCCCTTGACACTTTACATTGGGGGGGGGGTTGTGTGTGTGTGTCCCTGTGGGTCTGAGTCGGTGTGTTTGTGTCGTCATTCAGTTCTTTGCCGGAGACACCGAGAATCTGGGATCTGTGCCCTGTGATCACTGCCTACCGGTAAAAGATAAAAGAAGGATGGTGGACGGCGGAAGCCTCTAGAAGCATCCCCTGGTCCAGGCCAAGAGCCACCTGGGAGATCCTGTGGTGCATGAGAACCCCACGCCTACCTCGAAGCCACCCTGGAATTGTCAGCGACTAGGAGAAGTGCTTCCCGTCGCTCTGTCTGTGGCCTCGTTTAGAAATAGTGACTGCAGAAAAGCAACCTGCTGTGCGCTGAGGTGCCCTGCCGGGCCAGGAAAGCCATCCTTGCTATTTGACTTGGGGGCTAAAGATAAAGGAGGAGCTCAGCTCCCAGCCAGGGCCCCCCCCCACCCCGGGGCTGTCATCCGGATGCCGTCGGAGGCTGGGGGCGGCCGGGGGAGGCAGAACAATGGCTGCCCCTCCCCACAGGTGACAACAAGTCCAGGTGCAGCTGCGATCCCGTGGACGGAGGGAGCGCTAGGGTTTTATGGGCTCCAGACTCCTGTCGGAGGCGATAAGAGGCTCTGGGCCATTGGCTCCTGGCTGATTGGAAAAGGATTTCCTAAGCCCGGAGTGTGAAACACCCACGGATGAATCACCCACCTGGGCCGGGCTCCCCACGGGAAGATGTGTCTGTTGGCACAAACACAACACACACCCAGACCTTCCACCTCTCCACGAGGGTCCAGAGGAAGAGGGGGGATTATCAGGCAGAGTGCATGCAGCCCACCCCAGCCCCGGGGACCCCCGACAGTGACATCTGGTTGAAGAAGCGCCAGGAGGGCAGCCGGCCAGGAGCAGATGGGGATGGACAGCCACGGGCGCCGGCACCTGCCCCGTGGAGACCCCCAGGCTCTTCAGTGCCCTCGGGCCGAGCCACCGCTTCCTCTGTGGCTCAGGTCACCTGGTCCCTTCCAGGACACTCCCAGGGCAGAGTCCCAGGCCATGGTGGCTTGTCACCCGCTCTGTGGCTGGCGGGAACTCGGCGGTGGCTCCAGCCGAGCCCCCACACTGCGGAGGCGGTGGAGTCCTGAATGTGTTGTAAACAAGACTTCACAGCTGCACAGAACCCAGTTCCTCCCGCGTCGGCTGCTTCTCGTGGGTGGTAGAGCAGGGTTCCATGGAAGATGGAATTTTCCACCAGAGGGACAGGCTCCCGGCCTCCTCTCGTACTTTCTCTTTTTGAGGCCCAGACTTTGCTGGAATGGATGAAAGTTCAAGCTCTCGGCACCAGGAGGAAAGGAGCTCAGCCCTGGGGATGAGTCAGGAAGGAAGGAAGGTGACTCACAGGGCTTGGGGCTCAGGTAGGGGCCCGGAGGACCCGGCTTCCCTGAGAGCCTGGTGGGGTGCTGTTGCTTTCTGCCACACACCCCCCATCACACACACACACACACACACACCCACGCACACACACACACCCCTTCCCCTGACTCCCGCACATGACTAGCTCTGGTCTTTGTGGTGCCTCTCAGTGGTCAGGCTAAGACACTAAAAAGCAACAGGGTGATCAAGAGCTACCCGGGGTCCCATGGAAACCCCGGAATGAGTGAGAGAGGGAGAAAGGGAAGCAGGGGAGGAGGGAGAGAGGAGGGAAGAGGAGGGAGAGAAGAAATGGAAGGGAGGGGAGGGGAGGGGAGGGGAGGGGAAGGGCAGGAAAGGGAAGGGGGGGCAGAGTGGACAGAGAGAGGAGGGGAAAGGAGAGGAGGGGAGAGGGAGGCAGAAGGGAGAGGTGAAGAGAGGGAGGAGAAGAAAGGAAGGAGAGAGGGGAAAGAGGGAGGGAGGGGAGGAGCCAGGTGGGAGGACCGGGAGGGGAGGACAGGGCTCTCTTTTAGCCTGAGTGTCTCACCCACAAACTGGTTTAGGCCAGTGAGACAGGGCAGCCGGCAGAGCAAAGATCATGTGACCCACTGGGCCAGCAACCTGAGGGTGGATCATTAACAAACGGTCAGCTGATTAAAACAATGAAAAGAAATGGGGGGGGGGAGAAGGGGTGACATCGTCCCCAAAGCAATCTACTCCTTACCCGATCATGTCACCGTAACCCTTCTGTACATCACCTTTATAGCAACAATAAAAACGTTTTTAACATGAGGCTTGGGTCTGTTTGGTTTGGTTGGTCTTGGGGCTTGAACTCAGAGCCCGGGCGCTGTCCCTGAGCTCTTTGACCACCTTGAGCCAAAGCACCACTTCCAAACATTTTAAATACATAAATGAAAAGTGACAAAGGCCAAAGTCCCATCCTGTTCCTCAGCCTCCCTGGGGGGGGGGGGGCTCCATGACCCGTCCCCCAGGATAGCTGCACCCCAGCACCCCCCTCAGTAACCCCACAGCCAGGAGGGAGGGAGATCCGCTCCCTCCCTTCCGCCTCTGGGGAAGCTGTTCTAGAAGCATCCAGTCCTGGAGCAGTTGCCAGGAGACCCAAGGCACCCCACCCCCAGGTGTGACCCCAGCTGAGCGTGGGCTGGGTGGACACCGTCTCCCCCATGAGCAAGGGGCTCGGGCCGTGCGGGCGGGGCGCGCCCACGGGGATGAGACTCCAAGAAGGGGGGGGGGGGGAGGAAGGAGCAGGTGGGGGCGCCCAGCACAGTGTCCCTGGACGGTAGCCGGGCTGAGCCGTGGGCGCCCCATCTGGGAGGGGGTGCTGAGCTGTGGGGGCCACTGGAGAAATCAAAGCCGGCTGGTTGGTGGGGTCAGCTTGCAGAGAGCTGCGGCACAGGGGGAGGGGGGCGTGGGGGGGCAGGTGGGGGGGCGGGGCTGGGCTATCGTTTTGTTTTTATTGTTTCATTTTGATAAATGTTATATGATCCGAGGTGCGTAGGTTCCCCAACCCCCCCCCCCCAAGAGCACCCTCCTTTGGCCTCACTGCTTTTTGTTTTGTTTTTTAATCTATTTCTTTTTGTGCCAATACTGGGGCTTGAACTCGCGGCCTGGGTGCTGTTCTTCAGCTCTGTGCTCAAAGTTAGCACTCTGCCGCTTGAGCCACAGCTCTCCTTGTGGCTTTTGGATGGTGAGTGGAGATAAGTCTTACGGACTTTCCTGCCTAGGCTGACTTTGAACTGCAATCCTCAGGCCTCCTGAGTAGCCAGGCTTACAGGTGGGAGCCACCAGTGCCCAGCCAAATCATAGAGTTCTAACTCCAGTGTATGCTCACTTATTACTTCTTGTGCTTGATTCTTTTTAGTCCCCTTGAAATGATATGTTCTATGTCCCTTCCTTCCCCCAGCACACACCTAGTTAACATTTGTCTCTAGGATTAATCGATCGCATGCGACTGATGTCCTAAGATGCCTTTTCCCGGCAGCGAACCTGCTGAATTATCTCAACTATTTTACATGGTACAGGCCTTTATGCTCCTTTGGATTTTATATCTAACAAATCCTGATGTTGACAAATAACAACTGTCTTGGGCCTTCCTTACTAATTTTAGGCTTTGAATAAATTTTTCTTGTTATTGTGCTATCCAGAATGCCAGTAAATTTTAAGGAAAAACAAACAGAGGTAGTGGCATGCTTGTCTGCTTCCTCATCTGATAAAGCGTGCATTTAATATTTATACTACCTATTTATGTACTCCTTTTAAAAGTTTTTTGTTGGTCCAGGGGATTGAACTCAGGATTTCCTACTAGCTAGACAGACACTCTGCCACTTGAGCCATCCATGCCTTCTGGTGGCTGAGTGCCGGGGATTCGTGACTGTTAGCTACTCAGGAGGCTGAGATCTGCACGCTCAAGGTTCAAAGCCTCTGTTTATGTTGCTGTTACCAAGGTAGGTTCTTACTTTATACCCTGGGCAGCCTGGACTATGCTCTTCCTACTCGTGTCTCCTGTGTCACTAGAGATGACAGGTACACGTCACTCCACCTGGCCATCAGGTTCCCCACGTAGCCAGACTGACAGGCTCGGCTCACTAATGCTCAGCCACGGGTGGAGGTGGTCGCAAGAACTTTTATGCCTGGGCTGGCCTTGAACTGCTTGGTCTCTAAGGAGCTAGGATTACAGGCTTGAGCTACCACACCCAGCTCTCTTTGATCAAGCAAGCGAAGGACTTTTTCCAGTCTCCCAAAGGATTTTCTTTGCACTTCTTTGAAATGAATGGAGAAGCGTGCCAATGCCTTTTATGCACCTGCTGAGACCAAGGACAGGCTCTGGACCCACTGTTACCCCAGCAAGTAACTGTGGTGGGGCCACCCTCTGACCGGCTGACCATAAATCCGGGGTCGAAGCCAGGCGCTGGTGGCTCACACCTGTCATCCTAGCGACTCAGGAGGCTGAGATCTGAGGATCGTGATTTGAAGCCAGCCCGGGCAGGAGAGTCCATTTCAGAAAAGTCTATTTCTTCTTGAGTCAACATTAAGTTGTATTTTCTAGAAGTGTATCGCTTCCGTGCAATTTCCCAATGTTTGCATGAATCACCAGTCGCATTTCCTCCCATGCTTTTCTTGTTCTCCTCTTCTTTGGTTCTTTATATAGTCTTAGTATTCTTACTTTTTTAAAGTTTCCTATTTGCTGTGGTTTGTTTGGGTGCTGGGAGTTGAACCCAAGGCCTTGTGCATGCTAAGTCTGGCCTGTGTCACCCAGCTGCACCCAGCAGCCCTCCGCTCTTTGTCACCTCTATTCTGCCTCCCATACCTGCTGCTGGGTCCGTGGTCACCGTCTTCTTTTTCCTTGCTCACCCACACCAGAGTGAGGTTGGCTGTGTTCCTCTTCCTAAGGCTGGTGTTGGGCTGAGGCCGAGCTGCTGTTTCCTCGGTGGTCTGCGGGGATCTCGGTCCTCAGGCTGGTGACACTGAGGCTGTGGATCTTTCCCACGTGGCGGGCCCTCCTCCCACGGGGAGGTCTCTGAGTCTTTGAGGGGATTCAGGTAGCTCTCATGTGACCTCAAGGTCGTGCTTAAGAGAGCAAGCTGCTTTTAGAGCCAGTGGTCCTTGTAATCATGCCATTCTCCGTGCCTTTACTCCCAGTGTTTCCAAGTCCTTTAGCTCTCTGGTTTCAAGTCTCTCTGGTTTCAAAGCATTTTGATTCATGTAGATGAAGAAGAGCATTGTGACATATAAGATTCTACCCTCTTGCTGGGCGCTGGTGGCTCACGCCTGTAATCCTAGGTACTTAGGAGGCTGAGATCTGAGGATCTCGGTTCAAATACAGCCCAGGCAGGAAAATCTGTGAGACTCTTATCTCCGATGAATCACCAGAAAACTGGAAGTGGCTTTGTGGCTCAAAGCGGTAGAGTGCTAGCCTTGAGCTGTAGAGCTCAGGGACAGCGCCCAGGCCCTAAATTTAAGTGCTCCCCCCCCCCCAATGACCCACAAAACAAAAAGACAAAATAAAGCAAAAACACCCACCCAGATTCTCCCCTACCACATTGTTATGTGGGAACACTAAGCTCATCCAGATGCCACTTGTCCTTGCCTGTTCCTCCCAGAGCCTCTGTGAACAGTTCTGCGGCCAGGGAACTGTGCTTTGGGGGAAAGAAATGGCGTCATGTGAGCCACAAAACTGAACTCTGGAAAATTCCAGCGGGCATCGTGGTGCGGGGCTGTCAGCAGGGCTTCACCGCTCAGCTTTGGGCCCCAGCTCCAGCAGCCTTTGTGTCTACATGGAAATCGAGGTGGTTCACACCCCGGGTGTGTTGCCCAGGTGAGCGGAGGCACCAGGCAGAGGAGGCAAATGGCAGCCTGGTTTCTGTCCCCGTTCTTGCCAGGGACCATGTCAAGAGCATTTAACAAACACTACAAACGAGCTGGGTATGGTGACGGTCCCTCGGTGCAATCTTTTTTTTGTCTCCTGGCTTAGATGATTCAGTGCAAGCGAAAAAAGATTTGTGTTGTTGTCCTGGCTGATGAAAAACAAAACTTCCATAAGCTCTGCAGAGTACGCGTGCTTCCTTCTCCCTGCCAGTTCTGGGCCGGCGGAGATGTCTGTCTGCACCCACCTGTATTGCAGGCCAGAGCTGGCGTCTGAGCCCAATGTTTGCACACTTGTTTTAGGCCACTTATGGTGTAACTTGGGTCCTGTGAATGCATTCTCAGGAACTCAGAGATCAGAACACAGATCTGAAAGCATGCCAGAAAGAATAAGATGTTCCCAGTGAGTGAGAGCAGAAAAGTACGTGGGAGCTAAAGGCCTGCTAGTGTGCCTATTGTTCAGAGAATAAGCTAGGGGAGTCTTCTTTCTGGGCATTCTGAACCAATCATGTGCTGAGCAGATAAGGTATCGTTAAGAATCTCTCCCAGCTATCAGTGTGTGTATATATGCGCGCGCGCGCATGCGCCTTTCCTAGGACTTGAACCCAGGGCCTGGGCACTGTCCTGAGCTTTTTCACTTAAGGTTAGTGCTCTACCACCTGAGCCACAGCTCCACTTCTGGATTTTACTGGTTAATTGGAGATAGGAGTCTCATGGGCTTTTCTGCCCAGGCTGGCTTTGAACTGTGATCCTCAGATCTCAGCCTCCAGGGCCGCTGGGATTCCTGGCGTGAGCCACCGGCGCCTGGCTCTAGATATCCATCTTGTCTGGCTACTTTCCCTCATCTCCATCATCAAACATTTCAAACTCTGACATCTCCAGATGGTGCAGTTTCAGGGTTTGAGGGGATCGGTCATCTGCCAAGCAGATATGTGAGCCTCAAGCTGCACCCAGGCGCCCTGTTTATTTTATTCTTGAGTAGTTTGGGAAGATAAGGGGGAGGAAGCGTGAAAGTATGCCTGCCACATGGCCGTGGTTTGAGCCTCTGGTGCGTATCCCACGGGGCTGAGTGGCAGCCCTGGGGTGATCTGGGCAAGGCTGGTCAGAGAGGCTGATGGGAAAGAAGTTCTCTGTTCAGAGCCAGGCGCTCTGGCAAACTGGTTCACCCCTCAGAGGCTGGTTCCCCAAGGGTCAGTAGAGGAAGGCCGGCCTCCCAGCACCAGGGGCGCCAGGACTAAGGGAATCCGTGAATCCAAAGTGCTCTTGGCATTGCTGAGCTTCCCAGCCCGCACGCGGGGTGGGCAGGCTTCACATGGGCAAATGGCAGCAGACCGGGCCTCTGGCGGTGACCCCTTCAGGAGGCTGAGATCTGAGGGTCACAATTCAAAGCCAGCCCGGGCAGACAAATCTGTGAGATTCTTACATTCCACTTACCACCCAAAAGCAGGAAACGGAGGTGTGACTCAAGTGACAGAGCACCAGCGTTGAGTGAAAAAGCCAAGTGAACCCAAGGCCCCGAGTTCAAGCCCACGTCCTGTCACACAAATAAACGCATGCATGCATGGCGTACTGGAGCAGGAAGATGGGGCTTGATCTGGAGATGGACCTGTTGACCTGGGGGTGCTGCGGGGGGGGGGGCGGCTGTAAGCGTTTATTTGGTCAAAGTGGCAGCTGATTTGACACTTGAAGCCCAACAAGACCCCAAAGCAGCTGGATGGACCTGCACTGCCCCTGCAAGCCAGGGTTAGGTTAGACACGGGAAAACGACCTTCTTCACAAACATTTGCCCCGGGGACAGAATCCCTACTCGCTTTCTCCACCTCTCAGATCAATCAAGAAGCCAACTCCGCTGCCTGCCTGGCACATGACCTGCAACTCCAAGGGCCTGGAGTAGCCATGCTAAGGCAGGACTGAGCCCCTATGGAAGATGGGGTGGGGGCCCCCAGAGCCCCGCACATCCGCGCCTCCTTTATTGGTTTCGATGAAGTCATCATGTCTTTTCTCAGCAATTGCTATCGTTTGTCTGTGGGGTGTACTCCCAAAGGCCCAGGAGTTTCCAGATGGGTGCTACTGGGAGGTCGAGGGAGCTTAAAGAGAGAGCATCACGGGGGGGGCGGGGGTTCTGCTGACAGAAGGTGTGCCCTTGAAGGTGGCCTTAGGCTCTGCTGCTCTTTCTGTCTTTCTCCCTCCGCCTCCCTCAGCCAGGTGGGCGCCTGAGCCCCAGCTTCCCTCAGGCGCCCTGCTCTCTTGCCGCAGACCCAGCCACGGGACCTGAGACCAGGGACCGAACCCTCCACACTGAGAGCACAAGGCACCCCCCCCCTGGCCTTGGCACGCTGGTTAGCTCGGACAGGTGCTCCCGGAATGGACAGCTGCTAGCCCAGCAACCTGTGGGGATGTTCTCAAGGCAGGCCTGGGGAGTAAATGTCACAGCTGGTTGACTTAGTAGAAGCTATCAGGTTATTCTCATTGCTGCATGTGTGTGTGTGTGTGTGTGTGTGTGTGTGTGTGTGTGTGTGTGTGTGTGACAGAAATGTCACCTCTGGGGATGGGGCTCAGTGGCAGAGCGCTTGCCTAGCATGCAGAAGTCCTGGGTTCCATCCTCAGCACTACAGACCAAACAGAACAAAACCATGAAAAATAAAATGAACGAATATCTGAGATCGGCCAGGTATACATCTGTACCTCCAGCTGCACAGGGGGTGGAGGTAAGCTGATCTCAGTCGGAGACTGGCCAGACGAACAGCACAGGCCCTTAGAGGAAGCAGACTAAAGGAAAGGGCTGGAGCAGCGGCTCAAGGGGAAATGATCACACACACACACACACACACACACACATGTGCACAGGCACACGCACACATCAACAGTGCTGTCAACAGCTGGTTTTCAATTTACAGGGATTTCATCATCCCAGGCACTGGTGGCCTGTAACCCTAGCTACGCAGGAGGCTGAGATCTGAGGATCACGATTCGAAGTCAGGAAAGTCCATGAGACTCTTGTCTCCAGCTAGCCACCAAAAGCCAGAAATGGAGCTGTAGCTCAGTGGTAGCCTTAAAGGAAAAAGCTAAGGGACAGCACCAAAGCCCTTAGTTCAAGGCCTAGGACCAGTGTGCACGCGTGCATGCGTGGGCGTGCACACACACACACAGCCAGTCTTGCACAGTTTCATCACATAAGAAGGCTGTCTGCAGGTGACCTACTTTTCTCTTGCACAAATTCTCAAGTGTGCATGGTTTCAAGCCTAACAGCTTCTAAAGCAAAATGATAACATGGATTTTTCTTGTTTTTGCACGGAAAGTGGCCAAGTTACTATGGAACTTGGATGCACTCATGTGTCTGTGGGGCGTGAGTGTGGAGTTGGGGTTGTGAGGTGTGTGGTGTGGGGTTCAGGGTGTGGGTGGGCTGGGTGGGGTTAAAGCATAATGATAAGAGCTGGTCTTGTCTCCCCGATTCCATAGCTGCACAGTCTTGGCTTCCCTTGAAAGGCAGCAAGAGGCAGACGAGTGGAAATTTAACAACAACCAGTCACATTTTGACTCACCATACTTTCCAAAGTTTTTTTCTATGCTTCTATACATGTAAGTAGATTTTTAAACAGCTCCATTGTGCTGTGTAATTCACCCATTTCAAACATCCAATTCAATGGTTTATTCATAGAGTTGTGCAAGCATTGCCGTAATCATCTGGGGAACATTTTTATCCTTCCCAAAAGAAACCTTGTACCCAAGAACACTCTCTCCCCTCGCCCTCCCCACCCCCACCCCCAGGCGGCTGCCAATCCACGGCCTGTTTCTGCCTCACCAGACATTCCCTATAAATAGCGTTAGACAATAGGTAGTCTTTTGTGTCTGGCTTCCTTCCCTAAGAATAGGTTTTGAAAATTCGCCCATCTCACAGCGTGAGTTTCATTCTCCTCCTCCTCCTCCTCTTCCTTTGGGAAAGGGTCTCAATATGTAGCCCAGGCTGCCTTCAAATTCACGATCCTCCTCCTTCAGCCCCCTGAGTGCTGGGATTCCTGTCCAGTTCCACTACACCTGGCTCATTTCTTCTTAAAGGCAAATAGAATACCTTGCTACACAGACACATCCTCCATTCATCAGTTAAGGACCTTAGGGTTCTTTATACTTGTTCCCCCCCCCCCCCGTTAAATAATGTTTTCAATTCATGTATAAGTTTTTGTGTGATATATGTTTTCACTTTCCTGGGTGATTACACACACATACACACACACACACACACACACACACACAGATAGATGGATGGATGAATATCGGATGTAAAAAGGTACAATCATTTTGGGAAACAAAAGGGTTAAAACAGAGTTGACATCTGATCCTGCAATCCATTCCTGGATGTACAGACACATCCATCTATCCATCCACCTACCCACCCCCCACCCCCCCATCCACCCATCCATCCATCTATCTGCCCATCCATCCACCCATCCACCCATCCACCCATCCATCCAGCCAGCCAGCCATCTGCCCATCCATCCATCCATCCGCCCATCCATCCACCCATCCACCCATCCATCCATCCACCCACCCATCCACCCATCCATCCATCCATCCATCCATCTGTCCATCCATCCATCCTTCCTTCCTTCCATCCATCCATCCACCCACCCATCCATCCACCTACACACCTATCCTTCCTTCCTTCCTTCCTTCTACTCACCCTTCCTCCCTCCCTCCCTTCCTTTCTTCCTTCTATCCATCCACCCACCCACCCATTCATCCATCCATCCATCCACCAGTCCATTCATCCTTGCTCTTAAACTCAGTTCCCACTGGTTGACTATGAGCTCCATCTTTGTCCTTGGAAGAGTTCTAAAGAAGTTATCACTTTCGTTACTGGAACAGAAAAGACCTAAGTGGTGTCTGCGTCGGGGGCTGTTGGCTCTAAGATGCTAAGAAGAGCCGTTGCTGTGTGAGGCAGGTGCCTTCCACACACAGTGCTTCTCTGAATCTTTGCTCTCCTCCTTAAACCTAGTTGGTAATGGGACTGCCGCTGAGATCAAAGGGCACAGAGTTCATTCACAGGACCCAACCAAAGCATCTTCAAGTTGCCTCTTACATCTCGTCTAGATTTTTCCCTCTTCTGGAATGGCTGACTCCAATGAGCTGGATCAGAATCATACTGTGAGCAGCTGTCCATGGTGAAGTGCATTCTTTTCCTCTGGATCCATGAATGGCTAGAGGTGGCCTGGTGTGAAGTAGAAGCAGTGAACTCCTGCGTTAGCAAGGAACACACCTCGCAGCCGGCAGCAGCCCCCGCCGGCGGCCCCCACGCAGGGAACCCGGAGGTGCGATGTTCCCTTAGCCAGGCTGCAACGCGGGGTAGATTACCACCTCCTCTGACACCTGGACCAGAGGAAGTCTGCTAAAATCACCACAGGAATTTTATATGACAGCCAAGAAACGAACCACCCAAACTCTAGCCACAGTCAGTGGCCCTTAGTGGTACTAACGCAGCTTGGGGAGGATAGCAATGTTTTGGTGCCGGTCTCCATAAAATAGAGATGCCCCCCCCGCCCCCCCTCAGCCTCTCACCGAGCTTTGAAGTCCGAAACTTGAGAGCGATCAACGGGCTCCCTGGGGACTGCCAAGCCACCCGCACAGACAGCAGCCACGCAGGTGACAAGTTCAACCACGACAGAGAGCTGGGAGCTGAGCATGGGTCCTGAGCAACCCTGGCCCCGGCACGCTGCCCACGCCGGGTGTCCCTTCTCCAGCGGGCACTTGGGTCACTGAGGAGCCCCTGCCTCACTCCGTTCTGGGCTGAACTGATCAACTGTGGCGAGAAGAGCCTGGAACCAGGGGGCTTCGCTGCAATGAGCTACTCCAGCGGGCAACCGGAGTCTTCACCCAGGACCTCCTTCTACGGCCGGGGCCTCCACCTTCACACCTGTTTAGAAACAACCAGAACGGAACCCCATTGCCGTTTGCCCGCCTATCCGCGTTGTGAATTGTTGGGGGCGGGGGGACGGGAATGAAACCCTACCAGGGCGCAGAACCAGGAGCCCGTTTTGAAATCCAGCTGAGCGGCAGTGCATTGACAGAAATGAGTACATTGGAAAAGTAATGTCATGCCTTCTTGAATCTTATTTTCCTTCGTTAAAAAAAATTGTGTGTGTGTGTGTATGTGTGTGTGTGTATGTGTGTGTGTGTGTGTGTGTGTGTGTCAGTACTGGGGCTTGAACTCAGAGCCTGGGTGCTGCCCCTTACCTTCTTCTCTCAAGGCTGGTGCTCTACCCCCTGGGCCGCAGCTCCGCGTGCAGGTTTTTGCTCGTGAAGTGGAGATAAGCATCTGTCTGACTTAAAATCTTTGCCATGAGAGGGGTGACAGTCCAGAGCCATCTAGAAGCAGTCTTCCTCAGGTCACCAGGTTTAAAGCGTCTGCCTCCCACGGGCCCCGACGGCCGCCGCCACTGCCCCTGACGGGACGGCCTGCGGCCCACACCACGGCCGGGCAGCGCAAAGTGAGGTGAAAGGTCTTTGGGCGTGACTGAGTGACTCAGAAACGAGGAAAACCCCATGAATTGCTTAGTATCTGTTCAACTGTGTAGGACTTGAGGAATGCCCAAGTGATTGAGCACCTGCCTGCCAAGTAAGGACAGGGCCTTGGGTTCAAAACCACCCCCCCCCATACGAAGCAAACAAACCAAACCTCTCTGTAACGCGCCCAGCTTCATGCACCTCACCAGAGGCGGAACAACAGCGAAGTACGATTGCCATGTGCTTCCCACGGCTTTGGGCAAAGCTGGAAGCAAAGACAAACACTCGAGAGAAAAAAAAATGAGAGTCACCAGGCGCCGGTAGCTCACACCTGTAACCCTGGCTACTCAGGAGGCTGAGATCTGAGGATCATGGTTCAAAGCCACAGCCCAGGCAGAAAAGTCCACAAGACTCTGATCTCAATTAACCACTAGAAACTGGAAGTGGAGCTGTGGCTCAAAGTGGCAGAGCGCTAGCCTTGAGCAGAAGTGCTCAGGGACAGCGCCCCGACCATGAGTTCAAGCCCAACAACTGACACACACACACACAAAATCAGAAAGTCGCATGAGGCCTCCAGGGACTGTGGTCCCAGCTACTCGGAAGTGGAGGTAGAAGAATCATTTGCGCCCAGGAGCTTGAGGCCAGCCTGGCGACAGAAGGAGACCTTGTCTCCAAGCAAACAAACCAAAGCAAAGACAAGAGAACATGGCATGAAGTATGTTGTTGACTAACGCAAAAACAACATGTCATAGGAAAATCAGGCTGGCTCCTAAGGTCCATAAATTGAAGGAACATCGGTCAACTGGGTGACATGGGGCCAGGCAGGAAACCACTGCAGCCATTCCAGTATAAACTTTAAGGCAGGCTAAGGAGAGCAGTCCATCTCTTCCTCTCTCTCCCTCCCTCCCTCCTCCCTCCCTCCCTCCCTCCCTCCCCCTCTCTTGACCTCCTCTCTTCTTGGGCTAGTTCTGGGGCTTGAACTCAGGGCTTTACATTCTTACTTAGCTTTTTCACTCAAGGCGGGTACTTTAACACTTGAGCCACCACCTCCCCTTCTAACCTCTTGGTGGTAAGTTGACTTTCCTGCCTAGGCTGGCTTGGAACTGGGATCCTCAGAACTGAGCTTCCTGAATAGCTAGGGTTATGGCACCACCAGCACCCAGCCCGATTCTTTCTCTCTGGTATGGTAAGTTACTCACACGCTTGATGGGCTTTCATTTGATGTGGTTGGTTTGGCTTGCGTTTAGAATGTCTGCTGTGTAGGTGTGCGCACTCTTGATAACGCTTTGGTATTGCGGAGGATGTAAGGCCTTCACTTGCTAGGCTGCCCTGCATCTCAGTGCTTTGCTTTGATGGTTACGCGAGGACCCTGTGCGTTTGCCTGAGCTGCTCCATGCTGCCCCCCCCCCCCCCCACACGGGCGTCAACCATCAAGCCCGACTTGGGGGGTAGCTTTTCCTTTCGATGTAATTTCAAGTTGACTGCGGAGTCATGAGTCCCTTGCTCATCGCTTGCAATTGGCTTGCTTTCTCCCCTGCTCTATTTGGCTCATTCTCCCAAATGTGCACACACACACGCACACACACACGCACATGCACACACGCACACGCCTGTCTAAGAGGACTCGCCACAGCTCTGTAGCCATCAGTCTCTATTTCCTAAGAACTCAGCGGCTGTGCCGCAAAGCGGAGCGCCGCGTTCAGCCCAGTGTGTCCTTGCATTTGGCTGCATTGTCAGCGCCACCACCAAGGTCAGCACCATCATCACCATGTCCACCACCACCACCACCACCGCCACCCCAGCGGCCTCGAGTCAAGCCCTGCCTCTGTGGAAGCCTCTGCAGACACATGTGACATGGCCACTTGGCAGGGACACTGCCCACACAGGGGTGAGGGGCCGAGCCGGGAGTTTGCGCCAAGGGCCTGGGAAGGTGGCACTGCCCCTCAGCCTTTTCCTCCATCCGTTGAGCCACAGCGCCACGTCTGACTTTTTAGTGCTTAATCGGAGATAAGGATCTCATGGACTTTTCTCCGTGGGCCGGCTTTGAACCTCCATCCTCAGAGCTCAGCCTCCCGAGTAGCTGGGATTAAAGGCGTGAGCACCCATGCCCAGCCCCAGCCCATCCTCTGGCCTCTGTGGGTAAGAACCAGCGGGCGGCAGCGAACCCGTGCAAAAGGCAATTGTGAAATCTCACACTGCCCTGTGCCAGCCCCGGTGCCCAGAAGTGCTGGGTGAACACGTGGGCATGTCCACGCAGGTAGAGGCCGAGCACGGCTACCTGCAGGTCCCGGCGTGCACCGGGGGTGGGGGGTGTCTTGGAAGGCACCTCTTCTGCAGAAAGGGGCACTGCCCCAGCTCGGCAGGGACGTAGCGAGGACACATGAGGACGGCAGCCCGTGCCTGCTGCGTGCAGAATCCTTGTTGGGCTGGGCAGGGGTGGTGTCTCTAAACGGGACATTTAGGGTGTCTCTGGGGCTAAGTCCTCGGTGGGCTCATGGCGACACCCATGGGCAGCCGGAAGCCAGGGGTGCTGAACACCCCCCAACCCCCGTGCAGCAGCCCCTGGGCTGTACAGCTGAAGGGACAGGACTCAAGCAGGGACAGCCCGTCACGCTCTTCAGGATCCAGGCCCTGCCTTTGATCGCAAACCAGCATGACCTCCCGTTCCCCCCCCCCCCCCCCGCACAGCAGCTGACCCAGGCGGCCTGCCTCTGAACTTGACCTCGGGGTCAGACGCTTGAGCCTGTTGCAAAGAAGAGTCATCCAGGAGCCAAGCTATCAAATTGATCTTTACCAAAGGACTGAGGGAAGAGGAAGGCAGGCTCCGCCTCCCGGCCCGGCGCGCCAGGGCGGGGGAGAGGCAGGAAAGGGACTCAGGGTGGTGATTTTGATTTTACACCTGACGCCAGGAAGACCAAACAGAAGCTGGCGCGCGTGTGCGGCCGCGGGCCTCTCCCCTCCCTCCACACGCGGTGGTGATTACGGGCCGGACGGCACGTAGGGAGGGAGGGAGGGAGGGAGGGAGGGGAGGTCACGGCTCCAGGGCTCTTGGGACTGTCACCCTTGCTCACGCCTTTCCCGGGTGCCAGGCCTGGCCCGCAGCGTGCTAGGTCTGGGCTGGACCGGGATGACAAAAAGCAGCGCGGGTTTCCTGCATCGCCTGGAGACACAGAGAAGACTGGGCTGGGGGGAGGGGGAGGAGGGAGGGGAGAGGGGGGGCAGAGCCTTGGTCCCAGCCCCTCCTGAGCATTTACACTCCGCGTCTCCTCTTGGACAACTATTTTTCTGACATTTGCCTGCTGGCAGAGCAGAGACAGTGAGTGGGAGTTTCAAATGAGGTGGATTTTGGCAGCACACAGGAAGAATTCTCTTCATCAGACTAGTCCAAAAATGGAATGGCCTGGGTCCGAAGGCGGCCTGTCCCCAGCCGGCACAGGTCCTGGGGCCTCTGCCGGCTTAGCCGGGACCCCGGGAGGCAGGTAGAGATCATCCTAGCCAGGCAGCAGGGCTTCACGCCCGTCATCTCAGTTCGAAGCCAGCCCAGGGAAGGAAAGTCCTTGAGACTCTTGATACGTAAGCAAGCACCGAAAAGCCCGAAGTGGAGCTGTGGCTCAAGCAGTAGAGCACCAACCTTTAGAAAAAGCTAAAGAACAGTGCTGGGACCCTGAGTTCGAGTCCCATTACCAGCGTGTGCACGCACGCACACACACACACACACACACACACGATTATCCTCCATTTTGGGGGGCATCTGCTCAGCCCCTGTTCCAAGCACTCGTACAGGAGCAAACTCGCTACATCTTTAGACAGTGCCCTGTGAGATGGCCACCACGATGCCCTCCATTTTCCAGATGTGGAAACAGAGGCACACGGAGGCTTAGTGACGTGGCTGCGTTGAGAAGGCTGGCGTGTGACGCAGGTGGGTGAAACCCAACTTTCTCCTCTGTGCTCAGTGAGAGCAGCCCCTAGCCCCAAATTCAAGAGATAAAATGCGCCAAAATCTGAGCCCTCCGCCCGCGACCCCCTGCGATGAGCTGCTGACGGAACGCACACAACGAGGGATTGGAGTCGTGGCTCAGCTGGTAGAGTGCCAGCCAAGGAGCAAAGGTTGGGTACTGCATTTAAGTCCTGCAACCAGAGCAACTAAGAGCAAATGAAAGAATGTACGCAATGGTGGCAGCCGTACACAATTGCTTTCCCGCTGAGTGTGTAAGGTTTCGAGTTCAGATTGAGACTTGGGTTCCACCCTCAGACTCTGTCACACGTAGGTACAAATATGCCCAGATCAGGGACCGATCCATTCTGGATGGGCGCTGCCCGGCCAGGAGAGGGTTAAAGGGCCCAGGTGGAGGTGGCAGAAGCCATCTGTTGGGGGAGGGAGCCACCATCAGGGCCCCCAGGGTGGCTGAATGGCCGAGCTCTCGGGCAGGCTGCCCTAGCGCGGCCCGGCCCTGGGACAGGATTGGGGGGCCCGGGACCGGGCGTCTGCGGCCTGCGGCTCCGCCTCCGGATCTTTCTGCCCCTCGGCTCCCAGGTCTGAGGAGGAGCAGCTTTCCAGCCTTGTTTCTTTGCCCTCCGGCCCTCCTGGAATCCAGGTGACGTCTCAGGTGGCAGAGGCCAGCGGGGGCCTGGGCTCCTGTCCATGCGGCCCGGGGAGCGGCAGGGTCCAGCCCCCCGGTCTGGCGGAGGGGGGGGGCACTGTTCCTCGGCTGGAGCGCCTCTGTCCCGATCCAAGCCCCCGTGGCAGGGAGTGGCGCACGTGCCGCCGCGCCCACTTCCTGCCTCGTCCCAGCTCCGTGGCTGACCTGACGCGGGGCCTGAGCTCAAGCCGCTGTGTTCGGTCCACACCCTGACCCTGGGTGGCTCAGCAGGGCATGGGGAGGGGCCCCCAGGGGCCTGGAAAGGGAGGGCAGGGCTGGGGGAGACCCTGCCCCCCTCCCCCCGTGTCCAGTACACACCAGGAAGGCCTGGGAGATTGTGCTGAAAAATCCCTACTGCCCAGCAACGATGTGTCCATTGTAACACATGCTCTGTCATGATAATAACGCCGGGTACTGGCTGTGGGTTTCCTACACTGTGTGTGTGTGTGTGTGTGTGTGTGTGTGTGTGTGTGTGTGTGTGACTATGTCTGTATCTGTCTGTCCATACTGGGGTTTGATCTCAGGGCCTGGGCGCTGTCCCTGAGCTTTTTTGCTCAAGGCTAGCGCTCTACCACTTGAGCCGCCAGCTTTTTGCTGGTCAATTGGAGGTAGAGTCTCATGGACTCTCCTGCCTGGGCTGGCTTCAAACTGCGGTCCTCAGATCTCAGCCTCCTGAGTAGGCACCGGCCATCAGCACCTGACTTAAACTATGCTTTGTATCATTATTTCAGACTGTAGTTCTATGTAAGTAGAAAAAAGAAAACGTGAGCCAAAAGACACCTCTGGTGGTTATTTTCCACCGGAAAGTTCTAGAAAAAAAGTATTTGTTGTCAGAGATGTTGGAAGCGTCTGTCCTGCTAGTGATCCCAAAGACTTTCCAGTGACACAAAATGTGGAGAGGATATCATGTATCTTGATCCTATGTAGGCCCAGGGTAGTGTGTGTGTGTGTGTGTGTGTGTGTGTTGTGTGTGTGTGTGCGTGTGTGTGTGTGTGTTACTTTGCAACAAAATGATTTAAAAAGTACAAAGTTGGGGCTGGGAATGTGGCTTAGTGGGAGAGTGCTTGCCTCGTATACATGAAGCCCTGGGTTCGATTCCCCAGCACCACATCTATAGAAAAAGCCAGAAGGGGCGCTGTGGCTCAAGTGGCAGAGTGCTAGCCTTGAGCAAAAAGAAGCCAGGGACAGTGCTCAGGCCCTGAGTTCAAGGCCCAGGACTTGGGGGGGGGGGGGAAGTAGAAAGTTGTTGGGCACCAGTGGCTCATGCCTGTAATCCTAGCTACTACTCCTGGCACCTACACTCCAAAATGTAGAACGTAAACAAGAAAATGTAAAGCTAGGTTACTCCCTAGAGCCCGGAGGCAGGCCGTCCTCCTGGGCTTGGATGTGTTGTGTGGTGTGTGCACTAGAATGTGTCCTGGAGTTGGGGGTGGGGGGGTGGGGGGGGGGCTGATCTGTGGGAGGCTTTTGGACCTGAGTCTGAGTCTGAAAACCTGGGCAGCACTCGGCCCGGGGCCCTGTTCTGTCAATGCAACAAGAAACAGACGCAACATTCCTGAAACTCCTTGTAGCTGTAAAGTGCTCTGATTCATTTGGAAAGGAAGGGAGAAAATGTGCCTGTGATAAAATAAAAATACTTTCAGGAGTGAGTGGGCAGAGGGAACAGAGGCTTCTGGCTTTCAGATTCAGCCTCACCCCAGGAAACAGCCCGGGGCTGCCCCCTGCCCCCCTTCCCCCACCCACCCCCACTGAAGGCCCCGGGGGACATTTCCTAAAGCCTGATTATAGATTCCAATCAGGTGAGCCGGCCGGGCTGCCCTGGGGCCACAGCCCCACCGGATAATGGGACAATTAGCTAAAAAGCAAAGCATTCCTCTGACCCTAGCGAAGATGGGTGTGTTTTCCTTAAAGTCCTCAAGAAAATGGGTTAGAATAATCTTTCTCTCTCTTTTGTTTGTATTTGCCTCTGGGAAAACTGATGTATGGAAAGTTCTAGTGCCTTTTCTAAAAGGTATCCATAAGAAAAGAAAGTGATTGTCTAGGTCTTTCCTCACAGAGCAGGCCTGGCATCATTACCCATCCGCCTCTGAGGAGAAGTGAAAGCTGCGCTTAGGAAATCCGTGACGCGGAGCTTCTTACTGGCAGGAGGAAGGATGGGGCCGGTCATCTGGACAAGGGGGTGCCGGAGATTTCCTTTTCAGGTGTGCTTATTTATTGAGGGCGCTGGGGTTTGAACCCAGGGACTTGACCTTGCTAGGCTGGCACTCCAACACCTTTTGCTTCGGTTATTGTTCAGATAGGGTCTCGAGCTTTTGCGGGAACCAGCTGGCACCTCAGTTGGGTTTCCCTACACCTCTCCCGCAGCTGGGCTCACAGGCCGGAGCTGCCGCCCCTCACCTGGTTGCTGAGGATTTTCTGTGTGTGCCTGCGGGGTGGGGGCTGAATGCGGGATCCCATCGCTGCGAGGCAAGAACTCTCCACTAGGGTCCACCCAGTCCTTTGCTGGAGGGGGGCTGGTTAACAGTGACCAGAGCTTCAAACAGCTTCTTTCCTGTTTGTCTTTAGACATAACATAATTGTGTGGAAAGGGGGAGCTTTGCTGGCTCCTCACCCCTTCCTTCTCTTAACCAGCAAGCCCACAGTCTAAGATGACGTCGATTTCTCCCACAGTAACTCTGGGTGATAGAATGACACCCCAGTGGGGAGCTACTGACTTACACCTGTAGTCGTAGCTCCTCAAGAGGCTGAGATCTGAAGACTGTGGTTCAAAACCAGCCCAGGCAGGAAAGGCTGTGAGATTCTTATCTCCAATTAACCACCAAAAAGCCAGTCGTGAAGATGCAGCTCAAGTGGTAGAGTGCCAGCCCTCAACGGAAAAAGCCCAGGGACAGCATGTAGGTCCTGAGTTCAAGCCCCAGGACTGGCACAACCACAAACACACATGCGCAAATGAAAGGACACTCCGGGGACTGGGATGTGACTCGGCGGGCTCTGGCCAGCACACGGAAGACTCTGGATTTGATTTCCCATCACTGCAAAATAATTTTAAAAAGTAAGAAGATACCAGGTGCCAGTGGCTCATGCCTGCAATTCTACCTACTGGGAAGGCTAAAGGAGAGTCTCTGTTTGAGGCCAGCCCTTGCAGAAAAGCTTACAGGAGCCTATTTCAAACCTAACCAGCATTGGGGCAAGAGTGCTTGCCTCGTATACATGAGGCCCTGGGTTCAATTCCCCAGCACCACATATACAGAAAACGGCCAGAAGTGGCGCTGTGGCTCAAGTAGCAGAGTGCTAGACTGGAGCAAAAAGAAGCCAGAGACAGTGCTCAGGCCCTGAGTTCAAGCCCCAGGACTGGAAAAAACAAAACAAAACAAAACAAAAAACCCTAACCAGCAAGGGCTGGGAATGTGGCTTCGTGGTAGAGTGCTTGTCTAGCATGCATGAAGCCCTGGGTTCGATTCCTCAGCAATGCATACACAGAAAAAAGCCAGAAGTGGCGCTGTGGCTCAAGAGGTAGAGTGCCAGCCTTGAGCAAAAGGAAGCCAGGGACAGTGCTCAGGCCCTGAGTTCAAGCCCAAGGACTGGGACCAATAAAATAATCATAATAACCAGCAAAATCGAATGCTGGAGTGGTAGAAGGCTAGCCTACCAAGTGCAAGAACTGCCAAAAGAAGGAGGAGGAGGAGGAGGAGGAGGAGGAGGAGGAGGAGGAGGAGGAGGAGGAGGAGGAAGATTGCACTACAAAACACAGATTCCTTTTTCTGTCAGTGTCATTAACTATAAAAATTCCTGCTTCCACGGGGGCAAGCCTCCCCAGGCTAGTCTTAGGAAAGCGGAGGACGCGGTGTGGTCGACAGCGTTGGCTTTGCCTTCCTGCACAGCCGGAACCACAGAGTCCTCATGATGTGGGCAAGGTCCCCGGATCTCGTGGTGTCCCGTGGGAATAAAGACGCCAAGAGAAGGACCTCGGGGGGAGGCAGTGTCCCCCGAAGGGCGTGCTGCCCTCAGCAAGCCACGCAAGCCGGCACCGGGACGGCAGGCAGCGCCCCACGTTTTGTTCCGAGCTCGTTGCTGCCGCTTGTTCTGACTGGCCACGATACAGGTTCGCAACCCCGCGTGCTCGGCTGATTCGAAAGGGTTGAACCTTTATCCAAGCAACCTCCCCAAGCCCAGGACACCCCGCCAACGCGGGAGCTCTACCCCTTGCGCTACCCCTCCAGCCCCTAGAGAAGCGGCCCTCATCCCAGGACATGGCTCGGTAAGATGGCAGCTTCCCTAGAAATGGCAGTGCTCACCCCACTTCCTCCGCAGCCATGCCGCAGAGAGCTTGGACATGGGGCTGGCCCACCTTTACTCACTGGGGCGGAAGGGAAGACGTGGAGCACACGATGGTCAGCCTGGGGCCTGGGGGCGGGGGGGCAGCATTAGAGGGAGACCTCGGCTCCCTCCACCCCCAGCGCGGACTCCGCTTCCCGCACCAGCCAGCGTGTCGTGAGAAGTCACAGTGGAGGCAGGGAGGACCTGGGGCGGGTGGACCCCGAGGCGGAAATGAGGAGTGGGTCTCCTTGTCCCCGAAGCAGAATGGCTTCTCCTCGTCCTCTGGGGTCCCTCTCCCCTCTCCTTCTGTCTCCTTTGTCTGCCCTTTCCCCTCTCCTCCTCTTCCTCCTCTTCCTCCTCCTCCTTCCCTCCCTCCCTGCCTCTCTCTCTCTTTTGTGCAGCACTGAGGATCAAACTCAGGATCTTGTGCCTGCAGACACTACCACTGAGTCACACTCCCAATTCTTCCCATTTCTTTTTCGGTTGGGGTCTCAAGGCAACGCCGCCCAAGCCATGACCCCAAGGAGCTGGGAGGCCAGGTGGGGGCCACCCTGCCCGCCCCTCCAGCATCGCCCTCCCTCCGCCATGATCTTTTCTATCTGCTAGTCACGGATTCTCCTGGGCCTCTCTGGGCGTGCAGACAGGAGCAGGTGCCCGGGAGCCCCGTGAACCCCGACTTTCCTGGAGCACCCACCACTCCATTCAGGATGGGCACAGCTCTGTCATTCGAGGAGCTTGAGGGGAATGAGGAGGAGCTTTAAGATGGGGATCGCAGATCCCCACTGCGTGCAGGGCCTGGGGGGGCTGCACGGGTGGGGGGGCAGGCCAGAGACGGTGCTCGCACCCCTGAGAGGCCACAGAGTCACAGAGGGAGAAGCAAGCTAGAGAGTGAGGGATGCCCTCCCGCCCTCTTTTTGTTTTCTTCCTGCTTCCCTCCCTCCCTTCCTTCCACTTTCTTTCCTTCCTTCCTCCCTTCCTTCTCCTTCTTTCCTTCTTTTTTTTTTTTTTTTTTTTGCCAGTCCTGGGGCTTGAACTCTGGGCTTGGACGCAGAGCCCTGAGCCTCTTTGTGCTCAAGGCTGGCGCTCTACCACTGGAACCCCAGCGCCACTTCTGGCTTTTTCCGAGCAGTTCATAAGGAGATGAGAGTCTCATGGAGTTGCCTGCCTAGGCTGGTTTTGAACCGTGATCCTCAGATCTCAGCCCCCTGAGCAGCTTGGATTACAGGTGTGAGCCACCCGTGCCCAGCTTCCAATCAGTGTCTTAAAGCTGCCCCCACCCCGAGCACCTGGCGGTCACTGTCCCTCAGACAAGAACGTGGCGTTACGGGGTTCCCGAGTGTCTCAGCCAGCACTGCACAGAAACACCCAGTCCCTCCTGTCGGGAAGGCCCAGTGCATGGGCGCTGTCCCAGGAGGCAGGGACAGGGTGGGGGTGGGGGGCAGCCCAAGCCCGGGGCGCTCCGCTGAGGGGGCTCGGTGCCCTCCCCCCCCCCCCCCCCCCCGCCGATGGTGCCGGGCAGCAGACGGAAAGCTTTGAGTCAGGCGGCAGAGATGCTCTGGGCGATAGTGAGATCCAGATGTTGAGATAGAGCCCGATGGGAAGCCTGGCGCCTGCCGGCCTCCTTCCAGCTCTGCTCACACGCTCATTTGTGCTTGGGGAGCCACGGGGGTTCTCCGGGCTCGTGGCCCCACTCCCTGGCCCGTGGTGGAGGGAAGATTCCCATTAGGAAGTAGGAGTTCACCCGGGCGGGCTTGGGAATAAGCACGGGAACAAACCCGGGGTGGGGCTGGAATACAGCCAGCGGGGGCTCGGGGTTCAGGCTCCCGGGGCCAGAGGTCAGCAGCCGGCAGGGGCTCGGGGCTCAGGCTCCCGGGGCCAGAGGTCAGCAGCCGGCAGGGGCTCGGGGCTCAGGCTCCCGGGGCCAGAGGTCAGCAGCCGGCAGGGGCTCGGGGCTCAGGCTCCCGGGGCCAGAGGTCAGCAGCCGGCAGGGGCTCGGGGCTCAGGCTCCCGGGGCCAGAGGTCAGCAGCCGGCAGGAGGTCCCTGGGCGGGGGCACCTGTGCGCACCAGCAGCACAAAGGGGTCCTCTGGAGCCTTGAGTCTTGCCACAGCAGTGCTAGGGATCAAGTCCATCAGCAGGGAGCACAAAATGTCCCTGAAGTGGGACACGGTGGCCCGCGCCCGCGATCCCAGCTGCCAGGGAGGCTGAGATGCGAGGATCCTGTGTTGAAGCCGCCCTGGGCCCCTGCAATGAGCCACCCAAAAGCTGGGAGTGGGGGTGCGGTTCAAGCGGTGGTGGAGGGCTGGCCTTGGGTGCACAAGCTGAGGGACAGAGCCCGGGCCCCGAGGATGAGGTCGAGCCCCAGCGCCAGTACAAAAACCAAAACAAACAGCAACAACAACCAACTCCCCAGCCCTGCCCAGAGCAGGGGGCTCAGCCCTGCCGGGGGGGGGGGGGGGCGGGAAGAAGGAAGGTGAGGAGAGCCGGGCAGGGACGCACAGCGAACGCCGCCATCCACCCCAGCCTCAGGCCGGCGCCCCGGTGTCCCCACTCCGAGCCCCTCCTGTGGATGTCCACACAGGTAAGCGGTTCCCCGAGGCCCCCCCACGCTTGGAGGTCACTGCGCATGCTCCCTTGGTAAGGTCTGTGTCTGGTGGGGGGGGGGTGTGCTGGGGACTGGTGGGGCGAGCCCCAGCCCTGTCCCAGGGGAAGAGGGGACACTGCAGGCTGGTGACACCCAGGACCGGCCAGTCACCCTCCCATCCCCTCCATCCTGGTGACGGCCATGGCAGTGCTGGACACTCACAGGCTGGGTCACTGCTCTGTCTAAAACCTTTGGCCTGTGGGTAAACTTCGGTCCATCTGCCTCCCGGAGAAATGTTATTTATTAACAGGACAGGGGACAAACAAACATTGATTGACAGGAGGTGGGTGGAGCTGGGTGGGGTGGGCGGGGTGATGAGAAGGTGAGGGGGAAGGACACTCAGGGTGGGGACAGAGCCTTGTGTGGACGCAGTGGTGGGCCAGGACAGGGCACTGAGCCCCAGGGGAGCAAGGGAGAGAGATCAGGAGGACCCCTGGGGATACAGAGCAGCAGCCTCGGGCCTGGAGAGCTGGACGGATGGACAGACGGATGGAGGGTGAAGCAGAGCTTGAAGACAGCAACTAGGGACATGAGAGACTGATGGAAAAGGGAACTGGTCCTAGAGTCAGACTCCATGGAGCCAATGAGCTGGCGGGACATGTCCAGGACTTGAGTGTGTGTGAGTGTGTGTGTGTGTGTGTGTGTGTGTAGCTAGGATTACAGGTGTGAGGCACAGCGCCAGGTCAAGCTTCAGAATCTTGGGCAGATGGTGACGCATGCCAACAGGGCAAGGAAAGGTCATTCTAGTGCCAAGGGCTGTCATTGGGGAGCAGTTAGGAGACCAGGTCGGTGCTGCCAGCAGGCTGGGAGAGCCAGATGGCGGGGAGATGGCGGGGAGGTTCACCCTAATTCCTGACGAAGCACCTTGTGACCCGCGTGCTGCTGAGAATTCACCCGGGCTATCTCCTCCCCCATCAGAGCCACAGCCCTAATTGACAGTTCTGCCCTCTGCCCCTCTCACAGGTGAAGAAACTGAGGCTCCAAGCGGGGAGGGGACCATCCGAGGTGCTCAGTGTGTCAGCAGCAGGCCTCGATGCAAACCCACATGGGCAACTCCATCCCCACCTCTCACAGAGCTTAGAGGACAGGGCCCCCGCTGAGGCCTGGGGGTGGGACCGGCGAGGGAGGAGGGGCTAGAGGCCGGGTGAACTCGCGAGGACACACAGGACAGTGAGAGGTGTGCACGGAGGTGGGCGGCCATCACAGAAGCGTGCCTTGAGAACCTGCGAGGTGCCAGGCGCGTGCCACCTGCTTGTCGAGCGTCCTGTGACAGGGAATCAGAACCCGGGAGTCAGGCCAAGTGCAGCCCCCAAGGTCTCTGCATGGAGCTGGGGGCGGGCGGGGGGAGCCCGTTCCTTGATTTGATTTCTTCTGTTCTCCAGTCTGCCTGCTACCCTTGTGTGGTGCTGTGGTGAGGAGCAAGAAAGCGGATAAAGCACAACTGGGGAATTGTACATTTCATCTGGTAGACATCTGGGAAGACATTAAGCAACTTAGACCCAAAGAGGGAAATCTGGCATATTCTTGGACCTACAACTCCCAAGTTTAGGAGACCCAGGCCAAGACTTAATATGTGTGTGTGTGTGTGTGTGTGTGTGTGTGTGTGTGTGTGTGTCTCCAGTTGCAGATTAGAAAGCAGGGAAGCAGCAGCTCCCACCTGCAATCCCAGCTACTCAGGAGGCTGAGTTCTGAGCATCGAGGTCCCAAGGCAGCCTGTTGGGGACAGCTGTGCCTTTAAGAGGCCACAGTTGGCTTTAGCTTGTCCCCTCCCCTTCCGTCTGTAACAGGAAGAGAAGCCCCCGCCCCTGGGGGGTGAACACGTGTGTGCCATCATGGCGGGGACTTCTACAGAGACCCAGCTCTTGGGGGGCTGTAATCCCCGCCCACGGGGGAGGTTCATGACATCACCTGATGGGCAGCCCAGCTCATCCAATCAGTTAATCACCCCAAGTCCCTCCCCTTCCGCCTTTGTCACCGTAATAAATCCTTCTCCCCGCCCTCTGGGCAGGCGAGACCCGTTCAACCATCAGGCTGTCTCCCCGGGATTCTCTTCCTGTGACAGACACATGAGGGGGGCTGGCGGGGAAGGGGACTTCGGCGTTTCTCCTCAACTCAGCAAAGTCCACAAAGATACGCCTTACACCTTCTGCCGGTGGGAGGGGTAGGGCTGAGTCTCTTTCATAGTTTTGGGGTTCAGGCATTCCCCCGGGAGATAGGGGGAAAGGTGTCCTAGAGACTCCAACATTTGGGCATCTCCGGAGAAGTGAGGAGAGGGGTCCTCAGAGACCCCGACATACGGCGCCCAATGTGGTGCGGGAACGCACAGCTGGGAATTTCGGGGTTCAGTGGCCCCACAGACTCGCTGAGTAAGTGGGTTTCAGAGGAGGAAGTGCCCACCCAGAGAGGGGGCAAACACATAGAGAGAAGGCAGGCATGGGATGGGCTCGCGGGGCTCCGCGAGTCCCAGGACGCGGTGCCCCGCCACGGCGATTTGGTGCCAGGTGGGGGGGGGGGGGCGCATGTCCTGTGGAGACATGACAGGGGAGCGCAGGGGATGGCGGCGGCGCAGGCGGCCGGGGAGCCCGGAGCGGATGTCGCCATCTCGCCTGGGAGCCCCCGCCCACCTGGCGTTTCCAGGTCCTGATCTGCGAACGAGTGGCGGGGCGTGCGCTGGGGCCCTCATGGCCTCGGGCGGCACCGGGCGTCTAGTGCGGAAATCTTTGGGCCACTGAGCATGGCAGGCTGGCGGGCCGGCGGCCGGGCTCCGGTGGCCAGGCGGCGGAGGCGGGAGCACAAAGGTGGCGGCCTCGGGCTGGGGTCGGTGCTGCTCCGCACACCCCGGGTTGGGCGCCCCCGCTAGGGTTCACGAGCGGTGGTGGCGGCGGCTACACGCTTGGGAGCCCAGGGCAGACGGCTCGGGCTCCGCAGCGGTGCTTGGGAGATGGCGGGCGGTCGTCGGGGGAGGTGGGTGCAGGCGGGGGTGGCGTTGGCTCTGGGATGAAAACTGCTTTTGGGCCGAGCCGCCGGCTTCACAGCAGCTGGGTGGGGCTACCGCCTGGGTCTGCGAGAAAACCCCCTGCTGTGTTGCCTGCTCGCTTTCCCCGGGTTAAACTCGCAGCTGTAGGCTGAGCGAGGGAACAAGAAAAAAGCCCAGGCTTCCGACTAAACACAAAGTAATTGGAGATATTTTAAAAAGGCGGACAATAGTTTTGATACAGCAATAAGTAATTGGGTTGGATTTCCTATAATTACCAGTTCAAAGATACCAAAAACTGGAGGAGTTTTTCTGGATGGATGAAGAAGTTTGCTTGTCTGGTGTGATTCAGAAAGAGTGTCATGTTGGGAGTCACGGATTTGTCTTAGGATTGGGTGACTAGGAGAGGTTTCCTTTTTGTTTTTTATTCAACCATGTGGTCCTATTATGGGCAAATTGATACCATTTGCCACTGGAATTCCAGAAAACTTAAATGGCCAATCAGAAAAGCAATTTTAAGAGCGCTCAGGGTTCATATATGTGTATGTGTGTCTGTATGTCTGTCTGTTGGTAAGATTTAAAAGCAGAACAAAATAGGTTTTTCAGCCCAATGTTTGGATGCAAGCAAAGGTGTCTATGAGAAACTCCGAAAAGTTTCAAATAATACAGCATGTGGTATAAGTACAATGGTATAAAACCAGTGTGTGTGTGTTTTTTTTTATAGTCAGTGTGTTAAAAGTCAAGTGTAGCATAAATTAAGATTTTACCTTCCCATTTTTCTCTCCTATGTTCTCATAAACTCTCAGGATCAAGAAATTGGAATCGGGGCCTGGGGATATGGCCTAGTGGCAAGAGTGCTTGCCTCGTATACATGAAGCCCTCGGTTCGATTCCCCAGCACCACATATACAGAAAATGGCCAGAAGTGGTGCTGCGGCTCAAGTGGCAGAGTGCTAGCCTTGAGCAAAAAGAAGCCAGGGACAGTGCTCAGGCCCTGAGTCCAAGGCCCAGGACTGGCAAAAAAAGAAAGAAAGAAATTGGAATCGTTTCATACAAATGTGACTATTAATCTAAATTTTCCTGACCCAAAATTAAACATCTTGTTTCCTAGGATATAGGTCCAGTGCGTGTGCTAGCTGTTTGCTCCCAAGCTGCCTGATTTCACTACTAACGAGCCCTTGGTCTCGCTCTCTCTCTCGTGCATTGGAAGCTGCTCGAATGATTTATGAGCCTTGTGAGGATGTGAATAATAGTCCTATCCTAACAGTTACTCCAGGTTAAATCACCATAGTTATGTTAGTGGCCACAGAGCTAGCCATGTGGATTGGGTGATTAAGAAAATCCTTTTACCCTGCTTAAACCAGAAGGGCATCAGCCTACAAAAGCCAGAAATGTTGGGGGATTTTAAATATCAACCAGTCTGTGTAGAAATCTTGCAGGTAACCCAGGACAAGTTGTGACAGTCTATCCAGAGATGCCACTTCAGCCTGGCCCAGATCTATCCATTGCATGGCATGGAACCTGCCAATTTGGGATGAGGGACGCAGCTACTGCTGGGACTGAGGATTCCACACTGCTTTAACCCTTTTCCCTCGGTTGTCATTTATCTGTGTTCTCTCTCTCTTGCCAGTAAGATTAAATGGCGTGATTCAGGTTGATGGCGCATAGATCTCATGTTCTCTAAGTGTTACAGCAAAACCTTAACAAGCAGTTTTTGGTCAGTTCTCAACAAGTTATAAATGGATTATCTCTGTTGTTTTCCTCGTTGCTCAATTGGAGATAAAAGGGGCTTGTATGACTAAGACTTCTTGGATGCAGTTCAAAGCCATCCCGGGCAAAAGAAAAATCTCTCTAAAATTCCACCTCCCAGTTAACCAGCAAAGACCCAGATTGAGAGCTTGGCTCAAGAGAACCAGCAAAATGCTGAAAGCAGCAACGTGGCTCAAGTGGTAGAGCACTTGCCTCGAACAGAAGTACTCATGAACAGTGCTCAGGCCCCGAGTTCAAAACCCGTAAATGCGGATGGGAAAATGCCATTCCAGCAACAAACGCTGGAAGTCCTGGGACTTAGCCAGTCCAGGAGACGGAATGTGGAGTGGAGTGAGAGGAGAATGGTGTCATATCCTAAACGGAGCTGCCTTGTCTCGCCCTTTCAAAATGGATCAGAGCCGGGAAATCGAGAGAGATAATACCTGTCCACTTTCCTTTTTCTGCCATATATATATATATATATATATATTGCCTCTGACTGGCTACACCAAATCAGTTTTCTATCACTAAACACTTCTTTCAGTCATTTTTCCTTACCTGTTTATTTTACAATTGGGTTTATGCTCCAAAAGGAACTTTTCTGGCTTATGCCCAGGGTGTGTTCTACATCATTCATGCCAACCAACTCTGAGAACTTGTCAATACTTTGCCTGACCTTTTCAAAAGCTTCTTTTAACAGAATAAAATCTCTTGCTGAGATCACCACCTGGGAATTTGCTGTTCATAGCCGTCACCCTAACACAGACCCGAACCCTGGAGGCCCCAGCCCTGGAAACTTCTGGGTATGCCCAAGATGCTGGAGTGGCCAGAGGAAACCATAGCGCTCTCTGGCCCCAGTGACCATTCTCATGGTAATGATGGGAACTTTTGCCAGCCACACTGGACGGTGCCAGGCTGAGGGGCCCTTGATTACGTCGCCCCCTTGCAGCAGGAAGTAGCTACAGAAGAAGAGACCTCCACCCATACTCCCTGCCTGGTGCCCGCCGGTGTCATAATTTTAAAAAACAAAAGAGGGGGGTAGCCCCCAGGATTAATTAAGGATAGTTATGCTTATGTTAAATATCAAAAAAAATTTAAATCATCCCAAATCAGTGTGGGATGGAGTACTGTATATGTGTTTTGCCAGATTGGAAAACTAAACCCAGAGCACCCGCTCTGGAGAAATGTCTCTTCTTGTTCTCTTCAGGAAAACAAGGAACACACTGGGTTTCCCCTGCTCTTCTAAGAGAATACAGAAAACCTGCCTGCATGCAACAGTGGTAGCGGTAAAAAGGCAGCCAGCTTCCCTTCCCTGTTTGTTTGCTTTCTAGATTCTTTCTTGAGCGTCTCATGGCACTATGTTTTGCCGTGGCGATACTGCCCACAGCATCACACAAGACTAAAGAAATTTTGCACCGTGTTTCTTCCTTTCCTCTCCCCCTGCTGCTAGACTTGGGGAGTCCCGTTGGAAAGAAAATCAGAGCTGAGGGTTCTGACACCTTGTCTTAATATTTGTGATAGTGTTTACAAAATAGGAACTGAGGGTTTTGACACCCAAACTCAATGTTTCATGATAGAAATGTTTTTAAAAAGTAAGAGCAAAGGCTTAGCGCCTTCGCTTCAATGTTTATATAAAAAGAATGTTTTACTAACCACATGTATTTAAGTTATCAGTGGTGGACCACTAGAGATGCCAGAGCCTAGGCCTACTGCTACCTCACCGCCAAAAAGAGGAATGTCTGCACTGGACGCAAGACCAGCTAAGGACGCCAGCTTCTCTGGACAAAGCCAGATGGATGGCCCATTTACCTACCCTTTATATATCTTATGTCAGCTTTTGCCTCATGCCCAGATATGCCATGTGTTTACAGCACCCCTGCTAGTTTAAAAACAAAAAAAGGGCAGCCTGTTGGGGACAGCTGTGCCTTTAAGAGGCCACAGTTGGCTTTAGCTTGTCCCCTCCCCTTCCGTCTGTAACAGGAAGAGAAGCCCCCGCCCCTGGGGGGCGAACACGTGCGTGCCATCATGGCGAGGACTTCTACAGAGACCCAGCTCTTGGGGGGGCTGTAATCCCCGCCCACAGGGGAAGGTTCATGACATCACCTGATGGGCAGTCCAGCTCATCCAATCAGTTAATCACCCCAAGGCCCTCCCCTTCCGCCTTTGTCACCGTAATAAATTCTTCTGCCCGCCCCCTGGGGGGGCGAGACCCGTTCAACCATCAAGCTGACTCCCCGAGATTCTCTTCCTGCGTCAGACATGTGAGGGGGGCTGGCGGGGAAGGGGACTTCGGCGTTTCTCCTCAACTCAGCAAAGTCCACAAAGATACGCCTTACTCCTTCTGCCGGTGGGAGGGGTAGGGCTGAGTCTCTTTCATAGTTTTGGGGTTCAGGCATGCCCCCGGGAGATAGGGGGGAAAGGGGTCCTAGAGACTCCAACATTTGGGCATCTCCGGAGAAGTGGGGAGAGGGGTCCTCAGAGACCCCGACAGCAGCCCAGGTAGGAAAGTTGATGAGACTCTGATCTCCAATTAACCACCAAAACGCCAGAAATGGAGCTGTGGCTCAAGTGTGCTATCCTGGACCCAAAAAGCTAAGCAAGAGGGTGAGGCCCTGAGTTCAAGCCCTACTGCTGGCACGTGCACACACGCGTGCGCGCGCACACACACACACAAAGTTGCAGATTAGAGAAAATCCGGAGATGCCTTCACTGACCGATGATGAGGGACAGGAATGAACGTCACAACAGCATGGATCACCGAGGCTGCAGTCAGAACGTCCCTCCGAGGCTCCTGGGGACGTTGAGGCGAGCGGTCATCACGCCCGCGCAGGGCTGGGGCGAGGCCTCCGCGTGGCTTACCGCCATTCCTAGGGGGTGGGTTCAATTTCTTTCTCATGAGCGGGTCCCTGAGTAAAAGGAAACGCTCTGCCAATTTCCCTCACTGTGCCCCCCCCAGCTCACCCGCCCTTCCGCCCTCCACCATGCCAACGCCCAGCCTGCTTTTGGCCTTCCCCACCTCCAGCACAAAAAGCCAAGGAACCTTTGCTTGTGTGTAGTTTTTCCAGTCTGTGGTAATCTGTGATCTAAGCAGTGCACAAGGACAACGTGAGGAAGTCACCCCATCACCTCTCTGTATCTGGGGTGGGGGGGGGTCCCAGGAAGGAGGCCAGCCCCACCCCCTGCCCTGTGCTTTAAACCACCAGAGGTCTCACAGTTGCTGGTGGCTGTAAGATTCAAGGGCTAAACTCCTGTAGAATACGAACCCATTCCCTTTCTGAATGAGTTGGATCTCGATGGGTGGAAGGCACAGGTACAAACCCGCAGAGCCCAGGGTGGCCTGTTTATTAAGAGGGCGGCAAAATGGTCCCCACAGGAGAACCCAGACCAAGGCTCTGGCTGAGGTGGTGGGGTGGCCTGGTGTGGCTTTGGGGACTTGGGGGGAGGGTAGCAGATGAAGGGACTTCTGGAAAGGTGGGGAAGGGAGAGGGGAGAGGGGAGGGGGAGGGGGAGGGGAAGGGGGAGGGGAGGGAGCAGAGGGGAGATGGGAGGGGAGGGGTGAGGGGAGGGAGCAGAAGGGAGAGGAGAGGGGAAGGGGAGGGGAGGGGGAGCAGAGGGGAGAGGGGAGGGGAAGGGGAGGGGAGGGGGAGCAGAAGGGAGAGGGGAGGGGAAGGGGAGGGGGAGCAGAGGGGAGAGGGGAGGGGAAGGGGAGGGGAAGGGGAGGGGAGGGGAAGGGGAGGGGAGGGGAAGGGGAGGGGAGGGGAGTGGAGAGGCCTCAAGGGCCAGTGGAGGCCCAGGCAGCCTTGGAGTGGAACGGGGGACACTGCGGAGCGAGGGCAAAGGAGGCGTGGGGTACACTGTCCAGATGATACAGGGCCCCCGGCTGACATAGGGGCACCCTGCAGAGCTGTCCCCCCCCACCCCGTGCAGCTCCGCCACAGGAAGCCATCGCCCTTTTAAGGTGCTGGAGGCCTGGGTGGCAGAGAGCAATGGAAGGGCGTGAGCGGGCCACGCCCCCAGCCTGGCTCCCCCGTGGCCACGCCCCCAGCCTGGCTCCCCCGTGGCCGCGCCCCCAGCCTGGCTCCCCCGTGGCCACGCCCCCAGCCTGGCTCTCCGTGGCCACGCCCACAGAGCAGCCCGCAGCCTGTTCGTTATTGGCCCCGTCCATCGCCACGCCCACAAGGCCATCCGCCCGTGGCCACGCCCCTGGGCCGCAGGAAGTGGGGTCGGGCCCAGGGCAGATCCCTTGTTCAGGTGCCCTGAGCCAGGCGCCTTCCCGTTTTTTCAGGGACGTCGGAGCCCCACCACCTCGGCCACCTCCACCCTCTCCGCGTCCGCCACCGTCTCCCCCACCCGCCTGGAGGGAGTCCGCAGGCTTACGCAGCCGCCGCACTTGCGCCTTCCCTGGTGTTAGAGCGGGAGTGGGGGGCCATGGGGTGTCCTTCCGACCGCGGGGGCCACAGCGAGGTGGGGGACCCAGGACCCCCCCCACACACACCGAAGTCTGCATCCACCCCTGGAGGCAGAAAGGGGCCGTGCAACCCTTGGCACAGTGCCCCAGCCCAGGTATGGGGGGGGGCGGTGAGGAGTGAGGGAAGAGGCCCAGGTATGGGGGGGGGGCGGCAAGGAGTGAGAGAAGAGGCCCCAGGTTAGCCCAACGCGCGTGCGCGTGCCCCAAGCCCGAGTGATCTGGATAGGCAATAGTTTAGTGCAATATTTTTAATTTTTAAATTAATGCAACCAATTATTGAACAAAACATCAAAAGTTTACAAAGCTGGGTCTGTATCAGAAAGCTCATTCAATGCTAGGCCCCCGGCCTTCCTGGTAACTGGTTACCTGGGAAGGGACATAGTGAAAGCATGGCTTCCCATTAATGGGAGGAGGGGGGCTTGTTCAAAAGGTAGGTTAGTCCTCAGAGAGTGACTGGAAGGCCAGCTGTGTCGTCCTCTGGCAGAAGGAGTGAGGACTCGGCAGTGCTGACCCTGGAGTGGGCCGGCCCGCGGCCAGGACCATGCAGAGGGAGTTCTGTGTCCAGAGGGCCCTGGCATTCACGCTTTCTGGTTCTGGCGTGTGTGCGAGTGAATGAGAAGGGAGACAAGGCGTTTGCCAGCATCTTTACAACCCTATAGGAAACTAAGGCCTATCATGGACAGATGCAGTACCTGCGCACCGGAACATTGGGATTTGGCCATAGAAAAGACCACCGGGCCTCCACAGAATTTGGAGTAGAAACCTGCAGCCCCTCATGTGTCTGCTTTCTGAGACTGTGACAAAAGCCCTAGACAGTCAACTTACCAGAAGGAAAGATTGGGCTGGGAATGTGGCCTAGTGGTAGAGCGCTTGCCTAGCATGCATGAAGCCCTGGGTTCAACTCCTCAGCACTACATAGACAGAAAAAGCTGGATGTGGTGCTGTGGTTCAAGGGGTAGAGTGTTATCCTTGAGCCTTGAGCAAAAGGAAGCCAGGGACAGTGCTCAGGCCCTGAGTTCAAGCCCCAGGACTGGCCAAAAAAAAAAAAAGGTAAGATTTACTCTGACTCATAATTTTTCGATATTTCAGTTCATGATTGGTTGACTCATAGCTCAAGGTGAAGAACCTGTCATGGTGGGAAGTACATACAGGAAGCAAGAGAGGAAGAGGAGTGATCTGAGGTTCCCCAGTCTATTTCACACACACACACACACACACACACACACACACACACACACGGCCTAGAGACCTTGACCTTGTGCTGGGCTCCACCTCTTACAGGTTCTATCACCCCTCAACAATGCCAAGCTGGGGCCGGAGCCCGTGACATCTGCAATTTGGAGCCACTGGAGTTCTGAACCATTGCACCTCAAGTATGCATAGCCCTATTTTTGACCCAGGAAGTGGTCGCAGGTCCGCAAGGGCTTCCATCAGTTCTCCTCTTGATCGCTGTCGTGCTGGAAAAGAAGACTGAATCAGATTATTGTCACACTAGGGCGAAAGCATGTGTTCTCCAGCATTCAGGATGTCACAGGGGTTCGATGTCCCCGCGACTGTGTGACTCCAGCACAGCTTCCCTTCTTCTGACAGAAGGCGAGCACTGGGGGATTTGTGGTGCCGCCGCTTCCCCGCGTCTCCGGGACGCCCCAACCATGCCAAGGAAAGAAAGCCACGGGTCAGCCGTGCCGTTCACAGCCCTGCTGTTCGCTCCATTTTCAAGTCCTCCTGCTGTTCCTTTCAGGGAAGGCCAGCCCAAGGAGCTGTGCGTCTCTTCCTATGAGCGCACCCACACTCGGCTAGAGGGTGCCCCTGCCCTTCTGCGTGTCCGTGTGTCTGCTTTGTGTCTGTTTGTCTGCTTGCCTACTCATTTACTTAAGAAAGCGCCACCAAGTTTTCTTACCATGGTGACCTGACCATTAAGTTATTCTGTGCTGGAAGCCAAGGACCCTAAGGGAAGAGTTCCCACCCTTCAAGCGAAACTTCACTGACCGTCACCTGCATCCGGTGACAGTTCAAGGTTCAAAGCCATCCTGGGCAGGAAAGTCCTTGGGCTGCCCGTCTCCAGTTAACCATCACAGAGCTGGAAGTGGAGCTGTGGCCCAGGTGGTCGAGTGCTGGCCTTGAACAGGGAAATTCTCAGGCAGCCAGCGGGTTAGCAGAGGAAGGCGCGTGTGCCCGGGTGGGCGTGGGCACTGAGTCCCGAGGGGGAGGGGCGGCGCGCCGGTCCCAGGGGCCCAAGTCCAAGGGCCTGGCGTCCCGAGGCCGGGAGGAGCCGGGGTGCCGGGCGCCCGGGAGGCAGGGGACGCCGGAAGGAGGAGAGACACCGTGCATTCCGATAGACACAGAGGTCCAAAGTCCGCAGCATGCCCCGCGCGCCGGGCCCACGGGAGAGGCCACGCCGCCTTCCCCGCCCCGCCCCGTCCACACAGGAAGACCCGAGCTCTTCCCGAGTCTCCCGCAGGAGAGAGCCGGAGCGCTTCGGCCTCCAGACCCACCCGCACCGTGCGAAGATGCCCGCCGCGGTGTTCCTCGTGAGCGCACACGGGCTGAGTCACGGGGCAGGAAGCAGCGTGAGCGGGCGCCGCCCCGCACGCCCGCTGGGTGGCGGGCAGCGTGACCAAGACGCCTGACCTGGAAAGCAGATCGCCGAGCACTGCCGGCTACACCTGCAGTCCCAGCCGCGCGCACGGCTGAGATCTGGCGGCCGGGACTGTGATGCAGGCCAGCTGGGGGGAGACAAGACTGCGGGATTCCACCGCCTAACTCCCCAGAAGCCCAGGGGGCCCAGACGCAGGGCTCCAGGGGTACAGCGCCACCCTAGCGAACAAAGCGGCATGAGTGCGAGGCCCCGAGTTCAAACCCTAGCACCACCAAAAATAAATAAGCAAACTGTGCCGTGAAAACTGTATCTCAATAAAGGCAAGGTCGGTGCCGCAGGAAAGCCCGATGGCCGACTGGGGACGTGGGGGGGCGGGGGGGCGGGGGGGCGGGGGGGGGTAATGAACTCCTGCTGCACCTGAGGGTTTGGATCCTAGGGCTCTGGAGGATTCGATCATTTGATCCAGAGACGGCCAAGCAGACGGCCCTGCCCAGCAGGGAGCCCGGGGCAGCCCTCCACCCCCAAGGGGGGAGAAGATGGGGACTCACTGCCACCCAAACCGCAAGCAAAGGGAGTCCCCCCCCCGTGGCCCGGGGGTGGGGAGCCAGCCTCGCGTGAAGAAGCCGGCCTCCAGGACTGGCGCACGCCGCACCACCGCCACACCAAGCCCGCTGTAGACGTCGAGGCTGCTGCCCACCGGCCCCATGGCCTCGCCCCGTGCCCCCCGGGAGGCCTCCGCGCACATCGAGGGGGCGCTGCCCACCCCTGCACGGGACGCGGGGCCGGCGGGGACAGGCCAATTATGACATGATTTCCACCATAAAGCCCGACAGAGCCAATAAAAGTTAATGATTAGATGCCAACTTGCAGACGTTTCACAGGAGGCTGGACCACAAATGTGGCCCAGATTCCACATGGCGAATCCCAAGTGACTTCCATGCCAGCCCCGGGCCTTACACACCAGCCGGGGGCCTCACACGCCAGCCTGGGCCTTACACACCCGCCGGGGGCCTCACACACCAGCCCGGGGCCTCACACACCAGCCTGGGCCTTACACACCAGCCCAGGGCCTTACACACCAGCCTGGGCCTTACACGCCAGCCTGGGGCCTCACATACCAGCCCAGGGCCTTACACACCAGCCTGGGCCTTACATGCCAGCTTGGGCCTCACACACCAGCCCGGGGCCTCACACACCAGCCTGGGCCTTACACGCCAGCCCAGGGCCTTACACACCAGCCTGGGCCTTACACGCCAGCCCAGGGCCTTACACACCAGCTGGGGGCCTCACATGCCAGCCTGGGCCTTACACACCAGCTGGGGGCCTCACACGCCAGCCTGGGGCCTCACACACCAGCTTGGGGCTTTACAGACCAGACCCAGGGCCTTACAAACCAGCCCAGGGCCTTACACACCAGCCTGGGCCTTACACGCCAGCTTGGGCCTCACACACCAGCCCAGGGCCTTACAAACCAGCCCAGGGCCTTACACACCAGCCTGGGCCTTACACGCCAGCTTGGGCCTCACACACCAGCCCAGGGCCTTACAAACCAGCCCAGGGCCTTACACACCAGCCTGGGCCTTACACACCAGCCTGGGCCTTACACGCCAGCCTGGGGCCTCACACACCAGCTCGGGGCTTTACACACCAGACCCGGGGCCTTACAAACCAGCCCAGGGCCTTACACACCAGCCTGGGCCTTACACGCCAGCCTGGGGCCTCACACACCAGCCCAGTGCCTTACACACCAGCCTGGGCCTTACACGCCAGCCTGGGGCCTCACATACCAGCCCAGGGCCTTACATACCAGCCTGGGCCTTACACGCCAGCTTGGGCCTCACACACCAGCCCAGGGCCTTACAAACCAGCCCAGGGCCTTACACGCCAGCCTGGGGCCTCACACACCAGCTCAGGGCCTTACACGCCAGACCCGGGGCCTTACAAACCAGCTCAGGGCCTTACACGCCAGCCTGGGCCTTACACGCCAGCCCCGGGGCCTAGGCTGAACTGGGTTTCCAGACATTAAAAAGTTACCATTGGAGGCTGGGTACAGGTGGCTCACACCTGGGATCCTAGCTTCTAAGGAGGCTGAGATCTGAGGACTATAATTTGTAACCAGCCTTGGCAGAAAAATAAATGAGACTCTTACCTCCAATTAACCAAACAGGAAAAGAAAAGAAAAGAAAAAGCCAGAAGTGGAGCTGTGGCTCAAGAGGTAGAACGCTAGCCCAGGGTCAGTGACCAGACCCTGAATTCAAGCCTTGGGACCAGAGAAAAAGAAAAAAAGAAAGTTACAATATTAAGACAAATGGCGGAACATGTAGAAAATGAGAAAACCCCTTCTCTACCCTCCCTTTTCCTCTTTTCTCTCCCCCTTCCTTCCTTCCTTCCTTCCTCCCTCCCTCCCTCCCTTCCTTCCTTCCTTCCTTCCTCCCTTCCTTCCCCTTCCTCCTTCCTTCCTTCCCTCTCTCCCTCCCTTCCTCCCTCCCTCCCTCCCTTCCTCCCTCCCTCTCTCCCTCCCTTCCTCCCTCCCTCCCTCTCTTCCTCCCTCCCTCTCTCCCTCCCTCCCTCCCTTTCCTTCTCCTTCCTCCCTTCTTCCTTCCTTCCTTCTTCCTTCCCTCCCTTCCTCTCTCCTTTCCTCCCTCTTTTCCTCCTCCCCTCTCTCCCTCCCTCCTTCCTCCTTCCTCCTTCCTTCCCCTTTCCTTCCTTCTTTCCCTCCCTCCCCCTCCCTCTTTTTTTTTCTCAACATGCTAAGGTTGGACTAGAAGCTTCCACCCACGGAAGGCCAGCTGCTCTCGCTGAGCCCCATCCCAGCGCGACGTGTGTCTGGAGCCCTGGGGAGTGTGGCCGGCGGTGGGGATCACAGTCGGCGCCGCCACACTGGGGGCGGGTTTGGGGGCGCTCCTGGGCCGGAGGCTTGCTGTCATCCGCACCCTCGCAGTGTCAGGGCCCCCAGCGTGACCCCGCGTCAGAGCTGATCTTCACGCGTGGCGTCGTGGTCTTCACGCATGGCGTGGTGATCATCACACATGATGTGACATGGTGATCTTCATGCATGACGTGACGTGGTGGTCTTCACGCGTGACGTGGTGGTCTTCACACGTGATGTGACGTGGTGGTCTTCATACGTGACGTGGTGGTCTTCACGCATGACATGACGTGGTGGTCTTCACGCATGACGTGATGTGGTGGTCTTCACGCGTGGCATGATGTGGTGGTCTTCACGCGTGACGTGATGTGGTCTTCACGCGTGGCATGACGTGGTGTCTTCACGCGTGACGTGATGTGGTGGTCTTCACGCGTGGCATGACGTGGTGGTCTTCACGCGTGACGTGGTGGTCTTCGCTCGTTTCTGTGCGGGGTGGGCGCTGTCCCTGAGCGGCTCCGCTTCCAGCTCTTTTGGGGTGCGGTCTTTGGGAAGTGAGAGTCTCGTGGACTTCGCTGGCAGGGCTGGCTTCAAACCGGGGTCCTCAGATCTCATCCCGAGTGGTCAGGACCCCGGGCCCGAGCCACGCGCGACCAGCAAAACAGGCGATTTTGGAGGTCAGGTCCGAGGGAGCGGCAGCGGTGGCGTCCAGAAGGCGCTGCTTCTCCACGTTTACCCCGGGGTCCCCCCCTCCCACGGGGGCCCCTCCGCCTGGCGTGGTAGGGTGTGTTTCCCCGATGCGCGCGCGGCGCTGTTCTCGGGGAGATCCCCGCTGGTTCTCGCCCTCGGGGGGCGCTCGCTCCGCGCACGCCGCCGGGGCAGCGGCGATGGCGGGCCCGGCCCGGCCCGGCCGCAGCGCCGAGCGGGACGATTGCGTTCCTCCCGCGTGTGAAGGAGTCGCGGTGGCCTGCGGCCCCGGGGGCTGGGGGTCAGGAAAGGCTCTCCTGGCTTCCTTGGGAGGGGAGACCCTAGAGGTCGTGGGGGGCTGGCGCGAGGGCCTCCCTGGACAGCGCAGGGGCCACGTCCCCAGGCCGTGTGGACGGTGACCCCAAGACCCAGGAAGAGCCACCGCAAGACTGGGTGAAGAGTGTCCTGGGGCTGGCGTCGAACCCTGACCCTCAGATCTCGGCCTCCTGAGTGGCTGGGATTACAAGTGGGAGCCCCTCATCCCTGGCCCCCACTTATGCTGTTGATGCATGCATGCGTGTGTGTGTGTGTGTGTGTGTGTGCGTGTGTGTGTGTGCATATATATATACATATATATATCAGAAACTTGAGGCCATGTTAACCCATGATCCTAAAAACCAAGTCCCCAGTCTTCTCCCATGCCAGGCAGCACCCCACAGGTCTCCACGTGGGGACCCCAAGTCTGCTGGGATGAACTCCCTGCGGCAGGCCAAAATCTCTCCTCTTGTCCACTCCAGGCGTGACCGAGAGCCATTTCTGACGGGAAATTCACCCATTGCGGGAAAGCCACAGCCAGCCACAGACTCACACAGGAAACAGTCACCGAAAACAACCAGTTCTGTTGTTCCCAGCACCGCTTAGCGCCACGAAAATTAATTACATCGCCTAGGAAATTGGCTCCGCGTTTTGACCCCGAGGTCAATGTTCATGCCAAGCAGTGGCTTAGCGCTCTGCACCTCGGGGCTCCGCGTGTAAATATTTATCACCCGAGGACAGGAACTCATTGTCCACGCCTTGTTTACCTTATCAGGCAGTTACCTGGGCAAAGAGTCTGCAGTCTGCTTCCTGTCCCAATTTCTCTTGCCCAACACCTTGGGCCATTGTTTATTTGACAGAATGTTCTGTCCTTGGCCCCTTCTTTGGGGGAACAGAGACGCAGATTTACTCGAGCCACGTGCACCTCCTTTCTGCGGGGAGGGGGGATACTAGGTGTTTGCTAGAAAGAGCCAAGGGTAGTTATGGAAGAGATGACAGTGAGTTCTCTTTAAGGAGCTGGGGACCAGGCTGCGGGCTGCTGTTGGCTTTTGCAACTCCATGTTTTACACAGCCTTCTGCTTTCTCTCTCTCTTCTGATGGGTACCACATAGCCATGTTCAAGAAGGCCAGCCGGGTTGGCTCTAACCGGGCTACATAGTGCTTTGGGCCACTGCTGGCTTTTATTTCACAAAGTCTCATACTACTACCACTGCTCGAGTGACTTCCCATAATAACGTGCTACCGGGCTGTGCGCCAGGAACTCAGCCTAGCACCTCCGCGCAGGGTCCCAAGCAATGGCTTCCCAACGGAAACAGATGTCAGAGAAGTCCCCAGTGAGCTTAAACCAGCTGGGAAACCAGGGATCTCCGTAAAGCTGTTACATTCCCGTCTTCATTAATCAGCCCCCCAACACACACACACACACACACACACACACACACACACACACACACACACACCCCTTGTGGGGACGGATCAGAATCAACTTTGCTTTGTTTCATTTCCCAGTCCTGGAATTTGAACTCAAGGCCTCACACTTGCTAGGCTGGTTGTCTACCACTTGAGCTACTCCTCCCCCCAAGTCATCAGAATCAACTTTAGACATCTCATTTTAGTCTCCTCTACTTGCAGAAGTGTCCATACTGAAAGCGCACCCGCAATTCTGTGCTGCTGTGCTTTAATTTCAATTGAATTTGGCATATGTTTAATGGGCATTTAGTTTTACATAATTTGGCTAGTCATTCGCATCTCTTATTTGAATTGTCTATATTCCTTTATCTACTATTCCTACATGAGTCTTAATTTCATAGTTATAAAGGATATTAAGAATATTATCACTTCCTTTGTTTCATAAATTCACCAATTTTTCATTCACCCTGGCCCCATCCATGAATTCTTTTGTTTGTTTTAAATGTGTCATTCCACATGTCATGTGATACTTGTTGCAGTGTGTGTGTGTGTGTGTGTGTGTGTGTACACATGCACATGCTGGTCCTGGGGCTTGAACTCAGGGCCTGGGTGCTGTTCCTGAGCTGCTTTGCTCAAAGCTAGCACTCTACCACTTGAGCCACAGCGCCACTTCTAGATTTTTGGTGGTTAATTAGAGATAAGAGTCTCTCCGACTTTCCTGCCCAGACTGGCTTCAAACCGTGGTCCTCAGATCTCAGCCTCCTGAGTAGTGAGGGTTACAGGCCTGAGCCTTTACACGCAATCGCGTATTGGCCAGTGTCTTCATTAACACGGTCCCCTGGAGCTGCCTGAAATCAGACACAATGAACTTATTTTCCTATTCAGATTGGTATTATATTGCCCTTCCTCTAATTTATCAGCTTGAAGTGAGGTGGGGGTGGGCGGGCAAGGCAGCGGTGCGCATGTGGAGTGTGTGGATGAGCGGGTTGGGGGGGGCGTCTCCCTGGCCGTCCAGTCCCAGTGCGCCTCCGCGCTCGGCTGGCTGGCTCGGCCTCAGGTATCGTGGGAGCTGCCAGCAGCAGAGCCTGCGGCCTGGGGCTCCCGTGCGTTCTCCCTTGCAGGCTCGGGTGGGGCGGGCAGGCCAGGGATCACCAATGACTCCGCATGGCGCCACGTCCAAGGCCACCGAGGCCGGAGGGGCGGGGCTGGCATCCCCATCCAGGCAGTGGGATCACACCGACTCCAGCGTGTGTCACCCTCGCACACCCCTCGGCAGTCTGATCACACCTACTCCAGCGTGTGTCACCCTAGCACACCCCTCGGCAGTCTGATCACACCTACTCCAGCGTGTGTCACCCTCGCACACCACACTGCAATCGTCTGATCACACCTACTCCAGCGTGTGTCACCCTCGCACACCACACTGCAATCGTCTGATCACACCTACTCCAGCGTGTGTCACCCTAGCACACCCCTCGGCAGTCTGATCACACCTACTCCAGCGTGTGTCACCCTCGCACACCACACTGCAATCGTCTGATCACACCTACTCCAGCGTGTGTCACCCTAGCACGCCCTCGGCAGTTGTCTGATCACACCTACTCCAGCGTGTGTCACCCTAGCACACCCCTCGGCAGTCTGATCACACCTACTTCAGCGTGTGTCACCCTCGCACACCACACTGCAATCATCTGATCACACCTACTCCAGCGTGTGTCACCCTCGCACATCCCTCTGCAATCGTCTGATCACACCTACTCCAGCGTGTGTCACCCTCGCACGCCCCTCTGCAATCATCTGATCACACCTACTCCAGCGTGTGTCACCCTAGCACGCCCTCTGCAATCGTCTGATCACACCTACTCCAGCGTGTGTCACCCTCGCACACCACACTGCAATCGTCTGATCACACCTACTCCAGCGTGTGTCACCCTAGCACGCCCTCAGCAGTTGTCTGATCACACCTACTTCAGCGTGTGTCACCCTCGCACACCCCTCTGCAATCGTCTGATCACACCTACTCCAGAGTGTGTCACCCTCGCACGCCCCTCGGCAATCGTCTGATCACACCTACTCCAGCGTGTGTCACCCTAGCACACCCCTCTGCAATCGTCTGATCACACCTACTTCAGCGTGTGTCACCCTCGCACACCCCTCGGCAGTTGTCTGATCACACCTACTTCAGCGTGTGTCACCCTCGCACACCCCTTGGCAGTCGTCTGATCACACCTACTCCAGCGTGTGTCACCCTCGCACGCCCCTCTGCAATCATCTGATCACACCTACTCCAGCGTGTGTCACCCTCGCACACCCCTCTGCAGTGTCTGATCACACCTACTCCAGCGTGTGTCACCCTTGCACGCCCCTCTGCAGTGTCCGATCACACCTACTCCAGCGTGTGTCACCCTAGCACACCCCTCGGCAGTCTGATCACACCTACTCCAGCGTGTGTCACCCTAGCACGCCACACTGCAATCGTCTGATCACACCTACTTCAGCGTGTGTCACCCTCGCACACCACACTGCAATCGTCTGATCACACCTACTCCAGAGTGTGTCACCCTCGCACGCCCCTCTGCAATCGACTGATCACACCTACTCCAGCGTGTGTCACCCTCGCACGCCCCTCTGCAATCATCTGATCACACCTACTCCAGCGTGTGTCACCCTAGCACGCCCCTCGGCAGTCGTCTGATCACACCTTCTCCAGTGTGTCACCCTCGCACGCCCCTCTGCAGTGTCTGATCACACCTACTCCAGCGTGTGTCACCCTCGCACGCCCCTCTGCAGTGTCTGATCACACCTACTCCAGCGTGTGTCACCCTCGCACGCCCCTCTGCAGTGTCTGATCACACCTACTCCAGCGTGTGTCACCCTCCCACACCCCTTGGCAGTCGTCTGATCACACCTACTCCAGCGTGTGTCACCCTCGCACACCCTCTGCAATCGACTGATCACACCTACTCCAGCGTGTGTCACCCTTGCACGCCCCTCGGCAGTCGTCTGATCACACCTACTCCAGCGTGTGTCACCCTCGCACACCCTCTGCAGTCGTCTGATCACACCTACTCCAGCGTGTGTCACCCTAGCACGCCCCTCGGCAGTCGTCTGATCACACCTTCTCCAGTGTGTCACCCTCGCACGCCCCTCTGCAGTGTCTGATCACACCTACTCCAGCGTGTGTCACCCTCGCACGCCCCTCTGCAGTGTCTGATCACACCTACTCCAGCGTGTGTCACCCTCGCACGCCCCTCTGCAGTGTCTGATCACACCTACTCCAGCGTGTGTCACCCTCGCACACCCTCTGCAGTCGACTGATCACACCTACTCCAGCGTGTGTCACCCTCGCACGCCCCTCGGCAGTCGTCTGATCACACCTACTCCAGCGTGTGTCACCCTTGCACGCCCCTCGGCAGTCGTCTGATCACACCTACTCCAGCGTGTGTCACCCTCGCACACCCTCTGCAATCGACTGATCACACCTACTCCAGCGTGTGTCACCCTCGCACGCCCCTCGGCAGTCGTCTGATCACACCTACTCCAGCGTGTGTCACCCTTGCACGCCCCTCGGCAGTCGTCTGATCACACCTACTCCAGCGTGTGTCACCCTCGCACACCCTCTGCAATCGACTGATCACACCTACTCCAGCGTGTGTCACCCTCGCACGCCCCTCGGCAGTCGTCTGATCACACCTACTCCAGCATGTGTCACCCTCACACGCCCCTCAGCAGGAACATCCACACCAGCAGGCCTGGAGTTGCCCTCCTGCCATGCCACTGGAATAGAATTCAGTTCCCTCCAGTCAGCTCGGCCAGGCTAAGTGAACCCCAGTTTTACTGGTGAGCAGCCGGGCTACACTAAGTGAACCATCCCCTGCCCTGTCCCAGAGCTGAGCCCCTGGGAAGCCAGGAGGTCATTTCCCCTCTGGCTCTAAGCATCTATGTTCCAGAAGGTTCATTTAATCCCGAGAGCTCCACTCCGGGGTGCTGAGAGCTTGCGACCTCTTCACTGTCTCTCCTGATTGCCGCGTGGGTTGTGTGGAAGGCTGAGGGGGGGTGGGCGTGGTGGCTGCGGTCTCCTCGCTTTGAGGCTGGAGTTGGAGCTGGTGATCCTGGAGGGGAAGGAATGCTGAGGAGCCCATCCCTGACTTCATGAGGGGCCAGCGACATTGGGTTGTGCATGCCCAGACCCATTAATGCATGCCCGTTAGCCTCCGCCACCAAGCGTAGCACCCAGCCGCTTCCCACACCGCGTAAGCAAGTATTCAGTGTGGTTGCAGTTGGACTGTAATGACTGTAATATAACTTCTGCCTTCTTCCTACTACCCTGGCCTAGGTAAACCGTGGATCCTCCATTTATCTAAAACTATCGGCACAGTCGTGTTTCTCATCTTCCTTTGAACCCGACACGCGCACGAGACTATGGTTTCACATCTGCAGTGGCCTCAGAAGCTGAGGCCCCTCGCCATGCACAGGGGCGAGACGCGGACGGTGTCTCCGGCGCCGAAACGGACCATCTGCGAATCAAGACCCACCCAGCCACCACCCCATCCTGACAGATCTGTAAGGAATCACCGACTGAGATTACAAAGCACTAAGACTCGCAGAACTGGGGCCCAGATATGTGAATTTCAGCAAAAGATCATGAAATGTATGAATTATGTATTATTTTGAGGACAACATTGCTTTGCTGTTCTCAAAAAACCAAGAATGCCACAATGAAGGACTTACGTGACTACAAAGAACAGAGTCTAAACAATGAGCTCAATTAAATAATTTTTAAACAATGATTAATAAGCCGGGCACCAGTGGCTCACACCTGTCATCCTAGCCACTCAGGAGGCTGAGATCTGGGGATCCCAGTTCAACACAGAGATAGAGATAAAAATAGGGGATCAGAGATCAAAGATAAAGCAGGGGGATGAGATCAGTCAAGTAAAGAGGCAAAATGCTTGAAAGCTACCCAGGGAACTGACGAGACCTTTTGGGATCCATCAAAAGATCAAACCTACAGATCATGGGGATAAAGGAGGAAGAAGAAACAAAAGACAAAATTCACCCAGACTGTTCAATAAAATAACAGCAGAAAACTCCTGGCCTCCAGAGAATGATGGGTCACGGAACACCTAACAGACAAGATCGGGGAGGAAATGCCCTGCAACACAATGTAGTACAAACAGTAACTATACAGAATAAAGAAATAATGCAGAAGGCGCCAATACAGAGACTATGAGGAACTTACAAATGCCAGACGTTAGAACGACATCAGATTTATCCATACAAACTCTAAATGCAAGAAGGGTATGGAGAGACAGAATGCAAACCCTAAAAAAAAAAATTTCCAACCTAGAGTAGTGTGCCCAACGAAGCTATTTTTTAAAAATAATAATAATTGAGGGAGAAATGAAAACCTTCTGTGAGAAACGAAAGCTAAAGGAATCCATGACAACTAACACAGTACATAAAAGATACTTAAAGGAATCCTACTTGCAGAAAAAGACAATCAAAAACAGAAAAATACAGGAAAGAATAGGCCCTTCTAGAAGTGGGTGGGGGGGGGTGCGATTGGCAAAGAGGAAGAAGAAAAGAGCAAGCACCCAAAAACAACGAGTGATAAGAAACACAGCCTGCTTCTCAGGATCTGAGATCGATACGCAAAGATTAGCAGCTTTTCTGTAAACCAAACTGTGAACGAGATTGTGTCACGCACTTTATGTTTGAACATTTTCGTAGTAAAAAGCGGGCGCTTTTTTTTTTTTGTTTGCTTGCTTGTTGCTTTTTTTAAATGTGCTCCCGTAGATTTTAAAGCGAATTCATCATGCTGTTCCACCTACCCCTTTGCAGTGGCCTCTCCAGTGTTCCCGCCATCTATTCTCAGGGTAACTGAAGAGCCTCCGTTGCTATGAGATGCCTTTACAGAGCGCTTCTAAAATCCGCCTTTTTCAGGGGGGACCCTTCTCTCGTTGCCCCCAGCTCATTAGATGCAAAATACTGGGTTTCTTTCTATCCTTTCTGGTTGGTCTTCCTGAACTCTTGGGAAAGAGACTCCAAATGGGAAGAATTATGGGGTGTCGCCATACAAATGGGCGAGAGGACAGGCCTGTGTGTGCCAAGGCCCAGAGGCCTGCAGGTGCCAAACTCGGTCACTGGGAGGGCAGATTGTCCCTTCTCTTCTTATAACTAATGTGGCATGTCCCATTTTGAAGAAATATTGCCACTGCCTACGACCATCGAGAATCTCCATGCATGGTCGTCTCCCATAGAAACGTTTCTGGAAGCCAACATCCCTCCAACCTGGAAGAGCACTCCCTCCTCGCCCGTGCCAAGTTGGGCAGAAAGATTTGCGCACTGCGTTGCTTCTGTGTCTGCGTGTGGGCGTGTCTATGATGAGGATATGACAGTGTGCCTCCTCAGTATGCCCCGTTATGCATCACGTGATTCTCCCCCACTGATTTGTGTCCCAGCATCCCAGAAGATTCTCACGGTGCAGACCAATGCCTTCCAACTCTCCCTTCCCTAAATAACCTTTCCATAAAGTGAGGCTTCAAGCCCGGCCGTTGTCCCGGGCCTCGGATGGCTATGGGAACGCCACGGCTGGCACTCGTTTCTCTCGGGCAGAGGACCAACCAGCCCCAGTGCAGTTTTCTAGGCGGATTGCTGTTCGACAGTGCGTTTGTCATCTCCTTTGAGGCCACGTCTTGCTTCTTTGGCGTAATAAGAAGCATCTCATGACGAAAACAGAAAAATGTTTGGCGTACGATCATTCCTTAAAATGGATTGTTTCCAGGAGAAAGGAGCTTCTTCAACTCAGAGGTTAAGAATGAGAAGTCGGGCCAGCACCAATGGCCCAGGCCTGTCATCCTAGCTACGCAGGAGGCTGAGATCTGAGGATCGTGGTTTGAAGTCGGCTTGGGGCAGGAAAGTCTGTGAGGCTCTTATCTTCAATGAACCACTAAAAAGCCAGAAGCGGAGTTGTGGCTCAAGTGGTAGAGTAGAAACTAAGGGAGAGCACAATGCCCTGAGTTGAAGCCCTGGTACACACACATATTTACACACACACACACAGCTCCATGGATTGTGCAGGTATAGTTGCTCAGAATCACAGACAGTACCCCCAGGGCAGCCACTGCTGCATGCTGATGAACCCCGAGTTCTGAGAACCAGGCCAGGAACCCATCCAGCCCCTCCCTTGGCCGTGGCGGAGCCGGGCCTGTGTTCTGGACCTGGCCTCGCTCCCCGCTGCCTCAGCTCCCCGGGCAAGGCCACCGTGAGCTTCGTGAGCCACTGCCCCGGGCACCATGGAGACAGCGGCCATAAAAGTGTCTTCTCCATTCTCCCCGCGGATAAATGTCACCGCCACCAGGAAATGGAGGGCATGAAAAGAAGCACTGGGAAGCTGGAGGGGCTGCCCGGGCAAGGGTTCTTTGTCCTTCCCTGGGTCATTTCCCTCGTGGACAAAAGGCAAGGGCATCATGGGACCACACTCCTCAAAAGACGCGTGAAAACCAAAGTGTATATATTTTAAGTCTGTGTCTAGCGGGTGACTTGAGTCTCTTCTAGTTTAGGGTGCTCTTCCCCCTCTCCTTCTCCCCGTAAGCAGGGCTGGGCTCGAGTCTTCATAGCCCGGGCTTTAGTGGATCGTTGCCTTGGCAACAGGAACCCAGGCTCTCCTGGGGAAAGTTGCTTCGGGTGATGGAGAGATCATTTTATCCTGTCCATATGCAGGAACACATTACAATGCACCTCATAAATTGGTATAATGACGAGGCGGAGTGCAATTTTCTTCCCCAGTGTAGACGGTGACTCTAGAGGGTGGCTGGAGTCCCAGGCAACAGAACAAGCAATGGGGGTGTCTAATAGTGGAAGATTAATTCCCATAAAGATTAATCCCGAAGGGGTTCAACTCGAACTCTCCGGGGCTCGGAGGCTTAGAGAGTACCAGGACTTATCCTCCAAAGCAAAGGGCCACCGAGTCCCCCTATTACTATGAAAAGAGTCCAGCTGATGGGGCATGGTGCGGTACTCCTGTAATCCCTGCTCCTTGGGCTGCAGAGGCAAGAAGTTCCCAGTCCATGGCCAGCCCAGGCGAAGTCAGTGCGAGACTACTCCCAAAACCAAGTAAACGCAGCAGGGCTCGGAGCAGAGCTCAGGGCTCAACTGGCCAAGAACTCGGAGGCTCTGAGTTCATTCCAGCGTACGCTCCGGCATCCTCTTTGCTGTAGAGACCTGTGCATCACGCCATGCGTCACGCACGTTTGGGATGATCCGCTGGATCCGCTCTTCCGCGGGCCCAGCCCTGCGCCACCGCCTTGAGTCACAGCTCTCACTCGAGACGCCAGACCCCAGGAGCACCGGCTCTGTCGGAGGCCGCAACGGCTCTGCCCCCGCTTGCCTGGGCCTTCGGGTGCCCAGATAGTTGGCCAAACATCATTCTCAGTGTGTCTCTAGGAGATCGACTTCTGGATCAACAGATGCCATCGGGCCATCCCGAAGCCGGAGGACGGGGACTCTCTCCCTGCGGCTCAAGCCTGAAAGACTGCTCCCCGCACCGGGCGGAGGACAGTGCTCCCTCCTGATCCCCCCGAGCTGAGACGTGAGCTTCCCGGGGCTCAGGTCCAGGCCGCGGTGCCCCCATGACTGTCCAGGCTCCAGGGTGACCGCGGATTCTGAGACTCCTCAGCCTCGGCTACTCTGAGCCACAGCGCCAGGCGTTTTGCTGATTAACCGCAGGTGGAGTCGGGAGGACTCGGTCAAGTCCTCGGCTGGCTTTAAACCTCCATCCTCCAGGCCTCCGCCTCCTGAGTAGCTGGGGTGACAGACGTGAGCCCCCAGCGCCCGACAGATCACACGTTGTTTCCTTCCTGGGGCTGGCCTCGAATTCGGGTCCTCCCGCTTCCCTCTCTTTCTGTGGCGCCGTTGCTCAGGGCAGGCAGGCTGCTGCGGATGTTGGAGCGGCTGCTGAGCGCTTGGCTGCGGTGTCCGCGGTCACTGGGCTTGGAAGGCTGAGCTGGGGGGGGCCCAGCTCACCCCCATGCGCACATCCACCCCAGCACTTCTCTCCCTTCTGCTGATATGGGCGGCTCTGAGGGCTGGGGGTGCCGGGGAGACCCAGGTCTCCGGCTCGTCCCTGAGGACCCTCCTCCCGCCCCCCCAGGTGCTGAGACGCACCCCGGGACCGGTCCACCCGCGCCGTGCAAGGTCTGCGTAGTGCCAGGCCTTCTCCAGGGCGGGGCTGGACTCGGGGCTTCGGCCCGCCAGGTGCCCACTCGCCGCTTGGTTCTGTTGTTGTTAGTAGTCTTGTTTTTGTGCCCGTGCTGAGGTTGAACTCGGGTCTCACCGACCGTGTCTCTGGCTCAAGGCGGGTTTTTCTCCCACTTGCTCCGCGGCTCCACCTTCAGCTTTTTTGCTAGCTCATTGCAGACACGAGTTGCCCTGACTTTTCCGCCCGGGCTGACTTCGAACCGAGACCCTCAGATCTCGGCCCGCGGTGTAAGTAGGATGACGGTGGCCGCCGCCAGTCCGGGCTGACGTTTCCCCCGCAGGCTTTATAAAGCAACGAAGCAAGCATCGTTCAGCCGTGTAGTCCAAAAGCAGATACCGTCTTTTGGTGGGGACCAGATGCCCCCAGCTTGCCCGCCCCAGGAGGGGAAGAAGTCTGGGCTGGTTCCAGCTGTGGGCCCTGGACGGCCAGCCTGGGGCGGGGGTACCGAGGGGCGGGGGTACCGAGGGCGCCTCACCGCCAAGGGGCCTGTGAGCCGTCGCCATTCGCCCTGAGTGGAAACTGCTCTTCCTCGCGGGGCAATGGAGCGCTCTCTGAGTTAATCCAGGAAAAGCTTGCTCATATGAACTAGGAACGATGACTAAGTGCCACCCGGAGACTCACAGGGGCCGTGTCCTTTCATCGACGGGCTGTCCCCAAGGGCAGGGCACTCTGAGGTCAGCCAGCTGTTTGGACACCTCTGGAGGAAGCGCCGGGGCCGTGGTGGCGGACTCGGGTGAGAATCTGCCACTGGCTCCTGCACCAGCTGCATGGCAAGTTCAGCCAAAAGGCTTTCACTGCCCTCGGAGCCGCGGAATGAAAATAATAAAGGAAGGCTGGGATGGTGGCCTCGTGGTGGAGTGCCTGCCCAGCGCGCATGAAGCCCTGGGTTCGATTCCCCAGCACCACATACACAGAAAAAGCCGGAAGTGGCGCTGTGGCTCAAGTGGTAGAGTGGTAGCCTGGAGCAAAAAGAAGCGAGGGACAGTGCTCAGGCCTCAAGTTCAAGCCCCAGGACTGGCAACAAAAAAGTAATAATAATAATAATAAAGGAAAAATATTGAAGTCTTGAGACATGAAATCAGGGCCTACCCCCTCTAGCTAGCGGGTGCTCTACCGTGTGAGCAACACTTCCCTCCAGTTGAAGAGTCTCACAGACTCTTCTGCTCAGGCTGACTTTGAACCTCAGACCCACAGACCTCAGCCTCCTGAGTAGCTCGGATTCGAGGCCTGAGCCCCCATGTTCGGCTCCTAGGAGCATCTTTGCTCATTCAGTCACCACACGAAACCTGGTTCTTGAGAAGCAGAACGACAGTTCTACTGTTTGGTCCCCAATTAGACTTCTGGGGATTTTCTACAGAGTGCTCCTCTGCGTGGAACCCCGATGTATTCATGGACTCAGCGGGCACCCCGGAGCAGGTAGATGCACCCCGTAAGCACTTAAGCTTACAGCAAGCTAAAAAACTAGTATCTATCAATGCAGAGATGGGGTGCGCCTGGGCCCCCCACATGGTGCTCCCCAAGAGGCTTTCACAAGCAGCCCATGCTTGGCTGCTCAGCCGGCCATTTGTTCACCTTCACCCTCCTCCCGAGGCGGACCACAGTCCTAACAATACACAAACTGGAATCTAAACATAGATGATTTTGTGTTTCTGGAAGGGAGGAAGGAAAAGAGGCGAATGCTGTGTCAGCGTGCCTTTCCAGAACTGAAAATACTCAACCCTCCTATTTCATTTTTTTTTTTTTTGGCCAGTGCTGGGCTTGAACTCAGGGCCTGAGCACTGTCCCTGGCTTCTTTTTGCTCAAGGGTAGCACGCTACCACCTGAGCCACAGCGCCACTTCTGGCCTCTTCTGTTTATGTGGTGCTGAGGAATCGAACCCAGGGCTTCATGAATGCTAGGCAAGCACTCTACCACTAAGTCACATTCCCAGCCCCTCTTATTTCATTTTTTACTTAAACAACAACAAAAAAGGTCTTTTGAGCGGGGCACCGTGGCTCATGCCTGGAATCCTAGCTACTCAAGAGGCTTGAGATCTGAGGACTGTGATTCGAAGCCAGCCCAGGCGAAAAGGGATGTGAGACTCGCGTCTCTAATTAATCACACGCGTGCGCACGCACGCACACACACACACACACACAGGCTGGAAGTGAAGCTCAAAGTGATAGCTGGCCTTGAGCCAAAGAAGCTCGGGGACCGAGCCCAGGCCCTGAGTTCAAGCCCCAGGACTGGCATAAAACAAAACAAAAAAATGGGTGTTTTTTCTTGAGCTGCAGCCCAGGTCCTTACGCCCCCACCCTTCCTGCCCTGGCCTCCGAGGGCCGGGGCGACAGGCACGGGCCCCTCCGGGCTTGGGTCTGGGTGGCTCCCGCGCCCTCCCGCCGCGCCCTCCCCGCGCCCTCCCCGCCGCGCCCTCCCGCCGCGCCCTCCCCGCGCCCTCCCCCCCCGCGCCCTCCCCCCGCAGGACGGGCCGTCCTGCCGCGTGAACTCTGCCCACGGCCGCGGCGCCGCTGCTCTGCGTGGGGTTCGTATGAACTCATGTTGTTCCCCGCTTCCGACGGGCCATGTCTCCCGCCCTCCCCCCCCCCACCCCACCCCCGTCAGAGGGCGGCGGAGCCCGGGGGCCGTGTGTCCCGTGGGCGGCTGGAGACCCGGCCCCCCGCGGCGCCCGGGTGAGCGGGAACCGTGCCCGGGGGAGCGCCCGGCCTTCCCAGCCCGCCCGGGGCGCACGGGGGGGGGGGGGGGGGGAGCCCAGCCGGCCCCGGGCGGCCGCCGCGGCCCAAGACTCACCGCGAGGGCGGCGGGGAAGGCGCCCCCGCGCAGGCCCAGCTCGGCCTCTGCAAGCGCGTGCCTGGCATCGCCCTCTTCTAGAAAGATCTCTTCAGCTTCCCGGGGCTGACGGGGGCCACAGAGGAAGCGGGAGTGGTGCTTGAGCCTTGGTGATGGAGACGGGTCCGCAGGGGCGGACGCCGGGGCCGGCGGACGCGTGACCTGCACACTTACAGCAGCCCCTCCCCCCGCGTGACCTGCACACTTACAGCAGCCCCTCCCCCCGCGTGACCTGCACACTTACAGCAGCCCCTCCCCCCGCGTGCCCTGCACACTTACAGCAGCCCCTCCCCTCGCGTGACCTGCACACTTACAGCAGCCCCTCCCCCCGCGTGCCCTGCACACTTACAGCAGCCCCTCCCCTCGCGTGACCTGCACACTTACAGCAGCCCCTCCCCCCGCGTGACCTGCACACTTACAGCAGCCCCTCCCCCCGCGTGACCTGCACACTTACAGCAGCCCCTCCCACCGCGTGACCTGCACACTTACAACAGCCTCCCCGTGTGACCTGCACACTTACAGCAGCCCCTCCCCCCGCGTGACCTGCACACTTACAACAGCCTCCCCCGTGTGACCTGCACACTTACAGCAGCCCCTCCCCCCGCGTGACCTGCACACTTACAGCAGCCCCTCCCCCCGCGTGACCTGCACACTTACAGCAGCCCCTCCCCCCGCGTGACCTGCACACTTACAGCAGCCCCTCCCCCCGCGTGACCTGCACACTTACAGCAGCCCCTCCCCCCGCGTGACCTGCACACTTACAGCAGCCCCTCCCCCGTGTGACCTGCACACTTACAGCAGCCCCTCCCCCCGCGTGACCTGCACACTTACAGCAGCCCCTCCCCCCGCGTGACCTGCACACTTACAGCAGCCCCTCCCCCCTGGACGGAGGGAGGGGGGCTCCCGGGGTGGATGGACGCGGCGGCTAAGGCGGGACGAGGGCCTCCCTCGGGACATGGGGGGGTGGGGGGTGCCGTCAGATCCCACAGCTGCCGGGCCGCGCCCCAGGTGAGTTCAGGGGCGCTGCGGCCCGCGGGCCTGGCCTGTCCTGGCACCTGCCCCAGGTCCATCGCCAGCCCCGATCGCTCCGGTCCCCTGTGGCAGGAAGCGCGGCAGGCGTCTGGGAGGCCTGGGCTGCCTCACGGGCGGAGGCAGGGGCAGCTGGGGGGCAGCGCCTGACTTTGGAGGAGGCGGGGGGGGGGGGGGGGGGGAGACCCCGTGTTTTGTCTCCATGAGGGGAGGGGGTCGATCCCCCCTTCGCTCTCATTCCTGTTGCAGCGGACTCGTGGGCTGGCTACGCACGGGGCCCGGAACTGCCCACCAGTCAAATCCTGCACCCAGCTCCCAGCCCTTCCAGAAACGAACCCCCGCCGGCACATCCACGAAGGCCCAGGGCACCGGAGCCTTTCTACCCCTCGGAGAGTGCCTTGTCTTAACCCAGTGGGCAGGGTAGGACAGGCTTGGTAACACCTGACCTCCCAGGCTCCATGGCTCCCTCCAGTCCAGTGAGGGGCCAGCGGCCCCGCCCCCGCGGTGACTGACAGGCCAGCGGCCCCGCCCCCGCGGTGACTGGCAGGCCAGCGGCCCCGCCCCCGCGGTGACTGACAGGCCAGCCCTGCGGTGACTGACAGGCCAGCGGCCCCGCCCCCGCAGTGACTGACAGGCCAGCGGCCCCACCCCCGCAGTGACTGACAGGCCAGCGGCCCCGCCCCCGCAGTGACTGACAGGCCAGCGGCCCCGCCCCCGCAGTGACTGACAGGCCAGCGGCCCCACCCCTGCGGTGACTGACAGGCCAGCGGCCCCGCCCCTGTGGTGACTGGCAGGCCAGTGGGTGACCGGCCAGCGGCCCCCCTCCCACGGTGAGGCCCCCCCCACGGGGCCTTCCCACATGAGACTCTGTGATCCACCCGTGGCGCAAGCCCCGAAGCCCTTGACGTTGATTGCCATGTGGCTGAAACTAGATTCAGAAGCAATTCCTAAAGGCAATTTAAAAATGAAATATTCAACTTCCCAAAACACATAACCAAGGATTTTATGTTCTTATTTATTCACCAAGCACCGAGAACGCTCTTCTTTTCTCCTTCCTCCCTCCCTCCCTCCCTCCCTCCCTCCCTCCCTTCCTCCCTCCCTCCCTCCCTTCCTTTCCTTTGTTTTTTTGTGTTGCTACTTGAACTCGGGGCTGGGCACTGCCCCTGAGCTTCTTTACTCAAGGCTGCTGCTCCACTCCTTGAGCCACAGCTTTACTTCTTGGGTGTTTTTGGGTAGTTAATTGGAGACCGGAGTCTCCCGGCCTTTCCTGCCCGGGCTGGCTTTGAACTGCAGTCCTCAGGTCTCAGCCTCCTGAGTAGCCAGGATGACAGGCGTGAGCCACCAGTGCCTGGCCGTGATGGTATTCTAGGACGCGATGATAATCCCCCCTCTAGAATTCCAAGAGGGGCTCTGGTCGTTTCCATCACACAGAGTCCTCCCCGGTCTCTCAGTGCTGACTCTACTGCGCTCACAGTGCTTGACCAAGTCCCCACCTCCTTCCAGGGCCTTCCATTCCCACCTGAAAGCCCCCGGGGGCAGCGGTGGCCCAGCCATCTTGGGCTCTCTGGGGCGGGGCTCGGTGGCGGCTGGCGGGCCAGGCTCCATCCTGACCCGGGGGCGAAGCTCAGGGTCACCGAGGCGACCGTGGTGTGAAAGCCCTGGAGGAAGGACGGCCTCCTCGTGGGGACGGGGCAGAGGCTCCGGGATGGATTCACGAGATCCGAGGACAGCCACAGCGTGCGGGGCTGGGGCTCAGCCGCCCAGTGCCCAGCGGAGCGGAGGTTTCCATCATGGCAGAATGACAGCTGTTCTGGAGGCTTCCAGTCAACCGGAAGCCGGCCCCGTTCGAGTGTCCTGAGAAATGAGGTGCCCGTGTGTCCCCCACCCGAACACCGAGCCTGGGAAGCCAACACAAAGCACTGTAGTTAATAGCAAACGACTTAACTTCCAGAGGGAGGGCCTGGGGTGGGAGGAGGGGAGCAAGGGAGATTTGTGGCTGGGGGGCGGGGGGGGTCCCCCACTCACCCCATGGGTCAAGTTGAAAGGAAGGCGAAGAAGCTTCCCGCCCCTGTCCCTGCACACCGGCCCATTTACCTTCCACGAGCACCAAAGAAAATGAGAAGTCAGCCAGCAGGGCCTGAAACGGTGCGAAGCAGACGGGAAAGCCTGAATCGCCCAGAAACGGATCCATCACCCGGGAAGCCGCCCACGGGAGCCTTTCCAGCTCAACTTCTCCCAAGGTCTGTGCGTGAGCCGGGGAAGACCTGGCCCCACTTCTAAAACCCAGTGCCAAGGTTCACACAAGAGCAGAGGGAGAGAGAGAGAGAGAGGAGAGAGAGAGAGAGAGGCCAGTGCCACTACTGGGGCTTGAACACTGGGCCGGGACACTGTCATGGAGATTTTGTGTCCAAGGGTGGCGCTCTGCCACTTGAGCCACAGCTCTACTTCTGGCTTTCTGGCGGTTCACTGGAGATGAGTCTCATGGGTGTTCATGCCCTGAATGGCTTCAAGTCTCAGTCCTCAGATCTCAGCCTCCTAAGTCGCTAGGATTACAGGGGTGAGTCACTGGAACCTGGCTTAATGTTCTAGTTCTTTAATATTTTGTTCCTTTGTAGGTAACCTGTAGCTTTAAAGTTGAACTTCACCGTCTCTTCCTCCCCATGAAGAGAACAGAAACGGAATAGAAAAGCCTACTTTCATTTGAGTCTCTGAGACTTAGCTAATGTTTTGTTTAAAAAACATTTTTCATTTGTCTTCCTGAGGAACAGTTGTCTTTTTTGTTTGTTTGGTTGGTTCTGTGCCAGGACCGGGACTTGAACTCAAGGCCTTGCTCTTTTGCTTAGCTTTTTCACTCAAGCCTCTACCACGTTAGCTACACATCTAGTCCAAGTTTTGTTTGTTTGTTTGTTGCTAGTTACTTAGAAAAGCTAAGAGCCTTAAAGACTTTCTTCCCCAGCTAACTTCAAACTGCGATCTTCAGATCACAGCCTTCAGACCAGCTAGGGCCAGAGTCCACACACACACACCCACACACACACGCACACACACACACACGCACACGCACACTCTCTAATGTCACCTGTTTTTACCCCCTTCCCCTCCTCCCCAAAGGAAGGCGTCATTACAGTTTGCACGCACCATTCTGGGCCACGTGTTTGTTCTAGCCTCGTGAAACGCTTCTTCCTCCCCTCAGCTCCAGGGTACCGAGTTCAATCCCACACGCAAGCATTCTTTCTCCGTGCTGTATTAGATCAGATGCTCTTATGCGCCGTGACCTAAACCAGCACAACCCCCCGTGTCTAGCTCCCCCCCGCCTGACTGCCGGGTGCCCACGGGCGGGCCCGCTGGGGCGGGGGCTCCTGCGCTGGCCTCAGGAAGGAGACGCTGGGTGCACTCGGGACTCGGGGGGGTTCTGTTTTGCATGTGCTGGTGACCCTTGGGATTTGGGGTGCCCGGGGAACGCTCTACCGCTTGAGTGACGGCCCCACGTGTGGCTTCTGTGCGAGTGCGTGGCTCACTGGAGATGAGAGTCTCACAGACTTTCCTGCCAGCCTGGCTTTGAACCGTGATCCTCGGCTCTCCTCCTCCTGAGGAGCGGCTGGTGGGACACGGGTGTGAGCTCTCATTTGGACCCGGCGTCGGGGGGCACAGAGCGACGATTTCAAACGAGCTCGGCCTCCTCATGACCGGTGAGGAGAACACACACAGAAACGTAGCGAGGAGATCTCACTTGGAACAAGGGGGACCAGCGAGGCCTCGGAAGGAAGCAGGTGGAGGCGGATGAGTCTGAAATCCAGGGGCGCCCGGGTTCAGTGGGGGCACAGCTGGCGAGGCAGAATGGGGGGGTGGCAGTCGCGGACATCTGAACCGCACCCCAGTTGGCAGAGGCCCCAGGAGCGCAGGAGGCGCAGCAGCAGAGGCCCCGGCCATGCTCACTCGGCCCTGCGGCCGGAGGAGGGGGCTGGGGTCCGATACGCCCGTCACCCCCCAACACCCACGGTGGGGTTGAGCCCGGCCCGCGGTGTGGGCGGGGAGTGGGCTGTGGAGGAGGCGATGCGGGGGTTGGGGGGCTGGACGCCTCTCTCGTGGGAGTGGGTTCTGGTGAAGCCGGATGTCTCTCGCCTTCCGATTCCCGCCCCGCGGGAAAGCCACGGCCACGCGCAGCCTCGGCCTCCAGCCTCGGGTGGACGGTTCCGGCCAGGAGGCTGAACGGGGTGGCAGAGGGAAGCAGTGATGGGGCCCAGGTCAGCCCCTACTGACCCTGGAACCTTCCCACCAAGGCTTCCGAAGCTTCCTTCCGTCCCGGCCGGCACTGGCGGCTCACGCCGGTCACCCTAGCTACCCAAGGGGCTGAGATCTGAGGAGCCCGGTTCAAAGCCAGCCTGGCAGGAGAAGGCTGTGAGGCTGAAGCTCAAAGTGGCTGAGCGCTAGCCTTGAGTGCGAGAGCCAAGGACAGTGCCCAGGACCAACGCACACACGCACACACGCACACACACGCACACACACAGATAGAGACGCTGCTGACGTGGTAGAGTGCCGGCCTAACACAACAGGAGGCCCCAAGTTTAAAGCCCAGCACCAAAGAGAGAGAGGTTGAGAGAGATGATTACATTTACAACTTTTAATTTTTTCCCAAGTAAAATTCTAGGTCCTGCTGGCTCCCTGGCCAGTTCTTCTAAACTTCTCCTAAAAATGGAATGCCAGTCTCCTCCAATTTCCTCCTGGAATAGAGGAGGGAAAGGGGAGCACTCTAATTTGATTTACGGACCCACTGTGACCTTGAATCAGATCGTACAGGACGATGTAAGAGGGAACATCACAGGCTGCTCAATGGGAAGCAAGGTTCACGGGGAAGTGCTACCTTGACCCTGGCCTCGGTCCCTCCACGGAAGGAAAAGAAGGGAAGAGGTTAGAAATGAGTGGCTGCAAATTACTATTAGAGCAAAAAACAAACAAGGAAAATATATATCCTTTTTCTAGACTGCAGTGTCCTTTTAACATTTGAAAATTATCAGTCAATGCAGCATAACGTGTGTAGAAAAAAAAAATCACATCAGAATATCAATGAATTCGGTTTTGCCAGTCCTGGGGCTTGAACTCTGGGCCTGGGCACTGTCCCCGAGCTTCTTTGTGCTCAAGGCTAGCATTCCACCACTTGAGCCACAGCGCCCCTTCCAGCTTTTTCTTTTTATGTGGTACTGAGAACTCAAACCCACGGCTTCATGCATGCTAGGCAAGTACTAAGCCACATTCCAGCCCTGAATTAGTCTTCCATCGAATCGAATCCTCACGTAGATGTGTGGCACATGTCTTTAATCCCAAACTCAGGGGGCTGAAGCAGGAGGATCCTAAATGCAAGGCCAGCCTGGATTAAATAAGACCATATCTCTAAAGAAAAAAACACACAAAGGTTTCTTTGAATCCTCATTCGTGAGAAAAACTTTTAACAAATCAAAACAGCAATTTCCTTACCTTGACAGAAATGTCTACAAAACACCTATGGCCGGCACCCAGCATAAGGTAAAACATGAACAGCTTTTCCATCAGGATGAAGAGGTGAGGAATGTCTCCATTAACACTGCTTCAGAAGTCCTAAACAGTGCAAGGCGGAAAGAAAAATAAACAAAAGACTTTGAAATGGAGGGGAGGTTTTGTTTTTTTACAGATAACATGTCTGTGTGTATAGAAAATCTAAAAGAATAACCGGTTTTAAAAAATCTAAACGATGAGCGAGGTGGTGGTATGTTTGTCATCCTAGCTACTCTGGAGGCTGAGACCGGGAAGACTGGTTTGAAGCCAGCCCAGGAAGAAAAGTCTGGATTCCATCTCCAATTAACCAGCATAAAGCCTGGCCGGAGGCATAGCTCTCAGGGTAGAACACCAGCAGAAAGCAAGCCAGACTAGCACAAGACCCTCAGTTCAAGTCCAAATACTGGCAAAAAAAAATCTAAATCAATTGTGGAAATTAATGAGTGCGATTAGTAGTAGGGTTACTAGATAAAGCTGACTATACAAAGACTGCAGTTTTCATCAGTCACAAACTAAAAACAAATATTGTGACCATGAAGCTATTCAAATTGCTGCAAACTATAGCAAGCAAGCTGGCTGGAGTCACAGCTCAAATGGTTGTGCAAATCCCCGAGTTCAAACTCCAGTACCAACCGAGGAAAATGGGGCGACAAGAACCTGGGAAAAGGCACGCACATCCCATACGGGATCAAACATCATCCGGAGAAAGTTCAAAAGGCCCAAATAGAACTGGGTGCTGGCGGCTCACTAAGGAAGCCCAGATCTGAGGATGGAGGTTCTATGCCAGCCTAGGCAGGAAAGCCCATGTCCAGTTAATAAAAGCCCAACTCATTACCAGAGGCCTGGAGCAGAGCTCAAGGAGAGCGTCCAGGCCCTAAATCAAGCCCCAGGATGGAGGCACGCTCGTGTGCGCACCTGTGCCCCCATACGCACACACACAAGCCAATCCAGGTGATTCATAGGTTTTCAACACAATGAAAGCCCTCCAGTGCGGGAGGACATGATAAAATCCCCCAAAGAAGCAATCACTCGATGGGATTGCATGAAAATCAATACCTGGCCACGGCCTTGTTCCACGTGTGCCGCGATGCTCTGAAATCGGTGAGGAAGGTAGATGGGGGTGGAGATGAGGCCGGGGCTTGCGGGGCAGCTCCCGGGCCACCGCGGCGGGGCTGCGCGGGAAGAGGCGCTCGCTAGTTGTGGGATGATGTGACAGCTACTGTGGTCCGCCGTGTACAGCCGCCGCGTGCAACAAGTGAGCACTGGGCACTGCCCTGAGCCCCAGCCTCGGGAACACTCTCCACGCACACGTCTCCTTGTGCACCCACGGACGCGCACCGGTCTCCTCGTGCACGCACGGACGCGCACCGGTCTCCTAATGCACGCACAGGTCTCCTCGTGCACGCACGGACGCGCACCGGTCTCCTAATGCACGCACAGGTCTCCTCGTGCACGCACGGACGCGCACCGGTCTCCTAATGCACACACGGACGCGCACCCGTCTCCTAATGCACGCACGGACGCTCACCGGTCTCCTCGTGCACGCACGGACGCGCACCCGTCTCCTAATGCACGCACGGACGCGCACCGGTCTCCTAATGCACGCACGGACGCTCACCCGTCTCCTAATGCACGCACGGACGCGCACCCGTCTCCTAATGCACGCACGGACGCGCACAGGTCTCGTGCACGCACGGACGCGAACCCGTCTCCTCGTGCACGCATGCACGGGGAGCACCGTCGCCCTGGCGCAGAGGCAGCCAAAGGCCGGCGGCGGCTCCAGGCTTCCGAATCCACCATGGCGTCTCCGGCGTCTCCGGCGTCTCCGGCTCCTTCGCGCGGCTCGGAGGAGAAACGCTGCGCGGCCCTCCGTGTGGGGCGGAGCACAGCGCAGGGCCCGGGCTGCCGTGCGGACCTTCTTGCCCGGCTGCCAGGAAGCTCGGTCCCCGCACAGGGCTGGGTGCAGCGGCCAACACCGTCCAGAGGGAGGGGCGGGGCAGAGCCGCGGCCCGGCCCGGCCCGGCCCTGGGCGCCGACTGCGCAGCTGCGCTCCGCGTCACCAGGACAACGGCCATGCACCTGCGCCCCGCGCCAGCGTGACTGCGATTCCCACGGCTGCGCACCTGCGTCCTACGTCACCACGACTGCGATTCCCACGACTACGCACCTGCGTCCTACGTCACCGTGACTGCGATTCCCACGGCTACGCACCTGCGTCCTACGTCACCGTGACTGCGATTCCCACGGCTACGCACATGCGCCCTGTGTCACCATGACTGCGATTCCCACGGCTGCGCACCTGCGTCCTACGTCACCATGACTGCGATTCCCACGGCTGCGCACATGCGCCCTGCGTCACCATGACTGCGATTCCCACGGCTGCACACCTGCGCCCTGTGTCACCGTGACTGCGATTCCCACGGCTGCGCACCTGCGCCCCGCGTCACGTGACAATGTACCGCACGGCCGCGCACCTGCACGCCGCATCACCGTGTCAAAACGGCCGCGCACCTGCACCGCGCGTCACCTTGACAATGTACCGCGCCCCATGTCACCGTGACGAGCCGCACAATGGCTCCTCCATCTCGACTTGCTCAGCCTCTGCAGCTGGAATCCTGAGCCTAAGTCCCCTGGAAGACACCGGCGGCATCTTCTCCCCGCCCGCCCCAACCCCGCCCTCCTCCTCCTCCCCCCCCCTCCTCCCCCTCCTCCTCCCCTCGAGGGCACAGGAGCCAGCCAGGAAGGGGCCCAGGCCGGTGCTCACCTCAGCTGCCCAGGCCTCCAGAGCCGGCATGGACGCTGCCTGACCTGTGCTATGATGTCATGATGGCCCCCAGGGAGAGCCTGGGCGACTGTGGCGGACCCCCTCCCCCACCAAGACAAGCACGGAGCACTGTGGACCCTGTGAACGTCCATTCCCAACGTGGCGGACTCGAGGTCATGAGGTCACGGGTGGCTCTCATGAATAGGATTAGCACCCTTAAAACAGAGGCCCGGAACATTGCTTCATCCTCCCACCACAGGAGGACGCAGAGAGAAGGAGCCGGCTCCAGACACAGAGGCCTAGCCGTCTCCCACTCCGCCCTCGGGACGGGGGGAGGGCAGCTTCTGACCAGGCGGAGGCCCTGGTGTCCACACGAGGGACCAGACCACGATGGACTTACCTGCTTTGCCCCCTTCCTGCTTCCTGGGGTCCCTGCCTCAATTAACTATGGGCTTGAAGGCCACCCCCAAATAAGACCCATGGAATAGAACACAGAACAGGGATGCCCTCTGAGCTGGGGGGGGGGGGGGGTGGGGGGGGGCAGGCAGGGACGGCGGCAGGAGGGGCTCCTGGGATGGGAGTCCACCCACTCAGGCCTGGCTGGGCCACGCGCGGGTGAGAAACCACTTAATGTTCATTTTGTGTCTTGTGTTTTTCTGTGTAAATGTTTCCTAATAGAAAAAACCATGAGATCTTCATTCACGACGATCATTTTGCTAAAAGATGAAAGTAAACTGAGAATGTTTGAGGTCTTTAGGAGTTGCATAAGCAGTGGCTAAGTGTTTAGGAAGAACTGCCTAGAATGAGGACTTAAATAAACGGAGCCAATCGTTGAGGCACAGAAGCCACTTGAACGGGAAAGCGCCTGGCCACGAGGCTGGAGGAGCGGCTCAAGTGGTACAACACCGGCAAGCGTCAACCCCCAGGCCTGATAGAAAAGAAGATGACGACGACAACAAACCACTCCAGGGCTGGGCACCAGGGGCTCGGCCTATAATCCTGGCTACTGGAGAGGCTGAGATCTGAGGGCTGAAGTTTGAAGCCAGCCTGGGCAGGCAAAGCTGTGAGACTCTTACCTCTCATTAACTTCCTGAAAAAAGTGTGGCTCATGAGGTAGAGCGCCAGCACTGCGCACGGAAGCTCAGGGGCAGCTGCGCCCAGGCTGAGCTCAAGCCCCAAGATCAGCACCTACATGTGCATACAAGCGTGCACACACACGTGCATACACATACATGCATGCATGCATACACACACATACACACATGCATGCATGCATACGTACGTGTGTGTATCCCACGGTACTTTTGCTCCATGCTTTGCAAAAAAGCTCATCCACAAAGTGAGAAAGAAAAGCTCAATCCAGCAGCCCTGGAATCCCGCAGAGGCCCAGCGGGGCCTGGGCACCGGCCGGGCAGGCGCGGCTCTTGCGCCACCTGGTGGCCGGCGGCGGCAGGGCGAGCCGGAGCCCCGGGCGGGGGACCCGCCGTCTGCACAGCCGCCTGCGCCTCGGCCTGGACTCAGGCTGGGTGTCCCCCGCTAGGTCACAGCGGATCCCCCCCTAGGGCCACCGTTCTGTCTCCTGTCTAGACATTTAGGAGACACAGTGACCTTGTCCACAGGGGAAAAACACCAGCCCTCATCTGTCCTTGAAGGGTTAAAAAAAAAAAAAGACAAGGAAATTTCTAGACTTGGGAGGTTAAAAAAGGTCAGAGGCATTTTTAAAATTCCTTTCTTCCTCAACGAGGCCTGGATTCTAAGCCCTTCCTCTTACTGCAAAGGTCGGTTGTGAGTATCAGAAACTAGATACCAACTTTTGTTTTCTGGGCATTCTTTGTCCTCCTGGTCCCTTCCCATCCTCCACCCCCACCCCCCCAAAAAAAGCTCCCGAGGCCACCTGCTCCCCGCCCCCATCGCCTCTCCCCCATCTCCTCACCTGGAGCCCGGGCAAGGCTCGTCCGTGCTTGGGAAATAGCCAGCGGGGATGCGGCTTCGGGTGCAGTGCTTGCCTGGCTGCGGGCAGATCCTGAGTTCTAAAGCCACCACGACAAGAAGAACGCGACTCCGAGGAGGGAGAGGGCGGGGAGCAGCGGCCCTGAGCCCTCCGCGTCTCCACCCCGCGCTGTGGGCCCTCGCCTGCCCCATTCCTCCCCGTGGAGTCAGGGCCTCGGATCAACTTTCACGGCACCGTAGGTGGCATCCACACCGATTTCTGTGCGTCATGAACCGAGTTCATATCACCCCAGCGTCTTTGCACTTGTTCTTCCCAGAGCCTGGTGTGACCCCCCCCCCCCACCACGTGTCAATGTGGCCGGGCCCCACCTCCTCCCCGGGGAGGCTGAGATCTGAGGATCAGGGTTCAAAGCTAGGTTGGGCAGGAGAGTCTGTGAGACTCTTATCTCCCACTCACCACCAAAAGGCGGGGGTGAGGCTCGGGCTGCAGTGGCGGCGGGCTGGGCTTGAGGTCGGAGGCGCAGGGACGGCGCCCGGGCCCGGTGCGGAAGCCGCAGGACAAGCACACCAAAAGAGCAGATGTGCAAACGCGCCGGTGCCCCAGCGCCGCGCTCCCGAGCCGCTGCTGTGGATCCGCGATGCGCCACGGTGCCCTGGGCGCCACGGGGTCGCCGTGGATCCTGCGCTCGCCTCGCAGTTCTGGGTGTGAGGTCAGGACTTCAAATCCACTGCCGGTGACCTCCGAGTGCGAGTCAACCCGGGTGCGCAGGTGCGCGGCCGTGCGGTACTTTGTCCTGGTGACGCGGGGCGCAGGTGCGCAGCCGTGTGGTACGTTGTCATGGTGACGCAGGACGCAGGTGCGCGGCCGTGGGAATCGCAGTCACGGTGACGTAGGACGCAGGTGCGCGGCCGTGGGAATCGCAGTCACGGTGACGTAGGACGCAGGTGCGCGGCCGTGGGAATCGCAGTCACGGTGACGTAGGACGCAGGTGCGCGGCCGTGGGAATCGCAGTCACGGTGACGTAGGACGCAGGTGCGCGGCCGTGGGAATCGCAGTCACGGTGACGTAGGACGCAGGTGCGCGGCCGTGGGAATCGCAGTCACGGTGACGTAGGACGCAGGTGCGCGGCCGTGGGAATCGCAGTCATGGTGACGCAGGGCGCAGGTGCGCGGCGGTGCAGTATGTTGTCCTGGTGACGCGGGGCGCAGGTGCGTGGCCGTGTGCTACGTTGTCGCGGCCGTGTGGCACGTTGTCACGGTGACGCGGGGCGTAGGTGCGCAGCAGTGGGAACCGCAGTCACGGTGACGCGGGGCGCAGGTGCGCGGCCGTGTGGTACGTTATTATGGTGGGAATCGCAGTCACAGTGACGTAGGACGCAGGTGCGAAGCCGTGGGAATCGCAGTCATGGTGACACAGGGCGCAGGTGCGCGGCAGTGCAGTATGTTGTCCTGATGACGTGGGGCGCAGGTGCGCGGCCGTGTGGCACGTTGTCACGGTGACGCAGGAGGCAGATGTGCAGCCATGTGGCACGTTGTCACGGTGACGCAGGAGGCAGATGTGCAGCCGTGGGAATCGCAGTCACGATGGTGCAGGGCGCAGGTGCGCGGCCGTGTGGCACGTTGTCACGGTGACCTGTGGCACGCGTTGTCACGGTGACGCGGGGCGCAGGTGCGCAGCCGTGGGACTCGCAGTCCCGGCGGCGCAGCTGGCCCGGGCTCCTGAACTCCACGCCCCGTGTGGTGGCGTTGTGTGCACTGTTGGTTACTTGAGCGCTTCCTCTCCTGCAGGAGCACCGCGCCGCGCCCCGCCCCGCAGGCCGCCCGCCCTGGCTCCCCACTCCCGGGGTGCCGCGCCCGGCACAGCCGGCACTCCTGCTGAACATATCCAGAGCCCAGTGTGCCTGCAACGTCGTGTCCAAATGCACCGAGGACGTGAGGGTGTGTGCGCGCGCGTGTGTGCCTGGGACTTGAACTCTTGTCCCTCGGCTTTTGTGCGCGAGGCTAGACCGCTACCCCTTGAGCCACAGCCCCGCTTGGATCAGCGTCTCGCGGAGTTTCCGGCCCGGGCTGGCTTTGAACGCCGATCCTCGGATCTCAGCCTCCCGAGGGGCCGGGCTGACGGGCGTCGGAGCACTGCGAGGCGAGGCGAGCGCGCTCCGGCCGGGGACGGACACTGCTCCGGTCGGTCTTCAGATCTGCCTTCAGGCGGCGAGTCTGCGGGCCGAGCCGGGCGGGCGCGGCGCCTTTAAGGGAGCTCTGCGGGCCGCGGAGCGGGATGCGGCCGTGACGTCAGGGCCCCGCCCGCGGCGATGCTGCAGCCGCCGCGGCCCGGCGCGGACCCCGAGCCCCGCGCGGAATGCGCCCGCCTGGACCCGCAGGTACCCGCCTCCGCCGCGCCCGCCGCCGCCGCGCCCGCCCGCCGCCGCCGCGCCGCCCCGCTCAGGGCGCCCCACCCCCGGCGCACCCACCTGCCGCGGAGCCCGGGCGCGGCCTCGCCCCGCCTCGCCGAGCGCACGCGGCCCGGCCCAGCCCGCACGAGCCGCCGCCCGGGAAACCTCGCCCGAGGCCCCCCACGACTCCTGAGCCCCGCGGCCCGGGGAACGCGGGGTCCGCCGGGAGGGGGCTGGGGGACGCGGGGACACGGGCCGTGCGCGCCTCCCCGCCCGCTCCGCCCCGCACGGCCCCCGCTGCGCCCCGCAGGCCGGGCGCCCCGGTGACTGAGGGGCCACCACCCAGAGAGCGGCACTGCCGGGCCTCGCGCTTCCGGGCCTCGGGGAAGCCGGCGGGGGGGGGGGGTGTCCCCGACCCCTGGAGGAGAGGCCATCCCGCACCCTCGGGAGAAAGCCTGGAGGAACAGCCGCCCCCACCCCCACCCCGCCCCGCGCACGCGGGCGAACCAGAAGCATTCAGATTACACGCATAGTGCTCGGCCTTCTCAACATCACCTTATTCTGCAAGCATGACGGGGCTGTGTGGAACATTCTGGACGCGCCATACTGCTGTGGGGTATGCGGGTGCCAGGGATATGTGCATGATTGCTTTTCGTGGCAACGAGCCCCGGGTGATAAGGATGGACGAATGAATATCTATGTTCTTCACATTCTCTTTCATGCTTAGGGTGACTGTGTGTGCGCATGCGTGTGTGCGTGCGTGTATTCCAGTACCGGGCTTGAACTCAGGGCCTCACACTCTTCCTTGGGCTTCTTTGCTCAAGGCACCAGCCAATAATACTCCCACTTCTTGCTTGTTGCTGGTGACTTGGAGATAAGAGTCTCTCAGATGTGTGTGCCCTGGCTGGCTTCGAACCAGAATCCTCAGGTCTCAGCCTCTTGAGTAACTGGACTTACCAGCGTGAGACCCCAGCGCCCAACTCTATGTCATTCTTTCATATTTTACTTTCATTCATTTTCTTCTACTCACATCTGAACAAGATGAACTTTCAGAAAGCCTTCACACTTTGTTTCACAACAGCTCTGGACAAATGCATTCCATTTTTACTTTAAAAGAAAAAAAAAAAAAAAGGAAGAAAAATGGATTACTGACCTGGCTCAGACGCCAGCGGCGGCGGGGAGCCGGCAGGGGGGAGGAGCTGCACCAGGCTGCGTTTTCAAGCTGGGGTGGCGGAGGTCGTGGTGGGCCTGTCAGGGTGCGGGTAGAAAGGGGGGCTGCCCACACACGGGGCGTCTCCCCTTCTCAAAGCTGCCCTTCTACCTCAGGCTGCAGAGCACACTTTCCTTCTTCCTCCTAACCAGGCCCACCGTTCATTCCAAAAGCAAAGCGTTGCCTCTGCCACACGTGCACTCCAGTGTGCTCTGTTGGGGTGGGTGTTGCGGGGGGGGGGGGGCAGGTGTGCGTGAGGTGGGGACCACCTGGAGGGGGAAGAAATGGGCCCCTGCGGGCTGAGCCACAGGTGGAGTGCGGCCCAGCTCCCAGCACACCTGTGCGCAGTCTGCCCGAGTCTGCAGGTGCTGAACGGAGCGCTAACGTAGGGGGGTTGGGAAGGAGCGCTGGCTGATTGGCGGGGTTTGCCGTGCAGAAGCCCCTGGACGAGACCTCCACACGCCGCACAGTTTCGAAAAGCTCCCTCTGATTCGTCTTCGTAAACGAATTCCATCTCACACGAGGCAGGCCGTGTCTGCGGAGTTCTCAGGCAGGCCCGTCGGTTCTTGTGTGATAGAGAGAGTGGCGCTTTTCTAAGATCACAGAAGTCGTTTAGGGGGAGACAGTACTGTGGGCTCTGTCTACGCTATTCCGTGTCACCCTGGGGGACCATCTGTCTCCTAGCAAAGCTTCAAGGTCCTCACCAGCACCTGCCTGTGGGCTTCCTCCCACCACACCCTCCGCACAATGGTCGAGCATCTGGGTTTCTTATGGGTCACCCCCACTCTTTAGAATACTTCTCTCTTTTTCACCTAACTCAGAGGCATGAACTATGTCCTCATTTTATCTCTACGACCTTAGTATTCTGGTCCTCAGAACTATCCAAATAGGAGCGATGGGTGGGTAGATGGCTTGGGAAATACTTGGAAGGGAAGATAGGTGGACGGATGCGCGCATTCGTGGGTGGAGGGATGAACACTGGACGGATGCATGGATGGCTGGGTGGGTGATGGAGAGCTGGATAGCAGCACGGTGGATGGGTGATGATAGATGGGTGGGTACATAGATGAATGCATAGATGGACAGATATATGTATATGGTGGGTAGTTGGTGGGTAGGTAAATGGATGAATGATGGATGGTGGATGGGCAGATGGATGAATGTCTCCGTAGATGGATATGTGTGGGTGGGGGATGGTTGGTGGGTGGATAAATGGGTGTCTGGATAGATGAGTGGATGGATGGATGGACAGACAGGCAGATGAGTGGATGGGTAGGTCGGTGGATATAGAGATGAATGTTAGGTGGCTAGATGGGTAGATGAGTGGACGGATGTGCAGATGGATAGGAAATGGGTAGGTGGGTGGAAGGATGAGTGTATGGAAGGACAGCTGTTGGGTGGTGGATGGATGAAGAACGGGTAGATAGGTGGACAGCTAGATGGCTGGATTAGCAGGGTGGCCTGCACCCTGTGAGGATATGTCTCCAGGTCGTCATTTCCTCCACGGTGTCTCGCGGGGGGAAGGATACTCCTGAGTGGACGGGTAGTGACAGGTTGGGTACACATCTGCAGTGGAATTTTTTAAAGTGGTTTAAAGCGATTAGCAATGGTGTGTCAGAAGTTACTATCAAACAAGGACTTAAAAGCTGAGGTTGAAAACTAATTTTGAAAGCCTGTCCTGTTCATCTTGGGGTGTGGTGGGTGTCCTTGTCAGGAAGCGAACCCAAGTTGGAAAAGGGGCTGGGTTTGGGGCCACTTCTCTCAGGGGGGACATCAAAGGAGTTTTAGTGACATTCACGTGAGGTGGAAGGGACTATGTTAGAGGGGCTGACAAGAGCCTAGAACTTTCTTACTGCTGTGTGTGTGTGTGTGTGTGTGTGTGTGTGTGTGAGAGTGAGAGAGAGAGAGAGAGAGAGAGAGAGAGAGAGAGAGAGAGAGAGAGAGAGAGACTGGGGTTCAAACTCAGGGGCTTTACACTTTTGCTGAGCTTTTTCCCTCAAGGCTAGTGCTCTACCACTTGAGCCAGAGCTCTGTGCTGGCTTTTTGGTAGTTAATTCGACTTTCCTGCCCAGGCTGCTTTGGAACTGTGACCCCGAGTAGCTAGGATTACAGGCAGGAGCTCCTGCGCATGTTCAGCCTCAGTTCTTTTGATCTGGCTGTGGAAGGGGGTACCCAGGGCCACCGGCGTCTCTGTGGACGGGGGTACCCAGGGCTACCGGCGTCTCTGTGGACGGGGGTACCCAGGGCTACCGGCGTCTCTGTGGACGGGGGTACCCAGGGCCACCCGTGGCTCTGAGCCCAGCATCTGTTCCCTCGGGATCCCATGGAGGCAGAAAAAAGGAGCCCCAGGGAGCCAAGGGGTGAGGGAGCACTCGGGGTGCCCCCACCTCTTCTCTTGGGACAGTCAGGGAAAGGCCAAACGAGGCCTGGAAATGGGCCCCAGAGGCTCCCCCAGCCTGGCCTGACCGCCCGGCAGGGCGTGGCTCCCGGGAGCGGTCCTGGGGTGCTCTGGGGGCCCCCGCCATGGGCTGCGCTGCTGTGAAGCGGGGTCCTGCAGCGTGGGGCGCGGGGCGGAGTGGGGCCCGGAGGACCCCCGGGCGACCCCCCTGCCCCCAGGCGCGCGCCCTGACGGGGCCCCCCACCGGCTTCCTCCCTCGCAGGGACTCCCAGGAGCGCCGCCCACGATGGCCGCCCCGGCGGCGGCAGCGAGCGGCAGCCCCGCGGGCGCCGCGCTCTTCCCGGGCCTGGCCCCCCCGGACTTGTGCAGGGCGCACGCCCCCAGCTACGCGGGCTCCGTGACGCGCCACATCAGCCACCGGGCCAACAACTTCAAGCGACACCCCAAGAGGAGGAAGTGCATCCGGCCCTCCCCGCCGCCGCCCCCCAACACCCCGTGCCCCATCGAGCTGGTGGACTTTGGGGACCTGCACCCCCAGAGGTCCTTCCGGGAGCTGCTGTTCAACGGCTGCATCCTGTTCGGCATTGAGTTCAGCTACGCCATGGAGACGGCTTACGTGACCCCCGTGCTCCTGCAGATGGGCCTGCCCGACCAGCTCTACAGCCTGGTGTGGTTCATCAGCCCCATCCTCGGTGAGCCCAGCCCAGCCCGCCCTGCCGGCCATGCATCTGGAAAGCAAGGGAAGCTTCTAGAAGCCTCTGTTGAAGCAAGGTGGGGGGGGGGGGGACCAGGGAGGAGCAAGAGTTAAGTCCCCCCTAACTGGACTATGGGAATATATAGCTAGGCCGCTGGTGCCCATCATGGGCTTTCCTGCCCAGGCTGGCTTCCAACCGAGATCCTCAGATCTCAGCCTCCTGGGTGGCTAGGGTGACAGGCCTGCGCATGCCCAGCTGGCCCAGGCCCATGGTTTAAGTTTACCTAATTAGCCAGGCAATAGGAAGGAATTGAGCAGCCACCAAGGATTCTGCCGGCTTAGGCCAGGCTGACAAGGGAGAATCCAGGCCCGGGGTGGGGGTGTGTGGTGGGGGGTGGGGAGGGGTTGTGGAGTGTCCTGGAGCTGCCTGGGTTCCCCAGAAAGGTCAGTGGTGGCTGCCCGGAGGTCCTGTAGAGTCCGCAGTGGATGACCCCAGTCCGGCTCTCTGGCTTCCGTGTCCTCATCTTTTGGTGTGCTGGCGGTGGGCGGGCGGCCCCCGCCCCGTTTGCTCTGGGGACCCCAGCCCTGACTGGGGCCCGCTCTGTTTCAGGATTTCTGCTGCAGCCTCTGTTGGGTGCTTGGAGTGACCGGTGCACCTCAAGGTTTGGAAGGAGGCGTCCTTTCATTCTTGTCCTGGCTATAGGTCTGTTGTTTTAGCATGGAAATAAAACAGAAAAAAAAAAAAAAGCCCCAATTGCTTCCGTTTAGGAAAAGCTAAAAATCCTTGGGCAGAGCCATTTGTTTCCCAGGCGAGCGGGGCTCCCAGGTGGCTGCGGCCTCGCCCAGCTCCGTTGGGTCGAGTGTGTGGGCCCAAGGATTTCCTTGATCATTGTTAGTGAGTCAGTGGAGCTCCTCTCGCTTCTGCTCGGCTTCACTGAGGAGACCTGGCCAGTGTGAGCACTGTGGTAGCTGCCGGTGAACTTTCCCTGGGGCTCTGCTTCGCGTCCTCAGGACTGTGGGGCGGGGCGGCCGCGTTCCCTCCCGGTGACTTGCTCTCTCTGCTTCCAGGGGCATTGCTGGGCCTGTCCCTCTTGCTGAATGGCAGGGACATCGGCATAGCCCTGGCCGACACGGCCACCAACCACAAGTGGGGGATCCTCCTGACGGTGTGCGGGGTGGTGCTGATGGACTTCAGCGCCGACTCGGCCGATAACCCCAGCCATGCGTACATGATGGATGTGTGCGGACCCGTGGACCAGGACAGAGGCCTGAACATCCACGCCCTCCTGGCGGGTGAGTCCAGCCCTTCCTCAGGCCCAGGCTGGGGGCGGGGCCTCCATCAGGCCCAGGGCTGGGGGCGGGGTCTTCCTCAGGGACAGGCTGGGGGCGGGGTCTTCCTCAGGGACAGGCTGGGGGCGGGGTCTTCCATCAGGCCCAGGGCTGGGGGCGGGGCCTCCATCAGGCCCAGGCTGGGGGCGGGGCCTCCATCAGGGCAGGCTGGGGGCGGGGTCTTCCTCAGGGCCAGGCTTGGGGGCGGGGTCTTCCATCAGGCCCAGGGTTGGGGGGCAGGGTCTTCCTCAGGGCCAGGCTGGGGCGGGGCCTCCATCAGGGCCAGGCTTGGGGTCGGGGGTCTTCTTTAGGGCCAGGGTTGGGGACGGGGGTCTCCATCAGGGCCAGGGTTGGGGGTGGGGTCTTCTCAGGGCCACGCTGGGGGCGGGGCCTCCATCAGGGCCAGGGTTGGGGGCGGGGTCTCCCTCAGGGCCAGGGTTGGGGACCCAGGTCCCCATCAGGGCCAAGCTTGGATGGTGGGGCATGTTTTTCCTCAGGACCAGGCTTGGGGGCAGGGTCTCCATAAGGCCCAGGGTTGGGGGGCGGGGATTCCTCAGGTCAGGCTGGGGGGCGGGGATTCCTCAGGGTCAGGCTGGGGCAGGGACTTCCTCAGGGCCAGGCTGGGGGGGCGGGGACTTCCTCAGGGCCAGGCTGGGGGGGACGGGGGTCTTCCTCAGGGCCAGGTTTGGGGGGGGCAGGGTCTTCCTCAGGCCAGGGTTTGGGGGCGGGGTCTTCCTCAGGGCCAGGTTAGGATGGGGCCTCCATCAGGACCAGGCTTGGGGGGCAGGGGTCTTCCTCAAGGCCAGGTTGGGGCCTTCCTCAGGGCCAGGCTTGGATGGTGGGGTATAGTTTTCCTCAGGACCAGGTTTGGGTGGTGGGGCCTTCCTCAGGGCCAGGCTTGGGGGGCGGGGGTCTTCCTCAGGGCCAGGCTTGGGGGGCGGGGTCTTCCTCAGGGCAGGCTTGGGGGGCGGGGTCTTCCTCAGGGCCAGGCTTGGGGGGCGGGGTCTTCCTCAGGGCCAGGCTTGGGGGCGGGGTCTTCCTCAGGGCCAGGCTTGGGGGGCGGGGGTCTTCCTCAGGGCCAGGCTTGGGGGGCGTGGTCTTCCTCAGGGCCAGGCTTGGGGGCGTGGTCTTCCTCAGGGCCAGGCTTGGGGGGGCGGGGTCTTCCTCAGGGCCAGGCTTGGGGGGCGGGGTCTTCCTCAAGGCCAGCTTGGGGGGGCAGGGGTCTTCCTCAGGGCCAGGATTGGGGGGCGGGGTCTTCCTCAAGGCCAGGATTGGGGGGGGCAGGGGTCTTCCTCAGGGCCAGGCTTGGGGGGGGCAGGGGTCTTCTCAGGGCCAGGCTTGGGGGGCGGGGGTCTTCCTCAGGGCCAGGCTTGGGGGGCGGGGTCTTCCTCAGGGCCAGGCTTGGGGGGCGGGGTCTTCCTCAGGGCCAGGCTTGGGGGGCGGGGTCTTCCTCAGGGCCAGGCTTGGATGGTGGGGTGAGGTCTCCATCAGGGCTAGGCTTAGGGGGCGGGGCCTTCCTCAGGGCCAGGCTTGGGGGGCAGGGGTCTTCCTCAGGGCCAGGTTTGGGGGGGCCGGGCCTCCATCAGGGCCAGGCTTTGGGGCAGTGTTCCTCAGGCCCAGGCTGAGGGGGGTCTGGGGTCTTCCTCAGGGCCTTCCTTAGGGCCAGGCTGGGGGCGGGCCTCCATCAGGGCCAGGCTGGGGGGCAGAGCCTTCCTTAGGCCAGGCTGGGGGTGGGGCCTCCATCAGGGCAAGGCTGGGGGGGCAGGGCCTCCATCAGGGCCAGGGCCTTCCTCAGGGGTCAGGCTTGGATGGTGGGGTATGGTTTTCCTCAGGGCCAAGCTTGGGGGCAGAGTCTTCCTCAGGCCAGGCTGGGGCAGGGCCTTCCCCAGGGCCTGGGGGGGGGGGGGGGCGGGGTCTCCATTAGGGCCAGGCTTGGGGGGCAGGGGTGTTCTTCAGGGTCAGACTGGGGTGGGGCCTTCCCCAGGGCCAGGGCCTTCCTCAGGGCCAGGTTTTGGGGGGGCCTCCATCAGGGCCAGGCTGGGGGAGTGGGGTCTCCCTCAGGGGCCAGGCTAGGGCGTGGAAGCTTGAGCTGGAGGAAATGGCTTTTACTGGAAGCAGATCTGTCTGCTGCAGCTGCCTCACCATGGCAGCACTCAGATGTCCGTGTTGGGCCTGGTGAGCCTCTTAGCCCGTTGTCTGGTGCCCTGGACTGTGGAGGGCAAAGACCTCCACACTGTGACCAAATCCCAAATCCTTGTTTGCCCGAGAGCTGCAGCGAGGGGAGGGGCAGGAGCGTGCCAGGCCTAGTTGGTGCCCCCCCACCCCCCGCAGCAAGGAACAGCATGGACGTGTACGCATGTGTGCACTTGGCTTTCTCACTCAGGGCTGGTGCTCTGAGACACTGCACCACTTGGGTTTGCTCTTTAATTAGCGATGGAGCCTCAGAATTGTCTCATCAGGTGGCCTTGAACCTGTCTTCAGATCTGAGTCCTGAGTAGCTAGGTAGCTAGGATTACAGGAGTGAGCCGCCAATGCTCCGCTTGGAGATGAGGCCTGACACACTCACACAACAGCGAGCCAGCGGGGACTGGAGGGGTGTGCCTGGTGCGGACATCCTAGATGAGTTCTCAGAGAGCGGGACAGCAGGTGGGCAGCCAGCCCTGGACTCCGCCCCAAAGCTCCTACCAGGAAGATCCTGGGAGGTGAAAGCCCCCCCACCAGGGGGGCCCCCTTTTTGTTTTGCTGGGGTCTGGGTGGACAGATATGGCCAGCAGGTTCTTAGGAGGGACTTCACATCCCTGTGAGAAGTGGAGCCCCCTCTCCGTGGGACCCCCCCCTCTCCTTGCGGGGGCGGGGGGACTGACCCCCGCTTCTCTCCCCCAGGCCTCGGCGGTGGGTTTGGATACGTGGTCGGGGGAATTCACTGGGACCGAACCGGCTTTGGGAGAGCCCTGGGGGGCCAGCTCCGCGTGGTCTACATCTTCACCGCCGTCACCCTGAGTGTCACCACCGTGCTGACGCTGGTCAGCATCCCGGAGCGGCCTCTGCGGGCCCTGGGGGAGAAGAGGCCGGCCATGAAGAGTCCCAGCCTGCCCCTGCCTCCGTCCCCGCCGGTGGCGGTGGCCGAGGGGGCCAGCGAGGCGCTGCCCGCGCGCGCGGCCGGCAGCTCCTACGCCAGCTTCTCCAGCCCCATCTCCCCCCCCAGCCCCCTGACGCCCAAGTACGGCAGCTTCCTCAGCCGGGACAGCTCCCTGAGCGGCCTCAACGAGTTCGCGTCCTCCTTCGGCACGTCCAACATCGACAGCGTGCTCATCGACTGCTTCACCGCGGGCCACGACGGCTACCTGGCCCTCCCCAGCAGCCTGCCCAGACAGGCCGTCAGCGCCAGCTTCCCCCGCGCCCCCGACGGCTGGGGACGGCTGGACCGGAGGGAGGGGGGCCTGGCACCGGGCCCAGACGGGGCCGTGCTGAGGGTGGGCTCCTTGGACGCTTCCAAGCCTCGGGCATCTGGGATCCTGAAGAGACCTCAGACCTTGGCTCTCCCCGACGCAGCCGCGGGAGGAGGCCCCGAAACCGGCAGGAGGAGAACCGTGACCTTCAGCCAACAGGTAGGCCAGCGGGAGGGCCCCGTGGGAGGGCGGGGCCAGCGGAAAGGCCTGGGCCAGTGGGCCGGTGGGAGGGGCCAGGGCCAGTGGGAGGGCCAGGACCCGCTGGGGGGCCGGTGGGAGGGCCAGGACCAGCTGGGGGGGCAATGGGAGGGGCCTGTGGGCGGGCCAGGACCCGCTGGGGGCCGGTGGGAGGGGCCTGTGGGAGGGCCAGGACCAGTGGGAGGGCCAGGACCCGCTGGGGGGCCTGTGGGCGGGCCAGGACCCGCTGGGGGGCCGGTGGGAGGGGCCTGTGGGAGGGCCAGGACCCGCTGGGGGCCGGTGGGAGGGCCAGGACCAGCTGGGGGGGCCAGTGGGAGGGGCCAGTGGGAGGGGCCTGTGGGAGGGCCAGGACCCGCTGGGGGCCGGTGGGAGGGGCCTGTGGGAGGCCCAGTCAGATGGCAAGGGCGCGGGAGGTGGATCTGGAACGGAGTCCCAGACGCCCTGGGGGTTGTTAGCCTCGGGCTTGCGTAGAATCTCAGCGCCCCCACCTCTGTTCTGCATGCTGGTGTTTGTGACCCAGTCCGCATGTGAGCCCCGGGGGCGCGGGCACGACTCCCATAGGTGCCCACTGGCCACGTGGCACCCTCGGGCGCCCTCCAGCGCTCCCGCTTGTTCCTGGCTTCCGCCGCTTCCCTCAGCCACTAGCCGCGGCCCTTTTGGGCCAGTAAGTCTGTCTTGAATACTGACAGGAGTAAGCCTGCAGTGCCTCGGGGGCACCTCTGGCTCACGAGTGTCTGACAGTGAAATCTGAGAGGCCATCTGCACCTCTGCAAAGGCACAGAACCTTCCAGAAGGCGGGGTGGTCTTTAGTGTGGACTGGATGGATGCTCCGTGGCATCTGGTGGATGGATCGTGAGGACAGCTGTTCTCTTATGGGAGGCGGGAAGCGCCCCTGTGCCCTGCGTCTCTAGGGCACCGTGGGAGATGAGTCAGTCAGGAGTTGGGGTTCACGACCTTGGTCCCCTGAAGCCCCCTGAGCGGCCCCAGATCCCGAGGGGGCGCTCAGGCCAGGCGCTGTGCTTGTGCCACTGCTGAGAGCAGCCCCGAGGGGGCGGCTCGCCCCAAGGGCTCCCCGAGGAGCGGGGCTACTCCTTACGACCTGGGGGCTGGGTGGAGGGCAGACCTCGTGGAGCACCTCTGTGGAAAGGGGCTGCACCCCTTACCGTCAAAGGCAAGCGATTCCTTCCCCCACCCCGCGCTCGTGGGGCTCGAACTTGGGGCCTAGGCTCTTGCCACTGAGCCACAGCGCTACTTCCGGTGGTTAACAGGAAGTAGGAGTCTTACGGACTTGCCTGTGTGGGCTGGCTTCGAACTGCACCCCTCGAATCTCAGCCTCCTGAGTAGCCAGGATGAGGGGCCTGAGCCACCTAGACAGGGGTTTAAGGCGAGGCCTTCGCCCTGGCCCGTTTCTCCCCAGTGGAGTCTAAACGCTCAAGTGGGGGGCCGGGGCAGGGCGCCTCTGCCCGCGGGGAGATCCGGGCTGAACGGCTGCACCCCAAAGGATGCGTGCGCCCGGCCGGAGTCGGTTCCCCAGCGCAGGCGGGGCCTGTGGGGGCGACTGGCTTCTCCCTTCCCGCGGGGCCGGGCTGACGCCCCGCCGACCCCACAGGTGGCCAACATCCTACTGAACGGCGTCAAGTACGAGAGCGAGCTGGCGGGCGCCGGCGAGCCGGCCGAGCAGCCCCTGTCCCTGCGCCGCCTCTGCGCCACCATCTGCCGCATGCCGGCCGCGCTGCGCAGCCTGTGCCTCAACCACTTCCTGGGTGAGCAGGGGTCTCCACCCCGGCCTCGCCCTCCCGGCCTCCTCCAGGCAACTCCCGGGGCGGCACGGGGCCTCCCACCCACCCACCCACCCGGGGGCTCCGGCTCCCCACTTCCTGCCAAGCTTCTCAGATGCAAACCCTCACTTCCCAGAGCTCCTGGCAGCTCAGCAAGGGCCGCCCCGTTCCCAAGGTGCCCCCCTCCCCCCCCTACCTCCCCGCCTGCTGCCCAGCCGCCTGCCGGGCTCGCTGGGATGCCAGGTGAAGGCGCAGGGGAGAGGCCCGGCCTTAGAGGCCGGCGGTCACGGCCTCCCTCCCTCCAGGGTGGCTGTCGTTCGAGGGCATGCTGCTCTTCTACACGGACTTCATGGGCGAGGTGGTGTTCCAGGGGGACCCGAAGGCGCCCCACACGTCGGAGGCATACCAGAAGTACAACCGCGGCGTGACGGTGGGCTGCTGGGGGCTGTGCATCTACGCCTTCAGCGCCGCCTTCTACTCCGGTACGGCCCGCCGCCCCCCCCCCCCCCGCCTCCCCCCCATCTCCCTCCCCTGCACTGCAGGCTCAGGCCTGTCGTCTCAGCCACACGAGAGGCAGAGATAGGAAGATCAAGGTGTGGGGCTAGCCTGGGAAAGGTCAGCAAGACCCCCCCCCCATCTCAACCAGTAAGGCAGGTGTGGGGGAGCGTGCCTGTGACCCCAGCTGTCAGGGAGGCCGAGGCTGGATTGTGTGGTTCAAGGCCAACCTGAGCAGACACTTCCTAAGATCCCGTCTCCGCCACCGCACAGGAGGTGTAGGGAGGACGGTGGAGGGCTGAGGCTAGCCCAGGATGAACGGTGAGACCCCGTGTAGAGAATGACTGACCACGCCGCCGCAAGTGTGGCTCCGGTGGTGTGCTAGGCCTCGAGTTCGCTTCCTAGCGCCCGTCCCGGGAGGAGGAGGAAGCGGGGGCGAGGAAGGGCCGTCGGGCCCCGGGGGCTCGGTGATCCTCCTCAGCCCCCGCTCTGTGGCAGGCCCCGGGGGGCGGGGGGAGAGCCTAAGCGCGGCCGGTGCCCGCGGCTCACCCGACCCCGTCCGTCCCCAGCCATCCTGGAGAAGCTGGAGGAGCGGCTGAGCATCCGCACCCTCTACTTCATCGCCTACCTCGCCTTCGGCCTGGGCACCGGGCTGGCCACGCTCTCCCGGAACCTCTACGTGGTCCTGTCCCTGTGCGTCACCTACGGAGTGCTCTTCTCCACGCTCTGCACGCTGCCCTACTCGCTGCTCTGCGACTACTACCAGAGCAAGAAGGTGAGCGCTTCCGGGGGAAGTGGGGGGCGGGACTTCCGAGGCCTGGCCGCAGCGCGGCGTGGGGAAGATGGACTCCCCGCCCGTCCTCCCTCACCTGGGCTGCTTCTGGGTCCCCCGTCAGGCTTGGAGGATGGGAACCCAGGGATCACCGTCCGTGGTTTGGTAAAGCAGAGCAACCGGGGTGGGCCGGGTGCCGTGGCTCCTACCGGTGACCCCAGCTACTCAGGAGGCTGAGACCGGAGGACCCCGGGCGGGAAAGTCCTTCCAACTGACCACCCGAAAACTGGAAGGGGGACTGTGGCTCAAGTTGGGGGGAGGGAGAAAGAGGGGGAGGAGAAAGGGGCAGAGAGGGGGAGAGGAAGAGAGGGAGAGAGGGGGAGAGGGGGGAGGAGAGAGGAAGAGGGAGGAGGAGGGAGAGGGGGAGGGAGAAAGGGAGAGGGGGGAGAGAGGAGAGAGGGAGAGGGAGGGGGAGAGAGGAAGAGGGAGAGAGAGGGGAAGAAGGAGAGAGAGGGGAAGAGGGGGGATGGGGAGAGGGGGGAGAGAGGAGAGAGGAAGAGGGAGGGGGAGAGAGGAAGACAGGGGAGGACAGAGACAGAGATGGGGAGACAGAGAGAGAGAGCGAATGCCCTCAGGGACAGTGCCCAGGCCCTGAGTTCAAGCCCTAAGACTGGCACAGAACAAAAACCAAACCACGATGCCGTCGACAGTACTGCAGAGGGCACCATTGCCCATAGAGACAGCTGAGCGGGGCTGGGTGCGGGCCAGGCCACAGGGGTCTGAAGCCCAAGGGCTGAGTCTGTCACTCCAGAGAGGGAGGGCCCTTGACTGTGCCTCTGCGACAGTGTGGGGGGGGGGGGGGCGGCCCCGCATCGGCCAGGGCCTGTGGTGGCAGTTCAGTCGGCAGCTGCTGAGCCGCGGTCTGGTGCTGGGAGCGGGCGAGGGCCCAGCCGCCGCCCCGGCGTCACTCCGTGTCCCTCTGCTCCCCGTGCACTGGACGGGGAGGGACCGGCCCGTCTGGAGCTGTGCTCCTCCAGATCGGTGTTTGGTGGTCTGTCTGGGGTGCGCCCCAGGCACCCAGCTGACCGGTGGGGAGTGGGGTCGTGATGGCGGAGCCCCGGGGCTGGCAGCTGCCCTCGGGGAGCGAGTGGGGAGTCCTGGTGTCCCCAGCTTCCCCGGCCAGGGCTGCGGCGGGCAGCAGACGCCCCGTCCCTCAGTTCGCAGGCTCCGCGGCAGACGGCGGCCGCCGTGGCATGGGCGTGGACATCTCCTTGCTCAGCTGCCAGTACTTCCTGGCGCAGATCCTCGTCTCGCTGGTCCTGGGGCCCCTGACCTCGGCCGTGGGCAGCGCCACTGGGGTGATGTACTTCTCCAGCCTCGTGTCCTTCCTGGGCTGCTTGTACTCATCGCTGTGCGTCACCTACGAGCTCCCGGCCAGTGACACGGGCGACCAGGAGCACCAGCCCCTCCTGCTGAACGTCTGACCGCCCAGCCTGGACTCTGGACTTGAGCAGGGCCTGCGGCGGGTGGCCACGGAGGAAGCCCAGGCCTTGGGGGGTGGGGCGGCTTCCGGTGGGATGTAAATATGTGGTAAAATAATAAACCGACAGCAGCAAAGCCCGAAGTTTCCAGCAGCTCTGGATGCGAGGTCGCTAGGACAGAGCAGGGACTCGAGCAGGGGGGCTGCAAGCTATTTATGGAAAGAGGAGATCCTGGCCAGGCATGGTTGCCCACTCCTGGAACCTCCGTCTCTCTGGAGGTGGAGATAGGATCTCTGTTTTAGGCCAACCCATGGGGGACATTTAGTGGGGCCCCATCCCAATCCAATGAACAGGCGGAGTGCGGTGGCTAAGGGTGTCACTCCCAACTGCTCAGGAGGTGTCAACATTACAGGAGGATCCTGGTCTGAGGCTGATCCCAGGCAAAAGTAAGACTATTCAAAACGGGAAGCAACCAGGTCTGGGGGGGTGTGTGGTTCAGCACGCTCAGGAGGCCTCAGCCCCGGCTCCACCTCCCACCCGAGGCGGTGGCCCCTTTCCCAGCCGTCCTGCCTGGTGCTGTGGGAGGGGGTCCCTCACCCTCCCCCCCCCCGCCACTGAAGAGCAGCACAGCTAAGCCATGACGGGTCCGTGTCAGGCAGCGCGGGGGGCCTCTGACATTGCCACATCTTCCTGGCTCTGTGGCGGTACCCCGGTTGCTCAGGGCATCTTAGGTTTCTGGGGAGAATGGTGGGGCATGCAGACGGAAGTGGCGAGGGCAGGGGTAGGTCCCTGACCCTCCTCCTGCCACACCCGCAGGCCCCCCTGACCCCCACGCCGCACAGCATGAGTGGCACTGCCTGCGTGCCACGCATCCGCTCACCCAGAACCAGCAGGCCTCGTGCTGCCCCTTTCCCTAGACATGCTGGGGACACCCGCATTCCTGGCCCAGGAGAGTGGAGGCAGAGAAGACCCGGGGCCCTAAGGTGGTCCCACGCGGGCCACTGGAACCAACGCTGAAGCGGTGCATCTTGGGATCTGTCAGAAGATCAGACTCCTGCCCGTCCCTCGGGGGACCCGCAAGGCCCCATCCAGGGCTCCTCACCACAGACACGGCGAGCCCCCAGGGGACTGCAGAGACGGGACAGCCCCTAGGCTGTGGTTTGAATACCAGGCCTTGAACTCAGGGCTTGGACACTCTCACTTGAGCCACAGATCCACCTACAGAATTTGCTGTCTGGGTTTGGCTTTGAACTGTGGTCCTCAGGTCGCAGTCTCACGAGCTGCTAGGAGTATGGGTATAAGCCACTGGGGCCTGGCCTGGGCAGATTCTTTTCCCCAGGCTTGGAGGTGCAGCAGAAAGCAAAAGCAAAGAAACCTCCAGTTCTCACAGCCTTTTCTCTCCCTTCATCAGTACCAGGGCCTCCCCCCCACCTCTGCACACCCCCGTCCTTCCACCACAGCTCTGCTGTGCTGTGACCTTTCCAGTTGCCTCTGCACCCCCCTCCCCTCCTCACAGCTCCATGTAACATCCACACATGTCCCGCTTTACCTCACCTCTGGAACTCAGCACCTGGCTGTGTGACCACTGCCACCTGGTGGTCAGGACCAGGAATACGCTCCTGTGACTGGGGAGTCGGGGGGCTGGGTGCACAGAGAACCACAGCCAGCCGCAGCCTGACCGAGGGTCTCCAGAGCAGGCACTCTTCAAATGTAATCATCACACGGGACATTCACACCCGGGGTTCCCAGAGAAACTTGGACGGGACGGAACCTGCCAGGTCCGAACCCAGGAAGACTGGCACGGTGGTCAGGGGCAGCAACAGAAAAGCCGTGTGGAGGTCAGCAGTGTGCGCCTCGCTCCCTGGAACTTTCAGACTCAACCTCAACCAGGCAAAAGGTAGCTCGTGGCGATTCGTGCCTTTGATGCGAGAGCACCTCTGCAGGGTCCACCCATCATCATCCAGCCATCCTTGCAACCACCTGTCCCTCCAGCCAGCCAAAGTGTTCGAGGCAAGTACCTTCTACGCACAGGGTTTGGCCCCTATCTAGGTGCCCGGGGTAGGGCCAGGCACGCTGCCCATGAGCAGAGTTGTGTCATGAGGCTGTTTCTTCAGCCTAGCCCCTGACAAGCCAGAATGAACCAATTACCACACCGTGAGCAGTCACCACGGTGGAACCAAGTTACCCAGCTCTCACACAACTTGAGCTGCCAGAACTCCTGGAATAGCACCGAACCCCATGCCTCTGATCCTGAGATCTCCAAGGACCAGAAATGTGGCACGGGCACCCTAGGAAGGGCATGTGTCCCCCCCGGGAAAGCCGCAACTCACGAGTTAAGTTGCAGGGCTGGGGCAGGAGGCCGCTCTGGGACCGCCAACGAGCCATGTGCTCTCTGACGGACACAGCAGCTCCCCTGCTCCAGCCTACTGAGCTCTGGGACCCCCATACCAGCCTGGCTGGCTGCACAGCCAGTCCTGCTGTGCAGCTCCCTCCTGGGGGTCGGGGAGGATACAGGGGCTCTTGCCTGCTCTGGGGGCCCGTGGGCATGAGCCCCAAGTGTGCAGGTAATGGGTTCTATTCTGACAGAGATCTGGGTTCAGAATCATGCCCAACCCTTCCAGGCTGGTAGAGCCCAGGCTCATGCTCCTGTCTGCTCAGAGCCCTAACCCACAGGCCAGCCAGGACCCTGCTCGGATGGAGGTGCGTGCAGACCTGCTACTTGCATGCAGGAGGGTCTGGGCTTTTTCTTGTCAGTCCACCTGCTGCAGAGCCAGAAGGGGGTCACAGGGCCTCTGTGCTCAAGCTGAGGGCCCACTTCTGCGACACGGGGGTGGAAGGGCACGCGTCAGGGTGGCCAAAGGCCTTCACCCGGGTGTCAGCCTTCTGCCTTAGGACGGATGCATGGCAGGCGACAGTGGCCTGAGGAACGTCCACACTCCTGTTTACACGACCACTGTGTAGCTACATGTGGAGCACCTGCGACAAGGCAAGCGCAGAGGTTTCCAGAGATGGTGCTGAAGCTTCGGAAAATGCCCTGGACAGACTTGAGTGGGAATCCACTGCTGACTCCTGCCCCCTGGCGGCCATGCCCACCCCTTGCAGGCCCCTGCTGGCCGTGCAGGAGTAGGGTAGTTGGGGGGTGGGGTGGGGAGGCCGGCAGGGGTGGTACTCTTGGTCAGTCAGAACACTCCTGCCTAGGAACCTCCCCCCACCCCGCCCAGGCGCAGCGCCTTCCAGAGGCCGCTCTGGGAGGTCAGCAGGTCCCCCAGCAGGAGGCGGCAGACTCTCTGGCCCTCACCGGCCCTGAGGGCTGAAAGCAGGCAGCAGCCCAGACCCCGGCCCCGCTCCCGGAATGAGACACCGCGCTGGTCCACACCGTGCGTGTAGTGTAGCTTTGTTTTATTTATGTCCACAAATATTTCAAAAAAATTACAAAATACTCAAAATGGAGAGAACACAGAAGTCACGATTTCTGGGTGTCTACTCTGCTTACACTGTGTTATCTCATGGCAAACTACTCATATATACATTTAGCTTCAAGATATATATAAACCCAGCAAACCAGAAAGTATTCTGCTCTGCTTCCGCTGCAAGGAGACGTGAAGCTCAACTGACAACACTGAACAAGATACGTACAAAACACAGAAAGCAAAACCAAACTTCAAATAAAAGGAAGGGAAATCTAAAAGGAACCCAGGCGGCTGGGCCTGAACGACATCGCACGGCTTAGGGCCTCCTGCAGGAGCCAGGGAGTCGCCCGGGGCATCAGGCTGTGGATGTTGGGAATGGAAGGGTCTTGGTGTTTCACCTGGGACGCGGGAGGAAACCCCAAAACACAAGGAGGAAACACTTCCCACGGCTTCCAAAACAGACTTCAAGTACTTCCCTCTTGCTCTTTGGAAAAACGGACAATAGAGGGGAGATGGAAGATTTAACTGAGTGGTAGATTCAGCTAAAAGGAGGAAAAGAAACAGGAGACAGCAGTGGTGGCCTGGGGGCCTGTCCCCAGTGGAAGAGGCAGCCCGAGAGCCAAAGAAGCCAAAGGCTCACCCCCTGGACGGCACCTGCGTCCCAGAAGGAAACAAGAGCCTCCATGCCAAAGTGGCCAGCAGTGTGCACAACGAAGAGTTAATGTGAACTTGCCTCCCCTAAGGAACTAAAGTTAAGGCAGAAATGGAATGAAAAAATGAAAGAAAGAAAACAACCAAAACTACATTTCAACAGACAATGCCATCTGTCCTGACTGGAGCCAAGCACGGTTCCTGGATACGCGCGGCCCGGCTACAGGCCCGCACCCTCAGCCTGGAGCTTGGAAAGCACCGGCCAGCCATCAGCCTGGGCCCCGAACAGGTCTCCACTGAGATGACCCACGGGCGGCCGCAGACAGGCAGAACTCCCGTGAACGGTGTAGGATGGGAGCCTGGGAAGAGGCCCTGCCTGTCCCGACGGACCAGACCTGCCCTCAGCTTTGGACAGAGCTGTCGGCATTCAGGGGGGTGGCCGGCTCCTCTAGAGGGGGTGACCTGGGCGCCTGCTCCCTGACTGGAACCTTGCGGCTGGGATCCCCACTCCTTCCAGGTGGAAGCAGCTTGGGGGGGGTGTGGGGGGGGCTTAACCTCAGGGCAGCCTGGGTGCAGCAAGGCTGCCTTGCCTGGTCCTTACCACAACATCCAAGTGACACCCACAAAGGGCGGGCTCCAGACATTCCTTTGGCAAGCTTATGTCCTGGGTCTGTCCTGTGCTGAGTTTCTTTGTATGGAATCGTTTCTTGAATTCTCTAGCCTGCTCATGAAATTTTCCAGAGGATTCAAAAAGGCAACGTATCCAGAACCAATCAGTGTATATGCATAGGACTACGGAAACCTACCACGGACACACACACATGTGCGCCTCCACACCTTCCTGGATCGAGGCCAGGGTCACCCGGTGGTGGGAGCCAACACCGGGCTCCCGCGCCCCCAGGGCGGCCGACACCTCAAAGCACGCGCAAACCCCCGCAGCAGGGCCGGGAGGAGCAGAGCCTGGGGGTGGGCGCCGCCACCCCGATGCCCACTGCTGCGACCACCTAGTCCCCAGCTCCTGCCCACTTGCAATTACAACGCCCATCGGCTCCCTTTAATTAAAGGGATAATTATATATAACTTTTTATTAAAAAATCAACTCTGTATTCTGTCAATAGCTGGTAGGAATTCACAATTAGTGACATGGCTGGAAAAAATAGATCAGAATAGTCGTTTGTGGAAGGGGAAAAAAAAGCTGTTCTAAAATTACTTATTTACAGATGTAAAAAGCCATGCTGCAGGACTTTCTCAAATTATGAAGATTTCCTACAATGTATTAAAATAAAAGATTTTTTAAAAATTATAGCTCTTGGATTCTACCTCATACGCCACTACCTGCACACCACGGGCCGGAGCCCGGGCCTCGGCGCCCGCACGCACAGTGAAGGGTGTGAACGGATTCTAGCACCTACCAAGGAATCAAAGAAAAGGAAACCAAAGCCAAACCCCAAGATTGCAGGGAAGTTTGTGGGTGTTCAGTCTAGTCCAGGACTCACTAAGCTTCTGGGGGACTGTCATGCAAGAGACCCACACCAGTCTCAGGAAATCCTCTTGACAAACGAACACTAGTATGCAGATACATTTTTAGTTGTGGGGTTTTTAAATATATAAAGAAATCTTTAGAAGACTTTTTTTTTTTTTGCTTTTGCAGCTCCTAATGTATGCCAAAAGTCCCGTTTCTGTCCCCAAGAACTGGGGTTCCCACAGCCAGCATTAACAAATAAATAACTTATAACTGCTTGTCACCTTCTTTCTTCAGTCGACTGGAAAAGAGGTAAGAAAAGAAAACGATTGGGTACTGGGCCTGGGTAGGCGCCGGGCAGGTGGGTGGCTTGCTGGTGTGTGGGGATTCCCGCCCAGGCCGCCCGCCCCACGCCAATGGCCTCCCGCATTCCCGCACGGGCAGGCGCTGCCCGCCTCCTCCCTCTCGCACGCGAGGCCGCTGGGCGGGGCTCCCCTCGGCCCCGCTCACCTGTAGTAATCTTCCTGACTTGGTAAGTGGCCGCCGTGCATGTGGGGGTGGCCGTGCAGCCACTGTTGCTCCATGGCCAGTCTCTGCAGCTCGGCGGACTGCGCGTGCATGGCCTGCAGCTGGTGGGCCGCGGACATGGGGGGCGGGATGGCCCCAGGCAGGTCTCGAGGATAGGGAGTGCCTGCCAAAGAGGACACCGTCACCTTTTGGGTGCCACAGAACACACTTCCCAGGGGGCCTCCGGGGAGCAGGAGGCCCCTACCAGAGCCTCCACATCCCCTGTGCAGACCAGCAGTCTGTCTGTGCAGCTCCTGGGGTGCGGGGCCCTCCTGGGGCAGGCATCCTCTGCACGCAGGGAAACACGCTGCCGTTGGCTGCACACGCATGGGAGGCCGCGGGTGGACACACTAGCCGACGCACACGGAGCCCCATCGTCCTCGGTGGAATCCTTACCAAAAACCGGATGGCGCAGCATCTCATGCTCGTGAGGAGGCTGTCCGAGCAGGGGGTTGGGGAGGGTGCCGGGAGGGTAGGGGAAGCGAGCCAGGTGAGGGCCGGCAGTCAGGGGGTCCACCAGGGGGTGAACTGGGCCTGCAGAACCTGAGGAGAAGAGCACAAGTCCAGACGCAGGCAGTGGGTGGCTGCGGGGCTGGTTCCTTCCTCACTGGCTGACCCAGGCGGCCTCCAGGAGCCCCTTGTACGTGGGGTATTGTGGGGTGCAGACCTGCAGTGCCCCTGGCTGTGGCCAGGTGTACCTCTTGGGCCTGCAGGACAGTCTGGCTCTAGCAGTGTCTGCCCAGCTGCAGAGCAGGAGCTCAGTTCTGCTTGCAGCAAGTGCTGTGGCCTCCTCCTCCTTTCAGAGCAGCTCAGGGTCCCCCCGTGGGCCCCTTCCTGGCATGGGCTTCCCAAGCGTCACCCCTCCCTCAAGCCCGTTCTCTGGAAGCATCAGTGCTGCAGCGCTGCTGGACACATCTGGCCTGACGTGAACTCATTCTGTGCACACCTGCCTCCCTCTGCCCCGCACCACGCGGCCTGTCCTCAGTGGACAGGACTGGACAGCCCGTGAGGTCAGCCGGCACTGAGCCAGCAGAAGCCCCGCCCCGCCCCGCGTGAAGACAACTGGTCTGCAGTTGCCACTTGCGACCGCCCAGCTTTCCTGGGCAGCGGGTGCCTGGGCCGGGCCCTCCCACCAGCCTCACCGTCCCCGGGGCCCAGGGCCGACCTCAGGCTTCCCCAGGGACTGCTGGGGTGGGAGAGCGGGCGGGAGCACCCACCTTGGTGGAGGGGGTCCTGCTGGTGGAGGTGGAGGTGGGAGTGGATGTGGGAGTGCTGGTGGTGGTGAGGAGTCACGTTGAACATCTGCAGGCGGGCCAGCGGGTCGCTGGTGAGGGACGCCATGCGCTCGGCGTGGATGCGCTCGGCCGCCAGCCGGTCCGGGTAGCTCATCTCGGGCCGCAGCTGGGGCCCCGCCAGGGCCAGTCTCTCCCGCTCCAGGGGATTCAGGCCCGGGTGGAAAGAGGCGAATGGGTGGGGGCCGGCTGTGGGGGGAATGGTTAGGGCGCTGTGCCGTGCGAAATGCTCCATGGGGTTGGTGGCGGGGTGCAGAGGGTCCAGCTCGGGGGGCTTCACTTCGAAGCCCGGCTTCATCCGCTCCCGCAATTCTCGCTCCCGGATCTCTCGCTCCCGGATCTCCCGTTCCCGGAGCTCCCGCTCACGAATGGTGGGGTCCACGTTGTAGAGGCCGGGCATGTGGTAGGCCAGCAGGGGGTCGGCGGGGTTGAGGGGCATGTAGAAGGGGTGGTTGCGGTTGGTGGGCGACATGACGTGGGGCCGCGCGTACTCGCTCAGGGTCCGTAGGGCAGGCGTGTCGGGCCCGATGTACGGGGGCACGGCGGCGATGGTGGTGGGGGGCGGCTCGAAGGAGGGCCGCACGTGGCCAGGGCCGCCGAGCTGCGGGTCACTGAGGCGACCGTCGTGTGTGGAGCTGGATGCCTTCTGTTGAGAGAAAGAAGGCTGAGGTCCGAGCCTGGTGCTCACCACACGGGGGCCCCTCACACTGCCAGTCTGCCTCCGAGTCCAAGATGGAGGCTGGGTACCGGTCATGCCAGATCCCGGACACCCTTCAGACCCTGCAGGGAAGGAGTCTGTCTCGTTTGTGCCCACAGCAACCCCGGCATGCTGGGGGACAGTGTACCCGAGAGAGCAACAAGGCAGGGTAGGGATGAGGTCAGCAGGCCGAGGGGCCCAGCCGCCAGAGCTTCCCCTCCTGAAGAAGCGGAGCTGGGTGACCCAGTCCATGAGAAGGATCGTGGGACAGGTGCCGGCAGGATGCCCCACCCAGCCTGGTTCTAAGCCGCCCCTCGGGGGGGGTCTCCACGCAGAGAGCTCAGCCTTCAAGGGCTCAAGTGAGGCGCGGCCGGCCGAGGCCATGGCCTCACACGACCTGGCGACACGGGGCAGTGGACAGCGCCCCTCCGCCCCCCGGGACTCACGGCTGCACGCTCCGCCTCCCGCTCCCGCTCGCGCTCTCGTTCCCGCTCCTTCTCCTTCTCCTTCTCCCGCTCCCGCTCCTCTCGCGCTTTCTGCTCGGCCTCCCGCTTGGCCTTCTCAATGGCCTCCTCCCTCTTCTTGGCTAGTTTGGATCCGGCCAGCGGGGTGAAGTACAGGTCTGTCCGCGCACACGAGTTGTAGCCCCGGTCCAGGTGTTTGTAGAACCTAGAAAGGCCGCAGCTCTGGCTGGGGGCCCGGGCCGAGGCCTCGCCCGCCCGGCCTCGCGCAGCCCCCCGACCCGCACACGCCACGAGTCTTGGAGAAGTACCTGGCGGACTGGCTGGCGTGGCTGGGGGTGTCCACCACGGTGGGCTCGGGGGAGGGGCTCCTGGGGGGTGGCGGAGGGCTCTCGGGCTCCTCAGCATCATCCAGAGCCTCTTCCTTGATCTGCACTGTGGGCAGCGGGCAGGACGCACCCCCGGGGACGCCGCCCCCGGTAGAAACAGCGGCAGGACAGGCTGGGGCTGAGGCGCTGGGCCCCGCGGGAGGGGTGGAGGTGGAGGGGCAGGAGGGTGGGGTAACAGGAGGGGGGCCTCCAGGGACAAAGGGATGTTGAGCAAAGGGGGGCTGGGGAGGCACCTGATGGAGGCTGGCCGGGGGGTGAGAAGTGGCAGCAGGGGGCAGGCTCTGGCTCTGGGTCAGCCCCGGGGGCTGAGCAGGGGAGGAGGGCAACGGCTGGCTCTGCGGCATGAGCTGCAGGGGGGGCGGGTGGGCCGACGGTGGGTGGTGGGTAGACAGGGAGCTGAGGGGCTTCAGGGCCGGTGGGGGTGGCAGGTTGGCATTCATGGAGAAGGGGGAGGGCCCTGAGAGGTGAGGGGGGTGCTTGTGGGCCTGCGGGGCGGGAAGCTGGGGGATTGGCGTGGTGGGCGGGGGTTTGATGTGAGGCATGGCCAGGGGTGCTGGTGGCAGGGGCTGTTCCCTCGGGGGCTGCTGGGCCTGCAAGGCTGCCTGAGAGGCGGGGAGCTGCAGAGAGCTGTGCGGGTGAGCCGCTGCGGGGGAGGCTCCCAGAGGGGCCTGGCCCTGGGAGGCCTGGGGGGGGAGGCCAAAGGGCTGAGGGGGCCCCGGGTGCTGTAGCAGGGGCCCAGCCTGCAAGCCGTGAGAGCCAGGTGGGCCCTGGCTGTGCAGCGGGGGCTGTGTGTGAGGAGGCCCCGTCAGGGGCTGCAGAGGGGGGTGAGGAGAGGGCAGGCGAGGTGGGTGCAGGGTGGGGGCCTGCTGGACGTGGGCATGGACTGCAGACGCCGTCGGGGTCTGTGGCTGGCCAGGGGCCTGGGAGGCTGCAGGGGGGCCCTGGGGAGGGACTGCCGGGGTAGAGGCTGTGGGGCCTGGGGCAGGAAGCTGGGGTGCTCCTGGGGGGCCCCCCGAGGGAGCCTGCAGGGCTGGGGGCTGGGCCTGCAGGGTCTGCTGCTGGGCAGATGAGTCTGAGTCGCTCTCATTGTCCTGAGGGCTGGGGATGCTGGGGGAGGTGCTGCGATTGTCCTGGTCAATGTCTTTGGGGTCACTGCTCCCCTCATCGTTGACGCTTCGACTGTCTGAGCTCTCGCCTTCGCCTTCAGAAGGGGAGTTGGGCCGGCTGACCTCCTAGAACCAGAGGAAGGAGAAGGGAAAGTTGGGGCGAGAGAACTCTGCCACATGTCACTGAGGTCAAACCCCCCTTGGGAGCCAGAGCATGGCCATGTTCCAGGAGGTCTGGGCTGGGGCTCTAAGGAGCAGCAAGGCCCGGGCCCTCACCTGGGTTTTCGTCTTCTTGGAGCTGGTCCGCTCAGCCTCCTCGGTGTCCGAGGCCACCTTCTCCCGCTGGCGCTTGGTGCTCTTGAGCGGGGATGAGGCTTCCTCCTTCACCTTCTGCAGCGCCGGGCCCCAGAAGCAAGGAAGCCCCATCAGGCCCGGTGAGGGGTGGGCATTCTCCCCATCATTCTCAGCCCCAGCCCCCCCCCACCCCCCCAGCGAGGAGGCCCCATCAGCTCAGGTGAGGAGAGGACATTCTAGAACCTCATCATTCCTAGTTCCTTCTCCAGAAGCAAGGAAGCTCTGGAAAGGCTCAGTGGGGACGAAAGCAACACACATCTGTGGGTGGAGGGACTTCCTCTCCAGGCCCCCACTCCAGATGGTGAGCCTACTTTTCTCCAGGGTTTGCCTTTCAAATAAACTTAAAGGAAAAAAACCTGGGGATGAAAATGCTTGGAACTGGGGGCAGGGTGCCTTTCCAGCCAATCTCTGCCCTCTGTCTCTGAGGTCTTGGCAGCTGGAGGCAGAGGTGCCCCTAAAAAGGTTGGTGGGAACCCCCTTTCTCTAGGCCCCAAGGCCTGGGCAGTAAGTGTTCAGAGAAGCTCCAAGAAGCAGCCACAGGCCTATGTCTGAGACAGCTGAATACCAGAGCTAGCAGTTCTGGTGGGAGGGAGAAGGGGGGACAGGTAGGTGGGAAGGAGGGGACAGATAGATGGGAAAGAGGAGGGAACAGGTAGGTGGGGAAGAAGGGGGGGAGTAGGTAGAAAGGAGGTGGTAGGGGACAGGTAGGTGGGAAGGAAGAAGGAGGGGAAAGGTAGGTGGGAAGGAAGAGGGAAACAGAAAGGAGGAGGAGGGAGGGGAGAGGTAGGTGGGAAGGAGGATGAGTAGGTAGAAAGGAAGAGGAGGGAGGAGAAAGTTAGGTGGGAAGGATAAGGAGGGGGGACAGTAGGTGGGAAGAAGGGGGACAGGTGGCCCCGGACCTTGGCTGACTTCTTCACTGTGTCGGCCTTGCTGTCGTTGCTGGAGGTGCTGGCGGCGCTGGGGGAGTTTCGGCCGCTGGAGCGAATGTCTTCACTGATGGGCGAGGCGCGGCCGTCGGGGCTGGCGGGCTGCTTCTTCCGACCGCTGCGTAGTGTAGACATCTGTGCCCAACCAGAGGCGTGTGAGGCAGGCAGGGCCCAGGGCCCCGGCCGAGCCCACCACAGGCCGAGGTGGAATGAACAGATGGACGGAGAGGGAGGGAGGGAGAGAGAGAGGCGCTCAAGACTCATCTCTGAAGACTTTCCTGAGCCACTTATGCTGGAAATGAGTAAGGTTTTCTGGGCAAAGGGCAGGAAGTTGGAAGTTGGCTGGGCTGACTACGTTGGCATAGTCATCTGCTGGCTCCCCTCCAGCTCCTTGTTTCTATGAAGCCACCAGGTGAGCCCTGGGAGCCTTGCCAGGATAGCAGGGGAAGATGAGGTGGACCGTCCAACCCACCTGTTAGAAGGCCCTTCAGGCGGTCAGTCCTATGTGGAAGACCCCCCCACACACACACACACACCTGTACCCCTAGACTTTCACTAAAAGCCCTCTCCCGGAGTCCCGGCCACAAAAAAGGAAAGCCTCTCATGAAAGGCCTATGAAGCAAGGACAAGCATGTGCCGTGGGCTTCTAAAGCTGGATCAGGCACTTGAGAGTCTGCAAAGGGATAAAGCAAGCCAGGCTCCAGTAGCTCAGGCCTGTAATCCTAGTTACTCAGGAGGTTGAAATCTGAGAACTTCACTTAAAAGTCAGCAGTGCAAACAAATCCAAGAGATTTCTTTATCTCCAATTAATCAGCAAGCTGGAAGCAGAGCTGTGGCTCAAGTGGTAGAGTGCCAGCCTTGAACAAAAAAGCTCAGGGACAGTACCCAAGCCTGAGTTCAAGCACCGGTGCTGTCACCAAAAAAGAAAAAAATTTATCAAGTAGCAGAGCTGAGGCACAGTGAATGAAGGTGGAAGTAAGCAGCAGCCAGGAGCAACGGGGAGTTCTCAAGACTTGGAGAGTTAGTACATGGCCACCAACCAAGATCAACTAATCTTCTGTAAAATTAATCTCAGGATGAGGGCCCGGTAGACCCCCAGGAAAGGGCAGACCCCCAAGAAGAGGGCCGAATGTCCTTCCAAAGGCAAAGCCCTGCTTCCAGGGGGCTGTTTCTCGACCTAAGCTTGCCCTCATTTCCCCCTTCAGGGGCCCAAGGCTCACCGAGCCCCGACTCCGGCGTGTCCTCATGCTATGCTTCCCGCTGAGCCCATCGTCCTCCTCCTTGACAGGCTTGAACATGAACGGCGGAGGGTCGACAGGCTTCTCAATGGGCGGCAGCTCCCCGTACTTCTTGAAGTGGATGCGGCAGTCGGTGCAGAGAAGGATGTTCTCCCGGCCCCCGTGGTGCCAGTCTTTAGAGGCTGCGAGTTGAGAAGAGGTGCCAATCCTGAAACCCAACGGCTCCCGGGGCGCAGCGAGGCAGCCCCCTTGGATAGACTCCTCTTCCTCAGCCAGCCCAGGCGGCTGCTCCTCACAGGGTACCCGGAGGAGATGGCAGCAAGTCCCCAGGACCCATGTGCACCCCTGGCTTGGAGTGGATTTCCCTACCCACTGGCCACACAGCTCTCCCCGTACTGGTGACTCAAACGGAGGGAAGTCAAATAAGGACGACCCTCAGGTTTCTCAATCAGCACGCTTGCGGCAGGCTTCCGCTCTGGCGCATCGAGTGCCGGAACCTGGCCTCCCATGGTGAAGGGGCCCCGGGCACCAGGAGCTACTTACTGGTGGTGAAGCAGTGACGGCAGGCGTACCCCTTCAGCTCCTGCTCGCTGTCCTCGCTGTCAAAGTCATCCTCACTGGCGGAACTCAGGTCCACTGTATGTATGGGGCCCACAAGCGGAACAGAGAGACACCATTACACTGTGCACTGAGCAGCTCCACGGCCGCAGCCCGCGGCGCTCACAGTGCTGAGCCGTGAAGCGGGAACAACGCCTCCGCGGCATTCATGGGCAGTCCTGGGCACGCACACACACAGGTGGCCGGCCTCAGGCTGGAAGTTCAGGGCCATAACAGAACCGAGGTGCTGCCATCGTGTCCAGTTCTTAGAACGAACTGGGAGGAGAGGCCAAGGCTTTGCTGGGCCTGGCAAGGGCCTGGTATGCCCTTCCATCCCCCCCCAAAAAAGGTGTTCATCTGATTTTTTTTTTGCCAGTCCTGAGGCTTGAACTCGGCTTAGGTGCCATTTCTGAGCTCTTCTGCTCAGAACGGCGCACTTTACCACCTGAGCAACAGCACCACTTTGGCTTGTTCTGTGGTTTAATTGGAGATAAGAGTCTCACACACTTCCCTGTCCAGGATGGCTTCCAACCACAATCCTCAGATCTCAAGCCTCCTGAGTAGCTAGGATTACAGGTGTGAGCTACCAGTGCCCAGCTCATCTGATCTTATTATCACCAAACCCCACACAAACACATCACCCACCACAGGCAAAGCCTCCTAGGCCAGGGCCCCACACGCCTCAGGCCAAGTCTAAGCTCCTACTTCTGTAAAACTTTAAATGATGGCAAGTTTATTACAAATGCTTAGGAGTACAAACAGGTTTTAAAACTCTCCCTAGTGAAAACCTTCTGGCCATGGTCAGCACTGCATTTAGGTCAGGCTTCATACACGCGCACACCCAGACACACGTGTGTACACACGATAGCCTGGGCCATCCGCTCTTGCAGGCCCAGAGCTGGATGTACGTGGAGCTGCATGTGAACCTCTCGCCAAAGCTCCCCACTTACAGAATTCGCTGGAGGGGGGTCTGGAGGGTGTGTTGACAGGGGTGGAGGCAGTGCGGGTCTTAATCCTCCTGAACACGGCCTGCCTGCGGTGCCGGCGATGGGCTCGGGAGCTGGCTGCCTCGGGGGTCTTCTTCCAGTAGTAATAGAAGGTGATCAGTTCTCCCTGCAAGACATAAGGCCCCACGAGGGCAGGTGTGATGGCAATGCTCCAGGAACAGTGTGCACAACTGCCGCAGGGCCCGTCCTGGGTCTGCACGAACGCAGCCCTCTCCCCTTCAGCCCAGTGCAGCACTGCCTCCAGACATCAGAACCGAGTGCTGGATGCCCATTATTTGTTAGGTGTCCAGTGAGCCAGATGAAGCTACTCACTGCTGGAGAAGCCCTGAGGGCACCCGGGGAATAAGAGCCAAAGAGGACTGGGGGAGGGTGGGTCAAACCTGTAACCCCAGCTATTCAGGAGGCTGAGGTCTGAGAAGATTGTGGTTGGAAGCCAGCCCAGGCAAGAAAGTCAGTGGCTCTTGTCTCTAATTAGCCACCAAGAAAACTGGAAGTGACACTGTGGCTCAGTGGTAGAGCATGTTAGCCTTGGGTGAAGAAGCCCAGGGACAGTGCTAGGCCCTGAGTTCAAGCCGCATGTCTGACAAAAAAAAAAAAAAAAGAATTACAGAAGCCTGCCCTGCAAGAAGAACCACAGGGGCTGGGAATATGGCCTAGTGGCAAGAGTGCTTGCCTCCTACATATGAAGCTCTCGGTTCGATTCCCCAGCACCACATATATAGAAAACGGCCAGAAGGGGCGCTGTGGCTCAGGTGGCAGAGTGCTAGCCTTGAGCGGGAAGAAGCCAGGGACAGTGCTCAGGCCCTGAGTCCAAGGTCCAGGACTGGCCAAAAAAAAAAAAAAAAAAAAGAAGAAGAAGAAGAAGAAGAAGAACCACAGGAGCCAAGAGATGGTTTAACAAAAAGGGGAAAAAACAAACCAGGCGTGAAGATGCTGGCTGGGTCTCTGTGAGGCTCAAGAATTCCTTTAAGCAGTCCCAGATTTTAAGCAGCATTTGTGTAAACAGTGTTGCCTCATGCAGTTACAACTGACCACCTCTACTTCCCAAAGACAAATGAAAGCAGTTTAAAAAGACAGCACAACTTGTAGAATAAAAAAGAAGACTGAGTTCAGTGAGATTTAAACCCAATGCCAGACTTGAGATAGAAAGAAGATTCCAGGCACCGGTGAGATGGTACTCAGGTGAGAAACTCCAGACCTAACAATTACATGAACATCAACTTTTTGCCAACACTTAAGAAACAGCTTTTAGAAATGTACTCATTATGTCTTATATAACTGTAACCCTCTGTATATTACCTTTATAGTAACAATTAAACATTTTAAGAGAAATAGCTTTTAAACAAGAAGAAATTTTTATCTTCTCAGTGCCAAGAATCTAAAGGACAGGTCTGGAATCATAGTTAAGAAAATGAAAGAATACACTTTAAAAACTCAGGAAGGCAGAGGAGAAACAAGAACCTACACGTACTGCTGCTGAGAATGTAAACCGAATCACTTCGTAAAAACTGGCTGGCAGTTTCTACAATGATAAATACCTACCATACTATCTGTAATTCTGTGCCTACCTTGTTTACCCTAAAGAAAATTCACAAAGCCTTGTGCACACACATTCACAGAAACTTTGTTCTTAGTAGCTATAAAATGGAAACAAGACGTATACTTATCAATAAAAGATTGGATAATTGGATGATGGCATACTCGTTCTTGGGAATAATACTTGGTAATAAAAAAGAACAAATTTAGTACCAGGGACAAATCTCAAAATCATCCTGTCAAATGAAAGCAATCAAAGAAGGGTGCATATGATATGAGTCTGTTTAAAGGGAAGGGGAAACAAACAAAAAAGGGCAAAGCCGTGATTGGGTGGGACAGACAGGACAGTACCTGCAAATAACTCAACTAACAACCAGGTTGGATGATGGAATCAGTCTATAAATTATGGTTACCGTTATGTCACAGAAATGCATAAAGCTGTCAAAACTTACTGAACTATGCATTTTTACTGTATACATACCATCAATTACATATCAGTGAAGTAGATAAAGGAACAACAAATCCAGGCCAGCTTTTATTAGCTGCCTCTCAGCCGCTGTAATGGCTACCAAGGGATTAAACACTGGAACGAAGGGAATCTGGGAGGATTAGAAGCAGCATATTGGTGGCTGCATGGGTGGCTAGGTCTTGAGCACAAACAAAAGAATATGTTGGGGAACGCTTTGGTTCTACAAATAGGGAGTGAAGCCGCTCACGAGCTCACCAGGAACAAAGTCAATTGAACTTTAATCAAACATGCAGAGTGTGTGCTGTGGAGGCCCGCTGAACATCAATTCAGGGAACAGAAGCTCTTGCAGGAATCAATAGCTTACTGAAACATTAACACAGGCAATCATTGATCAAAAGGCAGCTCCACAAAGCCAGCCTTGCAAATTAGCTGCCGCTTTTGCTTGCAAGCAAACAGCGAGGTCTAAATGCTGGCGACACCAACGGCCTGTAATGCTCACTGTGCTCCCGGTGCGCTGTGCCCTGGGCTCACAGCGAGGCCTCGCAGCCAGCTTCAGTGTCAGCACTCCTGACGCTGCGGTGCTGAGCCTGCACACAGCATCAGGAACCACCCTGGCGCAGTGCCCAGCGCTGTGCTGGGGGAAGTACTTGAGACCACTAGCCTATATTTAAGCACCCCTTTTTCTCTTTTGAGGGAAGCTGGGTTTTCTCCACAAGTCACAGGCAAAGGCTACGTACGGGTGGTTTTAGAGCTTTCCTCCCAGCAGAGTTAGCGCCCCAGAGCGCACACAGGCAGCGTTAGAAAAATGAGAGTCACCAGATTCCCCAGAAAGAAAAACTAGGGGAAGGGAGTACTGTGCACAGAGACTGGAGAAGGGACAGAACTCATCTGCCTAGGTAGGGCAATGCCATCAGGGTGGGCTGGGAACCTCAAGAAGAAAAGCTAAACCCAGACAAGGGTTGACTGTGGGTCAGGGAAGAACCGTTCAATGGTAATCCAGAGGTGGCTTGGCCTCCTCTTCCTCCCCCTCTGGGCTTCTGTGTTCTTGGGATGGAGGTAGCTGTAGGTCTGTCAAGATCGCTCGGGCAGGAATACGAAGTCAGTGCTCCCTCTGCTGCTTGGACAATCTGAACGAAGCAAAGCAGTAGGGGCCAGGGCCGCTGGCGCTCTGAGGCTAGTATGCCTGAGAATGTAATGTTTCAGGCACACCTTGTCTGGACGGGTATGGCGGGGCCCCGCTCTGCTTGACTGTGGCTAACGACTCGCTGGCCATACTGCCCTGGGCACTCTCCCAGGGGCATCTCCCGCCAGCCTTACGAGCAGGTCAGTTTGCTCTATGGCGTCTAGTAACCTACAACACTGCCATCATTTAATTTCCCTTAGGCACCACAATGCTAAGAGAAGAGAACTTGTCCTGCCCAATTAAAAAGAAATTCTTCTGCAAAGTAGCATAAGCTTCATGTCTTCCCCTTGGGACTGTGCGGGAGTGGAGTGAGCACACTGCTGAGGAGAAGGCGCGGGAAGCATGCACTATCAAAGGCAGGCTCTCAGCCAGCATATCTGAGCTGCCCAAGGCATTCTGGCACAGGGGTCTTCAAAGAGCCCCCACCTCAGCCTTGGGTTATTACGACTCAGCTCAGCACTAACACATCAGACAGGATCTTCACTCGGGTCCTAAGATCAAGGCAAGAAAAGGTAAGCCAATTACTTTTCCCTATACTAGAAGCTTATGAATATACCCAACAGAGACTGACGTTTTTTCTAATTGTAAGGTATTATTAGTAGCACATGGAGGGGGGAGGCTTGGTCTTTTGGAAATATCACGTAAATAGCTTTCAATTCAGTGCAGTGTTCTGTCCACAAAACAGAAGACAATGCTGAGGTGTGCTGCCTACTTGTGTGCTGGGGGGTGGGGGTCCTTGCACCCTCACTGGGGAGGGAAGGCTGTAGCTCATCTTTTCCTCACCACTACAGTTTCCCTGGGTCTTTTTCTGGGCCAAGCATCATCTGAGAAAAAGCAGCAGGCAGTAAGAGTCAAGAAGGGAGATGCTGGCCACAAAGCTGCAGGTGAATGAGGGGATTATGGATAGAGCAACTGGTAAGGCTAGTTCACGGCTGCAGGGGAATGGGATTCCACCAAGGCACAGGCTCACCCGGGCAGCTGTCGCATATGCTCTGCCGGAGAATTACAGTCCCATTGCTTCTTGGCAAAAACTACGAATACTTAGCTACTCAGGAGGCTGAGATCTGAGAATCATGGTTTGAAGCCAGGCTGGGCAGGAAAGTCCATGAGACTCTATTTTCCAAGTAAGCACCAAAAAAGTTGGAATTGGAGCTGTTGGTCAAGTGGCAGAACACTATCTGTGAGCAAAAAAGCTCAGGGACAGTGCCTAGGCCCAACATACACACAAACACGCACACGCAACACATGCATATGCACCTACAACATTCAAATGTAGTGATTAAATCGGTAAAATTTGCTGGTGTAGAATCCTGTGTAAGTCCCTCTATCTTTTTTTTTTTTTTGCCAGTCCTGGGGCTTGGGGACTCAGGGCCTGAGCACTGTCCCTGGCTTCTTTTTTGCTCAAGGCTTTTTTGCACTTCTCTTTATGTGGTACTAAGGAATTGAACCCAGGGCTTCGTGCATGCTGGGCAAGCACTCTACCGCTAAGCCACATTCCTAGCCCCTCTCTATCCTTTTGCTCCTGACAATCAAGGGCTGGCGGGACAACTGTGGGGCGGGAGGTGGAAGGAGGCCTGGGGTAGAACTGGTTTGGCATCAGCCACCTCTTTCAGCTCTTTTTCCAGCAGACAACCTGTTGCCTTCCAGTAATTAAGGCACAGTTCCCCAGGGCTCCTTGCTTTTCTGTTAACCAACCAAATACAGTTCCCTGATCCCTAATGGGGCTGCACTGTCAGCAGCTCCGCCACCTCTCAGTCTCCTCCTGCACATAAGGAGTGCTGATGAGCTTGAACACCCGCAGCAGAAAAATAGCTTTTCGGAACCAAAGCCTTCGGATCTAACCACCCAAGAGGAAGCCTTGCAATGGGGGCGACCTGGGCAAGGCATGTCTGTCTGCACTCCTGAGAGAGAAGGTCTTTTGGGTTTGAGCTGTTTTCAAAAAGGCCAGGCTGAACTGTCCATTAAGATGTTCCTGGGCCAGGTGCCCTTAAGGTTAAAGTAAAAAACATCTAGTTGGGCAAGTTAGCCGCCCACATTATTACACTATGTTTATACCGCACAAAGGGCCGAAACAGGCCACAGTTCTGTTTCTTTTGGAAACTAGAATAGGAATGAGGCTTCCAAACTCTCCAGTGTCCACTCGGAGAAGCAGACTTTAGGCCCTTCCTGGCATCTTGCAGAGGCTGCAGCAGTCTTCCTTCCAAATCATCTATGGAGCAGGCCTTTGCCTTCTCGTTCTGCTAAACTCCATGGCAGTGGTTTCTACCAGCAGAGTGTTGCCTGCGAACTCGCCACCTCACATCACTTCCCCGCCCAGACACTTGCCATTCTTGTCTTTCAGCTACATTCAGGCTTTTTTTCTGAGCTTGGTCTCCCCAACTTCCCACACCTATGCCCTTCCCACCAGTGACCCCCCCACGAGGCATCGTGCAGTCAACATGAGAGGAAGACGCTTTCCTGGGAATCAAAGATTACCTGAAATTAACTTTAAAAGCATAGAAAAAGATAATATTCAATTTCCAAAAACATCAAAAAGCAGACTTTCAATGCAAACAAGAGGAAAACTCTCAATTGAAGCGACTCTGGGTCTGGTCCCAGATTTCAGCGGTCTTAACCACTCTGCTGTGCTGCTTCTCAAAAACGAACACTCAGGGTTTAAGGAGCTAAGGGAGCTGGAGATGTGGCTTGTGATACAGAAAGCGCAAGGCCCCGAGTTCAAGCCCAGTTGGTGCCAGCTGGGGGGAAATAGCCATCCTGATCGTGTGTATGTATGTATGTATGTATGTATGTATGTATGTATGTATGTATGTATGTATTGCCAGTCCTGGGCTTGAACTCAGTGCCTCGGTGCTGTGTCTGAGTTTTTACAGCACAAAGCAAGTACTCAACACACCTGAGCCACAGCTCTGCTTCTGCCTTTTTAGGGGGAGGTGATTAACTAGAGATGGACTTATGGACTTTCCTGCCTGGGCTGGCTTTGAAGCACAGTCCTCAAATCTCAGCCTCCTGAGTAGTTTAGGCTTCAGGTATGAACCACCGGTGGCTGGTTGGGCAACCTGATCTTTTAAGTCAGAGGTTCAAGTCTAGGTTATCTTGGATCTCTGGAGTCTTGTGCTTGGTAGAAGAGGCTGCTGTGTGTGAGGTCCCCTACCTCACTCTGAATTATACAATCACACCCGAGAGAAACCGATTCCTGATATCAAGGTTTAAAACACACACACACACACACACACACACACACACACACACACACACACACACACACACACACACAGTAGTCATAGGATCCAGTAAAAATTACTTATAAGCATATCAGACACCAGGAACTCACCACCCTACACACCTCTCGCAACCCATTCATCATGTCTCCAGTGGCCCAACAGCTTAGCTATTGGCTTCTTTGCCTTCCTTTGGCTCCTCATTTCACATGCCCAGAGATGTACCAACAAGTGGAATCAACTGCCTCTTGATCCACAAGCAGAGATGCTTGAGTTTAGACAAGGCGGAGTCCCTCAAGACACATGGTCTCTGCCCAAGAAAAGTCTTACATGCACCATAAACCTCATAGTCTCTGTTAAGTTACCTCTAGCACTAAGGGCAACTGTGCTCAAAACCATGCAAGTATTCATGAGCCACTGAAGGGTCCCCTGAAGGCACCCCTGCTGTCCCCCACCCGAAAGTAACTCCATTAAATCTATCAAGCTATACACAGAAAATGCTTTTACATAACCACAAATCACTTTACCCCCCAATGCTGAGACTTGAACTCAGGGCTTGTGCACTATCCCTGAGCAGATCTCTCTTTGTGTTCAAGGTTAGTGCTCTACCACTGAAGCCACTTTCAGAGTAGTTTATTGGAGATCTCATGGACTTTCCTGACCAGGCTGGCTTTGAATCGCAATCCTCAGATCTCAGCTAGGATTACAGACATGAGGCACCAGTGCCTGGCTGTGACTTTTTTTTTTTTTTCAAGTAAGATTTGGAAACCACACACTTGAAAAGGGAGATCAATGCAGGGTAGGATGGTTTGCACATATAATATCAGCACTCAAGAGGCTAAAGCAGGAGGATCATGAGTTCAAGGCTATCCTGGGCTACCCAGTGAGACCTGTCTTAAAGAATCACAACAGAAAACAGAGTTTGAGGCTGTCACAATATAGTGCAAAGCCCATCACAGACCTAAGGGTTCTCACCAGGTTTGGAAATCACCCATCTATGGCAACACTGACACCGCAGCAAGACTTAACACGGAGCCCACACAAAAGGGAGCATGCCAACGCCTTTAGTTTCAGGTTTACTAGGCTGCTTGTTCAAAGATAGCTAACGTTTCAAATGCAACACGCCAGTACTAGACATCTCATTTTCTCAGTCGACTTCTCAACCCCAAGAATTCATTTGCTGACATCAGTTTCCTTCCCCTAGCTGAACACTTCATTGTTTCCTAAGTTCATTTTATTGGAGTTCAACAGCAGGGCAAGGGGGGGGTCTCACTGCCTCTGGTTCTGTGGCCACTTCACCTCTGCTCATGCTTTTTGTTCCTATAATGAACTCTCTATTCTACCAGCAGAGAGGGAGAGGCAAAAGGAGAGTCGTAAAGCTGTTAAAACCACCCTTCTTCATCTCGTAAACATTTTTCTATTTATCGGCCTTTCATTGTATGTGCAATCTTATTATCCCCACACAGCATCAAAGTGACATCCGTCAGGGTCACCCTATAAAATATACATTGGCGATGTAACATTTAATGACGAGCAATGAAGGATGAGGGAGGGCGGCCTGCCGCAGGATGTTTTAAAGGGATCATCAGTTCTATCCGTGCATTTCCCGAGGTGATAATTGAATGACAGGGGCTGGAGGGAAATCCATTTTTGAGCTCAGAAAGGATAGTTAGGAGAAAAATGTTTTTGTATTGAAAGTACATAATGACTGTCAGGAAATGAGAACAGCAACTCTACCAACACTACCTCTTGTATTTTATGGGTTTTATGGATGTGCAGCAAATTATCATGTACAATCCATTTCTGCAAGTTGAATTTTCAAATAAAGGACCCACTTCCTTGTTACGAAAGAAGGAAGGATCATGTTTGTTTAATAAAAGGAGAAGCAGAGACTATTCTTCCAAAAACAAAAACGATATCACATTCTCCTACCGTGATGGAAAATGTCTTCTCTCTTGTGCCTGAATTTGGGATTTTGCTTAAAGGCAAAGACCTCTCTCTGGAAGATGAAGTCTCATGTGGCCAGCATGCTTGCTTCCCAGTGGCTGTTCACACACAGACACTCCAGCACAGAGGGTAAGGGCTGCAGCAACCACAAGGGCTTCTGAACTGTGCCTGACGATCTGTCATGTCTTAGTCCCTACTATGACAAATGTGACTTTATTTGGGGAGGTTATGAGCCAGGCTCTGGTGGCTCATGCCTATAATCTAGCTACTCAGGAGGCTGAGATCTGAGGATTAGAGTTGAGAGCTGCCTGGGCAGACAAATCCAAGGGACTCATCTCTAATTAACTAGCTAAAAGCTGTATGTAGAGACGTGGCTCAAGTGGGAGGGTCCAGCTTTGGACAAAACAGCCAAGCGAGAGAGTGCAAGGTCCTGAGTTCAAGCTCCGCCCCCCCCAAAAAAAACAATCCCCAAACAACAACCCAAGGACATCCAGGGTATGACCTAATTCCATCTGACTGGTATCCTTTCAAGAAAAAGACATTAGGTCAGAGACAAGAACAGAGGAACAATGATATGAAGACAGAGGTCTATAAGCCAAGGAGAGAGGCCTCAGAAGAAGCCAACCCTGCTGACGCCTTAGCCATGGAAGTCCAGCTTCTGGAGTGAGGAGGAGCTACATCCCTGCTGCTAACACTGTCTGATGTGTGGTGCTTTGTTGCAGCCCCAGGCAGAATGAGCATGGCACTTTTAGGCAAGAGAAGATGTGCAAAGAAGGTGATGGGATCCTGCCAAGCCGTGAAGTCCTCCAGTTGTAGAGGCTGCTGGCAGAGAAGACCTGGTACCAATGGGGAGTAGTGTGGGCAAAGAGCTGACCACACGGGCACTGCCACACTGTGACACAGAACAGCCAGCCCAACACCTTCCAGTGGATCCCAGATGGTGGCGGACCCCAGAGGGCAGCTTCATTGGGAAAAAGAGGGCCAGATGGACAAACAGCTGCCAACGGCACACAAAGGCATGGCTCCCCAATTAGAGGACCACCTCGCAATTTGTGGCCAGCACTACTTCTCCACCCATCCCAAAGGGAACTTGGGAAGGAGGGCTGTCTCCCTGGAGGGCCCAGGCTTCCTTGGCCATTGAGTTCCCACCTCAAAAATGCCAGATGGATGGGGTGGATCTGCAACAATCGAGTAGGAAAGGCTGCCCCTAGTGTGGTGTGCTGGACACTTAAAATGAGCACACTTCAGGCCCACATCCAGACCGCAGATAGCCTTGCTCAGAGCTGCCAGGGGGGTGGTGGGAGGGGGTATACTACAGGGCTCCCGTGGGACACTGTGCCCTCCAACCCACCCCCACCCACCGTGGGCTTACATGGAAGCCAGTCTGAGGCATGAAGATGCTCTTGTTTGCCCTCGGGAAGTCATTTCCCCTTCACACCACATGTGGTGAACGGTTACCCCTGGGCACCAGCCACAGCAAACAGACACACAGAGGGAGAGACGTTGATGGATGAGCCCTGCACGCTTCCTGTCCAACCCTAAGGTTTCCAAATGCTGGAGAGTTTCTAGGGGCAGAAACCCTCAGAAACGGGCTTTTCTCTATTTCTGCCTCACTTCCCAATGGGAGTGAAAACTCTCCAATGAAGCACAACACAAAGTCCCTGGCCACGGCGATCCACTTTGCAGAGATGGAAAGAACCGAAGTCAGGGCAGCAAGCAAGGCTCCTCGAGCATCCTCCAGACCTCGCTTCCCCAAACGCCTAGAACTGTGCCCTCTGGCAGGCCTCCGGGGCTTTCCCCGCTATTGGCTCTGAAGGGGAGTGCTCCCCACGCACTGAGTGCCTGGCCCACATGGCTTCTGGCTCCCAGCCTTCTGAGACCATGTTCTCCTAGTTGCTGCTAGTTGGAGCCTCCAGGTCCATCTGCTGTAACTCTAGCCATCTTTTAGTATGTCTAGGATACATACACTTCATATGTTGTCTTTCCTGACAAACACATGGAGCTGTGTCTTACAGCTTTATTGTCCTTTCCCCCCAACTTGACTTGGAAGTATATGTCAATAGTATATATATCAATTTGAGTTCCCTAGCAGCAACTAGCAGAAGACCTTATACAAAGTAGGTGCTCAGTTAATGTTTACTCATTTGAACCTAACTATACCACAGACACAGATACATGGGAATGCTACCTTGTAGAGAATATGTATAATGGTCCTGAACATTCACAAAAATAACACAACTCAGTTTTTGAGATAAAAAACTTGGAATCTTTTAGGGAAGCTCTTCTCTAACTGAGATAAACACCTAAGTATGGATAGGAAAGTCACAGTGAGAATAAAAAAATGTGTCAAGATTACTGTTTTCTACAGGCTGTATCTATGCATTACAGTAAAAGGCACATCCTCCCTTGAACCCTTAATCTACTTAATTATTTAGGGCTCAAAGATGAAAGTGACTCTCCCATACCAACCTATGCTCAAGTGTGAAATGAGAGGACACAATGTATACGCTGGCTAACACGTTTCAGCCAAAACTCACAAAAAGATGGTTTCTTTTTGTGTTTTTTAAACAAATCTGTGAAAAATCACAGGAAGCTTGGCTTGACACTACTCCAGGGGCTGCATCTTCACCCGAATTAACAAAACTATATTCTGGTCCAAAAGAACTTGGCACTAAAAGAATAACACCCATTTTCCTGGAGCTGGTTCTTCATGTCCTGCCACGAGGCTTCTGGGTCCACTCAAGAAGGTGGTCTAGCCATGGTCAAATCTTCCTCTCGGTGTCAGTGAAAACAAAGCTGGAGGGTGGGCATCCCACTCCCGTGTGTGCTCGGTGCACACAGGTTTTCTACAGGGGCATTTGGGAGTACGTGTGCAAGCCTTGTATCCTGTCAATGCTAACGAGAACCAAACCTAATGGGCACAGTAGTGACTTTTCAGTTTGGCCAGCATCACAGCCTCTACCTGCTTGGCCACGAGGACTTCAGGGCCCCGTCTGCACCTTCGGTACCCTAATTCCTCATGTCTAGGGAGACTCACCTCCCAGCTCAGGCCTTGGCCTTGTCCAGCAGTCACTGAGAGTGTGTCCACATGTGTCCAGAGAGGTGTGCTATGGCAAACAGAATTACCAAGCTCTGGCTAACCTTCTTCAACTAGAATTCTTCGGCTGAACCACAAGGCTCAGAAAATGACTCAGCAGTGCCTCCTGGTGTGGTTTTAGATGCAGAGCCTGGTGTTTCTTTTTTTTTTTTTTTTTGGCCAGTCCTGGGCCTTGGACTCAGGGCCTGAGCACTGTCCCTGGCTTCTTTTTGCTCAAGGCTAGCACTCTGCCACTTGAGCCACAGTGTCCCTTCTGGCCGTTTTCTATATATGTGGTGCTGGGGAATTGAACCCAGGGCTTCATGTATACGAGGCAAGCACTCTTGCCACTAGGCCATATCCCCAGCCCAGAGCCTGGTGTTTCTACACTGTGTACAAAGGCCACCTCGAGCCGCAAACTTCTCCTTGTGTGGTCACACAGAGCCCCTTGCACTCCAGGCCGTCCTCCTCCCAGGCAACCACACACAGCTCCCTACCTCCAGCAAGCACAAACCTTACCTGGGCTAGAGGTGTGCTCAAATGGTGGTATTCTGCCTAGCAAGCACAGGTCTGCCCAGGGAAACAAGAAAAAACACTACTTCTGGAACCTGCAGTAACCCACACAAATGTCTTCGTCCTATGTCCCAGCTAGTAATGTTCTTTCTAGTCCTTCCTACTGTGTGTCCAGAGAGGCTTTATTATTAGCTCCCTCAGGCTCCTTTCTCATCTGTAAACTGGGGGGACAGGGGCTACCTAATTTCCTTTCTTTACAGAGTGTAATTAGGATGAAAAGTACCTAAAGGGGCTTGGCATATATGCTCAACAAATAACATTTTTATTCCTTTTCCACTTGGGGAAAAAAAGGATCATAAAGTCAAACTAAGATCACCTGAAAGGACTATTGTAATGCTATAATATTATAATGTTGATTTTAACAGTCTTTTGAAAAAAACTCATCATGCTAGGTGTGCTGTAATCCTAGTGACTCAGGAGGCTGAGATCTGAGGACTACAGTTAGAAACCAGCCCAGACAGGAAAGTCTATGAGCACAGGGGCGGGGAGAAAAGAAGCCAGAAATGGCTCAAGTGGTATAGTGTGAGCAGAATAGCTCAGGGACAGTGCCTATATGCACTGAGTTCAAGCCCTAGGACAGGCAAAAAATAAAAACCTCAAGAAAATGCACCTGGCAGTCTAGAGCTGGCTATGGTGGGGCTTTTGTCACCAGCCCTGTCCTTTGATATACAATCAGCTGTGACTTAATTCTGTAACACCATAACTCCACTCTTAAAAATCAAGATAAAAACACTTATGTAACAGTTATGCCAACTACAATGAGTTCTGTGGCCAAAATTTTAAAAAATATTCTAATATGGAGCACAGTAGAGTGTCACAACCTACCGAAGGAAGATCATCCACTAATTCAAGTGCAAAGACGGTCTAAAAGGCTGGCCATGAATTTAAGCTGGAAACCATGGCACTCCTGAAGCGGAGGATGGGAATCGCCCTGGAGCTTTGTGGGACCCATCTTGGAAGGCCATGCTGACCCTCTGCTCAGTGATGGGGGATGTAGGCTGGGATACCTGCAGAGCTGTCTCATCCTGAGCTGTCAGCCTCCTGCTGCTGCCTAGTCACCGCCCTTAGGACACGATGCCCGTTCTACAAGGTTTCCCCACTACAGCAGTAAGAAGACCATGGCGTGGAGGAGCTCAGAAACTTAAGTGCTGCGCTGGATGCATGGAATGCAACAAAGCCCCCTGCCAATACAGCATTAGAAGAGGCGTGCGGATCCATCATCTCCACGGTGACTCCAGGTGGCAGCAAACGAAGAGGCACGTTAGGAGCTTAGGGGGGCAGCGCAGATGATAAGGAGGTTGCTGTGTACTCAACCCCAGATAAGGGGAGAGAGGCCAGAGGCTCCAAGGCATGTCTCTGCCCCCTGCTGTTGGAAGGGTGGCCTCTGGGCACTGTCACCCGCTGCTAACAGCAAAGGGAGGCCTGAGGCTCCAAGAAGTCCCAACTTAACTTTGTGTCTCACCAGTGGGGGCAGGAGTGAGTGCCAGGTGACTGGGGGTCCTGGGTGACATGGGCACTCATGGCATAGCTCTCCACTAACAAACCGCAGTCCCCTCAACAACCTATGCCAGGGGCTCCCCTACCCGCATTCCCCACAGAACGGCTGGCTTCTGCCAGCCACTGAGATCCGAGTCCTCTGTCTTCCGTTCCTGTAGGCCTTGGCCCTAACAGGAAGCACCGAGGGAAATGTAGTTCTTGAAGTACTCTAATTTAGAATTTAACCCGTTGTTCTAGTTTACATTTCCTGACAACCTCACAGCCTCTCCCTTAAATGTCTGGCTTTCTGTTTGTCTTTGCTCAGAGGGCCAAGTCACCTCATGAGGCCTAGTATTTGCCTAGCCTGCTTGGAGGCTCTAGGTTAGATGCCCAGCACCCCTTCCTCCACCTTTGGTAAAGTACTGCACTGCCTCAGGGTCCAAGGGGCATCCTGGACCAGTCGCTAGAAAACTGGTAACAAGGCTCCAGGCTCCACTGGCATTTTCAAATCCTGCTGGTGTTAGTTCACAGAGGAGATGCAGGAATTCCATGGATGCCAGCAGGGGGCAGGATAACGATGCTCCTTTAGCTCCTAGTGGCAAAGCAAACTATCCTGACAAAAAATAAACCAACCTTTGTGCCTGAGCAGCTAGTTGTGAACCTGTGTTTCTGAGGGGACAACTTCCACCACAAAAATCTTGGTGCAAAGCTGTCAAAAGAAATCCAGGGGGTTGGGAATGGTAGAGTGCTTGCCTAGCATGCACTGAAGCCGTAGGTCCTCAGTACCTCACATACAAAAAAAGCCGGAAGTGGTGCTGTGGCTCAAATGGTAGAGTGCTAGCCTTGAGCAAAAAAAAGCTCAGGAAAAGTGAGTGTCCAGGTCCTGAGTTCAAGCCCCAGGACTGGCAAAAAGAAAGAAGAGAAGAGAAATCCAGAGCAGCAGCAGGCTCAGCTCATCTAGAGGCTGAGGTAAGAGGATCCTGACTTCTAGGCCAGCCTTGACTAAAAGGCACTATTGCAAAAATAATAAGATAGATAGATAGAATGAACAAAATGAGGTGAGAAAAAAAAGACTCAAATTTACTGTGACTTCTATCTCGAAAGGCCAAAATACCAACTATTTAAAGAATACTTGAGGCGCTATAATTCTTTCCTTACAGGCTGTTCATTGAAACCTAAGGACAAAATAACAAGTAACTAAAATTATCATTGTGTTTAAGGAGACAACACAGCCAAGAGAGCTTCTCATTCCAGACCAACAGCTACTGCCCACATGTGGGCATTATTGGGCATTGCTAATAATGAGGGCATTCACCAGGTCCATGTGCTTGGCAGCACTGTGCACACAAACAAGGCTTCCAGATCCAAGGCCAAAGCCAGAACTCAGCCAAGCAGAATCCCAAACAGCAAGAGAGCTTCCTTTCTAGATGTGGGCTGAGCAGCGGCTCCAAATCCTATGGGCTGGACTGTGAAAGCAGAACTTTACCTCCAAGAGGTAACACAGGAAACAAGGCTTTAAAATCTACTCTACATCCCCGGAAGGGAGCCTGTAACTTGGGATGCAGGAGAGAAGAAAAAAGATGAGAACAGGTATGACTGGAAATTCAGTATGCAATGCAGTTTCATTCAAAAATCCCAGCTGTTCATGCTGACTCAGAAAGTTATAAATAACAAAACCACCAATAATTCAAGACACCATTTGTATGTGTGTATCAGCAGTTTTGCTCAAGGCTGGTGCTGTACTCTATTGGAGCCACACCACCAGTTAACTGGAGATAGATCATCTCAGAATTTTCTGCTGGCTGGCTTCAAACTGAAAGCCTTAGATCCCCACTTCCTGAGTAGCTAGGATTACAGGAGTGAGCCACCGATGCCCAGCTCAATACATTCTTGAAGAAGAACACAGTGAGAGACTTGCCACATCAAAGATCGACAATTATTCTACAGCTAGATTGATGGCCAGGGACTACTACAAGAGTGGCTAAAGAGTAGAACAAAGCAGAGCCCACCTTTATTTATTTATTTATGTTCCCCTGGGGGCACGAATCGGGGCTAAGGCTGCACTGCATGCTCCCCTGGGACATGGGGACCCCTGGCTACTCATTCCTTGAGAAAAAATTCAATCTAGTCCTACTTCATGCAGCATATAATAATAACCAAGTCCGCAGGCTGAAAGGCAAATATGAAAGGCAAAATTATAAAACTTTTAGAAAATGGACTACAGGAGACTGCCTAAACGTCAAAAAAGAAAGTTTTCTTAAATAATTAAAAAAAAACCCTCCAAACTATAGATTAAGTTTAATACATTAAAATTAGGAACATACCAAGCTTCTTAAATTTTAGTGTTTATCTTAGTTCACAGGATAAAATAGGGATAAATGAAAAAAGGAAGAAATATTTCCTGTTCTCCATTATTTTGTCTGTCCAGGCTGGCTCCTGATTCTCAGATCTCAGCCTCTTGAGTTTTACCTTTTATGTTAAAAACAAATCTTCCTAGCCTGATACTGTGTCTCATGCCTAGAATCTTAACTACTCAGGAGGCTAATATCTGAGAACCACCATTTGAAGCCAGCCTGGGCAGATAACTCCTCAAGACTTTTATTTCTGGTTAAGCAGCAAAAAGTCAGAAGTGGAGGCATGGTTCAAGTGACAGAGCACACCAGCTGCAAGTGATAAAGCCAAACAAGAGACCCAGACTTCAAGCCCCAGAACTGGCACCAGAAAACCCAAGTCTTCCTAATCGCAAGAAATTACAGGTAGTAATGGTGAGAGTATCTTAAATCTAAGGTCAGCCTGGGAATTCAAGGCTAGTTTGAGCTACAAATTGGGAAACCTGTGTCAACCCCACCCCAAAAAAGAACAAAAGCAATGAAACACAAGGAGAAACTAGCCTTCAGGTGGGAGAGGAGCGGCAGCCACCAGAGAGGATCACAAATAATCTCAGATCCCTTGCCAACGGAAGCCTCAACTGTACTATGCAGACCACAGTCCCCTGGCTAAATGGGGCAGTTTTGCACATCGTTTCCCATTGCCAGGGGAAGCCCCAGCAGGTAAATGCATCTTCACCTGCAAACACTGTATCACCTGAACCTGTCAACTACGGAGGAGCATCTGCTCCTCCAGGCCCAGCGCCACCTTTTACTGGTTTTCCTGCTCAGCGTCCAGAAGCCAAACAGGGCTGGATTTTTTCAGTAGGAGTTAAGAACCAGAGCTGACAGATGGGGTAGGTTTTACAGAAGGGTGGAAAGCATGCACAAAAAAAAGAGGGAAACTGCTGTTAGACATGGAAACCCAAGAACTAGATGCAGCCACTCTGTGACCTAAAGCAGAGCCACACTGCACAACACATCTGTAGATGATCAGACACTGCTGTTACAGGTTTCCTCTCACCTCCAGACAGCTCCCTTCATGGAGACAAGAGGTTAAAGAACTCTTGCCCTTCTACACCCACCATAACTGAGGGAGTCACTTCACCTGTTTTGTTTTGTATGTATGTCAGACCTGGGACTTAAACTCAGGGCCTGGGTGCAGTTCCTGAACATTTTGGTTCAAGGTTAGCACTCTACACTTGAGCTCCACTTCTACTTTTGGGAGGTTAATTGGAGGTAAGAGTCTCACAGCCTTTCCTGTCTGGCTTCAAACAGCGATCCTCAGATCTCAGCCTCCTGAGTAGCTAGGATTACAGGCGTGTGCTATGTGTCCGGCCAGGAGTCACTTACCTACCTGAATGCAGAAAGCATGCCTTGTTCAGTGCTGTCCGCAGTCCTATTGGAAATGCATGGTGGTTAGCCTTCTCACTGGGGCAAGCTCTTCCCCATCTATTAAGCCATGTCCCCCAATCTGAACTATTTTCAATTATAGAGGCAAGACTTTGACCCCAACCTCAGTTCAGATCTTGGGGAAGAAGAGTACTATATTTCACTGGTTCTTGAGAAGCACACACAATAGTGAAGAGACCTGAAGTAAGGACTTCTGTTTACTACTATCAATTTATTTTCTTAACAAAACAACAATGGGGGCTGGGAATGTGGCTTAGTGGTAGAGTACTTGCCTAGCATGCATGGCATGAAGCCTTGGGTTTGATTCCTTAGTACCACATACACAGAAAAAGACAGAAGTGGCGGTATGGCTCACAGGGTAGAGTGTTAGCCTTGAGCAAAAGCAGCTCAGAGACAGTGCCCAGGCATGAGTTCAAGCCCCACGACTTGCCAAAAACCCCACAAAAAAAAAACACAAAAAAACAAGAACAAAACAAACGTACATACACACATAAACATGGTCAAGAGGCTACAGTTAAGCATAATATGTCAATTTTTCTGTTTTTTTTTTGGAAAAGGGCTTGTTATGTAGGCCAGTCTGGCTTCTAATTCTTAGTGCTGCTACCCTAACCTCTCAGGTATTTGCTACTATGCCCAACTGTCATTGTTTTGATATTAAATAAAAACACAAAAAAATCTCAGCCAGGCACCGATGACTCACACCTGTAATCCTAGTTACTCAGGAGGCTGAGATCTGAGGATCATGTATCAAAGCCAGGCTGGCAGCAAAGTCCGTGAGATTCTTATCTCCAATTAACTAGCAGAAAACAAGAAGTGGAGCCATGGAAAGTGGTAGAGCACTAGCCTTGAGCAAAAGAGCTTAGGGACAGGGCCTAGACCCTAAATTGAAAAACACCCAAAACCAAACCAAAACAAAAACCTCACAAGGACATTGTACACAATAAAAATGGGCATACTACCATACAACTGAAAAGTCAAAAGAGCCAAATCTAGCCAGATGCTTTTTCAAAAAGTCTTTTTAGTCTCCTATTTTTACGTAGTTCCCACATGTACTAAATGTACAGAACAAGCATGGGAAAACTTTTTTCTTTCCCCTGGGTCTCATTCTTTCTTTCCAGCTTTCTGAAAATGCAGCAAAGACCTAAGTTTTGACCTTTCCCATCCATGGGCACGGACTCCTGCTCTGGGCACAGCAGGCCTCCCCTCCAGCCTTCATTCTAGCACAGGGCCTCCCTCATCACGCACACAGGGACGTGGAGGCCCTGAGGAGTGAGGGCCTGCATCTGTTAGGCCAACACACCAAGTAAGTATCTGCTAGGAAGATGTGACAAGATACCTGAGAAAAATAATTCAAAGAAGGGAAGGCAGTTTGGAGTTTCAGTCCAGGGTTGCTATGGGCCTGTGGCAAGGCAGACATCAAGGTAGGGAGCATGGGGAGCAACAGAAATGCCTGGCTCATGGCCACCAGGAAGCCCAAAGAGCCAGAGAAGAAAAGATCCAAGACAAGATATACTGTGCAAAAGTCATGCCAGAGGCCTGCTTCCTCCTCCAGGCCCACCGCCTAAATGCTCCTTCAGCTAGGAATTCATCAATGAATGAATCAATCACCTCAGCAGCACCACTAAAAGGGCCCAGGAACTCAACACACAAATGTCATCTCCAAAGTGTGGCAAACGCCCTTCATTCCCTCAGTTTACAATTTTGAGGGCAACAAGCAGCTTCAGATCACAGGGGCTGGAGGCCCAGAGTTTGGGCCCGAAGACACCACCCACCAATCTTGCCCCACTGAGGACACTGCAGGACCCGCCTTCCTCCATTCTCTAGGACGGGCACAGCCAGATGCAAAGATGGTGACCAGCGGTGCTTCTTGACAACAGAAACCCAATTTCCAATCCCAATCCACTGTACATACAGACTGGAAGAACTATATCCTATACAATGAAAAAATCAAACGAAACAACAAAACTGAACAGCTTTCCCAGAAAGCTTGGTTAAAAGTGAGCCAAATATATGGCACACAATTCCAAACGATACAATTCTGAACATTCTTTGCTTTTTGGATTGTCATGGTCATCTGACTATCCATGACTCAATGAAATCTTCACCATTTCCTGGTCAAGTGACATGTCACTTCCATTTTATAGATGGGAAAGTGAAGCAGAGATCAAGGAACTTGTCCAAAGCCGGGGGAATGGAAAAGGAATCTGCCACCTGCCAGCTACCAAGGTAGCGTGATGTGATGTAATGTGCAGAGAGGAGGTGGCTGCAGCCCCTGTCACAGGCTCTCTTGCACTGACGCCTACCAAGGGAAGTAGCAGTGACCCGGCCGCTTAGGAGATGATCTCCAAGACAAAAGAAGATAAAGTATGTGCACCTGCTCTTCCAGCCATCAGCCCTGTGACAGATATATTTATTTCATCTCCAAACGGCAGCTCCCACAGTTAGCTACATTCATTTTTGCTTGCTTTTCTTAATAGAATAAACACTGTTAGGGTAGAGGAAATATCAAACTCATTTTTTATCTTCAGTGCCCTCCTAGAACATTTTTCTCAAAGGAGTTCAAATAACTGCTGAATGACTGGCTGAGTAAGTAAAATACAAAAGCAAGCACATGTTAAGGGCCAAACAATGCAGAAACATTCAAGGGGGCCAGTCTGTTTCAGACACTAACCTTACACATAAGGTGCCTAGTATTTCCTTTAGCTAGATATTGCCTGCTGCCTCCTCTAAAATAAAACGCAAGGACCAGGAAACTGTAAGTGAGCTTAACAGCAAAGAGTGAGCAATTCCCTCCTTGGCCTTGTTCATTAGTAGTTTAGTAAGAAAAGAAACTCTTCTGACTCAGCTGGCGGGCATGTGAGGATACTTGGGGCTGGAGAATGGGGAGAGGACTCTGGACTCAGTAGTGGAGTGTGATTGTTAGGGACTCTGAACAAGGTGACCCACTGAGGAAATAGCACAAACGCATGCATCTTGGATACACAGGCTTCATTAAAGACAACTGAAGGGGGTGGGACCCGCGAACAATGCCAGTGATGGGCATGGTAGGTGGTGCTACTACAAGATCAACTCATTGAGCGGATGAGATGCCTGGACAGAACTAGCCTATGAGCAGAAGGCCAAAGAAAATCGAGACACAAGCTGAGAAGGGATGCCATGTTGAGGACCAGCTCTAGTATTTATTTTCTGTTCCAGTAAAGCAAGAGACAGCTAGCTCTCTCTGAGCCCGAAGGACGGCCATTCCATTAACTTCCCTGCAGAAGGGGAGGACAGGAATGATCTGCCCACCAAGGCCTAGCACCAAGAGCCTGAAATGATTAATGGGAAGGCAGCAGTGAATCTTGGCAGCATGGCACTTCCCTCACTCCTATCCTTAGTCCACACGGACTGTATTTCCAGCAGTGGGATGGGGAAGAAAGGAGGGAGGGGCAAGGCCCTCAGCGCCCACTCTCCCATGCTTCCCTCTCACGCTGATTCTACATGGCACAACCCTGGACCCTGGGAAGCCTAGCAGAACCGGGCACGGTACTCCTTGTCCACACCAAATCTCAAGAGCCGCACAAGTGAAACAAGGCAGAAATTAAGTTACACGCCGTGGACACGGCTCGAGGTCTATGAAGCTCACATAAGAAGCACTAGTCCTCATGGAACTCAACCTGTCATCAAATACCCCTCCCCTCTGGGTTTGAACTCAGAGTCATACACTTGCCAGGCAGGAGCTCTACCATCTGAACCACATCCTCATCCCCAAATCCCTGACTCGTGACCAGAATGATGGCATTTGGGAGGAACCGACAGAATTCTAAAGACCGCTTCAAACACAGGATCCTTTTTCAGTGTTCTGATAAAAGGTAGCTTAATTTCAACAGTATGCCTTTTCCTAAAGTCCAAAGGTCAAATCAAACTTTAATTTCAGATTCCTTTTTTTTTGGCCAGTCCTGGGCCTTGGACTCAGGGCCTGAGCACTGTCCCTGGCTTCTTCCCGCTCAAGGCTAGCACTCTGCCACCTGAGCCACAGCGCCACTTCTGGCCGTTTTCCATATATGTGGTGCTGGGGAATTGAGCCAAGAACTTCATGTGTAGGAGGCGAGCACTCTTGCCACTAGGCCATATTCCCAGCCCCTAGATTCCTTTTTTTACTGAGGTATAATTTATATAACAGGAAATCAACAATTTTCAAATGGGCAATTGAAGGCTCATAATATACTTGTGATGTGTAGAGCTGTCCCTTCTATCAAAGACAGAAACTTCCATCTTTCCTGATGGGAGACTCCATGCTCTCCATCAGTCCACATCATCCTGACAGAGACCTTCACTGTGCTACAAAGCCTTCTCCACGACTGTCTGTCTATAGCATCTTCACATTTTAAGAAGGTGAATTTAGCTGAATGGGCCATGCCTATAATCCCAGATACCTGGGAGGCTGAGGCCGGAGGATCCTGCTGAGGTCTGCGGCCAGGCTGCATCGATCTCAGACATAACACAGAAAGGTGTGAGGGCGCGGCTCAAGTGGGAGAGAAGTTGCCTAGCAAGCATGTAGTCCTGAGATCAAATCCTAGCACAAAGAAAATAAGAGGAGAGGGGGAGGGGGAGGGGGAGGGGGAGGGGGAGGGGGAGAGAAAGAGAAAGGAGGGAGGGCAGGACAGACAGAACAGGGAGCAATACCACAAATCATTTTCCCAATCTGTCATGTGATTTTGTGTTTGGTAAAGGCAATTACATGGAGCAAAACATGCCTACCCTGGGAGGAACTAACTAATGAATGTTTACTAGGTGACAAACACAGCATCAGAAACAGCGGCACCACGGTAGTTAGAACAGGGTCTGCTTCCTGCCCTGGTGCTTGCCTGAGCCTTGTTCTGCCTACTTTGGGCTTCCCTTTGTCCTGGGGGGCTGCGCTCTCCTAGCTTCCCTCGGTGGAAACAGAGTCCCATGGGTGGTTATGCACCGGGATCCTCCCTAATCTCAGTGTGGGATGAGGGGCGGTGCCCAGGTTTGGTTGAGCAGCCTGGTGAGTTTGTAGGCATGGGCTGGCCTCCAACCTAGATCTTCCCATTCTCAACCTCCCAAGTATCTAGCGACAAGGTAGACTTTGTAAGGCTTCTTAGAAATCCTTTCATACTCAGGGAACATTAATGTTACATTTTCTTCCAGTTTTACAGACTCTTTTTCCATGGTTCTCATTTATCTAGGATTATGATCTAGTTTTATTTCGCCAGTGTAAGCTCATTGTTCTCACATCATTCGAATCCCTTGGCAGCCAGCAGGGTCACGCAGGTCTGCTGTCTTCCAACCCAGGTTTGTCTATTTTGCATCAATGTCACACGGTCTTAATCACTCAATTTTTAAAGTCTTATCTCACAGTAAAGCATACTGCCCTGACTCTTTACTCACAAGTTCCTTGCTATTTGTGGACATTTATTCTACCTTATAAATCAGTTTGCTATATAGCTCATATAGCTCAGTGGTAGAGTGCTCGGTCCTTGATTTGATCCCTAGCATCACAAAACAACAACAGAACCTAAATGAGACTGCTAGTTCTACTTTGAAACTCTACTGAAATCAAGTATTGACAGGCTAAGAATTCTCTTTCTAATTAGTCATTTTAACCATCATCCCTGGTACATCGCCTCAGCATTTGCTGGATCTTTCTCTTTGAGATGGGATCTTATTGTAGACCAGGCTGGCCATGCAGGCCATGCACTCTTTTTTTTTTTTTGGCCAGTCCTGGGCCTTGGACTCAGGGCCTGAGCACTGTCCCTGGCTTCTTCCCGCTCAAGGTTAGCACTCTGCCACTTGAGCCACAGCGCCGCTTCTGGCCGTTTTCTGTATATGTGGTGCTGGGGAATCGAACCTAGGGCCTCATGTATCCGAGGCAGGCACTCTTGCCACTAGGCTATATCCCCAGCCCAAGGCCATGCACTCTTGATACTCTTGCCTTGACCTTTGGAGGGATGAAATTACAGGTATGTGCCACCATACTGGCTTTTTTTTTTTCCAGTCCTGGGGCTTGAACTCGGGGCCTGAGCACTATCACTGTCCCTGGCTTCTTTTGCTCTTGAGCCACAGCACCATTTCTGTTTGTTTATGTGGTGTTGAGGAATCAAACCCAGGTCTTCATGCATGCTAGGCAAGCGCTCTACCACTAAGCCACATTCCCAGCCCCTCCTTTCCCTTTTCTATTTAAAGGTGTTTTGTGTGATTTAAACACTTCTTTATTGTTTTAAACGAAGACTTTATACGTTGTTATGGTTTTTATTTCCACTGTCAACAGCATGTTATTGTTGTTAAGTTTATTTTGTGTGTGGGGGTGTCTATATCTCAGTCCTGGACTTGAACTCAGAGCTTGAGCACTGTCCCTAAGCTTCTTTTTGCTCAAAGTTAGATTATCTACCACTTCAGTCACAGTTCCACTTAGCTTTTTTGGTGCCTAATTAAAGAATCTCACAGGCTTTTCCACTTGGGCTGACTTTGAACTGCAAACCTCAGATCTCAGCCTCCTGAGTAGCTAGAATTACAGGTGTGAGCCACCAGTGCCTAGCTAATGTTGTTGGTTTCTTAAATCACTCTCTAGAGCAGTTTTGATTTTCATTTGTTTTTTTCTAGTAGTTTCTACTTTTTCTATACAGTTAAACATCCTCAACAACAAATCACAACTTCACTGTCTCTTCTTCTTGGTCTTGGGGTCTCTCTCTCTCTCTCTCTCACACATACACACACACACACACACACACACACACACACACTTGCTAGGCTACATTTCAGTAATAACAGCAGTGATATGGTGAGCATCCCCATCTTGCTGTTTATTTTAGATTAAGTATTTTAAAGTTTTATCTTGAAATATGGCATGTAATGGCTTTGGCAGGAACAGTGGTTCAGATTGGGGACATGTCCTATTCTTAGTCTGCGACAAGTCAACATTATGAAGAACACATATTTTCTGCAAGTGCAGAAATGGCCACAGTTGTTTCGAGGGGCATGATACTATGCGGCACCAGCATTTCCAAAGATGGCCACAAAAATCCATCCCACAACTTTTATAGGACCTTATCACTGCCCATTAAAGGATGGAGACTAATGTGGTCCTTCCCCGGAATCGGAGCTCTACTTAGTGACTGACATGCTGCGGCAGAAGTATGCTGGTGCCAGCCATCAGTCAACTGCAATGGCCAGGTACAGGTGTGCTAGGAGAACATCCCAGCTGGGGCCCCAACAACTGTGGAGAAAAGCCACCCTTGACTGACTGGCATGTGGAAATGTACACATGAAATGTCCTTCGTGTGACTAAGGGAAAACAAGTTATTTTATTTTATTTTATTTTGCCAGTCCTGGGGCTTGGACTCAGGCCTGAGCACTGTCCCTGGCTTCTTTTAGCTCAAGGCCAGCACTCTTGCCACTTGAGCCACAGCGCCACTTCTGGCTTTTTCTATATAGGTGGCGCTGAGGAATCGAACCTAGGGATTCATGTATATGAGGCAAGCACTCTACCACTAGGCCATATTCCCAGCCCCGGAAAATAATTTTAAAAAGCCACCCTCACTGAGACCCGCTGAAAATTCCTTGGTCGTAGAGTCATGAACAGAATGATGTTTTACCCCATGTCACAGGACAGCAGACAACCAGAGGGCATGACTAAAGGAGCATCAAATGCAAAATATCTTCATGTTCCTAGACAAATCCAATGGGGTTACCATGTAGTTTTTAATACATTACTGGGTTCCATTTACTGAAGCTCGGTTGCCTTTGTGCTGCAATCCAGCAGTTAGCATTACAGGCACAAGCCACAGGCTCTGGGCTGTCCCCTAGTTTGTTTTTTACCCAGAGATCCCCACTGATTATGAACTTAAATCATCTGTTTTTAGCTCCTTCTAGTCACAGGAGAGGACAGGTGTTTTCTCAAGTATCATGAAGTATTTGCAGAACAAGGAGGCTAAAACGCCCACAGGACTGATAGTGGAAGAAGGAGGCATGCTCAGGCCAGCGTGTAACCTAGAGTTGCTCACCAGAAGGGAAGCAAGCAAGGGGCCACGAGGTGCCACAGGCCCCAGAAATGCACAGTTTGCAATACATACATCAGGAATGAGAAAGAGGGGAGGGAGATCGGTCCCCAAATAAGACAAAGCTATTGGGGCTGGGAATATGGCCTAGTGGCAAGAGTGCTTGCCTCATATACATGAAGCCCTGGGTTCGATTCCTCAGCACCACCTATATAGAAAAGGCCAGAAGTGGGGCTGTGGCTCAAGTGATAGAGTGCTAGCCGTGAGCAAAGAGAAGCCAGGGACAGTGCTCAAGGCCTGAGTTCAAGCTCCAACTGGCAAAAAAAAGACAAAGCTATTAGAACTTTTAAAATAATAGTTAAAAACCTTGCAATCCTGGAAACCAAAGAACTTACATGTTAAAAACCAAAAGCTGGATGATAACATGGGAGGTCTTTAGATTACCATTATCAAATGAGAATGTAGATATACGTGTTCAAAGAAGGACCACACAGGTGAGGTGAAAGGCTGTGTAACGGAATGAGGCCATTTCTATGTAGAATATTTAGACTCATGCTTGGATGGGGTCTGAGGGATAGGAACCCATGTGCCAACAGTAGTGCTCATCTCTTGGTGGGGAGTTAATAATGAACTAAATGTACGTCTGCACTTTTCCTGTGTTTTCAAGGAGAAAAAAATGTAAAAATAATTTTTAAAAATTTGTCTCCTTTTTCCAACATCTCCGTAAACTAAACTTAAGTACAGTGAGAATTTTTGACTGTAGTGGTGGACTTCTAAGTGAATCCATCAGCCACCTTTAATATTTTAAAGGGAAGGGAGCAGTAATGTACTTTTCATCACAAGGGGAGGAAAGACGGAAGGGAGGGAAGGAGGGAGGAAGAGGAGGGTCAGAGAAAGGCTATCCAAGCTGAAGTTATTTTTAAAGATAAAAGAACAAGTCCTGACTTACCCTCAAATGGTTCAGCTGGAAAACACCCCCACCTTAGCCCCCCCTCCACACACACACAAAAAGGAGAGATAAAGTATTAATATTTCAGGCAACTGGGTAAAGGACATATAGGAATTCTTTATTCTTGCAAATTTTCTTCAAGTCAAACTATTTTGAACTGAACGGTTTTATAGAATTGTGCACAGGATAGCCAAGCTTCTTGAAATGACAGTGTTATGTGTGTCTGTGTGACAAAGGGCAGCTGAGAATAATTAGAAGTTTGACATCTCGATTCTACGTCGCCCACATGGATGCGATGTAAACTTCAGCAGTTCTCCTTGCAGCTATCACCTCTGCACCAGTGTGTGGGAGACTAGAGAGAAGGACCCCGGCCACAAGTGTTCTCCAGAGCCCCACCATCTCCACAAATTAAGAAAATCTGTTGCCTCAAAAGTGGACCAGTTAGTTATAGCCGGGCACCGGTGGCTCATGTCTGTAATCTTATTTACTCAGGGGGCTGAGATCTGAAGGTCAAAGTTCAGCCGGGGCAGAAGAGTCCCTGTGAGACTCCTATCTCCAATTAACCACCAGAAAACTGGATGTGATTCTGTGGCTCAAAGTAGTAGAGCACTAGCCTTGAGCAAAAAAGCCCAGAGACAGCTTCCAGGCCCTGAGTTCAAGTCCCATGTCTGACCAAAAAACAAAAAACTTACAAGTTATGCCAAGGTGCCATTGATTCATGCATGCCTGTAATCCTAGCTACTTAGGAGGATGAGCTCTGAGGATCAGGGTTCAAAGCCAGCCTGTGCAGGAAAGTCTATAATATTCTTATCTCCAATTACCCACCAACATGCTGGAAGTGAAGGTATGACTCAAATGGCAGAATGCTAGCCTTGAGTAAAAATGCTCAGGGATAGAAGAACCTAGGTCCTGAGTTCATGCTCCAGAACCAGCACTAGGACAAAACAAAACAAGAAAGCAAGCCTACCTAGAACTGTGGCCAGTGGCACTTGTAGATTTGAGAGTGGATTAGGAGACCCACTCTGGTACAGGCTTTTTCTGGGGCCAATTTCTGTCTCGTGGTTTGCATACTGTCAACACAGAACTTGGAAATGATGAAGCCGCCATTAGCTATTTTGGGATCCTGTCTTTTAATGCAACCAAATCATGACAGGCTCTCAAGACTTAATCCAGAAAGAGGAGCCATATTTTTCCCTGAGAAAGAGGCTGAGCAAACTCTAGACCAGGGATCAAATAGAAGTTTCGATCATAGCGCCCTTTGCCAAGCTTCTGGGTGGCATGTCTAGAGCCCCAGGATACCTTGTGTCCCCTCATTGTATGCTGACCAGCCAACCCCACTTTGAGTGAGGACTGTCTGTGATTATGTATAGTCTGCTCCTTCTATGGAAGTTCAACATGGCCTCCACCGCGAGCTCTCACTACAGAGGTTGGGGGAGGGGCATACCTCTACCTCTACCCCCACCCCCGGTGACCTGAGCATGTGCCCCATCAGTGTTCACTGCACCAGGGCCCCCTCACAGGCGTGCTGGGAGGACTGGTGAAATGATGGCTGCCAAAGGTTCTCATTCGTCAGGACTGAGAGCTATAAATACAAGGTCACAGCAGTATTTTACAAAACGCTTTAAAGCTGAAACCACCTCTTTCTTTAGAAATGGAGAGCCCAGGGGGATGAAAGGAGGGCCGCTGTGTGCCGACTCCACTTGGCACAAGCCCCAGAGAGCCTGGTCTACCACAGTTTGTAACCCACAGAATCTCAAGTTGAACAATGGTTTCCTGGAACACCTTGAGTGGAAGCAACAGGGGAAAGCCACAGAGATCCCACAAAGCTTGTCGCCATCAGCATGGACAAACGAAACAAGAATAACGCCCCCTCCCCCCCAGTCATGGAAGGAACAACCCAAGTGCACAGGAACAATGTTCCCGCTGGCTCCCAAGCCCGTGCAATGGGGCTGGGGGGGAGGACGGTGGGCTGTGCTGGGATGCAGCAGCCCCCCCACCACTGCAAATAAAAAGGTTAGCCTTGGCTGAGCCAACCTCCTTAGCCATGAAAATTGGGGGAGTCTGGGGGAGCGAATCAAGCTTAGGGGAAACAAACCTAATCAAAGCCCAGCTGTAACAAAGAGCATCAGTCACATTCTAGTTTATCGCATCCCACAGGCTGGCCAGGAGCCTAGAATTTTCATCACAACTTTTCAGAGGGAGGGAGAGAAGGAGGGAAAAAAATACTTCACAAACCATTATCAAGGCCCCAGCCCAGGGTGCCCTGTGCTTTACAACTAACATTTGTGAGAGGTCAGCTTTTCAGGGAGTCAAAAACCCCAGCATGGGAAAGTGGTGGGGCTCTTACACGTGTGTGTGTGTGTGTGTGTCTCTCACAACCACTACACTTCACACTGAAGTCTCGGGCCTTCACAGATCGTTAAAGGTTTCTGAACCACAGAGAAAGGAAGGCAGAGTTAAGGAAATAAGTCAAAAGTTCCTCTGGGATACACAAATGCCTACTTGCAACAGGCTTTCAGCACATGAATATCCTCCACATTAAGCAACTGGGAGAACTTTTCAAAATAAAAGCAGAAGAGAGACTCATTTTGTTATAAGCAACACACTTTGTTTGGTTTAAAGGTTATATGTGCCATAAAAAATGATTCCTGTTCTGAGTGCAGGGTGGGGAAAGAAGCCTGGGCTGAGCAAAGGAAAACAAGGGAACAACAAAAACAAAAACAAACCCAGAGAAATGCTATCCAGGGTTCCCAAACAAGCTTACATGCCTTGGGATATTGTAAGGGTAGGGTGTGAGGTTGAAATCAGCTTCCCATAACCAGAATACCTCTTATTTTATGCAGCCACACAGGTGAAGAACTGGGCTGAGAAAGCACACGTCTTGAAGGCATATAGAAGGTGAGGGGTCAGGGCAGGCAGAAGGTTGAAAATCCAATTAGGGAAACTGACAGCAAATACTAGGGCAATGAATGCACCTTAAAGTTCAGGGCTCCTGAGCTGCTCTGTGCAAACACCCTCTCCCGAGTTTTTGTTTATGAGGGGCAAGAGGATGCTGTGGCATTCAAGCTTTGCTTTCAATAGCTTGTCTGAAAGCTGAACACCTGTGGCTCACATCTGTTATCCTAGCTAAAGGCTGAGATCTGAGGATCATGGTTCAAAGTCTTGCCAGGCAGGAAAAGTTCATGGGACTCATCTCCAATTCACTACCAAAAAGCCAGAGTGGCATGTGGTCCAAGTGGTAGTGTGTTAGCTTTGAGCAAAAAAAGCTCAGAGTCAGTGCCCAAGCCCCGAGTTCAAGGCCTAGGATGGGCACAAACACACACAAAAGGGTTGTTTGAAACAAGCAGTAAACAGATGGAGGCATGTGTCCGCTCGATGTGTACAGCCACGTGCATCAACCAGTCTACCTGGAGGAATGGGCTGAGCGACTGACAGGTGTCAAGATTATCAGCGAGGAGGTTCCTAGGAAGAAGAGCCTGGGATTTTGGGACTACTTGTAGTTCATAATTGCACTGGGCCTGGGTACAACCTTTGCTCAAGTCTACTCTAGGTGCCAAGATAGCGCAAGTAATGGTTAAAAACAGGTTAGGAACTACTAAGTCAGAAAACCTGCCTCTTACTAAGTCCTAACGATTAACATTTACAACACGTTTTACTGAATCATAATGTTAACACCTTCTCATCGGGACACATAAGAACTAGGTCAAAAAACATGGTAAACTCCGGCAGGCATCAGGGGCTCACACTCCTAATCCCTGTTACTTAGGAGGCTGAAACCTGAGGATCCAGGTTCAAAGCTAGCCTGGCAGCAAATCTGAGGCTCGTATTTCCAATCAGCCAGCAAAAACCTAGAATTGGCTGAAGTGCCAGCTTTGAATGAATAAACCAAATGAGTGTGAGGTTCTGAGTTCAAGCCCTGGTGCCAGTGCACAGCCATGTGCAGTAACTCAAGGCATGTTTGGCTCCCTAGAACGAAACACACACACACTGCTCTATGTGACCAGCTTCTAGAATGAAGTACCCACTCACTACTGGAGCCTGCCTGCTGGCCTGGTAAAGGAGGAGGGCAGGTAGGAGATGGGGTCAGCCACCCTGGTCTGGCTGCTCCTCCCTGCTGGGGGGCTGGGCTATCTTCTCTGCCATTTTTGCATCCTGATGGATAGTATCTTTTTCAGTTCTCTTTCTAGAGTGGGTGCCACACGGTGGAGAGGCATGCACATCAGGTCAGAGCTAGAGCCTGGGCAGAGGAAGTGTCTACTGCCCTGACCTGCATAAAGAGTGATCTGTGAGCAAAGGCATAGTGGTTCTCCAGTTCCCAAGAGCCAATGGCCTGGGAAACAGGAAAGTGAAGTGACTCAAGTTTGTGTGTGTGCGTGCGCAGTTGAGTCACAGCACCACTTCTGATAATTAACTGGAGATAAAGAGTCCCATGGACTTTCTTGTCCAGGCTGGCTTTGAACTACAATCCTCAGAACTCAGCCTCTTGAGTAGCTAGGATTATAGGCGTGAACCACCAGCAACTGACCTCAGGGGTTTTGTTTTATGTTTGTTATCTTGTTGCTTTTTCCTCTCCAGTATGGTTTCAATTCAGAAGCCTGTGGTTGCTAAATAGGTGCTCTACCCCACAAACTACCCCCTTCTCCTGAGACTTCTTTGCTTTTAGTTATTTCCCTGTGATGCCCCTGCCTACATCTCCCACACAGCTGGGATTACGTGAATGCGCTATCACACCTGCCTTGAATGTTCAGATAAGAATCTCACTACACTTTGTGCCCAGGATGGCTTTGAACTGTGGCCCTTCTTATCTCTGCCTCCCAAACATCTGGAGATTACAGGTGTGAACTGTTGTGCGTGGAAGATTTTGGCTCTAAACTAAAAGGGAGACATTGTTGCCAGGTGCTGGTGGCTCACACCTGTAACCCCAGCTACTCTGGAGGCTGCAATCTGGGAATCATGGTTCAAAGCCTGCATGGGCAGGAAAATCTGTGAGACTCTTATCTCCAACACACACACACACACACACACACACACACACACACACAGAGCCAACAGTGGAGCTGTTCAGGTGATTAGAGCACTTACCTCGTGCACAAAAGCTCTGGGACAATGCTTAGGCTCTGAGTTCAAGGACCCCCCCCCCAAAAAAAAAAATAGAGAGAGAGAGAGAGTAAAAGGAAGACACTGCAAAGGATGGACTTTACCAAAACCCCTCTAAGTTTGTTCCATGGGTTCAAGGCCACTAGAACTTCAGGAGCAACAGAAATGAAAATACAGAAATTCGGTGGAGATTCTGGGAGAGCCCTCAGCAGACATCAAGGATACTTCAGAAGTTCCAAGCCCAGTGCCTAACATTTCTAGTCCTGCTGCATCCTCAGCTCCTCAGCTCCCCACACACCTAACACAGGCCATAGCTTGTTGCTTGTTTTTATTCTGCTTACACTGTGATCATTACAAAGGAAGTAGATTCACACTCTTCTCACTATGCTCAACAAGCTAACAGAAGCTTGATGACTGGCTGGTAAGAACGACCAATAGGAGGAGGCCAGGCACAGCAGTCATGCCGGCAAATCCAGCTGCTTATAAGGAGGAGGTGAAGAACATGAGGCTCACAGTTCAAAGCCAGCCTGGGGCTGGGTGCCCCTGGCTCATACCTGTAATCCTAGCTACTAAGGAGGCTGAGATCTGAGGATGTTGGTTCAAAGCCAGTCCAGGCAGGAAACTCCATGAGACTCTTATCTCCAACTAACCACCAGAAAATTCAGAGTGGCACTGTGGCTCAAGTAGTAGAGCACTAGCCTTAAGCTGAAGAACCCAGGGATAGTGCTCAGGCCCAGAGTTCAAGCCCCAAGACCATCAACAACAAAAAAGGCAGTCTGGGGGGAAAAAAAGGGGGGGGGGAACCATTTTCAAACAATAAGCTAGGTGTGGTGGCTCATGGCTGTGATACCCAGCTATGTGATAGTTAATCCAGGGCCATAAAGTGCAATTTTGCCAAAAATTCATGATAGCAAAAAGAGCTATTGTCAAGGCTAAAGTGGTATAGCACCTGGCAAGCAAGTGTGAGAAACTAAGTTCAAACCCCAATATGAAGGTCTCCCCAAAAGAATAAAATGCAAACTTCATGCAATCACATCCATTCTAAACATCTGAATTCACTGTTTTCTAGAAAAGTCATAATAAGTATTTGCAAATACGCTCTTACCATTTGGGAACATAGTAATGAGAATACGTTATTACACAAAAGCAAACAGTATACTTTATTTAGTTTGAGTCTTAGAAAAATATGCTGGATACAGGGCACATATCCACACTTGTAAATGCGTGTGTGTTAATATAGTGCAAATGCTCACAGATGCCATCACTCCCAGAGCCACACTGTTTTGTTTCATGATCCAGTGGACATCAGACTACAGACAGGAATGAACTTTTCTCCTGGCTCAATGGTCAGCTTATGTGGCCAAGAAAAGCAAGAACATCCAAGTACTGACGGGTAAGTTCAGCCCACAGAACTGAACCCATGTGAACATTCTCATCAACAGTACCAGAAGGGCCCACACTCTTCTGCAAGCCACTCACTGGCAGATGTGGGGGAAGGCATCTTAGAACAACCCATCTGGCAACACAAGAACAAATGGGTGGATAAGCCTAGCCTTAGTTTCTACAAAATTGAAAGTGAGAAAATAGGTTTGATTGTTATTAAGTTAAATGTAAGCTGGATGTGAGTGGCTCACTCTACTCAGGAGGCTGAGATCTGAGGATGGTGGTTCAAAGCCAGCCTGGGCAGAAAGACTCATCTCCAATTAAACACCAAAAAGCAGAGTGGAGCTGTGGCTCTCAAGTGACAGGGTGCCAGCCTTCTTCAAAAAAGCTCAAGGAGGGCTGGGAATGTGGCAGAGTGCTTGCCTTGCACGCATGAAGCCCTAGGTTCGATTCCTCAGTACCACATACACAGAAACAGCCAGAAGTGGAGCTGTGGTTCAAGTAGTAGAGTGCTAGCCTTGAGCAAAAGAAGCTCAAGGACAGTGCTCAGGCCCTCAGTTCAAGCCCCAGGACTGCCCCCCCCCCAAAAAAAAACAACAAAAGCTCAGGGACGGCACACCTAGGCCCTGAGTTCTAGCCCCCAGGACTTATTTAAAGGCCTCGTTTACAAAAATTTATTATGTTTTAGTGCATCTCATTTGCACATTTGTGGGAGGGAGAATCAAATTCTGATCATGGAAGGTGTATGCCTAAACACCCATGGAATGTCAAGAGTACTGGATGTAGGCCTCTCCAGCCTTCTAAGATAGTGCAGCACAAAGTCACCATTTCTTGCCTAATTCAAAAAAATTCCAACTCTTGTAGATACGAACAAAGAGACAATGGCTGCAGCTGAAATACAGAGCGAAAGCATCAGCAAGGAAAAAAGTCTTTATCTTAATATTGTTGAGAATAGATCAGTGGAGTGTCACTCATACAGCAGAGACACAGGACAAAAAATTCCAGAGGCTGTGCTGTCTTCAAGATAATAAAATAGCATATGACGGTGACTCACTAACAGATGAAAAGAAAAAAGAAATCCACAGCAGCTGTAGGAAGCTTCCAGTGCGACGAGACCTGGCAGCACCAAGCCTCCTCTGGCCTCTCGGCCTCACCTCAGTATTCGCATCCTCCCATGTTTGTGTGCATGCATGCACATGCACACGTGAGTGTGCATACCAACTTTAGTGATTGTGTTGAAGTCAATCTGCAATTGGCTAATGGCTTACTCTACTGCTAAAGCCAGTATTTTATTCTTGATTGGCGCAATAAACCTGCTGAGAAAAATAAGCCATGAATTTCAATCTTATAAATAATCTAGAACACAGAACCACTGTTCAAACACTAGAGTTGATTTACTGCCCACAATAAACAGAACAGGAAGGCTAGTGTGGCACAATGAACTCAAGTCCTGTCTTACTGTCTTGAGACACTTGAGTTAATGAGGGTTTTCTGTCCATTACACAAAGTGGAGGCCCTGGGGCATCCAGGCTTCAGCGGGCCTTCGCCACAACAACAGGATCATGTAAACCAATACAAAGAAAAAAGCTGAAAAATGTTTCCTGAAGTTTTCGTCTTTTAAGACAGATAAATTTATCTCTGTGGGTACCATGTACTTTTATTCTAGCCCATTATTCACACATTACCACACCCATTTCATTTATAACAAGGCTCTAAATGTGACATCAAGGTATTAAAAGCTGGGTACTTGTGGCCCATGTCTGTAAGCCTAGCTACTCAGGAGGCTGAGAGCTGAGGAATGCAGGTCTAAGTAAGGCCAGGCAGGGAAGTCTGTGAGACTCCTATCTTTAGTCAACTACCAAAAAGCTCAAAGTGGAACTGTAGCTCAAGTGGTAGCAGGCTAGCCTTGAGCAAAAAAGCTTGGGGAAAGCACCCAGGTCCTGTGCCCAGCAAGCTCAAGGCCCTGAGCTCAAATCCCACCACCACCAAAAACACAAGGAAGGTTTCTACCATTTATTCTTTTCTATTCACATAATACAAACAGTGGTTTTCAAACTACATACAATAGATTTTGTTTTATTTTTTAATTTTGGGAGGGTAAAGGATGTCTTACCCATAGGTAAGCAGCTGTGACTAAGAGGTCAATGTCCACTTCTCAAAACAACTCTATTATTTCTTTATTTTCAGAGTATTAATCAAGGGCATCCTCCAATAACATTAAAATGAACCAATTATTTAAGGATTATAAACTTCAGACTCATTGTAAAACTTTCTGAGGAGCAGTTAAATACTTGAACTTAGTGCTTCGGGCTCACACTGCAGATGTTATATCTATACCACTTGAGTTGCACCCCCGGTTCTGAAAAGCTGTATATTTTTAAAACATCAGCAAACTAGCTTTTCTTTTCTTTTTTTTCCCCAGTCCTGGGGCACTGTCCCTGAGCTTCTTTTGCTCAAGGTTAGCACTCTACCACTTGAGCCACAGTGTCACTTCTAACATTTTCTGTTGATATGGAACAGAACCCAGGGCTTCATGCATGCTAGGCAAGCACTGTACCACTAAGCCACATTCCCAGACCCAGCGAACTAGGTTTTCAAGTCAGAATAGGTTTACAAATCATGTAAGTTACCCAAACAACAACAACAAAAATCCCAAACCTAGAAACACTAAGATGTAAAATATAATCTCAAAGTGAGTTAACTATAATCACAGGTAATGCAAATTTTCAAGTCTTACTAAAGACCCATTCAAACCAATTTATTTTATCAGCTCATAAAAGGGCAGCCATTCAGACTTAAAAGTCATAAATGTTGACAGGACTCTCTGGTGGCTCATGCTTATAATCGTAGCTACTCAGGAACTCTGAGGATCACAGTTCAAAGCCAGCTGGGATGGAAATTCATGAGACTCCAATTAGCTACCAAAAAAGCCAGAAATAGAACTATGGCTCAAGTGATAGAGTGCTAAAGCCTTGATCAAAAAAGCTCATAAATAGCATCTAGGTCCTGAGTTCAAGTCCCAGGAATGGCATACACATACATACAAGCACACGCACACACACAGTCATCAATGTCTCCAGCTTAAGTCAGCCAGGTAACCAAGATCCAGGTAAAGCATGAGAAACACCAATTGCTAGTATCCTTGTAGGCAGCATTTACACTTACCGGTACTTTATATCCAAAGCATTCTTCATTTGAGTACTGATTTATTTATTTATTTTTGCCAGTCCTGGGGCTTGGACTCAGGGCCTGAGCACTATCCCTGGCTGCTTCTTGCTCAAGGCTAGCACTCTGCCACTTGAGCCACAGCGCCAGTTCTGGCCATTTTCTTATGTGGTGCTGGAGAATTGAACCCAGGGCTTCATGTATATGAGGCAAATGCTCTTGCCACTAGGCCATATTCCCAGTCCCCTGATTCATTGATTGATTGATTTTTTTTACTATCTTTAAGTCGTTGTACAAAGGAACTGCCATTTAACAAAGCAGTTTGTGAATACAACGCTTCCAGACCAGTGTTACCCCTTTCAACAGTCTTACTCTTTCCCTTACTTTAGTGAATTGTGTAGGGTATAATTGAAGACTGCACTCTTCCTCCCCCTTTCAGTGCAAATTCTTTAAGTAATACATTTCATAATGTTGAAGCACAAACGTGCCATTCTCACTAGTTCTTATATGTAGTGTAAAACCAAGGATAGACCTAAGATATTGATACTGAAAATAAATATCCAAAGAGCTCAGTTTAAAAGTCATATCATTTTCTAATACCAACACTGGTGCTCTAAGTTTCTTACATGCAAATGATTTAACTGCTTCAATTACAGGCAGGGAATTGGCTTAGATTACTTTGGTTAAAATGAGCCGACTACACCCAGACAAAATGTGCACACAGTTCAAACTCTCAGGTCCACGGTAACCCTAGCACAACCAAGAGCTGCAAGGTCCAGGCCAGCCTCTGCTACGACTGTTTTACACAAAGAACAAAACAACACACACACACACACACACACACACACACACACACACACACACACACACAGAACGGATAGTTGCTCCAGTTTATGGGAACAAAACCTCAGCACTGGAATTGCTATGGGATCACAGCACTTGCTGCCAAAGGCAATGGCTTGAGTGGAAAATTCCAAATGTTTATATCTATGCAGGATGAGGTATTAGAAGATGCAGTACAGCAGGCAGAGAAACACCTTACCTCTTACCCATCTCATCTTGCCAGCCTCTCAGAGGCTTTATATGTATAAAGGATACCAGTAAAAAGAAAACAGCATCTGAAAATAATGTACCGGTAAAGGACATATAAACTCTGCCAGGCGCTGGTGTTTGATACCTGTAATCCTAGCTACTCAGGAGGTTGAGATCTGAGGATTGCGAGTTGAAGTCAGCCCTAGCAGGAAAGTCCATAGACTCTTTAATGAATCACCAAAAAGACAGAAGTGGAGCTGTGGTTCAAGTGGTAGAACACTCGCCTTAAGCAAAAAGAGTTCAACAAAGCTCATATTAAAAAGCAAACAGAGGGGTTTGGAGGTGTGACTCACATGGTAGAGCACCAGCCAATGAGCAAAATTATGAGATACTGAGTTTGAGTGGAGTGCAAGGGATGGGATTCAATCCTTTCAAAGAAAAGCAAAACAAATGTTTCTGGGTTGGGCATATGGCCGAGTGGTAGAGTGCTTGCCTTGTATACATGAAGCCCTGGGTTTGATTCCTCAGCATCACATATGTAGGGAAAAGAAAAAAGAAAAAAGGTTTCTATCAGAAACAGAAATAGGGTCTAGCATAGTCTAACAAACATGACTGCATGCCACAAAGATACTGAGAAGGACAAAGGTTTTTACATTAAATAAGACAGGAGTTATTGTGTTTAGAGGAAAAATGGAATGGAAGATGGGAGAAGAAACCATATTTAAAAATTCTGGCTTGGAATATTTTGTTGTCATTTAAAAAATAAAATCATCGGGGCTGGGGATATGGCCTAGTGGCAAGAGTGCCTGCCTCATATACATGAGGCCCTGGGTTCGATTCCCCAGCAAACAGATTCCTCAGAAAACAGCCAGAAGTGGCGCTGTGGCTCAAGTGGCAGAGTGCTAGCCTTGAGCAAAAAGGAAGCCAGGGACAGTGCTCAGGCCCTGAGTCCAAGGCCCAGGACTGGCCAAAAAAAAACAAAAAATAAAATAAAATAAAATAAAGTAAAAAATAAAATCAAGCAGTGTTGGTGAAGCAGTTTAGAACTTCATGAAGACAATACTGTTGAGAACAGGTAAGCCACAGTGCCCACAGGCCCAGCACTCAAATGCCAGTATCTCCTAGCCTTACCCTATCTTTGGACCATGTGGGAGCTTATTAAATGAAGATTCTGTATCAAGAGGCATGGAAAAGGGACCTTAAAGACTATATTTTTCACAAGCTCTCAGGTAATAGAACACTGGTCTGAGGCAATCAGTATGGGCAGTCAGGCCACACAGTATTTGTATTATATATTAGATAGAAAACCAGAGAGGTGTGTGTATGTGTGTGTTATACTTGAACCAAGGGCCTTATACTGTCACTTGGCTTTTCCTGCTCAGGACTGGCATTCTATTTGACCCATACCTTCACTTCCAGCTTTTTGCTGGCCAGTTGGAGATGCAAGTCTCAAAGGCCTGTTCTGCCCATGGCTTTGAACTTGGATCCTTAGGTCTCAGCCTTCTGGGTAGCTAGGATTACAAGTGTGAACCACTGGTCTCCAGCAAAAAAGTAGCAATCTTAAGTACTGTTACATGGCTATAGCCTGTTCTCAGTAATCCCAGCCCATTTTGTTATGTAACATTAGATTAGGCATTAATAAGGTTAGAAAACTGTTTATCTAAGGTTATAATCTGAGATTAAATAAAACTTCTTGTTGAAAGCTCCTACTGAATGAGAGCCATTTTTAACCTCTTAATATTAATCGAATCTTGATTTTTCATTCTTAAAGCTCTTTCTCAACAGTATTTATTCTTTGCTGTGAGAATATGCTCATACAAATGACATTCTGATTAAGGAAAAGGATCCCTATTATCCAGTATTTATGTACATATTTCCCAGGATTCATTTCTAGAATATATGGTTGAGAAAGGTAGCTGGTTTTTTTTGTTCTTCAAATTGAACATTTAAATCTCCAAACTATTCATCCAACCACACAAAGTAAAAGAAAAAAAAAGGTCGCTGGGTTCTGAGAGAACTATGTGGCCAAAGTGGATCTGAGATACCCTTCCAGTTCTTTGCTAACATTTTACCTATTAATTTTACATTTTATGAGTGAATGGTTAAAAAGAAAAGGGACAGAGAAAATAAATGACAGGATATTTGCCCAAACACGATACTAAAAGACTCAACACACCATTATTCTCTCGGGTTCCATAGGTTAATGCCTAAGAGCCATTCAACTGAACCTCCATAAACAGTTGGTTTCCATAATCACAGTCACCATTTCCACCTCAGTAGGCAGCAGTATTCAATGAGAAGCCAGATTTAGCTCCTGCATAGTAAGTACCAGAACTGAAGGTACTAGGAGAGTTGTTGCTGTCCACACCCCAGAGGCACCCTCCTCTGACATAACTGTGTGGAATGAACTGGTAAGTACAACTGCGCTAGAGATGTGGCTTAGAGGCAAAGCACTTGCCTAGAGAGCATGCCTGATGTCTCATTCAAGTCCCACAGCAAAGTACATCAACACAGGCAAACATAAATACTATCTTAAAACACTTTTGGTAAATGTCATCTCAACTGAATTTTGAAAACGATCCTAAGGGTTACAAATGATCACCCCATTTTACAGACACAGAAAGTAAAGGACACAAATGGAATGATCTGCCTCTGGCCCACAGAAAGTGAGTGGCAAACAAGGCAAGGACTATCATTTTGCACTGAGCAACCCTAAAGTTGAACAAGCCTTGTATGAGGATATGTTAGCTAGCACCTATCAAACAAACTCTCACGCAGAGAACCATCATTTCTGAAAAAACAACTTTGAAGCTCGTTAGGATTTGACCTCCACTTCCGTGCACAGCTCAAAGCAGATGGCATAGTTCAAAGAGACCGTCAAGTACTATAGTTACTGGTAAGGCCAAGAATAGAACACAGGTCTGCTGACCCTTGCTCTGATGCCCAATCAGGCGTATTCTTTTGGATGTGAATACCCTTATGATGTTTCAAGTCACTTGAGAATAGTAAAGAAATGAGTTCACAATTCTGGTACACAGAACGTGGGAGGCATCTAGGTAACAGGGACTTGCTATAAAAAGGGGCAAAGCCATTAGATTTCTACCAAGGAAGTTTTTGAACCAAGAATGGTGGTACCTGCAAATTTCTTCATCTTCTATGACAAAAATAAAAAGCGACCTTTTCCCTCCCCTCCCTGAAGGCTGTGAATGATTAGCCTGGCTATGCTGATAACTAAGGAAAATACCACAAGTGCCTCTCCTAGCCGATTAAAATGCTTACAGATTTACCCAACTGCCAAATTCCTCCAAAACAATCAAGAAAGCAGGTACTATGAATGTGCAGAAAAACTACACGGTTGCAAACCGCAGTCCTCTTTACTCCAATGAGAGTGCCCTGATGGAGAGGCTGGAAATAGTCAGGGCACCATGCCAGGGGAGCAGGAATGGCCATGGCAGAGGAGTGACGGGACAGTCTTGGGAAAGAGGACCCATGAGCCAGCTCACAAGGCCAGTGCACCAGATCTACAGCAGAGAATAGGCAGGTTGTTGTTCATTGAGTCAGACACCATAGATAAGAAAGGGCAACTGAGGGTGAGAGAACAGATGAGAAGAAACTGTCTAATTTTTAAGTAGAAAAAAACAGATTTTTTTTTTTTTTTTGGCCAGTCCTGGGCCTTGGACTCAGGGCCTGAGCACTGTCCCTGGCTTCTTTTTGCTCAAGGCTAACACTCTGCCACTGAGCCACAGCGCCACCTCTGGCCATTTTCTATATATGTGGTGCTGGGGAATTGAACCCAGGGCCTCATGTATACAGGGCAAGCACTCTTGCCACTAGGCCATATCCCCAGCCCGAAAAAAACAGATTACAAGTGTCTAAACTAGGCTAAAGGCAGCACCGATCTGTTTCCAGTAAAGGGATGGCTAAGGGCTATGGAAGTTGGCATTTCCAAATGGGAGAAAGTAGACCTTGGGCTACAGGCTGGTGGTGCAAGCCTGTAATCAAAAGGGATCTGAAAACAGCAGTGGTTCAAAGCCAGCCCAGGCAATTAAGTCCATGAGACTCTTTATCTCCAATAAAATAGCAGAAAAGCCAGAAGTAGAGCTCTGACTTAAGTGGTAGAATGCTATCGCTGAGCAAAAAAAGCTCAGGGACAGAGCACAAGCCCTGAGGGATCAAGCCTCAGGACTGCCCCCCTCCCCCGCTAAAAAGTAGACTTTTAATTTAATACCCAATCATGCCATCGTAAGTTTATTTTAAAAACAGAAGGACTCCTCGAGTCAAGATTTTCATAGTTCATAACTGCTGAAAGAACAAGGAGATAAAGCTTGAGTTGAGGTTACAATCTGGCCAAAAAAACAACTTTAGAACAAATCTATCCACTGATTGTTTTTTTCAGCCAAACCAAATCTCCTACACTTGGGCCAAAGCATTTTAATTTTCATGTATGGGCCAATTTTAATATTTTTAAGTATGGACCAATCTTAAGTAGTTAAGACTTCCAGAAAATTTAAGAGCATTTACTTCTCTGTTCCACATTAAATACCTCTTTACAATCTGTTCTGAAAGAAGAATAAGTTGATTTTATATAGAGCATATAGTTTATATGATTTATATAGATCAGTTCCATAATATATTTTGCTTTAATATTCATAGTTTTCTGTCTCTAACCATTCTCAATGACCCATCTCAGCATATTTGGATGCATAATAGACATTAAAATTTAATCTAATTACCATTGATTGATGCAAGCCATCAGTTCATACTAGACTTTACTTGAAATCTTAGAATCCATTTCTGTTATGTTATCTCTGTCCTTAAGGTACTACATGTTAAGAGTCCAGAAAAACAGTTCAGTTTTTGTTATTTTTTGTGTCCTTCTTGAGACTTGAACTCTGGGCCTGGGGGCTGTCCCTGAGCTTTTGTGCACAAGGCTAGCGCTCTATCACTTGGGCCACAGCTCTACTAACAAGCCTTCATTAGAGATAAGCCTCATGGACTTTCCCTGCCTGAGCTGACTTTGCACCACTATCCTCAGATCTCAGCTTCCTGAGTAGATAGGATTACAGGTGTGAGTGACCTGCCTCTAGTTTTTACAGTTCAGTGTTTTGTTTTGCTTCATTTTTAAAGATAAATCAAAATTAAAGAAGCAATCAGTAAGTGCCATCCAACAGAAAACAAAATTGGAAACCAACAGGAAAATTCCCATCCAGTGCTATAATGGATATTCTCCCCTTCTACTTCCTTAAAAAAAAAAAAAAAAAGCCCCCAAATGTGAGCAGATTAAATATCAATTCGAACCCTCTCTCTCAGTCCGGGGAGGAATGCTTCCGGCTGAGGGGCAGGCCGGCAGGCCTGCTGAAGTGGGTGGTCCCACGCCCTCCCCCACTGTCCCCACACTTCCTGTAAGAAGAGCTGCCGGCGGGCAGTTGCAGGTAAAGGAGAGGCACCTCTCCAGCTTTATCTTCGTAGAATTTCACTCTGAACTTGCCTCAGCAAACCCACTTCAAGTTTATCACCCCCAGCTTCGTGAAATCAAACAATTATTTTTGAAAGTACCAGTGAAGCAATTTACAAAAACCCTTGTCTCTATCAGTCCGATGGAAAGTGCAAACTTTCAGAGCTAGACCATCAAAGATTTAAAACTACACTTCAGAATTAAAGAGGAAAACCCCAATAGAAATCAAAGTGGAGTGAGCCACAGACCGGAGTCTCCATTCTATCATGTGGCTTTCGTCAGTCACCACCAGATCTGAACTGCCTTTAAAACGACATTTCCTATTTCGGCCCCCGGATTTCACAGGAAGGAGAGGCTAGCTCTCCAAGGCCTTCCCCCCGACGAGCTGCTGCTCCGGGCCGGGGCAGGCGTGTCCCGTCGCCCTCGCCACCGCGGGGCAGCGAGCGGCATTCCGGAGGCGGCCTGGGTCTGCGCCCCGCTCCGCGGCGCCCCGCTCCGCTCCGCCCCGCGCGGCCGCAGGAAACCATTTCCTAAGCGCAGCGCCGAGCGGCCGCGGGCGCGGGGAGAGCCCGAGTTACATAAAGTCCGGCACTCACCGTCTCCTTATTGGGAAGCAGCTCCTTGCGGATTCGGAAGAAGTTCTTGCCGTACTGCCGGAGTCCCTTCACGAAGCGCTTCTGCAATCACGAGAAACAGGGGCGGCGTGAGCACCAACACCAAAACAGGATGTCACGGCGGCCCCGCGAGCCGCAGTCACCTCCGCGGGAGAGTCGGGCGGGCTGGAGGGGCCTGGACTACAGGAAGGCCCTCCGGGTCGGGTCGGGCCGGCCCCGTCCTCCGCCAGACGCCGCCCGGCCCACGGAGGGATAAACAACAAACATCCCGCGCGGCGATCCCTCCCGCAGCGAACCCCCCGCCCGCCCCGCTCTCACCCCCAGGGCCTGGGAGGGAAGGGGGAGCCGAGCCCGGGCCAGCGCCCCGCTCCAGGGCACCCTGGAGGCGGTGAGGCCCCGTCCCGAAGCTCGGAATTCACCGGGAAGGCGCCGACATCGCGGAGTCCTCCCGGAGCTCCAACCCGCCAGCCAGCTCGTCCTCAAAGCCGCCGCGAATAAAGACCCGCCCGCCCCCTCCCTCCCGCCCGCCCGGCCCCCTCCGGCCCGCGGCCCCCACCCCCCGCCGCGCTCCGCGCCGTCCCGGACGCGCCCCGGCCCGGCACTCTCACTTCGCCCCGCGGGCCCAGCCCCACCTCGCAGCCCGGGCGAGCCGAGCCCGGCCGGCCCCACAGCCACAGGTAAGCGCGTCGCGGGGCCGCGGTCCCTGTCCCCGGCGCCGGCTCCACAAAGCGCAGGGCGGAGGCGGCCGCGGGCGGCTCGGCGTGTGACCGCGGCGGGGCCGCGCGGCGGCGGGGGGCGCGGGACCGGGGCCGCTGCCGCTGCGGGGAGGACGGGAGGAGGCCGAGCACAGCGCAGAGCCCCGCACGGCCGCGGGCGGCTGCAAAAGGCGGCCTGGATCGCGGCGCCGCCCTCCCGACTGGGGCCCCGCGCTCGGCCCCGGCCCCGCCCCCGGCCCGACCCCGCCGGGCGGCCGGAGCCTCCAGCCTGGCCCGGCCTCCCGTCCTCCTGCCAGCAGAAGCACCCAGGCGGCGGAGCCAGAAACTTCCGCCCCGCGGCGGACAGCAGAGAGCTGAGAGAGCGGGGCCGGGGAGAGCGAGGCTCGGTCTCCAGCCAGGCGCCTGGGGAACCCCGCCGCGGGGGCCTTCACGACCCCCCCCCCGTGGCTCCTTCCTACCAGGCCCAGGCTTGGCACCGTGGGGGCGTCCCAGCTGATGAACCACCGCTCCACCGGGCAGAGGGGCCTTAACCTCCACCAGCCCACCGGTCAAAGGAGCCTCCATCTCCACCGGCCCACCAGGCAGAGGGCCTCTCTTCTCCACTTTCAGGGGAGGGCACACGTGGCCTGTGAGACCCATCTGCAGCCTGCTTTTTCACATCTCACCACTTGGTAAGGTGTGACTTTTAATGTGGTCACACGTAGATCAGAGGCACCACACGAAGCATGCCGTCCTCTGGGCTGCAGAAGAGTGACCTGTGTTACTGAACACAGTACTGCCACCATCAACATGCACCTTGCCCACCTGGAGCTCCAGTCTGGCCCAGCACAACCCACAGGTAAACAGAGGGATCTGGGGCCAGGAAGTAAAGGAGGCGGGGAATAAAGGGAGGGTGGAGCTAGGGGGAGGAAGCACTTCCCTCCCTCTGCCCGCTGCAGTCTCAGAAGAAGTAACCAGGAAGAGCCCCAATCTGTCAGGTGGGACAGCCACAATCCAAGTCAGCCAGGAGGGGCTTAGGGAACATTCTAGAAATTGCTAGGCAATAAGGTGTGCAGAAGGCAGGCCCGTGGAGAAGATGAGACAGGTGAGGATCAGGTTGCAGAGAGCAAGATCCAGTTGGAAGGCCAGAAGAAAAGACTGAATCAAGGGCTGCTCCAGTGGCATCAGGGACAGACCAGGTTAAGGCACTAGTGACCCGTGTGACATGAACAGCACCTGAACTCATTCTTGAAGAACTTATGGAGCACCTAGCACTGGAGGGATTCAAAGAAAAAAGTAAAATTAGCCACCGGCCTCATTTGGGGCAGCTAAGAGGCATCACAACAACACAATGTTCTTAGTGCTTGGTCAACATGGAGTAGTGAGAAACAGCTGGTCAGTGCAACAGGGGAGTTCAGGGAAGGAATGGGCTGAAGCGACCTCTTGCAGTGCAGAATACTTTCCCCAAGGCAGGGAGGCCCCTCGGAGGGCACTCTGTGGAGTGCAAAGGTGGAGAGCAGGGGAGTCTAGGCACGGTTGAGGTAGGCCACCTGGCATTCCATCCAATGGTGGAGAAAAGCTAACCTGGACGTGAGGTGACAAGGCAGACATGGACAAACTTAAAGAGTTCTGAAGGGGTTATTTTCCATTTATTATGATGGGATCCTCTGAACATTATTCCACACAATGAGTAAGTATTAAGTACCTGTGATATTACAGTACCCTCCTATCTTTTTATCACAAATCCTGCTAATCTAAGAAGGAAATGCTATTATTATGCCCATGTTATGGACCGAGAAGCTGAGGTACAGCCAGATCACTGTGACTAGATCCTCCAGATCCTCAGTGCAATGTCAGTGTCCAACCCCCAGTGCCCCAGCGTCTCACAGGCTGCCACTTCCTGCAGAGTGCAGCCTGAAGCAATGACTCTGTTTCTGTTATGGCGCCATCACCTCTGACTTCATATTTCCTAGTTGATCCACCCTCCTGCCCATCCTAATGCAGCCCCAGGCCAGGCTCAACTTCTTCCTAGGCCCTAGCTTGTTAGCTAACTAACATCCACACTCTTACAAGCCTGTGTCCAGGACTTTTCCAGAACTATAGATTTTACCGAAAGTCCCACACTATCTCTAGCTCCTAAGAATAGCATTTTGACCTGCAATGTAGTGTTTAAATCCCTAAATTCAAAGCCTTCTAGAATCCAATTCCTACCTACCTGTCCAATTACATGTCCAAATGTGCCAGCTGGCTGGCAGTGTAAGGATCTCCAAGGTTCACCTCAACCCCCCAGGCTCAAATCCATCCCGCTCCAAAGCTACACTTCCCCAACCAGTGTCTTGGCCCATGGGCTGTCTATCTGGCTTCCCCACAGCACTAGGCAAGTGAAATCAACCATGAAATAAGAAGGTCCTGTGGGTGGTCAGAGTGGATCTCTTGGCTCTAACCGTACTCTCCTGGTTTTCTTCTTATCACTTGTGTAATTCTCTACTCCATCTCTGAATTTTATGTGTTTCCCCAAAGTTTGGTTCTAAGCTTTCTGGTCTCCCCTCCCAATATTATTTCTCTGTTCCTCAGCTCTAAATATCACCTAAAATTCTCACCAGTATTTGTAAGGCCAAATCTATAATTGAATCCAATTGAGAACTCTCACTTGACTGTGTTGTAGACATTTCAACTACTTCCAGAAATAGGAATTTGACATCTGGTGGTGTACTCAGACCTACCACAGCCACCCATGTGTATCAGAGACTGCTGTTAAGTGCAAAGCACCATTGGCCCTTCTCTTAAAGGAAGTACAAGCTTCATGTGGCCGGTGCTGTTACTTCTCCATGGAAAGCCACAAGGCCTCAAAACCAGCAAAACATCTGCTTCTCAGACACCAGCCTTTACCTTGTGGTTTACCAGAAATGCAGAGTAGCCTGTAAAATCGAAACAAAGCCAGGCCCCTCTGAGTCGGGAGTGACTGGAAGAGGTCAATACATGGAACTGGCTTCTGAGGCAGAATCCATCTCTCTTGGATGTTTTCAAGACTAATTTAATAATTACCTATTGACTGACAAATAGAATGGTATTGTAAGCCTCTAAATGAAAGTTCATGGACATGGTCTCTTTCTTAACAATTCCACAAGTTAAGCTGGAATTAAACATTTCCAGCATTGAAATTCAAGGTTGTATATAATACTTCAGTGTCCATTAGTGCTGCTGTCCCTGATAGGGTATAAAAATTAGGTGGAATGCCAGGCTGCCAAGGTGAAGGCAAAAGAAGAATGTACGACTTTAAATGGCTCAGAACTGGCTTGGTCCCTGTTCCTGGGACGTGTAGTGAGCCCTTGCACACATGGACCAGCTCAGGGTCTTGGGAACTTGAGTGCTTGATTCTCTGGTGCTCTTCAGGTCCAGCTAACCTGCCTGCGCCTAGAAACATGAAACATCTTTTCTGGTCTTCTCATCACTATAACCAGGCAGGAACCAAATAACATCTATTTATTTATGGCAAGAAGATTATTCTCTATTTTATGTTACAACTTAGTCATGTTTGTGCTCTAAACTTTAGATACATAGTTTTCTATTAGTAAGCTGAAATATCACACATCAGAAGTTAGCTAGAAGAGTCTTTGTTGGTGGTGGTCATGGGGTTTGAACTCAGGGCCTGGGCATTGGGCATTGTTCCTGAACTCTTTTTGCTCAAGGCTGGCGCTCAAGCAGTTGAGCCACAGCTCAACTTCCAATTTTCTGGTGGTTAACTGGAGATAAGCGTCTCATGAATTTTCCTGCCAGGGCTGGCTTTGAACCATGATTCTCAGATCTCAGCCTCCTGAGTAGCTAGGATTACAGGGGTGACCCATCAGTACCTGGCGAAGAAATTTATAATGGAGAAATTCTCTCTTGTGTGCTCCCTGTAAAATGTGCCTGAATTCCAAACTCAGACATCCAAGAGTCTAGTCTCTGTTTCATAAAGAAAATGTCTATTTAGACACATTTACTTTTAAAATGGGAGATATGGGAATAAAAATTACTTCGTGTAGGAATAAAAATTGAGCCCAATGTAATAATATTATCTCTTACTATCAATTCATGTGTTGAGTTCCTCGTGCTGATGCAGAGCCCCCCTCCAGCCCCCAAGTCATGTGCCTGTGAGCCACGAGGGCCTCACTGACCCACCAAGTTCCCTGCCCGGCCAGCAGCCTCCACCGTTCGCCCCACTGGGCAGCACAACCACCAGTGGGGTTGGATGTCCCAATCCGAAAGGGAGGGAAATGCTGCCCAGCACAGAAATGGTGGTTGTACAGAACCCTGTGTAGGGACTACAACTACCTCCACTTGCAGATGGGAAAGACTGCTCTAAGTCCTTGACCCAGAGCAGGAAGGTCACAGTGATCAGTGCAAACAGCAGGGGCAGGGCCTAAGAGTGAAGTCAAGGGTACAGATTGGTGCAATGGGGGACTGTTGCCTAGGTTTATATTTTAACATATTGTTCTCAAAAAAATCTATACTTGGTCAAGTGAAGGCTCTCTTTATTCTTGTCTCAATCACCCCTAGCCACTAGCCATAAAACACCTACCCACATAACTCAAAACAATTACTCTGACTCTTTCAGCTTGGAAGGAGACAGAGTGTGTGAGATCTCTGTAGGGTCAGGTGTCCGCAGTATTCACCCTCAAGCTCCCATCACAGCTCCTGCTGGAGTGATCTTGGGCGCTGGATCTAACCCTCTGCCTATACCAGGGAAGAAAGCAGAAGAGGGGCCAGCTTGCAAAAATGGCTAAAAGATACCTCTGCATTAACCCCTGGCTGAGAGCTTTCAAAATTAACTCCCTCTGGTGAATTTTAACTAGTGTATCACAGTCAGAAACACCCCGTGACTTCTGAAAAGCGATGTCTAGTCAGTCTTCTTACATAACTGTTTAGAAAACACTGTAGGTATTAAAATGAGTCCCACTGTGAAAATGGCTCCTTCTGTTCTACCCTGTTTTCTGCACAGAATTTTCTTAATATCTTACTGGTTCTCTGGGGGGATGGAGTAGCAGGCAGATATGCAAGCAAGCTAGCGTCAGCCCCTCCCCCTCCTTCCTAGTGACACAAATGCAAGGCCATCAGCCAGGCACTAAGAAGGATGCACTGGCAGCTCTCTGGAGGTCTAGAGCAGCAGGAGTGGGGTGAAGGATGAGTGGTCACGTGACTCGTATCCATTCAGCAACTGACTGACAGCCCCTAGGGGTGAGAGCCTACAGTGGCTTATCCATGTTTCCTGTTTCCTACTGATACCCATCACCCCATATCTAAAACATTTCCCTCTGGAGATTTCTGTGCACACTGCCTAGAGACCTATCATTTGGCCTGGGTTTTTAATGTTTACAATTAATGAAAGACTGACTAGTATAAAAGTGTTAATTTTGCAATAAATAGTACCACAACCAATTTGCCTAAGACAGGGTTCTTTTCCTGATTTCTGTCTCTATTTTAAATACATTTTGTACTTACTAGTGTTATTCCAGGCTAAGTTGATAGATGAACTAAACTAGTTTGTGTTTAAGGACAGCAGACAGGATGATATTCTGACTCAGATGCATGACTTTTGTTGATGGTTCTCCATCATATCTCCTGTAGATCTAACACATTATACTAGCTTAGACTTGAACTCACACCTTTTGTTGTTGTTTTTGCCAATCCTGGGGCTTGAACTCAGGGTCTGGGCACTGTCCCTGAGCTGTCCTTTTGCTCAAGGTTAGCACTCTACCACTTGAGCCACAGCACCGCTTCCAGCCTTTTCTGTTTATGTGGTGCTGAGGAATTGAACCCAGGGCTTTGTGCATGCTAGGCAAGCACTCTACCACTAAGCCACATTCCCAGCCCAGGCCCACATTTTTCTTCAGCATAATATCTTCCACAGCCTTGTGTTGTATCCACAGCCTTCCAGCAATCTTGGATGCCACAGAGTTCTAGTATATATTGCCCCCCCCCCTAAAAAAAAAACCAACAGCCTGTTTATGAGCTGCGAAAACCTATCAGTGCTTCTTCCAATTCCTGGGCCCATGTGGACCCCTCCAGTGCCTGCAGTGACAGTGGCAGCCTAGGTAGCACAGATATGCTATCACCATGTACTCTCCAAGACCAGTGCCAAAATTCTATAGGTGATGAAATGAGCAGAGGTGAGTTATCCCACTCCACCCCACAGCTAGTTATTCTCAGGGCCAGAGTTCAAGTCCAGGTCTAAGGAAAAGCCTTGGTAATGATAAGACAGTTGTGTCTGGCACCAAGGGTAGGAGCTCAGTGCTTTGCATGCCCATTCATTTCAGGAGGCCCTACAGGAAGAACAAAGCTTCTTCCCTTTGTCTTTTCCATGTTCACTGGGCTGCAGACACAAATCCAACCTGGGCTTACTTCCTGCAAATGGCACAGCCCTCCCACTCCAACGACCTCAGGCACCTCCCCTCAGTTGCTGAATTCTGTAAAGAACACTCCTGGAATCCATCAGGTACTACATCTCTAAACATCCTATCGTATCCTCGTGCCCTGTAGGGCTCCAGCTCTGCCTCCTTTGCCATATGCATGGCTTGAGGCCATTGCTCACAGATCCATCCATTCTCAGGCCTGCCCAGGACGATCTGGCCTTCGAGTAGGTGTGTGCAGAATTCAGTCCCACCTGCAATTTCTCCTAGCTTCACCCCTCGTGCCCTCTTCACTCCCTGGGAACTACTGCGGCCAGCTGCAGTGGAGCTCAACTAAAAGAAATGCCTGCCATGCTCTCTCCTGGCCTGCATACCTTTCCAGCCCTTCCACCAGTCCCCAGAGCCTCTGCACTTCTTGTCTGAGTCCATTTTTGTGTGGGTGCTTCTCTCTGAGTTTAGGAGGGCTCAGCCAACTGCAGGGCCACATCACTCCACACAATAGCCATATCAATATCCTCTCCAAGTTCAGGGCCTCTCCATACCCTTTCCCTCAGTATCCCAATTCTGGGCATTCTTAACTGGTTCCACTCTTAGTCTGGGAATTACCAACCTCCAAAGCTGGGTTTCCAGCAACCCATTCCATGTTGTATCGAGACTAACTCCTCGGTACCCCAACCTTACTCTAGTCTCTCAGTACTGTTCTTTCTTAAACCATCTTCAACATTTCTTTCTTTTGCCCACACATATCAATTCCACTAATATTTAATGAGTGCTGTTTACAGTGACTTTGCAAAGAATAATGCAGTTTAAATGCTGCCCCTGCCATGAGGCCCGCTCTGCTAACTCTCCCTTCTCTGGACAACAATCATGCTCTTATCTATGCATCTTCCACTGAACTGTGAATTCCTTTGCAGCAACAGCTGAGTGTCTCCTGTCTTATATATCTCATGGTGGTACACACTTGTAATGTCAGCACTTGGGATGCAGAGGCAGGAAGGCAACTCACTTGAGGCCAGCTCCAACTACATAGAGACAAATGAATGTATACATACATAACAATTAAATCTGAAGAAATAAGATACCTAATGGATAGATGAATAGATGGTGGTTTGGGTCCTAGAATTTCCACTCAAAGGCAAATACTATTAGTGAATGTGTGCTACAATGAGAATGTAACTATATATTTATACACATACAAACACACACATGGCCCTACCACAGTAATGGGAATTGAACTCAAGATCTCATGCCCATCTCTACCACTTGAGTCACACTCCCCCGCCCCCCTATCCAGAAAACTAACACTATGTTGGGTTAGTGTTCCTTTTTTTTTTTTTTTGCCAGTCCTGGGGCTTGGACTCAGGGCCTGAGCACTGTAGCACTGTCCCTGGCTTCTTTTTACTCAAGGCCAGCACTCTACCACTTGAGCCACAGCACCATTTCTGGCTTTTTCTATATATGTGGTGCTGACGAATCGAACCCAGGCCTTCATGTATGCAAGGCAAGCACTTTACCACTAGGCCATATACCCAGCCCCTATGTTCCTTTTTTCCAAGAAGGTACAATATCAAATGAAATTTCAAGCTAGAATCTAGATGCAGAAAACCTTTTGTATCTACTTTTACCAGAGGGATTAAAGTGTTTTATACTTCTTAACACTGTAAAGGAATTTATACACATATACATATAAACATATATACAGACACACACATCAACTCTTGAAGTGAAAGCATTTGTCAAAATGTATACTGCCTATTCCTGCTTAATCTTCCCACCCAACAACCTGGTTTAGAGTGCATGACTGTCAGTCACTAACTACCTCTGTGTACTGGTCACCACTGGTCTTCTCCAAGGCTTCAGGTCCCATTGAGCCATTCCTTCACCCTCCTCCTTGAGTTGGTACTGAAGCTTAAACTTGGGGCCTTATGCTTTTGCTCTTGCTTTTTGTTCAAGGCTAGCCACAGCTCCACTTCCAGCTTTTTTGGTGGTTAGTTGGAGGTAAGTCTCATGGACTTCCCTGCCTGGGCTGGCTTTGAACTACAATCTTCAGATGTCAGCTTCCCAAGTAGCTAGGATTACAGGAGTGAGACAGCTCTGGGCCTCTATTATCTTTAATAACTCAACTTGCCAATGACAGTAAAGCAGCACTGCAGTGAGGGAGCTGTGTTCCTGTGTAGAGCCAAGCACGGTAAGTTTTACTTATGGATGAGGAGTATGTATTATTGAAGGCAAAACAAGCCAACAAATGAAAGCATACAATTTCATCCCCCTGCTGCTCTTACATAGTGAGGGCAGCACTCCTTCACAGACAGGAGGGCTTCTGTTTTATCCTCTTTGAGTTCCCCAATTAAAAAGTGGAGCAGGACTGGTGGCATGGTTCAAGTCATAACATGCCTGCCTAGCAATAGCACAAGGATCCCAGTTCAAACCCCAGTATGGTCAAGAAAAAATAAGTAAAAAAGCTAAGCCTGAGACTCCTGTCTCTTGTCCTACTCTATGGAAGGCCGAGGTTGGGAGGAATGTTGTTTCAGACCAGCAGGGACAGAGAATCCCAGGAGACTCCATTTCAACAGAAAAAGTGAGGCATGGTGTCCGCCCACTCCTGTAATCCTAACCATGCAAGAAGCAAAAAAAAAAAAAAAAAAAAAAAAACAGGAACCAGGTATTTGCTCAGGCAGGAAGCAAGATCCTGTGTGTATTAACCAGTGCAAGAGGGCTACAGCGTCGTGCTGGTGGCTCGTGTGTGTAATCCAAGCTACTCAGAAGGCTGGGATTATGGTTGGAAGCCAGCCAGAGCAGAAAATTCTCCCATCAGCACAGCAAAAAGCCAGATCTATGGCTCAAGAGCAAAAGCAAGAGCAAAAAGCCAGATCTATGGCAAGAGCAAAAGCATAAGGCCCCAAGTGTAAGCTTCAGTACCAACTCAAGGAGGAGGGTGAAGGAATGGTTCAATGGGAGAGCACCTACCTTGTAAACATGAGGCCCCCAAGCCCCAAATCTCAGTAGCACCCCCCCCCCCCAAAAAAAAGGAAGGAAGGGAGGCAGGCAGGCAGCTATTTCTAAATTATTGCCCCACAAATAATGTCATAGCTACTGTAATAAGTTGGGATAACTTTTTTTCTGCCAGTCCTGGAGATCAAACTCAGGGCCTGGGCCCTGTCTCTGAGCTTCTTTTGCTCAAGGCTAGCACTCTACCACCGAAGCCTCAGTACCATTTCTGGCTTTTTCTGTGTATGTGGTACTGAGGAATGGAACCCAGGGCTTCATGCAAGCTAGACAAGCGCTCTACCACTAAGCCACATTCCCAGCCCCTAGGTTAACTTTTACTGTTAGGGCAGGTTGTTATTTAGAAATGCATTTGATACATTACTATAACCATTCAAAACATGAACCACTATGTTAGTCAACTATTAGATGAAGAAGCAACTTTCTAATTATACTTCTTTGCATGTCCAATCCTTCTGTAACCTTATTGTGCTTGAGTGCCTAGTTTGTATCATCATATATGATATGATACATGTTGCTTAGTAAGAGGGATGGGGCTGTGTCTTGCTAATTTACCCCAGCACCTAGAAGAGCACCTAACAGCATGTAGTAGATGACACACAATCACTAGGGTGAATATACTATGTGCTTGTCAGTGACCCATTCAGTCTTCCTGCAGACAATCTGGCCTCTATTCACTTGCCCTCTATTTGGCCTCAAGGCCTCTGACAGGTGATAGATATGAACAGATATCTTTCTTCTCCGTTCCCTTCCCGTAAGAACCATGCCATCCCCTCCACAATGCCAGTTCAGCACCCAGAGAAAAACCAATGGCTTCCTTTCATAATACATCTGGGTGTAAAAACCCCTCCCAGGCCATCTTAAAAAAACAAACAAAACCTAACAGCATTTTCCACTCAAAGACACTCAATGAGAAAATGAACTGATTTTGGATGGTCTAAGTCCCTTAGCAAAGGCCACTGAGCCATCCTATCCTATTGCTGCCGGCCTCTACCCCTGGCCAGTCAAGTGAGAACTGGCTAGGGGACACAGCATCAACGCTGAAGAAACTGCCAGCTAAAGACCTCTTGCCAATTATGGCTGCTTAATACACTCAAAATAAAAATAACCCAACACTAAAAACAGAACCCAAACAGGCATTCTCTCCTTGCAGTGTCATCCTCGTCTCCACACATTTAAATGTCCCTGCAAAGTGGCTCATAAATTTCCAGGCTGGGGATATGACCTAGTGGTAAAGCGCTCGCCTCGTATACATGAAGCCCTGGGTTCGATTCCTCAGCACCACATGTATAGAAAAGGCCAGAAGTGGCGCTGTGGCTCAAGTGGTAGAGTGCTAGCCTTGAGCAAAAAGAAGCCAGGGACAGTGCTCAGGCCCTGAGTTCAAGCCCCAGGACTGGCCAAAAAAAAAAAAGTTCAACTTTCCTTGGCCAAGTAGATCTAGGCACAAAAGAGAAAATTTAAAAGAATAGAAAAGAAAGGTGTTTTGTCTTTAATGTGCAAGGGAACTCAAAAGTAGAAATCTTTAGTGAGGTAGCCCTTTGCAAAAACTTCAGTTAAAATAAAAAAGTAGAAGCCAGGCTGGGGATATGGCCTAGTGGCAAGAGTGCCTGCCTCATATACATGAGGCCCTGGGTTCGATTCCCCAGCACCACATATGCAGAAAATGGCCAGAAGTGGCGCTGTGGCTCAAGTGGCAGAGTGCTAGCCTTGAGCAAAAAGAAGCCAGGGACAGTGCTCAGACCCTGAGTCCAAGCCCCAGGACTGGCCAAAAAAAAAGTAGAAGCCAGGTGATAGTGGCTCACACCTATACTCTCAAGCTGTTTGGGAGGCTGAGATCTGACGATCATAGTTCAAAGCCAGACCAGGCAGGAAATCTCCAATTAACTACCAGAAAACCAGAAGTGAAGCTACAGGTCAAAGTGGTAGAGCATTGGCCTTGAGCACAAAAGCTCAGGGAACAGCTCCCAGGACCTGAGTTCAGGCCCCACAGCCAAAAACACAGAGGCAAGACTTACTGCAAACAGCCTGGATGCCCTAGAACAGATGAGTTGATCCAAAAACTGTGGTACCTATACACAATGGAACTTTATACAACCACTACAAAGAATATTATGTCATTTGCAGGGAACTAGATGGACCTAGAGCAAATCATGTTAAGCGAGGTAGGCCAACACAAATGGCCCATGTTTTCTCTCATATCAGAAGCTAGATCTAAAACACACTGGACCATGGTAAATTATACAGGCTCTAGGCATTCACACACAGTGAGATCAAAGGAGGGTGCTCTTAGGAGAGGAACACAAAGGCCTAATGCCTGTATCTGATCATACAAAATAATTTTTATCAAAATGAACTCCAGGATATAGAAATGAGTTTTGTTTTGTGTTGTTTATCTGTCTTTGGGAGGGTAAGAGGAGGCACCAAAATGGAGGGACAAAGGGTAATAAATAAATGGAGCAATGATACTTACTAGACACTGTATGGAAAATAAACTGTACAACTTGTAGGAGGAGATGGGAGGGGAAAACTGGGAGAGAGCAAGGAAGAGGTGATATTGTACAAAAAGAAATTTAACTCCTTACCTGACTTATGTAACCTCTCTGTACATCACCTTTATAGTAATCAAAAACAAACAAAGGTAGAAGCCAGGTGCTGGGGACTCACGCCTGTAATCCTAGCTACTCAGGAGGCTGAGATCTGAGGATTGATTTTCCAGCCTGGGCAGGAAATTTCATGAGATTCATGTCTCTTAACAAGCTAATCAGAAAAAGCTGAGTAAGTGCTGTGGCTCAAGTGGTAGAGCGCTGGCCTTGAGCAAAAGAATCTCAGGGACAGCTCCCAGGCCCTGAGTTCAAACCTCAGGACTGGCAAGGGGGGAAAAAAAGTAGTAGAAATAAAATGTGAACAACAACAAAAAAAAGTGAGCTTAATATTTTATTCTAAAATGTTATCATTTTCACATGTAATCAATATAAAGTGATATATGAGACATCTTGCATTCCTCTACTTTCCCTCACGCCGACAGCACACTCCTGTCTGGACCAATCTGGTTCAGCTGCTCAAGGGCCACCTGTAGTTAGGAGCTGCCACAGTGGAAAGGCTCAGGTCTGCAATGGGAAGACGATCCCAAAGCACTGTACTTGTTTCTTTAAAGAGGGAAAGTAATTACAGGGCTAGAATTATGGGTGATTATATAGTCCTAAAATGAAATCCAATAGGCCTATTACATTAAATTAAATAAAACCTGTCTTTCAGAAGAACTTGACCAAATCAAGAAGATATGCTCTGCCTCATCACACAAACCAGGGAAGCCTGAGGTCCTGCTAAGCCCCCAGGCTCAGGGATTCTGTTTTCCCTTTATGAGCTCTCCTGGGCCTGGGCTCCTCTTTGAGCTTCGTTCAGTTAAACATCCATCCCCAAGCCAAGCACTGGTCGCTCCCATTTATAATTCTAGCTATTCAGTAGTAGGCTGAGGCCTGGAAAAGCCTGGGTTCAAATCCAACCCAGGCAGAGAAGCTGGTGAGAGACTCCACCTCCAATTAATCAGCAAAGCAATGGACTAGAGGTTGTAGATCCAGAGGTACAGCACTAGCCAGGAGGAGGAAAAGCCCAGTAAGAATGTAAGGCCTTGAATTCAAGTTCTGATACTGGCACAACAATAAAAATAAAAGATCTCCAAATGGGAAAGAAACCCTTTAGGAAATGTAGTTCACAGAAGAGGGGGTTCGTTCAATCAATGCTACTCCTCAGCCACAACACTGCTAGTGGCTATTTCCTGTCTATTACAGGGGCTCTGTTTGGTGCCATGTCTCCACGCAGGATGCTATCATGTTCAAGAGGCTCCATAGATAGGCTCTGGTATAGGCTCCATCACAGGCTGCTCGGCAGGCTTCTGTTTGGAACAATAGTGCTCTCATGATAGCTTGCTTCTGCTGAAAATATTGGTATTAAGGGAGCACGAACACAGCTGTGTGTAAATTACACACAGATTAAATCTGTATATTTATAAGGAATATAAACCTACTAGTAGTACATTTACATACACAGTTGGATACACTGGGCTGCATACACAATGGGCTCTGTAATTCCTTAGTTTCACAAAAAGAAATGCTAAGGTCAGCCTAAGCCAGGATGAGGCTCTTGTGTTCTGCCTTCTAACACCATGCAGAATGCCCCAGAAATAAGCAGGCCCTTGATCCCCATTTGTAATGTTGGAGAAAATAATTTTGTTTTTATGAAGAAGAAACATTAATAAGAGGTGTTACATCTCACCTCTACAGAAAAATAAATCCATGTAAAATAATTTTCAGTTAAAAGGTACTAATTACAAACCAGCTACGAGTGGATTATGCTGAGCTACTTAGGAGGCTGAGATCTGAGGACCATGGTTTAGAGCCAGCCCAGGCAGGAAAGTCTTATCTCCAATTAACAACCAGAAAACCAGAAGTGGCACTGTGGCTGAAAGTGGTAGAGCGCTTGCCTTGAGCAAAAAAGCTCAGGGGCAGTGCCCAGGCCCTGAGTTCAAGCCCCACAATGGATAAAAAAGAAAAGGTTATAACTACAAAAAGGATGGCAAGAGAAAGGCCTGGGAGGCAGAAGCAGCAAGTGAGAAGATGTGAAAATTCTGAACTTAACAGATGGCAGCTCTCTCCTCCAGTGACTTCTACACACAGGAGGGGGGCCCTCAAAACACTTGGTAATAGCAAACAAGGCAGACTCTTTGGATTTTTACTAAGTGTGTGTGTGTGTGTGTGTGTGTGTGTGTGTGTGTGTGTGTGTGTGTGTCCCCTGGGGAGAGCACTCAGGGCCTGGGCACTGTCCCTGAGCTTTTATGTTCAAGACTAGCTCTCTATCACTTGAGCCACAGCTGTACTTCTGGGCTTTTTGGTGGTTAACTGGAGATAAGACTCACAGACTTTCCTGCCTGAGTTGGAATCACACCTGTATCCTTAAGACCCCAGCCTCTTGAGAAGCTAGGATTACAGACATAAGCCACTGGCACCTAATTTTTAAGGGTTCTTTTGTGTGGGGAGCAGGTTTAGATTCACAGCAAAACTGAGCTCTCCCACACACCCAAGGACTCTAGGTTTTTCAGCTCTTTTGGAGAGCTGGAGGAGAGCAATGAGCATTTTATGTGTGTTGCAGTAAATCAAGAACACAGACAGCTGGGCTCTCATTCCATCAAGGCGCCACACTGACGTTGGCAGCCTACAGATCCCCAGGCCGGAGCTTCTCATGGAAACATGGCATCCTACCACAAAAGGTACTAACTTTAAAAATGGTCCAGTGCTTTGCTGGATGCTGCCTGCAATCTTAGCTACTCAGGAGGCTTAGATCTAAAGATCCTGGTTCTAAGCCAGCCTGAGCAGACAAATCCAAGAGACTTTTATTTCCAACTAACCACCAAGAAGCTAGAAGTAGAGCCGTGGCTGAAGTGTTAGTGTTATCCTTGAACACAAAAGCTCAGTGTCAGTGCCAGGCCCTGAGTTCAAGCTCTAGGACCAGCACCAAAATATAAATAATCATGGAATGTCTCATTAAAACAGTTAAGGGAAAAAAATCACTTATACCTATGTGGACACACATTTACAAACTCATTACAGGCTCTAATTATATTCTTCATGACTTTTGCAACAAAATCCTCCAACTGGTATTGTCTTTTTAAAAAATGTGGTTTCTACAGACTCCAGGTTTAAAAAGCAAGGGGGAAAAAAAAAGATCCATTTCTGAGGCTTGGGTTTACCGTGCTTATAGCTCTACCAATAAATCATCTCCCAATCTGGGTTCGGAAAAGCACTGGCCACGGTTTGATTGCTCCAACCCCAGGTTGCCAGGCAACCAGCTCAAGGGGGAAGTCTGAAAACTGCTGACAGATAGCCAAGTGGCTGAAACAACGGACTTCTCTCTGTCAAAAATGTGTTTGAGAGAGCCACTTGGCCACCTCTGCTGTCTGCTAAACACGACATGATTGTAAAATCAAAACCAAAAGGCCACTGTAATAAAAACATACTTCCTGCTCAATTACTAATTGTTAAAAAGCTATGGCAAGGCCCAGATCACAGTGTATGGTAACAGAAATGTGATACTGTAAATGAGATAAAGTCTGCAGCACTACAGAAACCTATCTAAATGCAGCTTTGTAGTTTCCAGTCTGGAGACTCTGAATGTAGAGGAAATCAGCTGCCTAAGAAAGCATTGGGAAGAAAATAATGAATGTTAAAGCAACAAACCAAACAATCACTGAGCAGTCCCAAGTCAAGATTATTCAATGAAAACAAGAGCAACAGTTGACAAAGGCAATCTAACACAAACAAGAGAACTCTCTCCTTCAGACTTCTTTGCTACAGAGCAAGGAAGGTCAGTGTCCTAAGAGCCCACTCACCATCCCCCCGCCCCCCCCCCCCCCCGCAGGTGGTTCCAGAAGACTCTTAATTTCCTGTCAACTCCTTTGACCCTGCCTGAGATGTGAGAGTCTAGGGCAACATTTTGAATACGCACATGTCCCAGCCAGTCATAGGACACCAATGTGATGGCCAGACTAGCATACCTCCAGAGATTCAGCCCTTTCATAAAGCCACTTCACTCAACTTGATTCCTTGGACATTTGCAAACTATCTGTGGTATCTGAAAGAGGCACAGTTCATAATTTGTTTTGTGCTGTGGACCTCTGGCATTCCTGTAAGGCCCACCCTTCCAAAAACTGTTTGTAGCTATCTAAAATAAAACACAGAATTGTACATGAAGCTAGTACAGTGAAACTCCATTAAAACTCCCCAAAACAATTTTTTTTTGTGGGGGGGCAGTCGTGGGGCTTGAACTCAGCCTGGGTATAGTCCCTGAGCTTTTTTTAGCACAAGGCTAGTGCTCTACCACTTTGAGCCACAGCGCCACTTCCGGTTTTCTGGTGGTTCACTGGAGGTTAAGAGTCTCACAGACTTGCCTACCCGGGCTTGCTTTGGATCCTGATCCTCAGATCTCAGCCTCCTGAGTAGCTAGGATTACAGGCACACTGGTGCCCAGCACTATTTTATTTTTCAGTGCCAATATTTATAATATCTTAGTAATTCTATCTTTTTTTTTTTTTTTTTTTTTTTTTGCCAGTCCTGGGCCTTGGACTCAGGGCCTGAGCACTGTCCCTGGCTTCTTTTTGCTCAAGGCTAGCACTCTGCCACTTGAGCCACAGCGCCCCTTCTGGCCGTTTTCTATATATGTGGTGCTGGGGAATCGAACCCAGGTCTTCATGTATACAAGTCAAGCGCTCTTGCCACTAGGCCATATTCCCAGCCCCAGTAATTATATCTTAATTATGTAAAAACAAAACAAAACACCCTATATAGAAATCAACAATTTTCCTCCCAGGGACTTCATTCAGTATTTGTTTATGACTGTTCTGGAACTATCTTTCCAACTCTCTGGCACTGGGGATTACAGACACTCCTAGCTGGGGGGAAAATGAACATTGCAGCTGATATTTTTCTGGGCTTTTTTTTTTGGGGGGGGGGGATTATGGCTCTAGGGCTTGAACTTAGGGCATGGGCACTGTCCCGGGGCTTTTTTGCTCAAGGTTAGCACTCTACCACTTGAGCCATAGCACCACTTCTGGCTTTTTTTGATAGCTAAATGGAGGGAAGAGTCTCATGGATCTTCCTGCCTGAGCTGGCCTCACAGATCCTCAAACCTTAGCCTCCTGAGTAATTAGGATTACAGACATGAATACTGGGTGCCTGGCTTTTAATTACTGATTTTGAAACTGAAAATCCCTTTGGATGACTTGGCACAATGCCTTGATCACAATGCTTACATGTAAAGGTTTGGTGCATTTCATCCATATTTCCGCTGGAGTTACCATACTTTCCTTTTTAACTTCACAGAACCCAAACCCAATTAGGTTTGTTACTAAGTACTTTCTAGAACCAAGACAGACTGTGCCAGAGAAGACTCTCTCCTGCGTTGTTGTGTCCCCCCAAGACCGGGCTGTACTCAATGTGAACTCCCACAATAACTCTAGGGGAAGAGTTTGTACCTTGTACCAGTGCTCCGTCACGGTGGCCATACACAGACGTGTGACCAGAAGGCGCACTCAGGTCATTTCCCAGGCCAATCAGGCTATGATGCCAAGCCTCACCCACCTGAGAACATGAAGAAAGGGTGCAGGAAGGGCGGGTGGGTCTGCACTGCACATCCTGACTCCAGACCCTTCCAGTCAGACACTTGCTGTTCCTGCTGTCTGGGGTCATGAAATGGGATTGTCTGGCTTTGATTGCCCCATTCACCATCTTTGTGTCCCTGGCCAAACTTACTAAACTCTCTAGCTAGCATTTTGCCTTCCTCTCTAGCTTTCTGCCTTCAGTGCATCCTGAACAAAACTACCCATGTTTCAACCTCACTGTCATTAAAAATTGCAGCTCCTGTTGGCACCTGTAATCCTAGCTATCCAAGAGGCTGAGATCTGAGGACGGTGGTTCAAAGCCAGCCCGAATAGGAAAGTCCATGAGACTTGTATCTCCAATTAACTATGAAAAAGGCTAAAGTGGAGCTGTCACTCAAGTGATAGCCTTGCGCCCAAAAGCTTAGGAATAGCAACCAGGCCCTGAGTTCAAGCAGCAGGACTGGCACAAAATAAGTAGGTAGGCAGGCAGGCAGGCTGACAGACAGCAGAGCAGTCTTCAGACAACATTTAGCAGAGGCAGATATCTTTGCACAGACAATCACTAAGTGTTTCTTCAATAACATTTCTGGGGCCTTTCAGGGCTGGACAAGGCCTATTTAATTAATACTCCTACTTCTTACAAAAAGGACCAATACTTCCCAAGGTAGAGCAAGTAGTAGAGGCACAGACTCAATCAGAAATACATTATCTTGATTTTTCAGCATAAATACTCTAAAAAAAAAAAACAGAGGAGAGAAACTAGTTTCTTGTTTGGGGGCAAATCAACTCCCCCAAATAACAGGATGTCAGTTCAGTAAATGCTGGGGGTACCTTATCCTAGCACAATGTTTCTTATCCTTGGCTAAGTCTAAGACAGCCAGACAATTAAGGTCAGCACAAAGTCAGCCCCCTTCAGTCTTTTTTCTTCCCAGGATGCTCTAACTGCAGGCAGCATTGCAGGGGGGTGGGGGGGGGAGGGCACACTCAACAAAATCCAGACTGGCTAACAGAAGAGAACAAATTTTTGTGGCTTAATAAAAGATCAAAGAAAGGTTCCTTACAGAGAAAATGAATCACCCACGCATTAAGCTCCATAGTGTCTTTTTTTGTTTGTTTGTGGAAGGCTCATGGCCTGTTTGATTAAACATATTGCACTAGGAAAGCATAAAAGAAACTAAAGCACAGAGACAGTCAAAGAGAACTCAAGTCCATTGGCTGCAGACCCCATTCTGGGCTTGGCCTGGATTCCAGATTCAGAGAGCAATCATCCAAGTCTACCATAAGATCATCGACAAAGGTTTGCGTTTTATTTGCTTTTGTGCCAGTACTGGGGGGTTGAACTCAGAGCCTCATCCTCCTGGCTTGGCTTTTTTGCTCAAGGATGGTGCTCTACTACTTGAACCAGAGCTCCACTTTGCAGCTTTTGGCTGGTTAATTGGAGATAAGAGTCTCACAGGACTTCTCTGCTGAGGCCAGCTTCAAACCTTGATCCACAGATCTCAGCCTCCTGAATAGCATTAGGGTGTGAGCTACCAGCACTCAGCCAACAAAGGTTCTCTTGTTCTCTTCCTCAATCCAAAAAGTCATGAAAAGACTATAAACTACTGATTCAGCATTTAAAAATATTAAAAGGGCCCACTGCTGGTGGCTCGCACCTGTAATCCTACTCAGGAGGCTGCTATTTGAGGATCGTAGTTCAAAGCCAGTCCAGGCAGGGAAATCATGAAACTCTTATCTCCAACTGACCACTGGAAAATCAGAAGTGGAGTGGTTATTCATAGTGGTAAAGTGCTAGCCTTGGGAAAAAGAGCTCAGGGACAGCGCCCAGGCCTTGAGTTCAAGCCCCATAACCAACAAGATAGATAGATAGATAGATAGATAGATAGATAGATAGATAGATAGATAGATAGATAGATAGATAGATAAGATAGATGGATGGATGGATGGATGGATGGATGGATGGATGGATGGATGATTGGTAGGAATATGTAAATATCTATGTCTAAACACACACAGGTTTCTACCAAGACAACTATCTTTTTTGTTTGTTCAGTAGTAAAAGCTTCCATTGCTCCCTGTAGCCAAATTCAATCTGTTCTAAAGTCTTGAAAGTTCTTTAGTCCCAACGCCATTTATCTGGTCCTGATACAAGCAAAGATGACCAGAGGGCAAGTAATTTGAATTCCTAGAAAAATGTATTTCCCTTCACCCACGTGAATTACCAGTGGCACCATTTATTTGCACAGACTTAGCAAGGGAGGAGCCATGGAGAGAGGCCAGACGCTCTTGCAGAGTCCCTCCCAAAGGCAGCTTTAGTGGCCCACCCCCTCCCTGCTCAGTCTTGGCAATGAACATTTCAGTTGTTTTGTTGTTTGTGCTTCCCATGAGAATGTGAACCCCGTGTGAGCAGCACATCCATGGCTGTTTTCCTCTCTAGTGTTTAGCCAGGTCAGAGCACATAGTACATGCCTAAGTGCTGAATGACTAAGGAAAGCCTCAGCAGGACTCCTCCAGGTCCAGACTCAAACCTGCACCCCCAATGCCCCAGACTCTCGCACTCAGAAAGCCCTGCCTCCTCCCTTTTCTCCACCTTTCTTTACAAGTTAATTCTGTTTGCATCCACTTAGCATTTGAGGAGCTCAATTAGGTGTGCAGCCTATAAGAAATGTGTCAGTCTAGCAACTGTGAAGCCCTGAGTTCAAACCCCAGAACCAGTAACAACAACCGCCAAGAAACAAACAAGTCAGCCCTCAAGAAGCATGACCTGTAACAAAGCAACACACAGATTGTCTCCCTGTCCATGGGATCCAAGATGGCCATCAACAGTACAAAGTGCCTTCCTTCCCTGCCCACCACGGATCACACCCACTTATCTAGCCAGGACACTCACCCTGCAGGCTCCTGGCACCATGTTCTTTTGTCTCTTGGTTCCTCAAATGGCTCCAGCTCTCTCCTGGACCTCAGCTTCCTCATACAGTGTCCTTCTCTGTCCCTCCATCAGAGCTGTCCAGTGTCACCACCTCAGCATCTGCCCATTCAGACATCTACCACCCTCTTGGCCCCCTGCCCAGCTGCTCTCTCCTTTATTTTGCACCTAGCCATGTGATTCTGCAACCCATCTTTTTTTTTTTTTGGCAGTCCTGGGGCTTGGACTCAGGGCCTGAGCACTGTCCCTGGCTTCTTTTTGCTCAAGGATAGCACTCTGTCACTTGAGCCACAGCGCCACTTCTGGCCGTTTTCTGTATATGTGGTGCTGGGGAATTGAACCCAGGGCCTCATGTATATGAGGCAAGCACTCTTGCCACTAGGCCATATTCTCAGCCCCCCATCTTTTTTTTTTAATTGGCAGATAGGAGTTTTGATGCCATACATGAATACAAAGCACGTTGATCCATTTACTCTCTGGAGCCTATCTTTCAACACCATTCTCAGGAATGTGAAAATCTTGCCCACAGGCTTTCTGAAGCTCTGTCTTCATTTACGTATATGTGTGTGTGTGTGTGTGTGTGTGTGTGTGTGTGTGTGTGTGTGTGTGTGTGTCTTTTTTAGCGCCCATGTTGGGGCTTGAAATCAGGGCTTCATATGCTTTGGCTTAATTTAGCTTTTTCATTCAGGCTACTACTGATCCACTATTTGAGCCATAGCTTTACTTCTGACTTTTTTGGTAACTTATTGGAGATAAAACTTTCTTTCTTGAGCTAGTTTCGAACCAGGATCCTTAGATCTCAGCCTCCTGAGTAGCTAGGATTACATAACTGAGTCACTGCACTGGTGCTGGCTTTTTAAAAAAAATCTTTAAGTAGTTGTACAAAGAAAGGAGATGCCACTCAACAAAGCAGTTTACAAATATAGTGCATCTTGATCAATTTTTTTTTTGTTGTTGTTGTTGGTTGATCATGGGGCTTGAACTCTGGGCCCAGGTACTGTCCCTGAGCTTTTCAGCTCAAGGCTAGCACTCTACCACTTTGAGCCACAACACCACTTCTGGTTTTTTGGAGATGAGTCTCCTGGACTTTCCTGCCCAGGCTGGCTTTAAACTGTAATCCTCAGATCTCTGCCTCCTGAGTACCTAGGATTATAGGTAGGCATGAGCCACTCACACCCAACTAATTTTTTTTTTAATTTTAGAATAGTGCCTTTAAAATTAAGCAAAAATGAGGGTGCCTCCCCCTAAGCTAAGCTGTATTGAGTGGGCAGCCCACTACTTCCCACCATTCACAATTATTTTGTTGCTGTTGTGGGTCATGGGGCTGGAACTCAGGGCCTGGGTGCTGTTCCTGAGTGTTTTTTGCTCAAGCCTAGCGAGTGTGCTACCACCTTATGCCACAGCACCATTTCTGGCTTTCACAAGGTTAACTGGAGATAAGGGTCTCGTGGACTTTCTTGCCTGGGTTGGCTTCAGTCCATGATCCTCAGAGATCTCAGCTACCCAAGTAGCTAGAATTTCAGGCACAAGCCGCCAGAGCCTAGCACCACTCACATTCTTTTAGACCTTTATTCTCCCCTTAGCCTCTTTTTCACACTGCCTGGCAACACCCTTGGTCAAGGTTTCCTTTAGGTAACTAACCCCTTTTCAGTATCCTTCTCCTTTCCCAGGCAAGGACAAATAGCACCTCTATGGTCTCCAGGGACCCCAGCACACTGGCAGGTGAAACCCTTTCACCTGTGTGCCACCTGTAGTGACAGCACCCACTGACAGCACTCATTGACGGCAAGGATGCCCACCACAGAGGGACGGCAGGTGGCACACTGCCTTGTAATTACCAGGTTAGTGGTGACTCCTTAGAGATCAGTAACAAAAGAGCAGTGCGATTTATGGGCTTAAAATCAGTGATACATTCTCTTCCTTTTGAGCAACAAAATTAGTGTTGTAGTGTTTTTAAAATCTTGTTTCTAAAAACCTAAGCAGAATGTTAAAATATGTCACTAAATAATAGAACAAACTACCATGAAGAATTCCATGAATGGTGACTAAAGGGGTTTCCCTAAGCACCCGCAGAGCCCTGCATGGAGTAGCTGTAGAAATGTGAAGGAATAAAGTGAAACGCGAACTTCTCTCATTTTCTCCATCTGTATGTGTATGAGAGACTGAATCACACACACACACACTCTCCTAGTCTTTAAGTCTTAGGCCTCAAATTTCAGCCTCCGGAGTTACCTAGGGTTATCTAGAATTACGGGCATAGCCTTGATGCCCAACTCTTTAACTCCTCCCCCCGCCCTTTACTTTTCTTTTTAGAGGCAGTTCTGGGGCTTGAACCCCCAGGGCTGCATGCTTGCAAGGCAGACTTTCTACTACTTGAGTCAAACCACCAGCATTTTGTGCACTGGTTATTTTCCAGGTAGAATCTTTATGCTTGGACCAGTTTGGCTGTGTGTGTGTTTTTGTGTGTGTCTGTGTGTGTGTGTGTGTACACGTGTTGAGGTGTGTCAGTGTGCCTGTGTGTCTCAGGTACAAACCACTGAGCCTGGCTGGGATAGCAGACAACACCAATAAATCCAAGTCACTGGTCAAGATGGAGTCTTGAGAACTTTTATGCCTAAATTGGCTTCAAACTGCGATCCTATGATTTCCATCTCTCAAGCAGCTAAGATTATGGGCTTGAGCCACTGTTCCTGACCCACCATGCCTTTTATACAGATTTTCAGGTGCAGAGATATGGCCCCTTTCATACACATAGCCTCCCTAAGTGAAGTGACTAGTGTGGAAGCAACTGGATTACACACCTCACCGTGTGGTCTAAAAGCAAGATAAAATCTAAGGGCATCATTGGAATGTTTGAAAGAGGAGGAAGTGTGGGGGTGTAGGGTGAAGTAAGGAAGCGAAGAAATCTGAGCTGATTATGAAATCAGAGTTCTACAAAGCAGACAGCTCCCAAGGTCAGGCTGTTCTGGAGTCATAAATTTGGAAAGCAACTACAAAGCTGTCAAAGAAGTGGGGCTGTCTCAAAGGACGATCTGTAAACAATCTTCTAAAGTTTCCTTGCTGCTTAAGTTTCTTTTCCATGGACTGGGTGGGAGGATCGCAAAAGTTCAGAGTCCATCCCAGGTTTCCTCAGCCCAGGAAGGGGATTCCAGCAGCTTGGCCTGAGGAAACGAGGAAATGCAGCATCTCACGTGCTCTGCAGGGACTTCTATAGAACTGCAGCACAGACCAGGAGCCCAGATACTTCCTAAGCAAATGTGTTTTTTTCACATTGTTACATGGGGTTGGGCCCAGGTCAACTGCTTTCCCATTCTGTGCTAAGATCTTGTTCAATTCATTTTCTAGAATTCCCCTTTGGAAAATGGATAGCCAGGCCCGATTAGCTGTTACCCTAATTAATTAAAGGCTCTGGGTAGAAAATGACTAATGCTTAGCCTAAACTAATGCTTAAGCTGTTTGGAAAGCAGCTTATTAGCAAATGTGTGACACCTCCACAGACTGCAAATGTTGAAAGCTGTCTCCTAGAAGATGGGGAGGTGCCAGGCAGAGGGTGGGAGGCGGGTCTTAGAGCACTGCCACTGTCCACAAGGCATCCTTCCCTTCCTCCATTTTGCCACAGCTTTTGGATGCATCTCCTGTCTAGCAGACTTGATTGCCTTAATGCCAATGGGAAAGATTAAAAAGATAAATTTGCAATTGATACTACAAGTTAGTTGCAAGCAGGACTCCAAGAACACTTTGTAGGCATGATTGCATACTTTTCCAAATTTCTTTAACAGGAACAAGTTCAGTAACTTAAGATGAAATATCTGGCCAACTTTCTTCCTAGGAGAGTAAGAAGACAAGGGTAGCATCAGACCCAGACCTTGGGCCAGACACCTGCCGGCAACTGTGGTTTTTCCCTCTGCTCTTCCTTCTCACTTCTCAGAAGGAAGGGAGCGGAACTTCCTCCTGGTCACAAAGGGAGCCAGCCTGCCATCTGGTCTTCCCACACTCAGATCAGGATTCTCACCTCACCCAAACACAGGGCCTTCTAGATAGGAGAGACAAGTATGATTTAGCCAAACCCCTTCCCCAGAACCCACGGACCCTGAAACTATGCGGAGGAACCCTTATCCTCACAGTCTGTACATAATGGACAATGGCTACAAAGCTGTAGTTCAGAGGCCCTGGGTGTTCTGTGGTCAGAATGACAACTTTCCTGGTATTCTTTTTTTTTTTTAATTTTTTACAATTTATTTTCATTTATGTGGTACTGAGGAATTGAACCCAGGGCCTTGTGCATGTGCATGCCAGGCAAGCACTCTCCCACTAAGCCACATTCCCAGCCTTTCCTAGTGTTCTTGGAGCATGACTCGGTGTTCAGTAAAATGATCCAGAATGTCAGAGTATATCCACTTTACATGAACTGACTCTGGATACATACCTTAAAGATTAAACTAAATATGGCATCAGTGGAAATTTTAGGCCTCTGAGACTATATGGTACAATTGTAATTATTCTGCTTCATTTTTTTTGGGGGGGGGGTTCTTTTTCATTTATTTATTTTTGTCAGTTGTGGGGCTTAACTCAGGGCCTAGGCACTATCCCTGAGGTCTTTGTGCTCAAGGCTTGCACTCTACCACTGGAGCCACAGTGCCACTTCTGGTTTTTGAGTGGTTAATTAGAGGTAGAAGTCTCAGGGGTACTTTCCTGTCCAGGCTGGCTTTAAAAATCAAGATCCTGGGGGGAGGGGGGAATGAGGGAGGAGGTAACAAACAGTAAAAAAAAAAAAAAAAAATGAATTCAATGCCTAACTTATGAAACTAACCTCTCTGTATATCAGTTTGAAAATAAAAAATAAATTAAATTAAATTTAAAAAATCAAGATCCTTAGATCTCAGCCTCCTGAGGGTTACAGGCATGAGCCAACAGCACCTAACCTTTTATTTTTTTACTTCTAACTTCCCATATCATTTACTTGATAGTCCTCTGTTTCTCACTGCTGAGATTAACCACATAAGCAAACCTGTGCAGGGGAAGAAAACACTCCAGAAGTGATAGAACAGGGATGCAGAGAAGTTTCAAGGAAGCTGGAGAGCGGAGTGTGCTGCCCATATCACAGCTACACTGTGCTTTGTTATAAGTGTTGGGCCATAGCAGGCAGCGTGGCAGAAAGCAAGGCCACGTTCCCCTGGGTTGGCTGGCATGGTGCTGGGTTTTCCTGCTCTCCTCACTGCCCAGACACTCATGGCAGAACACCTCAACATCACATACAATCAGGAAGTGTGGGTGCATGCATGCTGGCAAAGGATGAGCTTTTTGTATTGAAATCTAGAAAATAAAACCAAAGAGCTGGGAGGGGCTGGTTGTTCCTGTGGAGGAAGCTATAGAGAACAAAGGGGCAGGCCAGTTTCCAGTGCAGCCCGTGGCTGCTAGAAAGAGAAGCTTCCTGAACTGCGGCAGCTCAGGCTCCTCATCTGTAGGCCGCTCCTTGGGGGAGAGGGGGAAGGTGGGAGGGGGTACATGGGACTGAGGCTCTATAGAAGAAACTATCTTGGGTTTGTCTTCTAGTCAATCCAGCCAAATGAGATTTTCCTTCTGGTGCTGGTGGCTCATGCCTGCAACCCTAGCTACTCATGAGATTGAAGATCTGCCCAGGCAAGTCTGCCTGGGCAGAAAAGTCCATGAGATTCATCTTCAATGACTGGAAAGCTAAAAATGGAGCTGTGGCTCAAGTGGTAGAGCACTAGCCTTGAGTGAAAAAGCTAAAGGATAGCACCCAAGCCTTGAGTTGAAGCACCAGTACTGGAAGAGGAAAAAAAAAAAGAATTTTCTGATTATCAGCTATGCTCCAGGTCCTGGGCATGGAGAAGATTTAAACTACAGTCACTGCCTTCAAGACGTCCTTCAGTATAGTACAGAGGCACTACAATGAACATACCATGACAACCCAGTGGCAGTGCCCCCCACAACATAAGGAGAGCCTACTGAACAGCCTCCGGGCCAACAGCAGTAAAGGAGCACTCCTCATTGGAAGTCATCTGCTGAGGACTGAGGCATGGCTCAAGTGGCAGAGCGCCAGCTGTGAGCAAAGAGGGGCTGGGAATATGGCCTAGTGGCAAGAGTGCTTGCCTTGTATACATGAAGCCCTGGGTTCAATTCCCCAGCACCACATATATAGAAAACGGCCAGAAGTGGTGCTGTGGCTCAAGCAGAGTGCTAGCCTTGAGCAAAAAGAAGCCAGGTACAGTGCTCAGGCCCTGAGTTCAAGCCCCAGGACTGGCAAAAAAAAAAAAAAAGCAGAAAAGAGTGTGAGGGCCATGAGTTCAAACTCAGAGCTAGCCCACAGTGACATAGACACAGACAGACACGCACGCACACAACACCGCAAAAACATCCAACTGTCAGGAACATGAGGTGTTTGAGAGAAGAAAATACTGCAAGGGAACATTAGGTCCAGCCCACATCCTCACTGGTGCATGCAGCATGAAGCCTCCAGATGTCAGTACAGTCACAAGGGCATCTCTGCCTCCCAGATGATGGTGGGCAGGGAAAGAGGCCTGTTCTATCACTCTGGTACTACAGAGCCCCATTCCTCTGCTGAATCTTGAGGCCAGCATTTTCCCAAAGAAGTTTTTAAAAAAGCTTTCTCTTTTTTATCAGTATGAAATTCTTAATATTGCATCTACATTCCTAAATTGCCCAAGGTTTTATTACCTGATTTAAGAGCTGCTAGAAAATGTCCAACAGTGTGACTAACTTCTAACTCCAAGTATTTGTCTTTTTCTTTTGGTACCAGTCCTAGGTCTTGAACTCAGGGCCTGGGCACGGTCCCTGGGCTTATTTGCTCCAGGCTAGTACACTACCATTTGAGCCACATATCCACTTCTGGCTTTTTGGTGGTTATAGATACGAATCTCATGAACTTTCTTGCCTGGGCTGGCTTTGAACCGCAATCCTTAGATCCCAGCCTTCTGAATAGCTAGGACTACAGGCATAAGCCACTGGTGCCTGGCCCAAGTATTTTTCTTTTTTTCTTTTTTTGGCCAGTCATGGGGCTTGGACTCAGGGCCTGAGCACTGTCCCTGGCTTCTTTTTGCTCAAGGCTACCACTCTACCACTTGAGTCACAGCGCCACTTCTGGCCATTTTCTATATATGTGGTGCTGGGGAATTGAACCCAGGGCCTCATGTATACGGGGCAAGCACTCTTGCCACTAGGCCATATCCCCAGCCCCCCAAGTATTTTTCTTATGCCTAAATACTCGGGAGAAATAGCTCCATTCACAAATGGAAGGTTGGAGTTGACCCGACAGTAAGCTGCTACAGGAGCGAGGAAGAAGATGACAGGAAATCACACACAAGAAACACGAGAGATGCTGTGTGAGGAAGAATGGAATGGAACTCTGAGGTACAAGGCACACCCTGCTCTGAGAAGCCCATAGCCTTTGGACCTTACCTCTCCCTCTGCTCACTCTACACTGGGCATCCTTGTTGTTCCTTGAACGTGCTACCAGTATGCGTCCACGTCTAGGCCTCGGTACCCACTGTTTCTTTTCCTTGGTTCAGAACATTCTACCACTATCTATCCAAAAGGCTAGCTTTCCCATGGTTTTTTTAGGCCTTCACAGAAAAGTGACATTTCGGGTCCCTTAAGTTCAACCATCCTTCCTCTTATGTCCTAGTGCTTTCCTGTATCTTTTTTCTTCCTTTAGCGCTTAGCTAACATTACCTCTATGTTACTCAGTGTGTTAATCTACCTTGCTAACTACACCGTCAAGCCCAAAGGTCAGGGCTGCTTGTCAGCTTTTCACCTTTTCACCACTTTGTCCCCAAAACAGGGTCTGGCAGTGTCAATGCTCTGTACAGAGTTGTGGGATGAATGGATAAATTTCAAGTAGCAACTTTCATTCAGAACTGAATAGCAAACCTGTAATACACACATGGGCCATCTAGCTTCATGTCCACACAAGTCAACAATCAGAGCTGGCAGCCTTGCCATTTGCTGAGCCAGCACCAAACACAAGGAGAGCAAAGCAGAGACAGACCCCACAGGTACAACCACAGGAAGGTGATACAAGAACATCATCAATAATAGAAGCTACAGATACACATGGGACGTTGAAAGTAGTTACAACTGTGATATAACAATTGTCTCCATAACATGGAGTTCATTTCACTTAGCATCATCTTAGGTGTTCATAAGGGTATATAGCTATTGGGCCTTGTGATGCTCTGCTATGACTTGCCTAAACCTGTACTAATTATTCCCAATAAGGGAGACCATAGAGTCCATGTTTCTTTGGGTCTGGCTCACTTCACGTCTCCACATTAAGTTGGTGAGCTCTTTCTCCTTTTATGACCACTGACTGTAAAAATGTGGAGAACTCCTGGGAACGTGGCTTAGTAGTAGAGTGCTCGCCTAGCATGCATGAAGCACATGATTTGATTCCTCAGCACCACATAAACAGAAAAGGCCAGAAGTGATGCTGTGGCTCAAGAGGTAGAGTGCTAGCCTTGAGCAAAAAGAAGCCATGGCAGTGCTCAGGCCCCGAGTCCGAGCCCAGGCTTGGCAAAAAAAAGGTAGCTCACACCTGTAATCCTAGCTATTCAGGAGGCTGAGAGCTGAGGGTTGTGGTTCAAAGCCAGCCCAGGCAGGAAAAGCTTTGAGACTATCTTCAATTAACCACCAGACAACTGGAAGTAGCACAGTGGCTCAAAGTGGTATAGCACTAGCCTTGAGCTGAAGAGCTCAGGGACAGTGCCCAGGCCCTGAGTTCAAGCCCCACGAATGACCAAAAAAAAAAGTAGAGAACACACTACAATTCCCTCATCTATAAAGATAATTCCAAAACATGGTTTAAAGCAAGGGCTGAAACATCAGGCTTAGGTATCCCATAGCAGCACACAAAGGGTTAAGAGAAAGAAGAGTAAGGAAGTGCTTTTTAATGAAGATCCAAACAACAGGCTGGCACTCTAGTGAAGGGGGCACGAGAGTCAACCTAGCACTGGACGCCATCCCTACCTCTATTCTGCCCCAGAGAGGCTTTAGATTTAAGACAGAAGTACAGAGAAATCAGATTAGTTACATCTTTGCATGACAGGATTCTTTTTTTTTTTTCTTAACCTCTTATTTCTTTCTCCCAATGCTGAATTCCAGTTAGCAACTAATACATCTCATTGGTGAAAATGTAAGGCTCTGATGTCCCTATACATAGAATGTTTGAAGCACACACATTAAAATTGACTCTGTCCTGTTGCTTAGAAACTGCAGAAGAAAAGGAGTTTCCATCCTCTTCATTTATAAAATAACCACTCAGTCTACAGGAGAACAAATGCAATCTCTCAAGTCCCCTTGTGTCTTGTTCTCATTTTTTTAAATGAACAGAGAAAGATGACCCAGTGGCTCCAAGTGTATTCTATCTCCATTTTTTTTTAGCACACCCTTGAAAATGAGATGGAAAACATGGCTTCAACAACCTCTCACCCTGATATTCATGAATCTTTGAAATGGAAGACTACCCCCAAGGTGCCCCAAGCAAAAATGAAAAATTCCCCATACAGAGTAACCTTTGCTTTGAAGCCACTGTGCTGAGCACCAGCAAGGAGTAATTCAGGGTTCGCTTCTGCTCTCTGGGCAGGCACCTTGGTTCTGTTCTGCACAGCCTGCACGGCTCAAGGCCTAAACAGGGCCACAAGCACACGTTTCCACGTGGATCCCTGGGCAACAACACTTGAAAAAAAAATTAGCTAAAAGCACAGCTAGATGATAATCAGTTTTTGGAAACATCACTGATTAAACAATATGAGAGAAAGGCTGAGTGCTTAGAAAGAAAAACAGGCATGCTAATTACTTTGACCACAGGGTAAAGAAAAAGCATGGACATTAATGTCATGTGAAGACAAGGTCACAGCTGAATTTGTACATTTAACCCAGAGGCAACCTTGACTGACATGAGATACTGAATTTTAAAACCTCTCTTTCCTCCTAATGCTTGTCTTTTCTCATTCACTCTAGGTTTGAAAAGATACGTTTCTCTTTACAACTTGTTAAACAGTAAAATCTTTGTGCAAACTAATTGACAAAATTGATTGTTTTATACCATCTTTCCTACACATATAATTGATTTTTAATTCACTGTCTCATTTCCAAAAGGACTTGACAATGAACTCCACTCTGTCTACTACTGACTTCCTTAAACAGGATTTGGTTCAAAAGCTGATGAGAGCAAGTCACAGGAAAGAGTCCAATTTTACCAATACTGGATTAGGAAAATCACATAAAGCTGTACTTTTCCTTTTCAATACTAAGGACTGACTTTTAGTATAGGTGAATAACATATAGAGTGATATATGCATGAATGATACATGTATAGTTAGATGATATTTTTATTTATCTTATTTTCCATACTGTTACATTTAAGAATGCAACTGTTCATTAGAAACAGTACAGATGTACTGTAAAATTGAAGGGATAGTAGTTAGTAGAGAGAAAAATCCACTTTGACTCATTTAAAATTTTATTAAGTACTTACTGTGTGGTGCACTACATATATGACATCTATATTTTAGGTTAATAGCATATTTTCCAAGAGAAGTATAAATATTTTCAGGTTACAATTTCTTTAGAAAGTATGAATTTTCAAGATGGGTACAATGTTGCACACCTATAATCTCACTACTGCAGAGGCAGAGATAGGATGGCTGCTGAGTCCAGGGCCAGCCTGAACTACAGAGCAAAATTCTATGGGGGGGGGGGGGGCGCACCTTGAAAAAAACCCAACGCAATCCAAAATAAAATGAAAGCTCAAGAGGCTGAGGCAACGAGTGTGTTTGTGGTTAGTCTGGCTACAAAGCAAAAATATGGAGTCAAAGTCTGAATGTAACAGCTCCATTTGCATGTATCCAAATCTAAACTTACAAAAGTACAAAGCTGCTGAGTGCCAGGAGCTCATGCCTGTAATCCTAACTACTCAGGAGGTTGAGATCTGAGAGGATGGAGGTTCTAAGCCAGCCTCTTACCTCCAATTACCACCAGAAAACGGAAGTGGAGCTGTGGTTCAAGTGGTGGAGTGCTAGCTTTAAGCCAAAGAATCTCAGAGACAATGCCTAGGCCCATGAGTGGCAAATAAATAAAGCCACAACCACATGTATTATGCAATCAAGGTTCAATAAACATACAAAATCCACAAGTAAATTTTCCATGGTACATTACTGATAATGTTTTAATTCCTTTTGAGCACATTCTAACAATAGGAAAATGTGCATGAAAATTTACAAAGAAGAAAATGGATTCATTTAGATGACCAGCAGAGGATCTCTTATCATCAACATTTCCGAATGACTACATACATTTACCATTCCTGAAATAAATACCACACAGCCAAGCCTTCTCCTCCACTGAGGTTGTAGTAAGGTTTTAAAAGGGGGCCGGGAGCCAGCTGAGGCTGCTGTTGGCCGGCCATGTGTGCCTCTCTCCCATTTGGTTGTACGGTCCCCTCTTCTGCTCTCACCTCCCCCGCAGCCTCCGGCTTTGAACCTCAACTTTGACTCTGCTGTGAATTCCATTTTCTTCAGCTGACATGCAGACAGCAAATAAAATTCATTTTATTTTTGCCCCACTAAGCAGCTCTGTCTTCTGGCACATCCAGCTGCCTGGCTTGAAGGAGTGAACAATAAAAATAATGTTTTCTCAAGCACACATTGCCAAAAGGGCATAACAAAGGCCTCTGAAGATGCTTCTGGGGAAAGACACCATGTAAATAGCTGTGTGTGCTGGACATGTAATTCCTTGACCAGCTGAAGGGTTCACTGGATTACAAATGTTCAGAAAATTTGTTTGCTATGTCATATCAACTTTGAAAGGAGAATTTCCATTTATATTTATGATAAACTGGGATTTAAATTGAAGAAAGTGCTAGATGTTTTAAAAATTCATGAACCTGTAAATAAATCTATATACATGGACAATTAAGGTTTATCACCATGGTGGATTAACTCTTTGGATTAAAAGTCAGAGCTTATTTATATCTAGCTTGTTCACATTGATATATGACATCAAATTTGGTATAAAATATTTAATGGGTGACTATTTCAAGATAAGAGCCACAGTCACCCCGGTTAAAATGGAAACATCCTGCTATAATATTGGAAGCAAGAAAGCCTTCACCTGAGCAACACCTGGATTTTTGCTGAATGCTAATTCAACACGAAAATAATTTCAAAACCAAACAGCTGGCAGGACAGGAGCAAAGGCTCCGCTTCTCAGTGGAGTCTCCAATCTTACAACCTTGCAAGTTAGGCCAAACTGCATTTTTCAGGAGGAAAATGCAGGCCCTGAATTTTAAAAAGAATTCAATTAGCATCCCAGTATTTCCATAACCAACAGCTGAATGCTAATTAAGAGCACAGCATCAAGCAGCAATGGAATCCCAGTGCAGTAAGCAACAGCACAACAGCAACAAATGCTCCCTTCAGCCTGCATGCATAAATAAACAGAATTAATAACTAGCCAGGCATGGAAGGGTGACTTAATCTGTTTCGATTAGGTGCAGTTCGGCCTGGGGCCTTTGTGTATATTCAAATGTGTTCATCATGTTTAATTAAAAACCTAATAATCTCAGATTTTTTTTTTAACATTTTGATCTGTATTTCTTCCTTTTTCTCTTCATAAATTCTACCAGTTTGGATGAGTTCCTGAAAAGGACCAGTGCTTTCAGCACACTCCTATGTGGAACTGGTTAACCATTACTAAAACTCTTGCAGGCAGCATCAAACCATTCCTTTGACTCTATCCTTGCCCATACCATCCATCGTATTTGCAAAGCTCCAGAGATCTACCAAAGGGCCTCTCTGATCTGACACAGTTCATTCAGCCTCAAAAATAAGGTATGAGCTAGCCACCAAGGTGTTTCTCAAAGTCACACTACGAAAAGCAGAATTCACTGGTGGTAAGTGGTCTAGAATCACACAAATTGGCACAAACTTGGCATCAGAGAAACAATATTTAAGAATCTCAATCCTAAGCAACTTCAATTAGAAAGGTGCATATTTGGTCCTGGGCTCAACAAGAATCCCCACTCTCTTTTTCTGTTCTTTTTCTTTTTCTTTTTCTCTCTTACTCCCTTTCTCTCTTTTTCTCTTCTTCCTTCTCTCTCCTCTATCTCCATGTACCTCTATCGTGTGCAAGCCACAGTTTGCTCTCCCCCCAATATTCTACCTGGAAAAAAAAAAAAGGTTTGGTCCTAAGGTTTGAAATCAGCCTCAACACTTCCTAGACTTGGTTGCTTAGCCGGCCCTTCTGCTTTTGTTTAAGTATTTCCTGTCTCCTCCCTCCCTCCCCTCCCCCCCACCCCCTCTCTCCCCAGTCCTGGGCCTTGGACTCAGGGCCTGAGCACTGTCCCTGGCTTCTTTTTGTTCAAGGCCAGCACTCTGCCACTTGACCCACAGCACCAATTCTGGCTTTTTGGTGCTGAGGAATCAAACCCAGGGTTTTATGTATGTGAGGCAAGCACTCTACCACTAGGCCATATTCCCAGCCCCTAAGTGGTTATTTTCAAGATAGTTTCTTTTTTTCGAGACAGTGCTTTTTTTTTTTTTTTTAAGGCCTAATTTCTGGACATACAGGGATTTAAACTCAGGACCGTAGGCTTGCTAGGCAGGTGGTCTACCACTTGAGCCATGCCCCTACCACCCCTTATATAAAAGATTTTTATGTCAATGTATAAACACGACAAGTTTTTAAATGCTATATTGAAAATGATCACATTATCCTCACCTTTACTAAGTCCCCATGCCAAACAAGTTTACAAACCAAGATGGTGATCAACAAATAATGGCAGACTGTGAGGAATGAACAGAACCAAGGTAAGTGTGAAGAGGCCAAGGACTGGCTGCCTTTAGGTGGACACCAGAGGCCAGGTTGAGAACAAGGAACAAGGGCCACAGGACAGGCACAAGAATGAGCTTTGCAGAGGCCTCCTCACCTTCAGTCCAGGTGTCCCCACCCATAGCAGCAGCTGCTTCAGAGCAACTCCATGCATGCATGTCACTGGTGAGGGTTGCAGCTACATTACACACTAGGTAGCTAGATCAAATTAGTATAAAAATACCAGAATATTCCAAGTGTATGGGGAAACTGTGTTAGGGCACATTTGTTTTGCTTACTGCTATGATTCCTGGGGTGAGAAAATGTGGGAACCCCAAAAGAAGGGGCCCCCTGAATGTGGCAGGCTAAGGGTGGAAGGGACTGCCTGTGGCCCTTGAGTTCCCTCAGCTTAGCAATTATTCATTCAGTGTCTCTGAAGTACAATCTAGGTTTTGGTGGTGAAACTTCACTTTTACAAAGAAGAGAACCATCTGATCCCGAGGCTCTGTGAAGGCTGAAGAAGGACCAAAATGACTCTTGAAACAAGAAGCAAACACGGTGAAAATGAGCCTGAACCGAATCAAACTTGTGCAGTTAAGAATCAGTCTGTGGGGCTGGGAATGTAGCCTAGAGGTAGAGTGCTTGCTTAGCATGCGTGAAGCCCTAGGTTCGATTCCTCAGTACCACATAAACAGAAAAGGCCAGAAGTGGTGCTGTGGCTCAAGTGGTAGAACGCTAGCATTGAGCACAGAGAGGCTCAGGGATAGAGCCCAGGCTCTGAGTTCAAATCCCAGGACTAACAACAACAACAAAAAAGAATCAGCCTGTGTTTAGGGTGTTCTTACTCCAGTCCTGCTATGTTTGCAAAACAATAGCTGGGCTGGGTCCAAGGCTGGAGGTGCCCCTACCCCTCAACTCAGGGACACTGGCACCATGGGGCCAGACAGGAGCTGATTCCACAGGCAAAGCAGGAGAGAGGCCTTGGGCTGTGCACTGGACAGGTTCCTGAGGTCTGGGACCCAGGAGGGATGGGAGGGGACTGCCAGGAGACACAGAAAAGCAGCAAGGAATGAGAAGAACAGCCATCAGGGTACCTGAGCTGCGAGGCTGGCCTGGCAGAAAATAAAAGTTCTGACCTTTTCACCATCTTGTGTCAAGCCTTTGAAGAACTTAAAATCTCCCCACTCCTTACCACGCAAATAGGTTTGGGGTCAAAGAGATAGCATGAGGGGAATGGCTTTGCACTGGCCTTGGTCTGAACTTGAAATGCTTTTGGCCGTGTCATGGTGTGCACCCCAGACCTTGGTGGCCCCTCACCATCACTGTGCCACCATATTGCTCGCCTGTGCTAACTCCACTGGAGCCCGCGGCTCCCACAAGCTATGCACAACACAGTACCCTTCCAGGAGTCTACAGGCCATGCCTGACCCATCCTGCAGGACAACCCTCTCCCCTCGCACCCTCTCCTCACTGTACCCCAGCCCCCCTCCTATTTCTTGCCCAGGCCAAGCCTGCTTTCCCTCAGGGCTCAGGATTCTCATCTCCTCCTTATTTCATGAAGCTCTTGCCTTCCCCTAAGCTAGCACCCACACCCAGCTGTTCCATTCTCGTTCATCCTTTTCTGTTTTCCCCTGACACACTGACGGGATAGTTTCCCCACTCAGAACATAGCATTTCATGAGCCATTCCACTCGTACAAGAAAGCACATGCGATTTCTAAGCATTCTCCTTTCGCATGCTTTAAAATGTAGGTGAGGAACCTGGAATCTCTGATGTGTTTCAGTTTCATTTGAAGGGCAAAGGTCAAGCAGTAATATCTGCACTGGACACTGTTTATGAAAGCAGAAGGTATCTGTATAGCATTCCAGCAATACCTTCTGTAATTCACCCAATGCAGACAGAACTGTGTGAGATGTGTAGGATGTGAGATGTGGGTTTTCTAGCCTTTATTTGTGGGCATATTTCTCCCCTCTTTGCTGGTACTGAGGAATTGAACTCTTCCTTTTGCTTTTAGTTTTTCCAAAGGCCTTCATGCTAACTCTGCTAAACCATGATCTTCCTACCCAGTAGCTGGGACCATAAGCAAGCATCAGCACACCCAGCTTCATTTCTTAAGATAGGGTTTCATGGGTTGAGAATAGTAGTAGAGTAGTAGAGTGCTTGCCTCGTATACATGAAGCCCTGGGTTCAATTCCTCAGCACCACATATATAGAAAAGGCCAGAAGTGGTGCTGTGGCTTAAGTGGTAGAGTGCTAGCCTTGAGCAAAAAGAAGCCAGGGACAGTGCTCAGGCCCTGAGTTCAAGCCCCCAGACTGGCCAAAAAAAAAAAAAAAATAGATAGGGTTTCATGCTAACTTTGCCTGGCTAGCTTCAAACTATGATCTTCCAGTCTCCATCTTGAGTACCTGAGATTAAAAGCATGTACTATCATGCTTAACCTCGCCTCATCTTCTTTAATGGGCCATAGCCAAAGAAATGCATGTCAAATCCACTTCCTATTTAATCAAGCCTATACTTCCTGCCCCCCCACACCCCCACCCCCCATCCTGGGGTTTGGGGCTCAGGGCCTGAGCACTGTCCCTGGCTTCTTTTTGCTCAAGGCTAGCACAAAAGCTCTTAAGCCACAGTGCCACTTCTGGCTTTTTCTATATAGGTGGTACTGGAGAATCAAACCCAGGGCTTCATGTATGCAAGGTAAGCACTCTACCACTAGGCCATATTCAGCCCTACTTCCTGCTTTTGATTAATGGTCTTCAGTAGGTTAAGTCCTCAAAATAAATTTGAATCACCAAGTTACTCTAAGTTATGTGGAATAGGACTGACATACTCACATCTTAAAAGAAGGAGTTACCATAGCAAACTTATACCCAAAACAAACCCAAATTAACTTTTCTTAGGAACTATACATTTCTTTTCTTCATGACACTTGGGGGAATCTCTCCCATCAGCCATGAAACCTCATCTGACTAAAATCAAGTCTATCAATACAATTATGAGGCTTAAAGGTACTTTCCTCTTTTGTCTCCCCCTTTTTTGTCTGTTGTGGGGCTTGAACTTAGGGCCTGGGTGCTGTCCCTAGGTGTTTTTGCTCAAGGCTAGTATTCTACCACTTGAGCAACAACTCCACTTTTGGCTTTTTTTTTTTTTTGTGATTAATTGGAGATAGTTTCATGGACTTTGCTGCCTGGGCGGGCTTCAAACCAGGATCATCAGATCTCAGCCTCTTGAGTGGCTAGGAGGCTTTTCCCTTTTGAATGAGAGCTGTATCTGACGATCTCCTCAGGGAGAGCCCTGAGGGGATGGAATGCTCCTCTGCCCCACAACACAAAGCAAATGTGGTCCAAGCTCACCACTTCATCCTCAGTCCAGCACTTCTCGATCAACTTGGGCACGGGCTTCTTGACCAAGCGCTGCAGGGCTTTGCCAGCATCATAACCGCTTTCATGGAGCTAAGACAACAAGAATATTAGTTATTTTTACCAGACAGCAGACCTCGAGGCAAATCAATAAAAGACAAGTCCTGTGTTACTCTCTGTAGTACAAGAATCATGAAAGGTGATACAGACTTGATCAGCATGGTAATTTGTTCTTGGCCTCAATTGCCCCAGTGTCTGTTGCTGTGGGAGATGCTACATTGGATCTGCAATGTCCCCGCAGACTGGTGTGCGGAAGGCTTGGTGCGGGGTGCTACTATGAGGGGGTGAGAACCTGAAGAGATAAGCTCCAAGGGATATTCTTAGGTCAGAGGAGTGAGCCCACAAAGGTGACTGTGGGACCCAAGTCTCTTCCTTCCTTTTTCTTTGCTTCTCAGGCACCACTGGGCGAGCAATTTTCTCACAAAGGATACAGGCTGTGAGAACAGCATCTTTTCTATCAGAGTAGTTTGCTTCCTTTCTGTTAACCTTTGAACTGTTTTTCTGACAAGTTCCTGCTTTGGGCCATGTAGCCTGGCCCTTGCTAATTACATTTTAGTTATATACACGCATTCTTTTCCTGCTGCACCTTAATTAGTCTATCTTGTCAAATGCTCCTTGAATTTTAATTACATTCTGTTAATTAAGCCACATCCTTTTGCAGATTGTGAACCTGAGCTCTGCCAATGCAAGCAGAGGGGCGGGACCTGCTGGGTTAGGGATAAAAAGGAGCAGTCTGCCTGCTGTGTGTGCTAGCTTGCCAGAGTTCTGCACAGTGAACTTTGCTTTGCCAAGTTCCTTTCGAGTTGGTATACTTATTCCTATGTGACACCCCAACATCTCACGCTATTTCTAACAAGGCTGAGAAGCATGGGTGAAAACCTCTGGAAGTATGGGCCAAGCTGAACCTGTCCTTTCATTAAGATGCGTCATCTCAGGGGTTTATTACAGTAACGGAGGGATGAAGGAAACAAAGCAGAAAACATTGGCAACAATAGGAGTGTTGAAGAACAATAACGCCAACATCTGCTGAACATGTGGCCTGCCCAGTGCTCAGCACATGCCATGTACTCGCTGTCTTCCCTAATCACAGGAAAATAGTCACTTATTTGACTTTATAGAACAGGAACTACAGCCATCCCTTTGGCAGATAAGAAAACTGAGGTGCAGTAAACATGCTTAATGGTTTCACTGAACCATGAAGTGAGCCAAGACTCAAGCCCAGCCTGTAGGGTTCCCCATTCTTGGGCGTTCTCTCCACATCAGCCAACCTCCCCCCACCATGCTCGCTATACAAAGCAAGCACTCTCCATTTGAGCTACTCTGCCAGCCTTCCAGTATTTCTTCATTTTTTAAATGTAGTAATTCACAGAATAAAAAACATTTAAAGGGCCGAAAAATTTAAAGAAAACAATTTTGCAACAGTGTGTTAATGAAGATGTTCCATACATAAAGAAAAGTGTCTAGGCTGGGAATATGGCCTAGTGGCAAGAGAGCTTGCTTTGTATACATGAAGCCTTGGGTTCGATTCCCCAGCACCACATATATAGAAAATGGCCAGAAGTGGTGCTGTGGCTCAAATGGCAGAGTGCTAGCCTTGAGCAAAAAGAAGCCAAGGACAGTGCTCAGGCCCTGAGTCCAAGCCCAGGACTGACAAACAACAACAACAAGAAAATTGTCTATACCTGGCCTTTAGGTCTAGATGTCCCTTACCAAAGCTTATGCCTATAATCCTAGCTACTCAGGAGGCTGAGATCTGAGGATCGTGGTATGAAGCTAGCCCAGTCAAGAAAGTCCAACTAACTACTAAAAAAGCTGGAAGTGGAACTGTAGTTCAAGTAGTATAGCATTGCCTTCAGCAAAAAAGCCTAAGAGATAGTACCCAGGGCCTGAGTTTCAGCCCCAGAACCAGCACACACAAAGACAGACTAATGAGCCCCGAAGCTTTTCAACCTCAGGCAGTGCTTAGTATTAGTACCCCTACTTTGCAAAGGTACTCTAAGATGGTCTCTAGGGCCCCATCCACTCTTTTTTTTTGGGGGGGGGGCACGTCTGTTGTGGGGCTTGAACTCAGGGCCTGGGCGCTGTCCATGAAATTTTCAGCTCAAGGCTCTATTACTTTGAGCCACAGCTCCACTTCCAGTTTTCTGGTGGCTAATTAGAGGTAAGTCTCAGGAACTTTCCTGCCTGGGCTGGCTTTGAACCATGATCTTCAGATCTCAGCCTTCTGAGTAGCTAGGCTTACAGGCCTGAGCCACCAGTGCCCAGTTCCCATCCACTCTCATTCAGTCCCCAACTTGCAGGAATGAAGACAAACATAAGCAGAAAGGTCCTTGTGTTCAATCTACATCTCCAAACTGTAGCTGTCCCTCCAATTCCCTCCCTGGAAATCTGCCTTTCCTTTATACTGGAGTACTCAGACACAAGTAGTAGTTTTGCTGAGACAGCCCCAGTGCCTAGCACAGTATGTACTAAAGGAAGGCATGAAAGAACAAGAAGTCACCATCACCTTCAGCTGAAGACCCCACACAGACTCAATCAAAGCTGCAGTGTCATGTACCTGAGCTTGTTCAGCATACACTGACTGCAGAGGGTTTTGCAGACCCTGCAATACAGCAGATATTTCACAGGTATAAAAAGACTTAAAAGTTAGATACTCATACTCTGCCTACTCTCTTAAAATAAGTAGGCATTTGCCAAGCTCTATGATATAATGGGGATAAATAAGATAATGTGGACTGAAACAGAATAAATAGAAAAATTGCTGCCCATTCAATTTGAAAAGCATATATTTTAGTGATATTTTAAGCTCAAACCAAATTGATTAAATTCAAATTTCTAATAAAAAGCTAATACCAAGCCAGGCGCTGGGGGCTCATACCTGTAATCCTAGTTACTTAAGAGAGTGAGATATGAGAATCATGGTTTGAAGCCAGCCTGGGCAGGAAAGTCTGTGAGACTCTTATCTCCAACTGACTGCTCCGAAAAGGCCAGAAGTAGTATGGTGGCTCAGAGCTAGCCTTGAGACAAATCTCAGGGATAGCCCTCAGGCCCTGAGTTCAAGCCCTAGGACTGGTACCAAAGAAGGTTAATGACATCTTATCTGAGGGAGTTAGAGTACAAAGGATAATTAGGAGATGTGGAAGTCTGGCCTGGAGTCTAATTCTAGCTGTATTACACTGGGTATAACAGGGATTTATCCTCCTGCTCAATTTCACTATAATAATGACCACTTGTAAGAATCACTTGGGAAATGTTATGTCTGTCTGTCTCCTTGTCTCCTCCCCCACCTCCCCCCAGATCAGGGCCTAGCATTCTTACTTGGCTATTTTGCTCAAAGCTGGTACTCAACCACTTGAGCCACTTCTGGATTTTTGCTAGTAAATTGGAGATAAGAGTCTCATGGACTGTTCTGCCTGTGCTGGTCTTCAACTTCAATCCTCAGGTCTCAGCCTCCCAAGTAGGTAGGATTACAAATCAAGAGCTACTGGCATCTGACTTAGGTATCTCTTTTAGAAGGCAGTCTCAACTCCATTTTGAGCATTTTCTAGCTGGAGGAGGAACCTTTCAGAAGAGGGCAAGAAACAGTTACGCTATAACCAAAACCATAATATTCCACAGCTTTGCCAAAGGAACATGGTAGCTTATGAAATGTGATGAAAACTAGGTACTCACAAACTTTTTTTTTGCCAGTCCTGGGCCTTGGACTCAGGGCCTGAGCACTGTCCCTGGCTTCTTTTTGCTCAAGGCTAGCACTCTACCACTTGAGCCACAATGTCACTTTTGGCTTTTTCTATGTATGTGGTGCTGAGGAATCGAACCCAGGCCATCACATAGGCAAGGCAAGTACTCTACCGCTAGGTCATATTCCCAGCCCCTTAGAAACATTTTACATTTTTACATCTTATGTGCTTGGTATCAGGAAATTAGTCCTAAGAATATCAGACCTACTCCAAAAGTGTACTGCAGAGTGCCTGGAGCAAGACCAAATGCCATCAGTCTCTATGGCATTCCTAACTTACAGTCAACTACGTAGAGCTTTGGACTCTCTGTGACCAGATGGCTGAGCCTGGCAGTGGCTGAGGCATCTATCAGAGGACGGCTACCCTCCTCAACCCAAACACATTCCTACCTGGGCCCAGGTCACACTCTGCCTGACGAAGCCTGGTGTGGCTCATGATCATCCGAGCTTCCTTCTCTTCTGTTTGATCCATTGTCTCCTTAGCCTCTTAAAATACTCTTATCCATTTCCTTCCATCCCATAAACACAACAAATATATCAGAGTGATACCTACCTAATACTACAGACAGAACCGGCCCTGTATGCAGTCAGCATTTTCCTATACATCCAAATGAATGACTGATAAAGTTCCACTTGTAAATAAGGCACAGGAGGAAATTAATAACTACTAATAAAATAGAACAATTATAACAACATGCTATAAATAAAAGTTATTTAAAACCTGGGATTTTCACTGAGTATTTGGGCAGTAGTTAACTGCAGGGAACTCAACAGTACAAAGCAAACCTGCAGATGGAGAGGAGGCAATTATACTTTAGCTGTGCATTATTAAATATACACTTCAAACACTCCAGAAGTTATTGTGATCTACGCAGCATACGGCAGGTTAGACTACCTCTAGAGCACACTGGGGAAGTGACTGGAGTGCAGACTCACTGTGTGCTCAGTTATGCCAGGTTTTCTCCTAGGAGCTGGGAGAAAGGTGGGCATGAGAAATGGACAGTTAGGGATGGGGCACCCTCTGGGAGGCCATGTGCTGTCTAGGAGGATGCATCAGTCTCAATGTCCCATCTGACACTACCACAGGGACAGGGGACAGGGTCTACTGTCTCTGCTCGATGCATCATGAGCAGGTAGGCCTTGCTTTAAGAAGGTTTATTTTCTTGATCCCTATGACTTTTCTCCAGATGAGGCTAAAGGAAGAGCTATATTGCCCATGGGAAACAGAGTGTGCAAATGTATCAAAATACTAGCTATCTTAATTAAATCTCTAGAAACTGTCATTAAATACCTTCTCCTCTAATGCAGTATCAAGCTTTAGAGAATTTAAATGATTTAATTTTGTGAAAAACTGAGGGTTTTAAGTCTCAAGACCACGGAGATGATCAAGACCTTGCAGAATACAGAAGCTATGCTTGCCAACACTGCTAAAGCAGGCAGGAAGAAGAGTTTCTACCATTTCTCCACAAGAGACTGTTGAAGGAATTGCAACACACACTGGGAGGTGGGGGTGGGGAGGAAGTCCTCAAATGCTTTGTTTTGTGGCCATGGAAAAACAATTAAAGTACAGGTGGTATGCAGTCTATCCATTCATTCTGCAACTCAAGCAGACTGGTCAGATCGGGCATTAAATGCAATTTTAATGTAAGGGTGCAGAGAACAGTGCCTTTTGGAGCTAAACTGACAAAAAAGATCTCTACAAAGTACAGCATCTTGAAAGCTACTGGTGGGGAAAACATCACATCCTGCTCTAATCAGCTCCAGATCTCGGAGGGAGGACTCCAAAAAGCAGGATGTCACTTTCAAATTCATCACCACAGGGTGTGTGCATGGGCTAATATTCAATCCTCAAGGCAACACTTACTTGCAAACCTGCCTCTTTTCCACATCCTGTGCTTCCACATGAGGGAAGCTATCTCCCCACTGCATGGGCTGGGGAACAGGACCACACAAGTGACTCTTCACTAATCCACTAGGCCTCACAAGTGCACCCGCAGCTGCTCCGTCATGCCATTTTCTAGCAATCTTGTCCTGGGTGACCTCTGAATAAGCACACACACAACGTATACACAGAAAAGAGGTATCTTACTTGTTTTTGGCTCCTATCTTTTCATGAGAGAGCACTCATGGTCATCAACTTGAACTTTAACCCCTATTGGGATCCAGTCCTCTTCAACTACACTTTCTACTCAGAAGTCCTGGGGTTACCAGATCAAGCAAACATATGGATGGGCCTCAGAGATGGCCAAACACTCAATAAATAAAGAGCTACTACTGAGCCACTCCACAGGCCAGCTCCTAGTCTAGCTGGGAGGACACAGCGGAGTCGAGGACTGACATGCTTGGTGGACTTGGTGGGATATATGGGGTCTAAAAACCATAGAAGCTTCTGAAGAATGCTTGGTTTGATTCACTGAATCACCAGAGCCAGACACAGTTTGCAAGCAAAATGAAAAGCTCTCAAGAATTCCAATGCCTTCTCTTTCTCTGGTGACAGCCCCGGACTTCACATCCACATGGGATTGGAGGCCAGATGGTCAGACTTGCAGCAAGCTCTGTCCAGAGCAATCGAGTGGAGGGTTCCGTTCCATCTGTCTAAGGGGCACACCACCACAAGCTCAGTGCTATAACTCAAACGAGTGGGGAGCAGTGCAGGAAGGAGACAGTGGAATGTAAAATAGCTACAACAGCGGAATCACGTGAAGACTGTTCAAATAACCAAAGTCTTGACAGAGCCAAGATGCTGGCAGTCACTGTGTATCTAAGACTGTCTTGTTACCACCCCTGACCTCTTCTGATTAGCAGTGAGGAAGGATCCTGCCACAAGAAGAAAAACATATTTCTGCATAATTGCCCAAGTTAAATCTACTACTCTCACTCTGCCTGACAAACCATTCCCTGCTTATTACTTTCTATAATTTAATATCTATAAGTGCTTTACTGGCAAGCTTCTCAAAAGAATAAATAATACTTAATGACTGCCTACAGTTTAATTAACTCATGATTGAACTTCTCATGAATTGTCATAAACATTAAATTATATCTTTCTTCAAAGCTGCCACAGATAGAAATCTTGTTCTGAGCTTTAACTCTCTTGCCTAAACAATTCTAAAATTTCAGCAAATTTGAATGTTGGAAAGCGAGGTGAGAGAATCAACTTTAATGCCTGGTTGTAAAGTATGTTATTTTATAGAGCAAGGGCGACATCTTAATTTAAATAAGATTGAAAATGTGCTCATGTCCGAACACCTCATTTATATTACAGCAGTCATTAAACATCGCTGGGTCTCGGGCAGGCTTATTAGCATAAACTCTGCGTATTACTAGCAGGTTTCAAGTTTCTACTCAGGCTTCTTATCTTAGCTGCCATTTTCTGTCTGCGTGATGTTGCAAATAAATTTTCCTTTTGGCATGGCTCAGCTGTCAGGCACCTCCGTTCTATAATGAACCCATGAATTACATCTCCCTGCTCTGCCATCTCTGGTCTCACACATCAAAATATTGTTCTTCAATTGTAATTTATAACTTAATTTAAATGTCCCTTTTCCCGTGACCTTTTTCGATCAAATGGCAGTGCATCTGGCCGTTTCTACAAAACCAAAGCCTCCCTCTGCAATTATGGACATTATAATAACTATAGTAATAGCCTGCCGAGGTAGCCTGCTTTCAGGCTGAATATTAAATAACTGTAGTCCATTAAAAGCAATAATACAAGATTTCAGAGTCTTCTACTATACAAAATATACTATTTGGCTGGGGATATGGTCTAGTGGCAAGAGTGCTTGACTCCAATACATGAAGCCCTCGGTTCGATTCCCCAGCACCACATATATAGAAAACGGCCAGAAGTGGCGCTGTGGCTCAAGTGGCAGAGTGCTAGCCTTGAGCAAAAAGAAGCCAGGGACAGTGCTCAGGCCCTGAGTCCAAGGCCCAGAACTGGCAAAAAAACAAAAAACAAAACAACAACAAAATATGCTATGTATGCAAGCCAAGAAATTGCCAAAACAATTCAGAGAGGAAAGTAAGGTGGGATTTGTAATGAATCTTACAATTCTTCATAGACTTTATTACTTCAACTAATATTAGCATAAATGAAAAAGACCTTGTCAAGATTTTTCCAAGACAAGTGTTAAAAAAGAAAAATTCTCCCCAAGTGGAGCTGTGGCTCAAGTGGTAAAATGCTAGCCTTGAGCACAAAAGTTCAGCAACAGGGCCCAAGCCTTAGGTTCAGGGCCCAGGACTGGCGCATGCGCACGCGCACACACACACAAACACACCCTCTTAAACCTTAAGTAACAGTTATTAATGTATTTTTATTTCAATCTCCAACCTCAGTGACCTAGTACTGAGGCATAAATTTGATACATGTACATGCTTAAAAGCTGAAATTAAAATTATAATAAGCACAATATTTGTTTGGTCCTGATCATATGATAATGCTGTATATGTACATATATAACTGGTTTTGAAAATCATCCTCCAGTGTAATATGAGTAACCTTGCCTACACATAATGCACAGCAAGCAGCAAATAAAATACCTTTTTAGGAGAAAGTCAAAACAGAGGTGGCTATCTGGGCCACATCTCACTTATAACTGGATCTCCATAAGCTGACAAAGAACTAGCAGTTTTCTCATTCCAAAGTATTACCACATATTACTGTGTCCAGAAATAGGTAGTACTACTGGGGGTTTCTATTCGAGACTCATAGGAAGAGAAATCTCAGCCCATAAAATTAAAAAGGAAACATCAAATGTTGGCACTTCAACTGAGTCCACGTACGTGAGTGGCTGAAAACAAACACTAATGCTCTTGGCCATTTTGACCATCTGCCTATCTTGAGGCTCCATGTGACACTGTCTTCACAAAACACAAACACCACAGAGCCTGGTGCCAGAGACACAGGCTTGATAATTCTGCAGAGTTAAGGACTAAACACTATAGGGTTCCTAACTCTAGATCCAATGAAAAACTTTGCTCTGTGTTTGACATGAACCAAGAGCTGAGATCATCTCTGGTACTAGGAAACAGCCTACTGAAAAGGGAAGGGACTAGAAACCACACAAGGAGAGGAGGAAAAGCCACAGATTTTATCTTAAGATCAAGAGACTCCGTTAGCCTTGTGTTGACCTTAGGAAGTGCATTTACCTGTTTAAGTTAAAATACAGTCCTTGATGCCTAAGCTAAGGAAAGAGAACAAGCTATACAGCCCTAGAGGCACGAACTGTAGTCTATAACACAGGATGAGAGACACAAACGAGATGGAAATACAACAGAGATCTTGACAACTGGTTGGGAACCTAGAGATTTTTTTTCTTTTTGGCATTACTGGGGATTGAATACAGGACCGTATGCTAATAAGGCAGGTATTCTCCTACTTAAGATCACCTAGCTCAAGGCGATCAAAGTGTGTGTGTGTGTGTGTGTGTGTGTGTGTGTGTGTGTGTGTGTGTGTGTGTGTGTGTGTGTGTTTTCCTGGACACTGTCCCAGAGCTTTTGTGCTCGAAGCTGGTGCTCTAGCATTTGAGCCACAGCTCTACTTCTGGCGTTTTGGTGGTTAATTGGAGGTAAGAGTCTCACCGACTTTCCTGCCTGGGCTGGCTTTGAACCCTGATCTCAGCTTCCTGAGTAGCTAGGATTATAGACATGTATCACCAACACACAATCACTGGGAATTTTTTGTGTAAAATGGTACAAAGACTTGAACTCAGGGGGTCTCACGCAGTAGGCAGGCCCGTGACTGTCTGAGTTGACTTCTTAGTTTATTTATGTATTTATTTTTGAGACAGGGTTTCACTATGTAGCTGCTGCTGGCCTCAAACTTATGATCCTTCTGACTCAGCCTCCTAAGCACTGAGATTATAGGTATGAGCCACTATGCCTGACTTAAAAGAAATTTTTAGGTCTAAAGAAACCAAGAAATTCAAACTTCAAGGGAGAGAGTTAACAAGCTGTTCTAGGAAAAGACATTAGTTAGCCATAAAGTAAGAGCCATAAAGTAAGTTTTAGAACTTGCCAATATTTAATATCCTCTCATTTTCTAGAGTTTTTAAAGGCAAAATATTACAGGATATTCTGAAGTAATAAATGGAATAATGTTAACACATTAATTTAAAAATATATAGTCATTGACCTAGGCCAAATTCTCCACTTAAAACAGCTTCTGGCACTTACTCACTTTACTTAGACCACAAGGATTAGGGCTATCTTAATATCTGAGGCTTTGTAATTTTCAAAGCTAGACATTTATGCTATAGATTTTCACATGAAAATATGGGTAGTCACTTACATAGCTAACTTGTTATAAAATTTTTGTACCTGTTCTGTGGGCTTGAACATGGGACCTGGCTCTGTCCCTAAGCGTTTGTGCTCACAGCTAGTGATCTACCATTTACAGCTCTACTTCCAGCTTTTTGGTAATGAATGGAGATAAGAGTCGTATGGACTTTCCTGCAGCTGGCTTTAAGCTGCAATTCCTTAAGCTGGGAACTTTCCTGAGCGGGCTCTAAGCTGTGATCCTCATACCCCAGCCTCCTCAGTAGCTGGAATTACAAGTGTGAGAACCTGGCACCTAGCTAACATTTTGTTTCTAAGAAATTACTTCACTTCTTAGAAACAAATCTTTGCTTTTGTTCTTGGCTTCTGAATTCAGCCCCAGAACACAAAGGAAGCAGGTGCGGTGAGAGCCAAGGCTGGGTGCCAACTGCTCCTGAGGAGAGGAGGCCTCTTCAGAATGTAGCAACTGAATCTGCTGAGTAAGAACCCTTGGCTGTGGCACAGAATGAGTCTAACTCTGTCCACCAGGACAAGAGCTGCTGGCCCGTTCATGAATCCAGACTGTTCATGTGGCTTTCCTGAATGATGATCATTTGTCAGCTAAGAAAGACCTATGTCTGGCCACAAGTGCAAAATCAACCACATTTTTACTCCCTCTAGTATCCACAGCCTTGAAATCAAAGAACAACAAAATATAACATGAAACTGGGCAGAAGGCTAGAGTGTATCAGCAAAACCACAGTCATCCATCTCAAGTGGGTACAAATGGATCTAGTAAAAAATGCTAATTGATCTAGAGAAAGGTTTGACCTTTAATAGATGAGCTAAGAAAAGCAACACGCAGTCAGGATCAGTGGCACATGACTGTCATTTCAGCCATGTGGAAGTCTAAGATCAGGAGATGCAACGCTCCAGGCTAATCCAGGCCAAAAAAATTCCCAAGACTCCATCAAAACAAAAAAGGTTAGGCACAGTGGTACATGCCTGTCATTGTTACAGCAGGAAAAAATAAATAAAAGGATCATGGTCCAAACCATCCTAGGCAGAAAGTAAAGCCCTTGCTCAAAAAATAACCCGCAGTCCAGGCACCAGTGGCTTACACCAGTAATCCTTGCTACTTAAGTGGCTAAGATCTGAGGAAAATGGTTTGAAGCCAGCCTAGGCAAGAAAGTCCATGAGACTCTTATTTCCAATTAACCACTAGTGGTCCAAAGTGGTAGAATGCTAGACTTGAGTGAAAAACCTCAGGGACACTGCACGGGCCCTGAATTCGAGTCACAGGACTGGTACACGCATGCGTGAATGAACGAACGAACGCACGCACGCGCACACACACACACACACAAAGTACTTTGAAAAAAGCATAAGCAAAACCACAAACAAAACAACAACAAAACAAGAGGAAGATGTACTGGAGTCATGGCTCAAGTGGTGCATGCCTGCTTTGACAAGCGTTAAGTCCTAAGTTCAAATCTTTTTCTTTCTTTTAAATAACGGGGCTTTTTTACATCATGGGATGGGCTTGGGTGCTGTGTCCCTGAGCTCTTCAGCTCAAGGCCAGTGTTCTACCACTTCCAGCCACAGTGTCACTTCCAGTTTTTGAGTGATTAACTGGAAATAAGAGTGTCATGGACTTTCCTGCTCAAGATGGCTTTGAACCACAGTCATCAGATCTCAGCCTCCTGAAATGACAGGTGTGAGGCATCGACACCTAGCTGAGTTCAAATCTTAATGCCACCAGAAAAATAAAATACAAAGTGCATATACCTTATATATATTTATATACACATAAAAATTTAAATTTGGGGTTGGGGGCTGGTGGCTCATACCGGTAGTCCTAGCAACTCAGGAAATTGAGATCTGAGGATTATGGTTTAAAGCTAGCCAGGGCAGGAAAGTCTGTGAGATTCTTATCCCCAATAAACTCAGAAAAAGCAAGAAGTGGTGGTGTGGCTCAAGTGGTAGAGTGCTCGCCTTAAGCACAGAGAGGATCAGGGACAGCAATCAGGTCCTGAGTTCAAGGCCTCAGGACAGGGGGAAAAAAATTTAACTTGGGGACGAGTGAGGCCAATTTCTTATAGCAACTCTCATGGAAATGTCAAAAGGCTATGCAGCTTGCAGGATTTGCTAGTCAGCCAGTTAGAAATTCTTCGTATATTACTCCCTGTCCTGTCTTCTAGGCTCTTAGAAGGGAATGGAAATGTGATTCAGTTTCTACTTTAATTCAACAAAAGTTAGAAAGTTTAGTAGCTTAAGAAACATCTAGGGGCTGGGAATGTGGCCTAGTGGTTGAGTGCTTGCCTAGCATGCATGAAGCCCTGGGTTCAATTCTGTTCTGGGGAACAAAGCAGACTCCACCTTGACTAGGGAAACATGGAAGGAAATGTTGGGGGGAGTAGAGCTGACTCCATCTTGATTGTTAGGTCAACCTGACCCCAAAATTCTGCTTCTTAACTAGTTTGTTGCTTGCTCTACCCCCTGCGGGAACCCCCTACATCTGTGCTATACTTTTACCTTTGTAATTTATAAACCCAGCTAGAGGACTGTTAGTTGTCACAGTGTCAGTACACTATGTCCCTGGCCGGTCAGCCCGCTTTTCACGGTCGCAGTTTCAGCTCCCAAGTCTGTGCTGCATCCTTGGCCAGTCAGTTTGCTTTTTGCCTCCCCACTAAATCCATCTTTTTGCTTGAGACGTTTCTGAGTGGTGGACCCTTGGAGGGATGTGGAATCTCCTCCCTTGAACCCCGTAACAGATTCCTCAGCACCACATAAACAGAAAAGGCTGGAAGTGGCTCTGTGGCTCAAGTGGTAGCACATTAGCCTTGGGCAAACTCAAGGACAGTGCCCAGGCCCTGAGTTCAAGCCCCAGGGCTGGCAAAACAAAACAAAAACCATTTAGCCTGGCACTGGTAGCTCAAGTCTATAATCCTAGCTACTCAGGAGGCTGCGATCTAAGGATTGCAGTTCAAAGCCAACCTGGGCAAGAAAGACTAAGATTCTTATCTCCAGTTAACTACTAAAAAAACTATGGCTCTCCATGGTAGAGTGCTAGCCTTCAACAAAAAGAGCTCAGGGACAGCGCCCCAGGGCCCCGGTTCAAACGCCACAACAGACAAAATAACAACAACAGGTCTCAGCATCAAAATGCTTTTTTTCTTTCTGGGGGAGGAAGGGGTCAATTGTGGGGCTCAGGGCCTGGGCACTGTCTCAGGCTATCTTTTTCATTACAGGCTATCATTGTGCCACATCTGGTTTTCTGGCAATTAATTGAAGGTAAGAGTTTCATGGACTTTCCTGCCTGGGCTGACTCTGAACAGTGATCTTCAGATCTCAGCCTCCTGAGTAGCTGAGATTCTAGGTGTGAGCCACCAGTGCCTGGCTTATAGAATCTGTGTTTAAAATGCTATTACCTTGAATGTCAGAATGAAAGGGAGTTTGGGCCCAAGGCCACCAACACTGATAAATTTCTAAACAGTTTCCAAAATCAAAGAATAAATCTTTCTAACTGGCCAAAACACCATAGATAAAAATATAAATGTGGGCTGGGGATATAGCCTAGTGGCAAGAGTGCCTGCCTCGTATACACGAGGCCCTAGGTTCGATTCCCCAGCACCACATATACAGAAAACGGCCAGAAGCGGCACTGTGGCTCAAGTGGCAGAGTGCTAGCCTTGAGCGGGAAGAAGCCAGGGATGGTGCTCAGGCCCTGAGTCCAAGGTCCAGGACTGGCCAAAATAAATAAATAAATAAATAAATAAATAAATAAATAAATGTATCTATAATTATGCTGACAATCAGTTACAAAAGTCTTGGTTTTATCAGGAAACCTCAACTGCACGGCTTCCTTCTACATTTTTTCTAATGCAATAATTAACAATACAACGTGCATCAGACATCCATAAAACACCAGCAACAAGACTTATCAAGTTTGATTTATATGAGCTGCTGTTTAGAAATTCATTGGATTTCTGTAATAGGAAGTCATATAGCATATTAACTTTTCCCATTACTCTTTTCAACAAATAACCAAAAAGTCAGTCAGCAAACAGTAACCATTTAATGTGGCCTCATCCGAATAGAGAACTAGGTTGGGGGAAGTATCCACGGGAAGGGGTAGGTGTGGGCTGAAACTCAGGAAGATCTTGACCACATCCTTCAAATTGTGAAGTAAGGGACCCTGGTGATGCCACCTTTGGGAGATAAGAAATACTCTACATTCAATAAGTCACAGTACTGCAAAGGGTTTCATACCTGGAGGCTTTAGTGATGTCAGATGAACAAAAAGCAAAGTCTCTCCCCTATGGACTTATTTCATTAGAATAAAAGAGAAACAGGGAAGTGAGCCTTCCAGTAGACTTATGGGCATTATCCTGTTTTGGGACTTTATGTCCTGAGTGTCAGGGTATGACTCAGAAAACAAAGATTCACACTCAATGCTGAATAAATTTTGGTATTTGTGGATCAGAGATTAAAAAAAAAAACCATTAAGCTACTGGAAGCCTTGAATCTTTTGTTGAAGGAGATGTGGATGCACATAAATAAGCAAATAAATATACACTCTCTTGGAGATGAAAAAGCTTAATTCAAATGTCTAACAGCCACCTATATTTTAGAAAATAAAGCTGTCCAGATTGAGGTAAAAATCTCTGCTCAGTGATTATAAGCTTTTCTTACATGAAGTATATATGTATAGTGTTGGTGCTAAAAAGATAAACATAAAAATGGTAATAAAATACTAAAGACAAAAATTCAAAAGAAGTTTAATTTTGTTAGGAAATGGGAAAGATACTTGAGTGCTAAGAAAAAATCAGTATCAGTTTATTAAAACCCTCAAAATTTGTGATAAAATCAGTTATATAAGATTCCATTTTAGGAAGCTAGAAAAACATGTTAGAATAAATCCTTGAATAGGTATTAATAATATACTTTACAAAAGAGAAAGAAGGGGCTGGGAATATGGCCTAGAGGCAGAGTGCTTGCCTAGCATGCATGAGACCCTGAGTTCGATTCCTCAGCACCACACATATACAGAAAGCTGGAAGTGGCGCTGTGACTCAAGAGGTAGAGTGCTAGCCTTGAGCAAAAAGAAGGCAGAGACAGTGCTCAAGGCCTGAGTCCAAGCCCCAGGACTGGCAAAAGAGAAGGGGTGGGGGAGAAGGAGAGGGAGAGAGAGAAACCAAACTAGCCACTTCTTTTCCTTTTGGGGAAGGGGGGACACAAAGTATTGGGGTTTGAACTTGGTGCCTCATGCTTGCTAGGAAGGCATTTTACCACTTGAGCCATACTCCCAGCCCCAAACTCTAGCTATCACTAAAGACTGATCATTGCTGCCAATCTTTATTCAGGTTGGTTAAGATGAAACAATGGTAAAAATGAAAAGAGCCCTGATGTTGGCTCAAGCCTACAATCCTAGCTACTCAGGAGGTTGAGATCTGAGGATCTGTTCTAAGCCAGCCTGGGCAGAACAGCCCCCATGAAACTCTCAGCTCCAATTAAAGACTCAAAAACTGGAAATGGCTCTGTGGTTTAAGTGGTAGAGTCCTACCTTGAGCACTAAGAGGCTCAGGGACAGTGTCCAGGCCCTGAGTTCAAGCCTCACAACTGACCAAAACAAACAAACAAACAAAGGTTACTACATGAATAAATGAAACTTTTGCAAATAAACTTTATAACCTCTAGAAAATGGATAAAATGCATTAAAGAACCTAGATTTATTTATTACCAAAAGTGATGCATGGGAATAGAAGATGCACAAGTGGTAGAGTGCTTGCCTAAAAAGCTCAAGGCTCTAAATTCAATCCTAAGTACCATCTGCCCCCCCAAAAAGTGACACATGAACAAAGTATGGATAGGTTTATTTCAACTTGCAATTTAAAAACTACTCACAGATATTCAGATTCTGATGTCTGTGTCTAAAGACTAACAAAAATCTTTCCTACAGTTACCAACAACAAATGCATTACAATTTTTTTTTTTAAAAGGACAGTGTTACTCTGGTGCCACATCATCAGGCAAAGACCTAATTCGAAAGTGAAGAATAAGCCAAGTGCCAGTAGCTCATGCCTATAACTCAAAAAAAAAGCCAGAAGCAAAGCTGTGGCTCAAGTGGTAGAGCACTAGCCTTGAGCATAAAGGCTCAGGGGCAGTGCCCAGCCCCTAAATTCAAGCCCGATGGCTTGCAAAAAACAAAAGTAGAATAGCAGGGCCAGAGGCTCATGCCTACAATCCTAGGCTACTCAGGAAGCTGAGGACCAGGGTTCCAAGCTAGTGGGACAAAGGAATCCAAGAGACGTTATCTCTAATTAACCAGTAAAACGCAAGAAGTAGAGGTCTGACTCAAGTGGTAGAGAGCCAATCTTAAGAGGAAAAAAACTAAGTGGGCGGACTTGGCAACTATGACCAAGTCTCTGTCCTGGCACAAAAACAAAACACACACACACAAAAAAATAGATGACTAGGTGATATTAATCAAAATGCACTATATTCATAAAGTGATTTGTTAAATTCTGACTACTTTGAACAACTACTTAAAGATAATTAAAAAAACAAAATGTGTGTATGATCTATGCATATGCATACATGAAAAGGATGACTACATCTTAATATCCCTCAAGAAGACAAATGAAAGTTCTTTAACGAAATATTAGCCAACAGTTCATAATGACTAAGCAGGAATGGTGTAACATTTGAGATCACTGTGATTCATCACATTAATAAAACAAAGGCTAACTGCTATATCATAGCCTTACTAGAAACAAAAAGAAAAAAAAACACTGACAAAATTCATTGTTGTCCATTCTCAGCCTAATTTTTAAAATCAGCAATAAGCAAACATAATATTAACAGTGAATGTCTTGTCAGATCAGAAAAGAGACAATAATATCCTCTCATCATTGCTTTCCAAGGTAGTCAGGAGGCTCATGACAGTATAATAAAGCATGAAAAAGAAGCAAAACACACAGACCAGCAGGGGAAAATACATCTGCACACTCCATGACTGTGCACAGAGGAAAACAGTAGGAACCAACCAAAAAGCTACCAGGACTCAGTGACTTAGCAGACCAAAGCATACAAAGTCAACAGGCTGGAGGTAATCAAAATAAACATAAACTTCTACAAGATTTTCCATTCGCTTCACTTTTTGTTCAGCAAATGTCTACACCAAGGTCTCCAAGGGCCAGTGCACTAAAGAAGCACAAAAGCTAAAACAGTGCTAAGCTATTTCCATGGCTGTCGAATTAAGCACACAGTCCTACAGTGGCTGAATGTAGTAGCAGGATTGCAGAATACAAGATTGCCCAGCCATCTCGGGGAGGCCTAGACAGGAAGAAGTGGCACTGCTGCTAGAAAGGCAGCTTCACTGACAGAAAAATGTAAGAAAACCTTCACAAGAAGCTCGCCAGGAAGGACAATGGGAAATAGTAGCCAGAAATGTTTCTGTATACAATTATTTTCTACAAAAATCTTTAAAGGGTTTGGAGTAAGAATCAGAATGGGATGCCAAAAATATTTAATATAAAAATCTTCATTATTCAAAACGTACCAAACTAGTAGCACAGTCATGAACGCAGACTTTTTATTTCCCATAAAACTTTGTGGGGTTTTTTTTTTGGGGGGGGGGGGTGCCTAGTTGTAGGGCTTGAATTTGGGGCCTGGGCACTGTCCCTTTTGAAAATTTTGTTTAAAAGCTTTATGGGAAAAATTTTATGGGCTGGGTACTGGTGGCTCATGCCTGTAATCTGTCTACTCAGGAGGCTGAGATCTGAGGATAGGGGCTAAAAGTTAGCTCAGGACAGGAAAGTCAGTGAGTCTTTTCTTTTTTAATTAAATTTTATTGACAAGGTGTTGTGCAAAGGGCGTACAGTTACACAATAAGGCAGTGAATACATTTCTTGTGATATCTTACACACTCATTTTTCTTTCCCTTCCCTAGATCAGGTAAGTGAGAGTCTTATCTCCAGCTAATTACCAAAGTATGGAGCTGTGGCTCAAATGGTAGTGCCAGCCTTGAGCAAAAAAGCTAAGGGACAGGGACCAACCAGGCAGACCCTGTGTGCAAGCCCTAGTACCAGTTTAAAGATAAAACAAAACAAGAGAAAGACTCTCCTGGGCTGGGAATATGGCCTAGTGGCAAGAGTGCTTGCCTCTTAAACCTGAAGCCCTGGGTTCGATTCCTTAGCACCACATATATAGAAAATGGCCAGAAGTGGCACTGTGGCTCAAGTGGCAGAGTGCTAGCCTTGAGCAAAAAGAAGTCAGGGACAGTGCTCAGGCCCTGGGTTCAAGCTTCAGGACTGACAAAAAAAAAAAAAAAAAAAGCTCCTATCCAAGACTTTCTCTGAAAACACACTTTCATGGTACTTGGATTGGCAGACATGATTTATTCCTCTTCTATCACAGACATTGTCGGCAGTCACGAACCTCTGAGACTCCCTTTCCTCATCTGTGAAATATCCTCAATGACACCTGGCTCTATGGCATGTTCATTATAAAGATTCTTTATCTTAAACAAAAATAGTTATCAAATCACTGACAATGCCCAGAATACTTTCTTTAGTGAATGTAGAAAAATGATCAGTTATGTAGAATAGCACATTCCCAGCAGGAATCTCAATCTCAATACATAAGAATGTCCAATACATAAAAACTACTACAGTATTATGTAACACCCTGAAATCCTAGTTAGAACAGGAATAAAACTCAACCATGTCATACAAACATGTTTATTTGTTCAATAGCAAGTAGAAACTATAGTAAAACCATCTCTTGGGAATAAAGATTTTTTTCCTTTGTATAAGCCTTTTGAATTATTAGCCTTCAATAAGTCTTCTAGACCTTCTTAAGCTTTGGATTTATGTCTATTTAGAAACTGGACAGATGATCTAAAAAGTCTCTTTCAACCATCCATAAGAACAAAAAAAACAAGGGTGCTTAAATTATATCTAGGTAGCCATTAGAAGACCTGATTGGCCTCATTCTTAATGTCCTAGTAAACACACATAACCATGCACCTTATCATCCCAGCAGAAATTCATTCCATAATTTCTCATAATTACTTCTTTGGATTTGACAATTTCACTTTAATAATCACACAGAAAAAAGCTCAATGTAACTTCAAAACACAATACTTTCCCTTTGCTGTCCCTTACAGTATTTTCTAAAGACAAAATGAATGGTCATGAAAGAGTAAACTAAACTGGTTTCAGCAACCTTACAGTTTGCAGTGTCATGAGTATGGTTATTTTTGAACTGTTGCATGGTTATTAACAGATTAAGGCAAATGAGTCATTTTGGTAGTGTGTCATGTGACCAACTCAGGAGGTTAGTCATTTGTTTCAGTTTTTTAAAAAAAAATTTTGGCTAGTCCTGGGCTTGGGACTCAGGGCCTGAGCGCTGTCCCTGGCTTCTCTTGCTCAAGGCTAGCACTCTACCTCTTGAGCCACACAGCCACTTCCTGCTTTTTCTGTTTATGTGGTGCTAAGGAATGGAACCTAGAGCTTCATGTATGCTAGGCAAGCACTCTACCACTAAGCCACATTCCCAGCTCTGATTTTCTTTAGTGACTGTTATTTATTCATTCATCCATAATTTATTTATTCACAGTGATACTGGGATTTTGAACTCAGCGCTTCCAGCTCCACTGTACCATGTCTCCCAACATGAATTGTTACACAGTGAAAAAGGTTAAAAGTATGGCTTCTAGATTTACAATAGTAAGACCACTGGATTATGATTTAATTCCTCTAACCTTAATTTAGAGGGGTGTTATGAGGATGGAGTCCCCAGATGTCAGAGATGTATGTACCTGCCAACCACTGAAATGGTACCTTACTTAAGACCTGCTACCGTCCCCCAGTACCGGCATGGATGACGAAATGAACCTGGAGGTTCAGCCTCATACTCCAGGAGCCAAATAGCCAAGACCGAGATTCATCTTTCAATTCCAGCACCACGCCCAGCCCTGGCTCCTGACACAGCTGGCTGCATGGTCTCTGTGGTCATTCCCCAATCCTGAAGCTGGCCAGAGGTGGCTTCCAAACACTTACTGTGTTCAATGCATTGAGAGTGGTGTCATCGCGGGATGCTGCCACACAACCGTCCTCTGTGGAGCCCCCGTCACACATCCCCGCAAAAGCCGCCATGCTCCTTTGGAAGAAAGGATGTTGTTGACATCATCAGCACAGAGGAACATTAGTCTGGCAGCTTTCACTCTTGTTTTCAGCCCAGTCCAAATCCCAGCACCACACAGTAGGGTAAACCAGGATTTCAGAGTCTGGCCTCGGCTCCTGTAAGTTCCCCTCCGCCCCCTGCCCCACCCCCCCAACTCCCAGTGGACTTTCTTCTTCCTCTGTGTTATTACTCCTAGGATTTCAGAGATGAGAACACACATAATCTACTAGATTATTTCACTAGATTTTTATATTTTGAGAGAAAAGTCTCTATATGAACAATTACTAGGTGCTAATGAAAAAGTGTTGGGGTTTTTGTTTTTTTTTGGCCAGTCCTGGGCCTTGGACTCAGGGCCTGAGCACTGTCCCTGGCTTCTTCCCGCTCAAGGCTAGCACTCTGCCACTTGAGCCACAGCGCCGCTTCTGGCCGTTTTCTGTATATGTGGTGCTGGGGAATCAAACCTAGGGCCTCGTGTATCCGAGGCAGGCACTCTTGCCACTAGGCTATATCCCCAGCCCGGGGTTTTTGTTGTTGTTTGTTTTCTGCCAGTCCTGGGGCCTGAAGTCTGGGCCTGGGCTCTGTCCTTGAGCTTCTTTTGCTCGTGGCTAGCATTCTACCACTTGAGCCACAATGCTACTTCTGGCTTTTTCTGAGAAGTTTATTGGAGATAAAGAGTCTCACAGCTTTTCCTGCCAGAGCTGGCTTCGAACCATGATCCTCAGATCTCAGCCTCCTGAGTAGCTAGGATCACAGACGTGAACCACTGGCACCTGGCTGAAAAGGTTTTTAAGTCTTCACAGTACATGTGAAATGATTCTTCTCACCTATAGACTACCTTCCTTTGAAACGAAAAGTCAGCGGTTCCTGGCTGCCCTGTAGTCCTGCCTCTAGAAGCCACTGTCCTCTGCACTATGTGCTGCCATGCGCAGCACTGCTGAACAGAACCGGCCGGCGCCTCACTCCACAGTGTTCTCGTCTGCACACCAGTGCTGTCACAGTACGCACCAGCATCGTGCAGACACGGAAGGGCTCTCTGCCTGCACGGTGGCATGTTTGGACAGCAAGTCATGGGGATAGTCACAGACCAGTGCCTCCACATAGGTAAGACACGAAATGTTATGCTCAGGTCAGGCACTGAAGAACAGCCACAGGGTAGAGAAACTGGTAATGGAATTGAAAAGAAGGACTGAATGATCAGCTAGACACGGTGAGAGGGGCTGAAAATGGCCAGTTGTCTTTCTGAAGAGTTTCAAAGTCTAATATGAGGTAAATACCAAGGAAAAATATGATTTTGGCATGGCAAACTAATTGTCTCTGGTAAGAATTGTAGCAAATGCCCACTTAGGAATAAAATGTCAGTGGGGAGGAGCCAGCTTGACGCCCAGGGGTTAGCTGGGAAGACAGGATGGGAGCCGCCATTACCTTGCTGCCCGCAGGTACATAAGGAGGTCACAGTCGTTGACACCCGGCATCCACACCAGTTCCTCGTGCTGGGTCACAGTGTCACCATGTGGAGAGGGGAATGGCTGCAAATCGGGAAGCTTGGCCTGGAAAACAGGGATGAAGCAGTCACCACAGAGGCACATGCCAGGCAGAGCTGTCTCATGACATTGTCTTGGCAATCAGATGAACAGCGTATGAAACCTCTGTCTCCAGGCAGCAGAAAAATGTCAGCAAATCCATGAGTTATTCACACTGGTCTGTGCCACCTTCCAGGACCTCTCACCATAGCCATGTCACCAGAGATGGCTTAGTGACACTTTACAGAGCAGCAAACAGTGTCTGATAAACCCACACGAGTGTAAGACAAAGACTGAACCAAACAGACGTGTATAAAACATGCAGGAGGAGAGAACAGCTACAGGATAAAGAATAACACGTGCACACAGAGGTGGTAGGTGCACAACTATTACTGAACTGTTTATACTACTACTACTACTACTACGCAGGGCTATTTTGCAGCCCTAGGCATGATAGGCAAGTGTTATAAGTGCACCCTTAGCCCTGAATTGTTCACTTTTAAAATGGTGAACTTAAATTAGTAAATCTTACCTTGATCCAAACTTAAAGTAAGCCAGGCACAATGGCTCATACCTGTAATCCTAGCTACTCAGGAGGTCAAGATCTGAGGATCACGATTTGAAGCCAGCCTGGACAGGAAAGTCCATGAGACTTTTATTGCCACTTAACCACTGAAAAACGCGAAGTAGCACTACGGTTCCAGTCACAGAGCACTAGCCTTGATCAAAAGCAGCTCAGGGACAATGCGCAGGCAGGCCCAGGACCAGCGAAAGAAAGAACAAAAGGAAAGAAGGGAAGGAGGGAAAGAGGGGGGGAGGGAGGGAGGGAGGAAAAGTTAAACTAAAGAAGAAGTTGGGCCCAGTGGTGTGTGCCTGTCACCCCAGCTATGACAGGCAGCCCACACCAGCATCTGGCTGAAACTGCTCATTTTTTTGTGGTATAAAATCTTACAAATGCTTCTTTCTTGTCGGAGGTAGGGGGTGAGGGCCTGAACCCAGGGGCTCTCTGTGCCCCTAACTCCTTCTGCTCTGGTTATTTTTGAAATATGGTCTCTATTTTTCCAGGGCCAGCCTGGACAGCGATGCTCCTATTAACCACTTCCCATTATAGCTAGGATATCCTATTATTTGTGGTGCTCCAAACATTCCTTTTTCAAAAGTGAAATCTATTTAAACATATATTTAAGACTGATATGAAATAAACATCTAAGTTTAAATGAAAATATATAAGAGTCAACTGAAGTAAATTTTTCTTAAGAATTTAAGCACCATTTCCTTAGGAACCACTTATGTATAATGGTAGAAATCTCTAAATGTGACATATAAAGATCTGACTACCCTGGAAACACACTGTTGGAAAGGAAAAATGGGTGAGAAAATACAGCACAAGAGAAAGGAGATGTGCCTGGGAGATGCCAGGCAAGTGCTGAGTCCCTGGTGAAACGCAGTGGAAAACAGGGTGTGGTGGTTTGCACATGTAATCCCAGTAACCAGGGAGACAGAGGCAGGGGGAGCACAAGTTCAAAGCCAACCTGTTTTAGAGACCCTGCCTCACAAAACAAAGCACACAAAACAAAGACAACAGTAGAAACACAGACCAGGGCTGGGGATGCAGCTTGGTATAGAATGCTTGCCAAGCACACACAGGGCCCTGGCTCCCAAACCACTAAACAGTAACAAAAAACCTGCAGTCCAGGGGGTAGGCAGGCCTGCCTAACAGACATCCCAGGAAGTCTATGTGTGATAGTTAACTGGACACAAGAGACTCACAGACTTTCCTGACTTTGAATTGCATTCCTCAGACCTCAGCTTCCTGAGTAGTAGAACCACTGCTGCCAGTATCTGATGTCTCTAAATATGGCCGTCACAGTTTCTAACCTTCATCTCAGCTCACATGCTAGTCCATACCAATCACTCAAAACCCAATTTCTCCTTGGGGTAGAAACCTACAGCGATGAGATGTGCGGCCTGCTGGGAACGTGCATGGTAAATGGCCCTTGCTCTTACCATCTGCAGTGTTTCACTGAAGATGCCAACAAATTATAAGCACAGCACACAATGTGCAACAAAAGCCAAAGGCAGAAACAGAGTAAAAAAGTGCATCTAAGCTACAGGTGGCTCACACCTGTAAATCCTAGCTACTCAAGAGGATGAGATCTGAGGTTTGTGGTTCAGAGCCAGCCAGAGCAGTAAAGTCATGACTCTTATCTACAATAAACGACCCCACAAATATCCTCAAGTGGAACAATGGCTAAAGTGAAAGAGTGCTAGCCTTGAGCAAAAGAGCTTGGGGACAGTGCCCAGGCCCTGAGTTCAAGACTCAGAACGAACACACACACACACACACACACACACACACGCACGCACACACACACGCACCCTAAAAACCATGGAATTTCAGCTATCAACCTATGAACAATAGGCAAGCACCAAGAGAAACTCATCATAGCTCAGAAAAGGCCAGGTCTGGCCTACCCAGGACATCCTGATCTGTGAGACGTAAGCAATCAGGCCAAACCAGAGCAGTCCCAGGCAGGGCACCCTGACCCACCAGGATCCAAGCAAGGCAAACATCTGACAGCACAACTCCCAACATCACAGCTTCCAGCCACAAAGTACTAACCATCCTGACTCTCATCAAAGACAAGAGGCTTTGTTTTCAATCCTTTCCTCATTTTGGTTTTCTGTTTTTGTTTTTTAGTGGGGGTTTTGTGTGTGTGTCTGTGTGTATGTGTGAGAGACAGGGAAAATAGAACAAGTACTCTACCACTTAACTCACTGTCAGCCTAAAACATTCTTTAAGTATGTGGTAAGTAAATACTCATCAATGGGCACATGGAAAGCCAGGCTGTGAGAGGTGTGTACAACTCAGCCGGCAGACGATGCACCATGCACATGCCTGGAAAACATCAAACTAAGGGAAAGAAGCCAGGCACCAAAGGGCAAATGCTGTGTGATTCCAGAGGTGAGATGAACAATGGAGCAGGTAGACAGGAAGTACACAGTGGTTCCAGGAGCTCAGGCAAGAGGAGGAGAGGGAGTTCTTGCTTTGTGGGGACAGAGTTTTCATTTTAAGATCAAATGTGTTATGAGATGGTGGAGGTGATGGCAGCACAATAATGACTCAGTGTAAGTGAACTATACATACACTTTTGCATATTTTACCCATTTTTTAAAAAACTATGTGGCAATCTGGGAAATGAAAATATTTATTAACTCTGAAGCAAGGCATGGTGGTGCCAGCCTGTCATCTTATCACTCAGGAGGGCAGGAAGGCTGGGAGTTTAAGGATGCTCTGAGGTACCTAGTAAGACACTTTCAAACAACTGAAGCCCTACCTGTAATTAGAGAGAAATTGCCCATAGCAGTAACAGTGCAAGGACACTGCTAACAGAACATAGAGAGAAAAGTCCACTGAAGTCCAATGTGCTTTACCTGATGGCTAGGACCAACACGAATTTCTCCCTGCGTGCTGTTGAGCCTCCTGTCAGGAAAAGAACACATTAGGTTAGCACAGCATAGTTGTGACACACACATCATTCAAAGAAAGTGATTTGCTTGAAATAAATGAAGGACAGCTGAGGAAGAATTCACTTCCCTGCTCTTTCTGATGTTGGCCCATATGTGCCCCCCCATGCCTAACACCCTTTTCTTCTGCAAACCCAGCTGCTGCAGCTTCCAGTGCCGGTACTTTCCCTCACCCCTCCACCCCCCTCCTGAACTTAGAGATGCTCCTACAGCACAATCCTGGCCAGACATTTTTTGTTTCAAAACATTTTGGGAGACCTTACCATATGCTTTATTAACAGATATGGGAACCAATTTTTCTCAGGACACACACTCGACCATTTGGTCAATCATTCAAGAAATATTTACTCTATCCCTATGGCAAGTCAGGAATTGTCCTCAGTACTGGGAATTAAGCAATGACTAAGATCAAACCCTTGCCTTCTTAGAGTCCATATTCAAATGAGAGAAAAACAGTCAATCAGATCATGATGAGTGCCAATAAATTAAATAGGGAGGTAATGACAGGACGGTTTTGTATTCGATTTTGGTAATACTACTAAGACTTGAACTCAGGGCCTCACGCTCCTGCTAAGCCTTTTCACTCATCTGACCCAATCTCCACTTCTAGCTTTTTGCTGTTTAATTGAGGATAAGAATCTTGAGGATCTGTTGGCCCAGATGGGTACAAACCTTGATTCACAGATCTCAGCCACCCGTATAGCTAGGAATACAGGCATGAGCCACTAGTGCCTGGCTTATAGGAGAGTTTTAGAATCAAATCTGGACAGAGAAGAAGAAAGAGGAACAGAGGAGAAGGAAGAGGGAGGAAGGGAAGAAGGGAGACCTGCAGGTCTGTGAGGTAAAAGAGCCAGATCCTTTAATCTAGGCCGCTCTTACTGTACATACCATACCCTCCCTTGTTCTGAATTAGAAACAGACACATTCTTTCTTTCCTTTTTTTTTTTTTTTTTTTGCCAGTCCTGGGGCTTGGACTCAGAGCCTGAGCACTGTCCCTGGCTACTTTTTGCTCAAGGCTAGCACTCTACCTCCTGACCCACAGCTCCACTGCTTGCTTTTTCTGTTTATGTGGTGCTGAGGAGTCCAACCCAGGGCTTCATGCATGCTACGCAAGTACTCTACGGCTAAGCCACATCCTGAGCCCAGCCACATTCTTTTTGAAAGCCACTATCTGGGTCAGGCAGCAGTGGCTTGCAAGCTATAATCCTGCCTAACAGCAGGCTGAGACCTGGAGGATCAACGTTCAAGCCTAGCTCTGATAGAAGTGTCTGTGGAACTCCCATTTCCAATTAACCAGCCAAAGAGCTGGACTAGAGGTGTGGCTCAGGTAGTAGGTCACTGGTGGTGAACAAGCAGAGTGAGTAAAAAAAGCAAAGCCAGCCTTTGAGTTCAAACACGAAAACTATCAGAAGGAAAGAAATAAAGTGAATTTTAGAAAATTTCACTGTACTTGGGTCTGGTGCTTGCTTGCTTGCATTCACATTGGCATTCTTGTCCCCGCCCCCCCCCCCCCCCCCCCCCCCGTTCCTCTCTACAGGTCATGGGGCTTGAACTCAGGCCTAGGCTCTGTCTCTGAGCATTTCTGCTCAAGGTTAGCACTCTACTACTTTAGCCACAATGCTACTTCCCATTTTTGGTAGTTACTTGGAAATAGAGTCTCACAAACTTTCCTGTCCAGGCTGGTTTTAAATCCCTATCCTCAGACGGCAGGGCAGCTTCTCGAGTAGCTAGGACTACAGGCCTGAGCCACTGGTGTCCGGATTCTCTCACTCTCTTCTTCTTCTTCTTTTAAATGTAGTTATTGTCAGAGTGATATGCAGAGGGGTTAGTTTCATATGTAAGGCAGTGAGTACATTTCTTATCCAACTTGTTACCTCCTCCCTCATTTCTCTCCCCCCTTCCGCCCTCCCCTTCTCTCCCTTTTTGACAGTACTGTTGACTGCACTCACAACCTCTTCTTGAGCTGTATGGATGCTCTCTGCCTCCCATCTAGCTTGGATTATAGGCTGGTTCTTTCTTCTTTTAATCCAATTTGTCTCCCCAGAAAGCCTTGTTTTAGCAAAGGTAAGAATGCATATGACAAAAGCAGAGAGGGTACCGAGAACAAGAGAAAACATGTGATCTAGCCCCTAAGAATCTTATAATTCACCCGGCCTGGAGGCAGCATCTATGCACCAACACCAGAGCAGGCATAAATGTCATAATCATAAACATAAGATAGTTCAGGAAAAACAACACAAAATTACTAATGGGAGTAAACAAAAAAGCAGAGCAATCTCGAAAGCACCACAGTTCTGCTTGGTGGGGGTTGTACGGTTTGGGTTTCTTTTAGGGCCTCTGGGGGTGGAATTTAGGGCCTGGCACATGCTGGCAAGGGCTCAACTCCTGAGCTACTTCCCTGAAGTGACAAGGTAGCCCTCTGTGGGAGACGAGAAGCCCAACAGTGAAGCAAAATGAGGACTCCTGAGGGGAATTAAACCACACAGGCTGGGCAGGCCAGGAGGAACGATCATGGGGCTATCTTTTTTCATTCAGTAGGGGAATGGCATGTTAACAAGAAGTCAGAAAATGGATTGTTGCTCATGCAGGAATTAGAAGATGCTTGCTGATGCAGAGGGATCCCATGGGCCAAATACTTCAAAGCAAAACAAAACAAAACCCTCAAACCAAAGACCTCATCAGTGTTTAAGGCCTGTTACCTTTCCAATGTATCCACTTCTGCTTCCTAAGTAGCTATGAGCAAAACAAGTATGTGTTTGTCTCCATCATTTCCCAATGCTTTCCTAGCCAAGATACACAGTCCACTTGGTAACTTATACCTGCAGCTAAACCATCAAGCTATTCTGTAAGATCTATGTTGATTCAGGATTCTCAACTGGTTAATTATGAAACTTTTTTCATATCACTGCTATAAATATTTCATTAAAATAATGACACGAAAATGCTTTCTTAAACACTCCAACACCTTGACTAGAACTAGTTTTACAGTGCATTTATTTCTATTAAGAGAGCACTTGTTTCTATTAGGAGAACACTGGGTATGGTAGAGCTTTCCTATAGTCACTAGTAGTTGAGCCACACCACCAACCCCCATATATATGCATCTTTTAAAAACCAGGAAATCCCCTTTTCAGACCAAGGTTATACAACAAATCTATCTATCTATGGGTGTTTGTCCTGGGGCTTGAACTCAAGGCCTGTGCACTGTCTCTGGGCTAGTGCTCTACCACTTGAGCTACAGCTCCACTTCCAGCTTTTCGGTGGTTAATTGGAGATAAGAGTCACATGGACTTTCCTGCCATGGCTGTCTTCAAACCACGATACTCAGATCTCAGCCACTTGGGTAGCTAGGATTACAGGCAGGAGCCACCAGTGCCGGGCACATATTTGTTTTTTAACAGTAGAAGAATTTTAAGGTGTGGACATTAGTTTTCAATACCTAGGGATTACAGAATGTAGAATAATGTTAGAAAGACTACGTAAATCACAGGCATGAGGAAGTAGGGCACACCCTAATGAAGACAGAAATATGAACTAAAGGTGAAAGACAAACGGCTTGAATGGACATGGCAGCATCCTGTTCCATGTGTAACCAACAGGACAATCAGAGTTCTTCCTTCTCCACTAAGGGTTCTTAACTATTGCCCCACAACCTTGTTTCCCCATGACCCCAGTCCGGAGCTCACAGCCCACTACCAAAAATGGACACTAAAGGGCTAGGGGTGGGGTGGCTCAGTGGCAGCTCTTCTGCTTCAATTAAAGGTCCAGGACCTAGAGAGGAGGAGTGGGACACCTGGCACTAATCTGAGCATCTTCGGCTGCCCTGGGACTGAAAGTTTCTAGAGAACAAGAACTAAGACTTGATTCTTACCTTGTATTCTCCCAAATCAGATGCTGCATTAGTACTTCTAGACTACTAAAAAGTACAACTTGATGAAAATCACCAGAAGTAACACTTGCATTTCAAAATGTTTATTCATTAAAAATAGCAATAAACCCATTACATAGTGATATGGATAATTTCTTTATGAAAACTAATTGTATTAAAACAAACAATAATTGGTTTATGATTTTGCAATTCTAGTTAATAACCTGACTTAATAGAAGACAGCTGGATTCTCTTACCTGCTTTTATATTGTTGAAATACAGTGTTTTGCTTAAAGTACGGAAAGAAAATCTGGACTCACACAGCTCTATAACTGAAGAAGAATATGTTGACAGCCTTTTGTTCTGTGTTTTCTGAAATGAGTCTTGCTAAATCTCATCTGCTCATCCTCATCAGTGCTGGGATTCCACACTTGGCTTAGCCTTCATTATACTATACCAAAACTCACTAGGATGTAATTTATCTGCCCCATCCCTGATACTGGAGGTTAAATCATGGTCTGTTTAGTCCTTTGAATGGATCTGCTACCCAGAGGTGATTTTATAATGTTCTGAATATATGGAAAGTACAGGTTCACTAAGTTGTGCTGACCTTCCACATGCTGCCATGATTTGTGATAAAGTGCTTTTACAATCACATTCATACCGCCACTGTCATAAAGACAGCCCTTCCAGTACAGAGACCAGTCAGGCTCACTCACCACAGTCACTACGGTGCTCCAGGTTCAGGCCTTGGTGTCATCATGGTAATGGGGAGACAGGCCAGGGCCTCACAGGTCTACCACTCAAGTCCCTACCCCAGTTCTGCTGTTAGGATCTGGAGCTAACTTTACCTGGATTAGCCTCCAACTACAAACCTCCTGCCTCTACCTTCCAAGTAGGTAAGGACACAGGTGTGCATCACCAATCCAGGCTTTGGGTACAAGTTTTTTTTTTGTTGTTTTTTTTTTGTTAATTCCAGTTTTTACACCAAAATTCCAATCTTAGCACCAGTAAGTACTATCAGATATTTTCCTTGAAATGTCAGGCTCACTTTATTTTCAAGAAAATGAAGACAAATTCCCAGGCCTAAATGACTTCGTTTTGCTGTCAGTTGTTCTTTCAAATGGAAATAATGTTCCATGTTAGGCACTGGAAGTTCATGCCTGTAATCCTAGCTACTCAGGGGACTAAGGATTGTGGTTTGAAGCCAACCAAGGCAGGCCAGGCTGTGAGACCCTTATCTCCAATTAACCACCAGAAAACTGGAAATAGCACTGTGGCTCAAAGTGGTAGAGCACTAGCCTTGAGCAAAAAAGCTCAGTGACAGTGCGTAGGCCCTAATTCAAGCCCCATGACTGACCAATAAAAGAAAAAAGAAAACCACACCTAGTTCAACTGTGGAGCAACAGTCGCTCAGGTAACAAGGGGTAGGGGGGACTCTCCCATTCCGCAGAGAGGACTTGGGATTTCCCTGCCCAAACATAGCATATTAAATATACAGGATGTCAAAGAAAAGAGTCTCATGTACTTTCCTGCCTTGGTTGGCTTCGAATTGGGATCCTCAGATCAGACCTCAGTCTGCTGAGTAGCTAGGATTATAGGTACAAGCCACCAGTGCCTGGCTTGGAACATTCTCTTTTTTTGCCAGTCCTGGAGCTTGAACTCAGGGCCTGAGCACTGTCCCTGGCTTCTTTTTGCTTAAGGCTAGCACTCTACCACTTGAACCACAGCACCACTTCCAGCTTTTTCTGTATATATGGTGCCGAGGAATCGAACCCAGGGATTCAGGTATGTGAGGCAAGCACTCTACCACTAGGCCACATTCCTAGCCTGGAACATTCTTGAAATGGCCAGTTTACGGTAGTGGAAAGCAGCCTAGTAGTTGCCAGGGATGAGGACAGAGGAGCCAGAGACAGCCCACGAGAGAGCTCTGCAGCGATGGTGGTACAAGAAGCCCCGTGTGGTGCACCAGTGTGGGATTATGTGCATTCCCTCCACCAGTGCCCATTTCCTGCTTGTGGTGCCAGATTCTGGTTACACAAGATGGCAACACTCTGTATTATCTTTGCATCTTCCTATAAATAAAAAAAAAATTTAAGGTTTTTAAAATTTATTATTATTTCCTTGCCAATCCTGGGGCTTAAACTCGGGGCCTGACCACTATCCTTGAGCTTGTTTTACTCAAGGCTGGCACTCTACTACTTGAGTCACAACACCACTTCCAGCCTTTTCTGTTTATGTGGTACTGAAGAATCCAACCCAGGGCTTCATGCATGTTAGACAAGCACTCTATCACTAAGCCACATTTCCAGCCCAAATTTAAGGTTTGTGAAACGAATGCCAGAAAGTAGAAACATGATTTTTGGGGAGTTTTTTTGGGGGGAGCATGTGGGACACAAATGGAAGGGGGTGAGCAAATGCAGTCATTATATTCAGTGTTAATTATATAAAAATGAACTGCAACTTTGAGGATAGGGAAGATGCATTGTACTCATAACCTGATTAGGAAATTGTAGCCTCCTTGTACAACAATTTTTTAAGTCAAAAGAAGAGGTTATCACCCCAGTTAGAATGGCCTATACTCTGAACTCAGGCAACAGCAAATGCTGGAGGGGGTGCGGGGAAAGAGGAACCCTTCTCCATTGTTGGTGGGAGTGCAAATTAGTACAACCACTTTGGAGAACAGTATGGAGGTTTCTCAAAAAGCTCAATATAGACCTACCCTATGACCCGGCCATACCACTCCTAGGCATCTATCCTAAACAGCAAACCCCAAGATATCAAAAAGACATTTGTACTTCCATGTTTATCGCGGCACAATTCACAATAGCCAAAATATGGAAACAACCCAGATGCCCCTCCACAGACGAATGGATCCAAAAAATATGGTACTTATACACAATGGAATACTACATAGCGATTAGGAATGGAGAAATATTGTTATTCTCAGGGAAATGGTCAGAACTCGAACAAATAATGTTGAGCGAGACAAGCCTAGAACACAGAAAACAAAGGGGCATGACCTCCCTGATATATGACTGTTAACAAAGGGAGACGAAGAGACAGTAGAGACCAAGTCTGCGAAACCAAAAACTGCTTGTCAAATAGTATTTCCCACAGGATTGGGGCAGCGACCCAACAGTATGTAACTAAAACCAAACAATTACTCAACATATAAAGGTCAAAAATTGACCTCTCGGGGGAATACAATAGCTCAAAAGCTATGTATGTACGTTCATATAAGACTACTGTCGACATATTGTCTAATATCGACATTACATTTAAAGCCCTAGGCGAACTTTCTTGGGCGTGGCCACGTGGCTACTGTATATGTTCTTGATACATTGTATATTATATATATGTCTACCTGACCTAGAGAAGGGATAGAAAAACAGGGCGTAAGATATCACAAGAAATGTACACACTGCCCTACTATGTAACTGTACCCTTTTTGCACAACACCTTGTCAAAAAATTTGTGTTCAATTAATAAATAAATTAAATTAAAAAAAAGAAACTCCCCCAAAATGCAGAAGTGGAGTAGCTGCTAATGTGGCTAGCCAGTCTTAAGAAAAAAAATAAAAAGGTAAGAGCTGTGGAAAGATCCTAATATGAGAACAGCCAAGTAGCATAGAGCCCCTCCCCCAATCTACCATAGACAGCGGAATGAATAACCATGCCAAAGGCTCCTAAGCAAAGACATGTCATTCCTCTCTTCCCATGCAGCCCAGACGGGCCTTGAAGTCACAATCCTGCGGCCTCTGCCTCCCGAGTGCTGAGATTATAGGCCTATACCACCATACCTGACTAACATATTTCCTTTAGGTTTCTACTGTGGGGACCATCATTTTTGGAGACTGCAATACTGTGAATCAGACTACCAAGAAAGAAAAGGAACTGTCACTATCCTCCCCAGCAAAAGCAGGAAATTCTCTGTGTAGCTAATGTAAATAATGTATGTTTTTCAAAACAACCAAGGTTCAGCCTCCATTATTCTATAAATCTTGCTTTGAAACATGAAAAAGCACTCCCAGAAGCCAAATTATAACAATAATAGCAAGTCGTTGTGTTTATTTCTTGAGTACAAAAAAATAGAAAGAAATGTGTTGCATATGAAATCTGATACAAAAGAAACCAATGTAACAAAGCTGTATCCATAGCAACTACAACTTAATATTTCAGTCCTCTTCAGCTGCAGTGGATTAAATAAAATGACAAGATGTTCCCTTTGAAAAGTAACCGGTTACCATGGAAACATTTTAGTCTAAGAAGTAAACAGGGAATGGACAGAAAGGAACAGGGAGCCTGCAACAGAATATCAAAAAGTGAGACGCATCTCTGCAAAAGAGATGAGAAGGCCAATCACCAAGACAGAGATTATTTCCTTCCCACGGTGCATGCGTGTGTGTATGTGTGTGTCTGTCTGTCTGTCTGTCTGTCTGTCTGTCTATACAGGTCCTCTGGCTTAAACTCTGGGCCTAGGCACTGTCCCTGAGCATTTTTGCTCAAGGCTAGCACTCTACCAATTGAGCCAGTGTCACTTCTAGCTTTTTTGGGGGAGGGGGTGGGGGGGTTAACTGGAGATAAAAGTCTCATGGACTCTCCTGCTTAAGTTTAATCCTCAGATCTCAGTCTCCTAAATAGCTTGGATTATAGGCATGAGCCACTAGCAGAGATGATTTCTTGAGAAGCACAAGTCCCCTGGACACCAGGGCCTGCCCCACTCAGGGCCTGCTCAAGAATCTACCATAGTCACTTCTTCTTTTTTTTTTTTTTTTTGGCCAGTCCTGGGCCTTGGACTCAGGGCCTGAGCACTGTCCCTGGGTTCTTCCTGCTCAAGGCTAGCACTCTGCCACCTGAGCCACAGCGCCCCTTCTGGCCGTTTTCCATATATGTGGTGCTGGGGAATGGAACCGAGAGCTTCATGTGTAGGAGGCAAGCGCTCTTGCCACTAGGCCATATTCCCAGCCCACCATAGTCACTTCTTAACCCCAAAGAGAGGGAAAGGGCTCGAAGAAGGCCATGGATACTCACTCAAGATGACCAAATCTCCACATGATCAGTGACTGCTCATGACAAGAACCTTAGTATACTGGGAGAGAAGGGTGAGGCTCTCATCTCCAAATCCTGACTGACACTCTTAGTTCCAATTAACCAGGAAAACGTTGGAAGCAGAGCTGTGCTAGAGCTCCAGCTGTGGTAGAGTGCTAGCCTTGAGCAAAAAAGCTCAGAGACAGTGCCCAGGCCCTGAGTTCAAGCTTTAGAACTGGCACACATACACACACAAACTAAACAAAAAACCCTCTAGCCGCTAGAAACTCTATTTAATAACTAGCTAGTGTTGGAAGGAACCAGAGAAAGTCTGTGGTTCCAGAACAAAATGTACCAAGTCAAGAAAATAAAAAGGTGATTTATCACATTTTGTGTGGGTGTGTGCTGGATTTTCCTGCCTGGGCTGGCTTCAAACTGTGATCCGCAGATCTCAGACTCCTGAGTAGCTAGTATTACAGGAGTGAACTACTGGTGCTTAGCACAAACACTTCTTTTAGATGGACTGTGCAGTAAGGAATAAGGCAAGGCTGTGCACTGGTGACTCACACCTATAATCCTATCTTCTTAGCAGGCTGAGATCTGAGGATCACGGTTCTAGCCCAGGCAGAAAAGTCCGTGAGACTCTTTGTCAATTAATCACCAGAAAACTAGAAGTGGTGCTCCCTATGGGTCAAAGTGGTAGACCACTAGCATTGAGTGAAAAAGCTCAGGGATAGTGTCTAGGCCCCAAGTTCAAGGCCCATAACTGACTAAAACAAAAGAAGGAAAACAAGGTCTAAGTCTCTCAAATTTCTCTAGAACAAGAACATACTTCAAAGCAGTCATAAACAAGTCCCGATTTTCGGGGCTGGGGATATGGCCTAGTGGCAAGAGAGCTTGCCTCGTATACATGAGGCCCTGGGTTCGATTCCCCAGCACCACATATACAGAAAACGGCCAGAAGTGGCGCTGTGGCTCAAGTGGCAGAGTGCTAGCCTTGAGCAAAAGGAAGCCAGGGACAGTGCTCAGGCCCTGAGTCCAAGGCCCAGGACTGGCCAAAAAAAACAAAAACAAACAAACAAGTCCCGATTTTCTTGAAAGTCTGACAAATCTTAAAAGACACAAACTTTGTACTTTATTTCGTAACATATTTCCAATCATTTTAAGATAAAGAAAACCTTCCCTAAACTTGAATAAAGTCATTGTGTCTAGGAGGTATGGCCCAACTGGTAGGGCACCGACAATGAACAAACTTCAACAATGTTTTATGTAAATCCTACTAGAATGTCCCAGGTCACAGTACCTTATGGACAAAAGTTGTCCATGAGTCTTAGGCTAGATCCTCAGAGGCAAAGAGAGAGCAGGGACTTCAGAATCCCACAAAGTAGCTCTGAGGGGTACGATGTCTCATGCCTGTAATCCTAGCCACTTGGGAGACAGAAATCAGGAAGAATGTAGGCAAAATATACTGAGACTACATTTCAATCCATAAAAGCTTGGGTGGTGGCAAACATCTATAATTTAGTTACTTGAGAAGCCTAAACTAGAAGATCACAGTCCAGGCCAGCTTGGGTACAAACACTGGCCTCTAGCTGAAAATGAAAGCAGGGAATAATGCTAGCTATTCAGGAAAATGAAATCTGAGAATGGGGGATGAAAACCAGACCAGGCAGACAAATTCCATATGCTTATATCCAACTAAACAGCAAAAAGCTGGACGTGAAGAACTGAGTTAGCTGTGAGCGAAAAGGTCCAACAAGAGTTTAAGACACTGAGTTCAAGCCCCAGCAGAAGGAAAGGAAGAAAGAAAGCATGGTTCAAGTGGTAAAGTGCCTGTCAAATATGCACAAGGCCCTGAGTTCAAACCTTTAAGGGGGCGGGGCTAGGAACGTGGCTTGGTGGCACAGTGCTTGCCCAGCATGCATGAAGCCCTGGGCTCAATTCCTCAGCACTACATAAACAGAAAGGGAAAAAAAAGCCAGAAGTGGCACTGTGGCTCAAGTGGAAGAGTGCTAGCCTTGCGCAAAAGAAGCCAGGGACAGTGCTCAGGCCCTGAGTTCCAGCTGCAGAACTGGGGGAAGGGGGGGAGAGAAAGTTCAATACCAAGATTTGCTAACTTAAAGTGTGATTCTGAGGTCACCATTCCATCTTTTGGTCAAACCCTCAGTTCCCTCACCTATAAAATGAAGTTCATATGGCTACTCTATGAAGCTGCTGTAAAACTGAAAGGTCGGCTATGGAATGAACAAAGCACAGTGCCTGCTACAGAGAGGTCACTGCTATTCTCAGCTCCCTGAATTTGGCAGGGTGAGAATCAGAACTACTTCCTCTTGTGTGAGTTTACAGAGCTATAACCAAACTCTGTCACCCGCACGATTTTCTAGTTATTTTGTGTAATTATTTCTTTCTATTGCTTTTTTAAAATTTTGCCACTCCTGAGGCTTGAACTCAGGGCCTGAGCACTGTCCTTGAGCTTCTTTTGCTCAAGGCTAGCACTCTACCACTTGAGCCACAGCACCACTTCCAGTCTTTTCTATTTATGAGGTGCTGAGGAATTAAACCCAAGGCTTCATGCATGGTAAGTGAGCACTTTACCACTAAGCCACATTCCCAGCCCCTCTATTGCCTTCTTGCTCTCAAGACCAAAAGCACCAAGAGGGAAGAAATCATTTGTTTTTGGTTAACTAGTATATCTAACCATACATTGCTTCCCATTCCACGTATTTTCAATAAACAAATGAGGCCAGTATTGTAAGTCACTGCTGCTTAGCAACAGATAGTAACTAAGAGCTTCATTACAAAATTAGGAGTTGACTCATTGGTGACCCCCAGCTTGTCTTCCAAACAAAACTAATCTGAAAAATAGAAGGGTAAACTACAAAATTCAACTTTCGAAAATAGATATACTTAAAAAAAAAACAACAAAGAAAATGACGAAAATTAGTCAACACCTGAACAGATAAATATTCCAAAGCAACAAATACAAAGGTCAACACTGGGACTTGCCCCAGATCTAGAATCATGAAACTCTTTGATGTGAAGTTTCTGAGAGGCCATCAGATCTAATCTTGCTTCTAATAGAACAAACTAAAGCCCAAGGAAATGAGAACACTGTCTTAAGAGGTCACCCTGAGTGAATTACAGAAGTAGCTCTCCCATAGGCTTCTCCAGAACTATGAACTAGACATTTGCTGATGGGGAGGAAGGATTTCCATGAATTTGGCCTCCACATACAATGCGTGAATAATATAAAGGAAAAATGCATGTGTGCCTTTAATCTTACACTCTGAAAATAATTTCTAAAGAAGCTGATCTCCTCAAAGATGTGAGTGACTTTCTATGCACTGAAATCAAGCTACATAATAAGCCTGAAGTGTCCACAACAAAAATAAATCAAGAAACCTCTCTACAACACATATCCAAAGGCCATACACTACCCATACTCACCTAACTCTCTCCACTGAAGGGGTGTGGACATGGGGGAAAGGAAGGCAAACAGGTGTTACATGAGTATACTGGACAAAGAAACATTTCCTGTGGGACACACCAAATTTACATGATATGTAATAAACCTTCTGTAAAAAAGTAAAGTTGGGGGCTCTTTTCCTCTCTGACTCAGGAGGATCTTCCACCAGCATGAATGACACTAACTATCTAAGCACATCACAGGAAGCAGATCCATGCCCTTCATGCTGGAAGACACTGCACCTTAAACAGAAATTCGGGAAAAAGTTGCCCAGATGTGTAGGCTACCACACCCCTGTTTGTCTTTATATGTGGGTTCAGAACTCATGTTGGTGGAGGCAAGACAACTGGCTTTGGCATGATCCATAATTCTTTGGATTTTGCAAAGAGGAACAAACCCAAACACAGACTTGAAAATATGACTTGTATGAGAAGAAAAAGACCTCAAGGAAAAAGTGAAAGGAGAGCAAGAATAACAGGGGGCTGCAATGACCAACATGGACACTGGTAAAAAGCCAAGAAATAAAGACTCTGCAATGACTTAACCTGCAGTAACTCAGTTTTTCATAAAGGTATGAATAAACTGCAAAAACTTAAAAAAAAATAAAGCAATAAAATACAATATTGGTACTGTGGCTGGTGGTTCATTCCTGTATCCCAGTGACTTGAGAGGCTAAGACAGTATTGCAAGCTCAAGGCCAACAATTAGCAAAGCCCACTCTTAAGAAATAAAATGAGGGCTGGAAATAGGACCTAGTGGTAAGAGTGCTTGCCTTGTATACATGAAGCCATCGGTTTGATTCCTCAGCACCACATATATAGAAAACGGCCAGAAGTGGCGCTGTGGCTCAAGTGGTAAGAGTGCTAGCCTTGAGCAAAGAGAAGCCAGGGACAGTACTCAGGCCCTGAGTTCAAGGCCCGGGACTGCACACACCGCCCCCCCCCCCCAATCAAAGAAAAAAAGGAAAAGAAAGAACAGAAATGACAATGACTGCATATGCAGCTCAGTATTATTCACCTATTGTGCATGAGGCCCTATGTTCAATCCCTGCTATCAGAGACAAAAAGGTTCAAGAAAGTATAAACTCATACGATCAAAAAGAACAGTAAAAAGATAGATTGGTAAATGATAGTTAAACATAACTCCCTTAATTCCTAAAAAGAAAAATCTGTATCACTATTGTAAACTGAACGGGTTGATCATGAACAATCAATACGTATCACATCATAAACAATCTTGGCTACAAGACATTTCAGATCTTGCCTTTGAGTTAATAATAATGCTTTTAAACAGTTTTGTGATGAGTCCTTCATACTGCTTTTACCTAATTTTTACAGGTCTGAGAAGTATTTGGGGATGGGTGTAACTGGGATAGATGGGGGTGAATGATGCCCAACATATTTGCCAAGCACTGTGTTGGGAATGGTGGGAACAAGGACTGTAAGCATGGGTATGAGGGGCTGGGGATATGGCCTAGTGGCAAGAGTGCTTGCCTCGTATACATGAGGCCCTGGGTTCAATTCCTCAGCACCACATATACAGAAAATGGCCAGAAGTGGCGCTGTGGCTCAAGTGGCAGAGTGCTAGCCTTGAGCAAAAAGAAGCCAGGGACAGTGCTCAGGCCGAGTCCAAGCCCCAGGACTGGCCAAAAAAAAAAAAAAAAAAAAGAATGGGTATGAGCCGGGTACTGGTGGCTCATGCCTATAATCCTAGCAACTCAGGAGGCTGAGACCTGAGGATTGAGGTTTGAAGTTAGCCCAGGCAGGAAGTCTGTGAGACTTTTATCTCCATTAAACTACCAAAAAAGCTGTAAGTGGAGCTGTAGCTCAAGTGGTAGAGCGCTAGCCTTGAGCAAAAGGAGCTCAGAAACAGAGGCCCAGGCCCTCAGTTCAAGCCCCAGAACTAGTATGCACAGGCGTGCGCGCGCGCACGCGCACACACGCGCACGCACACACACACGAATCAGTACCATCCTTGACAAAAGAATTTAAAGTCCAATGGGGAAGATAATCAAATAATTATAAATAAATATATAGTTAAAAGTAGTTTGTAGAAATCTCTAATTATACTCGTTGGATAAAATGAAGTGATTCTGTGCATATATGTTTGATTTTTCCCCCCCTCACTGTACAACTGATATCAAGAGTTTGAAATCAAGTCCTTGTGCTGGTTCAGTTTGCTTGCTCAGCTGGCAGTCCTTTGAGCCATGCCTCCCAGTCCTGCCTATTGCTGGCTGTTTTAGAGGTGGAGTCTAGTGGACTTCCTGTCCAGGATAGCAGTGAACTGCAATCCTTCAGATCTCAGCCTCTTGAGGAGCTAGGGTTATAGTCTGAGTCACAGCCCCAGGATAAAATTAAGAGGAGTTGTTTTTTTATTTCAGACTCAGGCAATATGATAGCAGACAATATGATACGAATTTTCTTTCAGCTTTGTTTTAAACATGTACTCAAGCAACTTGTACCTTCTCCTACCAGAAACTGCCTAATATGGAGCTATCAATTGTTATCTGGGCTCATTCAGAAGACTCAAAAATACACATAACTCCAAATCTTTTTACCAATTCTTTCCTGTATCCTCTCTTGCTCTGTCAGACATTTACCTTAAAGTGTTTGTTTGGTGGAAAGGCAGCTTGATTCAGTAATGATAAAAAGTAAAGCAGGAAAAAAATTTTTTTAAAGGATCAAGAACCGGGAACAAAGAGAAGACAGGGTGAACAGCAGGCCCATGTACCAGGAGTACCAGCATCTTCTAATTCATGAGATCATGCTAGACAAGAAGACTTTAAAAACAGGTGAAAAGAAGAGCTGTGCTGAGAGACTAGGAATGAAAAAGTGCCAGTGGAACACAACCAGGGCCTCCTGCCTTCCACCAGAGACCAGAAAACACAGGCCAACAGGAACGCTTGAGATATTAGCTTCTACTCAAACTGTGCTAGATTCTGCCAAAAAAGCCAGGAATAGAGCAACAATTGTCTGAGCTTCTAATCTGCTTCTGAAACATACTTTTACGTTCTCCTACATTTCTTGATATTCTGAAGTGTCACACGAGGGGAACAATAAACCCAAATGCAAGTGAGCAGCATCTGCCACGTTCCACTCCAAAGACCCAGGTCCTCACCACGCAGCCAGGAACTCGCACGCTGCTCCAAGCACCAAGGACTCCAAAAGTATGTGCCAGAACAACATTCCAAAAGTTATTCTCCCACAGTAGAAAAATATAGAATATGTCACACAAGAAACAGAGGGGCTGGGAATATGGCCTAGTGGCAAGAGTGGTTGCCTCGTATACATGAGGCCCTGGGTTCGATTCCTCAGCACCACAAATACAGAAAATGGCCAGAAGTGGTGCTGTGGCTCAAGTGGCAGAGTGCTAGCCTTGAGCAAAAAAGAAGCCAGGGACAGTGCTCAGGCCCTGAGTTCACGGCCTAGGACTGGCAAAAAAAAGAAGAAGGAAATAAAAAAGAAAGAGCTGGTGACTTAAGTTTATTGAATGTGAAATACAGAAAAAGAAAAAAAATCCAATTAACCACTGAGGGTAATCATAGGTTCTAGCTAGTAAATGAGTTTTTCCAGAAAATTAGGCAGCTGCACCCAAGGTTTGTACCAGGGCCAGGCAGGTCAGCCAGAGAAGCAGAAGCCTGTGACCCGGAGTTGGTCCAGATCTGAGTACAGCTTCCCATCCATACACACTGTAATGACTAAATACAAAGCAAGTGTAGAAAGAGATTTCAAAGAAACTGGGCACCAGTGACTCATGCCTGAAAATCTTTGCTAGTCAAGAGGATGAGACCTAGAGGATCAAAAGCCAAAGCTAGGTGCTCCTGGCTCACATTTACAATCCTAGCTACTCAGGAGGCTGCAATTTGAACATTGTGGTTTAAAGACAACCTGGGCAGGAAAGTCCGTGAGACTCTTATCTCAAATTAACCACCAGAAAACCCGAAGTGAAACTGTGGCTCAAAGTGGTAGAGCACTAGCCCTGAGTACAAAACAGTGCCTAGTCCCTGAGTTCAAGACCCATGACTGAACCCTGCCCTCCCCCCCACCCCCCAAAAAATTCAAAGCCAGTCCAGGCAAAAAGAAAAAAGTCTGTGAGACTCTACCTCCAGTTAACCAGCAAAAAAATTGACAGGAAGTATGCCTCAAGCTGTAGAGTATCAACTATGAGCAAGTAGGTCACACAAGTACAAGGCCCCTGAGTTCAAGCCCCAATACTGATGGGGGGTGGGGAGAAGAAAAGAGTTTGTAAAAAGCCAACATGTTGGAAAAATCAGAATTTTCCTAAATATTCCAACATTGAGTGTTCTCTATTCTGAACTGTTGGTGTTGTCGAGATGTCCCATGTGTATGACTAGAAAGTGTTGCAGTTCCTCTGGGCCCGAGAAGGATGGGGGCGGGGGGTTGGTCTAGTCATAGAGTGCTTGCCTCGCATGCACGAAGCCCTGGGTTTGATTCCTCAGTACCACATACACAGAAAAAGCCAGAAGTGGTGCCGTGGCTCAAGTGGTAGAGTGCTAGCCTTGAGCAAAAGAAGCCAGGGACAGTGCTCAGGCCCTGAGTCCAAGGCCCGGGACTGGCAAAAAAGAAAGAAAGGATGATGTGGGTGGGGGGAGCAAATGGTGCTTCTAAGTAGAGAAAATAGGACAAGTTCCAGAAGCCATGTACACAGTATAGCAAAAAGTGCCTATCTGCCCTAAACTTCCAATGTTCGTGATTATGACCGTAACAGGAGGTAAGCCCGCACAGGAATGGAAAGCAAGTCACAAAAACAGTAACAGATGCACTAAGCTTAAATTATTCCTCTATAATTCATTTCCTTAGTAGCAATTCCAAATTCCAACCTGCAAGAATAGACTAGATGCTTCAGGAATACGTGCCAAGACTAGATTTCACTGCATCGACCTTGTGCAACATTTTGTGCTGAATGAGGGGCCTTCTCAAACCAGGCTGACCAGCAAAGCTCCAGTCACTGTATAACAATTAAGAGTATATGCAAGCGAGCTCGCCTTTGTGTCAACAGCCAATGTCTTCCCTCACCTATGAGCACTTGTCACATCCTTTATTTTGTATGCTTTCTTCCATCCTCACAAACATATGCAACTTTAGTGTCACTTTCATTCTCCCCCTCCCAAATCCCATCAGAAGAAATGGGATCAGAAGAAATGTTACAAGGAGCAACTACTAAATTTCAAAAACCTCACTTAATATTTTATCATGTTAAATCCATTCACCAAGTCAAGCCCGGTGAGAACTATGTATCTAAAGCCCACTCTGCATACTGGGGGCAAAGCATACTGGGTTTCAAAAGACCAGTCAGTCTTCAAGCCTGGGCACCAAACCAACTTGTCAAGGCTCTCACTCACCTAGAGACTGTGTAAGTCACACAATAAAATACACACACAACAAATGCTACCAAATAAACAAAACACCTGAGAATTCAACTTTTAACACAAATGTCAGTACAAGCAGCTTTTAGAGAATTGCTCCTAAAGAAGGAAGAGGTTGCTCCCTTTTGAAGCAGCACAGAGTAGAAACCAATGTGCAGGCCTTTCACTTTTCTAAAAATCCATTTGAAGGTGCTGCAACTGCACACAATCTACAGCTATTTTCTGCATGTGTCAGGTCACGAGAATTATAATCTGCTCTGGCAAATAGGCTCTCAATCAAAACAAGTTCCACCCACCTGAAAAGTAACCAATAGCTGCCCACCTACCATCCTTCCTAAAACATCCAGAGCAGCTCTTGGGCCGAGGCAGAGGAAATCACTACCAGCTACGCCATAGGTATGTATCCAAGAGGCCTGCAGGTTTGTTCTGCAGGTCCCAAAGACAAGCAAGCTCGGCACTGAGGACCCAGCAGTCAGGTTAAAATCACATTGATAGAGGAAGAGGCAAGGAAAAGGGAAAGGAAGAAGGGACAGAGGGTCCCACAGAGCTTCACATCCTGTATCTGCTTCATGCATCTGCAGGTAGACTTCTTCCTTAGCTTCCTATCACCACCTACATGGCCAGCCAGGCTGATTGAAAGGCCCTCAGGATCATGCACTATGAATGAAGTGAAGTGAGAAAGAGCAGCAAAACCATCAGTGTTTTGGTGAGGCCAGAGGAAGATAGCCTACCTGCAGGGGCTGAATGGATCGTCCATGCCTACTAACAGAGGCTCTGGTGAGTCTAGCTGGATTCCTGCACCTCTACTTACTGCGAAAACTCTGCCCTTTTCTACTCTAACTACTCAAAATGGAGGCACATGCAGGCTGAGAGACCTCACAGAGCTTTCACTGAGCTTGTGCTATGACCTAAGCCTTCACGCAGAACGCAGAAACTTCCCCTCACACTGACAGGACTGAGCATGTGCTGTGACCCTCCCTCATCCACACACTGTCTCTCCACAACGCAATCAATCTCAACCCTGCTGTTTCCGTAAATAAAGCCCAGCCAACAGACTCTGCAGCTTCTCCCTGCACACCAAGCTAGTGTGCAGAGAAGTGGGGCCTTCGCAAGGGGATCCCCGACAGCCAACACTAGGGAACTCGGTAAGCCAAGCCAGGGAGAGGTTCCAGTTAATGCTCTGCTCTGTCAAAATCACAGCAAGTTCTGGTGTCTTTTTTATTGTTAAGTAAGTAATGGCAAGTTCTCCAAGAAAAGAACAGAAACAAAAAGAGCAGACATGAATGATTACACAATTAATTCACATAAAGAAGGTATATTTGAAAGCATAGCAGTACCTACGTAAGAGAAGTTAACATCACACATTTCTTTTTGAAAACCTTAGAATTTGGGGAAAGAGGAAAGCAGACAAGCTGGGAAAGGGCACAAAGTGCCCAGCCTTGCCACTCAGGCACAAAGGTGTTAATCAGGGCAGCTGAAGAATGCTGTATTTTATGCAGAGTTTAATCTTCCCTGGAGAAGAAGCTGAAAAGTCTCCACTAAAAAATTGAAATGTTTCCTAATGTAATGCCATCAGACATAGCTTGACAAATGTACCTCTCAGTAAGATGGGTTAAAAAGGTTCATCACAGGCTGGGAATATGTCCTAGTGGCAAGATGCTTGCCTTGTATACATGAAGCCCTGGGTTCAATTCCTCGGCACCACATATATAGAAAATCACCAGAAGGGGCGCTGTGGCTCAAGTGGCAGAGTGCTAGCCTTGAGCAAAAAGAAGCCATTGACAGTGCTCAGGCCCTGAGTCCAAGGCCCAGGACTGGCCAGAAAATAAATAAGTAAACTAATTAATTAATTAAAATAAAAAGAAGGTTCATCACCAGAGTTCAGGGGCTGGAGTGTGGCTCAGTTGTAGAGGACTCACGTAGCAGGCAAAGAGGCCTGGGTCTGATTCCAGCAAAATATGGAAACACCTAACCCTCATGTGACTCTCCTAATTCTACGCTCTAAGCCAAAACCTTATAATCACCTCTAAAACCTTGTAAACAAGGCCACTCCATTACTGTTATACTGAGCATCAGTCCTCCCATTACCCACAGGGCCAGCCACAGTATTCTCTACGAAAATCCTTAAAATTATTTTATATGTAACAGTAGATGGGTGGGTGAGTGGGTGGGTGGATGGGTGAATGGAGCTAGACAGATAGATAGATACAAAGACAGTGAACCTCTCCAAAATCATAAAGGACTAACTAGTAGGCTAGTAGGACAGGAAGGGCAGGGCCACTTCTGTTTCCCAGACACGTAATGGGAAGTTAGGAAAGTAAAGCCTGCAAGGTGCTAGTGGCTTACACCTGTAATTGTACCAACTCAGGAGGCTGAGATCTGAGGATTGCGTCTCGAAGACAGATCAGGCAGGAGAGTATTATCGCCAATTAAATTACAGAAGAGGACAGAAGTTGAGGTTCAAGTGGTAGAGTGCTGGCCTTGAGCAAAAGGAGCTCAGGGACAGAGGCCCAGAGTTCAAGCCCTAGGACCAGAAAACAAAAAAACAAAAAACAAAAATCAAATTCATACACATGGAAAATACTCACTTGACAAGTCAACATTTTTTTAAAAGTTTCTTTGTTTTAGATGTCAGTCCTGGGGCATTACCTCAGGGCCTAGGTGCTGACTGTGAGCTTTTGCACTCAAGGCTAGTGCTCTACCACTTGAGCCACAGTTCTACTTTCAGCTTTTTGGAAGCTCATGGGCCATAAGAGTTTCATGGACTTTGCTGACCAGGCTTCAATTTGATCTCCACCTCCCAAGTATAGCTAGGATTACAGACATGAGCCACTAGTATTCAACTTTATTTTTATTGATTCCTATTTATTTTTATTATAGTTTAAGTAGTTGTAGAAAGGGGTTTCAACTCATCATGCAAAATTTTATTGTTGAAACTATAATTTGGGTCCCACTGGATGCCATGGGGAGATGATCAGGGGTGTGCTCCCAAATCTCTTGCCCTGTAATTCTGGACCCCAGCAATGACCCCTGAGCTTCTTTTGCTCAAGGTTAGCACTCTCCCACTTGAGCCACAGCACCACTTCTAGCCTTTTCTGTTTATGTGGTGCTGAGAAATCGAACCCAGGGCTTCCTGCATGCAAGGCAAGCACTCTACCGCTAAGCCATATTCCCAGCCCTAGGAATAAATTTTAAGATAGAAACACCAATAAGTAATCAGAAAATTTCTAGAGGCTGGGAATGTGGCCTAGTGCCAAGAGTGCTTGCCCCATATACATGAAGCCCTGGGTTCGATTCCCCAGCACCACATATATAGAAAACGGCCAGAAGTGGCGCTGTGGCTCAAGTGGTAGAATGCTAAGCTAGCCTTGAGCAAAAAGAAGCCAGGGACAGTGCTCAGGCCATGAGTCCAAGGCCCAGGACTGGCAAAAAAAAAAAAAGAAAAAGAAAATTTCTAGACAAAAAGATTTGGAAAGAAAATACTCCACGTAATTTCTAATTAATACTAGTTTTGCTTCATGGGAAGGAAAGCTTCTAGAAATAATTGTTTCCATTTTCTAATTGTATCCTATGTATGGAAATGGAAGTGGGTTTATACATACCCAGTTTGCTAATTTATGTCATTAACTTGACAGTTGGCAGATTTTTCTCAAATTTTCCTCAGTAGAAATCATTATGTCTTATTGATAAAGATTCATTTCATTTCTAATCCTCGTGTCACAACGTCACTGCTATTTTCATGTCACAATGGCTATGGGAATCCTGACATTGTTTCTGAATTTTTGATGGAAAACGTCCAGCATTCTGCCTAAATTTAATTACAATACTTGCTGTAGGTTTGGGGGAAATATACATTCCCTTAGGGAAGTTCAATCCTATATTCAGCACTGGCTGGTGACATTTATAATCCTAGGTGCTCAGGAGACTGAGATTGAGGTATTGTAAGCCAGCCCAGGCAGACAAATTTAAAGAAATGGAGAGGTTTTGTTTCAGGTAAGAGTAAGTCGTTATCTCTTTAAGATTCCCAATACTCATGTAAACTGGTCATGTGTATAGCATAAAAATATCAAAATGGAGTTTATACAAAAAATTAAACAGCAAAAAGGGGTTCAAGCATTATAGCACCAGCCAGTGGGCTAAAAAAGCTAAAACAAGCCATGCTCTGGTAGCTCTGGTAGCTCACACTTGTAATCCTAGCTACTCAGGAGGCTGAAATCTGAGGATCTCAGTTCAGAGCCAGCATGAACAGGGAGGTCTGTGAGACTCTTATCTCCAATTAACTGCAAGAAAACTAAAAGTGGTGCTGTGCTTCAAAGTAGTAGAGGGTTATAGCCTTGAGTAAAAGAGGTTCAGGGACAACACCTAGGCCCAGAATTCAAGCCCTATGACCAACAAAAAGAAAAAAAAATTAAGCTAAGAGAGAATTCAAGTTCTTGACTTCAAGACACAGCACCAGTATCAAAAAAAGAAAAGAAAAAGAATGGAGGGATTATTTATTTATTTGTCAGTCTTGGGGACTCAACCCAGGGCCTGGGCACCGTCCCTGAGCTTCTTTTGCTCAAGGCCAGCACTCTACCGCTAGAACCACAGCGCCACCTCTGGCTTTTTCTGTTTATGCTTTTTCTGTTTATGTGGTGCTGAGGAAACAAACCCAGGGCAGCTTCATGCATGCTAGGCAAGCACTGTCCCCCCTAAGCCACATTCCCAGCCCTAGGGAGAACTTTTTAACAGAATCTGAACACTAAGATCTTAAAAGAATCTATACAAATAAATGTGATTTTTTTTTCAAATTTTCAGTGCTGAATATGCTAAAATATTACATAAATCAAATTTTACTACTATCAGAAAACATGCCCTAAGAAAAAAATATATTTTTTTAATCAGTTGTAGGGCTTGAACTTAGGGCCTGGGCACTGTCTCTGAGCTCTTTTGCTCAAGACTAGCACTCTACCACTATGGACCTCAGATCCACTTCCAGTTTTAGGGTGGTTAATTGGAGATAAGACTCTCACAGACTTTCCTGCCTGGGCTGGCTTTGAATTGTGATCCTCAGACCCCAGCCTCCTGAGCAGCTAAGACTACAGGCATGAGCCACCAGTGCCTATCAACAATCCTATCCTAAAGTCCATTTCAACTGCATTCCGGCAAGGTTTAAGGTGAAGTGACAGTTATCAAAGTCTGCAAGCAAAGAACTGCTGCCCTCATCTTACAGCATACAGTCTTAGTAACAGATGTCTTACTTCACATGATCATTACCTGGGTAGAGAGACAACAGCATGGCATTTCCTCTCTGTACTAATGTGTTTGTCTCAATGACTGGGCTGCGGAGAGCTACCCAGGAGCACAAGGCATGTGTCACTGTATCCCAGACCCCCTCAATGAAAAGGAAGGAAATCTATACCAGATACCAGATAGCCACACATCACATAGCCAGAAACAGCATCCTTCAAGGGAAGTAATCCAAGCATTCTAAGAACAGGGAAACACATAAGTCAGGAAGAAGAAATACAATTAAGTCTTTCTAGATTCTTGCAAATCCCACACATGTGTGGGACCTGCACACTCAACTTTGACTTCAGACACAAAGTCGTGTTCAGGGTGAGACCAGCAGGCCCAGGCCACAGGCTGCACTGGCTCCATTATGATAAATCTCTGTAAAGGCTGCTGTAGTAATTGAACTGTAAGAAAGTTTGAGATCTCTACCTCAAACTTTATTTATACTTTGCAGTATTTCTTCCATTCAATTCAACCCACATCTCTCAAGCATTTAAAATACAGCAAGCCTAAGGTGATGTACAGAATGCAAGTACAGAAGGGAACAGACCATGACCAGATCCTGAAAACACACCAAACCATTATATCTTTGTGACCCTTTAAATCAATGAAAATGAAGAATATCTTACTATGACAGACTTAATCCACACTTTAAAACATAACTCAATAATGGAGAACTTTCCTAGCGCACAGAGGCCTTGGGTTACATCCCAGGATGGGGGTGGGGAGCCTGCTGATGCAAAGTATAACCCTCAATGACTCTAAGCAGCATATAATAAAAATGAGATAGCAACTTATGTGGCTCTGTAACTTACAGAAGTTACACATTGCTTTTAATATACACTTGGCAAAGTAGATATAACTTAAACTATTAAAAAACAGATTTGAAGCCATGCGCCAGTGGCTCACACCTGTAATCCTAGCTACTCAGAAGGCTGAGATCTGAGGATTGTGGTTCAATGCCAGGAAAGTCCATGAGACTCTTTATCTCCAGTTAATCACTAGAAAACCAGAAGTGGTGTTATGGTTCAAGAGGTAGAGCCGTGAGCCTTGAGCTGATGGAAGGCCCAGAGCTCAAGCCCCATGATCAAAAAACAAAAACAAAAAGCATTTGGTTGTTATGAACCTAACAGCTGAATGCTTAAAAACTCCATTTTATTTAATTCACTAGTGTCATGAATATGATCTAACCTGTTCAATGACAGCTACTTATCACATGATTAAATTAAAAAGTTATCACTAAAATAACATCCAATCTATCACCCAAGCTCACATACTTTATGTAACATATATATACACATGTATATATATTTCAAAATACAAGGTAATTTTGAAATACTGCTATCAGACACACCATTCACCATTAGAACATTGCCTAGTTTGAAAATGAAAGGCTCAGACTAGTCTGAGCTAAGAAAATAACTCAGATGCACCTAGAAGCCAGCAAAAACAGATGCACACTGTCTTACTGGCCCCTATGCCCACCTCTGGGAAACTGTCTAGGTACTAGCTAGCAACCAATATGGAGAGGAGAGGAAGAAATACAGACACATTATACATTAGTCTATAGCCCTCAGTGGTGGAGGCAGCATCATACAACTACCACATTCCTTTTGATCAACTCAGGGTTAATTGTCCTAAGAACAACATTTTCAGTTTCTCAGCATCCTTTAGTACAAAAAACAAACAAACCTTTATGAAGCAATAACAATTTTGTAACTGCACTTATGATACAATAAAATGTAGTGCCTTTCTTCCTCCCTCCCTTTTTTTTTTGGGGGGGGGGGGGGTGGGGCTTGAACTCAGGGCTTGGCACTGTCCCTGAGCTTTTTCACTCAAGGCTAGTTTTCTACTTCCTGAAACACAGCTTTACTTCTGGCTTTTTTGGTGGTTAATTGGAGATAAGAGCCTCACAGATTTTCCTGCTTAAGTCTGGCTTTGAACCATGATCCTCAGATCTCACCCTCCTGAGTAGCTGGTTTTTTCTGGTGTGAGCCTCTGGCATCCCACTATTATTCCTTTCTTTATAAATCTTTACATGTGTAGATATCTCTCACATATGTCCAGAGCACTGATGAACTGATCACTTGGTAACACTCTCATTTAAAAAATCTTGAACAGAGCTGGGTGCCAGTTGCTCACACTCGCATTTTTAGCTACTGAGGAAGCTAAGACCTGGAGGATTGTGATTCAAAGCCAGCCCAGGTAGAAAAGTCCTCAAACTCCATCTCCAATGAATGAGAAAAAAGGTGGGCTGGAGCTATGACCGAAGTGGTAAGAGTGCCAGCAATGAGCAAGAAAACCCAGTGAGAGCTAGAGGCCCTAAGTTCAAGCCTAGGTACTGACACAAAACAAAAAATTTAATAGCACTTGTAGTCACTTGATTGATCCAGGGCAGATGTGAATATATATACTCTCCTTATAGAAATTCTTTCATGTCCTAGGTTAAATAAGGTCTATTCTAGACATAAATGAATTCTTGGCTAAATTACTTTGAAACCATTAGTTTTCATTGGATTTTACTGAAATGTATGAGAATGGGCTATGTCTTACATATCTCTAAGATTAAAGATATTTCACTGGCCAGACACTTCTGGCTCATGCCTCAATCCTAGCTGCTCCGGAGGCTAAGATCTGAGGATCACAGTTTGAAGCCAACCCAAGCAGAAAAGTTCATGAGATTCTTATCTCCAGTTAATCACTCCACTCAAAAAAGCCAGAAGTGGAGTTGTAGCTCTAATGATAAATCACTAGCCTTGAGCACAAAAGCTCAAGCCCCAGGATGGGCACCAAGAAAAAAAGAAAAAGATATTTCATGACTGTTCCTGAGATTTCACTACAAAAGTAAACAAAATAAATGAGCAATTAAAACAAACTTTCCAAAATCACCCAGTTTCACGGAAAGCGTAACAAAGTATTCATTGGAGAATAATCTATTAATCGCTACATTCAAAACACAAACCATCTAAAATGGTAAGGGAGTCCATCTTCTCTACATCCAGTTTGTGTGTTTCCTTTCCTTAACAAAGTAAAGCGCAAACAAGCTGCTTTAGCTGCCAAAGGCGTTTACTACCACTCTTCCCAAAGAGGTTTATTACAGGATTTGAGTCCCTTTGGAGTATATATTTTTTTCCCAGAAGTGTAAACATACAAGTATCCACTTACACACAAAGAAAGTTCTAGCTGAAAAAGCACACACACCTGTGTGTGCACATGGTCACACACACAGAGGAAAATTCTCACTGAGAAAGCACAAGTAATTCACTTACCTTGTTTCAGGATTGTAGCCTAATATGTAGAAAAATGAGTCCACTCGAGCTTTAAACTCTCTAGCAGCAAATATGTCAGAAAAATGGGAGATGTTACACTTTCCTCTGTGGGGGGAGAGGGGGAGAAAAAGACAAAAAGTGCATTAGTAATACCTTCAATTGACTTTGGGAACTAAAATACCCATAGGAGAGTAGGAGAGACAGCATACAATGAAATCTCTGGTCCGTGTAGAATATGCTAGAAACTGTAAGCTTGAATGACAACCATGCTTGATTGACAAGTCAGTTCTTTGTTCTATGCTGCTTCAATGTACAACTTTATAACCCAGATGCTTCTATTTCAATAAAAGTAAAAATTAATTAAAGATACACTGGAGGCTGGGCACCAGGGGCTCACACCTGTAATCCTAACTACTCATGAGGCTGAGATCTGAGGATCACGGTTCAAAGCCAGCCCATGCAGGAAAATCCATGAGACTCTTATCTACAATAACTCAAAAAAAAAGCCAGAAGTGGCTGGGGGCTCAAGTGGTAGAGCGCTAGTGTTAAACAAAAGAAGCTCAGGGACACTGCCTGAGGCCCAGTGTTCAAGCCCCAGGAAGGCAGAAAAGAAGATAAACCGGAGCTGGGCCATTGGTGGCTCGCATCTGTAATGCTAGCTACTCATGAGGCTGACATCTCAGGATCTCAGCCAGCCCAGGGAAAGAAAATCCAATTAACTACCAAAAGGCTAGGAATGGTGTTGTGGCTCAAAGTGGTAGAATGCCAGCCTCGAGCACAAAAGCTCAGGGACAGCACCCAGGCCCCGAGTTCAAGTCCCAGGATGGACACTAAAAACTAAGAATAAATAAAAGATGAACTGAGTCAAGACTGTGATTTTTACAAAGATAAACTACAAACAAAAGGGGGGATTAAAATCACAGGAAAATGTATATTGAGAACTTCTATTTAAAGCCTTTCTCCACCATCAGAGCCTTTTCCTCTGCTACACTGCAATAGGCAGAGAATGGTGACCGTCAGTGGATAACACATGACCAATGCTTTGGAAAATACATGCATGGAATAAACTTACTTGGACATTTAAACGTACAGAAATTTAAATTTACCCAGATTGTCTCCATATACAAACAACTTCAGATTTTTCAAACTGTAATACGACTATAAATTGAAGATCACTTTTTTTTTATTTAATATATGTATTTTTTATTATCAAACTGACTTACAGAGAGGTTACAGTTTCATACGTTAGGCACACTGTATACACTTCTTGTACTGTTTGTTACCTCGTCCCTCATTCCCCCCTCCCCCCCGCACCCGCCATGAGTTGTTCAGTTCATTTACACCCGTTTTGCAAGCATTGCTTTTGTAGTTGTTTTTTTTTTTGTTGTTTTTTTTTTTGGCCAGTCCTGGGGCTTGGACTCAGGGCCTGAGCACTGTCCCTGGCTTCTTTTTGCTCAAGGATAGCACTCTGCCACTTGAGCCACAGCGACACTTCTGGCCATTTTCTGTATATGTGGTTCTGGGGAATTGAACCCAGGGCCTCATGTATACGAGGCAAGCACTCTTGCCACTAGGCCATATCCCCAGCCCCTGCTTTTGTAATTGTTTGTCTTTTTTTTACCCCGTGTCTCTCAATTTTGGTATTCGCTTCCAATTTCCTAGTTCTAATACCAGTATACCTGATTTACAATATACTCAGGTAAGTTACAGAGAATGTGTAGGTACAAGCACAGGAAGGTGATCACTTTTCTATACAGATATTACTGTACAATGAAGAGGAATATGAGTTCTGGTTCAACTGTCAACAGCTTGTATAGTGTGTGTGTGTGCACGCGTGCATGTGCGGCACTCCTGGGGCTGGAACTCAGGGCGTATGCACTGTCCCTGAACTTCTTTGGTCCAAGGCTAGTAGCACTCTTACACATGAGCCACAGAACCACTTCCAGCTTCTTCTGAGTAGTTTTGTTGGAGACAGAGTCTCACAGGGACTTTTCTGCCTTTGAACCATGATCCTCAGAGTCGCTAGGATTACAGGTGTAAGCTACTGGCACCTGGCTTTGTATAGTGAAGAACTTAACATTACACCTTTGGGTAAGACTTGCTTCACCACCTCCACCCCCCCACCCCCACCTCTAGGGTTTCCAAGAGACAGAGGGCTATGAGAACACAAGCTCCCTCAATGGTCACAGGAGGTAAGTTTAAAGTCAAGTGGAAGGCAAAGGCTGTGAGAACAAGGAGATGACACCGGAGGGCCCAAAAGCTCCCACTTCCCTCAACAACACCCTCAGCATGCTCCAGGGCCCGAGGGCCTGCTTCCTCCTATGAGGAGGCCCTGCTCAGCCCAGCCAGCAAAGTTCACGAGACTTCTATTTCCAATTAACTACCAAAAAGTCACAAGTGGAGCTGTGGTTCAAGTGGTACAGCACTGGCTTTGAGCAGAAAAAATTTCAAGGATAATGCCTAGGCCCTAAGTTCAAGCTTCAGGAACAGAGAAAAGGAGGGGGGGGGGGGGGGAGAAAGTGGGGGGGGGGGGTGGAGAATGACATACAGGTTTAAAAGAACAGTACAGAGTTCAATGTATGTCTGTAAGATTAATGCTAAGGAAAGAAGCAAAGAAAATGTGCAAAGGAACACGCAAATGTCATAAAGGAAAAAGTGCAAACACTTCTAGAGGATATAAAAAGTCAATGTAAACAAATAGAAAAATATCCCGCCTTCTTTGACAGGAAAAGTCAACATGGCATTTCTCCACTGAGTAATTAATAAACTCAATGCAATCTCAAAACAAATATCAACACACTATTTCATTACATGAAACAAGTTAACACTAAGGTTCAGGTGGAAAAACAAATAACCAAAAAGGAAGGACTGAACTTAAAACAGTATATAAATACACAAGAGAACAATAGAATAGAAAAGCAAGTTCAGGAAACATACACTGCATGACAAAAGAGGCATCAAAAACCACTCAGGTAAAGACAGTCTGTGTAATAATGGGTGTTGAAACAACTGGGTATATATGAAATAGGAAAAGCCTTTTTAACTATGACTCAATCCACAGACAATTAAAAAATCTGATTAGGGGCTGGGGATATGGCCTAGTGGCAAGAGTGCTTGCCTCGTATACATGAGGCCCTGGGTTCAATTCCCCAGCACCACATATACAGAAAATGGCCAGAAGTGTCGCTGTGGCTCAAGTGGCAGAGTGCTAGCCTTGAGCAAAAAAAAGAAGCCAGGGACAGTGCTCAGGCCCTGAGTCCACGCCCCAGGACTGGCCAAAAAAAAAAAATCTGATTAGATTAAAACTACACTAAAAAAGACCATAAGCAAAATCAAAAGAAAACTGACAAAAATAAGTAAAGAAACAAGGCTTGCCATACAACCAAGGATAGCTTCCCTGGCGATTCCTCTATCTCAGTCTCTCAAGTAATGGGATTATAACTATGAGCCACAACACTCAGTTCAAAAAGAACTTAAATAAATGACAAATATCCAGTTTAAAAAATGAGAGACATGATCAGAAAATTCACAAAAAAAGAGATAAAATGTCCTTCAAACATATGAAAATTGTTCAGACCTATTCACTGTTAGTGAAACAAGATATACCACTAAGATATCATTTCTCACCTATCAGACTTGTAAATATTTTTTTAAATATGAAAATCACCAGTCTCCTCATTATCAGAGGAAACACAAATTCTGGAGGGAAAAAAAAATTTAACCAGCAAACCACATGTATCAATAAGAAAACATATGTAAAAGCATATCATTTTTTATTTCAAAATCCTAGAAACAGTAATGCCTATATACAAGACAGCAACTAAATGAACTGTTATAAGACAGCAACTAAATGAACTGTTATAACCACACAATGGAGTACTAAATAGCAGTGAAAATGGAATGAGAAGGATCTCCAAGACCTGACATTCCACAACATACACCAGTGAAAACTGCAGACTACAAAAGATACCAAAAGTATTCTGCTCCTCAAATAAGAAAGAAGGGATGATAAGGAGATAGAAAAATGTGTGCCCATTTACAAAAAGGAAGAAAAGGGTGGAAATGTGGCTTAGTGGTAGAATACAGGTAGAATACCTGGGTTCCATTCCTTAGTACCACATAAACAGAAAGGGCTGGAAGTGGTGCTGTGGATCAAGCGGTACAGTGCTAGCCTTGAGCAAAGAGAAGCCAGGGACAGTGCCCAGGCCCTGAGTTCAAGCCCCAGGACTGGCAGCAAAAAAAAAAGGGGGGGAGGGGGAGTAAATCAATCAGTTCCGGAAAGATTGCATATCTGTCTCCAAGAGGTCCATGCGCGAAAGGCTTGGTGGGAAATGGATGGTGATGAGATCTTTGGGGGAGAAGTGGAGGTCAGATGTCCTTACGTCGTAGGCAGCATGCCTCCAAAGGAGACTGGGTGAACTCTATCCAGCCTCCATTGTTTTGCTTCTGACCATAAGTGAGCAGGTTTTGCTCAGCCTCACTTTCATGCCAGTTACTCTGCCTTTCCATAAGTGAAAAGCAACTGATCACAGAGGAGAATCTCCAAAATTGTGAGCCAAAATAGAACTTTTATCTTTCCTCTTTTTTGACAGTACTAGGGCTTGAACTCAGGGTCTCGTACTTCAGAGGCTTGCTTGCTTGCTTGCTTAGCTGATGCTCTCTACCACTTGAGGCATATTTCCAGTCTTTTTTTGTGTGTGTGTGTGTGTCTGTGTCTATGTCTGTGTGAATGTATACACATGCACTTGTGCACATGCATACCAGTCCTGGAGCTTGAACTCAGGGCCTGATAGCTGTTCCTGATCTTATTTTTTCCCTTAAGGCTACAGCTCTGCCACTTGAACTACAGCTCCATTTCTGGCTTTATGCTGATTAATTAGAGATAAGACTCTCCACGGACTTTTCTGCCTGGGCTTTCAATCATGATCCTAAGTTCTCAGCCTCCTGAGTAGCTAAGATTATAGATGTGAGCCACCAGTACCTGCGTCCAGTCCTGCTTTTTGCTGCCTATTTTCAAGACTGAGTTTCTTCTGTCTGTGCTGACCTTGAACTATGAACCACTAAATCACTAGGAGTTACATTACAGGCACAAGACACTGGTGCGTGGCTAAATCTTTTTTCTTTGTAACTTACTCGCTTTGGGTATTTTGTTACGGTGCCAGAAAGCTGACTGACATATCTGTGCACAAAGTTGAGTGGAAAGAGAGGGAAAGCACTGGAGAACAGAACATGGCAGCAGGGTTGAAGAGCATAAATCCTTATACCTTGGACTCAGATCCACAGCAACATTCCACACACCTTCACACACTCAGAATCAACAGAGACCAAGTCAACTTGAGAGAACCAAAAGTGCAATATAATCACCAATGAACATAAAAACACTTAATAGGGTATATAAGAAAAGAACTCACCCAAGTCATTAGAAAATAGTACTTTGCTTATATACTGTAAAGCTAAACACAAAAATTGAGTCAATATATAGTTTTTACCCACAGGAACATTAGTTTCAAATTCTGAAATGAAGTTCTGTGTATTCTAGAACTGAACAAAACCAAAATATCTTCAATAATAAAAATTAGTTTCTCCTTGCTGGAGACAAAGGTTAGAAATGAAAGGCAGGAGAAGAATGAAAGGCTTTCTTTGGAGGTGGGGTGGGGAATGTTTGTGCAAGGCTTAGTGTACATGCTTGTGCATCCTTGCTCTGTCTTAGAGTATATTTAAAAGCAATGTGTTCCAGTTCTAATAAGCAGGTTTAATATCAGGATCTCAGTTCAAATCTGTTCCCTACTAAGCCAGTGCTCCGTAGAGAATTGTTACCTCCACTGACAGGCTGGGAAAATACACAAGAACTTAAGAATTTCTTATGGAGGGCTGGGGATATGGCCTAGTGGCAAAAGTGCTTGCCTCGTATACATGAAGCCCTGGGTTCGATTCCTCAGTACCACATATACAAAAAAATGGCCAGAAGTGGCGCTGTGGCTCAAGTGGCAGAGCGCTAGCCTTGAGCAAAAAAAGAAGCCAGGGACAGTGCTCAGGCCCTGAGTCCAAGCCCCAGGACTGACCAAAAAAGAGAAAAGAAAAGAATTTATTATGGAGCCAGAAAATAAGAAAATGCTCAAGAGTAACATAAGCTTGCAGAAAGAATACAGGGGATCAATAGAAAGTAATTCGTAATTGTCAAAGCCAGAACAATTTGGCCAATAAAACAAATAACAATAACATCAAATCTTACTCAACCAGGGCCAGGGCATAGTTAAAGTGATGGAATGTCCTTTGGTGTAAGGTAGTTTGTTGTTGTTTTGCTCTATGTCCAGGCTGGCCTGAACTGTGATCCTATTTGTGCTTCTAACAATTGCTAAGATGACAAGTTTGAATCTCCATATCCAGTCATGAAATGACAGGTTCACACCTTAATTTCCAGTCTTTGGTTGAAAGAATCCCAGGCTGGCCTCAAATTGCAATCACCTGGGACTGGGAGTGTGGCCTAATGGTAGACTGCTTGCCTAGCATGGATTAAAACCCTGGGAAAAGCCTCAGTACCACATATGCAGAAAAAGCTGGAAGTAGTGCTATGGCTCAAGTGGTAGAGTGCTAGCCTTGAGCAAAAGATACTCAGGGAGAGTACCCAGGCCGAGAGTTTAAGCCCCAGGACTGGCAAAAAAAAAAAAAAAATGCAATACTATCCCTGTTTTCCAAATGCTAGGATTCCATGGATGAGCCACTTAACCTAGCTTTTTTTACTGGTCAGTCTTGGGGCTGGACCCTGGGAACTAGACACTAGCCCTGAGCTCTTTACCTCAAGGCTAGTGCTCTAACACTTTTGAGCCACAGCACCACTTCTGGTGTTCTAGTGGTTCATAAAATAAGAGATAGAGATAAGAGTCTCCTGGAGGGTTGGGGATATGGCCTAATGGCAAGAGCGCTTGCCTCGTATACTTGAAGCCCTGGGTTCGATTCCCCAGCACCACATATACAGAAAATGGCCAGAAGTGGCGCTGTGACTCAAGTGATAGAGTGCTAGCCTTGAACAAAAAGAAGCCATGGACAGTGCTCAGGCCCTGAGTCCAAGGCCCAGGACTGGCAAAAAAAAAAAAAAAGTCTCCTGGAGTTTCCTGCCTGGGCTGGCTTTGAACCGAGATCCTCAGATCTCGGCCTCCTGAATAGCTAGGATTACAGGTGTGAGCCCAGCCACTTCACCTAGCTTTAAAAAAACAAACAAACTTAGGGCTGGGAATGTGGCTTAGCAATAGAGTGCTTGCCTAGTATCCATGAAGCCCTGGGTTTGATTCCTCAGTACCATGTAAATAGGAAAAGCCGGAAGTGGTGCCGTGGCTCAAGTGGTAGAGTGCTAGCTTTGAAAAGCTCAGGGGCAGTGCCTAGGCCCTGAGTTCAAGCCCCAGGACTGCCAAAAAAGAAAAAAAGTTTACTCAACAAAATAAACATCCAAGTTCATGCTACTGTAAACATTTAGTTAAATACATCAATGGAGGAAAAGGAGAGTTCTCGCCTACAGAAATTCTAATTAATAAATACAGGAAAGCTGGGGATATGGCCTAGTGGGCAAGAAGAGTGCTTGCCTATGTATACATGAAGCCCTGGGTTCAATTCCCCAGCACCACATATACAGAAAATGGCCAGACGTGGCGCTGTGGCTCAAGTGGCAGAGTACTAGCCTTGAGCAAGAAGAAGCCAGGGATAGTGCTCAGGCCCTGAGTCCAAGGCCAGGACAGGCAAAATAAACAAACAGGAAAACAGAAAACTACTAGTAACTGATCAATATTCTTTAATTTAAAAGTGTCAAGGTCATTGACTGATACCAATAAATTCTGGGGACCCACAACAGACTTCAGAACTCTAATGAAAAATAACTACATGCAATGTGGGAATCCCCAAAGAAAGACAACCACAAGGACACTGTTAAGACCCAGGGAGACCTTGAGTCCAGCAGTATAGTGTCCATGTTAATTTCCAGGTTCTATTCACACTGGGGGAGGTTGTGGAGAGGGGATATGAAAATGCAGTGCATATAACTTCGTAGTACGTTTCAAATTTAACTCCAATAAATTAAAAAATAGTAATTAAAAGAGTTCTACTGACTATAAAGTAGACTACCGCAGAGATAATATCTCATCATCTCCTACAGAGCTCTTCATTTACTGGAAGGACAGTATGGTATGAAATGAAGAACCAATAAATAAATGCACTGATAGGCTATGGTGTCTAATAAAGGTCTAAGCATGTACAGACAAAACAACAATGCTATAGGTCAAAAATATTTCACATATAAAAACAGAGCCAGGCGCTGGTAGCTCACGCCTGTAATCCAAGCTACTCAGGAAGCTGAGATCTGAGGATCGTGGTTCAAAGCCAGCGCAGGCAGGAAAATCTGTGGGATTCTTATCACCAGAAAATTGTAAGGGTGCTGTGGCTCCAAGTGATACAGCACTAGCCTTGAGAAGCTCAAGGACAAAGCCTAGCCCCTGAGTTTAAGCCCCAGGAATGACGACCCCCCCCCCCAAAAAAAAAACAAAAACAGGCAGAAAAAGTATACTTAAGTCTGTGGAACTCAGCGTTATGAGACACAGGAAACTCAAAGGAACTTGCAGGGGCTACAGGAGGATTATGTAAAGGAAAGGAACAGGTGGGGAATTGTCCACAGATCTAATTAACCTGAATAGATCCTAACATATAATATATACGTTAACTGCCCAAAACAAAGAAAGAAGGCATTTCAGGAATAATAGAATGGTATTAAAAGTCCCAAAACAGTTGTCCAGTGTTTCTTGGCTCCAGACTTGCAGAAAATTAACCCTAAAGAGTTCTTACATTATGAATTCCTAGGTCAGATGATAGATTATAGCCTGATCTACTTTAGGATTTTTTCACTCATGGCTACGAGAAGCAGGGGGCAATTAATCTATAAGCTGAAAAACACATCAAGCCAGTGACTATTTCTGATCTCCTTTGTTCCCCTCCATGATCAACACATTGTTAAAAGCCACTTTTTTTTTTTTAATTTTGTCGGTTGTGGGGCTTGAACTCGGGGCCTGCAAGCTGTCCTTGAACTCTTTCACTCAAAGCTAGCACTCTACTACTTTGAGCCACAGCCCCATTCCCAGTTTTTGAGTGTTAATTGGAGATAAGAGCCTCATGGGAACTGTTCTGCTCAGGCTGGCTTTAAACTGAGATCCTCAGATCTCAGCCTCCTGAGCAGCTAGAATTACAGGTGTGAGCCACCAGTACCAGTCTTACAAGCCACTTTTTGTTTGGTTTTGTTTTTTTCCAGTCCTGGGGCTTGAACTCAGGGCCTGAGCACTGTCCCTGGCTTTTTACTTAAGGCTAGCACTCTGCCACTTGAGCCACAGTGCCACTTCTGGCTTTTTCTATATATGTGGTGCTGAGGAATCGAACTCAGGGCTTCAGGTATACGAGACGAGCACTTTACCACTAGGCCATATTCCCAGCCCCCTACAAGCCACTTTTGATGGCTTCAGTAGACATCATTATAAGCACACAGAAACACTTGAGGATGCTCCCAGGTAGGCATTCCCAGTCCTATCACAGACTAACACTCCAGATCCTTGGATTATCAAGAAAACATTATCTGCTGGGCATTGACGGCTCATGTTTGTAATCCTAGCTACTCAAGAGGCTGAGATCTGAGGATCTCAGTTCAAAGGCCCACCTGGGAAAAAAAGGCCATGACACTCTTAACTCCAATTAATCACCAGAAACCTTGAAGTGGTGCTGTGGTAGAGTACTAGCCTTGGGGGGGGGGGGCGGGGATGGGATGAGGGAGGAGACAGAAGAGGAGGAAGAAAACAGTATCCACAGAGGAAAATAAGTAACACAAAATTTTGTGGGGGTTTTTTGTTTGTTTTTGGCTAGTCGTGGAGCTTGAACTCAAGGCCTGAGCACTGTCTCTGGCTTCTTTTTGCTCAAGGCTAGCACTCTACCACTTGAGCCACACAGCACTACTTCTGGCTTTTTCCATATATGTGGTGCTAAGGAATCGAACCCAGGGCTTCATGTATATGAGGCAAACACTCTACCACTAGGCCACAAGATGTGTCTGCTTATCTTTGAAGCACATAGAGATAGGTCCCTGAACTAAATACTTATTGTATCTAAAGTATACCATCCAACAACCACCAATAAGAAAAATCAGTGGATGATGAGTAAGTATACCATTAGTAACTCAGCACAAAATTAAATTTTTTTTTTTGGGGGGGGGGACCAGTCCTAGGCTGTGAACTCATCAGGGCCTGAGCACTGTCCCTGGCTTCTTTTTGCTCAAGGCTAGCACTCTGCCACTTGAGCCACAGCGCCACTTCTGGCCATTTTCTGTATATGTGGTCCTGGGGAATCGAACCCAGGGCCTCATGTATATGAGGCAGGCACTCTTGCCACTAGGCCATATCCCCAGCCCACAAAATTAATTTTTCATACTACTTTTCTTCCTATTTCTCAATCACCAGAGCACTATAAAAAAAAAGAAAAAAACACCAAAAACAAAAACCCTTCTTGTGCTTCTGAATGGGACACAGGAAGTGAGCAAGAAGGGTCACAGTCTACTGTAACCCACTGTGCTGGATGCATGGCCAGAAGGTTTGTGCTGGTTTCAGGATTCTTTTACTATGTTATGTGACCCTGAACAGCCTGTCAAAAGGATAGCCCAAGGGGTAACCAATGAGACACTGGTCTCAAAGCTATGTAATGGTCAGGATTCAAGCTCAAGTTTTCTGCCATCAGTTTGATACTTCTATTATATCAAAATATTAGCCAAAAATACTTATCTAGGAAGGAGAATTCCAAAAATAATCTTTATTAATGACAGCAGATAGGGTGACGCCTTTACATGAAGTTAGTGTGGGCTGGCTGAAAGGTAATAACATTGGCCTCCACATATATTTCTGTGAAGGGCACAGCCAGTTTGGGGAATCAGCTGTCTGTCTGTCGGGAAAAGCTACAATCTCACAATTAACCAAAAAAAGGCTGCAGAGATTTTTGTTTTCCTTTTGATTCATGGTGGCTAAAGGACAAAGCTCTCTCTCTTCCTTTATGACCTAAATGTAGCATCAGCTTGAAAGAAAAATTTAAACCTCACTTTCCTCCGGAGTGAATAGCGTGGCTAGAACCCCTCAGAGTTCATGTGAGCAAGATGAATCCCTATAACTGAGCCCCTTTGATCCCGAGAAGAATGGCACATTACCAGTCTCGTTTTTTGTTCGCTATGGGTCTTTTCATTACATTCATTTGATCCCCTTTCATGTATCTACAGACAATTTTATTTGTATCTCCCTCAAAAGTGAATTCATTTTTGGTTAGTACTGGTTTGTATCCATGAAGGAACAGAAAACTGTTTACTGAGGCTAAACTGTGAAAAGAAAAACAATGGAAGAAATAGCTAAACCTTAATCCTATCTACTCCTTCACTGAAAATATGGTTAAGATAATCTTAAATTTGGTGAAGAGAACAAGAGCAAACAGAATTCTCAGTGCGTTGCTGCCCCTCCACGAGGTCTTAGGGGAGGTCTTCTGTGGTGTGCACAAGTGCTGCTGGGAACCTGGTGGGTTGCTAGGCAGCGGTAGGAAACATACTCGTGAGCAAGGACACTGGCAAGGGTCAGGGACCCGGCGCATGCTCCGAGCACCTGCTCAGTCAGATCACTGGGAACAGGGAACACTATCAACTCAACTAGTGTCTGAAGAAGCTCTAGGAATCAATCACAGAGGGATGTTTCATCGGAACCCATCAAAGTCAAATTGAAAATAAAAGTTTTGAAAAGAGCTACCACATTTATTTTTTTTTACAACTTTAGAGAAAATTCCACCGGACAAAAAAATCCTGATCAGTAAGGATTACAGTCACATGCCCTCCCAAAAGAACCTCCCTGAGTGCCACGGCTGGCCCACCCCATGCTGCCCTGGCCAGTGCCACCTTTCCAGAAGGCATGTGGGTGCAAGCCTATTAGAGTGAATGAACTAAATTTATCTCAGCCCAGCAGGAATAACCTGGGATAAAAGGCTAAAATGAGATAAGTAAATCTGTCAGCCAGGTATCAGTGGCTCACGCCCGTAATCCTAGCTACTACTACTGGGGAGCTTAAATCTGAGGATTATGGTTCGAAGCCAGCCCAGGCAGAAAAGTCTCCATGAGACTCAACTCCAATTAACCACTCAAAAACCAGAAGTAGAGCTGTGGCTCAAATTGGTAGAGCGCTAGCCTTGAGCATAGAGCTCAAGGAAAGCGCCTGGCCCTAACTTCAAATCCCACGGCTGACCTCCCTGCCCCCAAGTCTCCCAATCTGAAGAGCACAGAAAAATTCTGAAACCTATTGGTTTTAAGTAATCCTGTCAAAATACATTGAATAGTTACGTATCCCATGTACCATGTACATATACATCCTAATTCCTTCAAATCACTTACACTCACAGATGAAACAAGGAATGAAACAAATGCAAGCAAAGGTAAGACCTAAGCTATGTCTTAGCAAATAATTCAATTGTCCTGTGAATCTATCCATCCTCAAATTAAGTTGTGTTGGTCCAGAAACAGGCTCAAGACAGGAAAGTGACCTCTAAAAGGTATTCAACTGTTTGTGGGAATCTAGAAAAGTTCACAGACACCAAAGGGATTCTCAATATTTACTTAAAATCCAGAGAGAAGGAAAGACAACCACACCCACTGACTCTACAGCAGGGCAAAGCAGGCTACCCAGCCCAAGGGCCAAGGCTGGCTCTTCCATCTGTGGGCTAAAAGAATGGGCTTAATATTTTAAGTAGCTGAAAAAAATAAATTGAAAGTACCTATTTCCTTACAAATATCAGCATTCACTTATGAAAGATCTTCCTTGAACTTTCCAAGCTTTTCTGAATGTGCTATGACCACAAGGATTCCTGTATCATTTAGGTGTAATAAATATACATATATATAAAAGTATATAAGACTTATTTCCTGACATATGAAAATTAAGTGAAACTCAAATTTTAGTTTCCTTATGTTTTACTGAAGCATGGCCACCTCATTTACTAACATGCTGCCCATGCCTTTTGCATAGCAACAACAGAACTGAATAATTAAGACCAAAGCCATATGAAATTTATCTAGGCTCAAGAGTTTGCCAAAGCCTGCCCATAATAACAGTTGCTGCTAATCTGCCTAGAAGCAACTGGATTTAGGTGTGTAACTGCACAACAGATTCCAGATGGTTTTACTAAACACCATGTTAGAACTGAGAAATGACTGTACCTCACTGGGATTAAGCTAAAAGCCAGCAAAATCCCAGTGACTTTAAAATGCAAAACAAAATGAAACAAACAAACCAAAAAAAACCCTAAGATAAGAGTTCTTTGACCACTTTATTATTTATTCTTTCCAGTGAGGACAGGGTTTTCGGACTGTTAGTGATATGAGGTCCAAAGCCTGCCAAGTGCACACAAAATGTACCAGGATACATGGGCAGCCTTTCTTTGAGTGGACAAAAAACACTGCAGGCAGTCATGCTCACTTTTTGCTTAAGATGGTAAGACTGGCTGTCATTTTACCTACTGTCTTAGAACAAACTTTGAACATATTCTCCCTAGTCTCCCCTCAATGTGTTTTTGTTTTTTGCCAGTCCTGGGGCTTGAACTCGAGACCCTGAGCTTCTTTTTGCTCAAGGCTAGCACTCTAGCACTTGAGCCACAGTGCCACTTCCAGCTTTTCCTGTTTATGTGGTACTGAGGAATCGATCCCAGGGCTTCGTGCGTGCTAGGCAAGCACTCTACCACTAAGCCACATTCCCAGCCCTCCTCAATGTTCTGAGTAGAAAATTGTTTGGACATACAGAAATGTGGAAGTGAAATCACCACTAGAAACTCTGTCTTGGTCTCAACAAACATGCTGCTTGCACATTTGCTTCAGCCATTCTGCACCTTTCCTAGTGGAAAGCAGTGTTATCTTCACAAGGCGTACAAAAGACCACAAGAATATTTTACCGTAAATACTTGAGCAAACACTACTAGGACTTCTGTTTCCCAGCCAAAAAATAAAAAAATGCAGTAACATATCAAGAATATAAAACAAAATAAACTAAAGCAAAGTCAGATTCATAGTGACAGTGGCAGCTTCTGAGCTGCACCAGTGACGGGGGGATCACAAAGGACATTTGACCCCACCCCCAGCAACTTCTCCCAAGACACTTGCATCTCCAGAGCTTACCTAAGGGCAGCAGCATGGTACGTGTCAACGTAGTCGGAAATGAAGAGCTCTCTGTTCTTAATAACTGGGTCTGTAATGACAAGTTCTCTTCCAGAATCTGTCAAGAAGAAAAAAAAAAAGTTAACTGAGAAGGTATTTTGCAAAAATATTTTTCCACTCATCCCTTCCACTGTCACCCCAAACTAAAGGAAGAACAATAAACAACCAGGACTGGTTAACATCACAAAATATGTGCAAAATATGGCAAAAGAACAATATGTAGTAAGAATAACAAGAACAGTGTACAGTTTTTGATAACTAATAGAGTCCTATTGGATATGCTATGCTTCTTTATGTCTGTACACTTGGCTGAGATCCAGTAAGAACCACAAGATAAAGAAAACAAGTGCTGGGTGTTGGGTGCTGGCATATGCCTATAATCCTAGCTACTCGGGAGGCTGAGATCTGAGGATCACAGTTCAAAGCTACCCCAGGCAGCAAAGTCCATGAGACTCTTGTCACTAATTAACCAATAAAAAGTCAAAGTATAGCTGTGGCTTAAGTGGAAGAGTACCAGCCTTAAGGGAGGAAAAAAGCTCAAAAGAAGTTCCCAGGCCCTGAGTCCAAGCCCTAGTGGCATTAAAAAAATTTTTTTAAAGAATAAGAAGAAATAGGGCTGGGATGTAGCTCAGTGGCAAAGTGCTTGCCTAGCAAGTGCAACGTCCTGGGTTCGATCCCCAGTACCAAAAAAATACAGTTTAAAAAAAAACCCAACCAAGAATAAAAAGAAATAACTATTACATTCCAGCAACTTGTGAACTACTTGTGATCTTGTCAATCTTGTGGGTTTTTTTTTTCCTTGATTTTGTTTGCTAAATTCTCCAAAATAAAATGACAAAGTTAGAAAGAATAACCGATTTGCTGTTTTAAGTAAGAAAACATGATTTGTTTTGTTTTGTTTTTTGCCAGTCCTGGGCCTTGGACTCAGGGGCCTGTCCCTGGCTTCTTTTTGCTCGAGGCTAGCACTCTACCACTTGAGCCACAGTGCCACTTCCTGCTTTTCCTATATATGTGGTGCTGAGGAATTGAACCCAGGGTGTATAGGAGGCGAGCACTTTTCCACTGGACCATATTTCCAGCCCCAAAAAAGCATAATTTCATAGTTTTTATTATTTCAAAAGAGTTTTAGCCAGGCACTGGTGGCTGAAGCCCGCAATCCTATTTACTCAGGAGGCTGTGATCTAAGGATCAGGGTTGGAAGCCAGTCTAGGTACCCATGAGACCCTCATCTCTAATTAATCATAGAAAAAGCGAAATGGTGCTATGGCTCAAGTGGTAGAGCACTAAGTATTGAGCAAAACCCTTGGGGACAGAACCCAGGCCCGAGTTCAAGCCCTAAGCAGATACACACACAATAAATCATAAAAAAAAAAATTTTAACAAGGAAAAGAATATTCTTCTTCTAAATGGTTTTGGTGTTGGATTTATTGACTGAAAACCTGCCAGAAGATGCAATCCATGGGGCTGGGAATGTGTCTTAGCAGTAGAGTGCTTGTCTAGCATGCAGGAAGCCCTGGGTTCGATTCCTCAGTACCACAGAAAAAGACAGAAATGGTGCTGTGGCTCAAGTGGTAGAGTGCTAGCCTTGAGTAAAAAGAAGCCAGGGACAGTGCTCAGGCCCTGAGTCCCAAGCCCCAGGATTGGCATGCATAAATAAATAAAGTGCTGTGATCCTAAGAGCATGAGCACCTCTACTGCTACCAGGTCCATAGAAGTACTCAATCTCATTTCTAAACTCCATTTCCTCACCCACAACTACAGTACCAAACCTGTCTCAACTCAGATTCATGTGTGGAAAATGTTCTCATCTAGCATGAGGCCTGCTAGCCCCTATCAAGAATCAACTAATCACGCGCACGTGTATGTGTGTGTGTGTGTGTGTGTGTATACACATGCATGTACATATACAAGTGCTGGTTGGTTCTGGTGCTTGAACTTAGGGCCTTGGGTCCTGTCCCTAGGCTTTTTTGCTCAAGGCTTGCACTCTATCCTTTGAGCTACAGCTCCATGTTTGGCCTTTGGAGAATTACATACTTTTCTGACCGGGCTTGCTTTGAACTGTGTTCCTCAGATCTCAGCTGAAATTACAGTCATGAATAACCAGTACCTGACAAGAATAAACTTTTAGGGCCTTTTATTTTTGGTTGGTTGTGGACTTGAACTCAGGGCCTGAGCACTGTCCCTGGGCTCTTTCGCTCAAGGCTAGTGCTCTACCACTTTCAGGCACAGCACCACTGAGAATCAGCTTTTTAAAAAGCCACTATACACATATACAAAGTTAATAAACATATGTGCAGATACTGACAAGTACATGCCTTGTGGAGTGAAAAACAAAAGTTGCCTGAGTTCCCTTCAGTTCTGAAAAATCAACTATTATACCAAATTCCAAAACATCATTCAAAATGCTTTGCTTTGAAAATTCAAGTTCACTACCCTGAATATAGGGAAGCTAGATGATATAAATTATGGAAAAGAGATACAATTATATAAAGGGTTTTTTTCGGTTGGTTATGTATGGGGCTTGAACTCAGGGCCTTAGTGATGTTCTTGAGCTCTTTTTGCTCAAAGCTAGTGCTCTACCAGTTTTAAGTCATAGTGCCACTTCCTTTTTTCTGCTGATTAATTAGGGATAAGAGTCTTGCCCACGCTGGCTTTGAACTGTGATCCTCAGATTTCAGCCTCTTGAGTAGCTAAGGATTACAGATGTGGGCCACCAGCGCCCAGCCTCTATTAGCTTTCTAATACTACCTGTTCATCAGTAGCTGAAAAAAAGATGCAAAGAATGGAATTACTGGGGCTGGGAAGGTGGCTTAGTGGTAGAGTGCTTGCCGATAGCATGAATGAGGCCCTGGGCTCCATTCACATAAACAAAAAATAAATCAAAGAAATAAAATCAAAAGAGAAAAATTATTTTTTAAAAGAATGAAATTACTGACGTTTCCAAAGAAGAAATATCTCTGTTTGAGGGGAAGATTCTCCAGCACAGGCTCAGAGGCTTAAAACCAAAATACAAATAAAGAAAGGGCTGAGGCAGAGGCATTCAGAAATGTTTGTATTTCTAAAAAAGCCCTGTCAAGGAAATGTATCAGAGTGGTTATCTCCATTTAAAGAATGTCTTTAGAAAGAATGTCACCCAAAGCTAAGATGTACGAGAATTAAATCAAAGAGATCTATTTACCATTTTCATTATGTCGATCCTGAACCAAATGCTGATACACTGAATCTGGAACTTCAGACTGACGGTAGTACCATTTGACGTTCATGAGTAGATGGTCCCTCTTACTCTGAAAAGGAAAATCTAACAGCATTAGGAACAGGATTGCAGCTGCCTTCAAGTGCATAGCATACCTATGATTAAAAGGTCTTGTAAACACATGGCCAGGCAGATAGGGAGAAACACAACCAATACCAGGACAGGGATTGTAGGGTCGGACAGTATTTTTTCAATAACCTTAGCATAGCACTGCTCTGACCCTACCCCTCCCAACCTGTTCATTTCAAGAAACAGAACAGACCAATCCTGAAACTGCTTATCTCCCAACTTGATAGTTCAATCAGTACTACATTTTTATTGAACATGCACACATGAGTACACCTTTTTCTATCTTAATCCTTTTGGTATTTAGAAATGGAACACACAGTTGAGGCTCACTAAGAACCTTTTTGTCAGGGGAAAAAAAAATCTGATACAAAGTCACCTCTCTCCAAGGTTTCCCTATCACAGACTATCTTAGATTCTTCCCTGAATGTGGATCTGTAGCTCTTGCTGTATGCCAAACAAATGACATCCAATATGGATGCCAATGAAGGAACTATGGCCCACATAGCAGGGCCCCACCATATTTATCTTTGAGTCTCTAGTAGGTAAGTACTGGTGAAGAGTGAAAAGCTCCAGGTTGATCATCATCCTGTAAATGTCTGAGGCCCATTAACAATAGGATATCTGAAAGTTAACTTTGTTCTTAATTCATGCCTGGCAATAAAGGATCAAGTGCTACCATTTCATTTGAAGGCTATTCCATGCACCAGGCTGAAAGACAGCTCAACAAGGACTACACTGAGTTTTCCAGGGCTCATAAAACTGTCAACTCAGGAGGGAGCTGGACAGCCCCCCCCCCTTCTACTTTCTTTCACAGGCCTACCAGCCAGAAATCCATGGGAGCTCACATTTAAGAAATGTCTCAAGCTCATAAATGATATAGCTAAAACCTAAACTATGTCAACAGCCCTCATTAATGGGGGGAAATGGAAGGTATGTCTTGCTTTAATGAGAAGTCATAAATAAAGTCTACACTAAAAGACTGGGAAGACTTGAAAACATCTCTGCTAAAATACTTAAGCCATTAAAAGAACCAGGAAAGGGGGGGCGCGGGAACACCAAATCTCTCATAACTATGAACAGGAATTTAAGTGTGACATAGTATCTAGATTCTTCCTGTGCAATTCACTGTGTCAAATACACATGCCTTACAAAAACAGGCATCATCACTGGCTTGAATAAAACAGACAATACACAGAGATATTCATTTTGTGATTTTTTTTTATGGGGAGGGGCAGTTCTAGTGCTTGAACTCAGAGCCTGGGGGTGGTCACTGAGCTTTTTTTTTTTTTAAATTGTTTTTTGGTTTGTGCTGGTTCTAGGGCTTGAACTCAGGGCTTGGGCATTGTCCCTGAGCTATTTTGCTCAAGGCTAGCACTCCATCAGTTTAGCTACTTCTGGTTTTTTGGTGCTTAATTGGAGACAAAGAGCCACACAGACTCTCCTGCCTGGGCTGGCTTCAAACCAAAGTAGCTAGGATTACAGGCATGAACTACGAGTGCCCCACATTTTACACCTTTTACTGACAAAAACTGTTTAGTACTGTCTATTCTATGGCTGGAAAAAGGAGATGAATACCACTGTTCTAACAGTTTTTCTTTTGTTCTGTTTCTTAATGAAAGCAAAACAAATGCTAAGAATAAAACCTTGCTCAAGCACTATGAGGTAAAGAACACAGAATTCTTAGAAAAGAGAGGAAAGCCTGTCGCAGTTCAAATTCCAAAGCCACCACTTCCCATGAACGAGACTTTCCAGAGATTCTTTGAGTCTCCCCTTTGCTTGTAAAATGGTACTGGTTAAACCCACTCAAAGAATTTAAAAACAAGTATCTGGAAATAAGCAAGTGCTTGAAGAAATAAATAATCCATTCTTTGGTAGATGACAGTTCCCACTGCTTCACAGGAATCTCAGCAACTTTGCTGACAAACACAGGAGGCATTTTCTCACAGGAACAGCGTTTCACGCAGGGAAGGCATGACACTGATCTCGGATCACCCAGCTCCTAGCTCAGGTTTGCAGGCTTGCACTGATGAGTTACTGAAAGCAAGCATGTGGACATTCAGATCCAGCAGCAGTCCTGGCAACAATGTCTGAAACATCAATTTCAGGCATCCAGGATGCCCAAAAACTCAGAGAGCAACAGTCTTTTGATACAGTAACTGGCCATGACACCATGTTTTTTTTTTTTGTTTGTTTGTTTTGTTTTCTAAGCCAAGCCAGTGATTCTGGAAACGTTTGCTCACACATTTTTAAGTTATCTTCTACTCCAAGTACACTTCCTGGTCAAACATTTAAAAATTACTACTCTGGTCAAGGTATTCAGTAGACACTATGTGGAAAATGGAACTATGCAACTTGTGGGCAGGGATGAGATGAGGAAGCTTGGGAAAAATGAAGGGGTGACACAGTCCAAAAAGAACTGTACTCATTACCTGATTTATGAAATGGTAATCCCTTGGTACAACATCTTAATCACAACAATAATGTTTTTTAAATTGCTGCTTTGGTTTGATTGTATCTAGACTTATAACTCTTGCTATTCTTATCTCTGCAGTTGAAGGACTTTTGGCATTCTTAGTGTAGTACTACCTGGCAACCAGGGAGTGGCAGTATTGTGTTTCAAAAAAACTAAAATCTTTGCAACAGGATAAAGGTAGAGCCAGGTTAACCAGAAGTTTTAAAAGAATTTCAGCAGCTGCATATAGGTACAATGCTTCTAGGAATTTAAAGATTCAGCATCTATAAAGGAAGACAAGTGTGTGGTTCTAAACTGAAATTACATAATAGAATACTATATTTGTCTGAAACGACTAATTCAGTCCCAGCTAGTACCCTGAAAAGTAAGGAACAGAACAAGATGATTCTAGGATTTATGCAGGAGAGTCATCTTCACAGGATGCCAACTACTACAGGGGAGACCCCAGTACTGGGGATTGCTCAAACATTGACCACAGGAAATTCTCATCAGATTCCTATTCTTTCTCCGTCAGAGGCGTTGCCCCAAATCACAGAAAATTAAAGCCAGAAATAAACCTGAGACCATCTGATTCAACATGAACTTTCAAGAGTAGTCATTTGACTCTTGACTTCACAACTTGTGTAACTTCGGGCAAATAACTTTCCAAGTTCTCTCTGCCCCCAATTGTGGTCCCTAACTCATTAGATTGTGAAGTGTAATAATATAAAATGAGTTGCTGTTGAGTGGGGTCATGACTCGGGGATAGAGTGCCTGAATTCAATCCCCAAATAGAGTCAAAAGATAGTAACAATGCCTACTGAAGTACTAATTAAAACTCGTAATTGTGGTTTCTTTTCAATGCTCTACTCTGTGCCCGGCATCAGTGGCTCAGGCCTTTAATCCTAGTTACTCAGAAGGCTGAGATCTGAGGATAACGGTTCAAAGCCAGCCCAGGCAGAAAAGTCTGTGAGACTCTTATCTCTAACCACCAGAAAACCGGAAGTGGAGCTGTAGCTCAAAGTGACTGAGTGCTAACCTTGAGCTCAGGGACAGCACCCCAGGTCCTGAATTCAAGTTCCCCCCACCCCCCCCAAAGTATAGACAAAGATAGCAGTAAAGAGATCACATATACGATTTGTTTTTTCTATGATTCAAAATTAAGTTCCGTACAATAACTGCCCTGCAGGGTACAAGAATCTCCACTTCTTTATTTTTTCATTTCTTTGCAAGCATGGCTCAAGTGGGTAGAATGTCTGCCCAGCATGCAAGAACAACGCCTTGAACCCAAGCCTCAGCTGCTGAGGAGGGACTTCTAAAGGCACATCCAGTGTTCCAAAGCAACACAGCCTTGTTATTTACTAGTAAATAACTGAAGAAACTAAAAGTCACAGTGGGGATAAATGACTTTGACATGTCTAGACAGAATGCTGAACCACAGAGGAGGAAAGGGAAAGAGCCCACCAGGTAGTGAACAAGGCCAACCATTTCACTTTCACACAAATGCAAAGCTGCACTAATTGGGACACATGGGGCCCAGAAAAGCAACCCAACAGGAGCACATTATCTTTCTAATTGCAGGAAGTTTCCAGAACAAGGAGCTTGTAAAGGTGAGAGGAGAGGCTTCAGGTTAAATTTTTGCACATCCCTGGCTTGGGTTTCTTTTGAAATGAAAACTCCAGGTAAATGTAAGGAAATGAATGAAGCCAGACACCCATCCCCTTCACCTGAGCTTGGAAAAAGGACCAAGTCCCCAGAGGGCAATGGAATAAGTAGGCCTTCTATAGACAAGGCCCTGGGTATCAGGCAGCAGTTTGGAGGATTAACAAATTTACAGGTCAGAACTGAAATTAAACACTCAAAACTATAAATAACTTGCAAAAGTAACTAACTACTAAGAGCAAACAAAACAAAGGTCAACAGGAAGCTACAGTTGAAGAGCAACTATGTTCATTTGATCAGGGCCAAATCACTCTGTTGTCTGAGTTCCATCAGCCTGAGAACCTGAGTTCAATACACAGAGACACAGACACGTTTTGTCAAGAGTAGTAATGTGGTAGAGGGGAAAAAAGACTTCCTTCTTAAGTCCATAATTGCTTGTTAACATTTAAAATAATGCAAGATCTGGTTTCAGAGCCAGGTGAAACTAGATCAAACTTCCTGCTTCATAAGCCAACACAGACAAATAGGTTTTTACAAAATTTAGGATTATTTAGTTAACTATATCTGTGATGTGTGGCTCAAAAATAATTTTTTTTTTGGTTTGGTCAGCAGTGTGCCTTGAACTCCAAGGCCTTGGTGTTGTCCCTGAGCTCGACTAGTGCTCTACCACTTTGAGCCACACCGACATGTCCAGTTTTCTGGTGGTTAACTGGAGATAAGAGTCTCACAGACTTTCCTGCCCAGGCTGGCTTTGAACCATAATCCTCAGATCTCAGGTTCCTGAGTAATTGGGTTTATAGGCATGAGCCACCAGCATCCAGTCTTTAAAAAGCAACTTCTAAAGATACATTTCATGTTATTTCTGCAGCACAGCAATGGAAAAGTGAAGAGTTAAATGAAATATTAGAGGTTTAGCATATAATTAATAAATACACTTAATTTTAATTGACAGGACACTATCCATATATACAGACAGAACTGTCTTAGGAAACATGCCGTCCCTTTAAATGTGTTACACCAACAGCTCTAAAGTGGCATCTAACCCTACCAAACTCTACACCGCCCCCGCTCGCCCCCCCCACCCCCGCCTTGCAGCCAATGACTGTCCAGGTACATCATCCTCATCAACCCCTTGGAGACACAATCTTAGTAGCTTCAATACTCTTGACTTGGGGTGACCGAATTAAGGACCTACCGTGTTAATTCCACTATAGGTGAATTAATATTTGGGGGCTGGCAGTGTAACTCAGTGATAGAAGACTTGTTTAGCCAAGCCTAACACTCTAGGTTTGATCCCAACACCATAAATAACAATAACAACAAATGGCGCGTGCACACACACACATACACACACATACACACACACACGGAGAGAGACAGAGAAGTATTATTATTCTGCAAAGATCAAAGATAATTCAGGCACAATCCAGGCAAATTAACTCTAAAGATAAGCTTTCCAGTGGCTCATGTCATGTTTACCCAACTTTGTGGATAAAACATTGGGGTTAACTGGAATTGTACTAAAATGAAATCAAATCCAGTAATCCCACAATGAGTTATTAATCAAGAAGACTGAGATGTCTGAACTCCCACGTTTGCTGCAGCACAATTACTATAGTCAAGTTATGGCATCAGCCCAAAGGTCATCAACAGATGAACAAATGAAGAAAATGTGGAACCCATATGCACAATGAAATACTAATTACCCTTAAAAAGGAAGGGAATTCAGTCATTTGCAACAACATGGATGCAACTAGAGAGCACTGAACATAACATAAAAAGACAAATACTGAGCTGGGAATGTGGCTTAGTGGTAGAGTGCTTGCCTAGCATGCATGAAGCCCTGGGTTTGATTCCTCAGTACCACATACACAGAAAAGGCCACAAATGGCACTGTGACTAACCTTGAACAAAAGAAGCTCAGGGACAGTGCCTAGGCCCTGAGTTCAAGCCCCAGGAGTGGCAAAGAAAAGAAAATAAAAGACAAATACTATATAACTTACAGAATCAGAATTACAGACACTAGAGAATAGAGGAAATGGGCAGATAATGCTCAAAGGGTACAAAAATCTCAGGAGGAGAAAGGCATTGGTTGCTCATGTCTATAATCAGCAGGTTGAGATTTGAGGATCTTAGTTCACAGCCAGCTTGGGCAGTCTGCAATACTCTTATCTTCAATTAGTTATATCCAGTTAACCAGCAACAAACACTGGACTAGAGTTATAGCTCAAGTAGTAGAGAGCTACCAGTGACTGAAAAAACTGAGAACTCAAAGTCCTGATTTCAAACCCTAATACATACACATACAGACAGAAACACACACACACACACACACACACACACACACACACATACATACATACACACACACACGTACGTCTCTTAGGAAGAAATGGTTTTCTTAGGTCTATTACATAGCTGATAAATATAGTTAATGTAGCAATGTATTAAATATTTATGTCTCACCAGAAAAATGGCCGGTATTTGATGTAGTAGATATGTGTATTTGATTTAATTATTTTGATATTGTCTCCATAAATCATAACATTGTTTTGTATCCTGCAAATATATACATTTATATAATATCTATACATTTACATAAGTATGTACACATATATAACAAATGTTTTTTAAAATTACATCAGTGTATTGTAATATTTTAAGCTACTACTCCTCTCCTGATTCCAAAATATTGTAAATGTGTGGAAATATAGTAATGAAATTCCCCGCTCTGTATATCTAATGTAAGCTAATTTTAAAATAACTATAAATTGGTGGAGCGGTGGCTCAAATGGTAGAGTGCTAGCCTTGAGTGCAAAGGCTCTGGGACAGTGCCCAAACCCCGAGTTTAAACCCCGGGACCAGCACAAAAGTAAAAATAATTACATTAATTAACATCCTAAAGGGAAGGGGATACTAGGAATATATAATTTTACATATCTATATATTATCAACATGGCTTTATCATCATTTAAGCTCAAAATACCTAGAAAGACACGAAAAACCTAAGTGTACCAGGCCTAGGCATCAAGGCACATATATGCCAGCTCTCTGCTCTGACATGTACCTTGCTATCAGGGAGACAGCTGAGACACTCACTGCAAGGTTTTCAATATACAGTACAAAATGTCACATTGTTATGTCTCTATTTCCCAAATGTATGAGACATTAGTAAAGCATTTATTTTCCTTCTATGTACAAGTAGATTTCACACACTAGCAAGTAAACAATGAATCTACTTAGTTGATCCCAGAATGGTTGTCGGGGTCCCTCTAGTGTCAGTTGTCGGGGTGACTAGAAGCACCAGTGGGACAGCCATGACTGTTGCACATCTTGCTGGCTGGCATAGAGTTTCTAACACACCTTTAAAAACCAAACAGGAGGGGCTAGGAATGTGGCCTGGTGGTAGAGTGCTTGTCTAACGTGCATATGAAGCCATAGGTTCTACTCCTCAGCACTACATAAACAGAAAAAGCCAGAAGTGGTGCTGTGGCTCAAGTGGCAGAGTGCCAGCCTTGAGCAAAAAGAAGCCAGCGACAAAGTGCCCAGGCACTGAGTCCAAACCCTGGCCCCCCCCCCAAAAAAAAAACAAAACAAAACAACAACAACAACAAAAACCAGGACCCAGAATTTATATAGTGCTAACTTAACATTTATCACCATTTCAATAGGATAGAACAAGGAAGCACTACTTAGAAAGGGAATACTTTTCCATTTCAAGGGAAAATGTACACTGGGACATGGCCAACTACACAGGACTCTACGCATTCACACACACTGAGACCAAGGGAGGACACTTTCAGGAGAGGAACACAAAGGCACAACGCCTATGTACATCTGATCATATAAAATAATATTTAACAAAATGAACTCAAGGAAACAGAAACAAAAAAGTATTCATTCACCACAGTTTTTGTTTTCTTTCTGTCTTGTTTGTTCATTTATCTATCTTTGGGAAGGTAACGGGGGCACAAAAAATGAAGGGACAAATGGTGAACAAATGCAGCAGTGGACACTGTGGAAAATAAACTGTACAACTTGTGGGTGGAGATGGGAGGGAAAAACTAAGTGAGGGAGGAGATGACATTGTTCAAAAAAAAAGTGCACTCTCTACCTGACTTATGGAACTGCAACCCCTCTGTACATTACCTTTTCAATAATAAAAATTCAAATTAAAAAATATGTAGAGGAATGATGCACAGAAGCAGACCAAGTCCATTTGACTAAATTGCCGGCTGCACTGAGAAGAAGCAGGATTACTGCTCTTTTTGTTGGTGATGATGGCCATGGGGCTTGAACTTAGGGCCTGGGCACTGTCCCTGACCTATTTCGCTCAAGGCTAGTGTTCTATAACTGGGACCACAGCTCTACTTCCTGTTTTGTGGTGGTTAATTATAGATTAATTATAGAATCTCACCAAAACAAACAAACAAATAAAAGCTATGTGTGGTGCCCCTGGCTCACACCTTTAATCCTAGTTACTCAGGAGGCTGAGATCTGAGGGTCTCAGTTCCAACCCAGCCTATGCAGAAAAGTCCCTGTGGGACTTTTCTCTCCAATTAATCACTAAAACCAGAAGTGGTGCTGTAACTTAAAGTGGAAAAGTGCTAGCCTTGAGCAAAAGAGCTCTGAACTTGACTTCAAGCCCCACAACTGACACCACCACCACCCCCACCACCCCCAACAACAACAACTTAAATGACTGACTGGTGGTAAAGGTGAAGTACCCTTAAACTATTTCTTTAGTCAACAAACATTTTATAGAACTGGTTTCAAACTTCTTAGTCTTCCAATATTTACATTTTTAAAAGTTACTGAGTAGGGGCTGGGAATATGGCCTAGTGGCAAGAGCGTTCGCCTCGTATACATGAAGCCCTGGGTTCGATTCCCCAGCACCACATATATAGAAAATGGCCAGAAATGGCGCTGTGGCTCAAGTGGCAGAGTGCTAGCCTTGAGCAAAAAGAAGCCACAGACAGTGCTCAGGCCCTGAGTCCAAGGCCCAGGACTGGCAAAAAAAAAAAAAAAGTTACTGAGTAAACAAACTGTGTTTCATGTGGGTTATATCTTATTGATATTTAGTACAGTGGAAATAAAAAGAACATAATTTAAATATTTATGAACTCATTTAAGAACAGCAATAAAGCTATAGCATGTACATACTAGCATAATTACAATTTTTAAAACAAGAACATTAGAAATAAGTAATACTGTTAGTTTTGCAAACCACTGCCTGATTTAAGGCAATTCTCATAGCCTGCTTCTGTTTCTGACCTCCATTTATGTGATGACATCACCTGGCCACTGTACAGTGCACTGGACACCCCTGAAGACACTACACCAGGCATACCAACCGCTGCTCCACAGGAAGAAGCAAACAAGCTGTGCACAATGGGTTTTCAGGCTCTGGTTTGAAAGAACACTCCTCAAACTGAACCATCACTGGAGATTAGAGAGCACTAATTCATTTTGATGTGGGACACTACTTAAAAACAAAACGGTTATGCCAGGTATCAGTGACTCACATCTGTAAAATCTTAGCTGAGAGGAGGCTGAGATCTGAGGATTGTGGTTCTAAGACAGCCCAGGAAAGAAAGGCAGTGACACTCTTATCTCCAATAAAGTACTCAAAACAAAAGCTATGTGGTACTGTGGCTTGAGCGAAACAAGCTCAAGGGCAGTGTCAGGCCCAGAGTTCAAGCCCAGGACAGGTAAAACAAAAACAAAAAACAAAACCCACTTTTTGTTGTTGTTGTCATCCTGGTGCTAGTCCTGGGGCTTGAACTTGGGCTCAAGGCTGGTACTCTACCACTTGCATCAGAGTTCTACTTCTGGCTTTTTGGTGGCTAATGGGAAATAAGAGTCCCATAGACTTTCCTACCTAGGCTGGCTTTAAACCACAATCCTCAGATCCCAACCTCCTGGGTGGCTTAGGTAGTTTACTTAATGGTAATTAATGGGAAACATTTCAGTGCTTCCATGAATTTTCATCTTTCTTATCCTTTTTACAGGTGTTTTTATTTTTATTTATATGGTCAGTTATTCTAATAGTAAATAGAGATTTTTTTCCTTTTTATTGATGTACATTAATTGCACATACTAACTTTCATTATTAACTACTCCTTCTCACTCCCCTCTATCCATGTCACCTGCCAATAGTCCCCTCTCTATTTGTATGACATTGGCTTGGTTTTGTTGTGCTCCCTTCAGCATATGCAAATCAAAGATGGCATGTATACTATTTGTCTTTGTGGGACTGGTTTACTTCACTTAAACATGATCATCTCTGGCTCCATCCATTTTCCAGCAAATGACTAAAGTAAATAGGAAGCTCTCATGTTAAATTTGATAGTTTTCTTTCTAAAACCTGTACTCATAATATCAAGAAACACAAGTATGTACTGAGCCAACCTTGATACCACAAATCTGTAATCTCAGCTACCCTAAATATGGAGGCATAAGGATCATGAGTTTGAGGCTAGCTCCAAGGAGATACTAATCAAAAGGGCTAGGGATAAAGTTCAAGTAGCAGAGTACTTGCCTACCATTCAGCCCTGGGCTCAACCACCAGTACCACAAGCACATGCACAAAAAGTATGTTTATGATAAAAAGATTTTAAAACTTAGAAGCGGGGCTGGGAATATGGCTTAGAGGCAGAGTGCTTGCCTTGCATGCATGAAGCCCTAGGTTCGATTCCTCAGTACCACATAAACAGAAAAGGCCAGAAGTGGCGCTGTGGCTCAAGTGGTAGAATGCTACCTAGCCTTGAGCAAAGAGAAGCCCAGGGACAGTGCTCAGGCCCTGAGTTCAAGCCCCAGGACTGGCAAAAAACAAAACAAACAAACAAACAAACAAAAAAACCTTAGAAGCATGTAGAAGCTATCTATAGTTAATTTGGATAATTTCAGATTTCAGTTAGCAATCTGAAATTCTTGGCAATTTTGTGGCCGCCATTTCAAAAAAATGGATACTGCTTTTGTCCAAAGAACAGTGGCAACAGTCAACAATCTTGGGGACATAGGTCAACTAGCTATGTTTGAATCATCTTTTATAATGACAAACATCTATTTTATTTAAAACTGACAAAATTTATCCCCAGGTATTTTCTATCACTGTTTTCTACTGAAACTGCAATATGGCAAAGCGAGTTAACAGTAAAAATTACTTATAGCAAGACAAGTATTTCTTTTAAAAATCATAAAGACATCCATATTTAGAAATTATTGATTTAAATAATGTCTGCATGCATAATACTGGGAATTTCTTTTTTGACAACGTCAAGCAGTTCAGTGAGAAGTCAGGGGCTGGTAGCTCATTCCTGTAATCGTAACGACTCAGGGGGCTGAGACCTGGAGGATCTGTTCCAAGCCAGCTCCCACACTAGCACAAAAATAATAAATAAATAAAAACAGATGAGTAAGAAAAATGAAAATTCATGAAAACATTGAAAAGTTTCCCATTACATAAATTAATTTGCTAAGTGCCTGATTTTTTTCCTCTCTTTTTAACTTAAATCAATAACAAGATTGTAACCTTTAAGGCCAGTTGGTCTATTTATAACTGTTCCATCTACAACCATTTTTCCTAATACAAACATGCCCTGATAGCTCAGCTCAGTTACCTTGCCAGACAACAAAGGGACACTGGCCTGCTGGAAAGGAAGAAACGGAAAGCAGGAAATGAGAAGGCTTAGTTAATCCCCAGCAATCGATCAGTGTACTCAGTCAAGTGTGAACTGAGCAAATGGTGGGAGAGGGAGGGAGAGAAAGAGGGGAGGGAGACAGGGAGACATGGAGACAGACACACAGACAGAAAATCTGAATATCAATGAGCATTTGATGGGAAACAATGCACTTAAAATTTTTTCAGATTGTGTTAAAGATCTTTGAACCTTTAATTTCTTTTTTTTATTACTAAGGTATAAGCTACACACAATAAAATTAATTTATTAACAGTTCTGATTAGGTGTGACAAATGTGTGTAAGTTGTGTAACACTGCTATAATCAAATAGGAAACATTTATTTCTATTACTAAAAAAAGACAACTCTTAGCTGGGCTCCTGTGGATCATGCCTGTAATCATAGCTACTCAAGGGGCTGAGGGACTGAGAACGTGGCTGAGTGGCAGAGTGCTTGCCTCTCTTGCATGAAGCCCTGATTCCTGGGCACCACATAAACAAAAAAAGCCACAAGTGGTGTTGTGGCTCAAGTGGTAGAGGACTAGCCTTGAGCCAAAAGAAGCCAGAGACAGTGCTCAGGCCTTGAGTCCCAAGCCCCAGGACAGCGCCGCCCCCCCCCCCCAGAGAGAGAGAGAGAGAGAGAGAGAGAGAGAGAGAGAGAGAGAGAGAGAGAGAGAGAGAGAGGCTGCATAGCTCGAAGCTAGCCTAGTCAGTAAGTCCCCTAGAGACTCTTATCTCCAATTAACCATTCAAAAACCAGAAGTGGGCCTGTGGCTCAAAACTAGAGTGCTAGCCTTGATTAGAAAAATAATACCCTAATCTAAACTTCTTTCTCCATTTTAACTCACAGTTGCTAGGGACAAAACCAACTCTAAGCTGTAACATGGCTGCTACAAACTACTACAGACAAGAATCCTACACTCTGTAAAATCAAATAATTAAGCTTCTAGGCTGAGATATAATACAGTTCAAAATATAAAGGTTTTGATAATAACAATGACGAGTAAATGCAACAAAAATAATTTCAAACAAATTTAAGGTATCTTTTCCTCAAATGCTGTAGCCAAGGTGTACGGAACATCTGCTAGACTAGAGCTGAGGACTGTGTGGGGGACAGGGAGGGCTGGGGACAGAAGGGGAACTAGACAGGGACAGCTTGCATTCCAAAACAGGAATAGGCTCTCTGCCGATTTCTCCCACTACTTTCAGCTACTGGTTAAAGTGCTTGAAAAATAAAAGTCACAAGCCATGAAATCTGCTTTAGTCATCATACACGGTGAATGGCATTTATTTATGCTGCTATGTAATCTCTTTAGGCATTATTTTCCTCAATATTAGTGGTCTTCTCAAAATCTCTCCAGGATGGCAAGAAGAGTGTATTGTGAAGTAGCCAATAAATTCCTATAGCAACTGCTCCATCTACAGGAATAATAAAGGAGCCCAAGAGGTCTGTCTTGCTTGCTCTAAGCTAAGACTGAATGTGTTCATGCAAACTCCAGAAGATTCTCTCTCCTCCCCTTCCTCCCTCCTTCTATCTTCTTTGTTGTTTTGTTTAGTTCTGGTTTTGCAGAGCTGGGGATCAAACCTAAGGTCACACACATGCTAGGCAAATGCTCTGCTACTTAGCACATCATGTTTTCCTTTATCGCTTTTTCTAACTTTTACTATGAAATGTTTGACTGTGAAAAGGTATAAAAATAATGTTAACTATGAACACAATCCCTACACAATAAAACACAATCTACCTGTGTATCACTGCTAGGCAGCTCATAGACTACTGAATTTATGAGTTTACTGACATTATTTTCATATGTATCTATATGCATAAATTTCAGGCTAAAAACTTATTTCTAAGAATGACTTTCAATAAATTAATGTGATTTTCATTAATCATATGCTACAAAAATTTCCACTGTGATTTCTTTTCTTTCTTTCTTTTTTTTTTTTTTTTTTTTTTTTGCCAGTCCTGGGGCTTGGACTCGGGGCCTGAGCACTGTCCCTGGCTTCTTTTTGCTCAAGGCTAGCACTCTGCCACTTGAGCCACAGCGACCCCTCTGGCCATTTTCTGTATATGTGGTGCTGGGGAATTGAACCCAGGGCCTCATGTATAGGAGGCAAGCACTCTTGCCACTAGGCCATATCCTAGGGCTTAGACTCAGGGCCTGAGCACTGTCCCTGGCTTCTTTTTTTTGCTCAAGGCTAGCACTCTGCCACTTGAGTCACAGCGCCACTTCTGGCCATTTTCTATATATGTGGTGCTGGGGAATTGAACCCAGGGCCTCATGTATACGGGGCAAGCACTCTTGCCACTAGGCCATATCCCCAGCCCCCCACTGTGATTTCTTAATTTGACTTGTAGACTATTCAAAAAAGTACATTGCTTCATTCCATTTGTGGATTTCTAGATAATCTTTGTATTCACTTCCTAGCTTAGCACCACTGTGGTTAGAAAACACTTTCCGTGTAACTTCAATCTTCTGAAACATGTTAAGACCACGGTATACCAGTCTTTTCTAGTAAAAGAAGAGCGCAGAATGGACTTTAGAGAATGCCCATTTTGCACAGTTGGTGCACATGACAATTAGCTTACAACTAGTATATCTGACAACTAGTTCAAATTTATCTGTATTGTTCAATATTCTATATCCTTACCTGTCTACTAATACTGCATGGGACATGTTAAAATCAACCCACCTATCAAAACACCAAAACAGAACTAGACCAAGCTGCGGTATAGCCAAACAAAGCAATGAGTGTGAGTTACTGAAACCTATAAACATGTGAACATCACAAACATGCTGAGCTAGGAGCCAGACACACACACATATATATATATACACTGCACAATTTCCTTTGTCGATACAGTACAAAGCAGGCAGAACTAATCCTCCATGCTGGAATTCACAGGGTGGGGGCTGGGACAGGTCATGAGGGTGGTCTTCTGGAATGTATACAGTGCCTTTTATTTCTTAGTAAGAGCAAAAGAATGGATTCACTACATAAAAACTCACTATGCCATATGTTTATAATTTATATTCTTTTATAAACACACAATAGACCTCAACAAAATTGGAAACTTTTAAAATTAAAACCAACATATGCACATAGGTATAAACTCAAAGTAATTCTAGAAGAACAGAGAGACTGGTTATTTAGTGGCTGCCTCAGAGGAGGAGAAGCCCTGAACAATTTATTATGCCAGAAAGTAAGAAAATGCTCACAAAAGCAGACATGGTAGCTCAAGCCTGTAATCCCAGCTGCTTGGGACGTGAGCATGTTGGGGGATGTTTAAGGCCAGCTTGGGCAGAAAAAAATTTCCTGAGACCTCCATATCAACTAATGGTTGGGTGTGGTGACAAAAAAGGTTAGTAAGACCTCTCCTCTCCTAATAAACAAATTGGGTATGGTGCCGGCACCGATTCCAAGGAAGGCAGCGGTAGAAGGACCTAAGGCAAGCCATCTCTAGCACCATTCATATTTTCCCTGACTTTCATGATCTTGACCATTTTGTTCCAGACAGAATTTCGGGGGAGGGGGGGGGGAAGGCTAAGGGGAAGAGGAGGATTTCATTTCATCTTTTGTTAATTGCGGGCTTTTCATCTTTTCCAACGGTGTTATTGCATATAATGCGCAACCTCAGCAGCCACACTCCCACCTTCTTGGTCCATCTTTCTGGAAACAAAGGCTAGAGCACCAGCCTAGCAAGTGCAAGGCCAAGAGTTCAAACCCAGTACCACCAAATATATATATATTATACACCCAAGTATCAGCAACAACAGAGCATTATTTGGCAACTTTTTCTCAAGAATAAAAGTTCAGGTGGGGGGGCTGGGGATATGGCCTAGTGGCAAGAGAGCTTGCCTCGTATACATGAGGCCCTGGGTTCGATTCCCCAGCACCACATATACAGAAAATGGCCAGAAGTGGCGCTGTGGCTCAAGTGGTAGAGTGCTAGCCTTGAGCAAAAGGAAGCCAGGGACAGTGCTCAGGCCTTGAGTCCAAGGCCCAGGACTGGCCAAAAAAAAAAAAAAAAAAAAGTTCAGGTGGGTGCCAGTGGCTCCCGCCTATAATCTCATCTACTCAGGAGGCTGAGATATGAAGATCATGGTTCAAAACCAGCCAAAGGGGTGGGGGAGGGGGGTATGAGGGACGAGGTAACAAACAGTACAAGTAATGTATCCAATGCCTAATGTATGAAACTGTAACCTCTCTGTACATCAGTTTGATAATAAAAATTAGTTTGATAATAAAAATTTGAAAAAAAGTTGGGGAAAAAAAAAACACAAAACAGCCAAAGCAGGCAAGTCCATGAAACTCTGTATCTCCATTTAACCACCTGAAGACCAGAAGTAGAGTTGTGGCTCAAAGTGATGAGAATGCTAGCCTTGAGTGAAAAAGCTCAGAAACAGTGCCCAGGGAGGGAGGGAGGGAGGGGGAGGGGAAGGGAGGGAGTTCTTTGCACTAGACTTGCAACTTTTCTGTAGGAGTACGGATGGTTGGATAAGAAATGAGATAATAAGTTCTAGTGCCCATTACAAAGATACAAGGACAAGCGTGGGGCACCAAAAACCTTTCTGAAAAGAATCAGATTTAAAGATGGGTAAAGAAGTGGCATGTAATTACAAGAATAAAAGCATGCTACTGTCATATAAACATTAGTTCAGTAATTTAGTCTACTTTAAAGATGGTATTTCAAAAAAGTAGAGGAGAATGACTATTTAGTGAGAAAAGGACAAATGAAAGTCACACGGAGAATGTGTTGTTCAGCCTGGATTGACAATGTGTGCTGGGTTCTGGTTGTGGAGACACAGCATCTATCACTTTTTGAACAGAGAAGATGGTACGATGGCGTCATGGATGATAATGGTAACATCGACCAAAATTACAAATCCAAGCTGGGTGCCAGTGGCTCATGCCGATAATCATAACTCTTCACAAGTCTGAAATCTGAGGATCATGGTTTGAAGCCAGCCCGGGGCAGGAAAGTCTCATCAGACTCTTTTTTTTGTTTTGTTTTGTTTTGTTTTTTGGCCAGTCCTGGGGCTTGGTTGGACTCGGCCTGAGCACCGTCCCTGGCTTCTTTTTGCTCAAGGCTAGCACTCTGCCACTTGAGCCACAGCGCCACTTCTGGCTGTTTTCTGTATATGTGGTGCTGGGGAATTGAACCCAGGGCCTCATGTATACGAGGCAAGCACTCTTGCCACTAGGCAATATCCCCAGCCCTCATCAGACTCTTATCTCCAGTAAACTACTCAAAAAAGCTGAAGTGATGCTATAGCTCGAGTGGTAGAACACTACCTTGAGCACAAAGAGGCTTAGGGACAGAGCATAGGCCCTGATTTTAAGGCCCAGGAATAGCAATACATACATAGATACATGTTATTTTTTTAATGCACAAATCTATTTACCTGTTTCCTCCTACTGGAATTTACCTCAAAGTTATTTTTTTTCTTTTTCTTTTTGCCACTCCTGGGCCTTGTGGGGCCTGAGCACTGTCCCTGGCTTTTTATTTTTTTTGCTCACTCTGCCACTTGAGCCACAGCACCACTTCTGGACGTTTTCTATATGTGTGGTTCTGAGGAATCGAACCCGCTTCATGTATATGAGGGGGCAAGCACTTGTCACAGGCCATATTCTCAGACCCTCAAAGTTATTTTTGCATACAACAAAAACAAGCTTATTCCCTAAAGAAGCCCAATTAAATTCTGCAGGTATTGTCAGTTTTGGGTTTGATGAAAGAAGGAAGTTATATACTGATGGAGAAATCTACATGCATTTTTTTCTTTTTTTCATTTTTTCTGATGTGAGTACTAGGGCTTGAACTCAGGGCCTGAGCACTATCAGTCCCTGAGCTTTTTCACTTAAGCCTAGTGCTCTACTGCTGGAGCTATCATAGCTTGACTTCTGATTTTTTGTTGTTAATTGGAGTTAAGTCTCGTGTACTTTCCTGCCTGAGCTAGCTTCAAACCACCACCCTCAGATCTCAGCTTCCTGGGAAGTTATGGGTATAAGCATGAGTTACCAGCACTCAGTGTTTTTTGGGGTTTTTTTGTTTTGTTTTGGTTTTTTTTTTTGCCAGTCCTGGGGACAGGACTCAGGGCCTGAACACTGTCCCTGACTTCTTTTTTTTACTCAAGAATAGCACTCTGCCACTTGAGCCACAACGCCACTTCTGGCCTTTTCTATATATGTGGTGCTGGGGAATTGAACCCAGGGCTTCCTGTATACGAGGCAAGCACTCTTGCCAGCCCCACCAGCACTCAACTTTGTAGACAATCTTTTACATTTAAAACTTCTAAAAATTGACCTGGTGTTGGTGGCTCCCGTCTGTAATCCTAGCTACTGAGGAAGCAGAGATCTGTGAATCACGGTTCAAGGCTAATCCAAGCAGGAAAGTTCATGAGACTCTTATCTCCAATTAACCATCAGAAAACTGGAAGTGGAGCTGTGGTTCAATTGGTAGAATGCTAAGCTTTGGGCAAAAAAAGCTCAGAGACCATGCCCCAGCCCTAAGTTCAAGCCCCAGGACGGGCGCACCCCCCACCGCCCCCAAAACCCCACAACCTTTTAAAAATGTTAAAGCAGCCATCCATGCTCATGTTCTCAGCTGCAAGTCACATATTCCTTGGTCCCTCCAACCCATGCCACGTGCCATTCTAACACGACTGCTTTCCCCAAAAAATGTTCGAGTATTTCTGAAAGTAAAGAGGCACAGAGCCCTTAATGAAACCTACGTGGCTCTTCCACAGAACAGATGATGTTCCACTCAAGCCTTACAAAATTACACCCTGAAATGAAAACAGAGTTATCAAATCCTATTCATACTGTGATATGCCATGAGGCTGCACACCCACATACAGAAGAGGAAGTCATTAATAAGGTGTAATTGAAACCTCCCCCAGAAAAAAAGCATCGAGCACTATCTTTAACCATAACATTTCTTTTGTCTATGTCTGCTATTTCTAAACTCTCTGATTACAGACTATGTCTTTCAAGAAGAAGAATGTCTGGCAGCAAACTGCTGACACGGTATTGAAGGCAGTCCCCCTCACACGGCCTCATTAGCATTGCTGTTGTGCACTGCACACGCTGGCATTATAAATCACACAGGCTTCTTGTCGTACACAATAACCAAATAGTTACCTAATAACAGAAGGTATTACAAATGCATTCAACTAATCTCTGAATATATGCTCTGATAATTAAATTCCATTATGGCGTCTACCTTTAAACCTAAAGGCATGCAACACTGAAACCAAATGCCATCCACAGGGCCCTAGCATTTGCCATGAAATGTCACTTATATTACAGGGTTCACATCCAATTACTGCACACAACCAGCCAGAGCATCTATCACTGACATTAAAACAAGCAGAGCCCAGCGGTAGGGCTGTTGGAAGCCATGGCGTGGTTTAAATGGATTTCTCACCTTTCAAATATCAAGGGGTCCTCTTTCCCAGAACATCTCCCTATGGGGTTTGGCCTTTTAACAAAGAGAACTGCCCAAGTTGAAAGAAACATTCAAAAGACAGGACATGCAGCAAAGCCCAGCTCAGAGCTAGACATCTGCCCCTTGTGTTAAAACACAAAACAGTCAAAGAGCCTTTCAAAAAATAAGTACATGTAAAAAGGGAGCTTTTGTGGAGAGTGCTAACAAAGAAGTCAAGCTCCTGGCCCTGAAGAGCCCATGCTTTGGACAAGTGTCCCACAGAAATCGGGGAGTCCTCCTGTCTGGAAGATCTATTAATTTCCCTGTTGCTTAAGAACAAAAAAACCTTTCTTAATGTCCTTACTTCCTTGCTTGGAACCCCAAATTCAAAGCGGCCATCAAGTATAAAGTATCCCCTTTATTCATGAGGCCACCTGGATTAGTAAGTACAGGGTAAAGTCCACAGATTTGTACAAATATACACCACACTCCCCACTTACCAACTGTGAGTATTAAAGCAAGGCTCAAGATAAGTTGCCTAATCTTCTGTTTAAAAAAAGCTTTTTGCATAGAAAGCTTCAATAGCTTGACTCATGCTTGCACATAATACAGCCACTACTTACCTATCAATAATATTGTCCTATTTGGTAACTGGTGGTAGAAATAACTGGAAGAAGGTTGTAGGATATCATTTGCCAGCTCCACTATCAATATGTTAGATAGGCTAACAAGAGAAACTGCCAAGAATTCTTACTGGCAGTAAATAATTACAGAGAAGTAAAATTAAACAATGCCAAGAAATTTAACCTGATCACATGGAAGAAGAGACAGTGGAGTCCACTGTCTGAGAATTTAAAGCATTTATACAGCAATCAGTATCTGGTAACTGTGTTTCAAATGAGGTTCTAACACAATGGGTCTTTTGGGGGGGGCAGGGGGGTTGCTGGGGCTTGAACTCAAGGCCTGGGTGCTATCTCTGAGCTTTTGCGCTCAAAGCTAGTGCTCTACCACTTGGGCTATACAGATCCACTTCCTGCTTTAGGGGTATTTAATTGCAGATTAAAGTCTCATAGGTTTTCCTGCACAGGCTGGCTTTGAACTTCGATCCTCAGATCTCAGCCTCCTGAGTAGCTAGGACTACAGGTGCCTTGCTTTAACACAATAATTCTTTTTCTTTTTTGCCAGTCCCGGGGCTTGTCCCTGGCTTCTTTGTGCTCAAGACTAGCACTCTATCTCTTGAGCTGCAGTGCCACTTGGGGCTCTTTCTGTGTATCCAGTGCTGAGGAACCAAACCCAGGGTTTCATGCATGCTAGGCAAGCACTCTACCACTAAGCCACATTCCAAGCCCTAACACAATGATTCTTAACCTTAGAATTTTCTCTCCTGAAAACAACTTTGCTAAGATTTTTCTCTCTGCAAATACGCATGCTATTCAAACTACTGCATAAAATGAACATTCAGGAGCTCACAGCTTAAAACCACTTCACTATACAACTTTGCCCACATGGTAACATGTTCATGTAAGTCACCTTTTTTTGTTCCTACTTATCCCCAGGAGATAAAATATCATCCTGTGCATAGCAGACATGCAACTAAAAAGGAACAGAATGAGTGGTGGGATGAATGGTAAGAGAAAACAAAATAATTATGCTAAACAACCCAGCCTAAGAAACAACTTAGGCCACAAATTTAAAGTTCTTCTAGCCCAACCTGGTGATTAATATGATACTCCTTTATACTAAAGCCAGCTCTTCACCCATTTATCTGTTTTTTTATTAGCTCACAAACAAGGGGGGAAATTCCTTAATGTTAGCCTATCAATATGAGCTCCTAACCCCCCAAAATTCGTATGAATAGTAGATTCATTACCACAGTAGCTCTAAAAAATAAAAGCTAGTTTCAAGAGTAGTAAATAAAAATAAACCACAATTTATAAGGTATTCACATGTAGGTTCTCCATTTGTGCTTATTGTGTGTAAATCTCTTGGTCTATGATACAACAAACCCAGATTCAGCTATCATGCACAAATTCATCACTGTGGTCTAACTGCATAAGAGGCAACCACTGTCTCTTTGTAAGCAGAAAATATCTTGAGTCTCCTCTGATCTCTAGTCCCAAAGTGCTACAAACACAGTCTAGTATATTTCTATTCAGTCCAATGATGTACCTCAAAATATAATCTAAACTCTGGGGCTGGGGATATAGCCTAGTGGCAAGAGTGCCTGCCTCGGATACACGAGGCCCTAGGTTCAATTCCCCAGCACCACATATACAGAAAACGGCCAGAAGCGGCGCTGTGGCTCAAGTGGCAGAGTGCTAGCCTTGAGCGGGAAGAAGCCAGGGACAGTCTGTGCTCAGGCCCTGAGTCCAAGGCCCAGGACTGGCCAAAAAAAAATATATAATCTAAACTCTGATATACTTTTATATCACACTGAAGCAAAATAGCCACAAATTCCGTAAGAAAAGTGATATATAGAAGGAAAAGAATATAGAAATAACCATATTTAATGATGGCTTATAAAATATCGTGTTGTATTAAAATTTCACCAATGGGCTGGGGATATGGCCTAGTGGCAAGAGTGCTTGCCTCGTATACATGAAGCCCTGAGTTCGATTCCCAAGCACCACATATACAGAAAATGGCCAGAAGTGGCACTGTGGCTCAAGTGGCAGAGTGCTAGCCTTGAGCAAGAAGAAGCCAGGGACAGTGCTCAGGCCCTGAGTCCAAGCCCCAGGACTGGAAAAAACAAAAACAACAACAACAAAAAAAAAAATCACCAAAATAAAGCTGTAGATCGTCTGTCTAGCAGATTTTTATAAAACCCTCAGTTCAAATCCCAGTATCTCCAAAACAAACTCATGAAAAAGCTTCTTACACAGAAAAAAATCTACTGTCCTTTCAAAATCTACTCACATTTACTCTGTCCTTTCCTAGAGTGGGACAAGATATGAAGTAGTTTCTAACATGTCCCACTTACTTGATGAAATAAACACTGGTCGTGCCATTTTCCTGCAAATATATCTGAATGAACTCTCTTCAGAGTATATGGTATGGTACATAAAGCACCAACTCACAGCCCTCCATAAAAATAAGCCTTCCAATTAACACTGGTTCGGGAAACCATGTTGTATCACATTAGAATATTCAATTTCATTCTCCTAATAAAATATAAATAATGAAACAAAAAGACAGAAGACAGCTTGGTTTTGTTTTTTTCCTCCCCACCCCCTCGTTTTTGACTGAGCAGTACCCGGCCTCTGACACTTGCAAAATAATGTGTACAACATACATACACATACACAGTGTCAAGTAATGTGGTATCATAATCTCAACGGAGTTCAATATTGCACCATGGGACACCATGGTGGAGGACAGTGTTAGGTATACTTACAGAAAATCAAAGATTTTTAGTACTACAAGCAATTGTTAAACATCTTTAAAGGTCTAGGAAATAATTCATAATCATTGAAGTGCTTAAAATACTCCCAAAAGATCTGTAATCATACTCAGCATAACCAGCAGGTACTGATGAGAACTTATGCACTTTGGTGAAACTCGCCAGACAGCAAAAAGCAAGTGGGAAATGTTTGGTCGCAGTTCTACTCCACTGCATTGTATGATAAAATTAAAACATTCATGCAACTAAAATTTGGATTCTACCCAAAAACATAGATTTAATAAAACAGCATTATATGAATTACACTTATTAATACAGAGTTGAATTCACCTGGGAAATGCAGAATTTTTGGATTTACTGTTTTGTAAAAGTATACAAATACCTCTTCATGATCCAAACCCAAAATATTTCTACTATGCCTGAAAGTTCCTTATGCTCTTTCCCAAACAATCTCACTCACAGAAACCCTTATGATTTCTACCGTAGATTAAAAATGGGTAAAATATTACATATAACATTTTAAGAAACTGTAAAAAAAAAATCTCTCCATACTCCTACCACTGTCATTCTCAGCAGCAATCCAGGAGTGTTGTTGTATGGGCCAATGTCCTGGCCAAGAGTCAAACTCTCTGGGACATGCGGAGAGAGCTATGTAGTGTGGAAGCTTCCAGGGACTCAATGTGCCTTTTCTTAAGCACTAGTGATACTGAGCAAGTACATTTTCATGTGTTTGTCCACCACCAAGATGTCTCTATTCAACTCTGTCCATTAAAAAAAAAACAAAAACTGATTTGAACTCACTATTGAGACCCAAGTTTTGTTTGGAGTTTCTTTATGTACCATGGGTTCAATTCCCTTCTCACACCTGTGTTGCAAATATTTTCTCATTCCAAGGCTTCCCCACCAGTTTTTCTTATTGTCTTTCTATGACAGTTTGTTTTTAATTCTTTCATGTTTTTGGCACTTCATTAAGAAATCATCTATATCAAGGTTAGAAGAATTTGTTTTCTTCTAAAAGCTTCTTTTATTTTTAGTGTCCATGGTGCTAGAGATCAAACCCAGAGCCTTGTCTGTGCTAGCCAAGTGTTCTACTCCTGTGCTACCTTCCCAGTCCTTTAGTTTTAGGATACAGTGCCTAGAAGCGTTCGGAAGCTCTTGCCTCCACCTCCTTGGTGCTGAGATTACAGGTGTTCGACATCACATTTAGCTCCTATCTACAAGTTTTATTTATAGTTTCAGCTTTCTAAATTTAGATCACTGATCACATTAATTTTTATGTATGTCATGAGGGAAGATTGTGCTTTTACTTTTTTCCAAATGGATATCTAATTGTTCTAGCCCATTTGTTGAGATTTTCTCTACCCATTGAAAACAACTTGATAATATATCTGTGGATTTTTTTAATCTTGCACTAAAGAGTACATCTTATTCAGTGGGATATTTGGCATTTTCCTCTTACTTTGTATGATATTATCAATATTGGAAAGTATTATTTCATACTATTATAGTATTTTATATTTACATACAACAAATACTGATCCAATGGTTACACAATGTCTTTCCCAATTAAAACCATGCAATTAATTTCATAAATATTTAATGTATATACACACTCTAACACTTGCGCATGTTTGGAAAAGGTAAATTTTAAGCTACACAGTATATCAGAATAACATAATGCATTTCCCCAACTATCCAAGCACCTATGTGCTCCTCTGACTCAAATGAAATTTTTCCTGAGAAATTCACCTATTTTAAGTTCAGGGATACATTGCAACAAAGGGAAAACCCAAGTCTTTCACATACACTGGACAGGTTAGCAATGGCGAAGAAAAGTACAATCTCACCATCAATGGTGACATTTCACAGGCTGATCTAGATTATCTATCTAAAACAACAGGACTGGAGAAACCACTTATATGAACCTAAACATGGCCTAGAAAATACCTTAGAAAAAATTAACTGTGTGTGCCTCTATGTAGGCTACACCAGTATGTAGGAAAACTCAATGGGTTGGGGACAAAAGCCAGCTATTGTGAGCAGATAAAACATTCCTCTGCCTGGAGTTGCCTTTTGTACTTAATTTCTCCCTCACGATTTACACTGGAATAGCAGAAACCATAAAAGGCAGCAGGTCAAGATTTAAGAACTAGATTTCTGTGATCCTGGGGCCTAGTAAAAAAAGCTGTTTCAATAATAATTTTTTTTAAATACCACACCAAGTATTCTGAGGGGATGACTGTAATGGCAACAAAGTTTGTGGATGCATAAAAAAGGTCAACTTGAGAGTCAAAATAAACTCCTTGTTGACCACATAATAAAATTTTAGAAGGAGGCATCTTGTGAGAAGAGATAAAGTAATAAATGAAAAACCTGTGGTTTTGAGCAGCTGGGTGGAGAAAACTGAAGGAAGCACAGGGGACTGTGAAAAGGTAAGACCAATAAAACCCCAAAGCTACCAGGCAAGGAGGTGGCCCATATGTTTAGGGCAGTTGCATTCTGTGGGAGTTTTCCCAGCAGAGGTGAACACACCTGGACCAGGTAAGACTTAAAAGGACTCAAGTCCTCCAGCCAACAGTACAAGCCTGTCAACACTGCAGAGAACTACAGGTAACAGGAATCAAATTTAAGGTCAGCAAAACAAGGGAAATACAGTAAAAGAAAATCAAGATTCAAATGGAAGTGAGAGAGGGAATTAGAATGAGGAAATCACTTAGAGTAGGATGACTTTTACTTTGTTCTTTTATTTTTACTACTTTTTGTGCAGACACTGGAGCTTGAACTCAGGGATCCAGCTCTTGCTTAGCTTTTTCAGTCAAGACTGGAGCTTTACCACTTAAGCCACTCTGCCACTTCTGGCTTTTCGCTAGTTAATTGGAAATAGGAGTCTTACAGACTTTTCCCACCCAGGATGGCTCCTGATTGTGATCCTCAGATCTCAGCCCTCTAGTAGGTAAGAGTATAGGTGTGAGCCACCAGCTTTCAGCTGGTGGGGGGGGGGGGGGGAGGCAAGAAAATAATGAAAGAGAAAGCTGGTGGGGGGGGGGAGTGTTTTAAACCATACTGATGTCTGTAAGTTTAGGAAAATTAAATTTACATAAGAAGAAGCTAGAAAAATCTGGTCTGATGATGCATGTCTGTAATCTTAGTGATTAGAAAGGCTGATACATGATGCAGAGGGTCAAAAACAGTCAAGTCAGCCTGGGCTGCACAGAATTCTAGATCAGTCGATAAGCAAACGACAAATATTATGGGCACACATATAATGTCACCATCAAAAACAAAACAAAACAGGGGGCTGGGGATATGGCCTAGTGGCAAGAGTGCTTGCCTCGTATACATGAGGACCCTGGGTTCAATTCCCCAGCACCACATATATGGAAAATGGCCAGAAGTGGCGCTGTGGCTCAAGTGGCAGAGTGCTAGCCTTGAGCAAAAGGAAGCCAGGGACAGTGCTCAGGCCCTGAGTTCAAGCCCTAGGACAGGCAAAAAACAAACAAACAAAAAAAAACCAGAATAACAAATATTCCTATAGACAACGAAAGCACAATTACTGGAGAGGCTGAGACCTGAGGACTGTGGTTCAAAAACCAGCCTGGGCAGAAAGGTCTGAGATATTTATCTCCAATTAGCCATGAAAAGGCTGAAGGTGGAACTATGGCTCTATTGGTATAGTGCCAGTCTGAGTTCAAACCCCACTACCAGCATACACATCCCACTAAAATAAAAACGTATGGTTTTCTAATTCACATATTCTTTTCATGTATTTGATTTTTTAACTTAAGAGTCTAGTAATGTTAGAATGTTAGACATCGTTTTTCTAAATAAAGATGCCGAAGAATATGATGTGCTCTCGAAGAATGAAATTTGGGGTCTTTTCTTATTTTTTATTTTTCTTTCTGGTTGGTCATGGAGCTTCAACTCAGGACCTGGGCACTGTCCTTGAGCTTCTTTTGCTCAAGGCTAGCTAGCACTCTACTACTTGAGCCACAGGACCACTTCTGGATTTTTCTGTATATGTGGTATTGAGGAATCGAACCTAGGGTGTCCTGCATGCTAGGCAAATACTCTACCACGCAACCAAACTCCTGGCCTTTTGTTTTCAGTATTTATTTAGCTCTTTTGATTTTTGTTGTTGTTTTCCTCCCCACCCCCTTTGTTGTGTGTTGGTTATCCCTTGCCTATCTGTGATGTATGTCACCTCTTCTCTCCTCTCTTTCTTGTCTAAGAGGTTCTTGATATGTTATGGTGCACCAGGCTTGAACTTGTGTTCCTGCAATCTTAGGCTCTCAAGCAGTTGAGATTACAGCTGTGTTCTACCATGCCTGCCCCTGTACTCAAGGTGTGCTGGATGTGTGTCCCCACCCTTTTTTCTCCTTTCTCTCTCCCATTCCCCGCCTCCTCTTTTATCTTCCAGCTTTTCTGCTGGTTAATTGGAGATAAAAACTCAGACATCTGTCTGCCAGAGCTGTCATTGAACAGTGATTCTCAAATATCACCCTCCTGAATAGCTAGGATTACAGGAATGAGTTTCTGTACTGGGCTATAATTGGACTTCACTTGTAGTGCTTTCTGCCAGAAAGAAAAAAAAAAGTAGCTGCACATATAAGGCAAACAAACAAAAGAAGTGTGAACCAGAAAAACTGCCCTTGGTGCCAGGACATAAATAACCTGTTCTAAATATTCTGTCAGGCATATTGTCATAAGCCCTTCTGAAGGCCTTTACAAGACAAACTTCAGGCACTTAACAAGAGCATGGCTAGTGATAACTGATTCACAGCAACTGGAAGAACTAAAATTAAATGAGGGTGAAGGAGAGAAGATTACAGTATGAATATGAAAATACATGGGGAGAGAGCAAACCTCTCCTCTTTCACCATTCTCAGAAATCATAAATAGCAGTGTTAGTATTAATTATTACCCAGAAATTATTATACAAGTAGATGAGGTAAGGAACATAATTACCAGATATTCTAATTCTGTTCTGTCTGTATTCCTGGGAGCCAAGAATCTCTGGGTGAAAGGAGAGGATGGAATACAGCTAAGGTTAAATAAAAACTCAGTGATGACTGAAATGAGAAATTTTATTATGACTGGTATAGTATAATATATATTTTCCAGCATTGTCCACTGAAATGACAGAAATACACTTTTACAGTAGTATCTAAATCAAAATTATCTAACATAAACAATCCAACAGCAAGGAGACCTAAATGTCACAGATTACATTCTTGAAACATCATTTCCCAGTAAAAGAAAGCAGGGGTTCTAATGGACATGAGGACTTAAGTATGCTGTAGAGGAACTGTCAGCGCATCTAAGGTCGGTGAGAGGGGCCAAAGCTGTGATGGATTAGTGCTAACTACACGAGGGATCCAGGAAAAAGGGAGGACCCCTAATGGACCAGTCCCACCAAAAGAAAGGGCAACATCACGCCTCAGACAGATTTCAGCTGCAGACCAGATGGCAAATACACTATACAGCAGATAAACATTCATTTTACCAATACCCACAAATTCATACATTTCATAATTATGTGGTTTCTAGTTAAAAGAAAATACAGCATCCAAATAAAACAAAACAAATTAGAAAATGTATGTAAAAAAAAAAGGCAGAGATACAAGAAAGCAGCTAGAATTGTCACAGGATATAGAAAGAATGAATAGCTGCTTGGTGTGTAAAAAAATTCCTTCTCTGTCTTGGCACAACAGAAGGACATTCTTGTAGTAAGAACAGCCCAGAAAACCACAATTTAAGCAAAGATTTGCAATATTAATTAACAAAACTCTTCTTGTATCATTTACTGCCTCATACAATCAATGGCACAGGCACAAAAGCCTGTGATGAAGAAAGCCATTCCAAAATCTCTAGGTATGTAAAGCTTAAAGGAATGCTCTCACTCATCTAATGGCACCTCTATCTGAGGTCAAGGAGTCCTGGACATCCAGTCTTCAGTATTGTTCTCATGTGTTAGCTATGGACCATTAGAGCTGGAAAATAAAGGGTTTTTTGTTTGTTTGTGTTTTTAACTTAGGGACACCTGTAGTTAAAATCTGGCTCTCAATGTGATGGATTGTAGGAAATGACTGAACCCCTCTCTCGGCCTCTATTCATAAGTGTCAAAACCAGAATCATTTCTCTCTCCCGTCATCCTTCCAATTATTCCACTGAAATCAAACTCTTCCCTACCTAGAATACAAGCTCACTGTCATCGATGATACATACATTTTGCTACAAAGCAGACAAATGTTTGACAGCTTTAATGCCCACACCCGTACTCTTACTGTCTGTCTTAAGCCCTCATATTGCTTAGACTCAAACTACTTTAGACTCAATCTACTTTTAGCTCCCTAATCAACTCTATCACCAGTCTAACAGTCTGGTCATGTACTCTCCTGCCAATAGGCAGTGTGCAATTCCCTGTCAACCCACTAAGGAACGGGCTTTCTTGGTTTGGAGCTCAGCACAGCTTCCAGTTCTATCTCCAATTACTCAGTTTACTAAACAAAGCTAGATGTCAATAGTCAACAAGAATATTGTCTCCATCTTTTATCTAAAAAAGTATTGCTGCTCACCAGTCAAAATTCTTAATTTAATTATTCAGAAGTTCTACCTTACAGCCTGCTAACCCAAGTGGTACCACCCTACTCTGCAGGGTGTGGGGACCTGTGACACCAGATCCATGCGGATCTCATTTCTCCTCCTCACCTGGAACCCAAGTGCACAGGCAATAGCTTACACAGGTTCTTATATACACAAATAATTTCTTAAACTCCTGCAATGTGCCAGCGAATCGAAGCCCCGGAGCTGGCCTTTCAGGTGAGCGAGAGGAATTCCTGTTTCTCTGCTGTTGTACAATGGACTGTTGTGCATGCATTATTCATTTTTAAAATGCCAGCTGAATTAATGAAGATACTTTAAAAGACCAATTAACAGTGGAATTATTTTAGATAAATCACTGAAAAAAATCCTCAAACTTTAATGTAATTTTTCATATTCTAGCAATGCTCTTCATCCCTGCATCCCCCGCAAAATATACCTGCCTCTTTTAAATTCATCCTATTTTTTTATTTTTTTTTGGCCAGTCCTGGGCCTTGGACTCAGGGGTCTGAGCACTGTCCCTGGCCTCTTTTTGCTCAAGGCTAGCACTCTGCCACTTGAGCCACAGCGCCACTTCTGGCCATTTTCTATATATGTGGTGCTGGGGAATCGAACCCAAGGCTTCACATGTGCCCGGGCCAGAAGTCCTCAGATCCACCTTTGCTACCCCTTCTGATCTGGGAAGTCACTTATTCAGTCTCTTGGAGGCCACTTTTGTTTTAGGTGACTCAGGGCTACAACCTGTAACTAACTGTATGAGGAGTAAGCATGTGAGCCTAAAAGCAGCCTATCCCTGAGCAGCCAAAAACTCACACAGGGCCCAAGTTTAAAAGACAATCTGTGCCAAGTTCTGACACCAACCTGGCTAGAGTGATACAGCTAAGCAGCGTCAGTTACCGTGGAACTGAGGAAGCATTGGTCCTTTGAGTATCAAGTAAAATCTTTATGAAGCGAAATCAAACCTCAGGTAGAAATAAGACCCCAGAGCCTGTCTCTTGAAACTTGTATTCAGAGGAGACCCAGAACATGGCTTAAGAAATCAATGACTTGCTGGGCACCGGTAGCTCATGCCTGTAATCCTAGCTACTCAGGAAGCTGAGATCTTGGCAGCAAAGTTTCTGTGAGACTCTCATCTCCAATTAATTACCAGAAAACTGGAAGTGGCACCGTGGCTCAAAATGGTAGAACAAGAAAGCTCAGGGACAGCACCTGAGTTCAAGCCCCACAACTAACACCCGCCCTCCACCCCCCCCCCCAAAAAAAAGAAATCGCTGTCTTGAGCTGGTGGCTCATGCCTGTAATCCTAGCTACTCAGGAGGCTGAGAGCTAAAGGCTATGGTTAGAAGCAAACTTGGACAGATGAGTCTGTGAGACTTTTAACCAGCAAAAAAAGCTGGACATAGAAGTGTGGCTCAAGTGGTAGAGCAACAACTTAGAGCAGAAAACAAAGCCAAGCAAAAACATGGGGCCCTAAGTTCAGGGGGACAGGAAGGGGGAAAAGAAATCACCAACTTGGTGCTGGATGCATTGCTCAAGTGGTAGGGCACCTGTTCATGGCAAGTTAAGGCCCTCAGTTCAATCTCAGCATTAATTGATTAAATCATTCTTTCACATTTCATCTCTTAGAGGTTGCCTTGTTATTAAATATATATACACATTCATTTTCAAAGTTATACAAGGCAGTTACAATTTAGTATGCCCATTTATGTATGCAATGCATCCTGATTAGTCACTCCTTCCATAATCCCCCACCTATCCCTTCCTCTACCAGCCTGTTTCCTTGTTCTATTTTCCCATATGTACATTGAATCTTATGACTATTCACCCACCATTCCTCTTTCCATTCATCCATTTCCTCCTTCCCTTTGTCATTTTAAGAATTATCTTCTGGCTGTAATCCTAGCTACTCAGGAAGCTGAGATCTGAGGATTGTGGTTCAAAGCAAGCCCAGACAGGAAACTCTGTGAGACTCTTATCTCCAATAAACTACTCAAAAAAAAAAAAAAAAGAAAAGGGCTGGGGATATAGCCTAGTGGCAAGAGTGCCTGCCTCGGATACACGAGGCCCTAGGTTCGATTCCCCAGCACCACATATACAGAAAACGGCCAGAAGCGGCGCTGTGGCTCAAGTGGCAGAGTGCTAGCCTTGAGCGGGAAGAAGCCAGGGACAGTGCTGAGGCCCTGAGTCCAAGGCCCAGGACTGGCCAAAAAAAAAAAAAAAAAAAAAAAAAAAAAAAAAGCCAGCCAGAAATGGCACTGGCCTCAAGTGGTACAGTACCAGCCTTAAGCAAAAGAAGCTCAGGGACAGCGCCCAGTGGGGGGGCGGGGGGGTGAGAGGTATTATTTTCTGTGTTCTTTCCTACTTAAAACAAGAAAAGGATTACTGACTTGGATATTTTTTTAAGTCTGTTAAATTACAAAAGTATCTGCTTTCCTTAATCCATTTATTCAGTACCTATTTATTGACTACAATTTTAAGTGAAAGCTGGGTCTTACAGAAACTGGCTCTAATCCTGTTCCCAATTCCTTAGAGTCTCAGACAGACTCTCTTCCTTATGGACATTGCTTATGTCTTATATTCCTTATGTCTGCTAGAGTACTGTGGTCCTCCCTATGTAAGTTCTGATACATGCTATGAACTGTGATGACTCTTGGGTTTGCTGCTGCTTCCCTGAAATCATGACTTGCCCTGTCTGAGGATAGTCTGGGGTCAGTCCTTTTAGGGGAGAGCCTTTTTGGCTGATGCCAGTTGCAACAGCGGCAAATCTAGCTATAGGTAGGGCCAGAAAAACCAAATAAACAAATACAATGATTTCAGATAGCAGTTGTCCCATATGACAAAGAACTGGGAGTATAGTTCAGTGGTGGAGCGTATGCTTGTTATCTTAAGGCCCTGGTCAACTTCCAGCACCAAAAATTATTTTAAAAATGAAGACTATATAACTGGGCAAACTGTGACAAGAAATACTAGGTATCACAGAGAATGGTAGAAATGCTTAAAAATGGTTTTCTCCCTCACAGGGTTCAAATTCTATCTGGGAGGTAAAACTAACTGATGGAACAAATTTTATGAAACTGTACAGAATTAAGGCTGACAGAGAGGAAAATGTCTTCCTTTGTCGTCTACAGGTCATACTCACTCAAAGACAGCTATTCTGTAGGTATTTCCACTCTGGTATATGTGTTAGTGGACAAGAGCACATAAACTATACCTTTTAGCATAGTTTATTAAATCCTAATGTGTGCAAGTTAGGACACAAGAAGGCAATGCTTCTAAGCACCAAGGAAACGTATCAATGTGGCCTGTGGGGGCCAGGAATATGGCTTGGTGGCATATACATGAAGCCCTAGGTTTGATTCCTCAGCATCCCATATATAGAAAACGACCAGAAGTGGCGCTGTGGTTCAAGTGGCAGAGTGCTAGCCTTGAGCAAAAAGAAGCCAGGGACAGTCCTTAGATTGTACTTCCTCCACTCCGCTGAAAGCTTACTGACTTCCCACTCTCCTCAGCCACAGTGACTCACAGCAGCTGCAGGAGATCACCCAGAATCCTGTATGGGTTTCTTTTTCTATAAACAGGTCAAGAATTGCTGAGGAGGAAGCATACCCAAGCAATTACTGAGCCAACTATCCTAATTCAGCTGTGAGTCCTCAAGATCTGCACCAACTGAAGTTATTTAGCGATTTCAGATGAGATCTGAGCTTGAGCTTCTCAAATATGTGTGACCAGTAGGGAACAATGTCAGCAGGCTTTGGGGGGAGGAGGGGAAGGCCTGCAGCCTTGCCATCAGATCTACTACACCCTGTCCTGACCTCCTCCAACCAACAAGGTAGTAAATATCAAGCCATCTAGAGTTGGAAAATCAGGGTTGTTTTCCTCTTTAAACAATCTGGTAGTATGAAGATGGTTTCCCAAGGTAAACTCCATGAAAACATTATATTTCTTAAAAGAAGAAACACACACAGACTGACAGACAGACAGACAGACAAGAGACTGAGATAGTCTGAAAACAAAATTTTCACTTCCCAGAAACCATGGACTATTGGTGACCTATCACACTAGTTTCATACTAGTTCTCTCAGTAATGATGAATGGCAAATGATCAATCAAGACTATGTGCTGGGACTGGGAATATGGCCTAGTGATAGAGTGCTTGCCTCACATACATGAAGCCCTGGGTTCGATTCCTCAGCACCACATATATAGAAAAGCCAGCACTGTGGCTCAAGTGGTAGAGTGCTAGCTTTGAGCAAAAAGAGACAAGGGACAGTGCTCAGGCCCCAAGTTCAAGCTCCAAGACTGGCAAAAAAAAAAACAGATTACAGGTGTGAGCCAATGGCATCCAACTCTAGCCCTTTATCTACAGACATCTTTCAAATTCACCCCAATTTCCACTCTATACGCATTTACACAGAAAATTTCATGACAGTTTCAAACCACAAAAGTATGTGTGTGTGTGTATATATATATTTACACACGTACATATATGTATATGTGTATGTGAGAGAGAAAGAAAGTGTGTGTGAGAGAGTTGGTGTTTTGTTTTTGTGCCAGTATTGGGACCTGGACACTGTCCCTAAGCTTTTTTGCACAAGGCTGTGCTCTACTACTTGAGCCACAGCTCCATTTATGGGTTTTTGGTGGTTACGTGAAGATAAGAAGTAGAAATGAACTTCCCTGTGCAGGTTTGCTTTGAAGGGCCATTCTTAGATCTCAGCCTCCTGAGTTGCTAGGATTACAGGTGTGAACCACTACTGGGGCTCAACATACAAAGTACCATTTTCAAGTAATCTTTCCACATCTTTTTTTTTTTTTTTTTGGCCAGTCCCAGGCCGTGAACTCAGGGCCTGAGCACTGTCCCTGGCTTCTTTTTTGCTCAAGGCTAGCACTCTGCCACTTGAGCCACAGCGCCACTTCTGGCCATTTTCTGTATATGTGGTGCTGGGGAATCGAACCCAGGGCCTCATGTATATGAGGCAGGCACTCTTGCCACTAGGCCATATCCCCAGCCCTATCTTTCCACATCTTATCCTAGAAAGAACTTAGTGAGTTCAAGATTAACTATAAATGAACCACAAATTCAGATACAATTCATCAAATTACATACACATGTAAAATATATTGAAATGACAAGTTCTGCAAGCAAAAGTCATATGATCTCTTGCCTAATTCTATTCTGCTTTTGGTACTCTGCATATTTTTTCCTTTCCCCAGAAATGGCTATAATCCCTGGGGTTGTTACTAACATACCACACTGTGTTTATGGATCTGGCTCTGGCTGAGTGATTTCAGACATGTCCAGCTGTGGTACAGACTGCTCACTGCCTATTTAACTACCACTTTCCCCACTGTAACAGAGCTTCAATATTACTGGAACCCAGCCAAAATCCACTGCAGAGCACCCTTCAAAGTGGAAAAAGCCTTACACAAACCAAAGTGATAGGAGAGCTACTCCCAATGCTCAGGAAAAGGCCTACCCAACTCTTGTCTCTGTGTGCCTGCCTTCAGCTGCCTGGGTGTGGGGATGAACCAGGGTCCCCCAATATACTGCTGAGCAATACTTTCATAAAACCAACAAAATGCTATGAAATGTTAAGTTGCTAAAAAGTTTCTGAGCCAGGTGCCCGTGGTTCATGCCTATAATCCTAGATGATGAGATCAACGGCAGGAAAGTCCATGAGAATTATCTCCAATTAATCACCAAAAAGCTGGAAGTAGAGCTGTAGCTCAAGTAGTAGGGTGCCAGCCTTGAGTAATAAAGCCTAATGGACAGCACTCAGGCCCTGAGTTCAAACTCCAAACTGGCACACACAAAAAAGTTCTAAGGAATTACTTTCCTTCCCAATTCTATACATAATATACATCCCATGGTGGACTAGTAACAGTAACTAGTAACAGTTCGGTCCACGAGCCATGATTTGGGGCACAGCATCCTACAATGTGCAGCATCTGTGATCACAACACACTTTTGACAAGGAACCTGCCCTAAGGACACCAGAGCAGACAGCAGGAGACTGAGGGCTGGGTCTCTCTATTGCCCTGGAAAGCACCTTGTCATATGAGGACATGCATGTGTGATTAGGGTTTCATTATATACAACTGGTAACTGATCCATATATTTGCTACTGCAAAATTTTCAATACATTATCAGTCTTTCTTTCTCACATGAGAATAACCCAATGAAGTAAGCATGATGAATATTATCTCCACTTGACAGCTATGAAAACTAGTGTCCTTGAAGATTAAATAGCTTGTGTTAGTAACAGAAAATACGGAACAGAAAAAAGGAAGCCAGCTGGGTACCTTTCTGACAAGAGCAATCTACCTCTCAGTGAAGGGAAATTACCTCATCACAATCATATGTAATACACAATGCAAATGATCTTGAAAGTATATATGCCCCTGAGTAGAAGACTATAATGCCATAGTTAAACAGTAATGACAAAAGCAAGTTTAATGGCTACAGTGAAGGCATAATTTGTTCTACAGTACTATCAAAGAATCTGTATAAAGATGATAAAGAGGCAAAATCACAAGTATTATTTACATACTCCATACAACCTGGGGGGGGGGGTGTCCTGGGGCTTAAACTCGGGGCCTGGGCACACTGTTCCTGAGCTTTTTGTTCAAGGGTAGTGCCCTACCACTTGTGCCATAGCTCTACTTCCTGCTTTTTGGTGGTTAACTGCAGATAAGAATCTCATGGACTTTACTGCCCAGGCTGGCTTTTGTTTGTTTGTTTTGTTTTTTTGCCAGTCCTGGGGCTTGGACCCAGGGCCTGAGCACTGTCCCTGGCTTCTTTTTGCTCAAGGCTAGCACTCTGCCACTTGAGCCACAGTGCCACTTCTGGCCATTTTCTGTATATGTGGTGCTGGGGAATCGAACCCAGGGCCTCATGTATATGAGGCAGGCACTCTTGCCACTAGGCCATATCCCCAGCCCCATGCCCAGGCTGGCTTTTGAAGCATGATCCTTACATCTCAGCCTCTTGAGTAGGTAGGATTATAGGAATGAACCACTGGTGCCTGGCTTCCAACTTGTTTTTGAGATGAGATCTTACTATGTGGCTCAGGTTGACTCAAACTTGTGGGCACAAGCAATCTTCCTGGCTTAGACTCTGGAGTAGCTAAAGACTACAGGCATGAGCTGCCATACCAGTTTATAATAAATGCAGCAATTAATACAGCAACTAAAATTGAATAATGTACATCACATTAGGTTAGCTTATAATACAACCCCTCAAACTTTAGACTCAAAATCTGAAACACTAATATGAGATTTAGATAGAACCTATCAATAAGTAGTAATGTTTCTTATAGGTGGTTTGGAGAATAAGGCTAATAGTAAGATACTGTCTTTCAACATCAGTAAGAGTCCCCAGAACAACTGTCAATCAGATGATTTCTGAAGCGTCCCCTCAGTGGTAAAGAACCATTGGCCTGGAGTCACTCCCCGGGCTTCCCAGGATGTCCTGAGGAGCAGAAGTGGATTGCTGAAAAGTTGCTTGTCTAGATCAGCCATGTCAAATTACTTTTGCCTATGACAATATCAAACATTTAACTTCATCTGAAAAGTATCTCCAGTTTACCTGATGCTAGCCAGAATAGGACAAAACTCTAGTTTTGACAGATGCCCAAGATGTAGATTACTAAGAAGGAAAGTCAACTGGGTTTTCATTTCCTATTGTTTCCCTTAGTGGGTAAGCAAGTGCTTAACCATCCTATTTTGTACTTACATTTTTAATCAGGTATTTGAATTTTCCAAGAAATTCATGTTACCTCTAATTTAATCAGATTTCGGAACTGATAACCCAAACAAAAAGCTGATGGAAATTAAAAACATACAAGACAGGTGTGTAGAAATTCTGTGACTAGAAGGTCTCTGCTACCCGCAGTGTGGCGGAAAACCCGACTGGTTACTGGTTACTGTCACAAGGAAGGAATGACATCGACAATACAGGCTTCCATTCCGTCAGAGCCATGGCACAAATAGAAGGACATACGAAAAAGTGGATGTGATCTATTGATCAGCATCACACAACAAGGGAGTTTCCACTTGCTTTTTCTGGGAGGGGGGCGCGCAGTTGTGAGGCTTGAACTCAGAGCCTGGGCACTGTCCCTGAGCCTCTCAGTGCTCAAGTCTAGCTCTCTACACTGAGCCACAGTGCCACTTCCAGGTTCTGGTAGCTAATTGGAGGTAAGAGTCTCACAGTCTTTCCTGCTGGGTTGGTTTCAAAGCATGATTCCTTAGATCTCAGCCTCCTGAGTAGCTAGCATTACAGGTATGAGCCACTGGTGCCTGGCTTCCACTAGCCTTCTAAATATACAGTTCACTAGATTCTTGATAAAGTGTTCAGACTGTTAAGAGTTTTCAGGGCTTCATGTAGAAAAACTTCTTTTATCTGCTCAACTGCCTTGCTGAATAATCATATTCCCTTAAGAAATAGAAAAGCGTCACTTAATCCCAGTAGGAAATGAAAGCAGCAGCAATCTGGGTCTCAGCTGCTCTGTCTTCTACCACAAAATGTTAATGAATTGTATGTGTTTTTCAGATAAAGTAATATGCTCACAAGAATTCTAACTGCTTTCAAAGCAGCTTAATTAAAAAAAAAAAGTCGAAGTGCATGGTTAGAAGTACATTCCAAATTACTGTGTTGAAACAAAGGTGTATTCTAGACTGCCCGACTAGGATTATCAAGTGTGCAGGCAACCGGCCTGTCCTAACACCACCTCTCACTCCAGACAGACAACCATCTGTATCTTTTACTTATTCTTTCAACCAGAATGCATTCTAATTCCGAAAACAACCTGGTAGTGGAAACTTCTAACAAGCAACTCACAATACACTATGAAAAGTACCCCCCCCACACACACACAAACCTGCTGGGTACCAGTGGCTCCTGCTTATAATCTTACCTACTCAAGAGATCCAGAGGATCATGGTTCAAAGCCAATCCGGGTAAAAAAAATTTCATTAGATTCCATCTCCATCCAATCAGCAAAAAGCAGAACTAGAACCACAGCTCAAGTGGCAAGCACCAGCCTAGCAAGTGCAAAGCCAAGTTCAAATATCAGTACCACACACACACACCCAAAAAAAAGGTTTGGCATAAAGGAAGCACACAAGAAAAAATAAAGAACTAGAACTATCTATAAGAAAATGTGGGGCTGGGGCTGGGAATATGGCCTAGTGGTAAAGTGTTCGCCTCGTATACATGAAGCCCTGGGTTCAATTCCCCAGCACCACATATATAGAAAATGGCCAGAAGGGGCACTGTGGCTCAAGTGGCAGAGTGCTAGCCTTGAGCAAAAAGAAGCCAGGGACAGTGCTCAGGCCCTGAGTCCAAGCCCCAGGACTGGCAAAACAAACAAACAAACAAAAAAAAGAAAATGTGGGACTGGGAATGTGGCCTAGTGGTAAAGTGCTTGGTTCGTATACATGAAGCTCTGGGTTCGATTCCTCAGCATCACATGTATAGAAAAAGCCAGAGGTGGTGCTGTGGCTCAAGTGGTAGAATGCTAGCCTTGAGCAAAAAGAAGCTAGGGACAGTGCTTAGGTCCTGAGTTCAAGCCCCAGGACAGGAAGGAAAGAAGAAAGGAAGGAAGGAGAGAGAAAGAGAGAAATAAAGAAAATGTACATAGCCTCTGGCTCCTAGCATATGACAGGTGGGACATGAAGGGCATTCCCAGTCCTCCAGCAGACACAGCACCCAGGAGCCAGGGCTACAAGCCTAGAAAGCAGCACTTCTCCCTCCATCCACATTCATGTGGAGCTCCACCAGAAGCTGGCTTCTCCTGTGAAAGGTCAGCCTCCCAGCAAGGTGCTCATCAGACTGGATCTACCACACACAGCACTGCCAGGACTTTCCTAAATGTCAGCTAAATAACCTCTGCCATCCTGCCTGGCCTTCTCCCGACATGCGAGAGAAGGGTTGTAACATGTGAGCATCAGGCCAGGAAGGCACAATGTGATTTTGTATCATTTTCTGTCTCATGGTCCTGCTGTAACCCACACCTAGCAGATACAAGTGTGCTGGTCCAACTGACAAATCCAATTCTTACTCCACATGACAAAACCTCTGACCCAGTCTCCCAGCCAGAAGGAAAGCAGTGAGCATGTGTGCCCAGACTCCTCTCTTCCTTCCCTAGCCCTAGCCATCCTGGTACACTGGACAGGACCAGCACCAAAGCAGCACAAGGCTAGTTTCTTTCCCCTAGCAATCCCAAACTGGGCCACTTTCTCCACACCACATCCTGCTGAAGAATCAAACCCATGCTACTAAGTAAGAGCTCTGTCACTGAGCTATCCGCCCTCTACTTTTTCTCTTTCAGTTCACAGAAATCCTATCAGCCATCTAACATTAACTCTCCCACTCCTGCCATGCTACAAAACAAAACCAGCTCTACATTCTTCCCCTGCTAAGGGAAGAATATGATTAACGTAGACTCATCATATTGCCAGGTTAATGAAACATGTCAAATGCATTTGATGTTTTCTAAGGTGTCACTAAACAATCTGTTAACCAGGCACCCACAGCCACAAAAGAAAACAGAAGAGCAAGGTGAAAAAAAAAAACAAAACTGTGTCTATGTATCCAATGAACAAGCCCCCCTACCCTCCACCAAAGCCACTCAGGCAAAAGCAAATCACAATAGAATTCAAGAGCACTGTAAAATGGAAGGGAATTATCCAAAGGGACTCACCAGCTACTGACTAATTTTAATACAAAATGCCTCACAAATCTCCCTCTGCCTGACAAATCACCAGCTGAGGCAAATCCTAGATAATGGAACAGTTGTAAGGAGGCTCTTTTTAATAATTTAGTGCATCAGGAATGAGTATTGATTCCTGTTTCAGCAGAAGTGTTATCTTCAACCTTACAGCTCAGTGACAACATAAGAAATTTAATCACAGTGCCTTTCCTGCCACACCATTCTCAAACAGACCAGCACCTTTGTCATTCTGTTTTTCCTTCTGCTTCTAGAGACCCTGGCTTTCACCTATGTGACGTCCCTACTTAAGCCACAAGAACCACAGCAGCATTTCAACTTCTATGGGCCAAACCATGGATCTGTCAATTAACACCACCTGTCTTCCTTATAAACAATTTACAAAATGCACCAGATTATTTTGTGCAGCCATCTTGTTTGTTAATAAATTTACTTGAAATCTTAAGACCAGTGCGTCCATTAGAAGGGTAACTGTGCCAATCTGTAGACAACTGTAGGTATGTATTTTAACACTGCAAAGACAATACTAACGAAGGGAAAACTAGAAGGAAACAAAAATTCTGAGTAAGAAGATTCCTCAAATTTCAGAAATAATTAAGCAAATGTTGAATTTAAATAACAGGTAAAGATATTTCTGCAGTATTTCAGGACTAGAAAAACATTCAAAAAATCTAGACAATATAATATGCCAGTGTGCTTCCTGATTGAAATATAAATCTGTTTGCTGTCATCCCTGACAATACGCTTTGCATCCAGTTACACCAATCAACTCTCATTCTGTTTTGAGTTTCTCCTACCCTCAAGGACTGAGGAGGTGGGTGGGTATTTCTCAGGCTAATTTGGCTTGTGAGACTATGCTCCAGCAGCTTCCTTAGATTCTTGGAATCCAGTCTCCTCCGTCTCAAATGCCTGAAGATCCCCAGACATTTTATTGCTGCTGTTTCAGATCATTCTGCCTTTCTAGCCAAACTCTACACTGTCTCAGGGCCCCAGAGCAATGCAGCCATATGTAATGAAGCTAAAAGGGACCAGGCTCGTGTGGTCCTGCTGTGTGGCAACCAGTGTCTCTCTATCAAAGATTCAAAAGTGTCAAAGTCAGCATCACAGGCAAACATAAAAAAATGCAAAAGGCAAAACATGATGAAATATTCACGCTGTGTTACCTGGAAAAATGTATTGTGTGGTATGTAATGGATGGTTTATGAGTTACACAAACCCATATGAATTCCAACAATTCAGGGAGGAGAGTGAAAATAATTAACAGACTAGTCCAACAAAATACCAGCAAGCTGAAGCAAGTCTTGTCAGGTTAAAGGGGAAGGGGGACTAACTGAGAAGGGAAAGGGAGGTGAATATGGTCATAATGCCCAACACATGGATGTGAAAATGGAACCAGGAAGCATGAGGTGACAGGTACAGTCAAAACAGGTGGATACGGGCTGGGGATATAGCCTAGTGGCAAGAGTGCCTGCCTCGGATACACGAGGCCCTAGGTTCGATTCCCCAGCACCACATATACAGAAAAAACGGCCAAAAGCGGCGCTGTGGCTCAAGTGGCAGAGTGCTAGCCTTGAGCGGGAAGAAGCCAGGGACAGTGCTCAGGCCCTGAGTCTAAGGCCCAGGACTGGCCAAAAAAAAAAAAAACAGGTGGATACGCTCACTGCACAAATAGATTGACATGTTGGATTGAAATCCCTTTATACAAAGACATTTTTTAAGTAAGCTAAAAAAAAAAAAATAGAACTTGGAACTACATTGTGTCATCCTCCAGCTAAGACTTCAGCCACAAATAATGCTCTCTGGGCTTCCAACCCCTCTCCCTTTGCATGGGAGGTAGAAGGCCAAGTGGAGAAACAACCAGTAATTATTTCCTTAAAAAAAAAAAAGAGGGCTGGGGATATGGCCTAGTGGCAAGAGTGCCTGCCTCGGATACACGAGGCCCTAGGTTCGATTCCCCAGCACCACATATACAGAAAACGGCCAGAAGCGGCGCTGTGGCTCAAGTGGCTGAGTGCTAGCTAGCCTTGAGCGGGAAGAAGCCAGGGACAGTGCTCAGGCCCTGAGTCCAAGGCGCAGGACTGGCCAAAAAAAAAAAAAAGAAGGAAGGAAGAAAAGAAAAGTAATTTTTATTCTTTTGCCAGTCTTGGCGCTTGGACTCAGGGCCTGAGCACTGTCCCTGGCTTTTTGCTCAAGGCTAGCACTCTGCCACTTGAACCACAGAACCACTTCTGGCCATTTTCTATATATGTGGTGCTGGGGAATCGAACCCAGGGCTTCATGTATATGAGGCAAGCACTCTTGCCACTAGGCCACATTCCCAGCCCCAAAAAGAAATTTTATAAGCAGAAGCTCAGTGGTAGAGGGCTACATGCTAGAGACACTGAGTTCAATCCCAGTGCCACTAAAAAATAAGTATATAAACTTATGAACCTAACTAACTTAATTTTTAACAAATTCATTTTTGATTATATATTTATAACTCCATTAACAGTTTTATCACAAGTGGTTTAATAAAATGAATCAAATATGCCACTAGCACATTTTTGCAAAGATAAACTTTTCCTGACATAGATTTTTCAGTGTTGGTAAAAATAAGATAAAGCAATAGTAGAACTGAGCAATACAGGAAATCCAGCAGTCTGTACATGTGAGCACCTCTCACTCCTAAGAGCTTGAACTGCAAACAATTAGCAGTACACTGTATCACAAATAGCTATTTTATCTCAGAAACTAATGTTGGTACTTAGGATTTTACTGGTCTGTGGTAATTTGGTTTGCAACAATGCATAAATTCCCTTTCATTACTGTATTAGGGATGTAAGCATACTTTAGATCAAGTTTGTGTGCTGAGAAAGGAACAAATATGAGAGAACCATTAAAATGGCATTTTGAGATGAGGGTAAGGCATCCTAGAAGTGCATCTGAACTTCTGGGTTCTCAAAGGACACGCTCAGATGTGCTCTGAGCAGACAGAGGGCAAACAGACAGTAGCTTAATTGGCTGCCCATCCAAATCTGAATATGGATCCCTGGACTTTGTCTTCAGCTATTGAATCCACTTTTTTGTTTTGTAAGTGAAGGATCTAAAGCTCAGAGAGATTCTCATCTCATCACACAACAAGCACGTGCTGACAAGAAGACAAGGTTTACCTGCCTCCATCCTCTAGGGGAGGGTTACAGGTCTTCATACTGTGCTTTCATTCTCTATATACTTGAAATCATTTTTGGTTGTTTTTTGTTTATTTTGCCAGTCTTGGGCCTTGGACTCAGGGCCTGAGCACTGTCCCTGGCTTCTTTTTGCTCAAGGCTAGCGCTCTACCACTTGAGCCACAGCGCCACTTCCTGCTTTTTCTAAATAACGTGGTGCTGAGGAATCGAGCCCAGGGCTTCATGTATGTGAGGCAAGCACTCTTGCCATTAGGCCACATTCCCAGGCCTACATTTTCGTATAGATAGTTCTAGTTCTTTATCTTCTCTTGTGTGCTTCCTTTCTGCCAACCTTTTTCTTTTTGGTGGTACCAGAACTCAGAAAGCCATAGGCTAACAAGTCTGTATATACCGGCAAGGAGGGATACAATTTCCAAAAATCATCTTGAAGTCCAGACAATTCATCACACAAAAAAATTTTAAACCCTTCCAATGCTAATATAAAACACTCGTTCTTATGTTAAACTATAAGAAAGTTATAATAATGTTTCCAGGAATTCTATAAAGCTCAAATTTAAAGTTATTTTATTAAATAAGAAACTCTGACAGAGAGGATTTGCCACCCATACAAATGACAGTGATTGATTTTGTAATCTTCATGAGTCAACATGAAATTATCCCACAAAATGCCCAATTTTTCAGACATCTTTTTTTGTTTGTTTGGCCGGTCCTGGGGCTTGAACTCAGGGCCTGAGCACTGTCTCTGGCTTCTTTTTGCTCAAGGCTAGCACTCTGCCACTTGAGCCACAGCACCACTTCTGGCCATTTTCTGTATATGTGGTGCTGAGGAATTGAACCCAGGGCTTCACGTATACGAGGCAAGCACTCTTGCCACTAGGCCATATCCCCAGCCCCTCAGACATCTTTTAACACTGTCTCTAAATAATTTCAGCAAGTAAAATGCACTGGTATTGCCCTTGAAAACAAGACAAGTCAACTCTTTACAACTTGTTTTAAATAGGAATTAAAATAAAGCAATAAAACAGATTGATCTATGTTATGGGCAATAAAAAGTAAATGTGGTTTTAAGAAATAAACGTTAAACATTTTACACTGCATTTACATAGGTAAAGCAGCAAGTACACATTGTCAAGATGAGTACAACATGAGTACAACATAATATGGTTTGAATGAAGAGATTTAAAGTAATTCCACAGTAGGATCTGCTGGCAAAATAGTAGGCTATGCCAGTTCAATGATCAAGATTTTAAAAAGTAGGCCAATGTTGGCACATGCCTGTACTCCTGGTACAGGGTAAACTGAGGTAAAAGGATCAAGAGTTCAAGGCCAACATAAGCTATACAGCAATACCATATATACACACATACCCAGAGTGACCTTCTAGTACAGACAGGTGACATGGGTATTATGAAATTCTGCTGATTCTCATACCAGTAATGCTACTCAGGAGGCTAAAACCTGAAGATAACAGTTCAAAGCCAGCCAAGGCAGAAAAATCTGTGAGATGCTTACCTACAATTAACCACCAAAAAGCCAAAAGTGGAGCTGTGGTGCAAGTGGTAGAGCCCTAGCCTTAAGCATAAAGCCAAATGAGAGTCTGAGGCCCTGAGTTCAAGCCTCAGTACACACACACACACACACACACACACACACACACACACACACACACACACTAGTATATCCTAAAGCTAGGGGTAGTGCTAAAAAGTTAAGCACAAATCCTCAATAATATTATTAAAAATAATTCTAAAAGACACAGCTTAATACCACTTACAAATAATCACTAAATCCAACAGATTTGTAACAAGAACCTGCTTAAATCCTAGACAGTTATAAAAGAATGGGATTGTGAAATCAGTGCTCTGAAAATATGTCTTGATGTTCCTTTTGGAGCAGAGCTTGCATGATGGAAAGAGAGCCTGAAGGACAAGTGAGCTTGGGATCAGCCATTACAGAGGAGCAGACAGACAATCCTTGCTCCAGGTGAAACAAGTGCATCTGGAAACAAGGCATGTGTTCTCTAATGCCTATTGGTCTTTACATCATATAAAATATATATCAGTTGTATGTTTTAGAATTTTTCACACTAAATAACCATCTTTCCTTTAAGTTAGTTGGATTAAATCCCAGTATTTATATTAGCAATTCTTCTGAAATTTTAGTCATTTTAATTTCTTTCACTGCAATTACAGGAAGGAAATCTTGGTATCTTTCTCCACAGTTATTTTGGCATATTTGTTGACAACCAAGGGAGCCACAGTGCAGAATGAGAAACCATCCTACATGGCTAAACAGAACCTGATAAGAGTTCTTTAGACTTTTTTTTTTGGTGGGGGGCGGGGGGCCAGTCATGGAGCTTGAACTCAGGGCCTGAGCACTCAAGGCACTAGTACTCTACCACTTGAGCCACAGCGCCACTTCTGGTTTTCTCTAAATATGTGGTGCTGAGGAATTGAACCCAGGAGCTTCATGTATGCAAGGCAAGCACTCTACCACTAGGCCATATTCCCAGCCATTCTTTAGACTTCTGAGACAGTCTTCCTTTGCAATCCAGTGCCAGCTGTCCCAACCAATGGGATTAAAGGCACATACCAACATGCCAACCCAGACTTCAGATCTTTCTAAACAAGTTGGTAATGTATATGATCGGCTCCACTTCTAAAATAGTATTTTATAATAAATATTCATTTTAATTATTAAATGGTACCAAATTCCCAAACATAAAAGGTACTAATGTTAAAAATGATGCATAATAATGTACTACTTAAGGAAAACCTACATGTTTTTTACACAGATTTGACATATAGTCACAAGTTTAAAAAGGCATTAAGTAAATCATCCTTGGAGAACAACAAAAGAGATGGGCTGAGGGGCTGTCTTCCTGTGGCAACCTGTCCATGCAATAAATCTTTATCTGATCTCCAAAAAAATCAAAGTGTTCTTGGTAACATGGGGCAGTAAAAAGACACCTATCTAAGGTAAAGTAAATATGGCTTGGTGCCCAAGGAGCCCCTCACCCAACAGGGGACTCAGAGACTGCACCTCTGCTGCTAGACACCAGATTATTTCTCTGTAAGCAAAGCAGGTGAAGCTAGATGGGGGCAGTCATTTTATTGTAGAGAAATGCTAGGCCCAACTTTTTTTTTTTTTTTTTTGGCCAGTCCTGGGCCTTGGACTCAGGGCCTGAGCACTGTCGCTGGCTTCCTTTTTGCTCAAGGCTAGCACTCTGCCACTTGAGCCACAGCGCCACTTCTGGCCGTTTTCTGTATATGTGGTGCTGGGGAATCGAACCCAGGGCCTCATGTACATAACGAGGCAAGCACTCTTGCCACTAGGCCATATCCCCAGCCTTCACCCAAATTCTTGATCTTTTGTTGTTGTTGTTGTTTTGGTTTTTTGTTTGGGGGATTGCTGGACTAGGACCTAGGTGCTGTCCCTGTGGTTTTTCTTTGTTGTTGTTTTTGCTCACTCTACCATTTGACCCACAGCTCCACTTGTAATTTTTCAGTGGTTAATTGGAGGTAAGAATCTCATGAACTTTCTTGCTCAGGCTGACTTCATACCATAATCCTCAGATCTCAGCCTCCTGAGTAGCTAGGGTTACAGGCATGAGTCACTGGCACCCAGCATAAGTAATTTCTCAAAGCAAGAATTCATGTAACTTATGTAATAATAAATATTATTTATATACATTGAGTATAGGGAAGCACATGGCTAGAACAAAGCAATTTTCAACACATCAATGCATGAACTAGCCTTGATCTCCTACAGGAAGAGGTCGGGTGTGGCGCACAGGCATGTGTGCACAGCCACGTCCATGCTAATGGGTATAAAGGTATCCCCGTCAGTGGCAGCGCCATCCTTGAATTGGAACACGGCCTCTACTATGCTGCCATTTAATTTAAGTCAGCTGTGGGGCTGGAATCATCTCAAATCTCAACCAGTCTAGGGATCATCTGGATAGTGTCATCTTTGCCTTCCTTTATCCCTCACTACTCTCCACAGGTGAACACAGTATGTCTCCCTTAAAAAAAAAAAAAAAAGAAAAGAAAAGAAAGAAAATCCAAGCTTCTTGGTAACAAAAATGCTGTCTCTCCAGAACACACACACACATACATATGTAAACCAAATAAGATAAATATATGTATTAAAACTAATGAGTTTATTACCATTAATGTAGAACCACAGATCACATACACCTGAATATGCAAAGAAAGTTAAATTATGATGTAATGTTATCCTATAAAAACTAAATTAACAAAAATAGTCTATTAGAGAAGACATCTGGTGTACCGTGGCAAGAACCACTAATGATATTGTCTGCAAGCCTGTAATCAGTTTTTCCTCCCAGCAGCTCTCCCATTACACTGTATTAGAATTTATGAGAGCTCCACACGTGGGGGCAGAAGGGAGCTCTGCCAAGTGGATCCGATTCAGATCCAGCACAAATGACTTTGGCAGCATGAAGTATCATTAAAGAACAATCAATACACTTTGCTTTATGCGGCATCATCTGACCAACAGAAGATGCATCATCTTACTACAGAATCTTCTATAACCTACACTTAACAGTATCCCCAAGTGCTCCACCAATCATGAATTTATTTAGATCATCAGTGGGCGTAACACCATTATTGTTAAAAAAAAAAAAACAAATACATAAATACCGGTCATCTGTAATGTTAAAGTCTAATAGAAATCACTATTCTAAGCAAAAATTTTAAATCCATTCAGCAAAATCCTGGCTAGTATTAATGATAAATAAAACATTCTAATGCTTCATTGCATTGATAAGACAATCAATCAAGAAATAGCTACACGAAAGATAAAATCCACTTTTTAACTAGATATAGGAGAAGGGAGTGAGAGGGGAAGTGCCAGCCTGGTTCTTAACCCTGGATATGAATACAGTACCCCCGAGACTAGACTTCTACCCACTGCCTTGAGTCTTTCCTCTATTGTGAAGTAGTATTTCAGGAAACTGAAGGCTTTCTTAGTGGGAACCCATTTTTGAGGAGAACATCTAATTACTAAATAATTATAGCAACTATTGAAAATGGTTTTATTGTTATAACTATCCTTATTTTTTCTTTTTGTTTTATTTTTCAGTTGTGGGGTTTGAACTCAGGGCCTGTGGGAACTGTCCCTGAGCTTTTTCCACTCAAGTCTAGCACTCGACCACTTTGAGCCACAGTGCCACTTCTGGTTTTCTGGTGGCTAATTGGAGATAAGAAAGAGTGTCATGGACTTTCCTGCCCAGGCTAGCCTTGAACCACAATCCTCAGCTTTCAGCCTCCTGAGTACCTAGTAGTGAGCCACCAGCAACCAATGTAACTATTATTCTTAGTACTGATACTTTTTTCTTATGGTACTGGGGATTGAACTTGTCAGAACCTAGAACTTGCTAGGCAAGCCCACTATCACTTGAGCCAGCCCCCAGTCCTGTTGCAATGGGGTATTAATAGACCTACTGTCATGGTTGTAGTCTCCCAATTATAGCTTTCTCCAGTCCATGATGGACACTGCTGCCCAAAGAATCTTCTGAAGCAGTGGCTTGTAAGACAGCTCAGCTGAAATTTCTAAAGCCTGCAAAATCTCTTTTCTGTACACCACATAAAAATCTTAACTTGTCTAACCTGTAAATTCCCCTATGAATTGAACCCATTTTTATATCCGCACCTCAGCTGCCCAGACTCCACTAACCTGTGCTCTTCACTGATATCTGCAAGTCATCTTTTCACAGTTCCCAGACTGCCCTGGTGCACTGCCTAACTGCCTACAGGCAAGGCTGGTGTGTCTACCTGGAGGGCTCTTCCATTCTACCTATCCACATCAAACTGAGGGGTCAAACACATACTCAGCACACCTCAATCCTCCACCCTCCACAGTCTTCCCTGAGTGCCACAGCCCAGTCAGAGAACTCTTTGAGTGCTAAGATACTAGTGTTGCGCACTGCAACGGAAGAATTCATCATGTACTGGTACTATTTTGTTCTGTATGCATGCAAGTGCATTATCCTAATTTAGTAAAAACATTAGCCCTATAGTCAGATTGGCAACCTAGTTCAAAGCCCATCTTTTAGAAAAGTTACCATTAAGTCCTCCTAAAGGAAGCAGAAATAAAAAGTGTATACACCGTTTTTTGTTGTTGTTTTGTATTTTGGTGTTGTTGTTGTTGTTGTTTTTTTTGGGGGGGGACACACACTTGTCTCACTACATACACAGGAAGAATCCCTGGGATCACGCACACCGAATGGGCCCCTGTGTCCTACTGGTAGAGCGCTACAACCACTACACCCTGATGCACCTCACATCACACCTAGGAGAAAGACCTACACCCCAATCTCAGCTTTTTCAAGTGGTATTTGTTCTCAATCTGCCACTACAATAAAAAGCTCACCATTTCTGAACAGCCTTCTATAGAATGTCCCAGGAGGGTAGTATCCGAAAAAGTTTAACTTCGTGGGCCATGAGTCCTGATGAGACTGGGGGAAACATACACTCAACACTTGGGCTCAAACTTACCCCCTTCGTCCCCCATTTCAGTTGCCAACATCCATACTCGCTGCTGATTGCCAGCTCCTGCTCCTTGCAGCAGCCCAGCATGCTCTCTGCTGGTGCCCAAATACCCTTCCCCAAACCCCGCTCGCTTCTGGAACTGTCCTAGAGGGGTAAGGCAAGTCCCGTATCTTGCTTCCTCTGTGCATGTACTCATTACTATTAAAAACAGGTGTGATACAGCACATTTTTAAAGGGGCTCTGGGGAGGGAGGTAATGTTCCTATTTTATACCCTATGGGATATAAAATGCTGACAGCTTTTAAAAACGGGATTCTCCTTACCCCTACAGGCCCTCTCCCGGCTTCAGAAAGGTGTTGCGGTGGCTGTGACGCCACCGGCAGAGAGCATGCTGGGGGCTCACACAAAGCAGGAGTTGGAGATCTGCAACAGGCCTGGGAGTTGTGGACCTAAAAAAGAAAAGAGTTTTAAGTTAACGTGCCCAATGCTCTCTCATGCCCTGGTTATTAGGGGCACTCAGCACACAGTAGGTCTCTACAAAACTCCTTTAGCAGTCTCTGACATCTCAGAGAGTTTGTTCTAGGGCTGGATTAGTGAAAGCTGTCTCCTAATTCCAATGTGAGTATACATAGGAGCCTCATGGCTCATGTTTTAACCTAAGTCCTGTCCCCAAGAGTATGGTGTGTGCCCCTCAAAATAACCAAGGTAAGATGTGACAAAATGCCAAGGCACAGTAACATTTGCATGCTTTGCTTTTAATAATAGTAAAATCAATGGAGTCAGATAAACATAACAGTGGACAAACTGAGCTTTCAGAAGAGTTTCTAAGGTGAGATGCTAAAAGCACAAGATGTGGGCATACTATGCAAATTTTTGAGCCATCAGGGGAGCCAAAGAAAAACCCTGTCACTTTCTGAAAGTCCTTAGTTTAATTTTGTAAAGCTGAGGGCAAGATAAATAGAATCTTTAAAGCAGAGGAAGAAAAGATTACATTCAAATTAAGCTTAATTTCCTCAAAATGCCCACAAGGTGAGGATAATGAACATGCATAGAGCATTAAGTTCAAGACAGTCATTTTCTTCTTGCAGGGACAGAAACAGTTTAATATGTACCACTTTAAAAAAAAAAAACAACTTCAAAACCAGTTAAGACCAGTAGAAAAAGACTGGACAGCAACTTCTGAAAGCCAGTACGGTCCTTGTTAAGTATCAGTACAGATACTTTAGATAATAGTCAAACATGTTCCCTTTCAAACATTATAGCGAGCACATAACATTTTTTTAAAAACTAACCAATTCCATTTCGTGTAGCATTAGATGGACTTTAAAATGGCAAATAATCTACTTTCATATAGCTAAAAAACCTCTGTTCTTCATGTTGTTTTAAAATTACAGATAAACAAACTTTTATTATTAAATCCTTATTAAGATTTCATTACATATAATTCTGAGAAACATTCTCTAACAATTCCTGTAAACCAAGATTTCAATTTAAAAAAATCCATCAACTACTCATTTTTGTGGATCTCTTTTGACACCCATCCCAAGACAAAGTAACAAAAAATAAGCTAATAAAAGGAACGCCTTTATCATGATCACTTTCTTCTCTGTTCTCCAAAAGCCACTGTCTAGGACACTGGATTCCCATCACCTCAACGACAACAGAGATGGCAGTTAGACCTCTTCCCTTCTCCCCCAGCCAGCTTGTCAAATTTAACTGTACCTTCCAATGTACAGTACAGTCAATATTTCTCAGCATAACATGAAAACAAAAGCAAAACTCGCTGATCTCTTACATCCACAATTCAATTAACCAGAATTCCAACCTCCAAGTCAAATCTTCATCTACTCAGATGAAGAGTTTTAAATTAAAAAGAAAATATCTACAACATTACTTTAAATACCCAAGTAGTTCAAGTGATTGTCAAAATACCTTAAGTATTTAAAAAAGCCTTTTCAAATCAAATCACTGATCTTACCAGAAAATACTGACAATAGCTCAATTTCCCTATTTTTTTCTCAGTACTGTTAATGGGTCTTTCTGAGAATTTCAAGTTGCTTCTTGATACATGCATACATATACACATACATATATACATACAGATTACAAATTTCCAATTCTAAGGAATCAAATTTGAATACAATTTCACCAATATTGTCCCACAGACCTCTCAACACCACATACACAGAAAAAGCCAAAAGTGGCGCTGTGGCTCAAGTGCTAGAGTGCCAGCCTTGAGCAAAAAGAAGCCAGGGACAGTGCTCAGGCCCTGAGTTCAAGCCCCAGGACTGGCAAACAACAACTTTAGGTCCCAATGGCCTATCCTGCCTGCCAGCCAAGACTGAAATCAGAAATGGGCCAAACAAGATGCTCTGAGACCATTTACTCCCAGAGTCTCACTCTGAGTCCTACTTCCAGGAATGCCTCTGTCCACTTCTGATCTGACATCCACATCATACAGAAGGGATGCAAGGACTAAAAACTCTTCTCCCATACCTATGGGTATGGCTACCAACAACCCCACCCCCTCCATCCATCCACCCCAACACTGAGGAATTTGTCTACCTCATCTCTTCCTGAGTTAAATGATTATAAACTTCAAATTTACATATGTGAGGGACATCAAGTCCTTGCTCACAGCAGTATGAAATTGAAAACTGAGTGCCCTATGTACCTTTTTTTTTTAAACACTGACATGAGCAAGACTGACCTTTATTTTAAGCGAAGGAAAAAAAATGGTAGCTTCAAGAAGAATTCAGTAATAAATATCATGTCTTGCCTTGGGAACTGCATACTGTATCCTACCAAAATGTACAATTATTATTTTCTGCCTCAAAATAAAACAAGGGGGTATGACTGTTAAAGAATACAATCATGCAGAAAAACACACTTTCTGACAGGTAAGAGCACTAAGCTAACAGAAAAGACCATTTCTTTGAAAGAATTATTTCAGCTGTGTATTCCATCATCTCTACAAGGAATATTGCAGGCCACAATCTAAAAATCTACAAACATTTTGTACACACTTTAAGGCTTGTGCGTCATTACACACAAAGCTGTATGTAACTGGATGGCACAACTTTTCTTATAGAGCACATCCAAATCAGCCAAGAGCTCCATTCTGTGAGGCCCACCTTGAGGGCCATCAGAAACTAGGCCAAATCACATCTTCTGTTCACACAAAATGGAGTCACCACACTTACAAACATTTTTCAAAGGGCAGCCTTTCCTGGGATGCTTACAAATAGACCAAGCTCTTGTTTATCTTTGGTAGAAGTCAGCCATATAGAAAATTCAAACCAGAATACAATGACACCTAAAAAATGTTATGACTTTGGTGATACTTATTTAAAACTCCCTAAGCTCTATTTTTAAGACAGAAAAGAAAAGAAGTACTTTAAAAGGAATTTTTATTATTTAAACACATAAATACTGCACACTGCAGGCTATCAAGAGGTTCAAATGCAAATAAGACTTTCTGGAATTACTAGACACAAAGCTAAGTATATGCAGTCAGTGAATGTCATTTTATCAAAGAACTACTGCTACTGTTTTTTGTCTGTTTTTCGAACTTCATGCTTTTTTTACTTTCCCACCGAAATGTTACCTTCAGTCACTATTTAATATTATGGTCAGGCAATGTGCTGAGCATACAGAATTCATCAGTGAACAAATACAAAAGATATGTGTCTTTACAAAGCATAAGTAAATCTAGAAAAGCAACTATGCATCAACAACAAAATCACTGGCGTTATATGGGGCAGGTCTTGTGCTGCAAAATTTGTAGGCTGCACCAATCCTAAAAATATCCCAACTACACAGGTAAAGCAAAGTTAAGAGGTTAAATACCTTCTTACCCAAGGTCCTAAAAGACAACAACTGAGGTAGGTAGCATACATGAACTCAGACAAACAGAGGTCAAAATCCCAACTCTTAATCAGTGCAGTCTACCACCCTTCATCTTAGTTCCAGAATAACATATCCCAAATTGTGAACTAGTTATGTTCAAACTAATGCAGAGGCCTTCCCTGATCCCATCATACTGATGGGATTTTCTGCTATTAAAACGAATAACCATTTTCTGAATGTGCACAAACAACACTTTCTGTGCTGCATGGTCACAAGAACCACGCTTGAATGAACATTGTGGTATACAATGCATAAATCTAATCAATTCACTTCATGAACCCAAAGTGCATGTCAATGAAGTCTCTATCTGGAAACACAGTTTTGCCTACATCTTCTAACAAAAATGAAAAAAGGGTGTAATTACATATCCTCAGTAAGTTTTCATTTTAAAGAATAAAACCAGCTTCATATTGCTCTCAATCCACTTCTGAGAAAGTAAATACAGGGAGCGAGGGCATTTTCAATGACAAGTGAACCTAAGCTGAAGACAATCTCTGTAGCCCTTCCTCTGTTGTACTGTCAGGGAACGCACCTGTAAACGCTAGTGGATGGCAATCAATCTGCTTTGGAGTAAGCTAAGAGAAATTTCAAAATGTTTCCCCCACCTGATCTCAGAAGTCTCTGATATATAGAAAGAAATACGGTATTCAATCATACCATAATAGTAATATGGAATAATTCGGCCCCACACATATTCATAGCAGGGGATGTGTCTTTCCCAAGGTTAGCTAGTGAGGTGTAGTCTTAACCTACTCCACACTCACAGCCAGCCACAAAAATGAAGTTTCTTCTTTGTTGATTTTGTTTTCTTTTCATTCTGTCTTGCTTGTTCGTGTATCTGTCTTCGGGAGGGCAAGGGGAGCACAGAAATGGAGGGACACAGGGCAAACAAATGCAGCAGCAATACTCCTGACATTATGTAGAAAGAGACAGTGAAGGAAAGGGTGACACTGTCCAAAAGAAATGGACTCATTACCTGAGTTATGTAACTGTCACCCCTCTGTACAATGCTTTTATAATTTAAAAAAAATCTAAAAAAAGAATGATTGCTGTTTAGAAAATAGAGAACACACCACCACACTTCTGTCAGCATGTCCAACAAAAACCATAGTGTCATCAATTTTCTCAAATCTAGCCATCTCCAGACTAGGTTTAAGGATGATTTGTCTACTTTACTTTTATTTTTTGTTGGTCGTGGAGCCTGAAACCAGGGCCTGGGTGCTGTCCTAGAGTTTTTTGTCATCTTCCCACGCAGGCTCAAGGCTAGTGCTCTCCCACTTTGAGCCACAGCACCACTTCCGGTTTTCTGGTGGTTAACTGGAGAAGAGTCTCACAGATCTTTTCTGCCCAGGCTGGCTTTGAACCACAATCTTCAGACCTCAGCTTCCCAAGTAACTAGGATTACAGGTGTGGGCCACCAGCTCCTGGCTGCCTATTTTTAATAAAACAAATCAATAGCATAGAAAATTGTATTTGTAATAATTACCCATCCTTCTGGAAAATTACTTGAGGTTAACACTTGAAAATAACTCTAGAAAACCAAAACTATACTTCTATAGTATGATTAAATTTAAGAATGCACACAGCATTCTCAGGCAGAATATTAAAATAATGGCTTTGATTACTGCCCTATGAATAAAGAGGTAGAGGTACTACAAGGAACAGTCAAGCGGAATCAAATTTACTTTATCTGTGATATTCTCTGCGAGCATTATCTAACTCCATTTTTATTTCTAGAACCCTATTGGGTTAATACTCTGGTTTCTCATACAAATGGAATGTTTGCTTTAATAAAAGCAAGAAAGAAACCTTCCTCTTGGAAGAAAAAAATTAATGTTCTTCTTCCTATTAATCCTATTCAGAGTATTCTCAAAAAATAAAAAGGCTGACATGTAGTAATTCTACGAATCATACAATTTTACTCTCAGATTACCAAAAGAACAATATTTAGTACTTTCTTAGGCCCCTGAAGATGTTTAACAAATACCAGTCAGAGGTGTTTATCATGATCCAAAACATTACTATTTGCATTCTGGTATAAAATATTCCTTGATGATCCTTGACACTCAGGAAGAAAACCCTCAAAGCAAACTAAGTCACATGCTGACCTAGAAAAAACCTTTGGAGGAGAGGGGGCAGCAAAAGACTTTCCGTTGCTAGTTGTCATTACTGGAGAACCTTCAATCTATCCAAATCACACTGAGAAGGAGCAAGAGGATAATGTAACAACATGATGGAGAGAAGCATGAGAACAGCAGGCCACGGGGGAGGTCGGGGTGCAATCAGCTGAGAGGTCTCACTGATTCCCAGAACTCCCACCCAAGCTTATCAGCTTGCCCAAGCCTGTGCCAACCTTGCTAATTTCCCCAGTTTCTCGGCTTCCCAATTCCAAATTATTAAAAAGAAATTTGGCCCAATTAATCTTTTCCAGCCAGGCAACAAAAGATCACAGATTGCCATTCCATACTGCTACTGTTTTAAAGAGCTAAAGAAATTTACCAGATACTTTATTATTTCTCAGACAGATTAAAAAACCTAAGGTACAACACTGGCTTATTTAATTGTTGCTCCTCCTTCCTACTTCTAATTAAGCATATTCTGCTCATGTAACCTCTCCCGCTCACTTTAGCCCCAATTTTGATTACTTCTTCCATAAATAACCTTGGCCAATATATTCAACCAAAACCAAAGCTCCTAGTTTGGAAAAGAGCCAATCAAACAAGTACTTCCTATGACAACGAATGCTTCCTAATAAAATACATAATTCATTTCCCTTGAAAATGCTATCTTTACAAGCCTCGGCAAGGTTAGGAACTTCACTATCCTATACTGTCACAGCCTCCACCCTATTTTCACTCCTGTGAAAGTCTATACTATAAATACACCTGTCGGTGGGAGGTGGTGTGGTCCTGTGTTCTTATGCTTAAACATTAAAGCAGAAATCACACAGACAAGATTGCTACATAACCCATCATCCAAATTGGGACATTCTGAGAGGGAAAGGGAAGCTGTCTAAATAGTCTCACGGAATGAAAGACATAAATCAGGGCATAAAAGCAGCCAAGTACTATGGCATGGACCCAGATTCTAGGTGAATATAGTAGCAGGACCTAGAAGACAACCAAAAATCCTAAAGAAAACCCACAGACTCTTTATCTCACCTAGAACTAGTTAATGAAATGTTACTCAGAGCCCCCAAAGTTCAATAAATTGGCATTATGCTATTCCCCATGGCTGGTAGAAAATGTTCCCTCATTCTCACTTCTTAAGTCATTAAGCTTTTATCGTCTTCAACACTGTTTATCTTACCTTAGACCCTAGCCACTGTAATAAATACTATAAAACACACGTCCACATTCATTTTTTTAAACAGTCGCAATATATGCCTGGCACTCAAAATTTATCCACCGTGGTAAAATGATTAATGCTTTTTTTTTTTATGTAAGCAAAGAAACACACTGCTCAGTTACAACCCTATACCAACTTTTTGTTTCATTATAGTTAAGAAGATAAAATGTAATTCTGTCACTATTCCAAAGCTATTCAGTTTTTGTTTCCATTTTTTATTGTTCCAGTTTGCCCCATTTTGTTATGGGTAAAAGCAACTCCAATCTCTTCTTTTTAAAATCTTGCAGATAAAGCATTTCCTTCTGCTCATCTCTTTTCCTTTTTAGTTTAGGTAAACTGGAAAAGGGAAAATCCTGATTATTCTCATCTATTCAGTTATCTTTTCATAACTATGAAGAACCAAGAAAAGCAGAAAGTTGGGAAAAACTACATTTCTTCAGGAGAAAATATTTCATCATCGCCATTATACTTACACAACTACTGTTACAAACATGCTCAATACAGAACCTCAAACACATAAGAAATAGCAGTATGTGATTTTACAAAGGTCTCCAAATATATCACACCCAACTTCTCACTTGTTTTTGCAGATGCTTTAATGTGTTGGACCAGACCAATACTAACAACAGAAGCTTCTGCTTTTATTGCTGCTAATACCCCAAGCAATTACTGTAACTCAGCAGGAACCTCTGCCCAGAACAGCAACTATCACACTGCAATCAGCATTTCATAAAAGACGCTGTTCAAACATGAAGGCACCTGCTAATGTGAAGGAAAAAAAATTGTATAAAGGGGCTCACAATCTAATAGGTAAAAGAAAAATCTCTGCAATTTTATTTCACAGCTATCTATTTTCCACGGGGCAGTGGCATTTGTGTTAGTAAAATTCACACAGGCAGATAACAAGCAGGGGAAAGCAGCAGCAGCAGCGGCCACTACCAAAAGAAAACTCTTCTCGAAACAAAGCCACCTCCCAAATTTTCATTATCAGTGCAGTATCTGAAAAAAAAAAAAATTCACAAGAGCAAAGACCTCCAAAAAAGGTAAAAACTCATATTGGCCTGAAAACCAAATATAAAACATTTGATTAAACCGCAAGATTGCTTTGCAAAATAGCCAAGAAAGGTATACGCCACCTACTAACAATAAATAAACATAAGAAGTAAATGCACAACAGATTTTTATTATATTCCTTTTCTTTATTCTAAAATCATATAAAATGCATATCAGAACACAAACAGTTGCATAGCAAAAATATTAGAAATGAGGATACCCACAGACACTGAAACAGGATTTTCTGAAATAGGATTTTTCTATATGTAAGCTATAGGTAGGTAGACTGTGGTTCACAACCTTTTCAAGTAGAAGGATCTCATTCCAAGACTGAAATGTTTCAAAAGATTTGCAAACGATACTACTCTGTATGCATACTACTTTTATGCATACTACTATGTATTTTACATAATCAGTTTACTTGTAGAAAAGATGTAAGCCCTTTTTATTCTTTTTTAGTACTAGTAATTGAATACAGGGCCTCACACAAGCTACCCAAGTGCTCTAACACTTGGGCCTAACCTCTAGCCTTTTTCTTTGTAATTTTTTGTTTGTTTTTGAGATAGGATCTAACTTCACCCAAGCTGCCTTGAATTCAAAACTGTCAGATCTCAGCATCCTGAGTAGCTAGGATTAGAGGGGGTAAGCCACAAGGACCTGGCTTCCTTAGTTTAAAAAAAAAAAATCACAAGTTTATTAATATGTTTGTAAAACATTTGTTTAGGTGTGTGTGTGGTGTATTTATGTACATAAGACTAAGGCTGTTTATTTGTGCAAAATCTTTACAAAATCCTGAGATCTCCAAAAACCAAAGTGTGGGAACCACTAGTCAAAAACCAAGAGATCTGATAATAGGCAGCATCAACACAGACCTACTTCCCAGAGCACGTTCTCAGTGACAAAGTTATGTCATGTCTATACCAGACTTCCTCCTCTTGACTTCTGTCTCTAAGAGATCCTACAAAGAGGTTTGAGGTATACCAAAGAAAATTACAGTTTTTCTCAGGAAACTAGTTTCTAGCTCTCCTATTTCCTGCTTATTAGTTCATAACTTTGCTTCACATTCTTAACAATGGCTAGGAAGAAACAAACTACCTCAGAGCACAGAGCAATCTCTGAAATTGTCAGCACCACTACTAAAGGAACACTTCAGAAACACTGCTTACAACACAAAGCATTAGCACTGTCACATCACTAAGGAGATTAACTATCAGGGACCTTATTTCAGCACTGATGGTGACACTTCGCACAAGAGCAGACTGGGACACACAATCAAGTCAGCCAAAGGAGCTAGAAACAGAGAAGGTCCAGAGCAGAACAAACAGCAGGTTAAAAATGCTTACCAGTTTGAAGTCTTGGATGCTACAGATGAAATACGGTGTGTTTGGCCTCCGACTCTCGATATACACACAGTCTTTAAAAGAAAAAGAAAATTTAAAACAATGGCATTTACTGTTAAGGGAAAAAGACAAGGCCCACAAAGCCACTGCATAAATAAATGACTAAAATTACAAATCATATGCCTTTTAAGAAATCTTGCCAAAGGTGATACTAAGTTATAAATAAAATTAAGCTAAAAGTAAACAGCCCTTTGATAATTTAAAGAACCTGGAAATCTCTATTTGGAGGAAGGAAGACGGTAGGATCCCCATAGGACTATCCATATTCAGATGAAGAAATTTAGCTAAATTAATTACTTGATTAAAATTACAAATCAAAACCTGGAAGTGTGTGGCTCAAGCTCCTGCCTAGTTGGCCCTAAATTCAACCCCCAATACAGGCACATACGCACAGACATATGCCCATTACACATCAAGCTGAGCATAGTGATATACATCTGCAATCGAATCGCTTAGGAGTCTGAGACAGGAGGTAGTAAGTATAAACTCAACTGGATCTATGTAGCAAAACTTGTTTAAAAAGAAAATAAATGAAAAGAGGTAGAGGGATTGGAGCTGGACATGTAGCTCAGTGGCTGAGAATCTACCTTATAGGTGGCAAGGCCCTGGATTCAAGCATATCTATCCCCTCTCTCCTCTCTCTCTCTCTCTCACACACATACACACACACCCACACAGAGAAGAACGAAAGGAAAAGGAAATAAATTAAAGGAAAACAACTATACATTAAATCATAAATAAGTGTTTTGAGGTAGATGCTCTCTGGTTTCACAAAGAGCAATAGTAGACTGGTGTGACCAAGCTATTATAAGCACCTTTTTTTTTTTTTTTTTGGCCAGTCCTGGGGTTTGGACTCTGGGCCTGAGCACTGTCCCTGGCTTCTCTTTGCTCAAGGCTAGCACTCTGCCACTTGAGCCACAGCACCACTTCTGGCCATTTTCTGTATATGTGGTGCTGGGGAATTGAACCCCGGGCCTCACGTATATGAGGCACTCTTGCCACTAGGCCATATCCCCAGCCCATAAGCACCTTACTATGGAATGAAAATGCATCTATTTCCTTCTGGGTTACTTACTATTAAATATTAACCTACAAACATTTTATTTTCTAATTGTTAAAAAACAAGCAGCCAATCAGAGATACAATGAAATAAACCAAATTACATTGTTTAAGGAAGAGGAGCACCTTTTAAATTGCATTTGCTATTGCAGTGGTTGAGCAATTCAATTGTTTCATGCTATCAACAGCTGGAGTCTAAAAGATTGCTTTTTTGTATTGCATGTTAAAGACACTTAAAAAAAAAAAAAGAGGGGATATGGCCTAGTAGAAAGAGTGCTTGCCTTGTATACATGAAGCCCTGGGTTCAATTCCCCAACACCACATATAGAGAAAACAGCCAGAAATGGTGCTGTGGCTCAAGTGGCAGAGTGCTAGCCTTGAGCAAAAAGAAGCCAGGGACAGTGCTCAGGCCCTGAGTCCAAGCCCCAGGACTGGCAAAAAAAAAAAAAAAAAAAAAAAAAAAACCAATGACTTTATGCAAAGCAATGTCAATGGAACGGTAAAAGACCCTCAACATTACAACTTAAAGTCATCATAAATCTTAGGACAGGAAAGTCTGTTACTAAGTAAAGGTATTCACTGTCAATCAAGTCTAGGAGTGATCTCAATGCCCACACTGAAAATATTCCTTGTGTTATCCTTTCTCCTAACCCTTCTATATGAGTGTGACTTCATGTTTTTGACATGAGCAAATTCCTCTCTGGCTTTGTTTGTCGCATATATTAATTAAGACCCAAAGAAAAACAGAGCAGCAATTTGTCACGCCTCCAGTGGGACAGTCCATATTTCCCCTTAAGTACTGGCAAACCCACTCAAGTTTAGACCATGAACAAAGCCCTTATTAAAGGGCATGCTCTATCCAGGACACTTCTACAGGAACTCAAGACCTTTCTACTCAAAACTTATTTCAGGGGCTGAGAATGTGGCCTAGTGGTAGAGTGCTTGCCTCGTATACATGAAGCCCTGGGTTCAATTCCTCAGCACCACATATATAGAAAAAGCCAGAAGTGGTGCTGTGGCTCAAGTGGTAAAGTGTTACCCTTGAGCAAAAAGAAGCTAGGGACAGTGCTTAGGCTCTGGGTTCAAGCCCCAGGACTGGCCAAAAAACAAAACAACAAGAAAACTCATTTCAGAAAAAGAAAAAATATGAAAGTAAACTAGGCACTGGAATTTCCCATCTGACTTCTGGGTTTGGACTCAACAGCTCATCAGTCCCCGAGTCCACACAAACCAGCAGCTCAAGAGTGTATCATTGACTGAGCTTTCTGTCTTGTTCCATGGCCCAGATGCTGAACAAAGCTGCTTCAACATTCAAGCAATATCCATTTAACAAGCCAATCATCTTCAGCAACAAGCTAAAGACCTCTACCCGCCACAGCAGATACTTCTCTTCATAGCCTTAATAAAACAGAAGAAATCAACATGCATGCATGCGTGCACGCACGCGTGCACACACACACACACTGCTATAGCTCCAACTTGCATGATTTTTTTGTTTTGTTTTGTTGGGTCATGGAGCTTGAACTCAGAGCATGGGCACTGTCCCTGAGCTTCTTTTGTTCAAGGCTAGCACTCTACCACTTTGAACCACAGTGCCACTTCTGGCTTTTTTCTGAATAATTTGTTGGAGATAAAAGTCTCATGGCCTTTCCTACTCTGGCTGGCTTCGAACCACAATCCTTAGATCTCAGCCTCCTGATTAGTGAGGATTACAGGTATGAGCCACCAGCACCAGCTAACTTGCACAATTGTTTAATAACCCAATGTTCTTAATTTCTGAGTCCCTGTTGCACCCATTTCTAACATTTCAAATGACTAGATATCAATTATATACTAATCTCAGTCAACCTGACCAGAAACTGCAGTCTACAATGTGCTCTTTTTTCCATATGAGATCTCATAGTTTCCTATAGAGGGAGGGAGGGAGGGAGGGAGGGAGGGAGGGAGGGAGGGAGGGAGGGAGGGAGGGAGGGAGGGAGGGAGGGAGGGAATGTTTTCACTTTCTCAGTAATGATTTCCACTTTTTAAGTTCATGTGACAAGAAACTTGCTGCACTGAATGCCCTCCTCCCCTAGGCCACATTCTCCAAAATACCAATTCCTCTGCTGTGTGCCAAGCCCTATCTATCACACCACCAGTTCCTGATCATATGATGTTTATAATCAATCATATGTTCACACCAGAGGGAATAAATTTTGAGAATTTATTCTCTTTGCAAAGAATCTGTAACACCTCCCTCTTTTGTAAAACATTAGCAATTCACATCCCATTTGCTCAGTGATTGGCAGTCAAATGGTCTGCACTGGCCACATTACCACCAGTCTTGTGAGCTCACAGAAATGAACTCCCTTCTATATAGCTTATATCCACTAAGGATTAATGTCTGGCATTAGTGTAAGTAAAATAAGAAATAACTAAATTAAATAAAAAATGATTTGATAAGGAGTAGATACCGCTTTATTCTTTTTTTACATAGAGAAATGCTTCATGTATTTTTTCCATATCCAACAGAATTGTTTTTAGTACAAACTCACAGAGTCTGAGACATAAAGAAGCTATTAACCTGTATATGAAAAACCTTTACAGAAAAATGAGAAAACCTTTTGTATCTTTTGATTCTTTCGTATCTTACTGCAAAGATACACACAGGAAAATAATCACCCATACAACAAGTTATACCAAGGTATGACTATTAACAGAAAAAAAGGAACACCTGGTAAGGCAAGGGCAGTGACTGGCATCTCTTCACAGAAGCCTTCCGGGCATCAGGAATGCTGCCCTGAGGAAAGAGGTCAGAGCAGATCCTCAGATCTGCTGGTCCCCACGTAGTTCACTAATGCCCTACTCCTTCTTAATGCCCACTCTTGTCTTAAATGACCATCAAAAGACAACAGCTGGTGATTCACACTGTAATCCTATCTACTCAAGAGGCTGAGACCTGAGGATCAAAGTTCTTTGGCTTGTAATCTTAGCAACTCAAGAGATTGCAGTTCCAAGCCCTAATCTCCAATTAACGTGTGTGTGTGTGTGTGTGTGTTTGTGTGTGTGTGTGTGTCTGTCTGTCTGTCTGTCTGTGGCTTGAGTGGTAGAGTACCAGCCTTGAGTGGAAAAGCTCAGGGACAGTGCTTAGACCCTGTGTTTTAAGCCCTTGAATGTGTGCACACACACAAACACAAAAACAGAAGACCAAAGCAGTCCAAACTAACCTCCAGTTATGAGATCCCAATCAATCCAGACTAGAACTGCAGAACAAATGGCTGTGTCAAGTGACCACTAACAGTATTATGCAACATACATGAAAAAGAAGAAGTGTTCAATACAAAATTAACTGATAAAACTGGAAAGATCAGAGATGATAGGAACTAAAATTTTTCACACTGTGTCAACTTCATCATACAAAGTAGGGGAGGTGGGGAGATTGCACTATCTTAAATAGCACTAATATATACAATTCATTTGGAAATAAATGTGTGCCAGTATTGGGGCTTGAACTCAGGGCCTAGGTACTGTCCCTTAGCTTTGTCTCTCAAGACTGGAGCTCTACTGCTTGAGCCACACCTCCACGCCCATGTTTTTGGAGGTTAATTAGAAATAAGAGTCTCATTAACTTTCCTGCTCTGGTTGGCTTTGAACTGCAATGCTCAGATCCCAGCCTCCTAAGTAGCTAGGGTTACAGCCGTGAGCCACCCAGCTTAAGTTCATTTTTTAAATGGAAAAAATTACCTTAGGGGCTGGGAATATAGCCTAGTGGCAAGAGTGCTTGCCTCGTATATATGAAGCCCTGGGTTCGATTCCCCAACACCAACACCATGTATATAGAAAATGGTCAGAAGTGGCACTGTCGCTCAAGTGGCAGAGTGGTAGCCTTGAATAAAAAGAAGCCAGGGACAGTGCTCAGGCTATGAGTCCAAGGCCCAGGACTGCCCCCTCTCCCCCCCAAAAAAATACCTTAAAAATTACTACAGAGTCCTTTTTTTTTTTCTTTATGAACATCCTACAAAATTTAGGGTAATCCAACAAAGAGAATACATTCTAAGAAATAATTTGCAATTCAAGTTTCACGGAAAGAAAATTCTGCTTTTTATTATTCATTTATTATTTGTCAAAGCAAGGTTAAATTAAAGCCAAATGGTCATATCAGAAGTATTTTCCCCTTGTCTGATTAATCAAGCAATTATTTAAGAAAGTAATTTATATAAATGTTTGTTGTTAACACAAAAATAAAATGGCTTATTTGGAAAGGAAAAGCTATGAACATAAGTCGAGAGCAATGTTAAAATCTCAACTAGAATGTATGCCCAGTAGCCTGTCTAAAGCCAAAATGATTTGGCAAGAATTTATGCAATTTATGACTGAATGGATTGTCTAAAAGCTGGTTATAGAACTGATTTTAGTCAGCTGGACCACTGATCTTCCCCACAGTCAACACAAGTGCGGTGACACCTTTTGTTGTTATTGTAGCTAAACAAAGAGAGCTTTTTCTTTATGAGACAGCTAGCCGTTCTGAAAGAATTGAGAACAAAGCTGATGCAATCCATTAGATGCATAATGCACATTTTCAAAATTACCCACGTGAAAACACATATTTACCAGATTGAGCAAATAGTTGCTAAAGGGCAAATATACATTTTTTAATCTTAAAATCAGCACGCCTGAAATGGGCCAGGAAAACGAATGAGGCCATTACCATCAGTATCAATTATTCCAAACAACACATGATAACTAATTTTCCTCTTTACTAGAGATGTCTGGAAAAGAAACCATGGATATACGCTGAAATTTATTCCCTAGCACCCTCGATAGGAATGGATTGCATGATTACGTGAACTCAAATATTTGTGAACAAGAAGCAACAAAATCACCAAGATTTGGGCAATGGTTCTGAATGGAGGTGCTTCTGGCTGTTTCTCATAATCTCCCAACAGTTTTGTGCCCAAGAATCCACTGGGCCATTTGCAAACAGCAGAGCCCTCCTCACTAAGCTGGAGAAAGAAATCAGCCAAAACTAGGAGGCAAATTCTCAAGGTAAAGGAAAGCCCTCAGTTTTCAACCCTTAGCAAATCAGCAGGTTTATGTAAATAGAGCACGTTTCCCTCAAGGGTATTAAAAAAAAAAATCACAGCCTGTCGCCTCAGGCAGTTTGCCAGGATGACACAAAGAACCTGTCAGCTTCTTTCCTGATAACCTCCTCCAGAAACAGAGTAAGCAGACTGTTACTTCGCCCCCTAATTTAGCACAGTGCTGCAAACTCTAGCATTAAAACTGTGGTCACAAAACACAGGCAATATTCAGCCATTACTCTGTACCACAAAGAATTTTTCTCTCCATCAATGTGTTTCCACCTATTAAACTTTGTAATATCTTCTTGTCCTTTTGCAAAACATGGCAGTGTCACTCTAATAGAATGTCTAATAGAAAACCCTCTACTTTAAAAAGCATACAGCAATAAAGGCTTTTCACAAAGACTTCCCAGAGACATAGCTGGGTAGCCCAGCGGTGAGCAAGGGAAGCCCTCCCCAGGGACTCCTCTTCTGCCCATTTCTCTTATACATCACTCCTCTGCTCTATGCTTCTCCATACTAAGAGGTCAGTCTAACATTTCAAGAACAAAAAGGCCGTAAGTATCTCTGTTGTTAATTCAGACATTCCTTCATTCTCCAGGTATAGGTGTGTGTACGCACACAGGATGACAACACTGGAATCTTGACAACCAAATTCTAATCTAAGGGTCATTTGGCACAGTGCATGGTGGCCAGCAAACCCTCACATGGCTACTTTTCCATCTGCAAAGCAGGCAAAGCCCATTCCTCAATTGCAGAGACAACAGCATGCTACACAGTACACAGCATTCTGCATAGTATAAATACTCAAGAACCATATGAGGAACAAATACATTAAAAAGGCATAAAGACAGAGTTACGTGAGATCTTAGCCAGAACACTGCTGTATCCTTAATCAGTATGAAAGAAGTCTTTCAGAAATAGCAATTGGCCAACTGGGTACTTGAAGCTTACACCTGAAATTATAGCAACTCAGGAGGCTGGCAAATAGAGGGTCAAGGTTCTAAGCCAGCTCAGGCAACAACAACAACAAAAAAAACTCTGAGCAACTTCCTCACCAATTGCTAGCAAGGTGCCAAGTTGGAGCCAGGCACTGATGGCTCACACCTGTAACCCTAGCTACTGAGGAGACTGAGATCTAAGGATTGCAGTTTGAAGCCAACCTGGGCAAGAAAGTCCATGAGACTCTTATCTCCAATTAAACACCAAAAAGCGAGACATGGATCTGTGGCTCAAGTGGTAGAGTGCCAGCCTTGAGCACGAAAGCTCAGGTACAGCACCCAGGCCCTGAGTTCAAGACCCAGGACAGGCACACAAAAAAGCTGGTTTGAGGCATGGCTCAAGTGGTAGAACGCCAGAAATGAACAAGCAAGTAAAGGTAGCACAAGGCCCTGAGGAGTTCAAGCTTAATTGTGAAGAGTTTAAATAGGGAAGGGAAACAAACATCAGAAAAACAGCAGGTCAATAAGTAAGCCTCACACAAGTGAGCCCTTCTGGGCTGGGGATATAGCCTAGCGGCAAGAGTGCCTGCCTCGGATACACGAGGCCCTAGGTTCGATTCCCCAGCACCACATATACAGAAAACGGCCAGAAGCGGCGCTGTGGCTCAAGTGGCGGAGTGCTAGCCTTGAGCGGGAAGAAGCCAGGGACAGTGCTCAGGCCCTGAGTCCAAGGCCCAGGACTGGCCAAAAAAAAAAAAAAAAAAAAAAAAAAACAAGTGAGCCCTTCTCCAGGTTAAATTAAGCCCTTTATCTTACATCAACTGTTACCAAAATTAACTATGTAATCTTAAGGTTATCAATTTCAGTGGGGTAAAAGTCTCAGGTAACAATATGCTATTTTCTATTTTCTTGATAAACTACATGATAACAGAATTCTGTGGATTTCTAAGCATACAAGAGCTTTTGTCTAAACACAGAACTTAGAGCCAAACCATTATCTGTCTTTACCCTCATTGGCTAACAAGGAAAATTACATTTTGAGGAGAAAAGGGCTAGAGAAGAACAATGGGAAAGCAGGTTATATGTTCCAATGCATCAAAAGCTTAAAGATTGGTCTTAGATAATTATCTTCCTCACTCTAAAAACTCAAGCTGGGGCAGGGGAGGATGGGCAAGAATCTTGAAAGAGGTGACACTGATCAAGATATATTGTATTCATAAACTGCTTTGTTAAATGGCAACTCCTTTGTACCACTACTTAAACATGGTAAAAAAAAAAAAAAGTGAAGTGAATGTTTTGGAGCTAGTGCTGCAGCATGACCTGTTTCCAAATCAATCATTTACTACACAGAACTGAGTAAAAACCAACCAAAGCATTAGCAACAAAGAAGCAGGATCATTCTGCCAAGAGCAGAAACCTTCCTAGTTACACCAGCATGTATACACCCACCAGCTATGTAATAGCCAGGGTTGGGCACCTGCATTACCCAAGCTCCCCCCTAAAAAATTAAGAGCACTGTCATCTCTACAATTTATTATTAAGATGTCCCCTTGAAAGCTCCCCTTATAACCTATACTAAATCCCTACTATGAAAATTATTCTAACCAGTTTAACCTTCAGACTCCAGTTAAATAAGGTGGACCTCTCTTACAACATGATTATGTGGAGTTTGTGTGCCATAGGAGAATGCAGGTAATTCTGCCTTTCTGCCTAGCATGCATGAGGACCTACCTTACCAAACACAGGTGAAGGTCATCTCTCTAGAGAAGTAAAGCACAGCAATGGAGATCTTGCTTATTCTTTCTTCCACCAGCACACATGCCCATGTATCTAACTTCCTAACACTTAAAAACTCAAGTAACAACCCTATCCCAAAATTCAATGACTCCTATCCAAAATAAAAACTAAACAATTCTGCTGTAAAATCCCTATTAAGGTAGAGGGTGATTACAAATAGAAATGTTGACAGATGCTAAACGCGATTAGAAATGGAACATGGCTGAAATAATGTACATTTAAGCAACCCATACAAAACAGTATGCACAGTGTTCGTAGGGGGAAAACTCATCTGTGACAAGGGAGGCTGGTATGGAGAGTCTTCTCTCCCCAAATGGCTGACAACAAACAAATTGCTCATCTGATCTGGTGTCATATCCTGCAGGGCAGATTTCAAGCAACACCGCTTGCTCCTTTGCAGAAAACAATGCCCTGGGAGCTCAGCTTTTGCAATAAATGCTTCAAACCAATCTGCAGTGCTCACTGCAAATACACAGGAGAATTCACAATGCCTGAGATATAATTCTTGTTTGGAAAAATGATTTTATTATAAGCTAGTATCACAGTGAAGCCACTTTCTTTACAGGTTTTTCTGCTACTGTTTAATGGACTGTCAGTATAATTTAGATTTCATCTATTTAAACTCACTCAAGCCTGGCTCCTGACTGTACAATACATGGAACATATTTCTACTCAAAAAATTAATGACAGTTAATTGTAGCCTGCAGTTCTCAATTCTGTAAAAGCAACTACTCTACAGCTCAAGTATCAAGCTACAAATTGCTCCTTCCCAATTATTTTTCTGCATTTATAAGGAAGCTCTCCAAGATGAGGATGCCTATAAAGCCTAATATGTTCTCTCACATTCAAATATTTACTTTCATAACCACAGTATGGGGTTTTATGGCCAGGCTGGACAAACAGATGGATTTTTAGAAACTGCCCTAACAAGAGTATTAGTATTTTCTGCCTGTTATTTTTGCTTATTATTGGAATATTGATTTCCTTATAGATTTGCAATCAAAATTACATGAAATTTCAAGAAAATGGACCAAACATACTGTATGGATTTTGACATAGCAAATAACAACTTTTATATATACTAAACTCTACTTTAGAGACTGATGTTCTATTTAAGGTAAGTTTATTTCAGAGCTTGGTCAGACAATACCAGAGTTCTTCTGGAAGGGGCTGGGTAACTGAAAGTTAAACTCAAGACTTTCCCTTGCTTGACTGGTGCTCTACCACTTGAGCCATGCTTCAATCTTTTATTTTTGCAGCTGGCCTCAAACCATAATCCACCCTCAACCTCAGCCTCCTGAGTAGCTAGGATTACAGGCATGAGGCCAGACTTTTCTTCTTGAGTGATTAATCTTTCACCTAAACTGCCACAAAGCAGTTCTAATAAATGCAGAAAAGAACACGCAAAGAAGCACCTTAAAAGAAACTCACCAGGGCTGGGAATATAGCCTAGTGGCAAGAGTGCCTGCCTCGGATACACGAGGCCCTAGGTTCGATTCCCCAGCACCACATATACAGAAAACGGCCAGAAGCGGCACTGTGGCTCAAGTGGCAGAGTGCTAGCCTTGAGCGGGAAGAAGCCAGGGACAGTGCTCAAGCCCTGAGTCCAAGGCCCAGGACTGGCCAAAAAAAAAAAAAAAGAAAAAAGAAACTCACCAAGTCAACATCCAAATAATGAAGCAAGTGAGTGCCAGAGTTGCTGCTCTTAAACTATAAGCATCGGGATCACAGAATGACAGATTACATAGCATTCATACATCCACACAAAGTAAACAAACAAAAAAAAGGACAGGATACTCTTTGTCTGCCCTTCTTCATCTGCCCTTGATTCTCCTTTCCTGTGAGCACATCTGTTCTGCCCTCCCAGGTGCTTCCTGGGTACTCTTCCTCTGCCTAGTCCTATTTAGTCTTGGCCATCCTCTAGGGCTTAAATCAACCTATAGTCTGCCTGCCACTACCCTATATTACAGTCTTCCTTGTTCAGCTGGAATTTTCCCACTCACTGCTAATGTATAATTTTATTTAACTGAGTATAATTTCTCCCTATAAAATGAGGGACTAAGGACTAGAACTGTTTGTTTGTTTTTGGGCCAGTCCTGGGGCTTGGACTCAGGGCCTGAGCACTGTCCCTGGCTTCTTTTTCTCAAGGCTAGCACTCTGCCACCTGAGCCACAGCGCCACTTCTGGCCGTTTTCTATATATGTGGTGCTGGGGAATCGAACCCAGGGCTTCATGTATAGGAGGCAAGCACTCTAGCCACTAGGCCATATCCCCAGCCCCTAGAACTGTTTTTTAATCTTTTCTTAAACTTCTTAAAAAAAAAAAACCTGGGGCTGGGGATATGGCCTAGTGGCAAGAGTGCTTGCCTCGTATACATGAGGCCCTGGGTTCGATTCCTCAGCACCACATATACAGAAAATGGCCAGAGGTGGTGCTGTGGCTCAAGTGGCAGAGTGCTAGCCTTGAGCAAAAAGAAGCCAGGGACAGTGCTCAGGCCCTGAGTCCAAGCCCCAGGACTGGCCAAAAAAAAACCCTACAATATCATAGATACCAAGATTATGCTCTTGTTTTAGTGGCTGACTGTAAAAATGTTGCTAATAGCAACATTTAAAATTCTACTAGCTTGCTCAAAGTCATAGTTCCAGTGAGCTTCAAGTCTAATCATTGTTTTAACTTATAGAAACTCATAAGAGTAAAAAAAAAATTTGTTTTTCAACTCCATAGGAGTTGAACTCTACACCATTGTTTTCATTTGTTACATGGTCTGGTTGAAAATTTTTATTTTTGAGCAAAGTGAATGTATTTTAAGAATAATCTATAACAATTAGTCATTTCTTGTGGCTGAACATTGAAACCTTACATTTTCATTAAATATTTTCAGCTCACTGAAAAATACAAGTATTCAACAAGTACTTGGAGAAAACAATTTCACCTACACAAGGATTTCTAATTATCTATACTGTGTGTATATGTGTATCCAATGTCTAATTGTCTACGTGTACATATCACTACGTACAGTCATTTTTCTGAAAGCATATACAATACTATGTGGATAAAAATTATTTAAAAGAAGATTTTATCTGGTAATCTGCCATTCAACTGTCCCTTTGTGTGTGTGAGTGTATGCTAGTCCTGGGTCCTGAACTCAGGGCTTGGGTAGTATACCACACTGAGCCACCATTCTACTTCTAGGTTTTTTTTCCCCTGGGTTCACTGGAGATTAAAAAAAGTCTCATGGACTTTCCGGCCTGGGTTAGCTTCAAACTGTGAGGCACAGATCCCAGCCTCTTGTGCAACTAGGATTATGGGAGTCACCAATGTCTGGCTCACCTGTAACCATTAAAATCAAAATTAGCGGAGATTTGAGTAATGTGTTAGTACTTAAAGTATCTAAATACTTCCTGATTCCTAGAAGAAGACAAGAGATTTTATTTATTGTTTGAGCTTTGGAAGCTCTATATTCAGCACACTTCAATCAATGAGAAGCAGCTGCTCTAGGCAGGCATAAAACTTTAGAGATTTCTTTAGCATGTTCTTTTTGTAAATTTGCACCTCGCGGAAAATATCATACTATGAACATCTGCTGAAACAAAAATGAATGAGAACTTTAGGGGGAAAAATAAGATTTCTGTATTTCAAACAAAGTAGTAACAGCCTTGTAACAGGCAAATCTTATCAAGATTATGCTAAAAATAGGAAATGAATATAGAAATATTCTACAAGGAATCCTAAACTAACAAGTGTTTACCCAGAGACTTTCTGGACACCATCAATGGTCCACCAAATGTTGGAAATTCTGAGGTGAAGAAAAAGTCATTGTCCCTTGACAAGTTTACAATGGAATATAAGAAGTATGCGTGCAAACAAATAATTACATCTTCAATGACTTCAACTGCATTTGTTAGTCTCTGGAACAGAAACGGCTGGCAGAGCATAACAATCATTCTCCTTTCTTCCTTAACAGAATAGCTGTGTACATGGCCCTTCATGGTGAAGTTGACATTTCCCAGCCTCCCTGATAGCTGTTTTTGTTGTACAGCTAAACTCTGATCATGGAATGTAAGAGATCCATTCAATTTCTGGAAACAGAATCTTGGGAAAGGGAAGTCCTATTCTTCTTACCCTGCCCAACAGCCTGAAACTCCAGGTGGGCTGGAGGTGGTGACACAGAGCCAGAGGTGACAAGGAGGAATGGAAGCTATATGTAACAGAAATAACAGTAAAAAAATAAAATAAAATCTACATTTCTCAATACTCATCTATGCATGGTTCGTGTCAATAATTTTAAATTCCTTTTTTTTTGTTGTTGTTGTTTTTGGGAGTCTGTCATGGGGCTCAAAAACAGCCTGTTTCTGAGCTCTTTTGCTCAAGGCTAGCGATTTACCACTTTGAGCCACAGCTCCACTTCCTTTAAATGGGACAAACATTTAAATTACAGTCATGAATAGCATCCAGAATACTGATTTGGGGAAAACATTCTGATTTCTTTTTAAATAGGGAAAGCTAGAAACAGATGATCCTAGAAAGTAAATTTAAAAATAGAACAGAGCCTTTGATTTAAAATAACTGAAATAGCTTGATTAGAAAACCTAAACTATTTATTATCTTCTATACTAGGATTAAGAAGCAACCCCTAGAGATGGGTGGAAATGAAACAGGCTCAAGTTCACAACATCCTCCCTGAAGAGACTCTACAGCCGTTAAGTTCCTCCCGAGCCCACCCCTAAGCTTTAAGCAGCAATAAGGGACAGCCATTTCTCTTCCTGTGAACTGGCTGCTCGCAAGAGGTGTCAGGCTGACTGTACCATTAGTCTCCCTCTTTCTTTCCCACTTCTGCATGAATATGATTTTAGGACTTGAGAGGGAATTCATGGCTGCTCCTTCTACAAAAATATAGGAGGCTGCAGACAGCCAAATTTTCTGGAATGCTCTACCACTTATAAAGTTAAAGCTGGGCTAGGCACAGTGGTTCATACCTGTAATCCTGCCGAGACAGATTTTTTAGTTCAAGGCCAATCTGGGCTAGAGACAGTCATAGGAATATTTGTTCAAGTTAAACTGACTAAAGTCCCAGCTACATTTTGAGCACAGAAATGTGAGGCCACAGCAACATTCTCTCTCTCTCTCTCCCTCTCCCTCTCCCTCTCTCTTGTTTGTTTGGCCAGTCCTGGGGCTTGGACTCAGGGCCTGAGCCCTGGCTTCTTTTTGCTCAAGGATAGCACTCTGCCACTTGAGCTACAGCGCCACTTCTAGCCATTTTCTGTATATGTGGTGCTGGGGAATTGAACTCAGGGCTTCATGTATACTCTTGCCACTAAGGCCACATCCCTAGCCCAAGAATGTCTCTTTGGAAAAAAAAAAAATATTCATGCATAACACAACATATATTGAAACTTATGGTACAAAAAAAATCAATTTGCTCAAATATGTACTTCTTAATCGATCCATTAAACAACAAGCTTTACTACAGTGGCTCCCTTGACAACCTCCATAATTTAAAAAGTACTGGTAAACACAAACACTATTTTATGTGTTTTTCTCTATTCAATGTAATACACAACTGCCTGTGAGCCAAGCTGACATCACAATACTACTAATATTTCTGTTGCTGATTGCCTGCCTGCCTTCAGAATTGAATAGAATGCTCTTAATCCACCTGTGAAAAGACAGTTTCTTCTTCCATCAAAATACACAATAACCTGCATTCTATTAGGCCTCCTTGGCTACCCACATAACCCAGCTGACAAACCCCAGCATTAATAGCATACAAAGGAGCAATCATGACTCATATTTATAATTACAAGCACGATGATACATTAAGAAGTATAGCTGGGTAATAGTGGCAAACCTATAATCCTAGCTACTCAGGAGACTGAGATATGAGGATTATGGTTCAAAGCCAGACTGAGCAGAAAAGTCTCCATGAGACTCTTATCTCTAATGCCTCAACAAATGGAAATGGAGCTGTGGCTCAAAGTAGTAGAACACTATCCTTGAGCTCAGGGATAGAGCCTAGGCCCTGATTTCAAGCCCCCCATGACAACAATAACAAAAAATGTACACTGAGTATGGGTGGGAGGGAAAAACTGGGAGAGAGCAAGGGAAGCAGGAATGTTGTCCAAAAGGAAATGCACTTGTTACTTGATTTACATAACTGTAACCTCTCTGTATATCACCTTTATAATAGCAATTTAAAAGTTTTTTTTTTTAATTAAATCCTAGCTACTAAGGAGACTGAGGATAACAGTTTGAAGCTAGCCCAGACAGGAAAGTCTGTGAGATTCTTATCTCCAACTGATCAGCAAAAAACTGAAAATAGAGCCATGGCTCAAGTAGTAGAGCTCTAGCCTTGAGTAAAAAAGCTCAGGACAGCACCGAAAGCCCTAAGCAAGTTCAAGCCCCAGAACTAGCACTAAAAATAAAATAAAACAATAAAATCTTCTGGTCAATACAGAGAATAAACAAAATGAGTTCTCCATTATCTAGATTGAAAGGTAAGAAAGGTAAGGTACGAAACTCCTTGTAAAGTACCAAAAAGAAAAAAACAGTCTTCCACAAGTCTGAGAGCTGCTAGAATAATTCAGAAATGTAAATTTCAAAAACCTAAGTATACTTCTGCATTACAGAAGAAGAGTGACGACAGCACTACTTTTCAGCGAGTCCTCTGTGGTGATGTAAATACACACCAGACAAACTGAACCTTGTGATGTTTCCTTTCCTTTCCTTACAATTGTACGCCACATTGCTGACATTCCCACAACCAAATGGAAATTATACACCACCTACTTTTGTAATACCTTCACAACAGGATAGCAGGAGAAGTAAAGTCTGAAAACTAAATACTGTACATACATCTCTATTATAAACTCACTCTAGCTAGTAGTAATCTCAATTCTTGTTTGCTAGATCTGCCCCTGCTGATCAATCTAAAGTAAGACACCGACATTCCGGCTGTCAAGCATGGACAGCTGCTCAGTTCAGAATGAAAAGCCAGAACAATGCCTGCAGCCTTCAATGGCATACAACACGTGTCTCCTAGCCTGGAAGGTTTAGTTTATAAGGAAGAAGAAAAAAAAACAGATAATGAAGGTTTACTTTGTATAATTTATACATTACATTATCACACTAGAGAAATTAAGTGAAAAATTAATTTAGGTGTTAAATGATGAACAGTTACGGATTAACTTTCATAGATAACATATACTATGCTGTCTAATTAGATTGGGCACATTCTTAGTTTTTTTGTGACAAGGTCTCATTATTGTAGCCCAGACTGGCCTTGAAATACAACACTCCTTCCTCTGTCTCCCAAAAGCTGGGATTACAAGACATGAACCACAACACCCAGGGAGTCTGAGCACATTCTTAAGTGTGAAATAATGAAAATGATTTAAAGTGATTGGATAGCAAGTGGCACTGTAGCTCAAAGTGGTAGAGCACTATTGAGCAAGAGAGCTCAAGGACAGTGCCCAGGTCCTGAGTTAATGCCTCAAGACTAAATAAACAAATAAATAAATAAAATAAAAGTGACTGGTTACTGCATATGAATTTAATAGATTTGGTAAAGTGAGTTAAGACATTTATTCATTGACATGTGTTTAAATTTCCACTTAGAAAACGAACTAATTTACCTTCCCCATGTATTATATGGTACTTAAAACATCTACTGTAAAATTTATACTAAAAGAAATGAGGAGAAATACTCTTTTGTACAAAAGAGTAGAAATAGAGGCATGTATCTTTAATTTTTCCAATACTTAAAAGTACTGCAATTATCTCCAAAGCAAAATTATTAACATAAGCTCTACTCTGCAGTGTTTCTAAAAAGAAAAAAAAATACTCTTATCCACATATATGCTGCAGTAACTTAACCAACTATATAATCTACTATTCCACTTTAAATTCATAGAAAATATTTTTTTTTAATTTTGGAAATCCTCCTTTTCTCAGCTGGTGAGCTGTCAGAATAAATAGAAGACAGTGTCTGGCAAGGTGACAAACACATGGGTCAATGTCAAATACAAGCCAGTCTCTGTCAAAAGCAGAGCCAAATTCCAGCATTTCAATTCAAACTGTTATCCAACTCAAATATCACCATGCTACTCCAAATCAAAATTGTTTCTTTTTAAAAAGAGCTTTTATCAAACTGATAGTGTATAACAGATTAAGCAATTCTTTTAGCACTCTCCACAGTTACTACAAAGCAAGGCATCAATGTACAATTACAATAAAGGGACTATTTAACAATTAATTGAGCCAGCACAAGCTAAACCTCCAGAGCTTAGAAGTTCAAATACTTGCTCACTAAGCAAAAGGGCACAGGATTCTAACATAACTGCAGGAAATCTCAGTCCAATTAGACTCTAGGTAAATATAAATTTTGTTCTACTGTGCTTGGAACTCTATTTGACACAGTCCACCACACCAATTTTAGTATCCAGCCTGGAGATTCAAACAAAAAAAGGACCTGTCCCTTCAGTGGTCTCTCCCCCAAGTAATGTCCTCATCAAGCACCACACCAAGGTCCAAGTAAAGCAAAAGCCTCCTGAAGACTTAATGACTATCTGCTTGCAGTCCCAGCCAGCCAGTAGGACTCATGGGCTAACTGGTAAAGTCATGAGTAATAACACCTCTAAAGACACGGTTATTGTAGCTGATGTCAACTCACTTGTGTTTCCTTCAGACTCTACACAGACAATATTAACTCCTTCCAAAAGAAAACAGAAATTAACAGGAGCAGTTTCAAGTGGCAGTGTTTGAGATGTCCCCTAACCACTCCCCACCCCACCCCTGCCTCTTTTTTTTTTTATAGTACTGGGACTGATTTCAGGACATTACTCAGCTTACATTCTACCACCTGGACCATGCCCCCAGCCTGGTTTTTCCTCATTATTTTGGAGAAGGTTTGTGGACTTTCCAAACCCCCATCCTCCAGATCTCAGTCTCCTTGGGTACAAGTGTGAGCCACCAGCACCCAGCAGGAATTTAAACTGACTTAACCAGTGCAGAAAATCTCAAGTACCGCCTTATTTATAAGGTCATTCTGTTCCTGGTAGAGCTTGAGAGGAAACAGAAAAGGTTGTAACTTAATGCCTAAATGTTTCCATCAAAACATATTATGGTGTTTGCGTGGGTGGATGTGGTATGGTTACATTATCCTTATAGGGTCTGGTACTCAGTAAGCATTTGTTCTACCACTAAAATTCTAAGAACAGAATGAACTAGGTTGAGGCTAAAGGCAGAGCAAAGATGGACAAACATGGCCTGCATGCCAGCTTGGATTTGCTCCATGTTCTTCAAGGCCTACAGGCCAAGAATAGGTTTTGCATATTGCCACAGTAGAAAGAAAATCAAAGAGTAGTACAGTATTTCTTGAGTACATATTATATAAAAGTTAAAATGTTAAAAGTCTATAAATAAAGTTTTGCTGGATACTCATTTATATTATTATCTATTGATTCTTTCTTACCACAGGGCATAGTTCAGTAGAGACATCTTTGCTTTTGGGAAAAGAAAATGAAGCAACAAGAATTCAGGTCCAGCTGGGTGCTGGTGGTTCACATCCTAGCTACTCAGGAGGCTGAGATCTGAGGATCCATGGTTCAACGCCAGCCCAGGCAGGAAAGTCTGTGAGACTCTTATCTCCAACTAACCACCAGAAACGCAGAAGTAGCTCTGTGGCTCAAGTGGTAGAACACTAGCCTTGAGCACAAAAGCTCAAAGGCAGTGCCCAGGCCCTGAGTTCAAGCCTCAGGACTGGCTCTCCTTCCCCATCCCACCCCCGAAAAAGTAATTTCTGCAAAGAAAAGCTGGAGGTATGTCACAAAGGTAGAACATCACCTGGCAAGTGCAAGCAGCTGAATTCTAACCCAACTAACTCTCACTCTCAAAAGCCACAGTTGGAAACCCAATAACCTATTAAAGGCATCATTTATAACATTCTCTAGAAGTTGTCAATGTTCAAGAACAACCAAACACAAGGAAACTCTGCAAGTGGGTAAGAATGATGCTTGTATTTATCAGTGACAACAGTATTTAATAGACTTTAAAAAAAAAAAAAAAAAGGACTGGGAAGAAAAACAAGGAGAGATGGGGGAGAGAATCTCTTCCATCCAGGAATCTAATCATACATAGTACCCTACTCTTCAATTTAAGTAAACCTAAAGAGAAGGCATTATTTAACAAGCCTCTATTTAGAAGTTATTTAGAGAAAGGAATTTAACTTCAAATTTGACACCACCCCCGCAAAGCAACCATTCACTAAGTCAAGGACAATCTCCTTGACCGGACAGGGTGCAAGCTGCAGGCCACAGCATTGTCCCCACCGAAGATCAAGACACAATCATATGAAGTGCAAATGCTATGGAAATCTCAAGCAAGGGACTGGGAATATGGCTTAGTGGTAGTGCTTGCCTAGTATGCATGAAACCTTGGGTTCAATTCCTTAGTACCATATAAACAGAAAAGGCTGGAAGTGGCACTGTGGCTCAAGGGGTAGAGTGCTAGCCTAGAGCACAGAAAGGCTCAGGGATATTGCCCAGGCCCTGGGTTCAAGCCCCAAGACCAGAAAAGAGAAATCTCAAACAACTTGGGGCATATACAGTTAACCCTGTCTTATCAGGTGGGTCTGCATCCATGAATTCCATCAATAATATATGGACTTTCTTGTTTTTTAGTATTTTAGATACTTTATTCTTTCCCTATCCCAACACAACTCTAACCGGTTTTACTGTTCTATTTTCATAGTTGTAAGTAATCTATTTCAACCAAATTAAGCCTTCTTCATCCTTACTGTTAGCTCAACTCCCATACACTGTTAGCCCATACACTACAGTCTTTTTTTCTTTCCCTAACACCTTGGTCCTATTGATCAAGAGCTTTCACTGAGGCTCTTCATGCAATTTTCATATAAAATTGCAAAATATTACACAATTATTTATCCTCTAACTTTTCCCTTCCCCGTTCTCCTAAGCAGCCCTTTAGAGTCATGTTTGGTTTGTCAATACACATAATAATTATGTTCATGGACGTACTTTGTATATACATGTCCATGGATATGTATATATATATATATATATATATTTTTTTTTTTTTTTTAACCAGTCCTGGGGCCTGGACTCAGAGCCTGAGCACTGTCTCTGGCTTCTTTTTGCTCAAGGCTAGCACTCTACCACTTGAGCCACAACACCACTTCTGGCCTTTTCTATATATGTGGTGCTGAGGAATCGAACCCAGGGCTTCATGTATACGAGGCAAGCATTCTTGCCACTAGGCCATATCCCCAGCCCAGATATTTGTATTTTTAAATTGAGCTTCCAGAAATGTGTGGAAGCACACAATATTTTGATTTTTTGAGAGTCGCTTGGCACATTCAGTATGATGTTCTCCAATGACATCCACTTCAGATGGAAAATATTTGAAGAAAAACAAACTGAACATATACAGATGTTTATTCCATAGTATAATATTTGTATACCATGTGCACTGTATTAGGGACAATAAGTAATCTAGCAATAAGTGAAAGTATATGCACACTTTATGTGGGAATGAAGTATTTGCATATACTAGGTCATATATGGGACTTTAACATCTGCAGATTTGGGGATTCTAGAGGACTCCAGAACCAGTCCTCCACAGAGACTGCTATTAACAGTACTTCCCAAAGCACCTCATTAAGAACCAAGTATTCACAGGAAATGAACCATGCAACTTGTGAGCAGGGAAAAGAAGGGGGAAACTGAAGGAAAGTGAAGGGGGGTGACATTGTCCAAAAGGAAGTGTAGTAATTACCTGACTTATGAAATTATAACCCCTCATTACAACAGTTATTAATAATAACAACAAAATTAAATTATTTTTTTAAAACAACCAAATGAATGTCTTGTGATGAACCCTCAGTGCTCTCCGTCCATATACTCTTTGGAATACAAGGAGAAGGGACTTTCTGAACTTCCAAAAAGTTCTTCCTTGTTACTGTGCAAAAGACATAACAAGAATGTGCAGCATTCCTCAAACTTGTCTTCTAAAAACCAATGTTTCTTAGGGAGATAATTCTGTAAAGTGCTGTGGTCCAACAAACAAGGAAACAGCAGACGTTTTCATCCTTAAATGCAGAACTTCTCAGAATCAATAATTACGTACCTGTCAAGAGGGGACAGCTGAGGCAGCATTTCCCACAAGCATCTGACCACTAACATGCCATGTGTCTCACTCAACATCAGAGTAATGTTCTACAATGCACATTTTGAAAAAGGATGAGGTAGGTTCAGTGATGCACACAATAATGACCACTACCACATCACCACAAAAGAGAAAGAGATAGCAGGTAGACTGCTCCATATTTTATGTTAGCATAATGCAATCAATATCTACATGACAACATATTCCGTCCAGTTCTCATAATGTAGAGCTGAACAGGCAGCCAAGTGTGATGGTACATACCTATAATCCCAGCACTCAAGACAATGTGTGGTGAGTGTATGTATACATGAAAAAATCTTTGGCCAGGTGCCAGTGGCTCACGCCTGTAATCTTAGCTACTCAGGAGGCTGAGATCTGAGGATCATGGTTCAAAGCCAGCCCAGGCAGAAAAGTCCCCATGGGACTCTTATCTCCAATTAACTGCCCCAAAACTGGAAGTTTAACTGTGGTTCAAAGTGGTAGAGTGCTAACCTTGAGCAAAAAAAGCTCAGGACAGTGCTCAGGCCCTGAGTTCAAGCCTCAAGACTGACCAAAAAAAAAAAAAAAAAAAAAAAAAGAATCTTTGGTGGCTGAAACATTCTCATGGTCCAGTGTGTATCTGAATCAAAGACAAATGCTGGTTCAGGTTTGGCTGTGTAAGTTCTACTACCTTTGAAAATCAAAACTGATCCTATACTGGCCCCACATGAAGTTCAGACCTGTTACACTACCCCTTAGTGAATGACAGTACAGGGTTAATGACATAACACAGTCAAATGTTTTGATCCCCTTTCTTGGAAAAAACATCAAACAAGATGGACTCAATCTGTTAATTATATTGCCTATGAAATTGCTGTCGCTCTTCCGCAGTGTAATTAATCCCAACAAAATAATCTTCACTAGTTTTACTGGCTTCTATAATACAGATCTTAATATACTAAATATATCCTAATAAAAGAAGGCTCTTCTGGTGTCTGATGGGCTCTGATCACTTGTTTCTAAGTGAACCATCTAAAAGCTTCATTTAATACATTTTGTGGAAAGCCATACAGGTTAGCTGCTTTCAACTTTGATAACTGACTGGTGTGAGCCTGATAAATTTTCAATTCTTGGGAAAAGAAAGTCAAAAGACAGTGATAAACCTTGTCCTAAGCCACCAGAAAAAAAGAAATAAAAATACCTCTCTAGCTTCTGGACAGCCCTATTTCAACATTAACAACTTTCCTGTTTTTCAAGCCAAATGTGGCTCATACCTATAATCCTAGCTACTTGAGGCCGGGAACAGGAAGATTACACTCAAAGCCGGGCTGGGCAGAAAAGTCCGTAAGACTCCACCTCCAATTAATAAGCAAAATGCCATGAGCAAGAAAGGCAAGCAAGAATTCAAGGCCCTGAGTTCAAACCCTAGGACACACACATATATTCTCTCTGTCTCTGTCTCTGTCTCTCCATCTCTACCCCCTCCCTCTCTCAGTGCTCAAACACACATATACACACAGATCCTATTTCCCCAAATCTTAAAAGTTTATTCAGCTGTGCCATATGTGTATTCCTTATACAGGGTCACTACAGCCTTATTTATGGTTAAAGAAAAAAGAATAAACCCTTCCTAATTATAAAAGATACTAAGTAGGGTGCCAGTAGTTCACTCCTGCCATCCTAGCTACTTGAGAGGCTGAGATCTGAGAATCACGGCTCAAAGCCAGCCCAGGCAGAAAGAATGTGAAACTCATATCTCTAACAAACTACCAAAAAGCAGCAAGTGGAGCTGTAGCTAGCCTTGAGCTTTAAAGAAGCTCAGTGAGAATGCCCAGGCTCTCTCTCTCTGAGTCCAAGCCCCAGGACCTGCACAAATAATCATAATCATAATTCTACTAAGTATACAGTGAAAGAACATGCAGCATGAGAAAGCAAGGAAAGAACTCTCATAAACACACAAACCAGGACAAGGGGGTCCAGGTCAAGAAAGCAACAGCAGGAAGCAGGTCACTCCCCTGACCCAAGTGCCTACTAACTCCCTCCCCTCCTCCTCCCCACCGCTCCAGTCTACTCCTCTGGGTTCCACAGCTTCTTGAGGCAGCAGAACAGGTGATTCTGTCACCATTTAGAGAACATTCCTCGCCCACACTATGAAAACTCAGCTGTCACATCCTTACCTCCAGGTCTGTAGACCACGTCGTCCTCAGTGATATACGAGGTGATCTCGCCGGTATCCGTCCTCTCGTAGCGGGATTTTTTTTTCGGTGGTTTCTTCTTGTTCTTCTTTGTGGACTCCTCTGTGGTGGCACTGTTGTCGTTGTCCTCATCTTCGCTGTGATCACTCTCCGCATAGTTTTTGGCTCCTCCTTCCAAGGTACAGCTCCTGCGTGGCCTTGAGTTCTCACTCTCTCTTCCTTTGTCTCTTTTATCTCTCTCTCGGTCTCGATCTCTGTCCCGATCCTTTTCTTTGTCTTTGTCTTTGTCTTTGTCAGCTGTCATGATTCGCCACGTGCCTTCTTCTGTCCTCTCACGGCTAGGCCTCCGTGAAAGGTAGACAGTAAGCCTGGGCTTCAGTCTTCTGAATTTCTCACTCAATTCCAGGGAAAATCCAACCACTCCAACAACCCCAACGTGTCAAAAATGCTAGCAGAGAAAAGACAGGAGGGAGTTACTTTCAGGGTTCCTCTTTTTTTTTTTTTTTAATTATCTTTAAAGTAGTTGTACAGGAGTTGCCATTTTACCAAGAAGTTTATGAATACAATGCATCCTGATCAGTGTTACCCCTTTCAACCTTTTCACGCTTCCCTCCCTTACACCCACTCTTCTTAATTTTGTAGGATATACATTGGATTCCTGACTGTACTCTCACCTTTTTCCTCTAATTTCCTTCCTAAAATTATGTTTTGTTAAATCTTTCTTCTACTCATGCTTCATACACAAAAACTTCATGAAGGCTATAATTAAAAGGTTTAGAACAAGTGATAGACAATTTCAACATTTTTGACCTTACCTAGTAAGGTTTAGGGCTTTCTCCCTCATTAATTTAAAAAAAAATCTGTCTAAATCCTAAGACTAACTAGACTTAATGTATAGCAACAGTTCTCTGTTAAGGAAAAGCGAAAGTAGCCTCCAGTAGACACCATATAATGGAAAAATATGCAAATTAACTTCAACTTACAAAATAAAGGGGGTAAGAACATGTAGAATAAATTATTTCTATATAAAAAATAAATTTGGATAGCCTTAGAAAATGTCATATAAGGCACTGTCTTCTGAAGACTACACCCTTTCTCAAATTTCCAGAGCTACTTTTAAGAATGTGTTTGAGGGCTGGGGATATAGCCTAGTGGCAAGAGTGCCTGCCCTGGATACATGAGGCCCTAGGTTCGATTCCCCAGCACCACATATACAGAAAAAACGGCCAGAAGCGGCGCTGTGGCTCAAGTGGCAGAGTGCTAGCCTTGAGCAGGAAGAAGCCAGGGACAGTGCTCAGGCCCTGAGTCCAAAGCCCAGGACTGGCCCAAAAAAAAAAGAATGTGTTTGATTCAAAATAAGAATAAGTAACAGATTCAAAATAAGAGGCTACACCTTGTAAATCTTTCCAGTGTACCATTCTAGGTATGCTCCAGAAAAAAAAAAAAAAAAGATCATTTCTCTAGAGATTTACTACCTTAATGATTCTAACCGATTCCACTAACAACATTCCACCTTTAGGGAGTGAGTACTAGGTGGTTTTTACATTCTTTTAGATTTCCACTATTAATAGCTTCCCTAGCAAACTCTTCCATAGCTGAATCTTTTTTTAAGAGTCTTCAATGAAAAAAATGAAACTCCAACATAACATAATTATAAAAATTTATATTACAGAAAAAAACTTGTTGAAATGTCAATTCTGGAATTCTTCATAACCAGTTATTTTTATCTTCCATCTTCTCCAATAACTGATCTCATTTCTTCCAATAATCTCTACTAAATACTAAATGCCAGGTGTTCCAAACTAAAAATACAATAAAGGAAGAAAGCCTGATCCTAGCCCTCACTGCTCCAATGTAACAAAAGGAAGCAACAATCAATCTGAGGGCCATCTGTTTTTCATGCTACTAAGGCCAGATAGAAAACAACATGTGCAAACAAACAAAAGACTAGTCCTGTTTACTTAGCCAACAACAGATCAGTTTGCAATTATCATCCTCAAAGGCAGAGAAAATTCTCTTTGGTCATGGCAAAATCATAAAAAAATTATCACAGACTAAGTGCACAGATCAAACCTGATACCAGATGAAACTTTCCCTTAACCATGTCAATTATCCTTAGGAATTCAGGAAAATAAAAACCTTAAAAATCACCTTGGGAAATGACCCAAGAAGAAGCAATAATATCGGCCATAGCAAGGCTAGAAGGCTGACTGCATACAGTGCCAGCCTCCCTTACTTCTTTCCACTTAGGACATATTATTTTCAGATAGGATTTCAATTTTTAAGCATATTTTTTAAAAAAATTCTAGAGGCTATGAAAGCTTTGCACAGATGACTCATCTGCTAAACAATAATAAATTCCTAAGCCACTGGTATTAGTAACTGAAAATACAAAAAGTGACACATATATTACATTCTCCAACAGACTTAGGTTTAGAGAAAGAACAAGCCAATCATAAAGGGGGGAGGGGGGAGGGGAGAGAGAGAGAGAGAGAAACCAGCTAACATAGTTGTTAAAAATTCCTCCCTAGGCTGGGGATATGGCCTAGTAGCAAGAGTGCTTGCCTTGTATACATGAAGCCCTGGGTTCGATTCCCCAGCACCACGTATATAGAAAATGGCCAGAAGGGGCGCTGTGGCTCAAGTGGCAGAGTGCTAGCCTTGAGCAAAAAGAAGCCAGGGACAGTGCTCAGGCCCTGAGTCCAAGGCCCAGGACTGCCCACCCCACCCCCCAAAAAAAATTCCTCCCTAACATTGAAACCTTATCAAGGTCTATGGGTAGTCCAAAGAAAAGAGGGAGGAGCTTAGGCAGAAAAGCTCATCTCAGTTGCTGTTTAGGACAGAAATGTCTCCCATATGTTTAGGGAAGATTATTATTCTCCCTGGAGTCAACAAAGTAACTACTTTAGAAACAGTTATTTCAAGCCCAGCATAAGGTGGCTCACTCCTATAATCCCAACTACTCAGGAGGCTGAGATCTGAGGATCACAGTTCAAAGCCAGCCCAGGCAAGAAAGTCCCTGACACTCTTATCTCCAATTAACTACTACAAAACGGACAGTAGCACTGTGCCTCAAAGTAGTAGAGTGCTAGCCTTGAGCAAAACAAGTTCACAGACAGCACCCAGGTCCTGAGTTCAAAGCACCAGGACAAGCAAGAAGGAAAAAAAAAGTTATTTCAGCACTGAGAGAGGAAAAATAAACTCAATTTGAACATTCAATACTACTCCCTATAAAATTAAACAGTTTCTATTTACAAAGTCAATGTTTTCTTAGTTATCTCAAAATTGAGTATATTTTCATGTTATTTTATTAACATATAAATATACAATATATATTTACATAGTCAACCATGAGGTAACCAAGAACCATCGTACTACAAGGTCAATGCAATTGTCAAGTACATGTGGTTCCAAAATGTGTGAATATGTATTCTGCTAACAACATTCAAACTGATTTTTCTGAGACTCGGTATACTGTGACTAATATATACCAACAATGTGTCATCTGAATAAAGGAACTCACAATAAAGGGAACCCAGATGGTGCTAAAAAGGAGAGCTGTCACATCAACGTGCTAGAAATGATAACACAGAATAGACAACATAACTGCACCTTTATAGCAATGTTAGGTCAGAACAGTTTCCCTATTTGATCCTTTCAACAGCTAAGGAAACTGAATTGGACAGAGTTGTCAGCTCACTGGACAGTCTACAAAGCTACGAAGAGATGATTTACACAAGGCCACACAAGCAATGAGGACAAAGGAAGGATGCTGAAAGCAGCTCTTCCAGAGCAAATCCTGCCTGACCTGATTAGGACCTACTGCTTTCTGTGCAGCTGGCCTCTAACTCCCCACAGGCACCAACCTGTCCTCCATGGATGCAGGCTGGTAATTCATACTGACAGTTTCAGGAAACACATTCATTCTGCTCTCCCCTTCTCCACAAAAAAATGACCAAAAAAATATGCTTTAAAGTATGTGTTAATTACTGCTTAAACTCAGTAAAGCAGGAAACATAGTATAACATACTCCACATAATAATAAAGTCTAGTCCAGGACACAAAATGTCAGTCCACTGAACAGCCTACTGTGTGCTACTTACCGCCATAGGTATTGAAAAACAGCAGAGAAACACACAAGCATCCCTGCCCTCTACAGAGAGTGGAGAAGGCCTCATGCTCTGTGTGAGCAGAGCATTCTGTGGAGATTTGGAAGGGATGATCAGAGAAGATCTCCCTAAGACGGCTTCAACAATAACACAGAGAGGAAGCCAGAAGGACATGTGCACATATTCAGAGGCAAGACAGGCCAGGCGCACTGCTGACACAAGATACCAGAGGGGCAGACTGGAGGAGAATGAGCGGGGGCTCAGAGGTGAAGGGGCAGAAGCAAGAGGGCTTGGGTCCTGTCAAGTTCTGTAAGGACTGGCTTTTAGTCAAGTGATACAAAGTGACTTCACAGGGATGTGAGTAGCAAAAGAAAAAGGAGAAAAGATATGATGTGACTTCTGTTTGCTTGACTTCACTGTCCACTGAGAAAAAAAAAATGAAGAGATGCAGGGCATGCACGAAGACTGACAAGGTCAGAGACTCACAGCACAATGCAAGAAAGAAGTCAAGGCAGCTAGGATGGTCAGGGTGGTAGAGACCTAATTTCCTATGCATTCTTAAGGCAAGAGGCAAGTAGAATGTGCTAATGAACTATCAGGTAAAGAACAACTCTAAGGAACCTTGGCCAGAACAACTAACTATGAAACTGCCATTATCTGAGTGCTGAGTAGGAAAGACCAGGAGCTCAGGATTGAACGAGTGATGGCCATAACAAGCATAAAGAAAGAAGGTTTGGGGGCTGGGGATATGGCCTAGTGGCAAGAGTGCCTGCCTCATATATATGAGGCCCTGGGTTCGATTCCCCAGCACCACATATACAGAAAATGGCCAGAAGTGGCGCTGTGGCTCAAGTGGCAGAGTGCTAGCCTTGAGCAAAAAGAAGCCAGGGACAGTGCTCAGGCTCAGAGTCCAAGCCCCAGGACTGGCAAAAAAAAAAGGTTTGGGCTGTAGCTTGGTGGTAGCTTGCAAAAGCCTTGGGTTTAAACCCTAGCACTACAAGAGGCAAGGTACACACAGAGGCCTAGGCCGAAAAAAAATTAGTTTTAAATTTGGTTTGTAAATTAGAGGCTAAGTAAAATCACCAAGGAAGTAAATAAAGACAATGTGTGTGTATGCAGGCATGTGCACGCACACACGCTAGTACCAGAGCTTGAACTTAGCCTGTAGTCTCATTCGTTGTTTTTCACTCACAGCTGGCACTCTACCACCTGTGTCACACCTCCAATCCAGCTTTTTTGCTAACAAGTTGTAGATAAGAGTCTCTTGGACTTTTCTCCCCAGGCTGCCCCTGAACAGCGATCTCAGATCTCAGCCTTCCAAATACCTAGAGTTTTTGGTAAGAATGTTAGTGCTCACACAAATGATTGTTACTCATGCTATGTAGAGAGGATGGATATACAAAACTTAACAAATTACACACATTTCCAAAAGTAGTACCCCCAGGATTCACTAAGATAAAAGGTATAGACCTCTTAGTTTCCTAATAATTGGCACAATTTGGCCAGCTGGGTCAATTTTGTTTTAATCTAATCTGAGTCAAGACAATTTAACTGCCAAAGATATAGGACTATTCTTAAATGCTTCAGTTTCTACAAATACCATTTTATATCTGCAAGATGAAGTCAATAAATTCCTCATATTATTTCTCAGAACCACTTCAAAGTATCAACAGTTCTGTTGAGCTCAGGGTTCAACTTCATTTAAGCTGCCCCTGGGAGTGTGGACTCAGGATGGCATGAACTGAGCAACTGAGATTGCTGAGTCATCATTTGATGCAGGACAGGACAGACAGCGATGCTTCTCATCAGCTGCCCATAGCCTGCCTACTTGAACTGATAATTTTGTATGGTCAAAATATTATACTTATCCAATGACCTTAGCAGAAAAGGTCCCCCATCTCCTGAATGAAGACAATACCTACTAGCTACTCACAGGGTAGCTGACATGAATTCAGTATAAAGTGTGTAAATGCACTTGTAGATTGCAAAGTGCTTCACAAGCACAAACTCAACAATATATTTACTTCAATCATGACTTACTATCTGCTATGGTAGATAATACTCAATAGCATACTACACTATGCAAGACAGAAAAGGTCACCAAAACATCATTTCTATCCTCAAGAAACTCACCTGTCCTATCACATGATTAGGAACCAATCTAGGGGATGGGAATGTGGCCTAGTGGTAGAGTGCTTCCCTCGCATACATGAAGCCCTGGGTTCCATTCCTCAGCACCACATATATTGTAAAGGCCAGAAGTGGTGCTGAAGTGATGCTGTGGTTCAAGTGGTAGAGTGATAGCTTTGAGCAAAAAGAAGCCAGGGAGTGCTCAGGCCCTGAGTTCAAGCCTCAAGACAGAGGGAGAGGGGGGGGCAAGGGGGAGGGGGAGGGGGAGGGGGAGAGGGAGGGGGAGGGGATGGGAGAGGTGATGGGGGAGGGAGGAGGGAGGGGGAATCCAATAATGCAGAACTGATGACACAAATGAAGTAAAAATTCCAAATTATCTTCATGTGGATCATGAAAATTTCCCATCTCCAAGAAAATGCACTCTGCTCTTGAGTTTTAACCCTTGAATTACCATTGTCTAAGCTGTTCAAGCCACATTCTCTGTAGAATACACTTGATTTTCACACCCTCAATGAAATCTAATTCATCCTTATTCAACCACAAAAAAATTGTATTTTTCAAATGCCCAATTACATACCAAGTGTTTTGCTCAGCTCTTATGATTTATCAACCATCCTGAATGTTTGAAAGTTATCCATTGCTCCATCTTAGCTTGCCTATTTCAAGTTTTCACCATCTCCCACATAGATTAATATACCTGCCTTCTACTTAGTCTCTGTGGCTAAAAAATTTTAGTTTGTTTCCCAATTCATCTTACAACAAAGCCCATCACTAAACTATCACCGTGCCACCTGGGGATAGGGGACAGCTTTACTGAGACCTAACTCATTTAGCATTCAATTGGTAATGCAAAATATGCATCATTCCTTTTTACAGACTACAGAGACCTGAAATCAAGCTCTGGCCCCTCGTTCCCTTCTTGGGGCCCCAAGTATCAGCCACTTCCCTTACTTGACTCCTGAGGGCTACAACTGCCTCAAATCACACCTCCAGTCCCTGGAACCCACCTGCTTGAACATTCTTCCCTTAACTTCTACTCACTCAGCCTCAAGTACTTCTGTTCTCCAAACCTGGGGAGCCTCTCAGTCCCACCTGAAGTCCAGCCTCTTGTTTTGCCCCATCCTACCTGCAAAACAGTCTTCATACATCCTACCAGTAGTATCAACCAGTAACTTGTGTCACTTCTCCATTAACTGCAAAGTCCTTGAGGACAAAGTCCTCATTTGTCACATCATAGTCAAAGAAGCAAACTCACCAAAATTCCCTGTCTCAAACTCACTACAGTTTTCCAGTCATTCTCATTTCACCATTTAGCATCAGCCTGAGGGCTTATTAGGAGTCTCTAGTAAAGTCTCTTTCCTTGTTTTTCTGATCTCCTTTTGATGCTTAAAGGTCTCATTTATATACACCCAAACACTATAAACACTATAGGGATACTCACACTCCCCATCAACCACCTTCTAAGATGGTGTCTCCCATCTATGCCCCTGCCCATTGTCATACAAGGGGACATCCTAAATGTGGCATTTCTTTAACCTTCATATTCTATCACCAACAAAATTTCTCTCAAATTCATCTACTTCCAATACCCAAGTCTTAGTTGAAGCTACTACAGCTACTACCACAACTTTCCTGGGCCATTTCTACCAGCTTCTTGATTGTCCCAAGCCCAGTCATCTCAGCCGCAAGTGAGATTCTCGGCAGGACATTCCATTTCCCCAATAAATGCACTGCATGCCCTATGATTCTTTTCTACACTGCAACCGGGGTGTGCCTTTCAAGGTTAATGACAATATGTCTGGCTCCACTTTCAAGTACTTCAGAGTGACTTCTCACTAGAGTATGTATACACACACACACACAACACATCAACACTGTATTCTACAAAGCCCTGTTCCTGGCCCCATCTCACACCACTCCCCCTGCATCCTCTGCCCATGAACACTGCAGGGGTGCTTCCTCGTCCCCTAGCATACAGCCCAGCCTGTGAGCATATTGTTTCTTCTCTTAGTCATGCCTATGTCCTCTCCCTCAAGCCCATAATTCTACAGCAACTTCCTCAAGAGAGCTTTTCCTGTCCAAAATTACTGTTAGATTCCTTTAAATGGAACTTTACATTAATTTTTGAGATTTGATTAACTTTGTCTCTACCTTCAAGCTACACTACACATTCCATGAAGAACTAACCTTTGACTATTTGTGCACTCTCTTGTATTCACTATCTGAGCATACGAAGATGAGGAATAAATTCATATTTCTCCCTTCTCATGCTCTCACACATAACCTACACATCAATAAAGAGGGTATTATGGGGAGAATTTTACTTGGGAAAGAAAATATTTCATGGGGTGAGAACAAAGCATAGTAGTAGAGGGCTCACCTAGCATGCTTGAAGCCCTGTGTTTGATTCCTCAGCACCACATAAACAGAAAAGGGCTGAAGTGGTGCTGTGGCTCAAGTGGTAGGGCACTAGCCTTGAGCAAAAGAAGCTCAGCAACATTGCCCTGGCCCTGAGTTCAAGCCCCAGGACTAGCAAACAAAGAAAATATTTCATAAACAGCTGAAGAAGGCTTGAATTGGCTTGTAAGCATAAATAGGATAAGGAGAAGCAAAGCAGAGAAAACAAAAAAAGAGAAGTCAGATCCCTGGTGGCTCCTACTCAATGCTGGCAATGTCACAGGATATTAGGGGAGAAATGAGAACATTAACGCAAGAGGAACTCAGCAAGGCAAAATTGTGCCTCCTACAGAAGAGAGTGCTACTAATTAATAGGAAGCAAAGTATGCAAGTATAATGGTTTTATCCCTGATGTGCTACTGCCCCTCATTCCAACTGGTCAAACTTTAGGTTCACAATCTTGCCCAACTGGCTAATATGAAAGGGGTTATGAAAACAAGGAATGTGGCTTAATTACAACAGCTTCTTACAAAGTGATGGCTACCCTTAAAACAGTGGTGGTTATGTCAAGCAACCACTTTGACTTATGGATTCTAATTTCTACATCAAGAGGTAAGATCTGAGAATAGAGATCTGAGGGCACCCTGGGCAAAAAAAAAGTCCAAGGGATTAATTTCCGATTAACCAGTAAAATGCTGGACTGGAGGTATATATAGCTCAAGTGGTAGAGTGCCAGTCATGCGCATAAATAAGGGCAGAGTGAGAGCATGAGGCCCTGAGGTCAAGCCCTGGTACTAGGACAAAAAAAAAAAAAAAAAAGTATTCAGTTAGACTGCTGCTGGTGGCATCCACAAGGAGAAAAGGCAGAAGGAAATAAGTCTAAGCAAAGAAGATAATTAATGGAAAAGCTACTGGGAGCAGCTATGATGTACTAAAAACACTTTACACACTGTTAACTCCCTTCGTCTTCATTATTAAAAAGGGTGACAGTATATTTCCTTAGCCAAATTGACATATCTGAGAGAAAAGACACAACTTGTAATGATTCAGGAAGCAAACCTGACCATCTGATCATCCCATGTGTGCCCCTATGCAGAAGGTGCTACTGTCATATAAACATTACCAGTGCAAAAGTAAGCACAGTGACACTGAACAACAGCAAATATATTAGGCCTAGATTATGAACCAAAACATGTGTACACGGAAACTGAATCCAAGGCCTTGTGCATGCCACACAGAGCTACATCCTGAAGCCCCAGAACCAGTATTCTTTAGCCACCAGGCTCTCCCACCTTAAGCTGCGTGCTCCTAAAAAAGCCCAGTCACTCAATGCAGTGGCCTTACAAGCAAATACTGCGCTGCTGCAGGCCACCAAAATGAAACAGCATTTAGGACCATTTGCTGCATTTAGCAGCAGGAGTTACAGTCCTCATGAGTTATTACTGTCATTGCAAAGAAACTATTTCAAATCTGCCAGCTTCCTAAAGGTGGACCAAAGCACTTCAAGTGTTTCTGTCTTTGCTATTTCTGCATCTTCTGTATCTCAACAAATGCTCTGGCATTCTCCTTTGTGAACAAAACCAATAGCCAAGTGGGGAAGGCCTAACTAAGTGCACAGGCCACTGTGGCCATGCCTCCTAGAAAAATGGCTGCAGCCAGCAAGTGCCAGGAAGCCACAGAAGACGGCTACAGCTGAGTGACTTGCTTTTAAAAAGGAAATCAATTTTTTTTCCCTGTTCCCTTTCATATCAACATGCCTGGCAAAGAAAATGTAGTGACTTCTGCCCTGGAAAAGGAAATGTCACTCTTGTATTCACTGTACTAAAAAAACAAGGTCTTCTCACAAAGAGCAAGCTGCTGAGGAGAATACCTCAAAACATGTCAGAGCATCAGCAATGAGGCTGCCAGATGACACAGAACGATGGAGTTGCACATCTGTAAAGTCAGGCAGAAATAAAACTTCCATCTGAAACTGACACAGTACTGCGAGTTGTTTTTCCATACTGTAAAGTTGTTAGACATGACTACATCCAACCACTGAAACGAAGGGCCACTAAATATCCCCACGAGATTCCCTACATGGGAGGGTAGTGGCCTTTTAAACAGTCAAAGCTGGCTTACGGAGGAAGCTAAACCACCATGATGGGGATGTGCAGCTCACACCCTGAGCACAACTTCAGGGTTTCGGGGCAGGTGGCACAGCAGAGATGCTTTCATGGAAGCAGGTGAGAGAGATACTGTGGGGCACTGCACTCTTCCTGGAAGGCTCTGGGAGATTCTGAGAATATGCTTAATTTCTATCCAAAAGACCCAAGAACACATGAGACCGCTGCAGAAAGTGGATAGGGGCACAGAAGACCCCAATTCCAGGTTAAAATAAACATCCCAATTAAAATCAACTAAGAAGCCAGGCATTGGTGGCTCACCTCTGTAATCCTAGCTACTTAGGAGTCTGAGATCTGAGGATCACAGTTCAAAGCCAGCCCAGGCAGGAAAGTTCTTGAGACTCTCATCCCCAAATAACCACGCAAAAACCAAAAGTAGAGATGTGGTTCAAAGTAGTGGAGCGCTAGACTTGAACGGAAGAGCTCAGGAACAGTGCATATGACCTGAGTTCAAGCCCCATGACTGGCCAAAAAAAAAAAAAAAATCAACTAAGAAACAACACATTAGCTTTATCATTAAAAGGAAAGATTCCCAAGTGCCCTGTGAAGTTTCCAATAACAATTTAAATGCCTGTCTTTAAAGAATATGGAAACTCATTCACACAACTATTTCTTTTCTTATGCTTGTTTTTTAGGGGGAGTGCTATACTGGGTCTTGAATTCAGGGTCTGGGTGATGTCCCTCAGCTTTTTTACTCAAGGCTACCACTTTGATCCACTTATGACTTTTTGGTGGTTAGAGATAAGAGTCTCATGGACTTTCCTGCTGGAGTTGAAAGCCAGCTTGGGACAAAAGCCTGTTTCAAAATACCAAATACGGACCACCAGTTCTTATATGATGTTTTGTATGAAATGCCCAGAAAAGACAGATTAGTAAGTGCTTTGGACTTCTGGACAGGGTAAATGGGAGTTTTCTGGTAGGGTTGTGGGGTTTATGTTGGGAGTGACAGAAATATGTTAAAATAGATTATGATTATTTTTTTTTTTGAGCCAGTCCTGGGGCTTGGACTCAGGACCTGAGCACTGTCCCTGGCTTCTTTTTGCTCAAGGCTAGCACTCTGCCACTTGAGCCACAGCGCCACTTCTGGCCATTTTCTGTATATGTGGTACTGGGGAATTGAACCCAGGGCCTCATGTATACGAGGCAAGCACTCTTGCCACTAGGCCATATCCCCAGCCCCAGATTATGATGATGTTTATCAAGTGTTTTTAAACACTTTAAGTAGATAAGGCTCATGGTATATAAATTGTATCTCAGTAAAACTCTTAAAACATATACATAAGCAGCATTGCAAACTAGCCAGAAAAGCTCTGCCTTTGCTACGTCCAAAGAGATGCACAGGATGAATTCTAGCTCTATCACTGGGGGGGGGGGGGGGGGGGGAGATATTTTAAAGCTGTAAACACATAAACAGTTTTATTTCATGTAACACTGAGAGTAAAATTAGAGAGCCATTTTATACTACAGTAATTTTTAATATGCAGGAACTCTTGATGAGGCTCACTACCTCAACATAGCAGATTTAAAGTAGGTAAAGTGGACACAGTTTGCACAACTCCAAGATCCAAAGCATTCTGCAACCGTGGCACATATAATCTCAGCATTTAATAAAAGGAAATATAACAGAGTGAATTTTATATTTACTACAATTACACTTCACACAAATATGGGGAAAAAATCAAAAGCATTCAAAATGCACTTCTGGTATAAATTGTAGCCGTGGAAAAATGGGAAGAATCACAAATCTCACTGGAACAGTTCTTCTAAGCACTTAAAATCTCTTAGATGAAAGAGCAAAGCAGATGACTTTGCCAAAACTCAATTTGCCGATTTCTGTATCAGCCATTCTAATTCGATGCAATTCTAAGGTGTCTAAATTTATTAACCCTACCATATGTTAACCTAATGCTACTAAAGGCCGGGTGGGGGGCGGGGAGAGAAAGCCACTAGGATTATTGGTCCCAGATGTTAGCAACTATGAATGACTACAAAGGAGATAAGTGGGAGAGGTTCAGAGCTGAGACCACAATTTAATGTTGTAGCTCTAACAAATCACCATTATTTGAACATCAACTTGTAGAGTATATTTCCCCTTAGTTCACCCATAATTTCAGAACACTGCCCAAGTAACTCTAAGTACAAAGATAACCAGAACAAATACAATCTAGCCTCAGAGAGCTTAAAGGCTAGTAGGGGAGGGAAAACACAGGAAGTGCTATATTATTCAAATTATGTAGTGTAATATAGTAAGTATCCCAAGGTGAAGATAAGTGCTATGGAGAAAAATAAAAGGTGGGTGACAAGCATAAAGAGCCATTAATTTGTGACAATAATGAGAGGTCAATTTGACCTAAAGAAGGTATACAAGTTATGTGGTTATGGGGGTGGGGACTCTAGGCAGAGAAAAGAGCAAGTGCAAAAGCCTGAAGCAGGAGCACCCTAGCATACTAGGGCCACCACAAAACACTGAGGTGGCTGAAGCACTGAGGGCAAAGAAGAAAATTACAAAGAGAAAAGGTAGCTGGAAAACTTCTGCTCAAATAGGAGTCACACTGTGTGTACACATAGAGCAGGGGATCCTGAGTTGTCTTTAGGCCTCCTTCAATCCTGTTATCTCAGGCAAGGTAGTACCAGTGAAGGAATTGTTAGTATTCAGATTCTAGATAGCAAGGCAGTAAGAATCTGCCAAAAGATTGGACTGGTGAGAGACAAAGGGAAGAATTAATAAAGACATTAAGGATTAGACAACTGAAGATTAGACTGGTAAGGGGAAAAGACAGAAAACTGGAAGTCTATTTGGAATATGTTGAATCTGCTATGCTGACCAGAAACATGCATGGGTCAAGAGGTGTAGAAGCCCTGGGATGTCTTAGACAGAGTCTCTAAGTCCTCAGAATGCAAACAGTCCTAGCAACCAGGAGACAGCATGTTACCAAAATTCATTGCCAGGGATAAAATAGTCAGGTAGAAAAGAATACTTTGAAATAAAACAAGATTATCAATAGCAAGCCCAGTGAATTTTTGACCTATAGGAGGATTGAAAGACTGTATTCACAAACCTTGACATGGCAGCAATACACAGCACTATGTATTTTAAAACTGCCAGTGGATGGGGGCTGGGAATATGGCCTACTGGTAGAGTGCTTGCCTCACATACATGAAGCCCTGGGTTTGATTCCTCAGTGCCACATGTATAGAAAAAGCTAGAAGTGGCACTGTGGCTCAAGTGGTAGAGTGTTAGCCTTGAGCAAAAAGAAGACAGGGACAGTGCTCAGGCCTTGAGTTCAAGTCCCAGGATTGGCAAAAAAAAACAACTGCCAATGGACAAGTTCCATATTAATGACTGGTCAAATGTTGCATTAATCAAATCCAGGCAGCTCCAGTCCTGGAGGGTCCGGCTGGAGGCAGACAAGGCTGGAGGCAAACACATCTGGCAGGAACACCTCCTTCCCCTGCTATTTTGTCAGGGGAAATGCACCAGCTGTCCAAATGGAAACATTGGCCATGCTAGAATAATGGAGGGAAAACCTGCTTAAATGATTCTCGCCTTGAAAATTAATGAAACAGCATTAATGAATTTTTTAAACACACAAACAGCTTTCTTATCTAATAAGTTGAGTACATAACTATTTTAAAGTTCATGAGAAGAGGAAAAAGACTATGCAACGAGTATGCCTACAAATCCAAAACAAAATTTCAACTATGGAGGGGAATAAAATGAGATTTGATCGGCTCACTGGAGATATGTACACTGGTGCCACAGTATTCAAAAAAATAAGTCAAGCCAGGCTCTGGTGGTTCACACCTGTAAATACTAAGCTATTCAGGAGGTTGAGCTATGAGGATCATGGGTCAAAGCCAGCCCAAGCAGAAAAGTTTTTAAGACTCTTGTCTCCAATTAACCACTAGAAAACCGAAATGGAGTGTTGACTCACAAGTGGTAGAGCACTAGGCTTGAGCACAAGAGTACAGGGACAGCTCTCAGGCCAAATTCAGATAGATAGATAGATAGATAGATAGATAGATAGATAGATAGATAGATAGATAGATAGATAGATGGATGGATGGATGGATGGATGGATGGATGGATGGATGCATTATAGTGTCAATAAGATTGTTTCAAAGACTTAAATGGCTTCAAAATCTATTTTCATTACTACAGAAATTGATGGTTATATTTATCAATGAACATTTAAATAGTAAATTTTTAAAGGAGTAAAGTAGTTAATGGCAAAAATGATCATTTATAGTAGCCAGAAAAAATGCAGTATTATTCTATTCCATGTTACTGCCTCCTGAAAGTACAAGAAGCCCAGGATAGGAGTCATGATTTAAGTGTTCAAGCTCAGAGCCCTGAGTTCAATCCCTGTATGTGAGGGGCAGTAGAGGTGTTTGGAGAGGGATAGAGGAAGCTCAGGATAGTACAGCCTGCAGAATGTCAACATTGTCCACTCTAGCTGGGAGTGTCAACATGAATCTTTCTAGTTACTTGGCCTCAGTAATACTTGGCTTCTAACTCCAATGTAATTTCAGTTTTCAGTTTTTTCTCTCCAAAAGCACACAGGCATAAAAAAATAATAATAGTACTTGCTCAGGGTAAAATACCTCAAGCAGGAGAGACAGAAAAGAGACTTATATACAAATTTACAATCAATGGTAATTAAAATAGGAACAAGAGCCAGTCACCTGTGGCTCGTGCCTATAATCCTAGCGACTCTGACGGATTAAATCTAAGGGTCGTGGTTCAAAGCCAGCCCAGACAATAAGTTTGTGAGACTCGTATCTCTAAGCACTAAAAAAAGCCGTAAGCTGAGCTGTGTGTGGCTCAAGTGGTAGAAGTACTAACTTTGAGCAGAAAAGCTCAGGCACAGTGCCCAGTCCCTGAGATCAAGCCCCAGGACCAGAACCAAAAAAATAAATAAATAAAAGGAACAATGTCCAGAATCAGATAGAAAATTCTTTCTCATTTTCACCATTGAAAAGAAGAACAGTTAAATTCATTCAAGAATAGCCCTTGGGGCTGGGGATATGGCCTAGTGGCAAGAGAGCTTGCCTCGTATACATGAGGCCCTGGGTTCGATTCCCCAGCACCACATATACAGAAAACGGCCAGAAGTGGCGCTGTGGCTCAAGTGGCAGAGTGCTAGCCTTGAGCAAAAGGAAGCCAGGGACGGTGCTCAGGCCCTGAGTCCAAGGCCCAGGACTGGCCCAAAAAAAAAAAAAGAATAGCCCTTGCTATTACAGAAGTATTTAATTTGTTTACTAGCTTTAGAATATGACATAACGGTTCACATGTAATATACCCCAGTCCTATTCCATATGTAGCCTTCTGTCCTGATCTACCTGCGATTAGAAGAAGACAATCACCGAGTCATTTACAACATAACTACGGTTTCTCTCTAAAGTAGTATCTGTCAAGATCTTGGAAAAAGTTATTACTAAGAAAAGTATTAATTTGTGAAGCAAAGAACTGCAGAAGATAAGTAACAAAATAAGAAAAGTCAGTGCTTATTTTTTTAGTGGGATGAGGATGATTCATGCCTATAATACCAGTTATTTAGAAGGCAGAGATTACAAAGCTCGTCCTTCCAAGGCCATCTTCCTCTTAATCCCTAGCTTTTTTTTTTTTTTGGGGGGGGGGGGAGGATAGTACTGAAGCTTGAAGTCAGGATCCCACTCTTTCACTTACTTTTTTCCACTCACAGCTGGCAATCTACCACTTAAGCCATGCCTCCACATCCCTTAATCTTTACATTTTTGTTTTGTCATGCCAGTCCTATAGTTTGAACTCAGGGCCTGGGTGTATCCCTGAGATTTTATGATTAAGGCTGGCATTCTACTTGAGCCACAGCTCCAGTCCGGGCTTTTTGGTGGTTAAGTTAAAAGGAGATTAAAGTCTCAGGGATTTTCCTGCTCCGGCTGGCTTCGGACCACAGTTCTCAGAACTCAGACTCCTAAGTAACAAGGATTACAGACATGAGTCACTAGTGTCCAACTTTAATCAATGAGATTACATCTCAATTAATAAGCCAAGTGTGGTAGTAGAAGACCTGTGATCCCAGCAATACAGAATCCTTTGTTAGAGGATTGCTGTCCCAGGCCAGCCCTGGACAAAAGGTTAATAAGTAAGACCTTATCTGAAAAATAACTGAAGCAAAAAGGATTAGGACATGACTCAAGTGGTAGAGTACCCATCTAAAAAGTGGGAGGCCCTGAGTTGAAACTCATGTGTATTTGTCACACATAGTGTATAAAAAATATGTAATAAAACACACCTGGCAAGACATCTTAACTAAATATTTAGGAGGCTGAGATCTGAGGAACTGACGTTCAAAGCCAGGCTAGACAAACAAACTCACAAGACTCATATTCAATTAACCAACAAAAAGCCAGAAATGGGGGAGAACACGAGCTGCTAGAGAAAAAGCTGAGAAAAGGCCAAGCTTACAGCTCAAGCCCTAGTACCAGCAAAAAATTAAATTAAAAAACACATTTAGATTAAATCAGAAGTATTCAATTTAAAACACCAGCTTTTGTTTAAAAGTATGTGCAAATGTACCATTTTCCATAGAAAATGGACTAAGGAGAGGTCTCGACTTGGTACTTATAAATTATAAACCTAGGCTTGGAAATATCATTAGGCTGGGCTGAGTGTGGCTTGGTAGTAGAGTGCTTGCCTGGCATGCTTCATGAAGCCCTCGGTTCAATTCCTCAGAACCACATGCACAATAAGAGAAGTGGAGCTGTGGCTCAAGTTGTAGAGTGCTAGCCTTGAGCAAAAGAAGCTCAAGGAGAGTGCCTTGGCCGGCAGCCCTACCCCCACCCCATCATTAGGCAAGAAGAGAACCTTTCACTGTATGGAACTGGAAGTTCTCAACTGAAATGAAGTACAGGCTTCTTTTTCAAAGCTCTGAATTTTAGGTTTGTTTTAAAAATGTGAAAGCAACTTACTAACTAGGATTACCCCATGAATGGTAACCGTGATGTGCTAACACCGCAATGAAGGCGGAGACTTTATTTCTTCCACAACAAAACTGGTATTGGCACCGTGACTCAAGCCTATAATCCTAGTTAGCAAGGCAGAGACCAGTGGACTATATAGTTGATGTCAGCCTGGACCAATATATATATATAAAATTTTTTTTAAATTTCCAGGAGACTCCATCTCAACCAATAAAATCTGAGCATGGCAGTATGCCTCTATTATCTCAGCTACAGGGGAAGCACTGTCATAAGTACCTGATATCCCTGCAATTAGGGGGAAGAGCAGCCTAAGCATAAAGCCAGACCTTTGCAAAAAGGAAATAAATAACCAACACACACACACACACACACACACACACACACACACACACACACACACACACACACAGATTGATGGTGTGGCACAAATGGCAGAGTGCCTGCCTAGCATGTTCAAGGCCTTGAATTCAAACCCCAGTACCACCCCCACCAAGAAAAGCATATTTATCATTTGCTGGCAGGCTTAATGCCATACAGCTATTCTTTTCTAAGCTTTCATCTCATAATAGTGTAAGATAAAAGACAGTACAGTAATTGACAGGTAAGGTAATTAAATATAGTCTAGATCCCAACTGTTCAAAGTTAAGCTCCCTTGACAAACTTCCTCAATTTTGTAATCAAGGAAAAATTTAGCCTACAAATATTCATTCCATACTTCACACAACCACAAAATACCAGATGCTCAGTTTATGACCTGATATCAATGTATACTGAATAGCTCTCAGTCTCTGGTGACCTTTAAAACCAACTGGAAAATGTAAGCAAGGAAATATTCAGCACTACAGAAAATAAATCCCCAAAGCAACTGACAAATGTAACCTGGAGGGCTGAAATGTAAATGGAGCATCCATCCAGTTACTACAGCATATTCTCATGCTCTCTCTCTCTCCCTCTCCCCCCACACCCCCCTTACACACTCTCACTCTCTCTCTCTCCCTCTCCCCCCCCACCCCCTCACTCTCTCTCTCTCTCCTCAGCTCATTAGGCAAACAGGAAATTCTTTCTAATAGCTTTCAATGGAAAAACTGCCACTTGTGATTCAAGTTAATTTGATCAAATCCAGAAGGCTTTCTTTTTTTGGGGGGTGGGGGGGTTGGGGGGAGATACACAGAGAGAACTTTACTCTTTGCTTTATCTTGCAAATTTGAAACTGATTAGCAATATGACTAAACCCACAGACTGTGATGCCTTTTTCAATGACCAGTAATTTATAATACATCCTTCTCACATCTGTCACTTGTTTCTTCGTTTGGCTGTCCTAGAACTCGACCCTCCTACCAAGGGCTGGAATTGTAAAGTGCATACCATCACACTTGCATCTGTCACTTTGGATATCTTTCAGATAAATGACAGGACACAGAATATACAGAACTATTTTTATTATGTTGCAGAACTGTGCAGAAAAGGCAGTGATAGTAAAACATAGCTCTCCTAACCAGTGAAAAACCACAAAAATCCCCAAAAGGTAGAAAAGAGTATTTAAGCATCTTGTCATACCCAAATATGTCAATCCTACTACTCTCCACCACGATTATATATCCAGCACAGCTTAGCCATCAGTGATGCTGCAAAGTCCCTGGGAGAGAGAGAGGTGGAAACCCTGGGTGGGGGACAAAAAGCCACTAAGCTAAAGAAAAATACAAAAGCCTGTAACACAACTTACTCCTTTCAAAAGAGAAAAAAATTGAAATGTAATGTGCACTAAGTTGTATTTTTAAACTGTACCGTGTCTGTTTTGTGTTGCCAACAACACACTACCAAATCACTACAACTTTCTCTAAAAGAAAACAGAGTAATGAAAAATATATTTCCACAAAATGTATTTCCTAAACTACAAAATGACCATGTATTAGAGAATGTTCTTAAATGTGACTCATTTTATACGTCAATCGGTTACAAACTTTAATTCAAGGCTGTGCTGTCTGATATAATCATAAGGCTATTTAAATTTAACTAAATGCAAGTTTATTCCTTGGTCATACTAGCCACGTCACACGGTTGCCAGCCATACTACAGTAGACGGGGCAGCCCCTGAACATTTCCACCATCACAGAAAGACCTGTTGGCACTCTTGTAGAGCTGAACATATATGAGTAAGAGTACTGAATCTCATTTCAGGATCACAGTTCAAAGCTGGCCCAGGCAGAAAAGTCCCTATGAGACTCTTAACTCCAATTAGCCACCAGAAAACCAGAAGCAGCACTGTAGTTCAAGTGGTAGAGCACTTGCCTTGAGCAAAAGAGTTCAGTGACAGAGCCAGGTCCCAGTTCCTGTAAATCCTAGCTACAGAGAAGGCTGAAATGTGAGGAATGCAGTTCAAAGCCAGCCCAGGAAGGCAAGTCAGTGACTGTCTTATCTCCAATTAACCAGAAAGCCTTAATTAAATGGCTCTGTGGCTCAAAGTGGTAGTGTACTACCCTTGAGCAATAAGTGTCCAGTCCCCTAGTTCAAGCCCCACAACAGGGAGGGAGGGAGGGAAAGAATCTCATTTCCGTGCCAGGCTCATGCCTGTAATCCTAGCTACTCAGAAGACTGAGATCTGAGGACTGTGGTTTCAAGCGAGCCCAGGCAGCAAAGTCTATGAGACTCTCATCTCCGATGAGCCACAATAAGACCTAAGGGGAGCTGTGGTCCAAGCGGCCAAGTGCCGGCCTTGAGTGAAAAAATCTCAAAGACAATGCCCAGGCCCTGAGTTCAAGCTCCAAGACCAGAACCAAAAGAAGTGGGATAGGACAAGAAGGAAAAGGAGAGGAGGGGGAAGAGGAGAGGAAAAAGAACCTCATCAATAAGCCATTTTCATTTTTTCTTTAGTTTTTGTTTCCTGCAACAGGGTCTCTCCATATATTGCCAGGTTAGCCTCCAATTTCAGATACGCCTGGCTCCTGCCTATCAAGTGCTGGAATTACAGCCACGCACCTTTCAAGCATGCTAATGACACTACTCTCTTCTGATTCATCCTAACTGCTTCAAGTACAAAAATGTGCATGGATGTGAGCCCAGTGGCTTTATTCTCAACTCTCACAAAGGCAATAGATTACAATTCTTAAAGAAAAAAAAAAAAAAACAGTGAGTGTCCCATACCAATCTAAGGCTTTATTCTTTCATTCTTCCAGCAATTTATACAACTTGACCTGAGGAAAAAAAGAGCAGGAAGCATTTTTCTCTACTAAACCTTTGTCCAATACGGCCACATCTCCTATTTTAGAATCCTAGGTTCCATTATCTTACACCCTCAGCACTTTCTTTGTAACCAATCTTTCGAAACCAATCTCCTCAGACTCAGCCAACATATTATGCCATCAGTCTAAAATCAGGACCTGGAGATTCTAGCAGGTAGGCTGCATGTAATGAGAATGGGGGGCGGGGGGGCGCGGGGAGATCCTAAACCTATCCACTCTCCAAGCCTAGAAGATGGTCCAATGGGTAAGTAGTAGGCTACACATCTTTCTCCATTACAGAAACAAATCCCTTCTTCTGTGAAGTTAGTAAGTTACCTGTATATGCAAACACAAGAGGACAAGCAAAGGTTTTCCTATAAAACTGGGGCTTTTTAGGAACGTGTTTCCCATCACTTATTTCTCAAGAATGTTGACTGTTTCAAAGCACTCCCCAGCACACTTCACGAGTTTCACCTACCACTTGCCTTGCCTATAACAAGCTACTTATACAGAAGGAGAGGCAAAGGGGAAGAACTCTAGACTCAGGATTTTTTTTTAATTCCTCTTGAAAATCTGAACCATAATTGTGTATATATCAGTTCTATAATACTACGGTAAAAAACAAAGTCAGGGGGAGATCTGTTTTCTGAATGAGGTATAGATAGGAAGGTGTGATCACAACCCCCCCCCCACACACACAGGGGGTTTATTGTCGACAAGAATGGCCATCCCAGGCAAGTGTGGAGTCAGAGGAACCTGCTCAGTAACTATCACTGCAACTTTTTTTGGTTATCATTTCATTATGAGGAGAAAGCACTTTGAGTCTTGAATAGGCACTAAGCTTCTGGTGACCCTGGAAAAGGTCTTTGATCTCTAAGGGGAAAAGGTCAGGCCTGCCACAGGAGGTGAAAGTTGAGCAACTAACCCTTTCTATTAGAAGAATTTCTGAACTAAGGAAAGAGCGAAACTAAAGTGAGGGTCTGTGAAGCCAACTTTCCTTAAGGGAATGCTAGCTTGAATAGCAAAAGTCAGTGGGAAGTGTTCTCAGAAGGCCTCTGACAACAGGCAGGAACAATGTAAGAACATACAAACACAAAGTCTTAGGTGGAAAAGAAAAAGGGAAGGAAGGAAGACTGGGGTGGGGGAGAGGTCTGAGAATCACAACTGTGAGCTCTACCAAAGACAAAAGGCAGCAGGTCTGTGATATGTAATGAGTTCTTGAAAGAAAAGCAGTCAGATGAAAGGAAGAGGAAGAATTACACCACCTCAGCTCCTACTGGAGTGTGAAAAACCTTCCCAATTTACCAGTGAGAAAGTACCCTTTCATTGCTCACATCCAGTTCAGATTAAGAAATGCACATTTCGAACACTGTAACTCACAAAAAGGTAAATATATAAAAGAACAGAAAATTGCTTCCCACTAATCTGGGTCAATCCTTCACTAGTACATATAAAAAAATCATTTTTTTCATCCTCTACAATTGCTAAATACCAATCAATCCTTCCAAAGCTCAATCACCCAGGTAGAAGGTCAGAGGAAGAGCAGTAAAACTGTAAGAACAAAAGAGAAAATAAAATTCTGAAACTGCTTCATAAAAATAATTTTAAGTATCCACAAAAATAACTGGTTAGAAAGGGGCGGCAGTCCCCAAAAACACATTTCCTAGGCTTTAAAAACCATTTGTCGGGCTGGGAATGTGGCCTAGTGGTAGAGTGCTCACTCTGAGTTCAAGGCCCAGGAGTGGCCAAAAAAAATTTTTTTTGTTCTTTCTAACAAGAAAAATAAGAAGAGGACAAGAGTGACAATACCAAACTACTCTCAGGAAAAATGTCCTCCTAGCAGTGGGGCAGGCACTTCCAAATCAAACCAGACAGAACCTTACACAAAAGGTATAAATTGGGCTGGGACTGTGGCTTAGTGGTAGAGTGCTTGCGTAGCACGCATGAAGCCCTAGGTTTACACCCAGGTGTAAACCAAGATTCAGGTGATTCCTTAGCACCACATAAACAAAAAAGGCCCGAAGTGGTGCTGTGGCTCAAGTGGTAGAGTGCTAGCCTTGAGCAAAAACAGAAGACAGGGACTATGCTCAGGCCCTGAGTTCAAGCCCTAGGACTGGCAAAAACAAAAAAACTAAGAATCTCTCTTAAAATTGTTGTCAGGTGCTTTGAATCCAGGGATTTGGAGCCCATAGCATACCTTTTCTTCTCCCTCCCTACCCCACCTCCATTGTGGGGCTTGAAGTCTGAGCCTGGGCACTGTTCCAGGGCTCTTCAGTTCAGGTTAGGGCTCTAACACTAGAGCCACAGTGCCACTTCTGGTTTTCTGGAGATTAAGTCTCACAGATTGTCTTGCCTGGGCTGGCTTTGAAGCATGACCCTCAGAGCTCAGCCTCCTGACCAGCTAGGATTACAAGCGTGGGCCACTGGTGGCGCCCACTTACTTGTTCATTTTTAAAGATAATTTCTATAGTAAACATTTAGCTTTAGAACACTGTGGCAAAGGGCAAATATCTTTTTCTCTATATCATTCCACCTCCCCTACAAATATAAAATGTAAGATGAAACCTAAAATCTATCCATAAATTTAGCCATAGATAAAAATGTGCTATTAAATGCCTCAAAAAAATTGAGTCTAAGTAACACTAAGTTCTGTGCCACAGGTCTATTGACTCAAGAAAATAAAATGGACTTTACAGTGCTCCATACCAGTACCGGCAGAAATCTAAATTTGACACTCATGTGGTCACCACACATTTTCAGGTGTAAACTGCCCTGGGATTGAACACAAGGCCTCGTACCAGCTAGGGAAGTGTTCTACCACTGAGCCAAATCCCCAGCTCTTATAATCATCATAGATTTTCACAGATCCCACCAGAAGTAAAGTTCTTAGCTGGAATTTTAAGGGGAGGATAAACTAATTCTCTTACATGTTAATATTCATGCTGAGAGATGTGGGCAAATGTAACAATTCAACATGGCTTCAGGTCTAAGAAATAAGCACTTGAATACAATAAAGCATACCAGAGAGATTTCTGAATACCCTACATTCATTTCATCATGACCTCACAAAGCCCTGCTGCAAAAGGCTTACTTGATCTCACCGCTTTACTCTAAATCCTGGCAGATTTGGGGGCTAGGGATTTCTGCCTCCCTCCTGCAAGCTTTCCTCTGTTTTATCATGAGCTCTAGTCTGTTTAGTCACGTGTGAAATGAAGATTTGTTCTTTCCCTTTTCCACAGTCAGTCCACAGCAGTTCAGGCTATGAGGCTATGAGGTTCATATTTCATGACTAATAATTTATGGAACCAAATGCATTCTTTACATTTCAATATAAGCCTTGCAGAAAAGAACAGGCTTAGACTTGCTTAAAATATACAATCTGCTTCTATTCTGAGGTATTATGAACATATTATGTGGTTTCTTCTGTTTACTGTTTAAATGAAACTTTCCTATCTGCATTTCTGTCCTTCTACCAATTTTAATCATCTATCCAGTTGAGTTATACTTGCCATGTTTCTCAAAAGCATTGGTGAGTATTTTCCTGGTTTGAGATTAAAATGTTCACGAACGGGCCTGTTGTCAGTGGATCAAGCCTGTAATCCTAACTCCTAAAGAGGCTGAGATCTGAGAGACACAGTTCAAAGCCAGCACAGACAGGAAAGTCTGCAAGATTACAATTAAACACCAAAAAAATCTGGAAGTGGAGCTGTGGATCAAGTAGGGAGAGCATCTATATAGACAATAGGCCTTTCAATGGAAACTTACCTCAAAGTAAAGATAAGGACATTAATTTTGCTAAAGTCTAAATCTATGAATGTGAGGCATGTAATGATTACTTAAATAAATTTCTCCTATTTCACAGATATGCCAGCTCCAATCAAGTTTTTCAACTAAGTCTTCTTTAGAAATGACAAGCGGTTCTTTTGTACAACCAATCAAATCCAAAGAGCAACCAAAACTGTCTAAGAATTAAAAAGCTAACAAGATAATCCCAGCTACTGGGGAGGCTAAGATCTGAGGTTGGAGGTTCAAAGACAGCCTTAGGCAGAAATATCTGCGAGATTCTAACTTCCAGTTAACCAGCAAAAGGCAAAAAATGGCTCAAGTAGGAGAGAACCAGCCTTAGTTTAAAAAAAAAAATGATTAACAGAACTCAAGCCCTGAGTTCAAGACCCTAATTCTCTCTCTTTCTCTCTCTCTCTCACACACACATACACCAAAAAAAAAAAAAGATAAATTGTGCAATAATCAACTATAATCCCATTTTCACTAAAAAGATCCCCCCCCCCCGCCTCCGCCCTTTTGGGGGGAGGGGGAGGGTCAATTGTGGGGCTTGAACTCAGGGCCTGGGCACTGTCCCTAAGCTTTTCTGCTTAGGGCTAGTGCTCTACACCACTTTGAGCCACAGCTCCACTTCAATTTTGTGGGGATTGGCTTCAAACTGTGATCCTCAGATCTCAGCCTCCTGAGTACCTAGGATTAGAGACAGGAGTTACCAGCACCCCAGTCTTTCCTTTTGATTGAGAAAGGGTCTCACTTGTCTAGCTCAGGTTGGTTTTGAACTTGTGGTCCCTCTACTTCCACCATTCCAAGTCTAACAATCTTTGGAGTGACCACCATCTTACCTTACAATGGTAATGAACATCGAACACATTTTGGCCAGCTTCAGACCAAGATATTCCTTTTTCTAGGTCAGTGCCAAGGAATCAGGCTGTAATCCCAGCTACTTAGGAGGTAAAGATTATCAAAAAGAAGCCACTGCAACCAAACAGCCACATTTAATGGCATGAACCTGTAAGTCCCAACTACAAAAGAAGCTGCAGGTAGGAGAACCTAGGTCTGAGGCTGACCTATGACCAAAAATTAAGACCCGTCATCCTGGAAAATAACTAAAACTGTAAATGGGCTGGAGGTGGGCCTCAAGTGGTAAGAGTTAATGCCCCAGTAGTTCACCACCACCACCACCACCCAAAAAAAAAGCAGGTATCAGACTATAGGAACAGGGGGTAGGGCGAGAAAGTGATCCGTTTATAATGCCACATAAAATTAGAGCTAAACCTCCTCAATTCCAAACTATAATTCACATATGCCTCAATCTAAGCTATCAGCTTTCAATTAAAGGTTCCTATTTTACTAATCTTTGCCAGATCCCAACTAGTAAACTGAGTACAAATTTAGCTTACGAGTAAATTTTTGTCTACTACCTCTGAAAACCAGAATAAATTTCCCATCAATTTTGTCTTCAAGTATTACTTTTTTTTTTCTTTTGGCCAGTCCTGGGCCTTGGACTCAGGGCCTGAGCACTGTCCCTGGCTTCTTTTTGCTCAAGGATAGGACTCTGCCACTTGAGCCACAGCAACACCTCTGGCCGTTTTCTATATATGTGGACGAGGTAAGCACTCTTGCCACTAGGCCATAGTCCCAGCCAAGTATTACATAAATTAAAGGTAACTAAAGCTTATTATTGCTAAGTGCTTCTGTGTTTTGTTTTGTTTTCAGATAGAGATACGTGCTTCTGTCCTGGGGCTGCCCTCAGACTTACAGTAAGCCTCTTCCTGCCTAGGGTGGGATGACAGGCATGAACTACCATGTCCGGCTTATTGATTGAGATGAAAGTCTCACCAACTTTTTTTGCCTGAGTTGTCCTTGAACCACAGTCCTCCTAATATCTACCTAGGTAGGACACATTTCTTGATCCAACAGTTTACCTACTACATTTAGAAAGGTATTTTAAGAAATATCTCTCATGGTAAATTAAATATTTTAAATGAAAGTCTCATTAGCAAATACCATTTTCACTTTGAGAGCTAAGACCCTATTACAAAAATTGAACGAAATACTAATTAATCATCCGAAGAAAAAAAATCACAATAAAATGTTGTTCATTAGCCAGGCACCAGTGGCTCACACCCGTAATCCTAGCTACTCAAGAGACTGAGATCTGAGGATCACGGTTCAGAGCCAGCCCAAGCAGGAAAGTCCCTGAGACTCCCATCTCCACTTAACCAGAAGTGGCACTGTAGCTCATGTGGTAGAGTATGCTAGCCTTGAGCTGAAGAGCTCAGGGACAGCGGCTGGGCCCAGAGTTCAAGCCCCATGACTGACCAAAAAACAAACAAACAAAAATTGTTCATTAAAGTAACCTAAAAATAAACATTTCCACATTTCGTTGCTAATGTTTAGAATTCTTTACAAGGTTTAAAAATGTGACATCCCAGGAGATGTCAAATGAGACAGCTTGGAAATAACCTCAGATTGTTCCGGATGCCCTTGGTTTTCACAACGAACCTATGCTAAAAACTCAAAAAATAAATAAATAAAAATCCAACAATGCATGAGATAGGTAAGAACCTCCACTGGGACGTGCTAAGTTTTCAATGTTAACTAGATGGCAATGTGAAGGATTAGAGAGCTACTTCTGTGTTCTTTTCATGTAGATGATTCTGAAACCATGCATCTCAGGGAATGAGGCTGATTCCACCAATGTTTATCTGGTGCCCAGGTCATGTCAGTTATTGTTAGAGGAGATCTCTGAGGTGCCACCCTCACCCTTTTGCCTGGGTGAGTTCAGTGAACACAGCCAAAAGGTCCTCCTGCCAGTCAGGACTTACATTCTAGTGGAGGAATAAGACAACACGCAATAAAAATAAGTATGCAGGCTATGAGAAGCACTCCAGAGGACAAAAATCTATTCTCGGCTTTTAACCTCAAAGAAATCATTTTTATTATTGCTAAGTGAACGGTAATTGTTTTTTATATAGCATGTCCCGAGGGCTTCAAAAGTGCAAAAACCCAAAATTCTTCTAGAATTAGTTTGAAAGGGCAGTGTATGCACTGGGGTTTGGGGTTTTCAGTTTTATCCCTCTTGTTTCCACCTTCTAAAATGGGTCTGTTTCATCCATTTGATGAAAAAGTCCTCAAACATGCTTGGGTAAATGAATAGCAATTGTAACAACAGACAACCACAAATGACTCCTATGTCCTACCACAGCCACTCATCAGCATGATTAAAGAGCAAACCAAAATAAAAGGATAAAATGTCCCAAGTCTAAGTCAGACAATATCACATTTCTTACCATTATGACACTTCAAAGAAATTTTACACTTCAAATCTAGCCAGCAGGCCAAAGAATTCAAGTTCTAATTTGTTTCCTGAGATAGGAAAGGTAAATGAAGCCACTGCAGATTCTGTTCCCATGTTGGAATGTGAGAAATTTCTCCATCTTGAAAATAGGACAACTATAAAGACTAAAAATAAAAGTTTTGTTCTTCTAAGCCAAGGATGAGACGCCTGTCCACATATATGAAGGCATTTGTGATTCCTTTCTTTCTATTAAAGGAGTCTTAGTCCTTTCCAAAATGGAAAATGCCCCCCCCCCGCGCCCCCAACGCAATTCTCTCCCCAGGGATTTGGCTTCTGTGTAGAAACCAGCATGGTTCTCAGTCCTTTACAGTGATGAGCTGAACCAGAGGTCAGCAAAGGCTGGTCAGTAGGTGCAAAGCCTTTTGCAAGCAGAAGTTTAATCCCCATCTCACTGCAGAAAAACTCAGTCTCTACAAAAAGCTAATGGTCACATTCTACTCCACATGTATACTACGTACTAGGCTAATCTGGGACTGCTGGAGCACACCGCCAGAGGCCACAGATGTCTCTCGTTTGGAGGCTAGAAGTCCAAGATCAAAGTGCAAGCCAATTTGGCTTCCCAGAGAAGACTATCTGTGTTCCTGGCTTGTGGATGGACACATCCTGTCAGGAGAGGGGTTTTTTGTTGTTTGTTTTGTTTTGTTTTTTGGGGGGTGCTGGTACTGGGGTGCAAAGGCTGGGCCTCACTAAGCTATTACTAGGCCTTTTTGATCACAGCTAGCACTCTATCACTTGAACCATGCCCCCACTTCTGGGCTTTTTGCTGGTTAATTGGAGGTAAGAGTCTCTTAGATTTGTCTGGCCAGACAGTTCGAGCTGTTATTCCTACTTCTCAGCCTCCCGCGTATCAAGGATTATTATAGGTGTGACCCTGGCATTCTCTTCCTTTCACACCAGAGAGGCCAAGCCCCTCTTCAAATACAGCATATTGTGTAGATCAGGGCCTCAGTATAAGAATTTGGGAGGAATGCAATTCACTCTCCAGTTAACTTCACTTCAGGGAGAAATCATTTTTATCACTATTTATCTAACACAGAGAGAGGGTGGCGCAAGCAATATCAGAATAGAGATTTTAAAGATGGCTTGCTTCTAAAAGGCCTAAGGAAACTTACTGAGATTCATCACTGTGCCAGTTGCTCAACTCCTATAATCCTGGCTATTCAGGAGGCGGGGGCCTGAGGGTCATGATTTGAAGAGGACTGGTCAAGAAAGTCAATGAAATGCTTACGTCCAATTAACTACCAAAAAGCCAGAAGTGTGGCTGAAGTTAGCTCTAGCCTTAAACAAAAAAGTCTCAGAGACAGTGCCCAGGCGCTAAATTCACATCCTAGGGCTGGTGCATATAAGCATGCAAGTGCATATGCACACACGTACACACACACATAAACACACACACAAATCAGACTACATTATTTCTTTTAAGTTTATACCTTTATGCTTTCCCTTCTACATGAGGCATGTATAATACATAAAACATATGTTCTTCATTTCTCTATAGTAAATAATAGGGGAAATCAAAATTACAACAAAGTTAACCCTACAAGTAAATATTCATATTAAGAAAGCAAACTTTTATAACTGAAAGGGGCTAAAATCTACACCAAATGCTAGCAAGTATGCTCAAGCTTTTGTCCTGGTTAGTTAGTTTGTCTACCAGTCAGTCAGTCAGCCAGTCAGATGATTGCTCAGTAATAACAAGAACTGCTGTAGCAGTTTCTACTACATCTAGGTGAAGGGCTCATCATATCCAAGATGTATGATAAAAGGCTACAGAGTAAAACAACAAAACTCCTTGTGAATGATAAATCAATAGAATTTCTCCAATGTCACTCTTGAGTCACAGCCACATAAAAGAACTGGTTACCTGCTTCCGTTTTCTTTTGTGGAAAGCATAAATTTGCCCAACTAAGAAATCCTGAGGGGCTGGGGATATAGCCTAGTGGCAAGAGTGCCTGCCTTGGATACACGAGGCCCTAGGTTCGATTCCCCAGCACCACATATACAGAAAAAGGCCAGAAGCGGCGCTGTGGCTCAAGGGGCAGAGTGCTAGCCTTGAGCGGGAAGAAGCCAGGGACAGTGCTTAGGCCCTGAGTCCAAGGCCCAGGACTGGCCAAAAAGAAAAAAGAAATCCTGAAGGCAATGCTAACGGAAGTAGGGCTGGGAATGTGGCCTAGTGGTAGAGTGCTTTCCTCTTACACATGAAGCCCTGGGTTCAATCCTCAGCACCACATATACAGAAAAGGCCAGAAGTGGCACTGTGGCTCAAGTGGTAGAGTGCTGGCCTTGAGCAAAAAGAAGCCAGGGACAGTACTCAGGCCCTGAGTTCAAGCCCCGGGACTGGCAAAAAAAAATATATATATATATATATATATATATATATATATATATATATATATGGAAAGTCACTGATGCTATTGAGGTTCAAAGCAGTGGAGACCTGAATACACCACTGTTTCTAGTCAGCTATTTTTAAGTTATTATTAGATAATCTGGGGAGTTTGCAGAAAATACAACTGTGAACAGAGCAGCACACGCCATCTGGAGGATTTTGACTTAAGCAATTTCTCAAATGCACGGTATATACGCTATTTTGCCATCTGAAACTCAACAGTCATATAAACTGACTGACCCTTTTTAAAACCAGAATCATAAAAACACATTTGCTTTGCAGAAAGCAGGACATGAAAAATAGATCTGATTGTTCGTGTGAGAACTGAGCTTTGCTTTCAAATATTAATGGTATTTTATAAAGATCTCCTATACTTACTTACAATATTCTTTAAAATCTTCACATATACCTTATAATATGCTAAATGTGTCCTATGTTCTAAAGTGACTTATGCCTATTAGCCCATTTTATCCCTCATACAAGCACAAGTTATCATAGTAATCACTATAAAATCCTACCTGCAGAATACCAGAATTTTATCCCCACAAACTAACCTTTTAATGAATGAACCAGCTGCTGTCATTAACCTGAAGTCTCTTCAGCTCTCAATGTCAAGGCTCTAGTTTTCAGCGCCCCCCCCCGCCCCCGCCTTTTTGAACTATAAGCACAAGCTTTGAAAATGAATGAGATAGCCTTGCACTGATGGCTCACGTTTGTACTACTAGCTACTTAGGAGGCTGAGATCTGAGGATGGAATTCAAAGCCTGCCCAGGAAGGTTAGTCCATGGAACTCTTTTTAACTCCAATTAACCACCAGAAAACCTGAAGTGGAGCTGTGGCTCAAAGTGTAAGAGCAGTAGCCATGAGGGGGGGAAAAAAAGGCGGGGGGCGCTCAGAGACAACACCCAGGCCCTGAGTTCAAGCCCCAATAACAACCCCAAAAAAAACTTGTTCTCAAGAACTATTCATTTCATTTGAGTATATGTTTTAATGCTATCTGATTTTTCTACAATCTCATGTATCTTCAAGGAGAACTGATAGGTTTAATTGTCTCATCAACAAAATTTCAGTAGCAATTCTATATCTAGGATTTACCCTACAGATGATTCTGTAGGAGATATATGCATGCCCATACATACTCTGTGTAGCACTACTTCTAATAACATCAAAAAGTGCCACAATCAAAATGTCCATTGACAAATGACTGGATAAATAACTAGGACATAAATTCTTTGGAGACCCCTAAGTATAAAATGGCCAAAAAATGAAACATATGGAGAGCCAGTCAAGCCTCAATAATTATGAACAGAATTATGCTCTGTTCAGAATTATGATCAGAGTTATGCTTGCTCACTAGCTATACAGCTGTAGTTAACATACAATCTCTCTAGGCCCCAGTTTCCTCACTCAACCACACTGCTATTTTATATCTGCCAAGAACAAATAATTCAGGCAAAGAAAGAATAGCATTAGGAAATGGAATCATCCACAATCAAATCATCCTGAGATTAGCACTATTAATGCTTGGTATATTGCTTTCTGATATCTTTCCTCGGCCTCTAATGGGTATATGTGGGTGTATTTTGTAAAAATGCCACAAACAGATAATTGTGTCATGTTTTCCCCCACAAAGCTTTATACATCACGTTTTTAACATCGTGGGGGGAGAGGGGCTAAGGACTAAACTCAGGGCCTGGCATATGCTAGAAAGTGCTACACCTCAGACCTTTATATCATGTTTTTAGTGTTTTTGTTCTTTGAGATTAGCCCAGGCTGATCTTGTGTGGCCAGCCTTGACCTAGAATTCAAGAATCTCCTGCTCTTACCATTGAATATGTCCATTTCAGGTTATGTACCACCACATCTGGCTCACATGGTTTTTTTTTATGGGTTCATAATACTTCCTTGTATTAAAGGACCATGATTCGAACATTATCCTTCTATCATTAAGCACTTAAACTGACAAATTACTTTATTTCCTAGCTTTTCTGTTTTTCTTATTTTTTTTTCTCTGCCAGGAAGAAATCTCTTCCACCTTCGTTATTCCATATGAGCCAAAAACCATTAATGTGGCTAACAAATACTATCACTAATATAAGAAGTACATTGCAACAAAAGAAAAAAAATGACTTAAAAGAATGATACTAAAGCTTCTCATGTTGAACTCGGGAAAAGCCACTGGCATGCTCAGAAGTTATCTTTTGGAAGTTTCAGGAGTCATCATCAAGCTCTTTTATTTCATGGTTTGTTTTCTTCCTTAGCAATGTTTTAAAGATCAAGACTTGGCTTTTTTTGTATGGTCAGTATCTAAAATAGTTCCTAGCAAATAATTAGTGCTCCCTATGCTAAATATTCAGTTATGTGCCAGTAATGGTTCTCCCTTCTTCGGTATAGTGTGATGGTTTGACACACACACACACACCGGCCCCCAGCAGTGCTGATAGGACCTAAACAGGTTAGTGTCCCTATCCAAGGAGTGGTTAGTTATCCTGAGAGTAAGCACTGCGCTACTATGCTTAGGCCCCTACCAGATGCTAGCACCATGCTCCAACTTCCACCACCCTGAGGCAAAAATATCTCTATTGTTACAAACTACGTAGTCTGTGATATTCTGGCAACAGAAAACAAAGACACACACATACCCCTTTAGGCAGAATTATCATTTTCCCCAATTGAGGAAATAAGTCACAGAGGTTAAGTGATTTGCCCTGGGTCTCACAATCCATGGTAGACGTAGGAATATAGAGATGAGAGACATAGAGACAACCACCACCACACTGAACTCTGCAAGGTGACTAATGACACCAGCAGAGCAACCTGCAATAGGTGCACTGACAATAAAGAAAACTTCAGGATCTCTAAGAAACAAGCGACCTTAAGTTAAAAAAAGAGCTGCAGATGTGCTGTGGTCCTTAGCCTGCCAAGACCCTGGGTTTACTCCCTAGCACTGTCCAAAAAAAGAAAGAAAGAAACTATGTAAGATTAAGCTGATTTATCTTTCTAATTGAAAGTGACCATTATCTTGTGTTTTTGTTTTGTGCAGACAGTGAGACTTCAACTCTCACTTGGCTTTTTCTGTCTGATCCCAGCAGGTGAACTACCCCCACCAGGAAACAGGCACCTTGTCAGCTCTTTGTATAAACATATCAATCCATTTTGTTTCTGCGACTCTTGCTCCGTTTTAGGAATGTGCTATACAGTCTTTGAGCCCATAGCAGACAATCCTATCTTCCCACAGGAAGGCAGACAGTAAAGAGACATAATCACTGACAAGAGGGGTCTTTGACATCACAATCTGTTAGACACCCTGTAAAGCTGTATACTCAATCTTTAATACTTCCTAATAACTTAGAGCCAGTAACACATTTTAATATTTAAAGTTGGCCATATATGGCCCTGAGCAAAAACATTTCTAAACCTTTCTGTTAATCATCCAGCCCACTGTTAGTCAATGTCTTTCTTAGTCTTTTTGGTACAGTGTATAACAAAAGATAAAAGACAAAGAGGAAATATTCTAAACATGGTATTTCCATGCTAACATTTACTTTGAGTTTTACAAACTAACCTTAGAAAATAGGAAACAAAGAATATCTCCCTACTTTTTAGAACAAAATATTGGTTCCCTATTATAAAGTGATCATCCCACTGGTTTCCCTGAATGACACAATAAGGAGCAAAAACCTTTGACCTTGGTAAACCATGATAAAAAAATAAAGTTCCTTGATCAATTTTCTCAAACCCCAAAATAAATTGCTGGCAAGTAAATTATTACATTAATAAATAAAGCCTTGTTCTATCTATCACTTGCTTAAAAACAAGCATGGTGGCAAAGGAAGAGATAAAAAGAAACACAATCGGCCAAATCTGTAAAGCCTTCAGTGTAAGATAAACTGTCCTGCAGGAGCAGCCAGCGCACTGACCTAACAGCTGTACACAGCTGCACTGATTAAAATGAAAAGCCAGTCTGCAAAACACACAGACAACTCACTGCACCTTACTGACAAGCAGACAGCATACACCATCACACTCTTCCCTATCTTAAGAAACAATGTTTTTTTAAAAAAAAAAAAAAGCAGTCTACAGTTGAAATTTACACACACCCTCTTCCTGTCCACCCTCTCCCCCATTTCAAGCATTTCAGAAATAATCACAGCCATGCAGACTGGACTATCTTCTGTAGGCTATAAAAACACATGCACACACAAAGGAAGTGGTACAGCTACATTATTGCATCAGCTCTGGTCTCAATTCATAAATGCAAAACCACAAAATAAGAAAAAAAAATCTAAAAGGCCTTTTTCTGGAAAGCGTAGAGTGAATGAATGTGGGTTAAGTCTTTAAATATTCTATTGAACAGACCTCGTTGATGCATCACTTTCTACAGCCACCGGGAGGGGAAAAGTGTAATCTTAGTCAATTCTGTCATGCAAGGAGATCAAATAACATTTCAAGTGCAAGCTTGCCAAGCACCAGCGCCTGCCTGAGTACAATAAGCACTCAAGGGCTCTGGATTGAAAACCACCTTTCACTGGACCCAGAAATCCTTATAAAATAGTTTAAACACTACTAAATTACAGCACTGGATTAAAACCAATACAAGCTAACCAGTGGCCCCCACACTGGTCAGAAGTTGCTCTTAAGCAAAAAACATCGCCTTGTGTTCTTTTCTGAGGCAATGGAAAGATTCAAAAAGGCAACTGCCTTTTAGGGCCTGCATTCACACAAGCTTAAAAATGTAGATGGGTTGTGCTTCTGGAAATAATTGCCCACAGAACAACGGCCCCACATGGGGTATTGTTCCCATGTGTAAGGTTTCAAATCATGTCTACTTCACGTTTGCAGTTCCCAGAAGAAAAAGGGAAAAGGAAAGGGGCCAGAACTTAATACCATACTCTTGGCACAGAACGCTAAGACTTTTGTTAACTCTGTTCTAAGCCCTTCCTCAATTTTAAAGCACACTGGCACACCATTCTCAGGGAAAATGCAATCTCTTGGTTGACCCCCACGTTCGTTGCCATGCCACTTTTTGGATTTTCCATATGGCTGAGAAGCCTCCAACCAAACAATGCCCCACAGAGAGCTGTGGCACATGTGTGCCAAGGAAGCTTATAGGCAGACAAAGTAACCAACTCGCTGAGCTTTTCTCCACAAAGTGGTCAGGCAGGTCTCCCCAGAGCTGCAAAGATTGGAGTAAACAGGGGAGGGTGGCAGGGACCACACCACGCTGAATGATTTTAAGAATTCAAACTTGAAGCAATCTTTTCCAAGACTGCCTCTCCCATTATGCTACTCTGGCAAAGCTACTCTATTTTGGCCCAAGAAGCAAAATTATAACTGACACACTTGCGTAGTCTAACATTAGTCCACCAATTCCATTTTCTTTCAAGCTTAAATTTACTCCCCAGTAAGTAATAAAGTTTCAGATCAAATAGCTACTTCTGTATTACACGGCTCAGCTCCCAGTGAACTTTTATTTATGATTTAAAAAAAAAATACCAAGACAGCTTTTAAAACTGTGCTCTTTGCCCCCAAAGACCATGGTCGGTTTATCTAATTAACTGGAATCCCAATCAAAATGCACCACACATTCTGACTCCCCGTTCCTGGAAAGCCATCTTCCTCTGGGCGCTCGCCTCCCCGGGCGCCCACCGACAGACCCCACCTGCACTCCTCCAACTTCTGGTCCCTTGACCCCGTCCCGGCTCAGCGCAAGGCCGGCCGCCGCTGGCCACTTGCCTGGGGCCAGTGGGCAGCAGGAGCTGACCTTGGAGCCCGGTCTTCCTCTTCCTCCTCCAGCACCAACCCGACAACTCGGCCACTGGTGGAGGCGGGGCTGGGAGGCCGGCTGGGGCGTGAATTGCACTTGCCAAACAAAAGGAGGCCGGGTGGCCGCGGGGCAGCCGCGTGAGCAGGTCTGAGCTGGCCTGGGAGGCGGCGCGGGCCCCGCCCGCGGCTGGGGGTGAGGCCGCTCGCCAGGCCGGCCCGGCTGCCGCTGCGGTGCTCAGCTCCGCGGCTCAGCTCCGCTCCCGCCGCCCGCGGCCGGCCAACACAGCCACATGCCTGTGACCCAGACGCGGGAGAGAAAGAGCAGCCTCCCGCGGAGGCGGCGGCGGCGGCCCGGAAAACCTGGACTGGAATCCCGCCGCCCCGCGCGCCTCCGGCCCGCCGCTGCGTGGGTGCGTGCTCAGACGACATGCGCGCGCGCACACACACACACCCTGCAATTCCATCCCCTCCGTTGCTCCGCCAGTGGACCCCACTCCTCCCTCCCTTCCTGACAGCCGGATCTGGGAAGCTGCGTGATGGATGGCAGCTCTTAATAGCATGGTCAGCTAGAAAATGCATCTGCAAGCACGATATTAAAGAGCAGCGCATCCCCGAGGGTGATCAGCAGTTCACACAGCCTACAGCTGCCTCTGCTTAGGCCAGGAACATCCAGTGTCAACCACCTCTGACGTCTAACAAATGCAGATGAAACGACCCACAACCACAGACAAGACAAACATTTGTTTCAAAAATGAACGGTGAATGCAACGTTGTTTGGGTGTCAATTTCCTTACAATTTAAAAATTCCTCTGTATATCACTTGCTTAAAAATGTCTCAAACCCTCTTCCACAAGACACTTTAGTCTTAACTGAATCTCATCTAATAAGTAAAATAAAGGCCCACTCCTTACCATGTGGCTTTAAATAAACATCACCAGCTACTAGAGGCCAGTCTCCCTCATTAATTCAATTTCGTATGCATCTAAAAGGAAGTATCAACTGATCTTTCAAGTTAATTTATTTCCTACTCCCTAACAAAGTCTGTGAAAATATATCAACTTGCTAAATTTTATTAAATATTAAATTGAATTACAACTATACAACATATTTCCTAGTGGTAACAGCCAAGATCATTTTGTCTTCTTAAAAAAGTTGATACGTTTTTAATATTTCTATAGAATATAAATTCAAAGTACTAAGCTCACTCAGTGTCAGCCCAAATAAGAAAGTTCTGGGCTCAAATTTTAAATATTTGCTTTCAGCATGTTCACTATTAGAATTTTCACCTTCCAGGCAAACTTCATGGAACACTCAAATACCTTTGTAAGTGTTCATCAGACCAAACTTGCAAGGTCCTATAGAGTTATTAATGGTTGGATACCTTCTCCCCTGCAGAAAAATTTATAGAGATTGAAACGGACCTGTCCAATCTGGGTGAGGGCATAAAACAGAACCCAAGGCCCCTGCTTTTTTGGCACAAATAGCCAAACTAACATGAATAGCTGTTATTTAAAACACCACCTGCTTTTTTTTTTTTTTTTGTCAGTTGTGAGGCTTGAACTCAGAGCCTGGACCCTGTCCCTGAGTCTCTTTGTGCTCCAGGCTAGCCTGGTTTGCCTGCTCTTTGTGCTCAAGGCTAGCCCAGTTCACCTGCTTTTCTAAAGAAAAAAAAAATGTAGTAGAGTATCTACCTGATGTTTCTGCCACCCTGAAATGATGACTGTAATCAATACAAATTGGAATGGTCCCCAATGCAAATCTAGCTCTGCTACAGGGTCCACTAAACAGCATTCCTCAACAAAACCAACCTGAGGCTTGAAGTCTGTTTCATAACCAAGTGGCTTTGAGGTTACTTTGTATATGCCAGAGATGCAATCAATTCCAAAATGCCCAGCTACAAAAACTACTTCTGCACATAAGACACACTTCCAATTTACTAACCAGCTGTCTAAATTTTAAGAAAGTTTGTTCCCCACTTCCAGACCCCTAAAATATACACACAGGGGACATATAAAAAGCTGGAAAAGACTGAGAAGAGCCCAACTGTCATAATCTGAATTCATAATAAACTCAGCTTCCCAAGGACTCTAGGCACTTTGACAGCATTTTATGACACAAGGTCTTTTGCTCTTCTCTGGTACCCAGAGGCATACCTTTCAGTTACACCACATATCAGGACTCTTCTACCAAAGACATACACTGCTTCTTCCCACTATAGTAGAAAAGAAAGCCCCTGGCTAAATGCATATATATGCACATGCATGCATGCATGCACACACAACGTTTAAAGGCTTTTCTGTCTTAATATCTCAAATTAATATCACTTTTTCTGAGATGCTTCCTCTGAGGTCCTGTTTTAGGTCAAGTTTCTTTGTCAGCAAGTTCTCACAGAATCATGTTCCTTTCCTGAACAGTATTTATTTCAGTTTATAATTCACGGGTATGGTTTCCTGGTTAATGTCTATAGCCCATCTAGATGTTGAGTTCCATTAGTGAAGGTTTTATGTATTTGCTTCTCATCAAACACTGGGTGTTGTAATATGGAGGTCAGATCAGGCCAGCGCCGCCAGCGCCATCACTGGCTGTTGAGGGCTGTCAGATTGACTCCATCTCAGATTAGTTAGAGAGCAGAAGCCGACTCCATCTTCACTAAGATCTCCCTATCCAAGGAAGTTCCCTTCGCTATAAGATTGTGTAAACTGCTTGATCACCTGTTAGTAGAACATTCAAGGTTAAACCTGTGCCCTCCCATAAGTAGGCATATCATCCTGCATCATCATGTGAACCCCACCAAATCCGTGTGCCAAGTCTTAACTAAAATGATAGGTTGGTTCAAACAGTTACTATGCGGCAGACTGTAACTCCATTGGCCACCAGCCTGTGACCTGGCATGCTCTGTAAGTGTTGCAACCTCTCATTGGCCACCTGCGTGTGGCAGGCTTGGCCGTGTGGTGTTTGCCTTTATAACCCAACCCTGAGCGTGGCCTGGGGCACACTGTAGCACACTGGCCCTGGCCATCCAGCTTGCTTTTTATGGTCGCAGTTCCAGCTCCGAGTCTGGGCCATGACCCTGGCCGGTCAGTATACTTTTTACTTCTCCAATAAATCCATCTTTTTACTTGAGACTGTCTCTAAGTAGTGGACTCTTAGAGGAATGGGGGATTTCTCCCCCCTCGAACCCCATTACATTGTGGTCCCCCCCCCCAGGGGGGGCATTACAGGTGTCAAGCACACAGACCTGGGACTGAATAAGTGAACCTGAACCAAGAGAATTAATCCATTGTACTCACATTCTCTACTGGTCTCTTGGCACACAGACTCTTATCTCAAACAAGCCTGAAGCATCTCAATCAAGTTATTATCTATGCAAACAAATAGTGTGTCTTCTGTCCATCTTTGAAAGTCAAGTAAACCTGGTGCTGGTGGCTCACACTTGTAATCCTAGCTACTCAGGAGGCTGAGATCTGAAGATTGCAGTTCAAAGCCAGCCTGGACAGGAAAGTCCATGAGACTCCTATCTCCAACTAACTATCAGAAAACGAGAAGTGGCACTGTGGTTCAAAGTGGTAGAACACTCCCTTTGAGCAAATAAGTTCAGAGACAGTGCTCAGGCCCTGAGTTCAAGCCCACTGACTGACCACACACACCCAAAAAAAAAAAAAAAAAAGTCAAGTGAAAAGATAATTTTTATCCTCATTTTATACAGATGTGAAGTAATTGTGCCAATGGTTACCCATCTATGCCATGAAAGCACAATCATGATTCTATTTGCAAGCTATACTTTTTTTAAGAGTTAATGCGGAACAGAAGCCATCATTAATTCATTCAAGCCCAACTCTTCTAACTTAAATGAAATTTAAGCAACGTGTACCCAGCAACACACAAACTAGACTGGGGAAGGGAGACGATTTGCACTCTGCTTTGGTACTGAACATTCTTTTTTTTTTTTTTGGCCAGTCCTGGGGCTTGGACTCAGGGCCTGAGCACTGTCCCTGGCTTCTTTGTGCTCAAGGCTAGCACTCTGCCACTTGAGCCACAGTGCCACTTCTGGCCGTTTTCTGTATATGTGGTGCTGGGGAATCGAACCCAGGGCCTCATGTATATGAGGCAGGCACTCTTGCCACTAGGCCATATCCCCAGCCCTGAACATTCTTCATTTTCACTTTTTTCCTTTCTAAATAAAACTCCTCTATTTCCCCTCTGAGGAGTAAGTCTGTGCAGGAGCTACTCTGACCTAATGAATGACTCCCAGGCATGGTGACCCATCATGCCAAACCTTATGCCTAACTCCTCAACGTGAAGAATTGGGTGTAAACTTCCTTAGTGTAAGTCTATAAACTGAAGGATCTTCAGGGGAGAAATTCAAGTGGATAGGAGAAATACAATTTTAGGTGTTTTGTACATGAGCACAAAGAGTAAGTGTGTGAGATGAATGAAGAAATTAGATATATCCCCAGCTCACCCCAAATCAATACACATTATTCCTGTAATCATTCCACAATGCAGTGCCTAAAGATCTTTTCCTGGCCTTGTCTGGTAATTGCTCCCTTTTGTCCTAAGCTCCATTCCATACAAAGTCCATATCCTGGTTTCCTACTACCCTTCATTTATCAAAACAACCCTGTCAAGTTGAGTACCATTAACAGATAATGAGAGGAGACAACAGATGCAGTTAGGAGCAAAGCACTCCATATTCTACAGGCCTCAGCTTGCAGCCAAGTGAGCTGACATCTGACTTCATCCTAACAGTTATAATTAAATCCAAAGTCTAGCTAAACTTAACTGTAAAGCTATGACCAGGAACCGCCCACGGGGAAAATATGAATAACCTTGGCACTAACTGAACAGGTTATTTCAGACCCTTCACCTCCAACCACTATCTTACATCTACTTTCTCCACACAATAACTGCCTTTGTCAGCAAGGAAGAATCTTGGCCACTCTTCAGGAGGAGGATTTGGGCCACTCCCCAAAAAAACTAAAGAAGAAGGAAGATTGCATTTTTATGTGATGGCTCAAACAATAACAGTCATCTAATAACAAGTGAGGTCTGCCAAAAATTCTAATGATCAGGCAGAGACAATCAACATGCTTTCTAGTAGCATTATATAGTACATTCACACTAAGTAACTCAGCAAATCCAAGGGTCAAAACGTCAACAGAATACCCAAGTCAGGCAAACTGCAAATGAAATCAAGGGTTCTTACTAGAGTGCTAATTAGCTGTTTGCATGGTGTTCTAGGACAAAGAGGTCTTCTTTCAAGTTACTATGCAGTATAGGGACATAAATTTTATGTAAACTACTTACTTCTTTCCTTTCCAATTCAATGAAAGGTCAGACTACAAATTTATAGAAGTCTCTAAGAAAAAAAGCAGATGGAAACACATTCTTTTGTTGTTGTTGTTGTTGTTGTTGTTGTTTTGGGGGGGGGGAGTCCTGGGGCTTGATCTCAGGGCCTGGGCATTGTCTCCAAGCCTCTCTGTGCTCAAGGCTAGCACTCTACCACTTGAGCCACAGCGCCACCCTTCTGGGTTTTTCTGTGTATGTGGTACTGAAAAATGGAACCTAGGGCTTCATGCATTCCAGGCGAGCACTCTACCACGAAGCCATATTCCCAGTCCCCAAAACACATTTCTTTTACAAGTCCTTTTAGATTTTAATTAAAGTAGCACATTTCCTTATAGAAAGTCTAACTTTCTACTCAGTAAGCTGAACTATCTCCAGATTCATTTCTATAACATTTGAATGAAAGCATGCACACATACCCAAGACCACACATATTCACAGTGAAATCTACTTCTCTCGCTATCCAGCAACTCATTCCTCCCCCAACTTCATGCTGGGCCACAGCCACAAGTGTCTTGTTCTTGTTTAGAGTGTGGGAAACCCATAGTTTACTAAATCCCTAGGTGCGGCTGGTGTCTCTTTATTTTTTCTTTTATAAATACTGTTACAACAAATGTCTTGCATGCATCTTTGTGCATGTGTGTGTTTCTACAGTGTAGGACCCACTGGTTTGACAGATATACACTATTTTGGTGAGAATGATTCAAACCAAAAGCTAGATGGATTTAACTCTAACCATCAGGGTGAGAGTTTAGTGGGTTCTGTTAAGGCACTCTCATTCTGCCTTGCGATTGGCACTCTCCTGAATCTATCACCTTTCTAGCCATTCCATTTCTTTTGATGATTCCTCTCTAAACCTGAGTAGTCCTAGACATGTCACTTGTGCTGATTTAATCATACTCTGGCATCTCTAATGCGTGAGGAAATTCGTTCTCAAGCTGCTACTGTGCTAATGCTTCCAAAATTTTGTTTTTCCAGCGAAGCTTACTTCTTAGCAACAGGCCTCCTTTTGCAAATGCCCAATGGGATTGCAACAATGCTATTCTACAAGACACTCTTAAATCATCCTCTATCAAATGAAGCGGTTCTCCCACACTGGTCCTGATTTCCCCAGCACCATCCCAAGATACTCCTGCTGTCCTAGTGCTAATATTAACAGCACACTCTTTCTTTATAATTACTGATATTCTAAAATGCATATGGAACCAAAATTGACAAGTTAAACATAAAATACTACTAAAAACATAAAACTATTGAATGACTCACTCTATTTTGTTAACAGGTAACTCACCTGAGCCTCAGATTACAAACCTTAAACACAAATTCAGACCAGGCATACATGGATATGAATTTTTAAATAATCTTCCTAATTACCTAGTTTTTTCTTTGTCATAACACTTTCCATAAATCAAAATCTACTAATTTGTTCATATATGCTTATCTGTAGGTAAACGGCTAGAGAACAGAAATATATCAAATAGATTGGTGATAATAGCCATCTACAAAAAAGACAAGCTATGAGCAAATAGATTACAATAGTTAGATATAAATACTCCGTGAGTCATAGAAAACTGAGCTGCAATTCGAGTTAATGCAAGCATCTTAATAGTTTCATATTCAACAATAAAACTCATGAATTAATTTCAAGCCAGAAAAATACTCTTGAAAAAATCTACCTAACACTCTTAAAAAATAATGAGAAATAATATGTTTAAAACTCAAGCCAAATTGGCTGTTAGTAAAACTGAACAACACACATTCCACAATTGAATATATAAATACAACACTGATTAACTTTATGTTTTACAATTCCTAGCACAGCCCCAAACATATATTAAAAACAAACTGCTATTAAGTATTTAAAATATTATCTCATGAAGTAACAAAGTATCAAGTATCAAATACTATTCAACTGAATCCTGATGGTATCAGGAAACAGCAACACACATCTCTATTTATTAGGAGAGACAGAATGCTAGGAGTGATCACCCAGACCTAAGTCATCAATCAGTTGTCAGATAAAGGGTTAGTGTCTAGAGTGTATAGCATCTCATGGATGTAAATTGTAAAAATCAGACATAAAAACAACTTTAGACATGGGGGGGGGGGGGCAACAAAATTTCCAGACCACATACTTCATTTTCACATCTTCTTCTATATTCACTAGAGGTCTCAAGGCATATAGATTGAATTATACAATGGAAATCTAAGATCCTATGCAAGGACAAAAACAGTTAAGAAGAAAAATGTCTTATTTGGAGAAGTACGCAGATTTGTTTTTTTGTTTGTTTTTTTGAGACTTACAGAAGAAGCCCATGCCTCTGCACCCTTCAGGAATACTAAGAACAAAGGTCTTTGTGAAAGTCAGGTATCTTGTACTAACTATGAGATGAGAGGTCTGTGAGAACATACAGTCAAATTTAGTGAAAGTCAGCATAAGACAAATCAAACCCCAACCAGAGTCATTATACTAAGAACTGAAAATATTAATCAGCTAGATACATATCTGCATAATTAAGATAATATACACAAATTCAAAATACTGATTTGACCTTTGTTTTGGGGGATGGGGGGCAGTCCTGGGGCTTGAACTCAGGGCCTGGGCACTGTCCCTGGCTTCCTTTTGCTCAAGGCAACTTGTTGCTTGAGCAACAGCACCACGTCTGGCTTTTTCTGATTAGGTGGTGCTGAGGAACTGAACCCAGGACTGCGTGCATACTATCTAGGCAAGCACTCTACTGCTAAGGCACATTCCCAGCCCTTGACCTTTTTAATATTACTCTGATAATTACTTTTTTAGTATTGTACCCCCAGTAAACTCATCAAATAAAATCATACTGTCAGGTGCCAGTGGCTCATACCTCAAATCCTAGCAATTCGTGAGGTTGAGAACTGAGGATTCCAGTTCAAAGCCCAAAGAAGTCTATGAGACTTTTATCTCCAATTAACCACCAAAGGACAAGAAGGCGAAGGAGAAGAAAGAAAGGGGGCTGGGAATATGGCCTAGTGGCAAGAGAGCCTGCCTCATATACATGAAGCCCTGGGTTCAATTCCCCAGTACCACATATATGGAAAATGGCCAGAAGTGGCGCTGTGGCTCAAGTGGAAGAGTGCTAGCCTTGAGCAAAAGGAAGCCAGAGAGAAAGAGAGAGAGAGAAAGAGAGAGAGAGAGAAAGAGAGAAAGAGAAAGAGAGAGAAAAAAGACTACAGATATGGCTCTAACAAGCAAGTACCACAAAAGAAGAGGTGAAGAGGGAGGTGGGGGAAGGGAGGAAAAATCAATACAATTTCTCATGTTCAACAATGACTGATCCAGGGGCTGGGGATATAGCCTAGTGGCAAGAGTGCCTGCCTCAGATACATGAGGCCCTAGGTTTGATTCCCCAGCACCACATATACAGAAAACGGACAGAAGCGGCGCTGTGGCTCAAGTGGCAGAGTGCTACCCTTGAGCGGGAAGAAGCCAGGGACAGTGCTCAGACCCTGAGTCCAAGGCCCGGGACTGGCCAAAAAAAAAAAAAAAAAAAAAAAAACAATGACTGATCCAGTAGTTTCTACCTAAAAAGCCAATCATTTCTCCACCAAAAATGTCTGAACACTCTAGTTCAAAATTTCTACTCACAAACTGGCCAAAACAGAACTCAGAAACCAGAGTTTCAAGAAGGTGCTCCTCTATAGGAGATTAGAAGACTGCCATTCTTGCAGTTTAATTTTTTTTTTTTGGGGGGGGGGGGGGGTGGGCCAGTCCTGGGCCCTGAACTCAGGGCCTGAACACTGTCCCTGGCTTCTTTTTTGCTCAAGGCTAGCACTCTGCCACTTGAACCACAGCGCCACCTCTGGCCATTTTCTGTATATGTGGTGCTGAGGAATCGAACCCAGGGCCTCATGTATACCAGGCAAGCACTCTTGCCACTAGGCCATATTCCCAGCCCCTTGCAGTTTAATTTTTCTTTCTTTTTTTCTTGCAGTTTAATTTTAACTGACCAGAAAAGGCAAATATTTACCCTGCAGGAAACCCAATTTAGCACAAAGGGAAACTCAGGCTCACTTCTAATGTTTACATCATTTGATTAATTCCAACAATAAAATCTAAACACTTGATTACCCCTCTCCCCTCCAATCTTCAGAGCAAAGTAGTCTAGAATGAAAAATATAAGAAAGTACTATTATATTGGTCCTGGTAGGTTTAAATGATAATGTAAAACATGTTCATTCTCACAAGTTAAAGGAAACGTCAGATGCCTCTTTTACAATCTCCCCAAGAATATGGCTGTCCTTTAATGTGAGGTTCTCCTGACATTCCACTTTGCTACATTAAAAGTTGACCTGGTTCTATTACCTTTTGTTGAAAACTTAGCAAAGGTTAGACAAGAGTCCTCTGTTATTTACATTTTTTTGAAACATCAATCATTTTCATAGTCAAGGACTTTAGAATAGAATTTTTTTTAATGGAAGTAACCACAGGATATAGAAAGAGTTATATTGGTCTTTTTCTCAGGAAGGTCAGAACAGCTTTAAAAACAGGAAATGGGTGCTACAAGGTGTTTGCGTTAGCAGTTTAAGGTGCCATGATTGCAGTTTCTAGTAACATGTTAGAGCTTGTTCTTTCCAGTCAAGATTAATCTCCCCAGGGACAGGCTAAAATGATGCCTAAATATCTAGAAACGCATATTATCCTAAAATAATACTCAGGATAAAATATGTTTTTTATTTAGTTGTGTTTGTGGCGGTTTCGTTTTGTTTGTGGGGTCTTAATTCAAGACCTTGTGTGTGGTATATCACTTGGGCCATACCTCCAACCTTAGTTGTTTTCTGAATAGTCTAAATTTTATTATTCCCAGGCCAGTCTATACTGCCATCCTCCTATTTATGTTTTCTTGAGATGACATGGCCAGCTTCTTCTGTCGGGAAGGGCAGGTAGAGGAAAAAGGTTTGGAGGTTTTACCCAGGATAGCCTTAAACCCCAATCCCTCCAATCTCAGCCTTACAGGTAGGAGCCACCATGCCTGACATTAAATTTGAGTCAAATTTTGCAAGATGATCTTCAATATATATAGGAGCTAATTCAGTAACTAGAAGATGAACAGTCTGTGATAAATAGTTTTATGATAAACACTAAAGAAAAGCCATATTAACAAACACTAAGAAAATCCTCCTAAAAACAATTAACATTGACTGGAATTAAGAGTTAATACTGCCGTATAATACATTTCCTATTAACTCATTTTTAATCATTACTTTTCCCTCTACAGAGTTCTAGCTAAGGTCTCATGCTCCCTAGGCAAGCACTATACCATTTCCAAACCACCCCAAACCACCTTTTCATTTTAAAAAGTTTCATTAATTTTTCCCTTGGAACCAGACATTATAACACTACCTCACAAATAGCTGGGATACATCAAGTCCAACATTTGTTTTATGAGACAGTCCAGGCTGACTTTGAACTCACCACCCTGGCTCTTCAGCTTCTGAATGCTGGAATAACAGTCCTGAGTCACCACTCCTTGCCTTCATTACACTAGTATTATTCATTGTAAGAACAGAATAGCCATTTTTCTTTAATTCATCGCGGAGGTAAGGGGAGCCAAAAAACTCCAGGTGAGGTCCTTTTGTTAGAACCTTCTATGCTAAAAACCTAAACCAAGCCTGCTCTTGATGGCTCACACCTATACTCATAGTTACTCAGGATGCTGAGATGTGAGGATCACAGTTCAAAGCCTGCCAGAACAGGAAAGCCCATGAAACTCTCATCTCCAATTAACCACCAAACATCAAAAGTGGAGCTATGGTTCAAAGTGGTAGACCACTAGTCTTGAGCATTAAAGCTCAGGGACAGCACCCAGGCCCTGAGTTCAAGTCCCACACTGGCACACATACAACAAAAATGCAAATGTCTTGTTTCTGCTTTCAAGGAAATTCTTTTTAAAATTCTATTGTGGTGGGCTGAGAATATGACCTGGTGGTAGAGTGCTTGCCTCATATACATGAAGCCCTGGGTTTGATTCCTCAACACTACATATATAGAAAAGGCCAGAAGTGGTGCTGTGGCTCAAGTGCTAGAGTGCTAGCCCTGAGCAAAAAGAAGCCAGGGACAGCGCTCAGGCCCTGAGTTCAAGCCCCAGGATGGGCAAAAAAAAAAAAAAAAAAATCTATTATGGTGTTCAAAACAATTATAACATATCCAACATCAAAATCAAAGATGTGTTTCATTCTGCTGGGTGTGGTGACCCAGGCCTTTAATTCCGGCTACTTGGGAGAGAGAGAATCTCTAACAGAGAGTACCATGGGCAAATACTGCCAAACTCAATCTGAAAAACACAAAATAGAACAAAGGGAGATATGGTTTGAATGGTAGAGCACTTGCCTAGAAGCTGGGCTCAATCCCCAGTATTATATTTTTTTAATTTTTTTATTTCAAATATAGTAATTTGTTTATATTCTTTACTTATCATTTTAGGCAAGCAATCAAAATTAATTTCCCTTTGCTCTGGAGGCAAGGTTCAAGTGGCAGAATGCCTACCTACAAGTGTGAGGCCCTGAGTTCAAATTCTAATACGAGCCCCTCCCCCCAAAAAATGGCTTTTTCATTTGTAAACTTCATATACATTGGATTAAATTTTTGATTATGAAAGTCTTAAAGTAAAGAAAGAAAGAAAGAAAATTCCAGTTATTTTAATACCCATAGCTACTCGGCTTAAAATTCATGGGGCTAGAGATTCAGCTCAGCCAAGAAGTGTGCTTAACAGGCAAAAAGCCTGATGTCCATTCTACCTTCAGCAACAAAAAAGTACACGTGATGCCTGGAGAACCTGTCATAATACTTCATTTGCTCTAAAATACAAACACAAGTGTTATTAGTAAACAGTAGTTTGCGATTTGTCCTAGGGTAAGTCAAAAAGAAAAATAAGCCTAGTTTTCGATTTGATAGTTACAGATAAAATGTTTTGATGTTTACCTACAAAATACCACCTACAAGGGAGTAAATAACATTCCCGAACCTTATCTTTTTCCTTACAGTTCAAAAAGCTTTGCTAGAATAACCTTATCTTCCCAAAGGCATTTGAAAATAAACAATCATAAAAGGCTCCTACTGGTTTTCAGTTTAGTGTACACTGTGCTATGCTTAGACTTCACATGGAAACTGGAATGGGCTGGGAATGGTGGCACAAGCCTGTAATCCCAGATACTTGAGAGGCAGAGATCTGGAGGACTAGAGTTCAATGCTAGTCCTGGCAAAAAGTTAGCAAGAACCCATTTCAAAAAGTAAACTTCAGAGGCTGGGAATTTGACTTAATGGTAGAGTGCTTGCCTAGCATACATGAAGCCCTGGGTTCAATTCCTCAGTACCATATAAACAGAAAAGGCTGGAAGCGGCACTGTGGCTCAAGTGGTAGAGTGCTAGCCTTGAGCAAAAGCTCAGGGTCAGTGCCCAGGCCCCAAGACCTACCTCAGAGAGTAGGCACTGTAGTACTTGCACAGAGTCAGGTTTACAGTAACGTATCAATAGACTGTCCTATTACTTACTGACAAAAAAATACTCACCAAGCCAGGCAACTGGTGGCTCACCTCTGTAATCCTAGCTACTCAGAAGGCTGAGATCTAGATCAAGGTTCAAAGCCAGCTTGGGCAGGAAAGTCTATGAGACTCTTATCTCCAATTAATCACCAGAAAAGCAAATGTAGCACAGTAGCGCTGTGGCTCAAAATAGTAGAGAACTAGTCTTAAGCAAAAGAGCTCAAGGATAGGGCTGGGAATATGGCCTAGTGGCAAGAGAGCTCGCCTCGTATACATGAAGCCCTGGGTTCGATTCTCCAGCACCACATATCCAGAAAAAGGCCAGAAGTGGCGCTGTGGCTCAAGTGGCCTTGAGCAAAAAGGAAGCCAGGGACAGTGCTCAGGCCCTGAGTCCAAGGCCCAGGACTGCCCCCCCCCCAAAAAAAAGAGCTCAAGGATAATGCCTAGGCCCTGAGTTCAAGCCCCCTGACTGTGGAGATGTGCTTGGGGACTGCATGTGCCGGCAAGTATGAGGCCCCACATTTGGTCCTCAGCACTTCAGAGGAAAAGAAATGTCACACACACACACACACACACACACACACACACACACACACACATTTTCTTTTAATCCACTGACAACAAATACCATTAACAGTCTTAGAAACACATGCATGCGCATGTGCTCTCACCACGCACATACAGGACAAGAGATTGACAAAGAAGTAGGCAGACTGATTTATTTTTCATAACACAGCAGGCTGCACTACATTTTGCCACCTACAAGCAAGACTCTTGAATTAGGCAATCCATAATACCAATTTCAACATACCCCCAAGACCATCAACCCACAAGAAGTAAAAATAACTGATAAAGTCAATCACTATAATCTTAGTAACTATAAATAAAAACTTACCATTAAGAAGTAACAGTCTTTAAATACATATAAGTTATAAGCAAAAGTACAAATGTATCATCTGGCTTCAAGGAATCAGCATAAATTTTAAAAACAGAACTTACCTATTTGTTTACTCTGTTACATACCATATATCAGCTAAGGTCTTTTAACAATATTATAAGATGGATAAAAGAAAGCAAAACAGAGTGTTTTCAATTACCACCGACCATCAGGTTACCAGTGGTATAGTTCAGTATCTCTCAAGCATAATGTCTGGAGTTGGAGGAGGCTGATGAATTTTAATGATATTGTTTTATCAACCAAAAGTGCTTCCTTATACTTCACAAGTTCATTAATAATTCTCTTAAGAAGCCCTAAATTAAAGCTTTGCGAGCAAAATTTGCTTTAGTTCTGCTTTGTTAGAACTAAATGCACCAACTGGCAAATTAAGATGTGGAAACACACTTTAAAGGTTATGCTTTGAAAGTATTCAATAACTCAAACAGAGGTATCATTAGGCAGTAGCAAAATAAACACTGGGATCTCATTTCATTTGCTATCTGTTATGTCTCACATGGATATTTTTACAATGACCACCAAGAGCTAATAGGATAAACTTCGAAAGGAGACAAGCATGCACTCCCTAGATTTCCATTAGAGGAGTGAAATGTAATCAGAACAGATCCCATTTTCGGCATTAAAAACCATCAAGAGGCCAGTAATTGGCATAGAAACCACTATCACTCAGCGTGCACTGTGCGCTGTGCTCAGGGTCCTCAGTGTCCCTGGGGATGCTGACTGGCACTGCCAGTAGTGACTGAAGAGTCAGGAAGCAGTGAGAAAGGCTTGCAGCCAGCAAACATTTAAACTAAAAATAGTGCATTTACAGGAGAGCTGGCTAAACTATAATCAAAGTCTGTATTTCCAGCTTCAATAGTAAACACAGTTGTTAGTAGTGGTTAACACACTAGACTGTAAGTGCACGCCATTTCAAGTAAGAAACATCTGTTGTTATACTCCATTTCTCTGCTCCCAGGGAGTGTGAGAGCACCAACAGGATCAAATACAGCCTATGAAAGGTCACAGGCTGAATGAAAGGTCATAGGTTATATGGAAGAGCACAGTGACCTATGAAAAGTCAGCTCACCTCCTATAATTCCACATTCCAAATCTCTAGCTTTTCCCTTTGAGAATCTAACCTATCCCTCTACTACCTAGCCCCCACCAAACTGAGTAAGATTCCTGTTTCCACACATACGGAGTGGCAAAATGCAGAAACCTGCACATGGCCAGGCAATGGCAGAAATGCCTCCTTTCTCAAAAGAAAACATAAATGACCTAAGTTCAATGGTTCATTGGCCTCCAACAAGGCACTAGTCACCGGAATTCACTTTTTTTAAGTTCTGGAGATAAAATTTCCATTTCACCACTGTACTTTGAGGGGAGATTTTTAAGTAGTGAGTGATAAAAGAAGTCCCATCTCATCCCAGCAAACTAAGCTTCCCAGGTTTGTTTTGTTCCTTTTTATTTTTGTTTGTGTTGCTTGGTGCCAGTACCAGGGTTACTAAGGGATTCTGTCTCTCTTTGTCTCTCTGTCTCCCCTCACCTCTCCTCCCACCTCCCCTTCCCTCTCCAGCTCCCTCTCCCTGGGGGCTTTTTCACTCATGCCTAGAGCTCAACCACTTGAGCCACAAGCAGCTTTTTTTCTGGTTAATTAGAAATAAAATCTCAAGGACTTTTCTGCCTGGGCTAATTTCCAACCTCCATTTTCAGATCTCAGCTTCCTGAGTAGCTAGGATTACAAAAATGAGCCATGAGCACCCATCTAGCTTCTCAGTCTTTAGGAAATAAACCTGGTAGTAAAAAAAGGGCTCAGACTTTGGGGTCAGATGGATGGTCAGGGATCTTTCTTCCTGCTCTGCTGTCCACTAAGAGGGTTAATCTTGGACAAATCTTTGTAGGCTCACCTCCAAATCAACAAATACTCACCTTGAAAATGTGACCAATAGCCAGGTGCTGGTGGCTCACACCTGTAATCCTAGCTACTCAGTAGACTGAGACCTGAGGATCTCAGTTCAAAGCCAGCCTGGGCAGGAAAGTCTGTGCGATGCTTATCTCGAATTAGCCACCTAAAAACTGGAAGTGGAGCTGTGGCTCAAAGCAGTAGAGCACTAGCCTTGAACAGAAAAGCTCAAGAGTAGCACCCAGACACTGAATTAAAGCACCATGACCAACAACAACAAAAAAAATGTGACCAATTGTAGTATCTACTGCACAAGGCTAGCATGATGATGAGATAATGTAAGTAAAGCCTTGGTCAGAACATCCAGCTCACAGGAAATGCTCAGTGAGTGTAAAGCATGTAATAGCACTGAAATCAGGGACACAGTCCCTGGGCTTATTATAAGAACCTGATTAGAACAATCAGACAGGTCCTAAATCACCCCCATAGTGAGGTTGGTAATTCATTATTTGTTTAGGAAGCACATCTCTCTGTAAAATGCAAGCAGAGAGATAGCCAACTCAGCATTCAGATGTTCATTCTTGTTACCACTACTGCTGCATTATTTATATGGTCCGGGGAGCTGTGTGTCTGGAAGATGCTAGGATGGATTCTCCAAGCAGAGTATCTATCACAAAAGGCAGGGCCTGTCTCAGCAACACAGCAACAACCTTCCTACGCACACTGCACTGTGTGCTCTCTCCAGCGCTCTCCCCCCACCCCCAACATCACCACTCACACTCCAGAGAGCACAGTGGAGCCACACAGTGGCCAAGTAATGTCAAGACACCATACACGAAGCTTTTGACCCAACAATTTGGATGACATGAAATGGTATGTCATTAGATGATTCTTTTTGTTACAACCTTGCCATTATGATATTGCTGAATATCCCAAGAGGCCCACAGTGCATTAGAAACAAAAAAGAAATTATACACTTCCAATAGGTACTCTACTACATACTTACTAAAGCAAAACTAATGAAATAACTAGAACACATAACATAAAAAAACTTATTATATAACAAAAGCAGAGAAGTAGATTTACCATCTGCTAATTCTATAGTCACAAGTCCTGTGTTTGGGTTATTGTCTTTATTTCTATTTTCCATGAACGTTAAAAAAAAAATTCCTACCAACATCTTTTCTGCTACTCAGGAGGCTAAGATCTGAGGATCATGGTTTGAAGCCAGCCCAAACAGGAAAGCACATGAAACTTACATTCAATTAACCACTAGGAAAACAGAAATGGAGCTGTGGCTCAAAGTGGTAGAACGCTAGCCTTGAGCAGAAACGCTTAGGGAGAGTGTCCAAGCCCTGAGTTCAATCCTCCACAACAAAAACTTACTTGCCCAATGCCAGAGGTCACACCTGTAATTCTAGCTACCCAGAAGGTAGCTTACCAGCCTAGGCCAGAAGTCTGTGAAACTCTTATGTCCAATTAAACACCAAAAAGCCAGAAGTGGAGCTCTGGAGCAACTGATAGAATACTAGGCCTTGAGCAAAAACACTCAGGGACAGAGCCCAGGCCCAAAGTTCACACACCAGGATCAGCAAACACACAAAAAAGTTCAAGCCCAAGGACCAAATAAATATGCACACATATATGTATATAATATGTATATAATGTTAACTATGTCCAATACCACTGCAGAAAATTATTCACACCCTTCTCAATGCTACCATTCTTCAATGTTAAATGATAGCACTTCACAGGTTGATTTGGTCCAATGGATGGTTGAGCAGTTTAGTATATAGGCTTTTTGGCATCAGAGTCTCAACATTGTAGTTCAGGCTGGTCTTCTCCTCCCCTCCCCCCCAAATATATGTGGCGCTGGGGAATTGAACCCAGGGCTTCATGTATACCAGACAGGCACTCTACCCCTAGGCTATATTCCCAGCCCCTCAGGCTGGTCTTAAAACTCATTATCTTCCTGCCTCAGCTTACTACCACTTGCTGGGATTATAGGCATGTACCACTAAACTCAACTTTATTCTTTTTTTTTTAATATATTCTCCAATCTCTCCTACTAATTTATTCATTCATTAAAGAAACTGGTGGCTCACACCTGGAATCCTAGATACTCAGGAGGAGGTTGAGATCTAAGCCAGCCGGGGCAGGAAAGTCCCTGAGGCTCTAATCTCCAATTAACCACCAGAAAACCAGAAGTGGTGCTTTGGCTCAAAGTGCTTGCCTTGAGCAAAAAATCTCGGGAACAGCATTCAGAGTTCAAGCCCCATGACTTACAAAAAAAGAAAAAAGAGGATGGGCAGTAGGGTACTAAAGCAAGTGGTCAGAGAAGGTCTCACTGAGAAGTAACATTTCAACAACCCTTTAAAGATGTAAGGACGCGAGCAAGTGGGTATCTGAAGATGGACATTGGGAGAAAGGGGCACACCAGAACCAAGCTTGAATAAGAAAGGGCAACAATGGAAGGCACAGAAATGAAGAGACAAATGCAGCAGTGGTACTCATTGAACACTATGTGGAAAATGAACGATACATAGGGGTGTGCTTATAATTTTATAACCATGACAGCACTAAAAGAGGTAAGAAACACACATCTCGGGCTGGGGTTATGGCCTAGTGGCAAGAGTGCTTGACTCATATACATGAAGCCCTGGGTTCGATTCCCCAGGACCACATATATAGAAAATGGCCAGAAGTGGCGCTGTGGCTCAAGTGGCAGAGTGCTAGTCTTGAGCAAAAGAAGCCAGGGACAGTGCTAAGGCCCTGAGTCCAAGGCCCAGGACTGGCAAAAAAAAAAGAAAGAAAGAAAGAAACACACATCTCTGCCCCCCCCCCCCAAAAAGCCTATTTGTTCAGGAAAAATAACCAGGCCCTTCTAATGTCAACAATCAAAGTTTTAATCTCTCTCCTGCACCCCAGTTGGCCACTGCTTCTTGGAGCAGGAGCTACTCATTGAATTTCAAGCCCTGTGCTGCACAGCTTGGACAGCTAGGAGCCATAAAGAGTAGGCTTCCCTAAGCCCCCCCGGAAGCCTGGGACTTCCCAGCCGACCCCAGCACAACATGTCGGGGGGGGGGGGGGGGGGGCAGAAGACCACTGCCAAATTCTGGCTTCTTCTACTACAGGATTAAAACCTCTTCTGGGTGCAAGACTGACCTGGACCGATGCGATTTGGCAACTTGGTCTTACGAGTGCTTTCCCTCTGCAGGAAGGGCTGCTGGCCTATGTGGAAATTTTTTCATCACAACCTGGCAATCCGCTGTCCTTTCTAACTACTTAAACAAGGAAGGTGGGTCATCTGGTGCCAGTTAATATCAAAATTTCAAACTAATTCTTCTTAATCATGGAAACTCTTATCTCTGTATTGACAGACATGACAAGGAACTGAACAATCATGTATTACTAAATGTGTACAAGTAGCTCTTTTTTTTCTGCACTGACTAAATTTGCTTTTACATACATTTTTATAAATATATGATCTGCAGTTTTTGTTTTTATTTTTAGATACATCCTACCTCCAAGTGACATAGACTATTTAACTTAAGAAGTTTTAAATTTTTATTTAAAACAAATATATATATTAAGTACAAAAGGTTAAAGTCTTTTGAATGCAATAAATACTATTGCACAGAATACTAAATACTAATACAAAATAATAAATACTATTCTGCACAGAATAGGCAGAAATCATGACAGGCTACGTCATTAACAGCTGATTTGTAAGAAAAGAACATTGCATGCTTGCAATCCTAGCTACTCAGGAGGCTGAGATCTGAGGGTCACAGTTCAAAGCCAGCCTGAGTTAGAATCTCCAAGAATGCTTATCTCCAATTAACCACCAGAAAAGCAGAAGTGGCACTGTGGTTCAAGAGGTAGAGCACTAGCCTTGAGCAAAAGAGCTAAGGGACAGTGCTCAGGCTCTGAGTTCAAGCCCCAAAACTGGCTCCCCCACTCAAAAAAAGAGCACTGGCAAGCCATCCCAGCACATCACAGCACCATGCCTGGCAAATGGCACAACAACAAACAGCTGTGAAATAAATCCAAGTGGTGGAGCCATTGCTGAACCTGGATCTCTGTGGCTCTTGAGTTCACATTCTACTTTCTTCTCTGACTTGTGGCTCGGAATCCTGACTGCCAGAGTTGGGGTGTTTCTGTGAAATGTGACCTGTTGACTGAGGACTGACTCCAGTATTTAGAAAGCTCCTGTAATCTACGGGCCACCGTGAGTGCGTGCCACGGCACAGCATCATGCGCCTTTTCCAAGTAAACAAGTAACTAGAAAGGCATGATCAGGATTCTGCAAAGGGGCACAAAGGAATATCGAGAGCCAGCCACTTGACCTAGTCTAAAAGCCCTGGAGGGTAGTTTGCTGAGAGTTGAAATACTGAGGAAAGTAGCCAAACTGTATTCTAGGCAGTGGAATAACATCTGCAGGGACCCACCAAAAACAGATTGCATGATGGATTTTTAAATTGTCTTTCTAAGCCAAGCTCCAGTGGCTCACACCTGTAATCCCAGCCACTCAGGAGGATGAGATCTAAGGATGGTGGTTCAAAGCCAACCCTAGCAGGAAAGTTGTGACTCTTATCATCAATTAACCAGCAAAATGCTGAAAGCGAAGCAGTGTCTCAAGTGACAAAGCACCAGACTTGAGTGAAAAAATTAAGTGACAGAGCCCAAGGCCTGAGATCAAGTACAAGCATCCACAAAAGACAGCAAGACATGGGCTGGGATGTAGCTCAGCGGGGGGGGGGGGGGGGGAATCCAAAGCAACCTTTGTAGCTCAGTGGTAGAACTCTTGCCTCATATGCATAAGGTTGAGGGGTTTTATCTCCAGCACCTAAGGGATAACAAAAAAAAAGGTACAGCTTTCTCTGGCTCTATATAGCTGTCACTAGCTTCATCTATACTTAGTTTTTGAATCAATCAATTCCTTAGCAACTAAGAAAGAAAAAGGAGGGCTGGGGATATGGCCTAGTGGCAAGAGTGCCTGCCTCATATACATGAGGCCCTGGGTTCGATTCCCCAGCACCACATATACAGAAAACGGCCAGAAGCAGTGCTGTGGCTCAAGTGGCAGAGTGCTAGCCTTGAGCAAAAAGAAGCCAGGGACAGTGCTCAGGCCCAGAGTCCAAGACCCAGGACTGGCCAAAAAAGAAAGAAAGGGAGGGGAGGGGAGGGGAGACATTAAATATTGTCTGTTGGGGCCAGGTCTAATGTGTCACACCTACAATCCTTACTACTTAGGAAGCTGGATCAAGGTTCAAAGCCAGCTTGGGCAGACATATTTGTGAGATTCTTGCCTACAATTAACGAGCAAAAGGTCAGAATTAAAGGCATGGCTCACACAGTAGAGTACTGTGAGCAAAAAAAGCCAAGGAGAACATGAGAATCAAGTTCAAGCCTCAGTACCCCCCTATACAGTCATTCACATGCACACACACACAAATACTGTCAAACATGTAATGAAGAAATGATTAGGGAGGGGGCTGGGGATATGGCCTAGTGGCAAGAGAGCTTGCCTCGTATACATGAGGCCCTGGGTTCGATTCCCCAGCACCACATATACAGAAAACGGCCAGAAGTGGCGCTGTGGCTCAAGTGGCAGAGTGCTAGCCTTGAGCAAAAGGAAGCCAGGGACAGTGCCCAAGACTGGCCAAAAAAAAGAAGAAATGATTAGGGAGGTAACTCAATGTGTGTGAAATCCAACATAGAGCAGTGTAATGGCACATACCCATTTAACTCTTAGCACTCAAGAGGCAGAGACCAGAAGACCTTGAGTTCTAAGTCAGTAAAAGCAAAGCAGAGGAAGGAAAACATTCACTCATCCCTGAGAGCTTCCCGTGGGGCAGTAAGTGTGCCAAGTAACAGAAACAGGTAACATTAGCTGGCAATGGAAAGAGCATACTGTGAAACACCATTCCCAACTGTGCACAGCTAACAATGAAAGGACAAGAGATCAACAAATCCTAAGCCCCTTACTCAACTCTCAACAACCTTCATTTTCTTGAGGTCCACTCTCAGAATACTTTCAAGACCCAATTAGGTAACTGCCATCAGGTTACCTAATAGCTGCAGTTGACCCAGATCCAGGAAAGGCCAGCATCTCTCTAATACACTTACCAGCACATCTCATCAATGCCTGAAGAAAAAGAGAATCCTAAAATGAGAAAGGGACTCAGATTGTTTAGGGCAGAATGAGTCTTCTAGACTTGTCTATGAAACTCCATCCACTCCAAAGTACTTTAATCTGCTCCAATGTACTTTAATATGTATTAACTGAATAAATTCAATGTATGTTGGTAGACAAATTCGTAATTCAAATGGAAATCAAAACATTTCCTTAAGAATAATTTTTTAATCAATTGTTTGTTTTTTGGTCAGTCATGGGGCTGGAACTCAGGACCTGGGCACTGACCTTAGCTTTTTTGCTCAAAACTAGCAATCTAGCACTTTGAGCCATAGTGCCACTCTCAGGGACTTTCCTGCCCAGGCTGGCTTCCATCCTCAGATCTCAGCCTCTTAAGTAGCTAGGATGACAGGCCTGCGCCACCACTGCCTGGCTTTTCATCCATTCTTCTTGAGAATAGCTGAAATAAAACAAATTGGGCAATGCCAGGCGCTGGTGGCGCATGCCTGTCATCCTAGCTACTCAGGAGGCAGATATCTGAGGATCATGGTCCAAAGCCAACGCAAGAAAGTTCATGAGACTCTTATCTCCAATTAACCACCAGAAAAACAGAAGTGGAACAGTGACTCAAAGTAGTAGAGCATTAACCTAAACTTGAGTGAAAAAACTCAGGGACAGGGCTGGGAATGTGTCCTAGTAGTAAAGTGCTTGCCTCACATACATGAAGCCCTGGGTTAGATTCCTCAGCACCACATACCCAGAAAAGGCCAGAAGTGGTGCTGTGGTTCAAGAGGTACAGTGCTTGAGGTTCAAGCCCCAGAACGGCCCCCCTTCGCCGCCGCCCCCCCCCCACAAAAAAAACTCAGGGACACACAGGCCCTGAATTCAAGCCCTATAACCAACAAAAAGAAAGACAAACTTCCTACCCAATAAAGGATACTCTGCTAAAAAAGGGCACACATATAAAATAGCAAATATTAAAAATTACTCTTGGGGCTGGGAATATGGCCTAGTGGCAAGAGTGCTTGCCTGGCATACATGAAGCCCTGGGTTCGATTCCCCAGCATCACATATATAGAAAACGGCCAGAAGTGGTGCTGTGGCTCAAGTGGCAGAGTGCTAAGCCTTGAGCAAAAAAGAATCCAAGGACAGTGCTCAGGCCCTGAGTCCAAGCCCAGGACCGGCCAAAAAATAAAATAAAAGTTACTCTTGCCAGGCACCGGTGGCTCATGCCTGTTATCCTAACTACTCAGGAGGCTGAAATCTGAGGATCGTGGTTTGAAGCCAGCCCTGGCAGGAAAGTCCAGAAGACTCTTATCTCCAATAAACTACTCAGAAAAAGCCAGAAGTAGCAATGTGGCTCAAGTGATAGAGCTCTAGTCTTGAGCAAAACAAGCTCAGGGACTGAGCCCAAACCCAGGAGTGCGCCCCACCCGCCCAAGAAAAAAACGTTTTACTCTCACTAAGTACCAGCCTTGAGTTTGAAAAAGCTAAGGAGAGGGATGGGATATGGCCTAGTGGCAAGAGAGCTTGCCTCATATACATGAGGCCCTGGGTTCAATTCCCTAGCACCACATATACAGAAAACGACCAGAAGTGGTGCTGTGGCTCAAGTGGCAGAGTGCTAGCCTTGAGCAAACGGAAGCCAGGGACAGTGCTCAGGCCCTGAGTTCAAGGCCCAGGACTGGCCAAAAAAAAAAAAAAGAAAGAAAGAAAGAAAGAAAAAAGAAAAAGCTAAGGAGAGTGCCCTGGCCCTGAACCCTAAGCCCAGTACCAGCACATAAACGTATACATTCAAAATTGTGTTCTTTCCTCATACTCCTTCCCACTTTTTTTAAGGTCTAAGACTTTACACATGAGAGTGTTATCTGGTTGGCTGGTTAGTTCATTGGTTTTGGTCTAGTTTATTTCACTTAGCATGCTGTTAATATGGGCCCATTGTTGCTTATATTAAGAAGCCATGGTGTCAGCATGGCCTAAGGACAAGTCAGTCTTTCTTCATTTGCCAAGCCTCCCAGGTAGCCACTAGACTGCCATTCAGTAAGGCTTTCACAAAGTCCTAGGCTCTAGCCCTGCCATTTGCAGATCCAGCCAACCAGCCCATTCTGCAAATTCTTGAGTATGGGTCACAGCCATAGTTGCTGATCCAGGAATTTGCTGAATTTGGATATGAAAGCATCGATTTCAGTAGATCTGGCCAACTTCATCAAATAACAAATCATGGGGAGTCATCTGTCTGTCCTTCCTGTCCTGATCCTGGGGAGATGGTAACATAAGCTTGCTTAGTTATAGAACATGAACAGCACAGACGCTGTACTCAGAATTGGCTAATTGGGACTCTTCTTTCTCAAGAAATCCTCAAAGTCCATTCTTAAGTCAGTGAGGAGCTCTACACGAGGGCAAGAAGAGATGTTGTTAAGGAAAACTTTGGCAAAATGCAAACTGGTAAGCGTTCTTCCTCAACATGATTTAAACGACTTTCAAATTAGTACTCACCCTTGTTGTGGATGTGAAAACGTAGAGGAATCCAAAGTACATCAAGGATATACACTGTGGGGGTGGGGTATAATGTAGTTTATTTTCTGTGGGATCAAATTCAGGGCCTGTGTTAAGCATACACTCTACCATTGACCCATATGGACCCCATACCCTTTAACACTTTCACTCATTCAATGTTTTATTCATGGAAGCTTTTGTTCATTGTAATATGAGAAAATAAAAATTTCTTAAAGACAAAAATATTTCCAGACAACAAAATTGCCAGACTGGAAAAAAATCTAAGAGAATTAATGGAAGGAACTATTACAACTAATGAGAGATTACCGTTATTATGTAATAAATAAATATCAGTAGCTTTTTAAATATAAACAACTGAGTAACAGTCACAATTCAAAATATTCTTGAAAATGAAATGTCTTCCATGTCTTTTAAACATTCCACCTAATTTTAACTCCTGGTATATTTTCCATATTAGTGATACCATCCTCTCAAGGTAAATCCTCTCACCTCCTTATACACAATAAGTGATTAATGATACTGCATTTCAGATATTTCTTTTCACCTTCTCTTGACTACCACCACCTTACTATTACCTTACTATTCATAATTTCATTATTTTGCTAGTTTCCTAGAGCTGTCCTGACTAAGTAACACACTAAGTGCCTTCAACTCAAGAGATTATTAGTTGCCTTGCAGTTCTGGACAATGAGAACCCAAAATCAGACATCCACATGGGTTGGTTCTTGGGCTGTTGAGTCAATTAGAGGTTGACAGTTTTTTCCAAACCGGTATGTTTCAAACCAAACGGGGATATCTCCTAGGGACAAATAAGTTACAATGCATTATTTCTATCAAATTAGGACACCATATAGTAGGGAAAGGGTTCAAAACACCTGGACTCTTTTTTTCCAATTAAGTGCCAGGAGCATGAATATGCTTGAGCAACACTGCCCTCTAGAGTCCTTATCTGATATTCTTTTTAGCATGGAAACAATCCTAGTTATGAAATTCTTCTAATTACACAAACTTTCGGTATTCAATAGGCTAGATTACCCTTTTTAATGGATTAGTAGTAGTCATCATTAAATCTCTATTTCAATAACTCTCTATTATGAAAGATCAAAAATAGGGGCTGAAAATATGGCCTAGTAGCAAGAGTGCTTGCCTCTCATACATGAAGCCCTAGGTTCGATTCCTCAGCACCACATATATAGAAAAGGCACACATATAGAAGTGGTGCTGTGGCTCAAGTTGGCAGAGTGCTAGCCTTGAGCAAAAAGAAGCCAGGGACAGTGCTCAGGCCCTGAGTTCAGCTCCAGGACTAGCCAAAAAGAAAAGAAAAAAAGATCAGAAATATTCCCTGAGAGAGAAAAAAAAATTACCCACAACAAAACTCTCTAATTCATGTTTCTTTTTGTTATGTGTTTGAGTGTGGATCTGGCTGGCCAGAAAGTCTGATCCCTTGATCCTACACCCTGCGCCTCCCAAACAACCTAGCTAATAATTTGCATTTCCTTAAAAAGCTTTAGGAGCTCAAATCACACATGTCCCTACAATAATGATCACTTGTACTGTATATTAATTAACCACTGTGGCCAGGAGCTCTGTCTAGCAAAATCCCAAGCTTACACATGACCACACAAACCACAGCCAATGTAGCCAAAGCTCCCCAGGGGCTAACTTCTGCAACATGCATCTGTCCTCACAGTTCCTAAGCAGCTCCTGCCTTTCCTCTTACCAGGCAACCAGAGCTCCAAAGGGATCTTAAGGAGCTAATGAGAAGCCATGGCAACCAAGACCTGTGGTAGCTGTAAAGCACAAACAGCAATATCCACTTTTACTGAGCACGCAGTAAGCCACCTGCTAAGGACTCCAAGTAAATTAAAACCATCCTTCCAGCCTAATAACTCTATAGGCAGCTATAATACATCCAAACTTGAGATTTTCTATTCTTCATTTTTAAGAGCTATAAGAAGTCATGCTTTACCATTCATCGGTAATAGTATAGTTGTTATTTAAGTGTTCCTAGTTTGTATGGCATTCCCCCCTCCCCATTTGTTTAATATAGATTCGAGGGGCGGGGGGGGGGGGTGGGCGGTAGAGAGGAAAGCAAGCCTGCTCTAATTTTACCTAACAAAAAGAAAGCTGCATTCAATGCCAAAAAAAAATTTTTTTAAGCAACTCTCAAAAAGAAAACTGAAGGACTGTTCAATGTTTCACACCCAAGTATCTGTTTTTACTTTGCAAAGCAACTTAATAAAAGTGATCTTGAGGCTCCAACACAGTAAACAAAAATAACAGCATCCTTTGGGGCTCACAAGTAAAAACAAGATGTCCACAGATGTAGACAGGGAGGAATAGCCAACAAAGGCCTATGGGCCAAGAAGTAAAAATAAAATGTATACAGACTCTAGAACAGAGACAAGCCAAGTAGGGTGCAGAGCCCATTTTTGTAAAGTTTTAATGGAACAGAGCCTCATCCATTTGCTTGCACACGGCCTACAGTGGGGTACAATCCTACAGTGATAGAATTGAGTAGCTGCAATAGAGACCATATAGCCTTCAAAGCCTCAAATATTTTCTATAACTGACCCTTTACAGAATCTGCCAATGCCTACTCCAGGGCAAAGATTCCTAGTGCTTTCCAGTACAGTACAGTACTAGCCTTGAGTGAAAAAGCTCAGGGATAGTGCCTAGGCCCTAAGTTCAAGCCCCAGGACTGGCCCCAAAAAAGGCACTAAATGAAAGTCTTAAATAATTTTACATTAACTAGCAAAAATTCTACAGAACTTTAGCTAATGCTAACTTTAAGTAAATGCTCTAGATATCTACACAGGAATGAGCACAGTATGAAATATAAGCATGTGGAGTAAATACCTATTTGAGCAATGTGTCCAGTTTACAAGGTACCCCAAATTCTGGGGGCAGGCCACAGGCCTCTGTTGCTAATGCTGGTCCATGGTGAAATGTGCACTCCCCCAGATGCAGCTGTCTTTTCATCCCTGTTATCCACCACAGGCCCTAGCACTCTCACATCAACACAGTCCACACTCTGAGGGATTAGATGCCAGACATTATGCTCTGAGCTTACAGACATTAACTGATTTCTCCTGTACAATGACCCTATGAATAACACATTATGAACCTACTATAGCATATAATCAGTCACTAGCTAGGATGAAACAGAGCATTCAATGGTTTCTCCATCTTTTAAGGCTGAGATACAGACCTTAATGGAGAGGGCTCACACTCAGCCCTCACTCAGCAGGAAAGCTACCCTCTAGAACTTGCCAGGAATCTGTCATCTTAGCATGCCAAGGAAAATTGCTTATGGGGAAGAATCTCAATGGAGGCTCTCTGCTATTAAATGACACGGGGGGGGGGGGGGGGGGGGAACTTTGCCAAGCACTGGAGAAGCTGCATACGCTACCCTACAAGCAACCTGGAACAGGAAAGGAAAATCATTTCCTTCTTCACCATTCCATCAGGTCTCAATTTAGATATCTCTATTCAAAGTCAGTGTCTGCCAAGTACAACCAATAGAATCCTTTTTCCCATTTATGTCACCACATAGTGTTAAAATTACTTATTAATCACCTCATAATGTCTCTATGAAGGCAAGAAAAATCTCTTTTTTGTTAAATCTTCAGTAATAAATATTAGGTGAGGTAACAAATGTTAAAGAAGGAATATTTTATGAAGTGAATAATGGCTTAAAAAGACTGACTTTGATATTACACTGACAGTATACATACAATAAAGCAATTAACAAATATATCTAAGGATAATGAGAAAATGCTTTTGTGTCACACCTAACACTTAAGATAAAGAAACATACATAAAATCTATTCCTCAGAGGAAAAAAAATTAATTCAACCAGCTGATAACATAAATTCACATAATTAACTTGTATTGGGGGAAAGACCATTAGTATTCAAAACGAACAGTTCAAAGCTCATGTAGTGTATATAGCAATAGATTCGGTTTATATCCAATAATGAAAACCAACATTACATGACATTCCATGGCACATCATGCTTCTTCTACAGTACACAATCAATACATCATATTTATTTTGAATAACTTCTTTATGAAAACTACCTTCTTAATAAGCACTTTGAAATCAGAGGTAGCCCTTCTCTGACATCTACTCCAATGGACATCAAACACACACACACACAACAATTCACCTGTAATCCTACCTTCTCAAGAGGCTGAGATCTGAGGATCAGGGTTCAAAAGCCTGCCCAGGCAGGAAAATCTGTTAGACTCATACCCAATTAACTACCAAAAAGGACAGCAAGTGGAGCTCTGGCTCAAGTGGTAGAGCATGAACTTTGAAGAAAAAATAATAAAGACTCAGGGACAGCGGCCAGACCCCGAATTCTAGCCCAAGACAGGCAAAAAAAAACAAAAACCGTTTACCTAGGTCTATGTGGAGCAGAAAGCTATATAGCTAAACTGGCATATAAAGTTGTTCTGACACTTTAGGAAGCTATTTAGGCAAATCACAGCAGCCAGTACCAATTTTATCTCTCCGCAACCATTGGAAGCAGAAATACGAGGTCTCACTATCTAGCTAGGCTACCCTCAGAACTCCTCCTGCCTCTACCTCACAAAGGCTATGATTAGACACCCCAGCCCTGGAACTTACTTTTCCATACAGAGGAAAGCAATAAAATAAGTATGACTTGAAGAACTTCTGTTCTTTTTCTGTTGTTCAGCTGTCTATTGACATCGTTTTCACAGTGCACGGGGGTACAAGGGGTTTTTTGGGGGTACATATAGCAACCTGATTTTATTTTCAACAACTCAGTAATTTTGCACTAATTTCTAACCCTCATAAGACACACTGAAGAAAACTTTATTAAAGAGCTTCAATGGATAATTAATTTACTAACTACACTTGTTTAAAAAGATCTAAGGCACTGGTGTGGTGGTGCAAGCCTATAACCTCAGCTACTCTGGAGTTAAAAAGCCAGCCCCAGCAAAGGTGGTACAAACTGATCTCAAAAAAACAAAATACAAGTGGAGTGCCAGTGGCTCACGCCTGTAAGCTTAACCTCTCAGAGAATGAGATCTGAGGATTGTGGTTCAAAGGCAACCAGGCAGGAAAGTCCAAGACTTTTATCTCCAATTAACTACTAGAAAATCAGAAGTGGAGCTGGGGATATGGCCTAGTGGCAAGAGTGCTTGCCTTGTATACATGAGGCCCTGGGTTCGATTCCCCAGCACCACATATACAGAAAACGGCCAGAAGTGGTGCTGTGGCTCAAGTGGCAGAGTGCTAGCCTTGAGCAAAAAGAAGCCAGGGACAGTGCTCAGGCCCTGAGTCCAAGGCCCAGGACTGGCCAAAAAAAAAAGAAAATCAGAAGTGTCACTGTGGCTCAAAGTAGTAGAGTGCTAGCCTTGAGCAAAAAGAGCTCAGGAACAATCCTTGGGCCCCAAGTTCAAGCCCAAGAGTTCCCCCCCCCCCCCACTCCCCAAGCAGTTAGTGTACCTGTGGCTCAAGGCTAGAGCTAGCCTTGAGCACTAAAGCTTAGGGCCAGTGCCTACGCCCTAAGTTCAAGCCCTAAGAAGTAGAGGGGAGGGCTGTGAATATGACATAGTGGTAGCGCTTGCCTGGTATACATAAAGCCCTGGGTTCGATTCCTCAGCACCACATATATAGAAAAGGCCAGAAGTAGTGCTGTGGTTCAAGTGGTAGAGTGCTAAGCTTGAGCAAAAAGAAGCAGCGACAGTGCTCAGGCCCCGAGTTCAAGCTCCACGACTGGCAAAAAAAAAGGGGGGGGGGGGGAAGGAGCCAGGTGCAGGTGGCTCAAGCCTGTACTCGTAACTACTTGGAAAGCTGAAAATGGGAAAAATCTCAATTCAAGGTCAGCCCAGGAATAAGAGTTCACAAGACACTCCCTCCTCCTCCCATGGCTGGGCACTGGCAAGTGCCTGTCTCCCTAACTAAATGGATGCTGAGGCTGGGAGGATCATGGTGCCTGGGCAGCATGGGCAGAGAAATCCCCAGACTTCACCTCTGTAGAACTCAATAACATGTAGACTCAATAACATGCGCCTATGACACCAGCAAGGCAGGGACACCTAAACTTTGTGAATTGTGGCTCAGGAGGAGCTCACCCAGGCAAGAAGCAAAACCACATCCTAAAAATAGCTAGTGAAAATCAGGGCTCACAAGTATCGCTCTTGAATTCAAATCCAGTATTGCCAAAATAAAAGCATAATTAAAAATAAAAGGCACCAGTTACATAAAACACTGTATAAACATATAGCTATTCTTTATATGCAGCATCAGATCACATAATTGTTATGTTCTTACTGCATCAGCAATACTTTATGAATGTTAAAGTTGAAGACCCTTAATCCAGACTGAGAGTATACAAGCCTGCAAAGACCCTCATACCACAAAACAGGAGACCAGTTAGTTCATCATTATAATATCAAATATCCAGGGTGACTTTTCTGATGTGAGATATTCAAAAGACCGTTTACTAATAGGTATGTCAGAAAAAAGAGACTTCATGACAAACAGAATCCCAGAGCTTTTTTCTAAATACTTCAAAGCAAACAACATTCTCCTCTTAATACAAAAGAAAATAACTCTAGGCTTTTATCCACTAGCTTCTCAAAGTCAAAAGGTGTGAGACACTACTTAACTCTGGGGCTCAAGGGTTGGAAGGTGGGGAGTAAAAGAACACAGGCTTCTGGGGGTTGGCGGTTCACATGTATAATCCTAGCTACTGAGGAGGCTGAGATTTGAGGATCATGGTTCAAAGCCAGACTGGGCATGGAAGTCTTTGAGACTCCTGTCTCCAATTAGCCACCAGAAAACTGGAAATGGCACTGTAGCCATAAAAATGGTAGAGCACTAACCTTGAGCAGAAGCACTGAGGGGCAGTGCCCAGGCCCTGAGTTCAAGACCCATGACTGGCATACCAAAAATAAAAACAAAAACAAACACCACAGGCTTTAAAGTAAAACTCAAGACCATATAGTGAGAAGTAGTAGGACTTAAATTTTAGAACCTCATAAGACTGATCTTAACCAGGTCATATGCCTCTCAAGACACAAAATACAGCAAGATCACTCACACTCACACACACACACGCCTGCGTATTAGCCTAGTACTCTTCTTATCCAACTATGCTCATTTAGTTTTCTGTATCCAAATGACAAACTGTCCAATCTGACCTGAACATATGTTACACTTTTCTATTTTGCTCAATACTCAAAATAGCCCCAATTGGAGTATAATTCATTTTCTATAAAGTTTTTTTTTTATATACATCTATGGTCTAATTGAGGATATCAACCTGATTTGCTTATTACTGCTGCTCCCTCCCACTATAATGTATTTGCCACAAATAAAACATGTTTGAGGTTATTTTATTTACTGCTGCTTACTCAGCACTGAGAACTGTATGAAGCACAGTAGGTGCTCAATAAATACTGGTTGAAAGAAAGTCCCAGAAATTTATCTTCACACTGACAGGGTAAAATTAAAAGCTCTCCAAGTAGGAGTGCAAACATATTGGAGAGGCGATTCCCTTTAATTTAGCATAAGCCCAAAGAGCTTCACAAAATTAAACTGCTATTTGACACTCCACCTGCATCCACGCATTGATAAGGCTGCGTAGGTAAATGATGAGGTACCCTTTAACAAAAAGCCAAGAATTCTATGTCCTGCTCCAGCACTGGAGAAAACTGCTGTGCAAAATGTAAATTACCAAGGCTCCATATGTAAGCAGTTGGAATTTTAAATCATACATTTCATTACATTATGAATCAAGCAGTTCTAGTGAAAAATAATTATACCCTCAAGTGTGCCATTTGGCCATTAAAACAATAGGGGACACAGAAGTGATCTAAATTATCACCTTATCTAATCCCAGAACTCTTTCCTAAGCTCAAGGCTGCCATATAAACAGCAAACTAGAATTCCCTAACTATATGTTCCCTCCATTTTACCCCAAAACCAAGAACTCCCTTAATCCTTTACTAGGTCATGTCATTAAGATTACTCCCTATTTTAACTATTAATGGAATAATAAAAGACAGTGTGCTGGGGCTGGGAATGTGGCTTAGTGGTAGAGTGCTTGCCTAGCATGCATGAAGCCCTGGGTTCAATTCCTCAGTACCACATCAACAGGAAAAGCCAGAAGTGGCACTGTGGCTCAAGTGGTAGAGCACTAGCCTTGAGCTAAAAAGCAGCTCAGGGATAGTGCCCAGGCTCTGAGTGCCAGGCCCAGGACTGGCAAAAAAAGAGGGGAAGATCTATGTTTATTCTCCATTTACCATACAACCACAAATAATCTTATCTAAACTTCAAGATAATACTGTGGGGTTGGAGGCTGGGAATATGGCGTGGGGGTAAAGTGCTTGTCTCGTACACATGAAGCCCTGGGTTTGAGTCCTCAGCACCACATATATAGAAAAGGCCGGAAGTGGCACTGTGGCTCAAGTGGTAGAGTGCTAAGCCTTGAGCAAAAAGAAGCCAGGGACAGTGCTCAGGCCCTGAGTCCAAGCCCCAAGACTGGAAAACAAAACAAAACAAAACAAATACTGTGGGACTGGGAATGTGGCTTAGCGGTAGAGTGCTTGCCTAGCATACATGAAGCCCCGGGTTTGATTCCCCAGTACCACATGAACAGAAAAGGCCAGAAGTGGCGCTGTGGCTCAAGTGGTAGAATGCTAGCCTTGAGCAAAATAAGCTCAGGGACAGTACCCAGGCCCTGGGTTCAAGCCCCAAGACTGACAAAAAAAGAAAAAAAGTCTATACTGTGGGGGCGAAAGGGGAACATTATTATTTACCTCCATAATTTTATAGGAAGTGAAATTGAACTCAGAGAAAAAAAATCAAATGACTTACTAAAAGTCATTCTGCAAGGAAGTTGTGAATCTGAGACTCACACTTGGTGCTAGGTCTTGTAATATGCTCATTAATTTCTCCAAAGTACTGTGACTGTTCTTCATTTCCAGATATAATCTACATATAACTCAAGTCTAAATCTGGGAGTGCTATACATCTCAGAAGCTAATAACTAAGACTGTGTGTGTGTGTGTGAGGGGGGGGGGGGTGGGAGAGGGAGGAGAGAAGACAAACAGCTTACCAAGCACTTTTCAGCAACATCCCACCTTTTAAAACCCTCAGTAATATTGACAAGAAAAGGCTCTGTTGCTGGGGGCTAGGGGCTCACACCTGTAATCCTAACTACTCAGGAGGCTGAGAGCTGAAGATCATGATTCAAAGCCAGGAAAGTCCATGAGACACTTATCTCCAATTAACCATCAGAAAATCAGAAGTGGCGCTGTCACTCAAAGTGGCAGAGTACTAGCCTTGAAGGCAAAAGCTCAGGGACAGTACCCACGACCATTACTGAGAGAGAGAGAGAGAGAGAGAGAGAGAGAGAGAGAGAGACAGAGAGAGAGAGAGACAGAGAGAGAGAGAGAGACAGAGAGAGAGAGAGAGACAGAGACAGAGAGAGACAGAGAGACAGAGAGAGACAGAGACACAGAGACACCTTCCTGTGTTCAACCTCCCTCTTCCCAATACCAGAAGCTTGAACTTGAAGCATTTCAAGGACCTTATCTCACCACCAACTCACATCTTTTCCAATTGTTCTTTTCTTGTCTTATCCAATCAAAACTGCCATTCCAGTTAGACCAGGTGACTCACATCTATAATCACAGTACTTGAGAAACTGAAGCAGGAGAATCGGAAGCTCAAGTCCTGCTGGGGCTACACAGTGACTTTCTGTCTCAAGAAAAAAAAAAAGAAAAGAAAAATGAACTACTCATTGAACATTCAAACAAGTATTGATTTAAGTATTTCATAATAAGGTGTCAAGGCGTACATATTTGGAGAGAAGCTAATTAAACAAATAGGTCTCTAATCAGGCAATTCATAGACATGAAAGACAATGATGACAGTAATAATAGCTAACATTTATCAAGATCTAGTAAGCTGGGTGCCAGGTAACTGTTTTTCTTGTTTTACCCAGTATTTAATCTCCTACTCCTTTAATCATCACAACTACTCCTTGAAGTCTGTATAATAGTAATTATTATTAGCACAATTTTTGGACAAAGAAGAGCTAGAGTAGGCTGGTGAAACGGCTCAAGTGGTAGAGAATCTGCCTAACAAATACAAGGCCCTGAGTTCAAATCCTTCATCACCCCAGAAACAATAACTAGAGGAAATATGTAATTATCCCTAAGGTGTGGCAGTAAGTGGTGTCAGGATTCAAAGCCCAGACATGGAGCTACAAAGTACCTTCAATTAAATAGTTTCATGACAAGGACTAACTCACTGAGAAATACAAGGAATGCTTTCCAGTTTATATATTTATTTTGAGGTTACTTGAAAACATACTAAGAAAGCTCAGTATGCTATTGTAGACAACAATTTTATGGAATTTCCAGTCAGAGGAGGCACATATAGTTAGATAGCAATACAGAAGTAAACGAAGAAACAATACAACTTTGCTTTGAAGAAACTAAGACAGAGAAAGATAATGCAGAGTGATGGCTTACTTAAGGCTGTGGCCACATAGGGCTCCCTGAGGACTAATGGTGAAGTGAGAGCTAAATTATACAAGGAAGCCATCAAAGCAAAGCTGATGGCAGATCACTCCCAGCCGGGGTGGGTTAATGCAGTGAGCTCTGCACATGCCAGAACACACAGAAGGCTAGCATAACTGCAGCTACTAAAGCAAGATAGGCTATGGCCTGAAGTTCTATCAAGACATACAAGAAGAGCCAGCCGTGCTGGTATGTGGCCATGGGAAGAAATGTGTGTTCCAAATGGGATGAGAAACTAAAGGGTTTAAGTAAGAGAATATGATCTGTTTCTGAAAAAGCACTTCCTCTCCCACTGTGTGAGAAATGGTTGAGCACAAAAGTAGATGACTACACTGGAACCAGGAAGCCGTTACTCCTAGAACTATTCGTGGCACACAATAATCAGGGAAGATTTGTCAAATGAGTCAGGCACTAGTGGCCCACTCCTATAATCCAAGCTACTGAGGAAACTGAGATCTGAGGGTTGTGTTTAAAGACAGCCTAGGCAGAAAAATCCATGGGATTCTTATTTCCAGCTAACCAGCAAAAAACCAGAAGTGGAACTGTGGCACAAGTAGGAGAACATGCGCCTTGAGAGAAAAGGCCAGGTCAGAAAGGTCTACTGAGTTTAAGCCCCAGTTCCATCACTTACACACACACATATACACACACACAAGACCACAGACTTGTAGAATGGCTGAATGATCATTAAAACGAGTGTAACAGGCTGGGAATGTGACTTAGTGAGAGTGCCTGCCAAACACGCATGAAGCCCTGGGTTCAATTCCTCAGTACCATGTAAACAGAAAAAGCCAAAATTGGTGCCATGGCTCAAGTGGTAGAGTGCTAGCCTTGAGCAAAAAGAAGCTTAGGAGTGCCCAAGCCCTGAGTTCAAGCCCCCAAACTACTCCCCCTCCAAAAAAAAAAGGAGTATGACAGCCAGGCGCTGGTGGCTCAATGCCTGTAATCCTAACTATTCAGGAACCTGAGATCTGAGGATCAAGGTTGGAAGCCAGCTGGAGTGGGAAAGTTTGTGAGATTCTTATCTCCAATTAACCACCTAAAACTGGAAATGGGGTTGTGTCTGGAGGTGGAGCTGTGTCTCAAGCTAGCCTTGAGCAAAAACGCTCACGAGCAGTACCCAGGCACTGAGTTCAAGACCCATGACGGACAAAAATAAAATAAAAATTTTTAAAGGAGAAGGACATTTACAGCACGCTGGAGAACTGTGCTGCCTCTGATCAACAGAAAAGCATTCACCCAGGCTTTTTCATTTCAGCACCTGCTTCCTCATTCAGGCCAAGGTTAAACTAAAGAGTTGGACTCCGGAATGAACCTTTCTAGATTCAGATCCTGATTCTACCCTTTACAGCAAGTTATCCCCTTCTCCTCACCACCCCTGGCATCATCCATAACAGTAATACTTGTATTCCTGTGACTCTCCACACCTCTCTTCACTCACCCTTCTTTACTCTCCTTCCTTTCTGAATGCTACTGGTGACTCCAAAGAAAGAACCCAGTAACTGCAATCAACCACCTGGTTTTGCAACACCCTCTGTAACCTTTAACACTTGCAAAGGACTTAAGGAAAGCAGCCTTCTTACACCCACTGTCAGTGTGTTTACTGTGAATAACTCAACTTTGGTAAACCTTCAGTAGCTGCTGAGAGATCTGTCTACCAATGTCTACAATTTCTTCAGGAAAAGGGCATGTTGAATTTTCTCCAGATTAACACTGACAAATCAATTTTTTTTAAGTTTCCATGTTAATCACTCCATTTCCTTTAAGAACGTAATAGTCCAACTCAACTCTAAAATGGTATGTTATTTTGTGCATTCAAAATATCTAGGCTGGGGATATGGCCTAGTGGCAAGAGTGCTTGCCTCCTATACATGAGGCAATTCCCCAGCACCACATATACAGAAAGCGGCCAGAAGTGGCGCTGTGGCTCAAGTGGCAGAGTACTAGCCTTGAGCAAGAAGAAGCCAGGGACAGTGCTCAGGCCCTCCTGAGTCCAAGCCCCAGGACTGGCGCAAAAAAAAAAAAAAAAAAAAGCCAGGGACAGTGCTCAGGCCCTGAGTCCAAGCCCCAGGACTGGCGCAAAAAAAAAAAAGAAAAAAAGAAAAAAAAGAAAAGATCTACTCTCTTGGGGCTTAGTGGTAGAGGGCTTGCCTAGCATGCATGAAGCCCTGGGTTCAATTCCTCAGTACCACATCAACAGGAAAAGCCAGAAGTGGCACTGTGGCCCAAGTGGTAGAGCATTAGATTTGAGCAAAAAAGCAGCTCAGTGAAAGTGCCCAGGCTCTGAGTGCCAGGCCCAGGACTGGCAAAAAAAAGGGGGGGGGGCATTATGTTTGTTCTCCATTTACCATACAACCACAAATAATCTTATCTAAACTTCAAGACAATACTGTGGGGTTGGAGGCTGGGAATATGGCGTGGTGGTAAAGTGCTTGCCATGTATATATAGATGAAGCCCTGGGTTTGATTCCTCAGCACCACATATATAGAAAATGCCAGAAGTGGCGCTGTGGCTCAAGTGGTAGACTGCTAGCCTTGAGCAAAAAGAAGCCAGGGACAGTGCTCAGGCCCTGAGTCCAAGGCCCAGGACTGGCAAAAAAAAAAAAAAAAAAAACCAAGGACGGTGCTCAGGCCCTGAGTTCAAGCCCTCAGAACTGGCAAAAAAAAAAAAAAAAAATCTACTCTCCAAATAAAATTCTCCCTCCCAAATAGTCAAGGATTAGAAAAGGAAAGGAAAAGAAATAACACTTTTCTATCAGGAATCAGAATAGGAAAAACACTCATTCATTAAGGTTGAGGTGTGGCTACCAAAAAAAGCCCCACCTATGATTTGTGCATATTGCTTTCCTTGACATAATTTGAGCATATTGTTTTCCCCTAACAGGAAACTATTTAGTGTTACCTATCACATACAATCATTCTTTGGCTAGTGGCTATCTCATATTAAATATCATTGGCTTTTCGTGTTTAGTTTTTGTTTTTTTTTTAATTTTTATTTGAGGGATGTAACCTCAGAGCCACCTCTTAAGCACTCTACCACAAAGCCACACTGACAGCCCCATCACAGATTTTTATAACATACAACAGTTCCTTTAAAACCAGAGTCAGGGCTGGGAATGTGGCCTACTGGTAAGAGTGCTTGAAGCCCTAGGTTGGATTCCTTAGCACCAAATACACAGAAAAGGCTGGAAGTGGCGCTGTGGCTCTCAAGTGGCAGCGTGCTAGTCTTGAGCAAAAAGAAGCCAGGGACAGTGCTCAGGCCCGAGTTCAAACACCAAAACTGGCAAATAAAAAAATAAAAACCAGAGTCAGAATAAAGATGTTTTTGCTGGAATCACATTATTTTAATATCACCTTAAGAGGCTACACAAGTAAACACTATAAGTCTTAGGATACCACTTTCCTAGCATGACAGCTGATATTACAAAGGTACCAAATACACAGTAAACACAGCAAGTATTCATCTTATGAAGTGGCAAGAGCAGTACAGAAATGTCTCAAGCGGAAGGCCTAGTGATTGTAAGAGAAGCCTCCAAGCTTTAAGCAACAGCTCACTCCAGCACACAGATCAGTTTAACAGCAGCCACCAGGACCCATTAAAGTCACTCCCCTAGGGAACGTCTCTGGGGGGGCTAAAGCTTCTGTGAACATCTTTGGCAACTGTCTAAAGTTGCAAATAGTAGACAGAAAGAAAAAAAATACTAAGAAAATGTCATTCCAATTATCACAAGGTTTTCCTACTATAGATATTTCCCTGAAAAATCTGAATAATTTAATCAATGTCTCTCAAAAGTGAATGTAAATTACTCTGATTAATATATGCATATATTTTCATTCCCTGCTACATGCATAATATAACGAAGTAAATGTTATATTAAAATCCTTCAGCTCTTGATGAAGACCATGTCTAAAAAGATCCTTTTGCTGTTGTTTTTTTTTTTCCTGTCAGTCATGGACTCTGGGCTTGGGCACTGGTCCCTGGGCTTTTCAGATCAAGGTTAGTGCTATACCACTTTGAGCCACAGCACCACTTCCAGTTTTCTGGTCGTTAATTGGAGATAAGACTTTCCTGCCTGGGCTGGCTTTGAACTGCGATCCTCAGATCTCAGCCTCTTTGAGTAGCTAGGATTATAGGCCCTTTTTAAAAAAAAAAAAAATCTAATAATGAACAGTACTTAGGATAGGAGCAAAATGAGGGCTAAGAAAAACTAAATATTTTAAGTGGGATGTGCAAAGTAGATACACTCAATTTGTCTTTTCTAGACAATTCCTCCCATACAACTTTTCTATGTTATCTGTCAAGATTTATAAAGGAAATAGCTAGGATAATCTAAGCTTTCACAAATAATGGCTCCAGTAACAGAAAGAATAGCAGGATTTACACTGTCAAAAAAAGAACCTTACCGGCCAAGCATTGGTAGCTCATGCCTACTAATCTTCACTGGAGAGTGAGCTCTGAAGATCATATAGTTCAAAGCCAGTCCATGCAGGGAGCCCATGAAAATTCTTATCTACAATTAACCACCAAAAATAAAATAAAATAAACCAGGGTGGAGAAGAGTCAGAAGTAGAGCTGTGGTTCAAGTGGTAGAGCATTAGGCTCAAGCAAAAAAGCTCATTACAGTGCCCAGGTTCTGAGTTCAAGCCTCAGGACCAGCACACACACACAAAAAAAAACTTAATATTTGTTAACAATTTGGTTTGTAACATCTCATTTAAATTTTGGTGCACTAAATTTTGTTTTTTAAACAAAAAAGAGATCACAAATATCAGTTGTTATTTTTTGTTTTGTTTTGTTTTTTGGTTGGTCATGGGACGTGAACTCAGGGCCTGGGCACTGTCCCTGAGCTCTTGGGATCAAGGATAGTACTCTACCACTTTAAGCCACAGTGCCACTTCGGTTTTCTGGTAGTTAATTGGAAGTAAAGAGTCTCAGGGACTTTCCTGCCCAGGCTGGCTTTGAACCGTAAGCTTCAGATCTCAGCCTCCTGAATAACTAGGGTTATAGGTGTGAGCCACCTGTGCACAGCTCAGTTCTGATTTTAACACAGCCTAAGAACTTGAAAGTTTCCTAAGATCTCCTTTAATACTAAATAAATAAAAAAGTAAATTCTGCCAGGCACTGGTGACTCACACATGTAATCCTGGCAATTTAGGAGTCTGAGATCTGAGATAATAGTTCAAAACCAGGAAACCAGAAGCAGAGCTGTAGCTCAAAGTGGTAGATTGCTAGCCTTGAGCACAAATGCTCAGAGACAGCACCTAGCCCTGAGTTCAGTCCCACAATCAACACCCCCCCACCCCCAAAGTAAATTCTAAGTAACTTGTAATAAAACCCAAACACATCTGTTTTGGGAAGAGAACTTACTTGTTTTTTTTTGTTTGTTTGTTTGCCAGTCCTGGGCCTTGGACTCAGGGCCTGAGCACTGTCCCTGGCTTCTTTTTGCTCAAGGCTAGCACTCTGCCACTTGAGCCACAGAGCCACTTCTGGCCATTTTCTATATATGTGCTGCTGGGGAATCGAACCCAGGGCTTCATGTGTGCGGGGCAAGCACTCTTGCCACTAGGCCATATTCCCACCCCGCCCCCCCTTACTTGTATATAGTATTGGAGGGATTGCTTGCTAGTTTAAAGTTGTTGTTTTTTTTGGGTTTTTTGTGTGGTTTTTTTTTTTTTTGGCAGTCCTGGGCCTTGGACTCAGGGCCTGAGCACTGTCCCTGGCTTCTTTTTGCTCAAGGCTAGCACTCTGCCACTTGAGCCACAGCGCTACTTCTGGCCGTTTTCTGTATATGTGGTGCTGGAGAATTGAACCCAGGGCCTCATGTATATGAGGCAAGCACTCTTGCCACTAGGCCATATCCTCAGCCCCGCTAGTTTAAAGTTTTTGTCAAAAACATTAAATACCGATAGCTAGAAAATCTGGTGCTGTCAGCACACAAAAATCGTTTTTATATTCTGAAACACATTGTTAGATATAATTGGAAATGTATTTTTTCTATATGCCACTTGAACCATGCCTCCAGCCCCTTTTTACAATGGTTATTTTAGAAGTTGGGTCTTACTTTCTAGCCTGTATGAATGGCATGCACTGCAATCCTACTGCTTGTAGAGCCCTGCGCTTCCCTGTAGCTGGGATAACAGATACAAGCCACCAAATACTCAGGACACTAGCTGAGATAGCATCTCAAACCAAGGCTGGTCTCAAACCAACATCCTCCAGTCTCCACCTCCTGAGCAGCTAGAATTACAGGCTTGAGCCTTCACTCCAAGGCTTATCTCTCTTTTTTTGTTTTCCCCCGGCCAGTCCTGTGGTGTGGACTCAGGGCCTGAGCACTGTCCCTGGCTTCTTTGTGCTCAAGGCTAGCACTCTGCCACTTGAACCACAGCGCCCCTTCTGGCCTTTTCAATATATGTGGTGTTGAGGAATTGAACCCAGGGCTTCATGTATACGGAACAAGCACTCTTGCCACTAGGCCATATTCCCAGCCTGGCTTGTCTCTTTTTACTCTTCCTGAAAGAATTGCCATTAACTGTAAAATTGTTTCAATTAATAAAATTTTCAGTCTGTCTTTAATAACTTCAAATTACTATAATATTAAGAATATCGTTTTAATTTCAAAAGCAATTATCACCCCTATCTTCAATGTTTTTCCAAAGTGCCTATCATATTTGAGCATACCACCTCAAATAGTTTCTAATGTCCACCAAGGCAATCTCTAAGAAAACTTGAGAAATACTAATTCAAGCAGTCATTCTTTACAAACACCCACCAACGTACTCTGCCCATCCTACCATTGGAAAACCAAAACCAAAACTTTACAATATACCACTTTGGGTTTAGTCTCTCAATTGCTCTCACCATACATGAAGCATGGATGTCAGTTTTATTCCCATACTGTAGATGAGGACAGGGATTCAGAGAGATTAAGTAGCCTACTCAAAACGACACAAAAATCACACAATTGGGATGAACACAAGCAGGAATATTACTTGTATTCCCAAGTTTGAGACCAGGCTCAGAAATACTGTTAGAAATCATCCTTGGGCTGGGAATATGGCCTAGTGGCAAGAGCGCTTGCCTTGTATACATGAAGCCCTGGGTTCGATTCCCCAGCACCACATATATAGAAAATGGCCAGAAGTGGCGCTGTGGCTCAAGTGGCAGAGTGCTAGCCTTGAGCAAAAAGAAGTCAGGGACAGTGCTCAGGCCCTGAGTTCAAGGTCCAGGACTGGAGGAAAAAAAAAAAAAACACAGAAATCACCCCTTAATTAATTAATTACCCCAATGCTATCTCTAGCACCAAGCTAATTTTTGCTTTGTTTTAATGGTGTATATTAATTGTACAAAATAATGAGTTCCATTATGATATAGAACCATTTTTTTCTTTTTTTCTTTTTCTGTGTCTGGAGTTTGAACTCAGGTTTTGTACTCAAGGATAGTGCTCTATCACTTGAGCCACGACTCCACTTCCAGTTTTCTGGTGGTTCGTTGGAAATAAGAGTCTCCTGGTCTTTCCTGCCCAGGCTATGCATGCATGTGCTGGTCCTAGGGCTTGAACTCAGAGTCTGGGTGCTGTCCCCGAGCTTCTTTTGCTCAAGGCTAGGCTCTACCACTTGTACCACAGCCTCACCTCTGGCTTTTTTTTTTTTTTTTTTGTAATTAGAGATAAGAGTCTTATAGATGTTTCAGCCTGGACGGGCTTCAAATCTCCATCCTCAGATCCCAGCCTTCTGAGTAGCTAGGATTACAGGCGTGAGCCACTGATGCCTGGTGAGAAGTCTGATTTTTGAGGCCAGCCTGCAGAAGGAACCCCTCTACACCTTTCTTTCTGTTCCTCAGTTCTCACAGCCCCTTCGGACACTGAACGACAGTGTCCTCTGTCCTCTCCTCCTGACATCCCGCACAGAACCTCAAATCTACAGACTGGAAATCCATACTGATGGTAACTCAGCATGGGCTGCAGATCCTGACAGCACAGTTGGGAGCCCTGCTCTACCACTCACAAGTTATACATTCTGTTTTAAAATATTATCTCTGCTTTCGCTTCCTTATCTGCAAAATGGAGAAAGACCCATATTTACTTCATTCATGTTGCTGTTAAAATGACAAATTTCCTTTGTATAATGTCAGAATGCTGGACAAAACTCCTAGCATGTAATAAGCTTGCAATAAAGCCTATCCACTATTATTTGTTTATATCTTCTTCTAAACATAAAGGATTGTGGGAAAGTAACTCTTAAAACATCCTAATGTGAACCAGATCGTTCAAATGGCTGAGTACTACAGCGCTGATAGGAAGGTATTTAGGGTATGTTATATGGAGTCAGGCTGAGTTCTTCTAATTAAAACCATAGTATCATATTCTTTCATTTCTTTTTCAAAGTGCTTTCACCTACAACCAGAGGTAAACAGTAACAAGTATGTCTCTCATATCTAGGAAGCATTAGGCCTTGCTGGGCTCAAGGTATTAGCCATCACAGATTAATGGCCCAGCACTTCAGAGCAATCATGACAACTGAGCAGACCTTAAAGAAATCAACTTTTTTTTTAATGCTAAAACTACTGTCATTTTATCTCCAAATAAATAGCAACCTGTGACAATGAAAGCAAGATTTTGACAGGTAACATATTTTCATTACCTGGCACCTAACTGAACACCTCTTTGATACAGAATTTAAAGGCATCTAAAAGGCAAATGCCTACTCTTTCAGGGCTCTTAAATATACCAGGATCAAACTTCTTCAAGCCTGGTTAGTTTTGCTCTGCTGATCTCTACATTACCAGGTCAAAGAATGAGTAGAACACACACAGAACTAGGATTCACACCTCTAATACTAGCCACTCAGGAGCCTGAGGACCACAGTTAAAAAGGAGCCTAGACAGAAAAGTCAGAGATTCTATCTCCAAGTAACTAGCCAAAAACTTAAGCTGAAGGTGTGATTAAAGTGGCAGATCACCTCGAGAAAGCAAGCCATGCAAGAACACGAGGCCCTGAGTTCAAGCCCTGCTTCTACACCAAAAAGAAAAGGAAAAAGGCTATTTTGAAAAGTATATGCTTATTCCTATAGAAACTGATAAGCAGCCATAGACTCAGTATTAACTCTACAGGCTACCTCGGAAAATTCCTTAGTTTGTATTTTATGTATTGTATTTTATAAAATATCTTTAGTTTAGGATCCCTTTCATGCAAAGAAAAATCAGTAGGTCTAAGAATGTGGTTTGGTGGTAGAGTGTTTGCCTGGCATGCTTTGTGAAGCCCTGGGTTCCATTCCTCAGTACCACAAACAGAAAAAGCCAGAAGTGCCACTATGATTCAAGTAGTAGAGTGCTAGCCTTAAGCACAGAGAGAGAGGCTTAGGGACAGAGCCCAGACCAAGTTCAAGCCCCAGGACCAGCAAAAAGGGGAGGAGGGGAGTGTTAGGAAAGAGAGGAGAAAGATCAGTAATTTAACTTTGTGTCATTGTGTGGTTACATATTAGACTCAAAAGAGACAAACTTGAAATTTTTCCTGACTTCACTATACTATCATGGCGGCATACCTCCAAGTAACTTTCTTTAAAGACTGCAAAATATTTTTAAAAGACCAAAAGTTGACTGGAGGGTATAACTCAGTGGCATGCCTAGCTCAAGCCTAGCATGAGCAAGGATCTGAGCTCCATCTCCATCACTGGGGGGAGGGGTTGTTACTAGAGGCAAGATTCAAGTAGTAGAGTGCCTACTTCACTATCAAGTAGCTGAGTTCAAACTTCAGTACAGCCAAAAGAAACAAGACTAATCCAAAATAGTAATAGGTAAAATATACACACCTGTTACCATTGTATGGATGGCAAAAGGACAGAAGGTGAGTAACATGCCCCCGCTCCCCGTGTCACACAGCCAGATATGGCAGAAATAGGATTTGAACATGGCTCATCACCTAAGCTTGCACTCTTATTCCCTACATTGTGCTGTTTTTCCAATGGGGGGGGGGGGGGATCGACACCCAAAAATTATCAAATTATGCTGAATTATGACTTTGCTTTTATGTTTCGAATCCTTCCTCCTAAGAGAAGCACTTTTTTGTAGTATCATATTCTCACACTTGCACTAAATCTTATCTTAGGAACGTTTTTTTGTTTTGTGTCTTTGAATTCCGGGCCTCTGCTCTCTCTTGGATCGCCCACCCACCCACGCCCCACCCCCTCCCTGGTCCTGGGGCTTGAACTCTGAGTCTGGTCTCTGTCTTTGAGCTTTTTATGCTCAAGGCTAGTAGCACTCTACCACTCTGGGCCCCCCCCCCCTTTTTTTTTCTTTTGCTAAGTAGTTTATTGGAGGTAGGAGTGTCATGGAACTTCCTGCTCAGGCTAGCTTAGAGCCACAATCCTCAGATCTCAGCCTCCTGAATTCCTAGGATTACAGGCGTGAGCCCCTGGCATCCAGCTTTTCTGCTCACATTTTACTCTTGGCTCACATTGTACCACTTGAGTCAAGCCTCTACTACTTCCAGCTTTTTATTGGCTAACTGGAGATAATATGTCCCCAATTTGTCAGCCCAGACTAGCTTCAAACCTCAATCCTTAGATCTAAGCCTCATGAGTATTACAGGAGTGACCAGCACATTTTCTCTCTCTCTCTCTCTCTCTCTCTGAGCAAAAAATAGGAAAAGCAAAAATTTACAAAGACCATTTTTCAGTCTTAGAAAGCACTTCAACTACATTATTTCTATGATCCTTACAAGAGAAATTCTAGCAAAAAGTCTATCAAATGATACACAACAGTAATAATTCAGAAAAGTTCAAAGTAACAACACACATTTTATCTCAGTGAAGTAAAATATTTCACAGCATAAAAACAAGTATACTGACATAACTTATCCTCAGAGGGCAGTCTAACCAGCCTCCTTTTATAGGCTACATTCTGTATTTCAAATAATAAACTGGTTTCCTGAATTCAAAGCGACTTGTTTAGGAACTACCTATTCGCTGGGTGTCTCCAATCTGTTAATTTAAAATTTTTTCCTTTACCAGAAACTAATATCAAAAGAAAGAAAATTTTCCAGATATATTTTAGGTTGAAAATTATTTAAAAGTGCCAAACTTTAAACTGTTTCATAATTTTTGCTTTTATAAAGGCTGTTACAAAGAACTCTTTTCCAGAAATATTTTAATCAAAGTCCAATTTGAAGAAACTTTTGTTTAAAAGTGGTAAAATTGAAGTTTTGAAATAATAATCTGTCCTGAACTATTAGAGATGTATAGCATGTTACTTTAATAGGCATAAATGAGAAAGGATCAATATTATTTTAATTTTTAAAGGACTGTTTATGAAATGCAATCATCCTTCATTAAAAATGCAAGCTGTGCTCCAGCAAGAAGTTAGCGTAAATGATTCATGGAGAGATCTCTCCAGTATAATCTTCCTCTCCTGGGAGCTTCCTTCCGATGTCTCATCAAACCACTCAAGCTATTATTAAAAATGCCTCCCTGTGATAAAAGGGAAAAAACAATGGAAATCCACTCCCCCGCCCCCCCTTCACCAGGGCCTCTTTCATCTGAGTGCTTTGTACCTTTTCAGTCAAAAGCAAAATTGATTCTTCATATTCCACAGTTTTATAATCATTTCTTTGCACAGGCATTTTAAGTTATGACTATTTTATAGTATTCAAAACAAGGAATTCAGATTCTTTTTTAGTCAGAAGGTTTTAATTCCCATACCTATTCTGGCAATTTAGTGTGAATTTTCCTTTTATTGAAATTAAAGGAAATCTACCTTTTATGTGATGGATTTTTAAAGATTTTAAAATGTTAACCCATCAAAGTAAAGACACTCCAAATTTAAATTCAATTCTCCTCTATTTAAAAATGCTAATGAAAATGGCTGTTTCAATGCAGAAGCATCTGGCTCATTATAATGTTAGGTTTTAACTAATAAATTCTTAATTATTGAATTCTGGTGTTCAATTTCTTTCATGTGGGTAAGCCAAACACATACTGCTACGATTATAAATACCTGGGATAGATCCTTTACTACATGCCATGGAAAAGCCTTTCTCGTGATGCATTTTAAAGAGCACTATCTCTGGTATATGCAGGTGCAACATTTATTGGCTAGCAAATATTTGACTCTGCTGAGTACTCAAGCATAATACATTGAATAATTTGTCTCCGAGTGCAAATGGCCCAGCTTTTTTCCGAGCACATTCTCAGAATGAACGTGTCAAAGCTAAATGTAATCATATGCCCTAATTCTGGCTTTACAGAGCAGACTCTTCCCTCACCCAACTTGATGCTTTTATTAAGGGGCTACTGAATGTATTTAATTAAGGAATTAGTGCACATCGTGATGTCTAGGAAAAGTTGAAATCCCTGAGGGAATGTTTGTTTTTAAGCCCTAATGCATGCTAGGGAAATTTTCATTTTGCTCTCCTACCCCCAATTCTTTTTTCTTCTGCTGAACATTTTACAATGGAGTTGCAGACTATGTGTGTTCAATCGTTAGGCTTCCCAGAAGATTCATTACAGTGACATTAGAAAGTCAAATCAGACAATTCTGCAGAGTGATGAAAGCTAGCATATGAAAGAAGGTTAATACAAAAGAATTTCATTTTAAACAGAGGACATTTAGGACTTTAAAAAGCAACATTATGATAAATTTTCAAGATATTTGTTCTGGCATTAGCTGATGCTTTACAGGTCTAATTTCAAAGACGACTAAAAGCTGTTCCAAGAAAGAGTGAGCACATGGGGAGGAAGGAGGCTTGTGCGATCGGCAAGGTCTGCCATCTTAAGTATCCTCACACCAAAAACACTGCAGCTCTATGTTCTCCCCTCACCCTCGGGAAAAGAATCCAGGCTTTGAGTGTGCTTAGCAGGCTGGATCAAGAAATAAGTAAAAGACACCAAAGCATTATAAAGGGGGCTAGAGGGGTTTTACACCTTGTGCCTTTCTGAGTAGAAATAAAACTAAAAAATCTTCACATCTTAATACATACTTACATGACAAAAATCAATAGGTTGTTTGCCGTCATTACTAGCAGATACAGGTAAACCCTCTCCAAGATCATGTTTAACTGGAACTTCTGTTAATATTTCCCCTCTCTAGATTTGGGGCTTCAATAAGCTCCTAACTAATCATTTATCTCTTTCCACTAGTTTATAGGTAACCAAAAATAAGAATTGATTGTCTACTGAAATGAAAGCCTCTTTGTTCAAGTACAGTTTACAGAATACAAATCTCAACTTAATACAAAGACTCACCTTTGCATGAGCAATTCCAAAGCCTAAATAGTATAGCAAGAGAAGAGTAGCTAGCAGTGGTAAGGGACGTGAAAGGAGGCTGTCTTCCTTCAGAGCTGCCTCTGGCCACAGTACACATGGACTTTGTAGGCCACTGGCTATGCTTAATTTAATATGAAGCTAAATACAGTCAAAACATCTGGTGCACCACTGATGGTTATCATGACAAATTAAATCTGACATCATACCAAACCCATTCAATAATCTATTTATAGCCCCCCTTTAAACACAAAACTAAAATTGTACATTTGTTTTTCAACCCCTGACGGTCTTCTATTGTTTAAAACAAAAAAGGCAGGTTCTGTGGGATATGATGTTTATACAATGGACTTCTTCAAGAAAGAAGTACTGCAAATTCTCGTATACAAAATGCCGAGGGGGTGGGCCTGGGACTATGGCCTAGTGGTAAAGTGCTCATCTCATATACATGAAGCCCTGGGTTCAATTCCTCAGCACCACATATATAGAAAAAAGCCGGAAGTGGCGCTGTGGCTCAAGTGGCAGAGTGCTAGCCTTGAGCAAAAAGAAGCCAGGGACAGTGCTCAGGCCCTGAGTTTGAGCCCCAGGACTGGCAAAAAAAAAAATAAAAAAATAAAAAAATAAATGTCAAGGGGCCAGACAAGTACAGGTCCCCGTGGTTTAGGCTTCCTTAGATCCACCTACCTCTGGGGAGGAAGGAAGTCCATGTGAAGACTGAATGGTATACCAAGTAGTACTGGAGATTGGTATAAAGAATATAAAAACTGGGGCTGGGGATATGGCCTAGTGGCAAGAGTGCCTGCCTCATATATATGAGGCCTTGGTTCGATTCCCCAGCACCACATATACAGAAAATGGCCAGAAGTGGCGCTGTGGCTCAAGTGGCAGAGTGCTAGCCTTGAGCAAAAAGAAGCCAGGGACAGTGCTCAGGCCCAGAGTCTAAGCCCCAGGACTGGCCAAAAAAAAAAAAAGAATATAAAAACTGATAAAGCAGACAAGTTCAGTGACAACCAGCTGAGGAGTCACACCAACTTTCTAGACAAGCATATCAGCAAGAATTAACTACAGGTTTAGAATCAGTTTGGAAATGTTTCTCAAGGGTAGAACTGTGGCCAATAACCCAAAACACTGGGACTATCAGCAGGGGAAGATGTTAACAAAAGATCCAAATTACTAATTGTATAATAGCTGTAGGCTAATAAATATAATTTTATAAGCAACTATTTCATAAAACAGAATTAGGGCTGGGGATATGGCTTAGTAGCAGAGTGCTTGCCTTGCATTAATGAAGCTCTGTGTTCAATTATTCCTCAGCAACATACGAACAGAAAAGGCCAGAAGTGGTACTGTGGCTCAAGTGGAAAAAGAAGTGCAAAAAGAAGCCAAGAACAGTGCTCAGGCCCTGAGTTCAAGCCTCAGGACTAGCAAAAAAAAAAAAAAGACTATCTTAAATAACTACTACAATATTCAAATTATTGTATTTTTATTACATACTTCTAAATGATAGTAGATGAAAATAGTTTTTAATTCCAGTGCTTCACTCACTTTTTTATTTTTTTGTTTTGTTTTATGCCAGTCCTGGGACTTGAACTCAGGGCCTGAGCACTGTCCCTGGCTTCTTTCTGCTCAGGCTAACACTCTACAACTTGAGCCACAACATCACTTCCAGCTTTTTCTATATATGTGGTGCTGAGAAATTGAACCCAGGGCTTCATGTATACAAGGCGAGCACTCTACCACTAGGCTATATGCCCAGCACTCACCCACTTTTTTTTTTTTTTTTTTGGCCAGTCCTGGGCCTTGGACTCAGGGCCTGAGCACTGTCCCTGGCTTCTTTTTGCTCAAGGCCAGCACTCTGCCACTTGAGCCACAGCGCCACTTCTGGCCGTTTTCTGTATATGTGGTGCTGGGGAATCGAACCCAGGGCCTCATGTATACGAGACAAGCTCTCTTGCCACTAGGCCATATCCCCAGCCCCTCACCCACTTTTTTATACCCAAAGGATCAAACTCTTATTCTGCAACTGAAAGAGAAAGCATGCTATGTAATAAATTCAGTACAATCAAAATGAGAACCATATTTCTGTTTAACTTTTCTCATCTTGACTTAAGTTTGTAAAAAGTTATTAAAACTAATGCATCAAACCATCATAAGCCTGTCCTTTTTATTACTGGTAATATTCTATCTAAAATATTAGTCTGCTTTCCTAAAGCAGTATATCTTTATGAAAGTTCTTTTTTTTTTTTTTTTTTTGGGGGGGGGGGGAGGAGTCCTGCCTGGGGCTTAGACTCAAGGCCTGAGCACTGTCCCTGGCTTGTTTGCTCAAGGCTAGCATTCTGCCACTTGAGCCACAGCGCCACTTCTGGCCATTTTCTGTATATGTGGTGCTGGGGAATCGAACCCAGGACTCTTCATGTATAAGAGGCAAGCACTCTTGCCACTAGGCCATTATTTCCAGCCTCTATGAAAGTTCTTTGTGATAATAAGGACCCCTGCAACATTAGGAAGAAAAACCGCAATTATATTAATTTTGCAGTGAAAATGTTGTTATAGTTTAGTTGGTATGAAACTTTGAAAATGATTCCTTCATGAAACTACTTGCCATTCAACACAAAAAAGTAATACAGGACTGGGAATATGGCCTAGTGGCAAGAGTGCTTCCCTCATATACATGAAGGGTCCTGGGGGACCAGTCCTGGGGCTTGAACTCAGGGTCTGAGCACTGTCAGTGACTTCATTTTACTCAAAGCTAGCACTCTACCACTTGAGCCACAGCACCACTCCTGGCTTTTTCTGTGTATGTGGTGCTGAGGAATCAAACCCAGGGTTTCATGCATAGTAGGCAAGCACTCTACCACTAAGCCACATTCCAACCCATGTATTATATTCTTGAAAATAGCGAAGGATAGATTCTAAGTATTTTTACTTCAAAAATTGGTAAGCATAGATATACAGATAGATACATACATACATATATATATATGTATATTAACCAGGTCAATTTAGCCATTCACAATGCCCACACATTTTTACACATGTCATACATACAATTTTTGTCAATCAATGGGGGAGGGAGCTATTCTCTCACCTGAACATCAAGACACTATCTAAAAAAATATCTACACAGGGCTGGGAATATGGCCTAGTGGCAAGAGTGCTTGCCTCCTACACATGAATCTCTCGGTTCAATTCCCCATCACCACATATATGGAAAACAGCCAGAAGTGGCGCTGTGGCTCAGGTGGCAGAGTGTTAGCGGGAGCGGGAAGAAGCCAGGGACAGTGCTCAGGCCCTGAGTCCAAGGCCCAGGACTGGCCTATATATATATATATATTTATATAAATTGTCAAAGAAAGCAACAAGTATTACTAAAATGTTATTTTTTTCTTTCCAAAAATGAAAAACTATTATTTTACTGCCAATTACTACCTTCCTGACACATGAATTTAAATATGGGATCCTTTTGTATGAAAAAGTCACTGGGAGTTTAATAGCTGTGACATGGAGAAGAGGGGCACCCTATCAAAAGGAAAGAATGGGAACACTCAACGACCAGAAAGGAGGACAACAGCACATAGCCACAATGACCCACCACACATCTACTGCCACGTTCAAACCGTAGGTAGTAAACTCAAACAGGTGAAGATAAGACTTCTGCAGTTATGTTACAAAAGAATTAAAAATTTTCAAAGCTGGGGCTGGGAATATGGCCTAGTGGTAAGAGTGCTCGCCTCGTATACATGAAGCCCTGGGTTCGACTCCCCAGCACCACATATATAGAAAACAGCCAGGAGTGGAGCTGTAGCTCAAGTGGCAGAGTACTAGCCTTGAGGAAAAAGAAGCCAAGGACAGTGCTCAGACTCTGAGTCCAAGGCCCAGGACGGGCCAAAAAAAAAAAATTTTTTTTTTCAAAGCTGACTCCTTTTTAAAGGAGGGGCTGGGAATGTGGCTTAGCGGTAGAGTGTTTGCCTAACATGCATGAAGCCCTAGTTTTGATTCCTCAGCACCACATACACAGAAAAAGCCAGAAGTGGCGCTGTGGCTCAAGTGGTAGAGGGCTAGCCTTGGGCAAAAAGAAGCTAGGGACAGTGCTCAAGTCCTTGAGTTCAAGCCCCAGGACTGGCAAGAAACAAAAGAAAAAAATCAAGATGGAAATCACAAGACACTTCTTCCTACTCTTGAAGAAAATGGCTTGCTACAACTTTTTTAATATTATTAAACTCAAGAGAGTTGAGTTCCCATCCTATTCCAGTAAGTAACTAAATCACTCTGCTATTTTAATTTTAGATTGTATAAATTATATATCCACCAGGCACAACTGAAAAACAACCTTAAAGAACTAAAAGCACTATGCACGGTCAAGCTAGTACAGTGGAGTACCCCAATATATGGTGCGTTACTGGAGTAACTGTAGTACTTGGAAGATGACTTCAACCCAGGAGGTAGAGGTCAGCCTTGGCAAAATAGTAAGCAGTCTGACACACACATATACACACACACACACACACACACACAGGCAGGCACGCGCGCGCACACACACACGTATAGGCAAAGGCATACAGGTAGAGGTCAGGCAAAATAATGAGCAGTCTCCAACAGATGGGAGAGAGGGAGAGAGGGAGAGAGAAAAAGAGAGAGTAGAGTGTAAGAGAGAGAGAGAAACTCTGAGCACCAGCCAAAATGAATACACATGTAGAAAAAAATATGAAACTCAAAGGTGAAGGTCAAGGCAATCTTCCCTTATGTGTATTACATATCATTTGAATGATTTCCATCACACACCACAGTCTAGAGAAGTCAGTTCGCATAAGATACCAAACAAAACCTCAAATGAATGAGAAGAAAGGATCCTGGGTCAGCCCAACAGCTTTACTAAGCAAGTGCAAGTGTCTGGAGACAAGAATTTTTTTTTTTTTTTTGTCAGTCCTGGGGCTTGAACTCAGGGCCTAAGCACTGTGCTCAAGGCTAGCACTCTGCCACTTGAGCCACAGTACCACTTCTGGCTGTTTTCTGTATACATGGTGCTGGGGAATTGAACCCAGGGCTTCATGTATGCGAGGCAAGCAGTCTTGCCACTAGGCCATATCCCCAGCCCCCATGGAGACAAAAATCTAAAGCCAATCTTTCTGCTCTCTTGCTCATGCCAATAATCATTATGGTTTATCATGTCCCCAAAAGAGAACTAAACTGAATGGGCCACAAAAATGAGAACTCAAAGAATCTAAATCCTTATACAACCACCCTCTCTTCTGAAGCACTACTCTTTGAAAACTGGAGAGTTTTCAGTTTCATCATGTGCTGTGCTTGCCAAAAACATGACTTGACAGTAAATTATAAAGCAGTTTCATTCCAAAAGGCTCGAGGTACCCCACTCCCAGTATCTTCAACCTTCGCCTTCCCACATCTAACATGTTGCCATCTGTCTAGTAACAAAAGTTCTATTTATCATCTTTCTAAAATCAGCACCTCCTCCTGTGTTCCCAAATCTTTAATGATTGCCACATGCCTACTTATAATTCCCCATGTAAGATTAACAACTGCCGGGTCCAAATGATTTCACTTGAAGTACCTCACCTCATTTCTACCACCACATTGTGTTTTGCTATACTAGGGTTTGAACTCAGGGACTCATGCTTGCTAGGTGAGCATACCTTGAGCCCTGTTTATTTTTAACTTTTCATATGATTTTTAATATGATGAATCTATCTTGAAATAACATCTCCAATAAACTTCCACAAAGTCCAACGGGGAGTTGTTGCATGGGTGGTAGAGTGCTAGCCTAGAGCAAAAAAGCTAAGCAAGAGAGTGAGGGCCACTAAAAGAGAAATAACAAAGAAATGAAGGCCACTTCCTTAAAGAGGAAATTGAGTATTGGTATATTTGGGTTTTTTATTTGTTTGGTGGGGTTTTTTTGTTTGTGTGATGCTGAGGAATCAAACCCAGGGTTTCATGCATGCTAGGCAAGCACTCTACCACTAAGCCACATTCCCAGCCCTGAGTAATGTTTACATGCACCAAATACCAATGCACCCAAATTCACAAACAAACACTTCTGGATTTACAAACAATAATAGTGGGAAACTTCAATACCCAACTCTACTCAATAAGTTAGGTCATTCAAACAAAACCTCAAAGAAAACTCAGAAGTAAATGACATCATAGATCAAATGGACTTACTAGATATTTACAGAGTATTTCATCCAGCAGCCACACAATACTTTTAGGACATAAAGTAAGTCTTAGTAAATATCAGAAAATTAAAATAACTACTTGTAGTCTATCAGACTATAACAGTAAAGTAGCCAAAGATGCTACAGAAAATATTCAAACACCTAGAGACCGAACAACACTTTGCTGAATGATCAAAGGGTCACTGCAGAAATGGGCTGGGGGGTTAAAAGTTCCAGGAAGCTGGGTGCCAGGGCTAACACCTGTAATCGTAGTTGCTCAGGAGGACTGAGGTTCAAAGTCAACCAAGGCAGGAAAATCCCTAAGACTCTTTTTTTTTTTTTTTCTTGGCCAGTCCTGGGCCTTGGACTCAGGGCCTGAGCACTGTCCCTGGCTTCCTTTTGCTCAAGGTTAGCACTCTGCCACTTGAGCCACAGCGCCACTTCTGGCTGTTTTCTGTATATGTGGTGCTGGGGAATCGAACCCAGGGCCTCATGTATACGAGGCAAGCTCTCTTGCCACTAGGCCATATCCCCAGCCCTCCCTAAGACTCTTATCTCCAACTAATCACAGAAAAAGCTGGAAGTAGCACTGTGGCACAAGTGGCAGGGTGCTAGCCTTGAGCAAAAGCAGCTAAGTCAGGGACAATGTCAAGGCTCAGACCTCAAGCCCCAGTACCAACAACAACAAAAAGTTCCAGGAATTGCTGGGCACTGGTGGTTCACACCTGTAATCCTAGCTTCTCGGAAGGCTGATATCTGAGGATCATAATTCAAAACCAGCCCAGGGAGGAACGTCCATAAGACTCTTATCTCCAATTATCTGCCTGAAAACCAGAAGCAGCACTGTAGGTCCAAGTGGCATAATGCTAGCCTTGAGCGAGAAAACTCAAGGATAGCAAGCAGGTCCTTAAGTTCAAGCCCTACAGCCCATAAAAAAATAAAATAAAATAAATCCCAGGAATCGATTGAAAATGAAAGCCAAATCTATCAGAACCTCTGGGACACAGCAAAGGCAGTGCTAAGAGGAAACTGTATAACTAAGAAGGCCTACATATAAAAATAGAGGAGCTGGGAATGTGGCCTAGCGGTAGAGTGCTTGCTTGCCTTGCATACATGAAGCCCTGGCTTCAATTCCTCAGCACCACATAAACAGAAAAGGCTGGAAGAGTGCTAGCCTTGAGCAAAAAGAAGCCCGTGGCTGGGGAGAGGAGAGGAGGGGGGAGGGGGAGGGGGGAGGAGAAGAAGGAAGAGGAGGATGAAAGTGCCTCCCTAAGCAAACTCAGGGTTCTGGGTTCAAAACTGTTGTGCCATTTTTTTTTAAAGCTCCAATTCCCAGAAAGTGTTAAGAAATATGGGTTATCTTTCTGTCCTTCTGCATGTCTGTCATTTTCTTCTGTCAAGGGACTCTGTAGTTATGCTTATTTATATTGAGGGGTGGGTGTCCATAAACCTTTTTTCCCTTAAAAAAATCGATCCAGGGCTGGGGATATAGCCTAGTGGCAAGAGTGCCTGCCTCGGATACACGAGGCCCTGGGTTCGATTCCCCAGCACCACATATACAGAAAAACGGCCAGAAGCGGCGCTGTGGCTCAAGTGGCAGAGTGCTAGCCTTGAACGGGAAGAAGCCAGGGACAGTGCTCAGGCCCTGAGTCCAAGGCCCAGGACTGGCCAAAAAAAAAATGGATCCATGGAATTTCAACCAGCCACAAACAAAGTCTATACTGAACACATATAGTTATTATTTCTTGTATTTTCTCCAACCATTATAGTATAGCAGCTATTTGCTATATTGTATTAGGTATAAAACATGATTGAAATACATAGACATGCAAAGGTTACATACAAATTTTATATTAAGGCCTTGAGCATCCACAGATTTTAGTGTCAATGGTGGGCCCTGGAAAAGGGACAGCTCTACAATACTTTCAGTAACAGCCCACATAACTATGGAAGACTCACTAACCTAGTAAAAGGCACAATCACAGGCAAGTTGCCTAATAGCAAATGACAACCCACAACTGTCCATTTGCTGTACAGAAGGATGAAGCAGGAGGGCTGCTTCTGTCCAGGAGCAACATAACTGCCTGGACCACAGGGAGAGAAGACCCTCCACTACTCTCCATCTAGGAAAAGCTTACAAAAAATAAGACATCCTTAAGACACTGAAATCTGAGTCATTCCAACAAATGTCAAATGCAACTGTTATTTTTCAAGAACACTAATATACCGAACATTTTCTCCTTCTAAGAGTTTAAAACAGCCATTACCAAAAGTTCTGTTTGCTAGAATACAGAGTTGACACAACTAAGCACAATGTCTTCGTGTGTGATAGAGAAATGACCTGGGAATGTTATTGTGATGGTTAAGTTAGGTAGCATTGTGTTAAGTTAGGTAGCATTGTGTTGTACACTCCTTATACAAAATATGTACTTAACAAATCTTTACAGATTATAGGTAAAAAAAAAAATGTCACCCAGAGCTAGGCACCAATGGCTCACACCTGTAATCCTAGCTACTCAGGAGGCTGAAATCTGAGGGTGGCAGTTTGAAGCCAGCCTGGGTAAGAAAACTGTGAGATTCTTATCTCCAAATTAAACACCAAAAAGCCAAAAGTGGAGCTGTGGCTCAAGTGATAAGAGTACTAGCCTTGAGTAAAAAAGCTAAGAAATACCCAGGCAATGGTGGCTTATGCCTGTATTCCTAACCAAGCAGGAGGCTGAGGTCTGAGGATTGAGGTCCAAAGCCTGGGCAGGAAAGTTTGTAAGAATCTTATTTCCAATTAACCACCAGAAAAGCAAAAGTGGTGCTGTAGCTCAAAGTGGTAAAGAGCTAGCCTTAAGCTGAAGAGCTCAGGAACAGCATCCAGGCCCTCAGTTTAAGCCGCAGAACATCATACATACATATATACAAACACACACAAAATTATGTTCCAAATTAACAAGAGTTCAAAGGTTCCCAAACCTAAAAAATAAGCAATTTTGAGAAGAAAGTACTAATTGCCCAAATATGATTATATATATACATGCATTAAATTATCACATTTAATCCTATAGATATGTTCAAATATTATGTTAATTAATTTTAAGAAGTAAAGCAATTTCAAAAGAGAAAAAAAATCCTATAAACTTAAATACACCAAGTAAAAGGCCAAGATTGTAGGCCAGTGCCAGTGGCTCATATACTTACAAGGATCACAGTTTGAAGCCACCATGGAAAGTCTCTGAGACTCTTATCTCTAATCACCAAAAATAAGGGGGGGGGGGGGGGCGGCGCACACTCAAGTGGAGGTGTGGCTCAAGTGGTAGAGGATTAGCCTTGTGCAAAAGAGCTCAGGAACCTGAGTTAGCCCAGGCCCTAAGTTCAAGCCCCAAGACTGGCATCCACACACACAAAAAAAGGAGCAAGATTGCATATTCCACTTTCATAAGAACCTTTGCTTTGATAAAAGTTTGTATTTTGAGGAGTTCAAAAGAAAAATCAACCCAAGCAGAGGAAGTAGCTAAGTGGTAGAGCACTTGTCGAATGTACTCAAAGCTGTGGGTTTGATCCACAGCACTTAGAAAAAAGAAAGAAAGAAAAAAAGAAAGGGAAAAAAAGAACCAGTACAAACTCAAAAGAAAAATCAGGGTATAAAAGATGATTTTTTTTTAATTTTTTTTTTGCCAGACCTGGGGCCTGACCACTGTTCCTGGCTACTTTTTGCTCAAGGCTAGAACTCCACCACTGAGCCACAGTGCCACTTCTGGCTTTTTCTGTTTATGTGGTGCTGAGGAATCGAACCCAGGGCTTCATGCATGCTAGCTAGGCAAAAGCAATCTACCGCTAAGCCACATTCTCAGCCCCAAAAGATGAATTTTCTTTTTTTCTTTTTTTTTGCCAGTCCTGGGCCTTGGACTCAGGGCCTGAGCACTGTCCCTGGCTTCTTTTTGCTCAAGGCTAGCACTCTGCCACTTGAGTCACAGCGCGCCACTTCTGGCCATTTTCTGTATATGTGGTGCTGGGGAATCGAACCCAGGGCTTCAAGTATACGAGGCAAGCTCTCTTGCCACTAGGCCATATCCCCAGCCCAAGATAAATTTTCTCTAAAAAAGATATATATTTCCTTTACATGACTGAATATCTGGTCTGTATCAAATAAGTTTTATTAGGGGGAATTTTGTATTGAGTATTTAGTTACCAAAAAAAGGGATTTAAAATTTCTTAAACCCCAAAGTTACCATTATTTGACATCCCAATTTTAAAATGTACAAGTCAAACATCTGTCTAAACAAAGATGTTTAAGAAATATTCCATTCTTTGAAATGCCATAGCAATAAGCTGAAATTACATTAAATCATATCCAGATGGAATGCCTTTCATAACAATTCACATGGAAACAAAGCAGATGCTTAAGAATAACACTTATTTTTCTACAACTCACTAGTAACTAGAGGTAAAGAAATATCACTACTCCTGGGCACCGTTCACTTACCCCTATAAGCCTACCTACTAGGGAAGCTGAGATCTGAGGATCTCGGTTCAAAGCCAGCTCAGGCAGAAAAGTCCTCATGAGACTCTTATCTCCAATTAACCACCATAAACCAGAAATGGCACTGTGGCTCCAAGTAGTAGAACGCTAGAAGAGCTCAGGGACAGCACACGAGCCCAGAGTTCAAGACCCACGACCAACCAAAACAAAAGAAAGATCACTACTATGGAAAAGTACAAATACAGTATCGTTTCCTAAATTTGTAACACAGAAAATAATTTTCTTATTCACGTTTTACTTTAAAGTTTCTTTTTTCCTTTTTGGCTATAGTAGAGTTTTGAATTAGGGTTTTATACCATTTGAACCACATCTTCCAGCCTCATTTTACTTTTATGAAAAGTTTTTACACATTTAGTTTTTATTATCAAGGTGATGTACAGAAGGATTACAGTTACATACATAAGGTAGTGAGTACACTCTTGTCAAACTTGTTAACCCCCCCCCATTTTTGTCCCACTGGCTCCCTCCCCCCCATACATTTAAATTTTTTCATGAAAGTCACAATATATACAATTTAGAGAATAATATAAACAAAATAAACAAATATTAAAAGCATAACATTTGGTTATGCGTGTCTCAGATCTTTTTTTTTTTTGCCAGTCCTGGGCCTTGGACTCAGGGCCTGAGCACTGTCCCTGGCTTCTTCCCGCTCAAGGCTAGCACTCTGCCACTTGAGCCACAGCGCCGCTTCTGGCCGTTTTCTGTATATGTGGTGCTGGGGAATCGAACCTAGGGCCTCGTGTATCCGAGGCAGGCACTCTTGCCACTAGGCTATATCCCCAGCCTGTCTCAGATCTTTTTCCCTAAAGCAATTAATAAAATACTTAAGATATAATTTAGATCTTCTCTACCTTATCTTTTTTTTTTCTTTTTTTTTTTTTGTCCTTGTAGGGTTTGAACTCTGGGCCTGGGCACTGTCCCTGAGTTATTCAGCTCAAGGCTAGTGCTCTACCACTTTGAGCCACTGTGCCACCTCCAGGTTTCTTGTGGTAAATTGAAGATAAAAGTCTCACAGGGGCTGGGGATATGGCCTAGTGGCAAGAGTGCTTGCCTTGTATACATGAGGCCCTGGGTTCGATTCCCCAGCACCACATATACAGAAAACGGCCAGAAGTGGCGCTGTGGCTCAAGTGGCAGAGTGCTAGCCTTGAGCAAAAAGAAGCCAGGGACGGTGCTCAGGCCCTGAGTTCAAGGCCCAGGACTGGCAAAAAAAAAAAAAAAGTCTCACAGACTTTCCTGCTTGGGCTGGCTATGAACCTCGATCTTCAGATCTCAGCCTCCTGAGTAGCAAGGATTACAGGCCTGAGCCGCCGGCAGCTACCGTACTTTTTTTTTTTTGGGGGGGGGGGCAGTCCTGGGGCTTGAACCCAGGGCCTGAGCACTGTCCCTAGCTTCTTTTTGCTCAAGGATAGCACTCTGCCAACTTGAGCCACAGCGCCATTTCTGGCCTTTTCTATATATGTGGTGCTGAGGAATCGAACTTAGGGCTTCATGTATGTAAGGCAAACATTCTTGCCACTAGGCCATATTCCCAACCATACCTTATGTTAAAAAAATAAAATAAAATTTTTAAAATGCTGCTCAAAGCCAGCCAAGACAGGGAAGTCCATAAAAGACACTTATCTCTAATTAACTACTTAAAAGCAGAAGTACATCTAAAACTCAAAAGTGGTAAAGCACTACCCTTGAGCTGGAAGATAGTGCTGGATGATAGGCCCAGAGTTCATGCCCCATGACTAACATACATGCACACACACACACACAACAATAGTTGAGATCATCCATATGGATAAAGCTGTGACCCAGGTGATTAGAGGGAAATAGTGTTTAGGAAAACGTGGGGCTCTCATTTTATCTTTCTATATCAATACAACCACCAGTTAAATCCTTTCTGCTTTGTTTTCACTTTACTCATGTGTATCTAGATAATCATTTTTGTAATCAATACTTTATTAACTTTAATGGATTGAGAACAGATCTAAAACCCATTCACTCATCTAACAATTTTTCTTCATTGGGAACAAAGTAGAAGACAAGACTGGCTTGCTTTCTAACACGTGTAGGAAGTCCTGTGTAAATAATGAACACGAATAAATGCAAAATTCATTCCAGAAAAGTGCTCTGAAGAAGTCATGTGAAAAACTCAGCAGTCATCTTTCCAGTCCAATCCTATCTTTAGAATCAGCCTCTAGGAGTCCTTGGATGCTGTAGACACTGAGATTTATTTAGGGGTGATAAATTCATATTCCAATGTATTCATACCACAAGCTCATTTTCCGTGTAAATATTTTCAATCAAAGCAGTCTACAAAACACATGCACAGTTCCCAAAGACTTCATACAAGAAAATGCAAGGCCCTTTATGTACCATTGTTTTGGTTCTCACTTAAACACAGGATTTGGTTTCATGCTTAATTAAGGGAGGGGGGAGTCAATCATTACTTACATTTTTTTACTGGGAATATCTTGCTGTAAACAAGACAAAATAAATGAGTGTGGACTGCTAGGGCTTAGAGAGCTCCTTTTTCTGTAGGGGAAGGGCAGAAGTTGATCATGGGTCTAATCTTTGTATCATTTCCTCCATCAGAAGATTTATATTGAAGATACTAGATAGTTACAAGTAGTCTATAAACTTGGTATCAATGATACCCAAGTAAATGAAAGAGAAAAGGTAATTACACAAAAATGCTGTCTGCGAGTTTTAATACAACCATCTCTGGACAACCATTCCCCAGCTTCTAGTGAACACTTTTTTGTTTTGTTTTGGTTTTTTATGCCAGTCCTGGGGCATGGACTCAGGGACTGAGCACTGTCCCTGAGCACTGTCCACTCTGACCACTTCTGGCCGTTTTCTATATATGTGGTGCTGGGGGATCGAACCCAGGGCTTCATGTATACAAGTCAAGCACTCTGACATCAGTTCAGTCTTCCTTGTCATCATGGTCCTGCCATGATGAAGGGTGAGGTAAACAAGAAGAAAGTTCCTAGGAGTCATCATATCCTTAAAGCCACCCATTTGCCCAGCTAGCCATCTGTCCCTCTCCTCACCACTCAGTGTGGGTACTTCTCTTCCCACAGTGTTCCGCCATCCTGAGCACTGCCACAGTTGTTCTCCACACAATACAACCTTCCCCAACTGTTTCCTTCCTGTCACCATCTCCTGATAGAACTTCCCTATTTCAGCAGACAATAGCAAAGGTAGAGGTGTGTGCCAGCCCACAAGCTTTAGGCAATAGCTCAAGTCCTTTAAGAAAAGAAAAGCCATTGTAATATTACTATATTCATTTTATAGCTCAAAATAAATAAATGAAGACTTTGCTTTTTCTCTTACACAAAATTTTAGATGAAAATATTAAAGACTCCTAGAACTGGTGGTGGTGTAGCTCAAATGGTAAAGCAAGCACTAAGACCTAAATTCAAACCCCAATACTGAGGCTGGGAATATGGCCTACTGGTAGAGTGCTTGCCTTGTATACACAAAGTCCTGGGTTTGATGCCTCAGTACCACATATATAGAAAAGGCTAGGGGCTGGGGATATAGCTAGTGGCAAGAGTGCCTGCCTCGGATACACGAGGCCCTAGGTTCGATTCCCCAGCACCACATATACAGAAAATGGCCAGAAGCAGCGCTGTGGCTCAAGTGGCAGAGTGCTAGCCTTGAGCGGGAAGAAGCCAGGGACAGTGCTCAGGCCCTGAGTCCAAGGCCCAGGACTGGCCAAAAAAAAAAAAAAAAAAAGGCTAGAGGTAGCACTGTGGCTCCAGTGGTAGAATGCTAGCCTTGAGCAAAAAGAAGCCAGGGACAGTGCTCAGGCCCTGAGTTCAAGTCCCAGGACTAGACTAGCAAAAAAAAAAAAATAGTGCATGCACGAACACACACACACAGAAACAAGCAAAATCTCAAAGACTTTCCAAACACCCACCTTCACCTCACTTAGGGACATGCCCCCACTCATGCACTTTATTAATACCTATAATTAAAGAACCATAATCATAGCTATTCAAAAGACTGAGAGGAAAAGAACTGTAACTCAAGGCCAGCTCAGACTCAAAGATTCATAAAATTCCATTTCAACTAATAGCTGGAAGCAAGTGACATATGTTTTGTCATCCCAGCTACATAAGAGGTAAATTCAGAAGGATCCCAGTTCTAGGCTTGTTCAGGAACAGAAAAGGCTGACATGATGGCAAACATCTGTCATCCCAGCTCTGACAATAAAAATAAACAGGAGGATCATAATCCAGACCAGCCCAGGTAAAAGCAAGACCCTGAGACATAACCAGAGCAAAAAACGGCCAAGGGTCTGGCTCAAGTGGTAGAATGCCTGCCTGGCAAGCACAAAGGCCCTGAATTCAAATCTTAGTACGCAAAACACACACACACACACACACACACACACACACACACACACACACACACAGAAGCATGGTATAGTAGTTACCAACACTCTAGCGTCCAACTGTCTGGACTCAAAACTTGACTCTAGTAAGGCAAGGAGGTGTATACTGGGATTGTAATCCCAGCAACTAGATGGAACCCAAAGCCAGCCTGGGCTACATTGTGAGACCTCCCCATCTTATTTTAAAAAGGAAGTAGTGTTGTGGCTCAAAGTAGTAGAGCACTAGCCTTGAGAAAAAGAGCTCAGTGATGGCACTCAGGCCCCAAGTTCAAGCCCCACAACCAACCCTCACCCCCAGGCCAGGTCAGGTGTGTGGTAGTGCAAATTGTAATTCCAGCTACTGGAGAAACAGAGGTAGGATGGTCGCAAGTTGGACTAGCCCAGAAGAAATTAACAAGACCTTACCTCATATACAAGACAAACAAAAGGACTGGGGGCATGACTCAAGTGGTAGAATGCTTACCTAGCAGACAGGAAACTCTAGGTTCAATCCCCAGTACTGCCCAATTTAACAAAAGAAATTGTTACCTTTGTCATTTCTGAGCTGAGTGACTTGGGGCAAATTAACAGAAGCCTCTGTGCCTCCCTTTTCCTCCCACAGTTATAAAATGGGATAACAGAACCTATTACATCGAATTATATGAGGATTAAATTCATGTAGAATACTTAAAAAGCACTAAGTATAAAATAAATTTTATGAAATGTCAAGAAAATGATGTGCACTAAGGTTTATTCCTTACAAGGAAAAGTAAAGACTCTTAGGAATTCACATTTGTTGTGGTCTAATTAATTACCAGACCATGTAACTTCTTTATATAATGTAAGTTTCAAGAAAGATTTGGAGGGGTTTTGCCCCATGGGTTTAAGCAAGTTCACAGAAGGATTCAGGGCACTCATTAATCCTCTGAAACCATACCAAATTTTGAAGCAGTAGGATGAATCTATGGTGTTATATGCCTCATCTTAAAAAAAAAAAAAAAATTCACTCAATTTCCACTAGCTCCAGCCTGTTTCTTCTGTTCTTCATACCAAGTATCTTCCAAAAGGTACTACATTCCCTCTATTTGTTTCTCTCTGGAGCCCAATCCAATAAAGGTCCTTAGGCCAAGTACTCCACCAAGTTAAAACTGCCAAGACTGCCAATGACCAAAGCTAGTTTTCTCATGTTTACCTTCCCACTTGAATCCATATGGCTTCCTACAGTCTCCTGGTGTCTTCTTTTTTGGCTAATCTCATTTAAAATTTCAATGCTGACTGTTCTTCCAAACTCTTCAAGTCTCAGGGCTTGGCTCTTGAATATTTCTTCACCATACTCTGGTGGTGACTGATGTCTTTCAGATTCTCTTTTCTTTTTGGCCAGTCCTGGGCTTGAACTCAGGGCCTGAGCACTGTCCCTGGCTTCTTTTTGCTCAAGGCTAGCACTCTGCCACTTGAGCCACAGCACCACTTCTGGCCGTTTTCTGTATATGTGGTGCTGGGGAATTGAACCCAGGGCCTCATGTATACAAGGCAAGCACTCTTGCCACTAGGCCATATCCCCAGCCCTCAGATTCTCATTTTTAATTACAAATGCCCTAGACTCACAACTATACATCTATACCCAAGTTTCTCACCTGAATTTGATTCTGTATAACAAATGCTTTGTTAAATTCAGTGTGCCCAAAAACTAAGGTTTGATTGGCGGGGGCGGGGGGAGGGACACTCCTAGATTCAAATAACTTCTGGAGTCAGTCACTCCTCAGTAGGTAGAACTACAGTTGAGCCCCCCACCACACTGGGTTCAAATCTAAGCTCATGAGCTTCATTTGACCAATGTCAGTTCATAATTTCCAGCAGCTCAATACCAAAACCTTGACTCAAGTCTACACCAAACCCTCCTTAACTCAAGTCTACACCAAACTCCATCAGAAAGGGATAGGGACGTGGTAGATTACCTGCCTAGAAAACATGAAGCCCTGAGTTCAACCCCTAATAATGGGGGGGGGGGGGGCGGAGAATCATTAGGAAATATTATTCTGTGTGTGTATGTTTACTCAAGCCCCATACAAGGGCTGGAGCTTGGGGTCTCCCACTCTTACAAGCGGTTTTACGATCAGAACCAACACTTGATCAGCATCTACAACTTTTTTGCTGATTAATTTAAGATGACTCTCAAGGGTCTTCCAGAGCTGGCTTTGGACCCCCATCTGTGAGCTCAGGCTCCTGAGTAGCTAGGTCTATAGGTGTGAGCCGCCAGTGCCTAGCTTACCATACTAAAAAAAATACATGCTAAACCCAAGGTCTTTTCACCATTCTCAGTACTACCACCATTCTCCAAGTGGTTCATTATGACAGTAGGCTCCCACCCACCTCCTTATTTCTAAGGTTGCTGGTCTATAGTGAACATTGTCAACACAGGAGAGAAAATGACCTTTTAAAATGCAAATCCCATCATGTCACTACTTTGCTCAAAACCTTACAATGCTTCCCATTTGAAGCCAATAGATTTCTGCAGTGTTAAGCTACCCAATTTGTGGTAAATAGCTAGGCAGCCTTAGGAAATGATTGACAGCACTTTTTCCCCTTCCTCCTTCTGCTCAGATCATACTGTCTTCCTGGCAACCACTACTAGCGCCTTTCCACTATTTCCCACTGCCTGGAAGGTTCCATCCCCAAACTACATGTGGCCCATCCCCATACCATCTTAACTTGCTAATTCTACACCACCTATCCTGATGCCTATTGAGACTAGAACATCCTCCTCCCCTACTTCAAACTGCCTTACATACTCCATTTTGTTTACACAAAATCTAACATACTAAGTAATATTCTTTTTATGTTTGTTTGTTTGCCAGTCCTGGGACTTGAACTCAGGGCCTGGGCACTGTCCCAGAGCTTCTTTTGCTCCAGGCTAGTGCTCTACCACTTGAGACACAGCACCACTTCCGGCTTTTTCTATGTATGTGGTACAGAGGAATGAAACCCAGGGCTTCGTGCATGCAAGGCAAGCACTCTACCACTAAGCCACATTTCCCAGCCCCTAAGTAATATTCTTTTTTTTTTTTTTTTTGGCCAGTCCTGTGGCTTGGACTCAGGGCCTGAGCACTGTCCCTGGCTTCTTTTTGCTCAAGGCTAGCACTCTGCCACTTGAGCCACAGCGCCACTTCTGGCCGTTTTCTGTATATGTGGTGCTGGGGAATTGAACCCAGGGCCTCATGTATATGAGGCAGGCACTCTCACCACTAGGCCATATTCCCAGCCCCTAAGTAATATTCTTATTTCTTGTGTATTGCTTACTGTCTACAACAGAGTATATGAAAAACAGCCTTTGGGGTTTTAGATTTGTTTTCTGCCTTGTTTTATTTTCCTACTTTGTTCACTAGTATATCCTAATGCTATAAATAATGGCTGGCAGACAGGAGCTACTCAAGTAAACATATTCTGAATAAACTGCTGCATTGAATATGTACATCCATTTCTCTAAAAGAATCAGAGAACCCATACTTTTTATCAAATTAATAAAGTTGTGAGCTACCAAAAAGGGAGGAGGGTTCTAAAATTTTCATTCTCAAGCTTTAATGACTAAAGCATAGAAGTTTCCTTTTTTTTTTTTTTTTTTTTTTGGAGAGGGATGGTACTGGGGACTGAACTCCAGGACCTGTACTTTATAAGCTAGTTAAAATTTTATCCTAAGGGGCTGGGAATATGGCCTAGTGGCAAGAGTGCTTGCCTCCTACACATGAAGCTCTCGGTTCGATTCCCCAGCACCACATGGCCAGAAGTGGCGCTGTGGCTCAGGTGGCAGAGTGCTAGCCTTGAGCAAAAAGAAGCCAGGGACAGCCAGGCCCCAGGACTGGCCAAAAAAAAAAAAAAACCAGCCAGGAGGCTGGGAATATGACCTAGTGGTAGACTGCTTGCCTCATATACATGAAGCCCTGGGTTTGATTCCTCAGCACCACATAAGCAGAAAATGCCAAAAGTGGTGCTGTGGCTCAAGTGGTATCATGATAGCCTTTAGCAAAGAAGCCAGGGACAGTGCTTAAGCCCTGAGTTCAAGCCCCAGGACTGGCAAAAAAAAAAAAAAATCATTGATGAAAAAATACAGCCAGGCGCTGGTGGCTTATGACTGTAATCCTAGCTACATAGGTAGAGATCTGAGGATCTCGGTTTAAAGCCAGTTTGGGAAAGAAAGTCCATTGAGACTTAACTCCAATAAATGACTCAGAAAAAGCCAGAAGTAGAGCTGTGGTTCAATGTGGTAGGGAGCTAGCCTTGAGCTTTTAAAAAAGTTCAGAGAGAGTGCCCAGGCCCTGAGTTCAAGTCCAAGTACTGACACACACTCCCCAAGCCAAATTTTACAAAATACAAAAGAAAAAGATCATCCAGTTCAATTTGATGGTTTAAAAGTACCTTCACTCATTTTTTACAGGTCCTTCTTTCTATAGTAGCTGGCAAAGTACGTGGCTAAATTAATGTCTCTCTGTAGCTGAAGAAACAAAGCATGGCCAGCCAGGTCAAGTCAATGTGGTTCTCCAAGACCATGAAATTATCCAAAGCCTTTCTAGATAATATTCTACCAGCAGACAGCAGAAGCCTGGCAAACCATAACCTAAAGTAAGCTATTACAACTGTGGAGTAAACAGATGTTTACTCAAACTACATCATCACTGCTTGTAAAGCCTTGAGAAGCCATTGCAAAATGGATGTCATTTACACCTAGAGCTTTAGTATAAACCATAAAGCGTAACAATAAAAGGCAGCCAAGCACAGTAGAAGTTGTTAATGGATTTCAACAACGGCAGAAAGGTAACCACAGCATACCTTATTATTGCTGCAACACATTTCACAGTTAATACTAAACAGGTCGAGTGAACAAAATCACACTAAATACCAGAATTCAATATATTACTTATTCAGGCATACGCTTTTCAGACATACCTTTTATATTCAATAAATGACCATTCAGATGAAAGTTTACACACCAGTTGTTATGGAATCTTTCTTGTTCCATCAGTGAATGGATGCACAATACAACCAAGTCTCAGACCTGACGTCCCAGTTCCAGGGAAGAAAATCTATCAAATACTCTAAAGATAAAGATAAAGGCGTTGGACGTGCCAATCCATACATAGCATTCACAGAATATCCTTTCAACTGTTTAAATGATAACTTTCAGTTCTCAGGACACATCATCTCTCCAAGTCCCAAACCCAACCACTTCTGTCCCAATGCACTCCTTCTCTCCACCCAGGTACCTCAAGAGGCCATCTTCTCTCCCCTAGGCTACTGAAGTGGCTTCCAACCACTATTCTAACTTCCACTGTGACAAGCAACAGCCACTCTAACAGGCAACAGTCGAACTTTATTTCCCACAGCAGCTGAAGAGGTCTTTTAGAGACAAGATCCTGACACACTTGACAAAAATCTTCTAATGGCTTTCCATTCCATGCAGAATGAAATGCCAGAGGCATAAGGTGATCTGGAGGACCCCTGCTTCTTTTTCCCATCTCCCCCTCTCTTCTCCTCCTTTCCTTCTCTCTCCCCTAACCTGCCTCTCTCTCTAGCTGAACAGTATTCTTACAGTTCCACGCCAACACCAGCAAGACCCACCTCCAGACTTTTGCCCAGATATTCCTTCCCTCTGCTCACAGTGCTCTCATCACAGATTTCTTACCTGCAGAAGGCCTTGTCCAAGGCCTAATAACCTCCTTACCACAGAACCACCTACATATACCCTCCTCTCCCACTAACTAAGGAACACAGTTGCCTCATTTTAAAATGTGTATAAGCCAGGTGCTGGTGGCTCACACCTATAATCCTAACTAATGAGAAGTCTACGATCTAAAGATCACAGTTCAAAGCCAGGCCAGCAGCAAAGTCTGTGAGACTCTTATCTCTAACCACCAGAAAACTGAAGTGGAGCTGCAGCTGAAAGTGGTAGAGTGTGAACCTTCTGCAAAAGAGTTCAGGGATAGCACCTAGGCCTTAAGTTCAAGACCTACAACTGACAAAAAAAAATAAAATGAAAGAAAATTTGTTTAGTCTTTTAAAAAGTGAGGTATAGGGGCTAGGAATGTGGCTTACGGGTAGAGCATGCATGAAGTCCTAGAATTGATTCCTCAGCACCATATACACAGAAAAAGCAGCAAGTGGGCACTGTGGCTCAAGTGACAGAGTGCTAGCCTTGAGCAAAAAGAATCCGGGAACATTGCTCAAGCTCTGAGTCCAAACCCTAGGACTGGCAAAAGAAAAGTCAGGTATATGTACCCCAAAGTGGTAGAGCCACTAGCCTTTTAAGCAAAAAGGGCTCCAAGACAGTGCCAATTGGAGTTCAAGCCCACAACAACAACAAAGTAGCAGATATAACATATGACCTATGAAGTGCTTCTTGTCTCCACAATGCCTTGGGCTCCTGATCAAGTGCTTCTTCCCATAATGCCTGATCAACCAATCAAAAGGGCCAAGGTGGCACTTGTGCAAGCCATCCAGCAGTCAGCACAAAGCATGAGAAGCCCCATACTATAAAAACTGCTCTGAGTGGACACCATTTGAGTCTTCTTAGGGGCCTCTCAAAGGACAACAAAGTCTGGCATGCATGTGTGTGCATGCGTGCCCACACACACAATAAATTTACAGTGACAAAAAAGCCAAATCTTTTACATGGAATGAAATGTCCTAGCATTATGTATATGCTGACCAGTGCTAGCAACTAACAGAGAATAGTCCCTGTGCTCTCTGGACCCACACAGACAGTTGTGTGTGCAATTACAGCTCAGTGTGACAAACAATGCCACAGGAAGTAGTAGGTGCAAAGGCTTTCCAGATGAAGGCAGTGAACTGAGACCTGAAGATAAACAGTAGATAATGGGGAAGAAGGGACGAGGAAGCCAGAGAGAGGAGAAACACAATGAAAACAGTGGGTCTCTCTACACTCTGACCAAACACAAATAAGGGTAGGAAACAATTTCACCATAACACACAAGCACACATATAAGTTTTTATGAGGACTGGTTGGTGCAATTTCTTCATCATTAAAAAATTTTCAATGGGCTGGGAATATGGCCTAGTGGCAAGAGTGCTTGCCTCGTATACATGAAGCCTCGGGTTCGATTCCCCAGCACCACATATATAGAAAATGGCCAGAAGTGGCACTGTGGCTCAAGAGGTAAGGTGCTACCCTTGAGCAAAAAGAAGCCAGGGATAGTGCTCAGGCCCAGAGTCCAAGGTCCAGGACTGGCGGGGGGAAAAAAAAAAAATCCAGGAACACCCAGGCCCAGAGTCCAAGCCCCATGACCAACAACAACAAAAAAATCAGTAAAAAAATTTTACTACAGGGCTAGGGATATGGCCTAGTGGCAAGAGTGCTTGCCTCGTATACATGAGGCCCTGGGTTCGATTCCCCAGCACCACATATACAGAAAATGGTCAGAAGTGGCGCTGTGGCTCAAGTGGCAGAGTGCTAGGCTTGAGCAAGAAGAAGCCAGGGACAGTGCTCAGGCCCTGAGTCCAAGCCCCAGGACTGGCCAAAAAAAAAAAAAAAAATTTTTACCACAGGGGCTGGGGATATGGCCTAGTGGCAAGAGAGCTTGCCTCTTATACGTGAGGCCCTGGGTTCGATTCCCCAGCACCACATATACAGAAAACAGCCAGAGGGGGCGCTGTGGCTCAAGTGGCAGAGTGCTAGCCTTGAGCAAAAAAAGGAAGCCAGGGACAGTGCTCAGGCCCTGAGTCCAAGGCCCAGGACTGGCCAAAAAAAAAACAAAAAAAACCAAAAAATTTTACCACAGACAAAAAGATACCCTCCTCAAGCTCTGGCTAGCCCCTTCCTTATTGTTAGGTCTGCCTAGGAAAACAGCCCCCATCTCCCTTATATTCTAAAATGTTTAAATCTGCTAAATTATACTTACTATAATCTAAGAATAAAGAGATGCTTTATATGCAATAAAAGTATTTTGTTCCCAAGCTTTATTTATATAAATCTCATAGTAATTGTAAGGGTTTCATGGAAAGTATAAAAGCAATAATTAAGCAGATTTTTTTTTTGCCAGTCCTAGGGCTTGAACTCAGGGCCTGAGCACTGTCCCTGGCTTCTTTTTGCTCCAGGCTAGCATCTACCACTTGAACCACAGCGCCACTTAGGGCTTTTTCTATATATGTGGTGCAGAGGAATCGAACCCAGGGCTTCATGTATACAAGGCAAGCACTCTACCACTAGGCCATATTCCCAGCCCCTGAAGCCCATTTTCTGTCTTTCTAGAAAATACTAAATTCGGGCTAGAAATGTGGCCTAGTGGTAGAGTGCTTGCCTCACATGCATAAAGCCCTGGGTTTGATTCCTCAGCACCACATATACAGAAGAAGCGATAAGTGGCACTGTGGCTCAAGTGGTAGAGTGCTAGCCTTGAGCAAAAGGAATCCAGGGACAGTGCTCAGGCCAAGTTCAAGCCCCAGGACTGGCAGGAGGGAGGGAGGGAGGGAGGGAGGGAGGGAGGGAGGGAGGGAGGGAGGGAGGGAGGGAGGGAATGAATGTTAAATTTATAATTGAAAGATACCAAGTGTACAACTAAGCACATAAAAGCAAACATCAATTCACTAATTCACAAAAATGAGGCAGACGCCAGTACAACAGATTTACTTCATCTTTGAAACATAATTTTAACTACATATTTGGCTAACTGCAAGGTCACTATTATTAGTCTTCCAGAGCCCTCAACAAAAAAATTACCAACACTGACCTCTAATTCAACATAATACCAACTCTTTGCCACAGTCCTTCTTTAACACCATCAACACAGAATAAGGACCTCACAAACACATCTGTAAATGGCTCCTGCAGTGAATGTGACAGTACCAAGAGAACACAACTAGCTACAATCACCTCCTATCAGAAGAGAGACAACTGTCACTGTGTCTAAGCTGAACATTGAAAATGCAGCAATGCCAACTCAGTGGTGCCACAGCCTTCTAAACTAAGCAGGCATAGAGATGAGCTCAAAACAGTGACACTCTTCACTTCCTGGTGCTTTAGCAACACTGAGTTCTCTCACACTTCCGCCAGATGTATGATCTTTTCAACGTGTCTTATTCCAAACATTTTCCCTCAGTTTTAAGAAGGTTTAAAGAAGCTGTGAAGGGTGGGAACGTAAGGAAGCAGGGGTCCATTTTTATACAGGAGCTGAGAGTCAATCATTTCCAAGAGATGTACAGACAAGGGAGGCTGAGGCCCACCTTCATGACAGCTCTATCAAAGGCACAAATTTCCAAGGCTCATAAATCACTACAGTAAGCACATCAACAGCATGTGGTACTCGGCAAGCATTCTGCAACCTTAACATTTCCACACTCCACAATCCTTTGATATCCTCAAAAGATGCCTTGGATTTCAAAGCCACCTCCACACCAGCAAGGCTGGCAATTGGCACCCTTGAAACTTGCAAGAAGGGCAAGACCCAAACAGAAGGACTTGGGAATGCAAGGAATTTGTCAGCACCTATTTTCTAAGCAGTGGTAACAATACGGCAACTTTCCCCAAATAGCCAAACCAAAAGTGAAAAAACATAGGTGAGCTCCTCATGAAAAGAGGCACTTACCAGACAACTCCCCCTTAATTCTGGACAGTAAGGAGAAAAAAACAGCAAGGATCCATATGAAGGGTTCTAGTTACAAGTTAATTTTTTTATACCCTTCAAGCAAAAGCATCTTTTGTGAATGATTAGGCTTGAAAAAATAACTTTGGGGAACGGGGTAACTTTAGTTCTACCTCCATCTTCATGGGCCCAATGATGTGGCAGGAAAATTACTGTCAGTTTGGTATTTCATATGAACAAGTCTATTCCTACCATCCCCATTGTATTTTTACAGATTTCTGAGATTTAAAAAAAAAAAAAAAAAAAAAACATTGCTGGATTAGTTAGAAAAGGGCAATGCATGAAGTACACTCTCATGGTGGGGGGAGGAGAGTACTAATTCAGGGTTTGAGCATACTAAGAATATTTGTTGAAGCAGAGCACTGGTGGCTCACCCCTGAAATCCTAGCTACTTAGGGCTGAGATCTGAGGATTATGATTCGAAATCAGCCCAGGCAGCGTAAGTCCAAGAGGCTCTTATCTCCTATGAACCACCAAAGAGCCAAAAGTAAAGTTGTATTGTGGCTCAAACTGGTAACACATTAGCCTCAAGTAAAAATGCTCAGAGACAGCACACAGACCCTGAGTTCAAACTCCACAAATGCCAAAAAGAAAAAGAAAGAAAAAACAATCAAGTATGTCAAAGAAAACTGAAAAGCTATTTTCATTTAAATGACTGAAAAACAGTCCATCAAAAACAACTCTCCAGGGCTGGGAATGGCCAAGTGGTAAAGTACTTGCCTCGTATAAGTGAAGCCCTGGGTTCAATTCCTCAGCACTACATCTATAGAAAAAAGCTGGAAGTGGCGCCATGGCTCAAGAGGTAGAGTGTGCTAGCCTTGCGCAAAAAGAAGCCAGGGACAGTGCTCAGGCCCTGAGTCCATGCCCCAGGACTGGCAACAAAAACAAAACAAATAAGCAAAAAACAACTCTCCAGGGGCTGGGAATGTGGCTTAGTGGTAGAGTGCTGGCCTGGCATGCATGAAGCCCTTGGTTTGATTCCTCAGTACCACATACACAGAAAAAGCCAGAAGCGGTGCTGCGGCTCAAGTGGTAGAGTGCTAATCTCAAGCAAAAAGAAGCCAGGGACAGTGCTCAGGCCCTGAGTCTAAGACCTAGGACTGCCGCCCCCCCCCAAAAAAAAAAAACCTCTCTAGCCCCACAACTGTCAAAAAAAAAAAAAATCAAAACAGAAAATACACAGAAACATGAATAACAGAAATGAGAGGTTTATAATTCAGGGAATCACATTTTAAGTACATTTGCGGGGGGGGGGTGTCAGTCAAGGGGCTTGAACTCTGGGCCTTGGCACTGTCCCTGAGCCCTTCTGCACAAGGCTAACACTCTACCACTTGGAGCCACAGCCCTACTTCCTGTTTTCTGGTGGTTAACTGAAGATAAGTGTCATGGACTCTTGTGGCCTGGCTGGCCTCCAACGGCAATTCTCAGCTCTCAGTCTCCTGAGTAGCTAGGATTTTAAGTGTGAGCCACCAGCACCTGGCCCATGAGATTGTTATCTCCAATAAACTACTCAGAAAAAGCCAGAAGTGGCGCTATGGCTTAAGTAGTAGAGTGCTAGCCTTGAGCAAAAAAAGCCCAGGGACAGTGCCCAGGCCCTGAGTTCAAGGCCCAGGACCAGAGGGGGGAAAAAAGTTTAAAAAAAGATTAAGAATATGAAATTAAATGTTAAACACATACACAAGTGTAAGAAAAGGGAATAAAATATCTGGTTCTATCAAACTCAATAGTAACCATCTCTGTGAAATACTGTTGACATTTTTTTCAAATGAAACAATACAAATCAGGGTCCTAAACAGAGCTGGTATTAAGAGCCACTCTTCAGTAAGTTGTCTTAGGCAACAACCGGAGCTGCTGCAGGCTCTACTTAGTGAGAGACAAAGCTAGAAGACAGACATAGCTACTAAACAACCATCCTTGAGTTCAAACCCCAATACAAAAAGGTTTTTTTAACTAATTTTAAACACTTACCAATTTTTAACGTCTTTTTACCACAAAGCCTTTTCCAACTAATGAGAAAAATCTGAAAGTGTACATTGCCTCTAACAGTTGGAAATCAGTTTCAACTATAAATTATTTGAAAAAAAATCACTACCCACTCACTATCCAGTACCAAATCACCAAAGTTCCAAAGCAGTTGTCACACCTAACTCCATTTCAGAATCCAGCCAAGCTGGCTGCCCTCTCTGCAGGAAGGGGTCTCAGACAGAAAAGGACAGAAAAAAACCCACTTTCTGTTTGTATTTTAGGCCTACAAGAGACCCTCAAGTTGAGTTTGACAGTTATTTGGACTACAAATATTAATTAATGGCTCACACTCAATTTTATTCATTTTTGGTGCTAGGGACTGGTCCCTGGGCCTTGTACATGCTAAACACATACTCTAATACTGAGCTACAACCTTTGGTATCTTAATTATAAACTGTCTAAAATACACAACTTGTAGCCACAATACACAACTTGTACCTGTAATCCCAGCATCTGGGAAGTAGAGGAGGATCATGAGTTTCAGGGCAGCCTATATAGCAAGACCTTGTCTCAAAATGAAGTACTCAAGGCCAGGTACCAGTGGCTCCTGCCTTTTACTCCGAGCTACTCAGTCAAGAAGCTGAGATCTGAGGACTGCGATTCAAAGCCAGCCCAGTCAAGAAAGTTTCTGAACAAAGGATGAGGTAACAAACAGTACAAGAAATGTATCCAATGCCTAAGGCATGAAACTGTAACCTCCCTGTAATTCAGTTTGATAATAAAAAAAAATTATCAGCAATGAAAAAGAAAGAAAGTTTGTGAGACTCATATCTCCAATTAGCTAACAAAAAAAATGGAAGTGGAGCTATGGAAGTGGAGCGCTAGTCTTAAGCAGAAAAGCACAGGGACACTCACAGTGAGTGCCCAGGCTCTGAGTTCAAGCCCCAAGACCAACACCAAAAAAAAAGGACATAAAGTAGAAGAGGTACTATCTGAAAGGAACTAGGGAGAGGAAGGACAAAAGAAGGTAATAGGAACATGAATATGATCAAAGTACATATTATACAAAGCATAAAAATGTAATAATTTTTTTTGCTCAAGGCTAGCACTCTACCACTTTGAACCACAGCTCCATTACTAGTTTTCTGGTGGTTAACTGCCCAACCTGCCTTCAAACCATGATCCTCACATCTCAGCCTCCTGAGTAGCTAGGATTACAGGCATGAGCCACCAGTGCCTGACACAAACTGTTTTCTTTAAAAGGGTACATTTTAAATCATATTATTTATATCTCAATAAAGGTATTTTTTTTAATGTTACAAAAAGCCAGAAGTAGAGTTGTGGCTCAAGAAGTAGATCACAAAAGCTCAGGGACAGTGCCCAGGTCCTGAGTTCAAGCCCCAGGACCAGCAAAAATAAAAGTAAATAGTACTCAGAAAGTAGTCTATATTAACATAACATAACCCACCTGGCTCTACTACTGAGAGACCACAAAATGTTTATTTTTAAATTCTAACTGGAGCCAGGCTCACTCTTGTAATCTTAGCTACTCAAGAGGCTAAGATCAGAGAACTGGGGTTGAAGCTAGCCTGGGCAGGAAAGTCCCAAAGACTCTTATCTCCAACTAAGTACTCAAGTGGTACAATGCTAGCCTTCAGCAAAAGAGCTCAAAGACACTGCCCAAGCTCAGAGCTCAAGCCGCAGGACCAGCACCAAAAAAAAAAGTTTTTTTTAAAGGCATGACATACGAGAAGGCCTATTTGAAAAGGGACTAGGTGGGAGGAGGAGGGACAAGAGAAGGTAATGGGAACATGAATATGATCAAAGTACATTATATATAAAGCATGAACATGTCATAATGAAACCTATTATTTTGTGCAATTAACACATGCTAATGAGACAAGAAGATGCAGTATGCTTAAATATGCATAAAAATACAACAATTTTGGCAAACTGAACATTAGTCATTTTGAACTGTATACACATGATCATAATGAGCATATATTAACTTTATAACTACAATTTATATTCAACTTGCATACACAGGCTATGGAATAAAGTCTGACCCTGGTGTTAAATCTGTCTGTTTTGATCCAATTCTTTTTCCAGTGCTCTAAGGCTCCAGCTACACTGGCTTGTTCTTCCTGAGAAATCAGCCCAAGCAATTCCCCTCCAAAATGCTTACAATTTGAACAGCTACCAATCACTGCTTCCAATATAAATTATCAGCACTGAAAGAACTGTCTCCCTGGATCTACTACAGGACATTTTAAAAGAATTTTTAAAAGAGAGAAAATCGAAACACAATAATCCTTACCATAGAAGCAGTAAAGTACTTACCACTTCCCCTTGCATTCCAGCCGCTGCGTGTCTGCTCCATGCAATTTCCTGCTTGAAATCCTCTTAGCTACTTATGTCCAACTCCTTCCAGTCCTTTCAAGCATAGGTTACACACCAAGCACTCCCTGACACCCCAGCCACAGTTCCCTCTTTCCTAAACCACAGCATCATTGCCTCCTATGGCAGTTCCTTCACCAGTGTCTTACCCTTGTCAATAGTGAGAAAATCCATCAAGGGAACAATCTGTGTCTTGATCATACTGTATGCGCCATTTCACACTTAAAATTCATGTTTCATTAAACCTAGCCAGTTTTTAAAGCACAAGATTTCATTTTGCATTTAATTACGTCATGTTAACACATGATGAACAGTATCTAAATATGAAAAGTCACAATCTTTCCCTCCTAACAGTGCCTTCCTTGACTTACTCTCCTGAAAAGGCAAACACTTGAACTTGTTGGGGATAGGAGTTGTTTTGGTTTGGCTTGACTTGGCTTTTTGTAGTTACAGGATTTAAATTAAGAGCTTGCTCAACTTTGCTTGTTCGGCTGGTACTATGCCATTTGCACCACCATTCCAGCCCAACTTTTTGCTGGTTAATTGGAGATGGGAATCTTGGGGATTCTGAACCTTAATTCTCTGGATCTCAGCCCTCTAAGCATCCAGGATTACAGGCATGAGCTACTGTTTTTTTGTTTTTCATTTTTTTGTTTTTTGCTTTTTTTTTTTAGGTTGGAGACCAAGTCCAATTTGGTACCTAACACCTCCATTCATTGGCTAGCACTCTACCAACTGAGTCATGCTCCTACCCAAGATCAGTTTCTTAACATAGAATTTTAAGACCTTATAACAGAGCATAAGGCTCATGCCTGTAATCCCAGGCATTTGAGAGTCCAAAGCCAACCTGGGTTCTGCAGCCATAATTTTTTTTTTTTGGGGGGGGGGTCATGGGGCTTGAACTCTGGGCCTGGATGCTGTCCCTGAACTCAAAGCTAGCACTCTATCAGTTGAGCCACACCACTACTTCTGGTTTTCTGAGTGGTTTATTGGAGATAAAAGTCACATGGACTTTTCTACCCGAGCTGACGTTGAACCACAATCCTCAGATCTCAGCCTCCTGAGTAGCTAGGATGACAGGCGTGAGCAACCGGTGCACCAAATAATTTTCCACCTGGCTCCAGTGGCTCACGCCTGTCATCCTAGCTACTCCGGAGGCTGAGATCTGAGGATCGCAGCTCAAAGCCAGCCCAGGAAAGAAAGTCATGAGGCTCTTTATCTCCAATATACTACTCAGAAAAAGCTGGAAGTGGTGCTGTGGCTCAAGTGGTAGAGCACTAGCCTTGAGCTCAAAGAAGCACAGGGGACCTAGAGCCCAGGCCCTGAGTTCAAGCCCCAGGACTAGCAAATAATAATAATTTTTCTGTGCCAAGAGCTAGTGGCTAGCAACTGTTATCCTAGCTACCCAGAAGGCTGAGATCTAAGGGTCATGGTTCAAAGCCAGCCCAGGCAGGAAAACCTGTGGACTCTTATCTCCAATTAACCACAAGAAACACTGGTAAGATCTGTGACTCAAAGTGGCAGAGCACTAACCTTGAGTGAAAAAGCTCAGGGATAGCACCCAAGCCCTGAGTTCAAGCCCCATGACCAACCAACAACAACAATAATAACCCCCAACTCAAAAGTATTATCTATGACAACTATACAATTACATACACTTGATATGTATGCTATGGCAAATGAATATGGAAAGCAATAGATGGAAAGATAAATGTCATATGTCTTGAAAAACTAAAGTTAACTGAGCCATGAGAAAAAGCCATTGTTCATTATCAGAAAAATTACAACATACCTACTCTACGCATACATATAACCCATTATTAATGTCTTGTACTGTGTCAAAGCTGTTTAAGGATTTCACAAAGACCTTAAACTTCTCATTAATCTGCAAAAATGAAGTCATTGCACCATTCAAAATAAACTGCTAAAGAATCATGCATGTTTTATAAAGATATATTTTTATGATTCATTGATAAATGCTAACAAAATCTTTTCTCATGCTGGTCTGGGTGTTTGAACTGAGGACCTGAGAGCTGTCCCTGAGATTTTCTGTTCAAGGACACAACTCCACTTTCAGCTTTTTTGGTGGTAACTGGAGAATATGAGTCTCAGGGACTTTCCTGCTCAGGCAGTCCTAAATCTCACCAGTACCCAACTAACATTTCTTAACATATCAATATTTTAATATAAACAAAGTGTACATTTTTCTAGTTAACAAATAGTAAGTATTAAGTCTTTAACTGGGGATAGTGGCAAATTTCTGTAATCCCACACTTGAGGATAAAGCAGGAAGATCAAGAGTTCAAGGCCAGGGCTGGGAATATGGTCTAGTGCCTCATATACATGAATCCCTATGTTTGATTCCTCAGCACCACATAAATAGAAAAGACCAGAAGTGGCGCTGTGGCTCAAGTGGCAGAGTGCTAGCTTTGAGCAAAAAGAAGCCAGGGACAGTGCCCAGGCCCTGAGTTCCTGAGTTCAAACCCCAGGACTGGCAAAAAAAAAGGCACTTAAAAGGTAACAAGCCAGGTGCTAGTGGCTCAAGCCTGTGATCCTAGCTACTCTGAAGCTGAGATCTGAGGACCTGAGGTCTAAGGATGGAGGTTCAAAGCCAGCCCAGGATGGAAAGTCTGTGAGACTCTTATTTCCAATTAACCACCAGAAAACCAGAAGTGACTCAGGCTCAGGCTCTAAATGGCAGAATACTAGCCTTAAGCAAAAAAAAATCAGGGACCCAAAAAGCACCCAGGCCCCAAGGTCAAGCCCCACAACTGACAAAAAATAATAATAGTAAATAAATAAGAATGACATAACCAAAAGAAAATTTCAAGGGAGTTTTTGTTTTGGGGGGCTGTACTAGGGTTACAACTCAGGCCTTGTGCTTGCTAGGCAAGCACTGCCTGGGCCATCTGTGATGGCCCCTTACCACCATTTTAAATAAAAGATTAAATCTGAAGTAAGAACTGGAAGAAAGTAGGAAATAAATAGTATCCCAAGGGCAGAGGGAGAAGATGAATAATGTGAGGTTCACTGTAAGAACTAGCAACAACCCTTCGATCAATATAAGGCAATTGCTTGAAGATAATTAAGCACAGGGAAAAGCAGGTTTCAATCTGCCATCTCTCTCTTTTGAATTCTGTGGTAGGTTTAAAATTAATTTACAAATTCCTTGATGCACCACCCATCAAGAGGTGGAAGTTAGTTCCCCTTCCTTTGAGTATGAGCTAGTTTCTAACTAATGAGTTGATTCTAACTAATACAATATGGTAAAAGTAATGTTATAGGACTTCTGAGACTACGTCATAAAAAGCATGAAGACTCCTGTTTCTGTCTCTCTGTGTCTTCCCCATACATACTACTGTATAGGAAGTCAAATGCCATGTTATAGAATCACCTGAATAAGCCCAAGAAGAGGTCACATAGCCAGTAATTGAGACTTCTGCTCACAGCCAAGAGAGTGAGACTAGAAGCAAACCCCAAGGGCCCACCAGCAGCTCAGGGGGCATCCTGACTTCAATTTCAGGAGAGACTACAGAGCCAGAACCACTTTGGCTAAGCACTTTTGGGTAGTGTATATATAGATGTAAGTGATATAGCTCTAAAACCAATCTTCTAACACATATAGGTATACAGACCAGTATAAATACTAATTTCTAGAAAGCTGTTGTCACCTTCACAGATCTGTACAACTTAACCTAATGGTTTTTTGAATGAGCCTTGCAAGTACTTACCAACTGCAGTTTTCCAAAAATTAAGTGCTTAAACCTAGAATGTGAGCACAGGTAGTATAAAGTAGGGTGAGAGAGAAAAAAACACTAGAATATATATAGGTACTGGTGACTCACAACTGTAATCCTAGCTACTCACGAGGCTGAGATCTGAGGAGTAAGGTTCAAAGCCAGCCAGAGAAAAGTCTGTGAGACTCTTATCTCCAACTGACTAGCAAAAAGCTAGAAGTAGGGCTGGGAATGTGCCTTAGTGGTAGAGTGCTTGCCTAGCATTCATAAAGCCATGGGTTCCATTCCTCAGTTCCACATAGACAGAAAAAGCCAGAATGTGGCACTGTGGCTCAAGTAGTACAATGCTAGCCTTGAGCAAAAAGAAGCCAGGGACAGTGCTCAGGCCCTGAGTTCAAGCCCCAGGACTGGCAAAAAAAAAAAAAAAAAGAGGCCACGGGATTCACATGCCTCCTCCACTCACTCAGCTCCAAAGGAACCCCTCCAAGTACTGAGTGTGAGGCAGTAAGAATCCAGCTTAGAGGTAACAACTGAGCTCAAGCTGATAGACAGCTTGTCAGATGATCTGACCCCACACCTTGAATCAATGATGCTACTAATGACCCACCAGATCTCTCTTGGAATATTTTAGTCAGATACAAAGTCCTTTTAGTGGACATGGAAGTGGAGGTCTGAATTAACAGGATACCAGGTGGGCTAGCCCTGGGTTTTCAGCCCCACACAGGAAAGGACCATCTTCCTGCAGTAAGACACTTAAATTCCATGACTGCCGAGTCTGAACAACCTTGTGAAGTGGCCTATCAGGTAGAGCAGGATAACAAAATGACATACCTTTGGTCATGTTCTGGGACTACAGAGAAAGGAAGGAGAGGGGAGGGAGAAGTGTGTGAGAGGGCAGAAGGAACACTAGTTCTGAACTTCAGGAACCTCTCCCTAGGAACTAGGGGTATACAAAGCTCAACCGCAGGACAGTGTTTGCCTTGCATGCATGAGGCCCCCAAGCACCATGCTCAACACCACAAGAAAATAAAACAAGGAGCACCCAGACAAAATGTACCTGAATAATGTTTTCATATATCAAACATCTGTTTAAATCAATGGCCATGGCTGGCACATCCCATTAGTGAGCAAGAGAAGTCTTCTCAAGCTCTGCCAGGCTCTGCCAGGGGGATGGTTTCCAGCTCCAGGCGGCTCACACATGCAGAAACACGCCTGCATTCTTGCCTGCTCTCTCCCCCTAACTGTGCTTGCACCACACACATGGAGTGCCCAGGGAACGGGATGGGTAATCAGGGTCATGCAGAGGCACCAGAGGATGTGCACATACAGGCCCGGCTGAGCGCATATTGGGATGGGTCCACCTGGCTCAAACTCCATCCAGAAACACTGCATAGCTATTCTAGCTCACAAGCTCTCTTTAGTCCAAGCCAACAAGGTTAACACTGTCCCTTTATAAAATGGTGTCTTTATTGCTACACATAGCCCTGGTACTGGGGTCTGGCTTAAACTCTGCTGAAAAGGCAAAAACTATCTGGTCACGAAAGCTGGGTGGGGTCCACATCCCCAATAGTTTTCCACTATGAATGAAGCCATGCTAAACCACACTTCCTGTTCTTCAAAGGAAGACTGTTCCTCAAGTTTATTTCTTTCCATGTTTTCTCAAAACTTCAAATGGCTTTGAAGATTTTTTTATTCCTTGTAACCCAAATGCCCTACTCAAAGCTCTTTAAAAATCACATGATAACTAGTTTAAAAATAGGGCAAAACCATGGCTTCAACTTCTGATGCAAAAATTCAAGACTGGCCAGGTGCTGGTGGTACACACATATAAATCCTACTCAGGAGGTTGAGATCTATGAATTGTCAGCCCAGGAAGACAAATCCTTGAAACTCCTATCTCCAAATAATCAGCAAAATGCAGAAAGTGGAGGCATGACTGAAGCGGTAGAGTGCAAGCCATGAGTAGGGAAAGCAAGCTTGAGGCCTGGAGTTCAAGCTTCAGTACCAGCACACACACATACAAATACATACACATACACACACACACACATACACACACACATTAGCTGACCGAATTACATAAGGTCAAGAACTGTATCTTCTATTACTTGGCATGCCAAGTTATACAAATCACAATTCCAACCCAAACTCCAAAGTGGTAAATATATTTAATATATGTGATTCTTACATCATTGTCATTGAATATTCATTAAAATAACATGAGCAAGCTAGGTGTCAGTGTCTTACCCTTGTAATTCTTAACCTAATCAAGAGAAGAGGCTGAGACATAGAGGGTCAAAGTTCAAGGGCAAATGCAGCAGAAAAGTTCACAACTTTATTTCCAACATAATTAACAAAAGGCTGGACTGAAGGGATAACTCTGGTAGATTACCAGCCTAGCAAGCACACACTGCATTCAAACTCCAGTACAGGCCCTCTCCCCAAAAAAAGCACAATCTAATAGTTTTATAACACATTTAAATACATATTTTTCTATTCATCTGGGAAACACTAGAACCCTGTTAGAAAAAAACTACATACTAATAAATTCAACAAAATCACACTTAAATACCTCAAAGTTGGAATAATTATCAGACTATTAATAATTAACAATTACTTAGATACTTAGATAACAATTACTCAAGAGTAATTCCTGCTAGACTCTGGTGGCTCACATCTGTAATCCTAACTGAGATGACTTCTAGAAAATGGTGGCTTTAAATATAATAAGAACAACTTTATAACCAACCAGAGCACAGTGTTATCAGAAACTGATTTCGTAAAACAATAGTGTATTGTTTCAGGATGTGTGTGTGTAATGAAGTTCACAGCTAGGTCACACTAATGACTCACTTAAAACATCTGAATTTTCTGCTATCTTAACCTTTAAATCAACTGCAAAAGTAGCTGCCAAAAGCAGTTAGTAGGAAAGCATACTATCCCCAAAAGAACTTAGTATATACAATTTATTTTACTTAGTAACTTTTTTTTTTTTGGCCAGTCCTGGGCCTTGGACTCAGGGCCTGAGCACTGTCCCTGGCTTCTTCCTGCTCAAGGCTAGCACTCTGCCACTTGAGCCACAGCGCCGCTTCTGGCCGTTTTCTGTATATGTGGTGCTGGGGAATCGAACCTAGGGCCTCGTGTATCCGAGGCAGGCACTCTTGCCACTAGGCTATATCCCCAGCCCATTAGTAACTTTTTTTGATTACTGAGTTAAATTTAAACAAGATGTTCAAAGATTTAAAACCAATTTTAAGTAAAAGGTGCTTATAAAATCCATAATATTCAACACATGTTTTGAGAAAGACAAAGATCATATATACTTTTTGTTTTGTTTGTTTTGTTTTTGGTCAGTCACAGGGCTTGAACTCTGAGCCTGGGCACTGTCCCTGAGCTCTTCAGCTCAAGGCTAGCGTTCTACCACTTGAGCCACAGCACCACTTCAGGTTTTCTGATGGTTAATTGGAGATGTCTCACAAGACTTTCCTGCCCAGGCTGGCTTTGAACCATGATCCTCAGATCTCAGCTTCCTGAGTAGCTAGGATTACAGGTGTGAGCCACTGGCACCCGGCTTCCATGTATTTTTTTTTTTTTTTTTTTTTTTTTTGGCCAGTCCTGGGCCTTGGACTCAGGGCCTGAGCACTGTCCCTGGCTTCTTCCCGCTCAAGGCTAGCACTCTGCCACTTGAGCCACAGCGCCGCTTCTGGCCGTTTTCTGTATATGTGGTGCTGGGGAAATCGAACCTAGGGCCTCGTGTATCCGAGGCAGGCACTCTTGCCTCTAGGCTATATCCCCAGCCCTCCATGTGTATTTTTTAATACCACCTGACACATTTCTGTTCAGTATCTGTACATTACATACAATAATTGCAGGACTTATCAGTTATTGAAGTTGTTTTTTTGTCTTTTTGTGCCATTCCTGGGGCTTGAACTAAGAGCCCTAGATGTTATCTCTGAGCTTTTATTGCTCAAGACTAGTGCCAATGGAGCCACAATTCCACTTCCGGCTTTTTGGTAGCTAGGATTACAAGCATAAGCCAGAGGTGCTGTACCTATCAAGGCATTTCTTTTTTGTTTGTTTGGTTGGTTGGTTTTGTTGGTTTGTTTTGTTTTTTGCCAGTCCTGGGGCTTGGACTCAGGGCCTGAGCACTGTCCATGGCTTCTTTTTTATCAAGGCTAGCACTGCCACTTGAGCCACAGCGCCACTTCTGGCCATTTTCTATATATGTGGTGCTGGGGAATTGAACCCAGGGCTTCATGTATATTTCCAGCCCTCAAGGCATTTCTTAAAGGCCAACCAATAAATCAGGGCTGGGGGTATGGCCTAGTGGCAAGAGTGCTCGTCTCGTATACATGAGGCCCTGGGTTCAATTCCCCAGCACCACATATACAGAAAACGGCCAGAAGTGGCGCTGTGGCTAGCCTTGTGGCAGAGTGCTAGCCTTGAGCAAAAAGAAGCCAGGGACAGTGCTCAGGCCCTGAGTCCAAGCCCCAGGACTGGCAAAACAAACACCAAAAAAAAAAAAAAAACCAATAAATCAAAGCTGAAAAAGTAACTGGTGGTCTAAGACAAGGTGAAGGTGGTAGAGTGCCAGCCTAGCAAGCACTAGGCCCTAGTACTAACAAAACTCTAGTACTACCAGGAAAAAAAAAGTAGCTAGAATTTTATTTCTTGATTTGGATTACTGTTTTAACTGAAATACGTTCTCAACTACTATTTTAGCTTCCTTTAAGAGCTATATTGCGGCTGGGAATATGGCCTAGTGGCAAGAGTGCTTGCCCTGCATACATGAAGCCCTGGGTTCAATTCCCCAGCACCACATATATAGAAAATGGCCAGAAGTGGCGCTGTGGCTCAAGTGGCAGAGTGCTAGCCTTGAGCAAAAAAAAAAGAAGCCAGGGACAGTGCTCAGGCCCTGAGTCCAAGCCCGGGGGGGGGGGGGGGGGGGGAGATATATTACCAACAAATGTTGGGTTGAAACTGCCTGATTCTACTCACTAAATAAGTAATACAGCTGGGCACTAGTGGCTCACTCCTATAATCCTAGCTACTTAGGAGACTGAGATCTGAGGATCATGGTTCGAAACCAGCCAGGGCGGGAAAGTCCATAAGACTCTTATCTCCAATTAACCACCAGAAAAACAGAAGTGGCACTGTGGCTCAAGAGGCTAGCCTTGGGGCTGGGGATATGGCCTAGTGGCAAGAGTACCTGCCTCTGGGTTCGATTCCCCAGCACCACATATACAGAAAATGGCCAGAAGTGGCGCTGTGGCTCAAGCGGCAGAGTGCTAGCCTTGAGCAAAAAGAAGCCAGGGACAGTGCTCAGGCCCTGAGTCCAAAGCCCCAGGACTGGCCAAAAAAAAAAGAGTGCTAGCCTTGAGCTGAAGAGATCAGAGACAACACCCAGTCCCAGAGCTCAAGTCCCATGGGGGGAAGGGGGTGCTAAAGAAATTACTTCTAGCCCAAAGCAGATGGTTTGTGTCAGTAATCCTACTATTTAGGAGGCTCAGAGCTTGAAGATCAAAGTTCAAAGCCAACCTGGACAGAAAAAGTTGGACACTCCATCTCCAAGGTAACAAACAAGCACAAGGCAGAGCTAGAAGTGACTGAAGTGATAGAGCACCTGCCCAGCAAGCAAGCAAACCAAACCCACAGGCCCTGAGTTGAACCCCACTAAGGGCAAAAAAAAAAAAAAAAAAAAAAGAAAGGAAAGAAATCACATTCCTAGGAGTAACCAGTCTGGAACAGATGATGTTTATTCTACAAATACAAATCTCTAACTATTCGTTACATTACAACAATAGGGATAGGTTAGAGTCTGTGGTAACAAAATCCTAGCAATTTATCAAAAGTATCTCTGAGCTGGGCTCCAGTGGCTTAAACCTGTAATCCTAGCTACTCAGGAGTCTGAGATCTGAGGATCACAGTTCAAAGCCAGCCCAGCTAGGAAAGTCTGTGAGACTCTAATCTCCAATTAACCTCCAGAAAACTGGAAGTAGAGCTGTAGCTCAAAGTGGTAGTGATAGCCTTGAGCAACAAAAGCTCAAGAGCAGCCCTGAGTTGGGGGGGGGGGGGTATCTCTGAAACCATGGTTAAGAAGAACAGAAACTCATCAACCACAAGCCATCCTATCAATCCTATTTGTATTGATGTTATATGATTTCTGAAAATGTTACTTCTATCCAACACCAGAACATATGTAAGAATGATGATTTTATTAAGATTTCCCACCCACCCACCCCCCAATCCCACTACCTGATTCCTGAAGACAATCTGTATCCAATGCTAGGCTCTGACTTTCTATACGTTAAGTTTGATTTTATTAGTGGCATTAAAACTTTTCAAAAGACTGCTAGGATATACAGTTTGCAACACCTAGAGTGTAAATAAGCTCCTTATTTAATTTACTATTTCAAGACACACTATACTTCTCATAAAAGATGGGAAAGTATCAATTCAAAAGAGTTCTTTGAAGTCACAATGTGCAAATACCTCTGATAACAGAACAAATTAATGTCAAGACACAGCCAATAACATAATAAAGCCGTGATGCAACCGTGTCTGTCAAAGGGCAGCTGCATTAGCAGCTGTGGAAGTGGCATTTGCAGAAAGGCCCAGCAACTGCCTTTCAAAGAAAATCATTAAACCTCAGCCGTTAATCCCCTCCCCCATCCTCTTCCTCTGAATTCATCAAAGCAATTAACCAGTAGAAGGTGCTATTCAGCAGCCTACAAGCATTCATTCACACCAACCTTCATCCTGACCCAGAGCTAGGTTTACCCAAGATGGACTGTTAGTAATGTTCAGTGTTCTGAGCGCCTCTACATTAGCCCCCCAAAACAGAAAAGAAGATCCTTTCTTAAAACTCCTATTTACAAAAACCACCACCACCACATTGATAATTTGTGGTCAGGTTGCTGACTGTTGACCTATCAGATCACTAATAACACATACACACACAATCATTTTGTTAAATATTAACCTCAAGCAAAATCTTTACAATTTTAAGTGAGACAACCTATTTCTACTTAGAAAAGAAGACATTTGCGACAGTAAGAGCCAAGTGAATAATTAATTCACTATTCCCAACAAAGTCAGGGGCAATGAGGAACATGAAAGCACTGAGAGTAGAATGTAAGGCCACCACATATAAAGAGTTCATCTTTACATACACACACATACAAACAGCAGCAGAAAGCAGGATTTAAGGGGAAAAGTCTCTGAATGTGTGTCTGAGTGTCCTTTAGTTTCCCACATACTCTTCTGCCTTGCAAGGTTGCAAAAAAGGCTAGACAGGAGATGGGAGAAAACTGAAAAAGAAAAGCACCTCCCTTCCCCCCATCTTCTCTCTCCCAAAAAGAGCTGTTTGTCTGTGCAAACCTAGTCCCAAATATGGGAGAGAGAGAATGAATGTGTGTAGGAAAGAACAATGAGCCCTCAGCCTGGCATTGTGTGTGTGTGTGTGTGTGTGTGTGTGTCTTTTTCCTTCACCTCAACAACAACAGAGCTGGAAGCCAGCTTCCACTCAGACTGGGTCATCAAAATTAAAACTGGTTTATAATTTACAGTGGAAAGAAACCAACAAGCAACTAAATCCATGGAAGGAAATATCTACCCAAAGATGATTTTATTATTGTATAGATCCATCCTCTCACCCCTCCCCCAACAGACTGAGACTAAAAGAAATCCGTGTACAGCAGACAAAAAGATCTCCCTTTAAATAGAAAGCAATTATAAAAAATGCTCCAAATTTAAACATACACTGCACTAGTTTGTGTCAACACTAAATGAATGTTTTGTAATTCACCAAGTTCACTTTTTTTACTAAGTTATCTTTTTTGTGTTCAAAAAAATTGCTTTGGAAAAGGCTATTTCAGGATTCCTACAAAACTACTTTCTAAAAATGTACCTTAAAATAGCAGCACATACTGAAACATTTAAAGCACCCAGTTTCTCAAGGACACATTTTGCTTAAATCATTGTTTGAAGTCTGTAATCCAGCAAAATTGTAAGCAAACCTTGGAAAAGAGACAGAGAAAAATGACAATTCCAACAATGAATCATTTTGTTTTCCTTTCAACAACTTTGGAAGCAACCAGTTTCAAAAGAAACCTGCAAAACTCCCCCCATACACACATGTCCCTAACACACACACACCCAATTCTAGATAAAACTACCATCTTTCCTTAACCTTAAAAGAAGGACATTTTTTAAAAGAAAACAGAAGCCACTCTCGGACAGCAGAACTAGAAAAACCTAATAGTCAGAATTCTAATCCAAGTGATCCGAGGGAAAGGTTCACAATTTTGTAATCACACCCTGAACTACAGACGGAAAACACAAAGAAAGACTCTTCTCCCCTAATGGGAAAAATGATACTTTAATCCGAGTCCACCCCCCCAAGACCCCCAGATTAATTCATAAACATTCCAGCAATTGATATAGCTTCAGTCCTGGACTTCCTTCTCCTCCTCCCCGCCCCCCACATCCATCCCCCCCTCCCCCGGCACAGTTCAGCCAATTATTTGGGGACAGGAAAGAGTTTGAAGGAGAGCTTGAAGCAGCAGTCGAGGGAGAGCAAGGGTGGCCCCAAGACACAGAGGACAGAGGGGCTCGGTCACCTGGCCCCTTTATCCGCCGCCACCCCGCTGCCCGGCCTGGCGGGACGACGGCCCGGCAGCCCCCACAGCCGCCGGGTCTCTCGAGGACGAGCCGGGACGAGTGACGGCTTCGGGGGCCGAGCCCTCGGTCGCCCGGTCGCCCGGCCCCCCGCGCCCAGGACGGCGGAGTGGACGGACGAGCGGCCCTGCACGCACGCACGCACGCACGGCGGGGCCGAGGACTTACCTTCCCCTGAGGCGCTACACCATCCAGGCTCGGGGCGGGCGGCCGGCTCCGGGGAAAGTGGCGGGGACGGGGCGGAGGCCGCGGGGCACCGGGCTGAGGGGAGGGGCGGCGGGGGCTTCCCGGCCGTGACCCCGGCAGCGACTGGACCTAGGCTCCTTCCTCCGCCTCTCGCTCGGGCCAAGCCTTCAGCGGCGGGCGCCCACCACCATGTCTGCTTCGGGCTTTCCTGGGGGCTTTTTCCCGGGGCTCCCTGAGGAGGATGGTGATTTTTTTTTTTTTTTTTACCCCTCAACTACAAGAGAAAATGAGGCGAGAAGATGTAGGGAGCGCGAGGAGGAGGGAGAAGGAAGGGAGGAGGAGGCGGGACCCAGGCCCGGCGGGGCGAGCGTCTCGGGGAGGCGTGCGGCGGGACGACGAGGCTCCGGAGCGCGGGGCGGCTCGCGAGCGTCTGCGGGAGCAGCGGCACCTCCGCGATGGTGGCGGAGCCGCGGCGGAGCGGGTACGCCGACTCGCCGCCCACTCCCCGCTCGGGCCCGGCCCACCTCGCAGTATCGCGCCTCGCCATTGGGGAAGGCGCGAGTGACGCAAGCGGAGCGGAGGCCAGTGGGAGGAGGTGGGCGGGGCGGGGGCGGGGCCTTCCTTCCCTTTCCTCCCCCTCCGCCCCCCCCACCTCTTTTTCTTGGGAGCGGAGGGGAAGCCGGGAGAGGCCGGGCGTCGGCAGTGCCCGGGCCGGGGCGGGGGGCGCGCGCCTCAGGCCTCGCCTCGGACGAAGGTGGCTGCGTTCCCGCTCCGGGCGCGTCTTTGTGCGCACGGGGTCGCCCCCACAGCCCCCCCCCCGGTGGAGCTGGGGCGGGTGCCGCGGCTGGGCTGGCCCGCACGGGACGGGCTGCGGGGAGCGGGCCAGTCCCGAGGGTGGGATGGACGCTGGCTCTTTTATTACCAGGGTCCTAATTGTTTTTTTTTGTTTTTTCAATCATTTAAAGACGCAGATTTATTTCCCTAGGGGTTGCGGAGTGCAGTGGGTTCCAGCCATGCTGATGGACAATCCGTATCACATTTTTTTTTTTTTAAAGAAAGTGTTGACAAAAACTGGATTAAGGAAAAGAAAAGGCAGACTTGGTAAATTGTGCTGCTCCTTTGAAAAGAGCAATTTTAAAATAAAAAGGCTCCTGAAGGAATAAAGAAGAGACCATAACCACAGCTACAAAGAGGTTTAGAAAGGGAACAGTCTACAACTCTGCTGTAAGTTTGAAAGAAAAAAATATATAGATTTACAAAGGAGAACGCCAATAGCCACTGTCCTCAAAGACTGGCAATCAGATTCTTGTTCCGCAGGCCGCAAGCGCCTGTCCTACTTAATATATGTAATTTGTAGGACTGAGGGATTTGAGGTTTTTAATGACGATCACCAGTTTTTGAAATGCATACCATGTTTTGAGTTCTTTCACAGACCCTGGCTTGAATCCAGAGTGAATCATGAATCTATTGTTGGTTTGTTAATATTCTGTAAAGGCTTATTGGTGTCCTTAAACCATACGCTTTTCCCTGGAGGAGTTAAGATCTGTATATAATAGAATAATTAAAGGATAGAACATAGCTCAAAATAATTCACTGTCTATTTGAAATAAATGCTCATTTTCTCTTCAGAACATCTATTCAGATTATAATTTCTGCATCCAAGGGTTCCTTTTAGGAATAGTTTGGACTAACAGATGTTATTGAACTATGACCTAATAGATCTAAAATTAAATGGGTTCTTAATATTTACCTTTCTGACATATTATTCCAACAAGAATAATAGGCACTTTGCTACCATCCCTCCAGCTATAAAATAGGGAAGCTAATTTATGCTTCCTTTTATATCTGATCATGTGAAAACTGAATTTTACAACATAAGAAATTCTGTAAACTTCTCTCAACACTATGTTGATTGAATTATTTGACATAAGTTTGGAAATAATAAGGGGTAAAGTATATACGACTTAGATGGCTTTAGTTTGTATCAAAATCCACATGGTCAGGGGCAGTATTTCTAATTAAAGATCAGTTGTGGAATGGGCAAGTATGCATCTCTTTCAGGGGATGCCTGGATCCCACTGCTGCCTTTCAGCAGGATGGGAAGAAGCTTCCAAAATTAGGGGAAAAAATAAGTAGATCACTTCAAACAAAGTAGTTAGAGCTTTTCCATTTGTGATCACAGAAGTTAACAATAAAATAAAACCCATGGGCTGGGAATATGACCTACTGGTAGAGTGCTTACCTTGTATACATGAAGCCCTGGGTTCGATTCCCTAGCACCACATATATAGAAAAGGCCAGAAGTGGCTCTGTGGCTCAAGTGGCAGAGTGCTAGCCTTGAGCAAAAAGAAGCCAGGGACAGCCCTAAGGCCCTGAGTCCAAGCCCCAGGACTGGCAAAAAATAAATAAAATAAATAAAAGTAAAACACACACACAATAGGACTGGGTGCTGGTGGCTCATGCCTGTAATCCTAGCTGAGGCTGAGATCTGAAGATCATGGTTCAAAGCCAGCCCAGACAGGAAAGTTAATGAGATATTTACCTCCCAACTAATGACCAGAAAACAAAGTGGAGCTGTGGCTCAAAGTGGTAGAGCACTAGACGAGCAAAAGAGCTCAGGGACAGTGCCCACTCCTGGAGTTCAAGCCCCATGACTTGGGGGGGGGGGGGAAAGCCCAGTGCATGGCTCCTCTCTGTAATCCTAGCAACTCAGAAGTCTGACATCTGAGGATCACAATTGAAAGCCAGCCTGGAAAAGAAAAGCCATTGGGCCCTTATCTCCAAATAGCCACCAGAAAACCAAAACCAGAAGTGGTGCTATGGCTCAAAGTGGTGGAGTGCTAGCCTTGTATTTTTGAAAAAGCTCAGGGACACTGCCCAGGCCCTGACTTCAAGCCCTATAACCGACCACCACCACCACCCCCAAAAAAAATCACCTACCTGCAATAAGTTCATAACTAAGAGAAGTCCTTTCTGTTTTCAGATTCAGTAATCAAAGTAATCCCCATCTTGTAAAGCTTGCTGCAAAGAGAATAAGGAAACACTTTCTAATTTCATAATGGACAATAAAAATCCCACTAGATATTTGACCTCTTTAACCTTCAGCAAGTTATTTAACTTCCTTAAGCCCCAGTTCCTTGACCTTTAAAATGAAGATAGTATTATACCTCCCTGGCTGTTGTCAGGACTAAGTAGGCTAAAAAATGTACAGGGTTGGGCCATAATAAGCTTTCAGTCAGTGGTTTAATGGTTGTTACTGTTAAGGTTATTGTTACATTATCATTATCAGCTTCTGAGACCCAGAGAAGTAAGTCTGTACTCTCTGGCTTTATGGCTGAAGCACAATTTTTGTGTAGGTGTTGTTAAATAGGTTTACTTTGCTAATTTTATAGTCTGATACTATAATATGCTTTGCAATTATGTGGTATTTGGAGATGTTGAAATATTCTTGTATAAATAAATGAAAATACCACCAATTGTGGTTACCATAGTAAGTGCTGTTCCCTGATTTTTGTGTGTGTGTGTGTGTGCACGTGCACACAGTGCACACCTGCACACAAGTCCTAAGGCCCTGGCACTGTCTCTGAGCTTTCGTGCTCAAAACTAGCTCCACTTGAGCCACAGCTTCCCTTCCAGCTTTTTAGAGATTAATTGGACATAAAGAGTCTCAAGAACTTGCTTTCCCAGGCTGGCTTCCAAAGGTGCTATTCAGATCCCACCCTCCTGAGTACCTAGGATTATAGGTGTGAGCCACCTACACCTGCCATGTTCCCTGGTGTTTTTTTGTTGTTTGTTTGTTTGTTTTGTTGTGTGTGTGTGTGTGTGTGTGTGTGTGTGTGTTTGATCAGTAGAAGAGCTTGAATTCAGGGCCTGGGTGCTGTCCCTGAGCTCTTTGACTCAAGGTAGGGTTCTAGCTCTTTGAGCCACAGCTCCACTTCCAGTTTAGTGGTGCTTAGAGACAAATATCTCACAGACTTTCCTGGCTGGCCTGGCTTTGAACCATTATCCTCAGATTACAGCCTCCGGAGTAGCTAGGACTACAGGTGTGAGCCACCAGCACCCAGCAATTTTTATTTTTTGTATACAGAGATCGGATCAGATATTTTGTCTATAGAAGACAGGGAGACCAGGGGCTGGTGGCTCACATCTGTAACCCTAGCTACTCGGGAAGCTGAAATTAGAGAACAGTGGTTCAAAGCTAACTCGGGCAGGAAAATCTGTGAGACTTCTGTCTCCATTAGCTACAAAAAAGCTGGAAACAATGCTGTGGCTCAAAGTGATAGAGCACTAGCTTTAAGCACAAAATTTCAGGAACAGTGCTCTACTTTGGAATTCAAGCCCCAGGACTGGCACCAAAAAAAAGATAGTGGACAGGGGGTTGAGGGCTCATGCCTGTAATAGAGGCTGACATCTGAGGACTGAGGTTCCAAACTAGCCCAGACAAGAAAGTCTCATGAGACCTGACACTCTTCCCTCCAATGACCAATTTCCAGCCCTGAGTGGAAAAAGCTGCTTAAGGACAGCTCCCAAGCCCAAAGTTCAAGCCCCAGGACTGGAACAAAAACAAACCAGATAAGAGTAAGAGAGACTGTTTACTAACCAGTGTTGGGGTAATAGGAAAGCTATGTAGGAGACAGAAGCAGCACATATAAACTACATCCTTATTTCTCCAGACTGCCACCTCAAACCCAACAATTGTATATGGTGTTGGGCCTCATGCATGCTAGGTAAGCGCTCTACCAGGGCTTCTCAGAAGCATTCTACCATTGTCATGCATCCAGCCCTTATTGCTTTAAGTTTACTTCTCAGACCACTTTTTGTCCAAAGCCAGTCTTAGACCTAGATCCTCCAACCTTCATCACTCCTACCCCTTCCTTCATCTTGCTTTGATGTTTGTTTGTTTTGGCCAGTCCTGGGGCTTGGACTAGGGGCCTGAGCAGTGTCCCTGGCTTCTTTTTTGCTCAAGGCTAGCACTCTGCCAACTTGAGCCACAGCGCCACTTCTGGCTTTTTCTATATATGTGGTGCTGAGGAATTGAACCTGTGGAGGGCTTCATGTATACGAGGAGGCAAACACTCTTGCCACTAGGCCATATTCCGAGCCCCCATCTTGCTTTAATGTTAAAAAAAAAATGACATTGTTAATAGGAAGGTATGGTAACACATGCTTGAAATTCTAGCACTCAGGACTCTGAGGCAGGAAAATTGTGAATTCAAGACCATTCTGGGCTAAAAAGACACTATCTCAAAAAATAAAATAATAAACTGCTAAACAACTATTTCCTAGTGAGTTTACTGATGTTTTTTTTCTGTTTTTTTTTTTTTTTTGCCAGTCCTGGGGCCTGAACTCAGGGCCTGAGCACTGTCCCTGGTTTCTTTTTGCTCAAGGCTAGCAAGGGCTGGGGGGGGGGTGGGGGGAAGGCAGTCATGATAGAAGTAATGAAAAATCAAGTCATAGAATAATTACAAACTATCATTTTACTTGTTTTTTGTTTTGTTGGTGGTGGTTTTGTTTGTTTCTTTGTTTTTGTCAGTCATGGGGCTTGAACTCAGAGCCTGTGTCCTGTTCCTGAGTTTTTTCACTCAGAGCTAACACTCTACCACTTTGAGCCACAGCACCACTTCCTGGTGGTTAACTGGAGATAACAAGTCTCATGAACTCTCCTGCCCAGGCTGGCTTTGATCCTCAGATCTCAGCCTCCTGAGTAGCTAGGATTACAGGTGTGAGCCTCCTGGGTAACTTTGATAATTAACAAAAGAAAAAAATTTAGCCTGGCCCCAGTGGCTCAGGCCTGCAATCCTAGCTGCTCAGGAATCTGAGAGCTAAAGATCATAATTCAAAGCCAGCCCAGGGAGGAAAGTTCACGAAACTTTTTTCCCTCTCTTTCTTTGCCAGTCCTGGGGCTTGAACTCGGGGCCTAGGTGCTGTCCCTGAGATTGTTTTGCTCAAGACTAGCACCCTACCACTTGAGCCACAGCACCACTTCCTGCTTTTTCTGAATAGTTTATTATTGGGGATAAGAGTCTTCTGGCCTTTCCGGCCCAGGCTGGCTTCAAACCGCATTCTCAGCCTTCTGAGTATCTAGGATCACAGGCGTGAGCCAGCAGTGCCTGATGCATGAAACTCTTATCTCCAGTTAACTACCAAAAAGCTGGAAGTGAAGCTGTGGCTCATGTACTTTGAGCAAAAAAGCTTAAGAGACAGCAAGCACCCAAGCCCTGAATTCAAGCTTCCATTTTGGCACCAAAAGAGAGTCAGGGAAAGAAAGAATTTTAATTCTTTGGACATAATATGCCTAGGGTGCTTTAGCAAGCCTTGTAACAGACTGAAGCTAGTTCCTAGGCTTTTTCTATAAACCTGGCTTCCCAGTTTATGCTGTGCAAATAGAAGCCTGCAAGGAGCGGGAAGGAGCTGCCTGCATCTCCAGTTTCACTTTCTGGGTTGAGCCAGGAGCCAGAGGTTCCTCCTTCTCCGCAGCACCTCTGCCCTCCTGGCAACTCACCCAACATTTATTTACCCACAGTGGCTTTCCACATTGTAATTCACTGTCAATCTGTATTTCTCCATCTCACCCCCACACACACACATTACACCCTTGGGCGGGGTAAGGAACTGTCAGTAGGCTTTGAAAATCCCTGCTGTGAATTGCCCTGGAGATTAGGGTGATTACTCTTCGGCAGGCTTCTGGCCACAGAGCATGTGGGGGGCAAACGTGGAGGTGAGGCACTTTTTCTAAATTAAGGATTAACAATCAAACTCAACTGGGCATGGTGATACACACCTATAATCCCTGTACTTGGAAGGTAAGAGGAGGGAGGTTCACAAACTGTAGCCCAGCCTGGAGACCCTGTCTCTACAACAACAACAAGCTGAGGGTGTCTCTCAAGTGGTAACGTGTCTTATCAAGCATGAGGCCCTATAGTGAAATCCAAATACCACACACACACACACACACAAAAAGAAAGAAATCAGAAAGTCCTTTCATTGGCTTGGCTGCACTGCCCGTGAATAGCAACGAAAGCTCTGTTAAGCTCCAAACACGGCTGAATTATATTTCATCCAAAATACAGCCAGGTCTATCTGCTCTGATTGCCCACACACACACTCACACACAAGACGGCAAGGAAGCCTGCTCCACGGGAGCGTGTCAGATGTGGTGGCGTGACACTTTTCTCTTGGTGTCCCACTCAGCTAGTGCCACAGCATGCTGCCGGGGTGGGGGGCACTGGGGTGCCCTTTGGAGGAGCTATAAATCCACCATCTGACATGACTCCTGACCAGTCTCCTAGGACGCTGGAAAGAATTAAGGGGCGGGCGGGAGATGCTGGGTTTCATTACCTTGGCCCCATTCCAAGTTTGATAATTAGGAGTCCTCCTCCCTCTGTCTTCCTGCCATTTCACTGAGGCTGCAATTCCACACTTCCTGTTAGAAACAGCTGTCCACTGTTCTCCCAGCCCAGCCTCAAAGCCAGTGGATTCCACCCTAGGGGAAGCCGCAGTTCAAGATAAACACTTCCTCCACATCTACTGCTAAATTACTTAGGCTTACCTTGGAGGAAAGGTGTTATTTTCTAGCTATAATGAGGGCATGCTAACTGGGAATTAAGAACTAGGCTCAGACCCTATTTTATCTAAAAGGCAGATTTAAGACCCACATGGATCACAAAAGGGTCCTAGAAAGGAGGCATCCCCATACCAGAGAAATTCTCTTTTGGGTATGGGCTTGGGGGACCCAGAATTTAATCATACCACATGGATAAGGCTGGTGCCGTGAGTACTTTTGCTAATAATAATGGTCCTGCATGTTCGTGGTCAGAAGATAGCAAAATTCTCCTCTGCCATTAACCTTTGGCTCCTGTTAGACGTGCTCAAAATACCTTCCTCTCATTTCTCTTAACGCTTGCTTCCATTTCCAGATTGTGTATCTGAGCTACTGGGGATTGAATTCAGTATCTCCAGCTTGCTAGGTAGGTGCTCCACTACTTGAGCCATGCCTCCAGCCTCTTTATGCATTTGTTACTTTCAAGGTTAGAGGCTTGCTTTATTCCTGGTCTGCCCGAGGCTGTGATCTAGGGATGGCAAGCGCTTCCCAAGCTCTCCACATCTGAAGCAACAAATTCGAGAGGACGGCACACCTATGTGGGAAGCCGGGCAAAGCTGGATCTGATCTCAGGAGAGGAGACAGGAAGTGGCGCACTCCGGCTCTGCAGCATTAAAGTCACAGGTCCACTGTTCATTCTCCCAGCCACTGACCAGGGCCCTCCCCACCTTCTCCTCCCATTCCCCTCCCCTTACTCCCCTTTGGCCCTCCCTTTCCTTCCTCTCACCAGCTCCTGCCTTCTCAGCAGGGCCACTCCCTCCTCAGTGCTGCAGGCCAGGGAATCCCACAGCTTCTCCAGCTTCTCCTGTACTTTCAGCTGATTCAAGGCCTTCAGCATTTCCTAGTTAAATTTCCTAAGAGGAAGAAACACAGCTGACTCAATTCATTCTCTTTAAACCTAGCCGTGTAGTGGTCAGGAGTGCAAAACCAAACTGCCTGAGGATGGCTGCCTCGCTGGGGAAGACCTGTGAGTTGGAGGCCATTTTCCAGTGCTCTAACAAACACTACCTGAGGCTTGAGACTGGGAATGTGGCTTAGGGGTAGAGTGCTGGCCTAGCGTGCGTGAAGCCTTGGCTTTGTTTCCCCAGTGCCACATAAACAGAAAAGGCCAGAGTGGCGCTGTGGCTCAAGTGGCAGAGTGCTAGCCTTGAGCACAAAGAAGCTCGGGGACAGTGCCCAGGCCCTGAGTTCAATCCCCAGGATTGGCAAAAACAAAAAACAAGAAAAAAGGAATGGAGATGAGAGTTTGGGGGTTTAGCTCAGTGGACAAGTGCAAGGCCCCGAGTTCAGTCCTCAGCTGTGGAAAAAGAAAAAAGAAAGAAAGAAAAAGTTCATTAAACTAGGTGCCAGTAGCCCACACCTATAATCCCAGCTACTCAGGAAGCTGAGATCCTAGGATCATAGTTCAAACCCCACACAAGCAAAAAAAAGTCTCCATGAGACTCTTACCTCCAGTTAACTACTCAAAAGCTGGAACTGGAGCTGTGGCACCAAGTAGTACAATGCTAACCTTGATCACAAAAGAGCTCAGAGGGGACAGCATCTAGGTCGTGAATTTGAGGGGAAAAAGAAAAAAAAGAATGGGGATTAAAAGGAGGTGTTGCAGGGGGTGTGCTCTGTGGCAGAGGCCTGCCCACCACTCCCAAGAGTCTATGGGATCAATCCTCAGCAGAGAGAGAAAGAAGGAGAGTTGTATATTTAGTTTTTATATTCTGTTTTATTTTATATTTAAATTCATCATAGTTAAATTAACTCTTCTTATTAGTATACAGGTCTGTGAATTTTAACATATGAAAACATTCATGAGCCAGGCACCTATAATCCTAGCTACTCAGGATGCTGAGATCTGTATGGGTTCAATGACAGCCCGAGTGGATAAATTTAAGAGACTCTTATTTCCAATTATCTAGTAATTCCAATTAACCAGTGGCAGAGCACCAGCCATGAGCCAGAAAAGCTGAGCATGCAAAGTTTGAGAGACTCCATTTTAACTAATGGCTGAGTGTAGTGGTTATGTGCCAGCTATCCGAAACTGTGAGAAAGTACAGTGGCTGAGCACAGTAGCATGAACACAGACAGGAGCACTGCAGTCCAGGCTAGCTCCTAACATAAAGCAAGATACCATTCTCAACGTTAACCAACAAAAAGGGACTTGGGTAGGGGATCAAGTAGTAGAGCATCTGCTTAGCAAGTGTGAGGCCATGAGTTCAAACTCCAGTATCGCCAAAAAAGGAAAGGGATCAATAAAATAAGGTATTGATCCTTTTTTTTTTTCTGCCATTCCTGGGCCTTGAACTCAGGGCCTGAGCACTGTCCCTGGCTTCTTTTTGCTCAAGGCTAGCACTCTACCACTTGAGCCACAGCGCCACTTCTGGCCATTTTCTATACATGTGGTACTGGGGAATCGAACCCAGGGCTTCATGTATATGAGGCCAGCACTTTACCACTAGGCCATATTCCCAGCCATGTTGCTTATTTTCAAGGTCCGGTCTCAATTTATGCCCAGACCAGCCTAGGCTGCAGTCCCTGGGATGACAGGCAAGCACACAGTGGTTGATATAGAGTCTCAAGAACTTCTTTTTGCTGGGGCTGGCCTCTGAATGTGGTCCTCCTATCACCTCCTCCCAAGTAGGTAAGATTAGGCTTGAGCCAAAGTGTGGCTTTTAGCTGGGCTTCTTTTATCAGATTAGAGTCCCCACTCCCAGGACGTTAACCTTAATTACCTCATTAACAACCAAATTTCCAATTATAGTCACACTAGGGGTTAGAGCTTTAACATATGAACTTAGGGGTAATGCAAGGTAATAATTGTCATAGTCCTTAGGTTTATCTGTGGCAATAGCATGTATCAGAAATGCTTTTTCCTTTCTTTTTTTGGAATTAGCATATGTTAATAATATGAGGGAGTTTCATTGTGATAATTCCCTAGATGTGGACAGTGTTCTTTGAACAAGTTCACCCCTCCATCACATTTGCAGACAGTCTCCTCCCTCCTCCCAACTTGATTCTCCCTTTTTTAAGATTTTTTTACTCCATTGTACAAGTGCACCATGTGGTGTTTGTCCACTCATTCTTTGGTGGCCATTTCGGCTACTCATGCCTTTTGATTACTGAAAATAATAGTACTGTAAACATGAGTGTAAAAGAATCTTTTGGAAATTCTGCTTTCTCTTCTTTTGGGTATATACCTAAGGGCAGTATTGCTGGGTTGCAGGAAATGCAATTAAACTATTAGAAAATGGAATTATTAACTTTCTGGAGTGGGAGTCATGGCTCACACCTACCCAGCAAACTCAAAGCCCTGAGTTCAAACCCCACCATACTGGAGCCATAGCTACTGGAAGATTTTACATTCTCAACACCAGTGACAAGAATTTTAGTGTTATACAAGTTCGTTTACATGTGTGGTTAAGAGTGGCCATCCTAATAGATATGAGGTACTAATAACAGTGTAGCTCCTTGAACTTGAACTTTACTCCTCCAGTGATCTTTTTCAAAACTTCATATTTAAAAAAAATGTCTTGGGCTGGGAATGTGGCTTAGTGGTAGAATGCTCACCTTGCATGCATGAAGCCCTGGGTTCAATTCCTCAGTACCACATATATAGAAAAAGCCGGAAGTGGCGCTGTGCTCAAGTGGTAGAGTGCTAGCCTTGAGCACAAAGAAGCCAGGGACAGTGCCCAGGCCGAGTTCAAGCCCCAGGACCGGCAAAAAAAAGCCCAAAACTGAACTGGATCTCAGCCTCTCTAGACCTGGAATTAACAGTGGGAGACACCAGGCCAGGCCTCTTCCTCTTCCCTTATCTTTTAAGAATTGCCTAGGTTCTACAATTCAGAGGGACTCAGAGATCCAAAGAAATGAGGTAAATAGTTTGTCTTCACTTGCATTTCTACTTGTCCATTTCTTTCAACTTAACATTTTAAACTGAGTATGGTAGGGGAAACAAAACAAAACAAAACAAAAGAATGATGTAGGTAAAGTCACTAAATACCAAATTTTTCTTTCTTTCTTTTTTTATTTATTTATTTTTTTTTTTTTTTGGCCAGTCCTGGGCCTTGGACTCAGGGCCTGAGCACTGTCCCTGGCTTCTTCCCGCTCAAGGCTAGCACTCTGCCACTTGAGCCACAGCGCCGCTTCTGGCCATTTTCTGTATATGTGGTGCTGGGGAATCGAACCTAGGGCCTTGTGTATCCGAGGCAGGCACTCTTGCCACTAGGCTATATCCCCAGGCCCTATTTTATTTTTTTGGTCGTGGGCTTGAACTCAGGGCCTAGACGCTGTTCCTGAGCTCTTTTGCTCAAGGCTAGCACTCTACCACTTCGAGCTGGTGGTTAATTGGAGATAAGAGTCTTAGGTACTTTGTTGCCCTAGCTGGCTTTGAACCATGATACTGAGATCTCTGCCACCTGAATAGCTAGGATTACAGACATGAGCCTGGCTTAGACCAGTTTCTGTTCCATGGGAAACAAATGCTTTTCTTATAATGTTCACATTAACTAAATGTATACAAATCTATAAAGAAATTTTTGTGTATGTACCAGTCCTGGGGCTTGGGCACTGTCCCTGAGCTTTTTTGCTCGAAGCTAGTGCTCTAGCACTTGAGCCACAGCTTCACTTGTGGCTTTTTGGGTTTTGTTTTGTTTGTTTGTTTTTTGGCCAGTCCTGGGACTTGGACTCAGGGCCTGAGCACTGTCCCTGGCTTCTTTTTGCTCAAGGCTAGCACTCTGCCACTTGAGCCACAGCACCACTTCTGGCCAACTTGTGGCTTTTTGGGTGCTCAATTGGAGATAAGAGTCTCATGGGTTTTCCTGCCTGGGCTGGCTTTGAACCACCATCCTCGGATCTTATAGCCTTCTGAGTAGTTAGGATTTATAGGTGTGAGACACCAGTGCCAGCCACGGTTTTAATTTTAAATACTTCCTAGCAACATGTGGATAGGTGGTCTGTCTGTAATCATGTCGACTTGTGATGGTTTCTCTGTAGGGCGGCTGATCTTCCGCTGGCAAATCTGAATTAGTGCTGACAGCGTGGTGCCAGTCCCCTGCACCCCCCCCATGCCTGCTGGTGCTGTACTCAGCTCCGTCCAGTCCACTTCCCTGTCCACACCCTAGCAATGTCACCCTTTCCTCCTCCTCCACATGGCCTGACAGAGCCGCACACAGTCCTGGGGAGAATTCCAATTTGCCGCCTGCCAGGCCTTGCACCTGTCTGTCCACCCCCTCTCCTTGCTGCTCCAACCTCCAAGGCTTCCTCCCTCTCCCCTCTCAGCTTTTTGTTCCCAAGTTCCTTGTAAATGTTGATGCAATCAACAGAGAAATGCCAGACTTCCCCTCCTCTCCTACCCTCCCCCGTGCCTCCAGCCTTCTCTAAATCCACCCTCCTATGACCTAGGAATCCTCCAACAGGGCACCTGGGACACCCATCTCATGACTCAAGGGGTCTGTTCACCTGTGCCCGTCTGCTCCCAGCTGGCCTCAAACTGGAGATCCTCCTGCCTCAGCCTTCCAAGTGTTGGGATTGCACGCACACTGCTATGACTCTTGCCTTCGGCTTAAGATTTTTCTGATGGGAAATAAGCAAAAAAATTTTTTTAAAAGAAATATTTCCAAAAATAATCTGGTTGTTTTCTGCTTCAACTGCCTTTGGGTTCAATGGTAAGCAGATACTCCAGTTATTACCTTCTCCTGCTCACGTTAGTCTGCAGCACTTTGCCAAATTGTATTATTTTTAGAACAGTGAAAATGAATAGGCTGCTTTCTTGTCTACATGCTAAAAATATGCAGTTTAGAAACAATCAAAAATAACTTCAGATGAACAAACATTGGAAGCAAGCCATTGCTTTTTGTGTGTATGTTGTGACACAATGAAAAGGTGTCCCAGACATTTTGGGAAAAAAGGAGATTTGTTTTCCAAGAAGTGCATTAGTTCACCTTCAAATTCATCAGTGCAGAAACTGCTAATGGCCAGTGAAGGTCTCTCCACAGTGGGATTTAACTGCCCATCTCCCCAGACCTCTATTTGCATATTGTGTTTATACCTTGCAGCGATAAAAGTAGGTTACTCTGGGTTATTAGCTGGTAAAATATCCACAGTTTAATTACATTATTTTGGTCTGAGTCCAAAACAGTCTCTCCTCGATGTCACTGAAGTTATAGGTTTTCTGATGAATGCCAAGACTATTAAGCCTGGGCCTTATGATTATTATACAACTATGGGTTATGCTCATCTATATTTTACAGTTCATTATTTAGCAGTGCTTATCTAAAGGACTCAAATCTTTATAGGATCATTTGGCTGATTTTTAACTCAACTAATTTATAATTTCACAAATATCTCTTTGTCACCATTACTTGTCTACAAAGATCATATTCAGGGTATGGAATCTTCAGATTATAAATGCATCACTGCTTTAACCAGATGTCCTTGTATATTTCCTTACAGCAAATAATTACCGCCTTGTCAAATAAATTCATAGCGTGGCAACCTGATCTTTTAAGTCATTTGCTTCATTATAAATTTCAGAAATCAAGTACTCTGCTTTATTATCTCCTGGTCACAGTCATAAGTATTATGAAAAGGGGATGCTGAAGAAAATGGGGGGAAAATCTCTAAGATCTTCTATTTTCAAGGTAAATTTTTTTGTGCTTCCAAAGAAATTAATTGATAGCACAAATATTTTCTAAAGGGATCCTATGAAGGCAATAGATAATTGTAAAGAATCAAATACCTGTGATGTTCACATGTCTCCTCTCTGTGCTGGAAGAATGCACTAGAAATACTTTAGCTAGACCATTGACATCCCAGCCAGTGTCTCCTTGTCAATCTGTTCCTTGGAGAGGAACACAAGTTGATTTTTCTAATGCTCATTAAAAAGAGTAAAGTGATTCCTTTATTCACATTTTAACTCAAAATTTCAATCTTGGAGCTAGGAATATGACTTCGCAGTTGAGTGCTTGCCTTGCATGTATGAAACCCTGGGTTCCATTCCTCAGCACCACGTAAACAGAAAAAACCAGAAGTGGCGCTGTGACTCAAGTGGTAGAGTGCTTGCCTTGAGCAAAAAGAAGCCAGGGACAGTGTTCAGACCCTGAGTTCAAGCCCCAGGACTGGCAAAAAGAAAAAAAAAAATCCCAATCATTCATTAACAAAGGAGAAGAACATCAAACTATCTCTAATAATTGGTCCATCATGCAAATACTTGTTCCTTTCCTATACAAGGCCTTTTCCAGGGCATAGAGTATCACTTGAGATTAGCACCTCACAAGCCTCCCGTGATGCTTTGTGTTTCATTAACCGCATGGCATTTATTTGAAGTTGGTAAATAAACTATGCTTTCTTCCAGAGAATAAACTTTAATGGGTCATTTTTAATTACTTCAGTCAAGTACTACAGTGTTCCCAAGGAAGACAGGGACACATGGCAAAATGTCTAATAACTGCTGAGCTTGGGCACTTGAGGGTGTAGCTCAGTGGTGCAATAATTGCCTAGCATGCACAAGGCCCTGAGGCCAATCCGTAGCACTGAAGAAAAAACTGTCAAGCTAGGAATAGACAAAGAAGGGTCTTTGCACACACAAAAAATGAGTTCTTGGTCAGACACAAGTGGTTCATGCCTTGTAATCCTAGCTACTCAGGTGGCTGAGATCTGAGAATCTCAATTTATTTATTTATTTTTTTTGGCCAGTCCTGGGCTTGGACTCAGAGTTTGAGCACTGTCCATGGGTTCTTTTGCTCAAGGCTAGCATTCTGCCACTCGAGCCACAGCACCATTTCTGGCCATTTTCTCTATATGTGGTGCTGGGGAATCGAACCCAGGGCTTCAGGTATATGAGGCAAGCACTGTTGCCACTAGGCCATATTCTCAGCCCTGAGAATCTCAATTTAAAGCCAGCTGGAGCAGACAAATCCAAGAATCTCTTATCATCAATTAAGCAGTGAAAAGCCAAAAGTGGAGGTATAGCACAAATAGAGATCCACCCTTGAGCTTAAAAAGCTAAAGGATAATACCCAGGCCATGAATTCAAACCCTATTGTGGGCACAAGGAAAAAAAAAATCAGAGAGATTTCTTATGATTGTGATTATGGAGGATGGGAGGGCAATAAGAAATTCTACTTTTAACAGTATCCAAAATAAAACTTTAAATATTAATTAATTTATTTTTTATTTTTGGCCAGTCCTGTGGCTTGGACTCAGGGCCTGAGCACTGTCCCTGGCTTCTTTTTGCTCAAGGCTAGCACTCTGCCACTTGAGCCACAGCGCCACTTCTGGCCGTTTTCTGTCTATGTGGTGCTGGGGAATTGAACCCAGGGCCTCATGTATACGAGGCAAGCACTCTTGCCACTAGGCCATATCCCCAGCCCCTTAAATATCAATTTATATTTCTGCGTTTGAACTGTGGCTTGAACTCAAGGCCTAAGCACTATCCCTTAGCTCTCACTCGAGGTTAGCACCCTACCTCTTGGGCCACAGCTCCACTTCTCACAGAAGCCGGATGCCGGTGGCTCACTCCTGTAATCTTAGCTACTCAGGAGTCTGAGATCTGAGGATCAGGGTTCAAAGTCAGTCTGTGCAGGAAAGTCTGTGAGACTCTTATCTCCAATTAACCACCAGAAAACCAGAAGTGGTGCTGTGGCTCAACATGGTATAGTGCTAGCCTTGAATGAAAAAGCTCAGAGACAGGGCACAGATCCTGAGTTCAAGTCCCATGACATCCACCACCACCACCAAAAAGGGTGTCATGGACTTTTCTGACCAGGCAGACTTCAACCCATGATCCTCAGATCTCACGCAAGCCACCAGTGCTCAGCTTTTTGCCTGGCTGATCTTGTCCAGGCCCATGTTGCTGTAGCCTCCTTGCTTGTTGTTTACATGATCCTGGTTGTTGTTTACAGGCTCCTGATTGGCTTATTTACACGGTCATAGTCATTGCTTATACAACATGAGTACAAGATCCTAGACTACTAAGACGTAGCATCTAGAACATGAGTACTACACCATCTGATGTTATGATCTATAGTCCTTGATTTTTTTTAATTTTTATTTTTGCTTGCTCATGGAGCTTGCTGGAACTCAGGGCATAGGCTTTGTCGTTGAGCTCTTTTGTGATCAAGGCTAGCACTCTACCACTTTGAGCCACAGCGTCACATCTAGAGGTTTTTGAGCCTTCCCTTCCCTTCCTTCCTTCCCTTTTTTTTTTTTTTTTTGTTGTCCTGGGGCTTGAACCCAAGGCCTGAGCACTGTCCCTGGCTTCTTTTTGCTCAAGGCTAGCACGCTGCCACTTGAGCCACAGCGCCACCTCTGCCTTTTTCTATGTATGTGGTGTTGAGGAATTGAACCCAGGGCTTCAAGTATGCAAGGCAAGCAGTTTACCGCTAGGCTATATTCCCAGCCCGTTTTTCAGTGTTTAATTGGAGATAAGAATCTGACAGGCACTCTTTTGCTTGGGCTGTCTTCGAACCAGGATTCTCAGATATCAGCCTCTGGAGTAGCTACGATCACAGGTGTGAGCCACCAGCGCACAGTTGTTCCTTGACTTTTATCCTGTTTGTTTGTTTTTTTGCCAGTTCTGGGGCTTGAACTCAGGGCCTGAGCACTGTCCCTGGCTTCTTTTTGCTCAAGGCTAGCACTCTGCCACTTGAGCCACAGCACCACTCCTGGCTTTTTCTATATATGTGGTGCTGAGGATTCGAACCCAGGGCTTCATGTATACGAGGCGAGCACTTTACCACTAGGCCATACTCCCAGCCGCTGTTCCTTGACTTTTATCTACAGTTCTTGGCATATACTGTCTCCAAGGCAGACCTAGAAACCAAAATTTCTCTTCCTAAGAACTGTAACCTTCCCCTGCTCTTCAGCCTTGAAGCTGGCAGTAAGGACTTCCCTAGCCTGCCTTGCCTAATAGTAGGTCCTAAGTCCCTGGTCCTTCACAGGGGTCCTGCCCCATGCCCTAGAGGGAGGAGTGCAGGCCCAGGAAGAATCTGGACAGACAGGCCTAGCTGGCTTTCCTGCCTGGTCTGTAGAGCACATTATCCACTTTTTGTCTAGCCATTCTGATACAATTGTCCATGCATCAATCATGCTCATGCAATGAAATCCCCATAAAATCCATAAAAACCTATGAGGCCAGCACTCAAGGGCTGGGGATGTGGTACAGTGTTAGAGAACACTTGCTTCCTTGTGGGAGGCCCTGTGTTCTATCCCCAGTAGTGCAAAAGGGGTGGGAGGGTGGGCAGCAGAGGGGGAAGAGGACAGGATTGAGACAGCATCCAATAATCTCACAGATTTTCTTGCCCAGGCTGGCTTTGAACCACAATCCTCAGATCTCAGCTTCCTCGGTAGCTAGGATTACAAGTGTGAGCCATCAGTGCTTGTTTGTCTCTGTCTTCTTTTCTTTATGTATGGTGTAATCATGTGTATATCTTCAGGAGGGCATTGGGGGAGGGTACAGACCTGGAGGCAAAAAGGATGAAAAAGTACAGCAGTGGCGCTCACTGGAGACAGATAAAAGTGAACTATGGGGCTGGGGATATGGCCTAGTGGCAAGAGAGCTTGCCTTATATACATGAAGCCCTGGGTTCAATTCCCCAGCACCACATATACAGAAAATGGCCAGAAGTGGTGCTGTGGCTCAAGTGGCAGAGTGCTAGCCTTGAGCAAAAAGAAGCCAGGGACAGTGCTCAGGCCCTGAGTTCAAGCCCCAGGACTGGCCAAAAGAAAAAAAAAAAAGTGAACTATGGAGATAGGAGGGAGGGGCTGGGAGAGAGGGAAGGGAAGTCACTGTATGAAAGGAATGCTTCTCTATATCACTTTTATAATAATGAAATAAATTCATTAAAAACAAAAAGAGGCCAAACGGAAGTCAGATGCTGGTGGCTCACTCCTGTAAGCCTAGCTACTCAGGAGGCTGAGATCTGAGGATTATGGCTTCAAGCCAGCCAGGGTAGTAAAGTTCGTGAGACTGTAATAAATAATTCTGAAAAAGCCGGAAGTGGTGCTGTGGCTTACGTGGTAGAGCTCCATCCTTGCACAAAATGCTGGGCAGCATCCAGGCTGTGAGTTCAAGCTTCAGTACTGGTGTGGGTGCATAAACACACACACACACACACACACACACACACACACACACACACACACAGTCAAGGCCAAACGTTCCAAAAAAAACGTTCCCATTGTGTGACCAGAGGCCCTCTGGACCAGCACCTTTGCATAAGACGAGCAGGTGCAGATGAGCTCGCCTCAGAAAGTGCCCTTCCCAGTTTGCTTGCTTTCCTGGTGTGTGACTGGCAATGCCAAACACAGCTTCCCTGGAGGGAGTGTGTCCTGGCTCTGCACTTGTGCACCTGGCTTCTCCGTGGGCTGGGCCAGGGCAACGATCCCAGTTGCTGAAACCGTGGAGACTGGGTTAAGAGGCAGTCAGAACACATGCTTCCCTCCTCTTTCCTTTTTTACCTTGAAAGACCGAGCTAAAGTCCACAATGTGAAAAAAAAAAATGTAGGCAGTGGGAAGCTGAGAAATCAATGTAAACGGAGGGTCTGGCACCAGTGATTCAGTCATTCTTACTGGAAGGGTGGAGGTGGGGAGGATCAGGATGTGAGGCCAGCCTGGGCAGAAACGTTTGAGGTCCTCGTCTTTAAAATAACCAGCAGGGGCAAGAGTGCTTGCCTCGTATACATGAGGCCCTGGGTTCAATTCCCCAGCACCACATAGACAAAAAACGGCCAGAAGTGGCGCTGTGGCTCAAGTGGCAGAGTGCTAGCCTTGAGCAAAAAGGAAGCCAGGGACAGTGCTCAGGCCCTGAGTCCAAGCCCCAGGACTGGCCAAAATAAATAAATAAAATAAAATAGCCAGCAAAAGCCACGTGCTGGTGGCTCATCCCTCTAACCCTAGCTACTCAGGAGGCTGAGATCTGAGGATTGGGGTTTACAGCCAGTCTGGGCAGGAAAGTTTGTGAGACTCATCTCCAATTAACCACCAGAAAACCAGAAGTGGCATTCTGAGTCAAAGTGACAGAACACTAGACTTGAGCTGAAGAGCTCATGGACAGTGCCCAGACCCAGAGGTTCAAGCCCCACAACTGACAAAATAAAATCAAGTCACTAGCACAAAACAGCTGGAGTCATGGCTCAAATGGTAGAGCACCACCTTCACAAGATCAAGTTCCTGAACAAAACCCTGTGGCAGAGACACCTCACTTTGACTGGGTGCTGTGCTGCCGGGCCTCGCTAGTCACGGTGGTGATACTGAAGAAGACAGGTGTCGACAGGGACTTGCTGTCCAGGAATTTTCCTTTACCCAGCGACAGCTCCATTCAACCTCACCCAGCTTCGCGCTGGCTCTGAGCCCCTGGGAGCCAAGAGTACAGTCAGTTCAGAAGAAGATTGAACCTTTGCCAGAGCTGGAGCTGGAGAGAATGGCCGGGAAACATGCCAGCCAGCCAGCCAGCCAGCCCTTCAGGCCAGCCCAGCTGGCAGCAGCCTCCTAGGCCCCAGGGCTCAGAAAAGCTCCACTGCACCCCCTGGTGGCTGGAAAAGCTCTGTCTAGCCAGGATAAATGGATAATAGGGTTTGTTTTATTTGGGGGTACTTAGGGCCTGGGCGCTGTCCCAGAGCCTCTTTGTGTTCAAGGCAAGTGCACTAACGCTTGAGTCACAGAGCCACTACTGGTTTTTGAGTGGTTAATTGTAGATAAAGAATCTCATGGGGACGTTTCTACCCAGGCTGGCTTTGAACCGTGATCCTCAGATCTCAACCTCCTCAGTAGCTAGGATCGTAAGAGTGAGCCACTGGTGTTCAGGGATAATAGGGACTGTGATCTGGGCTTTTTACCTGTCAGGCCCCACTCCATCCCTGGCCTTTCACCCAGGGAGGGACAGCCACTCTTGTGTCCAAGGGGCTGAGGCTTCATCAGTACAATGCCAGAGAGGACTTAGGAGTCCCTCCGCCTAGAAGTGCTCTTTCCCAGTCCTCAGGCACCATATATTCTGGAAGGACTCCTGGCTCAGCTTAGATAGATGGGAGGTGTTTCCCAATCCTAGAGTAGGTAACCTTATAGAGGCAGAACACAGGATGTTGACCAGCCTTAGGGGAGAGGAAGAGGGCTTCATTGCCCAATGGTGACCCATGTCCTGTTTGGGACGCTGGCTTCATTGCCCAATGGTGATCCATGTCCTGTTTGGGATAATGAAAATGTTTTGCTCATTCAGAGTAATGGGAAAGAGAATGATGGCACACAACGCGATATACTTACCCCTCCATTCAAAAATGATTGCAATGGTAACTTTCGTGGTCTATTTTCGACCACTCTTAAGGAAAAGGAGCTGGACTTTGTCTTCCACAGAAAGCTCTCCCTAGAGCATCAGGGACTTCTTAGATCTGAGCCTGTCTTCTTAAGAAGGTACAGTCAGGCCAGGTGCCAGTGGCTCACCCTTATAATCCTAACTACTTAAGAGACTGAGAGCTGAGGATCGGGGTTCAAAGCCAGCCTGGGCAGGAAAGTCTGTGAGACTCTTATCTCCAGTAAACTACTCCAAAAAAGTCAGAAGTAGTGCTGTGGCTCAAGTAGTAGAGTGCTAGCCTTGAGCAAAAGAAGTTCAGGGACAGAGAGCAGGTCCAGAGTTCAAGTTCCTGGACCAGCAAAAGAAAAACAAAAACAAGAAAGGTGCAGTCAACAGGACACAGTGGCTCAAGCCAGTAAGTCTAACTACAGGAGGTAGAGATTGGGGGACTGCGGTTTGTAGCCAGCATGGCCATACAAGTCTGTCAGACTCCATCTTTTTGTTTCTTGGTTGGTTGGTTGCAGGGCTTGAACTCAGGGCCTGGTTGTTGTTTTTGAGCCTCTTTATGCTCAAGGTTAGTGCTCTACCATTTGAGCCACAGCGCCAGCCAGTGGTTGTTGAGTGGTTAATTGGAGATAAGAGTCTCACAGGGACTTTTCTGCCTGACTGGCTCTGAATGGTGATCCTAAGGTCTTATCTTCATGAGTAGCTAAGATTACAGGCCTGAGCCACTGTCTCCTGGCTTTGAGACTTCCATCTTAATGGCTAGATAGAGTGGTAAATGCCTGCCAACCCCAGAAATACAGGGAAGCATAAAAACATCCTTAAAAACATCCAATACAGCTGGGCACTGGTGGTTCACCTGTAATCCTGGCTAATCAGGAGGCTGAGATCTGAGGACTGTGGTTCAAAGCCAGCCCAGGCAGGAAAGTCTGAGACTTTTGATCTCCAATTAGCCACCAGAAATGGTATAGTGGCTCAAAGTGGTAGAACTCAGGCACAGCACCCAGTCCCTGAGTTCAAGCTCTATGACTGACCAAAACAACAGCAACAACTGGGCTGGGAATGTGGCTTAGTGACAGAGCACTAGCCTTGATCAAAAAAAGATCACAAACAGTGCCCAGGCCCTGAGTTCAAGCCCCAGGACTAGCAAGAAAGAAAAGCAACCAAAAACAACAAACAACAACAACAAAAAAGAGCTAGAGCTGTGGCTCAAGTATTAGAATATTACACGTGTAAGGCATTAAATTTAATTTCCAATACCACCAGAAAACAAAAAAGTGCAGTTGTGGCAACACTGGTGGCCAAATGAAGGAGCCTGAAGGTGAATGTCTTTCCTCCGTGCCTGTCTCAGAAGTTGGGCGTGCACTGGTGACATTAGAGGCTTTTTAATTGCTCCTGAATTAATGTGCTTACTTCTCACCCCTGGGGCGCCTGGCTTTAATTACTGTCTTAGGTCACATATGCAAATGAGCCTGCTATCAGTCCGGGTCCCCATGGATAGCCTTGATTATCCAGCCCTCTCACTTTTCAGCTAGACCGGCAGGAAGCCCTCAGAATACCAGCGGCCAGATGGGCTCCCGGTAGGGCGGAGAGATGAACTGGGGAAGGCGGTGCTTGTCCTGAGTTCTGCATCTAGAGCTGCTGGAGGGTTCAAGGTTGGGGCCTGGGGGGGAGGGCTCAGTCTGTGTAGTGATGCAGCCCTAGAGGACCTGAGGCAACTGGGAAGTGTTCCGTTTATGGGAGGCTCGCAGGCTCCACGCCGTGCGGGACCCGGCAAGGGGACAGATGGGCCCGCAGTGGCCAACTCTTCCTTTCTAGGAATGTCATCCCAATATTTACATTCCAATCACATCCAACCTAGATATTTGTAAATTTTTTTTTTTTGTATTTTGGAAACTGCTTAGAAATGTTTGGTAAAAAAGAAATGTATAATGGGATCAATGTAATGGAAACTAGGAAAACTTCTGGCTGTCAAAGTTATTCACCACCCCCCACCCCCGCCCCAGGCCTGGCACTGGAGGCTCACACCTGTAATCCACCTACTAAGGAGGCTGAGACCTGCCAGACCAGGCAGAAAAGTCCATGAAATCTTGATTTCCAATGCGCCAGCAAAAGACAGAAGTGGAGATGAAGTATCAAATTTGAACTGAAAAGCTAAAGGACAGCACCCTGGCCCCAAATTCAGATTCACTCTTATGTGGCATGAGCACACACATTAAGAGCAGCTCACAAAAGCACAGGAAAATATATGTTGGGACATACTGCCTATCTGCAGTTTCACAAGACCCACAGCTGCCTTTGCTTTTCTCTTCCCCTCTGCCCACAGGAAAGGATGACAGTGCCCGTTTGATCATTTTGTCCATAATGGAAGCCAGTTGTGAGCTAATTCATTGTGCTCAACACACACACAACCCCTGGGACAGCCTCAGGCTACTGCATAGACAGAGAAACCAGTCACATGCAGAGCTCCCGCCCCTTCTGTGCTGTGGCAGTAATGTGATCTCAGTTGGGAGCCCATGTTGGGACCCCAGTGCTCAGGAGAGCCTACTTAGCTGCACCCCAGGCCCCAGCACAAAGCCTGGGGCTAAGCAGCTCCTGGAACAGTGGATGGTGTTGGTGGCACCTATTGGCCAACCTCAACCTCAGCTGCATTCATGACACAGAAAATTACTAACACTTGGGGCTTCTCGGATCCGTGCCTTGTCACCAACCTGCCGGCCATTGCTTTGTCATTGGTTTCCCAGCTCCACTTGTACACTGCAGCAGGGGGGACTTGAAATCACAAAATGCCTTCAGTCTGAGCCCACTGGGTAGGGCCTGGGCAATGGCACCTTTCAATGGGAGTCAACACTGTTTCAGGCTTTCCATTTGCTTGTTCTGACACTGAACATCCAGGAACTACGAGTTTGTTTTGTTTTTGTTGCCAGTCCTGGGCCATAGACTCAGGGCCTGAGCACTGTCCCTGGCTTCTTTTTGCTCAAGGCTAGCACTCTACCACATGAGTCACAGCGCCACTTCTGGCTTTTATCTGTATATGTGGTGCTGAGGAATCGAACCCAGAGCTTCATGTATACAAGGCAAGCATTCTACCACTAGGCCATATTCCCAGCCCCGGAACTACGAGTTTGGACAACTATAAATGACAAATATGTGAACTGTGGGGAAGCATTTGTGATATGAAGTTAAAAAGAAATGCAACACTAAAAAGCACCAATGAAATGGTTGTAAGGCCCCAAAACTGTGTTCACTAATGGCTTTCTGGAAAGGTGGGATTAACGTTGCCTGTCCTGGTGCAGTTACCCAGGGATGAAGGTCCACTGGCCAGTACTCCTGCCCATTAGGGCTGGGGCCAGGATCAGCCTGCAATGGAAACCCAGGCCCAGGGAGTCTGACGGGTCTGCCTCTTACTTGCCCCTAAGTAGCCTTTATCTGATAGCTAGGAAATGTGGCTGTTCAAAACACCAGTCGAATGACCCACTTCCTTTCAGGACCAATTCTGAAACTGCCATTAAAACTTGCCACTTGCCACGTATGGCCTAGTTGCAAGAGTGCTTGCCTCGTATACCTGGGTTCAATTCCCTAGTACCATATATAAAGAAAATGGCCAGAAGTGGCGCTGTGGCTCAAGTGGTAGAGTGCTAGCCTTGAGCAAAAAGTAGCCAGGGACAGTGCTCAGGCCCTGAGTCCAAGGCCCAGGACTGGCAAAAAAAAAAAAAAAAAAAAACTTGCCACGTGCTCACATGGGGTGGGGCACTTCAGGTTGTGTGGTGGTTGCATTGTCACACGGTATGACTTTGTCCTTTTTATCTGGAGTTATTTATGACAATAGTGGTATATCTATTTGTCTAGGGAGCCAGTACTAAACAAGGTTGTATTGTGAAGCTATTTTTTGTGACCTAACTACTAATCATTGATTTTTCTTTTTTGCCAGTCCTGGGCCTTGGACTCAGGGCCTGAGCACTGTCTCTGGCTTCTTCCCGCTCAAGGCTAGCACTCTGCCACTTGAGCCACAGCGCCACTTCTGGCCATTTTCTATATGTGGTGCTGGGGAATTGAACCCAGGGCTTCATGTATAGGATGCAAGCGTTCCTGCCACTAGGCCACATTCCCAGCCCTCATTGATTTTTCTTTTTAGATAGTGGAGACAAACACCAAAGCTGTACATCTACCGGGGAGGACGGGATCCATGTGTGTAATCCTAGCTACTCAGGAAGCTGAGAGCTGAGTGCAGCAGGAAGCCAATTCAAGCAGGAATGCCTGAGACAGACTGCAAATAACCACCAAAAAGCCAGATGTGAGGTGTAACTCAAGCGGTAGAGCACTTGCATGAAAAGCACCACACATACAGAAAAAGCCAAAAGTGGCGCTGTGGCTCAAGTGGTAGAGTGCTAGCCTTGAGCAAAAAGTCTGCACCAGGAATGGCAAAAACAAAAAACTGAAGCCAATCAGCTGGTGTGTGAAGCAGGGCAGGGGTCTCACAGAAAGCAATCGTGCACGCGGGCCTCCTCCTGGGGGGCCTGCTGCATGTGGTGGCTGTGGGTTGGGGAGGATGCGCAGTGGGCATGTTGATCCACAAGAGGGCCCCCGAACAAACTCCGGAGAAAAAGCCAGTCCCGGGGCTGAGCAATATCCATTGCTTCTTTTTGCTCAGCCTTTTCCATATATGTGGTGCTGAGGAATCAAACCCAGCTGCAAGTACTCTACCACTAGGCCATATTCCCAGCCCAGAGTAAATTATTTTAAGGGCAGAAAATGTCCATACAAGCCTGCAGCTCATCTGTACTTTGCACTACTATACATTGCTACCTGCATACCTGGCACTGTCTAGACGGTTCTAAGACCTTTTGTTTTTGAGCCAGGCACTGTATGTATTTCAGGTGACCTCACACTTCATCCTCCTCCCCCAGTCTCTTGAATGCTGGGCTTACAGGTATGCAGGACGCTATTCAGCCCCATACTTCTCCCCAAGTGGTCTTTATGCTGGAGTCCTGGCTTGGACGGCTATGGGTATGAGATCACCAGACTCCCCCAGGACGGAAGACACGAGGACAGACAGACAGCAGCAGGCTTCCCACATATGCAGCACACACGGGTCACTGAGGCTTTATTTCGCACATACAACCACTGGGGATCTAGCCTGTGGCCACCCTGGCAATCACACTGGAGGCAGACAGGGCTCCAGACAGTGGGTGGGAAGCGTGGTGACAGTGATTGGGACCAATGACATGATTACAGAGCAGTGGAGGAGGGGGAGCAAACTACCCAAAGGCCTTAGCACTGGGGCCTTGCACTGCGCGCCGACATTGTGGGCAGGGGTTACAGCCGATGGTGACGGAAGGTGCTGGAAACTCAGGGCTCGCCTGCCCATGGCTTACTTGGCAAGAGGGTTTCTGAAGTTCCTGCCAGCAAACTTGGCCTTGCTGCCCAGTTCCTCCTCGATTCTTAGGTGAAGGAAAGAAAGAGGACAAAGTCAGATAAAGTGCAAAGCCCTCCCACATGGATGGAGTCGGGGATGAAGCCCACTGATCCCAGGAAGGGGAGATCAGAGCTGCCTGGCTGACTTGCACCCTCGGAACAAAGAGGCCAGAAGGAGGGGGCCTCCCTGGCTTATCTACTAACTGCTCCCCTCCTGCTTGTGAAACTTGGCAATGAGTAAATGTGAAGAATGTGAAAGCCCTAATACTTTATTTTCCAAAACAAAGATCAACTCAATTTCTTCACTCAATAAAGGACAAAGGAGGGGCTGGGGATATGGCCTAGTGGCAAGAGAGCTTGCCTCATATACATGAGGCCCTGGGTTCGATTCCCCAGCACCATATATACAGAAAACGGCCAGAAGTGGCACTGTGGCTCAAGTGGCAGAGTGCTAGCCTTGAGCAAAAAGAAGCCAGGGACAGTGCTCAGGCCCTGAGTTCAAGCCCCAGGAATGGCCAAAAAAAAATAAAATAAAATAAAAATAAAAAAATAAAGGACAAAAGAGGGGAAAATAAGATACGATGTGTGTCCTGTGTGGGGCAGACTCACCACTGCCACAGTCTCTGCCAATGCCTGGGAAGTCTCAATGGAGTTCACTTAAAACGCAATGCAGTGAAACCACAAGGTGGCAAGAATTCTCAGCAAAAAACCAAGGGAGCAGACACGTGCTTAGGGGAGCAGGCCCTGTTCACGCCACCCTCCCATGCACACTGAAAAACCCCTGGTGAGTTTAGAGAAGCCAAGCTCAGGTTTGTTGGCCTCAGACGAGATTGTGTCAGGGAAGCCATGATCTTGGTGGACACTAAGAGGTGGTCTCCTCCCCACCCAGTTCTGAACTAACGGCCTCGAACAGGGTCCCGTGCTGCCTCCCACCACAAGATGGCAGCACCCTACAAAACAGGCTCCTGCTTGTGGGGTCTCATCCCAGGGCAGCTCAGAAAGCCTCTTTACCTCAGGAGCTGGTTGTACTTGGCCAGGCGCTCAGATCGGCAAGGCGCGCCAGTCTTGATCTGGAGGGAGACAAAGGCCACGTTACATGTGAGGGCCACCGTGGCTGGGGCCATCCCACAGGAGGACCCTGAGAACAGGAAGCCCAGCCCAGAAGGACGATTAGAACCCTGATCTGTGCAGGCACAGGGGACAAGCACCAGCTCCCATTCCTTCCTGAGGGTAGCGGTCTCACGACATTGGCCAGACTGGGCTTGAACTTGTGATTCTCCTGCCTCACAGCCTGAGCCCACAGAAGGCTGAGGACCAATGGCACCCACCCCACCCCACCCCACCTCCCAGTCTTCCAGGGAGGGCACACAAGCGCTTCCACGGCTCTCACCTGGCCTGTGCAGAGCCCCACCACCAGGTCAGCGATGAACGTGTCCTCCGTCTCTCCGGAGCGGTGGGACACCATTACACCCCAACCGTTGGACTGGGCCAGCTTGCACCTGAAGTTAGGAAACAACCCAGATGACATGACCTTTATCCAGAGCAGAGCCAGGGACAGTAACAGAGGGCTCAGCACCAGTCCCGGCCCCTTACAGGGGTCAGGCTGGCAGCAGCGGAGCACAGACCCTCCTTTGCCAAGTTCTATCTCACCACACCCCACCGAGAAGGTCCCTGGGCACTCACGCCTGCAGGGACTCCGTCACAGAGCCGATCTGGTTCACTTTGAGCAGCAGGCAGTTGCAAGACTTATCCTCCACGGCCTTGGCGATCCGCTTCGGGTTGGTCACGGTCAGATCGTCCCCGACCACCTGGATGCCAGCGGTAGCCGTGAAGTTCTTCCACGCTTGCCAGTCGTCCTGGTCAAAGGGGTCTTCGATGGACACCACTGAGGAGAGAGACACACGCCTGAGCACAGGGCACAAACGAGGGCTAGCCCACCAGCGCTGGCACAAAGCGGATTCTTTTTGAAACAGGGTCTTGCGTTGAATTTCCCAAGTGCTGGGATTGAGGCCTACTCAATCTGTGCCACTACCTCTAGCTCAGTTATTTCCCTTTGGGTTGAGGTTAATGCCATTGAGAATAAGCACACGGCTGTACACTAAAAAAGAGGGCTGGGAATAGGGCCAAGTGCCTCCCAGACATGAAGCCCTGGGTTCGATTCCCCAGCACTACATATACAGAAAAAGCCAGAAGTCACGCTGTGGCTTAAGAGCTAGAGTGCCAGCCTTGAGCAAAACAAAGCCAGGGACAGTCAGTGCTCAGCCCTAAGTCCCAAGGCCCAGCACTGGCAAAGGCCCTGGGAGGCCAGGGGTGCCAGCAGCTCTCACCTGGGTAGTCTTTGATGAAGGACTTGTACAGGTTAGCCAGCTCGTCGGGCATGATGTATCTGCTGGGGTCATCAGGCGATTTGAAGTCCAGGTCATACTTCCCAGACCGGAAGAACTCAGAAGCAGCCACGTCCATGCCGATGACAACCTTGTCAGTGTAGCCAGCCTTCCCGATCGCGTTCTTGAGCAGCTCCAGGGCTGGAAAGAGAGGGCACCAAGTGTAGCTGGCAGTGGGTACAAGTCAGCTGGCAGGTGTGGGTATAACAGAAAGAGAAAAAGCAAAGCCACAGGCTTTGGAGCTGCTGGGTGGCTTTTCATATTTCAGGGCTGATTCTAAGGTAACAGCTCTTCATGGTCAGATGCTACAGACCTAGTGCCTAGACACAGCTGCGCTGAGCAGAAGCAATCCTTTGTCCTGTGGAATCAGCTTAGATCCACAAGGACTGTCACCCTCAGGGGAACCATCGCTGTCACTGGGGCGGTGTGGGGCTCAGGGGCCCAGCCCCATCTGAACCCAGACACCTCCGTCCTGAGTTGAACAAAATACTAAAATCAGGACAAAAGTTTTCCTCAATAGCTATCCTTGCGGGCAACATAAACATGCTGAAGCATGGGCCAGCCTGCAATAGTCAGCAGGAAGCAATTCCCGCGGAAATCTTTCTGCACCATCCACACACGCCTCACACGCCTAGTCAAGGCAGAACCAAGCCTGGTTGAAAATCTCTGTAGTTAGCCAGATGTGGTGGCACATGCCTGTACTTGTAAAACTAAAGCGGGACTGCCTGAGGCCAAGAGGTCAAGGCCAGCCTGGCAATCTAACCATGATAGTTTGTACCAACCTCAAAATTGAACTGCAGTCCAATTTATTAAAATAATCAAAATAGTTAGGGCTGGGGATATGGCCTAGTGGCAAGAGTGCTTGCCTCGGATACATGAGGCCCTGGGTTCAATTCCCCAGCACCATATATACAGAAAACGGCCAGAAGTGGCGCAGTGGCACTGTGGCTCAAGTGGCAGAGTGCTATAGCCTTGAGCAAAAAGAAGCTCAGGGACAATGCTCAGGCCCTGAGTCCAAGCCCCAGGACTGGCAAAAAAAAAAATAAAAAATAAATAAAACAGAGAGATAGTTAACTCTCCAATATCAGGTGTATTTTGTATAGATTGCAAAAACCTACCCTACAAAGTCAAGAATGCCAGGGAATAAAGCACCCCATACCAGAGCTCTATAAGAAATGGGCTGGGAATGTGGGTTAGTGGTAGAGTGCTAGCCTTGAAGAAACAGAAGTCTCAGGACTGGCACACATACAAAAAAAGGAAAGAAACTGCTGTTTATCTAGAGACAGATTCCCTATTATGTGGTCCAGGGTGGGCTTGAACTCTTGGGAAGGGGCTCCCGCTGTGCTGAACGGCGCCCCCGGCGTCTTTACCTTCCTTGTTCTCCAGGATGTTAGGGGCGAAGCCGCCCTCGTCGCCCACATTGGTGGCATCTTTCCCGTATTTCTCCTTGATGACGTTCTTCAGGTTGTGGTAAACCTCTGCCCCGATGCGCATGGCCTCCCTGAAGCTCGAGGCCCCCACGGGAAGGATCATGAACTCCTGCATGGCCAGCTTGTTCCCGGCATGAGACCCTCCGTTGATCACGTTGAACGCCTGGGGAAGCAGAGAAGAGCATGCAGCCGCACGCCTGGCTACGTCATCGGGTCGGGGGGCGGGGAAGTACTGACACTGCCCATCCCAAATCAAATGCAGGAGACAGGGAGGTAGAGGCACCAGCTCCACGAGCACTCAGCAGGCCTGAGCACCCCACCTCACCCCTCCTTGCTCACCAAGTCACAAACTCACCGGGACCGGCAGGATGACCTCAGCATTGCCTGCCAAGTCAGCGATGTGGCGGTACAGCGGCACCCCCTTTTCCACGGCACCTGCCTTGCAGACAGCAAGGGACACCCCCAGGATGGCGTTTGCACCAAACTTAGCTAGAATGGAAACAGGTGAGTTTGAATGAGTGAAGACAGTTGGGCTGCAGCCCACCTCAGGCTGCCCCGCCCTGCTGCACTATAAAGCAACCTCTATTCAGTCCCCAGACACCTGCTGCCACAGAGACGCAGTAAAGGCCAGACGGTACTGGGCTCCTGGTTAAAGACCCCAGGACGTGGTGGAAGGTTTCCTAAAATGTCTTCCTCAGCCATGCCCACCACGCCACTCACATTTGTTCTCAGTGCCGTCCATCTCAATCATCAGCTTGTCGATCTTCTCCTGCTCCACGACATTCAGTTTCTACAAGGGAGAGGGGAGGGGGAAGGGTGAGGCCCTGTGCTCAACTCAGCTCTCCTGTCATGGAACCAAGCAAGAGAACTTTGGAACTGTGCAAAGTCAAAACAACTCTGTGCTCCATTTGTTTTTTATGGGCCAAAAGGAGACTGGGCACGAGCTGAGAGGCAGAGGACGGGCTGAGCCTGCACAAGGCCCTGGGTTTGACCCACAGTCCTCTAACCTCCCTCCCCTACATGGGGGATAAGAAACAAAACTGCCTGTCACTCCCTTTCAAGGGATTGGGCCCGCAATGGGGACCATGGTCTACCCCAGGAGCCAAGCTCACCGCCTAAGCAGGGCAGACGGGTATGGCACCTGAAAGCTATGTCCCGGCCATCCCAGGGGACCATGCGGAGATCACCACAGACAGGAGAAGGTGGTTCATAAGGAGGTTTATTACTGGGGCTATGTCTCCCACGGGAGAGGGAGCTACATGGCGTCTGCACCTTATCCAGGTGGCAGCTTCTCTCAGGGGGTAAAGGGGAAGTCGGTAGGTAGTGAGTAGGAGTGGCTCATTAGGTATGGGTGGATCTGGGGGCTAGTGGGAGGAGCTGAGGACCTGAGGCTAGGGAAAAAATGCTAACAGCACTGGAGTGGCTCACTGTCCATCTAGGAGCTGGGTCCACACGGGCTGGCTTAGGTCACCTCTCCTTACTCAGACCAATGACAAGCCTCCCTCCTCTGGCAGCCAGTCCAAAACTATTTAGTAAAATGTCTATGGCTTGAAAATGGATACTGGCAAGAGAAGCTGATAAAGCTGGTTTCTAGATTTCTTTGGTATTTTCAAAATATTTCTTTAGTATATACTGGCATTATTTTAAAAGCCTGGTTAAATCGTGAAATGCCAAAGGAAAATGATCTACAACCTCATGCCATGTGAACAGCCTGGCATCTGTCACTGTTTCCACAAGGCATCATTGAGGAAACGAAGCAGTCGCTGGCAAGGGAGCTCGGCTCTCTGCTGTAGCCATGCCAGTAAGGGCACAGGGGGACAAAGAGCTAGGTGTGCGGGGTGCCAGGAGACGAACAGTCGGGTGCAGGAGGGCATTGTGGTGATGAGGAATTAATCACCTCTGGGGACCGGCTGGGCAGGGACCAATTAGAGGATGCCACAAAGGCCAGGCCCAAGTAAACAAGCTGGGGGGGGGGGTTGATAAAGGAATCCCTCAGTTCCCACGGCAAATGCAAAGGCAGAGGGATTCGATGTGAGAACACACGAGGGTGGACGGCTGGGAGCTTGAGAACGTCTCTGGACAAGGGCTTGCAAACCTTCCCACTGGGGACTGTGGGCAGAGTTCAAGCCCCAGAACTGACATACACAAAAAACCAAGGGGGTGCAGGAGGTGAACTCGGGGCCTTGAACATGTTAAGCATATATTGCACTGCTGAGCTACAGCCACAGACACTCAAATAAGGTGCCCCATAATGACATTTCCACTGCTAGGAACAAAGTCAGTAAACCTTTCCAAAGTTGGTGAAAAATTAGTCATCATGGCCCATGCTTCCACACCCCAAAGAGCCGCCCTTAAAACCTGAACCATAATCTCCCCAAACTTAGCAGTATCAGAAAGACAATTCCAGGTGCTACACACACAGGCAGGAGCCAGGTTAGACTGGGCTTGTAAGTCAGCTGCTCTCATGCACAGCAGGGAATCCAATCAGCTTGTATAGCTCTCAGAATAAGCTCTTCTGTGGGTGGGCGAGGCCCTGGGAGCATCGATACACATTAGTTACCAGGAGGGGGCGTCCTACCTTGCTAACCAGGGCAGGTGCAATAGTATTATTGATGTGCTCAACAGCCTTTGAAACACCTAGAAGGAACAATCAAATCAAATTACTGACAATTACTGGAATATGCAGGCTTGAGCAGCATTGCTAGAACACTAAAGAGGCGAGTCCAGAGTCCCTCCAAACCCCTCTAGGGGACCTTTTTATAGTTCCTCCATCCACTGCTTTCCTTCCACAATGGGACTTTCTGGCCCAGTCTGAGTGCTGTTACCTAGAACAAGGGGTTAGAGCCACACACAGGACACCCAGCTCAGGACTGTCTGAGGGAGGTTAGTGTCAAGAGCATGCACTGCGCACACCAGCCTCCGCCTGCAGGATGCAGGGTTTACCTGTGTGCACAAAGCTGGTGCCAGGAACTCATTTACATATTTAACGGGCCTGGAGACGCCTGTCCAGTAGAGGTGGATGGAGAAAAGAGACCGAGAAGAGAACAGGGTTCAAGGACACGGAGGACAAGAGGGTGGAAGAGGCAGCGCAGGAACCTCCTACAAAGGCTGGCTCAAGGGCCCTGCCCTGTGTGATTGCTCCCACATGAGTGCACAGCCTTTCTCAGCTGTTGCACAACCCTGGCCCTGGCGGCCCCTCCTCTGTAGACTTTCCCCAGCTGTTGCCCTCCCCTACGTCAGGAGCGAGATGTGCATGTGCTGTGCATGCGCTCATCACTGTAGTGAGACTTTTGGCCCCCAGGAGAGAAGCAAGGCATGCGAAGGAGGGACGCTACCCTTGGGGAAAAGGTGGGGCTCAGTCCTAGGTCCTCTGTCGGAACCTTGCCACACAGGTTCCTTTTCTGGCAGAAAGGGGAACAGTGCACAAAGGCTAACAAGCGAATCTGCACACAGCTGCCAGGGGAGGAAGGGGCCACTTCCAACAGAGCAGGGCTTCTGAGAATCAGTCAATAGGAAAGCCAAGTGACATAGTCACCAGAGTAGCTGGGCCTTCTCACGCCGGAGCATGGGACACTTGACTGCCTAATTATTATAGATCTTCTCCCACGCTTGGGCTCCCTGGCCTAGCAATGGAGGAGCATTTCACAGATGAGAAGTAAATTGCAGCCAGGCACCAGTGGACTACACCTGTAATCCCAGCTACTCAGGAGGCTGAGATCTGAGGATCAAGGTTCAAAGCCAGCTCAGGCAGCAGAGTCTGAGAATGAATATGTCACAAAAAGCCAGAGGTAGAGCTTAGGCTTAAGTGGCAGAGCACCAGCCTTGAGTGAAAAACTAAGGGACAGAGCCCAGGCCGAGTTTAAACGCTAGTACCAGCACAGAAAGAGAAGAGGGAAGGAGGGAGGACTGATCCTGAATTCCCAGGGCAAGGGAGGGCGGTCCAACCTTCCTCCAAGGTAGACCGTGGGCTCCAAACCTTACCCTTCCCCAAGTAGCGAGTCTTATCATTGTCTCGGAGTTCCAGGGCCTCGTAGATACCAGTAGAGGCACCACTAGGCACAGCAGCCCGGAAGAGACCTGTAGGAGGGGGAAACGTGATGAGCCAAGTGTAGCCTGAGCTCCTCCCCCACTCGCTCACAGATGGCCCGTGGGTGGCAACACTGGCGAGAGTCATATTCTTCCTCCTACTCTCTCACTTTAGTGTTTTTGCAGTGCAGACTCCATCACAAATCAAGGGATTTCTTGGGCTTAAAGAAAAATGATTTACAAGCTGGGTACTATGGCTCATGCCTATGTAATCCTAGCTGCTCAGAAGGCTGAGATCTAACGATCGCAGTTCAAAACCAGACCAGGGAAGAAAGTCCACAAGATCCCTATCTCCAGCTAACCACTAGAAAACCACAACTGGCTCTGTGGCTCAGCCCTATCCTTGAGCAGAAGAGTTCAGGGACGATGCCCAGGCCCAGAGTTCAAGCCCAGGTGCTCCCTCCCCCTCAAAAAGGTTTAGGGATCACTCTCCCAGGCGACCTGGGCAACACTGCCTGGCAAGACCCAGTGCAACCAGGTAAGAGACTGAAAACACCTTGGTTTCTAGTTGAGGTAAAAAAGAAAACTGGAAAATAGTTGGCTCAAGAGAAATTTCCATCTTAAGCTCCCATTTGGATAGTGATAAGTGCTATTTTGGGGATTCTCTTCCTAACTGCAAAGTACAAAACAGAACAGGGGGCAGAAAGGAATAATGACAAACTCTAATCATAGTCCTGCAAACACAGGAACCAGCTAGAGCCAAACCTATGCCACCTGGCAGGGAACGACACATCCTGGCACAGCAGCCTCAGCATTCGCTGCAAGGCACAAGCCCAGAAGTGGCGTGCCCCTCCCTGCCCAGTGCACAACCAAAGGCAGAACACGGGTAGGCTGCCGGAGAGCAGAGTCAAGACTTGAGGATTCTGCCTTTTTGGGGGAAGAGGTATGGGAGGGGCAGACAGGAAGGGAGGGGCTAGGCTAGGCTCCAGTGCCAGGCTCATGACTCAGTCAGTGACTCAGCTCTGACCAACAGATCCAGGAGGAGCTGCTCTGCTTGGTTCAACAGTACCTACTGTGTTCACTGTAGAAGCTTAGGAGTTGTTTCTCAAATTAAAAGCACTTTCTCCCTCAGCCTCCTGAGCAGATAGGGTTAGTGGCACAAGCCACTCACTGGCACCTAACTAAAGTAAAAGCTTTGAAATCCTCACCATGTAATATTTTTTTTTTGTCTGTCGTAGGGTTGAACTCTAGGCCTGGGCGCTGTTCCTGAGTTCTTCAGCTCAAGGCTAGTGCTCTACCAATTGAGCCACAGTGCCACTATGGGTTTTCTGGTGGTTAACTGAAGAATCTCATGGGCTTTCCTGCCTGGGCTGGCTTTGAACCATGATCCTCAGATCTCAGCCACCTGAGTAGCTAGGATTACAGGTGTGAGCCATCACATCAGCTCCTGGCTCCATGTAACTTTTTTTTTTTTTTGGCCAGTCCTGGGCCTTGGACTCAGGACCTGAGCACTGTCCCTGGCTTCTTTTTGCTCAAGGCTAGCACTCTGCCACTTGAGCCACAGCGCCACTTCTGGCCATTTTCTGTATATGTGGTGCTGGGGAATTGAACCCAGGGCCTCATGTATATGAGGCAGGCACTCTTGCCACTAGGCCATATCCCTAGCCCTCCATGTAACATTTTTATATGGGAGAAGTCTTCTCTGTGGAGGATGGCTCAGAGAATGGACTGGCTAAAAGAGCCTTTGGAGTATCCCAAAGTGCAAAGCAAAAATGATGTCCCAGATCTTCCATTCAAGAGAATGGAGACACAAGGTTGAAAGGTATTCTAATCACACCTGTCTATCCTCCTTAAATCTTTCCTGTCAAGTGAGGGACATGGGGCTGGGGATATGGCCTAGTGGCAAGAGCGCTTGCCTCCTACACATGAAGCTCTCGGTTCGATTCCCCAGCACCACATATATGGAAAACGGCCAGAAGTGGCGCTGTGGCTCAAGTGGCAGAGTGCTCGCCTTGAGCAAAAAGAAGCCAGGGACAGTGCTCAAGCCCTGAGTTCAAGCTCCAGGACTGGCCAAAAAAAAAAAAAAAAGTGAAGGACACCCTATCGCTGGCTGCTTATTTGGTCACGGCAAGCTATGTAGCCAGGAACTAACAGTGAGCCCTTTTAGGGACAAGTTTTAACTATGAAGCAGCAGCAATCACAGCCCAGAGTATGTGTAGACCCAGGTAAAAGAGAAGGAAGCTTGGGCAACTGTGCAGCACTCACCTTTGGAGGTGTAGAGATCAACCTCCACGGTGGGATTCCCACGGGAGTCAAAGATCTCTCTGGCATGGATCTTCGTAATAGACATGGTGAATTTCTGTGGGGACAAGCAGTTCTTTTCCTTAAACCAAAACTCAGCATTTATACATTCTTTTAAGGGGCCACTTTGGAGGGTTCCTGGACTACTACTGTATATATGAAGGCTGCTTAGTAGAAAGCCTGCTTCTGACAAAATAGCGCAGGGAACTGCGAACTAAGGGTACATAGCTCTGCGGAGAGTTCTTGCCTGGCCTTAGTCAGGGGCTGGATCCTAGCACTGCTCAGAACAGAAATATGCTGGCGACAGTTCTGTAGCATGCCTAGCATGGACAGAAGAGCCCGTGATCGATCCTGGCTGGGGAAGGCAATAAACTTCCAGCTCTGGAAGGCCTTTAGCCCAGGCTTTTCAGATCTGTTCCAAAACTAAAGGCTGAAAATGTATGCACAGAACTGGAAAGTTGATGGGTTGCTAACATGCACACGGGTATTGTCACCAGCTAACAAAGAGAGCTGGCATGGGAACTGAGAGACTAAGAGCGGAGGGCATGAAGGTCACATCCATCTAGCATGTGGCCAACACCGGGGAGTGGGGCAGACAAAGGAGAAATTTTGGCTTTTATCACAGGGCAATTGTGATTTCATTCACTAAATCAAGCCCGAGGTAGCAGTACTATGTCGGATGGGTAAATATTTGATAATCAGAAAATTTGAGTTTGGAGGTCAGGACTGGTCAGTGCTACCGCCATTTTCTGAGCCTCTCAAAATTCACCCCCACGAGGCCCAGCATGGTGGCGCACTCCACCAAATTCAGGCTTCAGGAAGCTAAGGCAGAAGAATCAAGAGTTTGAGGCCAGCCTGGGGCACATATGAAGAATGTCTTCATAAATCATAGTATTTGAGCAAGATAGATCTCCGTGATTACTTCTCATCAGGATTCCTTTCAAAGGCCGTTTTACCCGGCTTTAGGGATGAAATATTATAAAGACCTTTAAACAAAGAGGCTCCCTTTGGTAACACGTGTGTATGAGGGATGTACAGCAGAGCAAGGAGCAAGTAACAAGCCCTCCAAGAAAGCCCTCTTTTCCTTGGGGGTCTCCACAAAGGTAATTGGGTGAATAACTTGAGAGAAACCAAGTGGAAAAAATGAGCGCCAGGAGGAATTACCTAGTCGGGACTCTGCTCTGCCATCTTTCCTCACATTCTGAAGTAGCAAATGGGTCATTCTTTAAGTCTCCAAATTAAAAAAAATCCCAGTTCAAAGCCAGTGTGGGCAGGCAAATCTAACTTTTATCTCCCATTTACCAGCAAAAAGGGTGCGACTCAAGCGGTAGTTCACCCTTGAGGGCAAAACCTCAGTACCGGCACTCTCCCCACATACGCCCTGCAAAATCCTGCATCCACCTGAAGGTCTTATGGTCTCTAAAACAATGAAATTTTACTCGTTGGTCAAGAACGTTTTCTAGTTTTTAATCTACTATACTCCAAAAGGTACACTTATTTAGGGGAATCCCTCGGTTTTGAAATTTTAGTTAACTTTTTGAGTTTTGGAAAATTCCATGCCTGAAAAACACTTCGTCGGTGGAACACACTACCTGGAGGGAAGGACGCAGGAGCCTTTCTGAGGGTGGCTGGCCGGCCAGGAAGCCCGCAGCGGCTCTTGCCTAACTCGGGTGAGGTCTCCCGAGGGCTTCCCAATTACCCAACGGCTCTGGGGCACTTTCCTCAGGCCTAAGCACCAGTTAACCTGGCCATTGCTTATCCCGGATCATCGACGGGCTGGACTCCCGGCCGCCGGTCGCCACGTGGGGGAGGGGACGGCAGCCTGCTGGGCATCTCTTCTTCTCTCGGCCCCTTCCTCCATTTTGGAAGGGCCTGGTTTTAGTGACCGCGATCAGTCTCCCCAAGGCCTTCCGTTCCCCACCACCACTAGCACCCGTGCCTCGCACCCTCCGCCCCTGACCTTGAGAGCCCAGGTTTTCGGCCCCACAGGTCCGTAATCACATGTTGATCCGCATCTTCTGGTCCAAGGAATCCAACGCCCCACAAGTGCGCCTGCCGCTGCCCGCGCCCTGCAGCGGGACGCCGCCCGCGGAGGGCGCTCGTGGGACCCCGACCCCCGCCCCGCGCCCCGGCAGGATGGGACCGGCCTGGCCCGCACGTGCCCTCGGGGGCCCCTCGCCGGGCCCGTGCCTTTCCCGACGGGAAGGAGACCCCCCAAGCCGGAAAAATCCACAGGCACGCGACCGGGAGCCCCTCGCGGATACCATACCTGGTGTGTGGATTCTGTGCACACGGAAGGAAGAAGGGGTGCAGGCGACCCGGGAGAGAGCGGCAGCAGAGAGATGCGAACGTCCCAAGCCCTGGAGCCGCTCTGAGCGCTTCCTCGCCCGAACTTCCTGCCCAGCTCGACCGGCCACGCCCACTCCCCCGCCTCCTAGTCCCGCCTTCCCCGCGCCGCCTCGCTATTGGTCGGGCGCGCCGTCATTCAGGCCCTCGCGTCCTTTGGAAAAGCCGGCCGTGGCTGCCGCTCAAGTCTGTAGTCACTGGGGGTGAAGTGGGGTGACACGCCTGGGGGTCTGACACCCCAGTTGCTGCGGCGGGGTGCGGAAAACTTGTCATTAAGATCCTGGGGGTGGGGGGTTGAGGGTCTGCGGAGCCGGAACCCCGGGCAGGGGCGGGCCACCGCAGCGGGCATGAAAGCTAGGGGTTCAGTCACGTACTGCCAGTCCTGCACGCACTCGGCGTCGCCCGGGCGCCGCACGTAGGGCCGCGACCTTCCGGGCGGACAACCTCCGCGGCCGGCCCTTCTGTGGCTCCGCCCCCCCCGTCGCCCCTCCCTCCCGTCGCCCCCGCCCGGCCGGGAGACCCCGGAGTTGGGCCCTTAGAGCGGCACTGCGCAGGTCCCACTCCCGCGTGGGGGCCTAGGGCCATGTGCGCCTGCGCGCAGTGCCAGCGGGGGAGGGGGAGCGCATCCATTGGAGCCTCCCGCCAAGGTGACCGCCGCGTCCTTTTCCCCTTGCCGTGGCTGTCTGGTATGAGCCGAGGAAGTCCGAGAAAGATCCATTTTCTCTTATATTTATTTTGTGCTTTTAGATTGAACCCGGGACTCCCACAAATACTAAGCACAAAGCTGTGCCCCTGAACTCCATCCCTCCAGCCCCTGCCCAATAACTTAGCTGTTCCCGCCGGCCTGGACATCCTCAGGTGCTTCCCCAGAGACACTTCTTCCCTTTTATATTTCTTCTTCCCTTCTGTAATTCGTCTTCCAAGCGTCTATAGATCTCCCTTTCCCCAGATGCTTGTGAACCTTACATAAAATGATTTGGGATTGAATTTTACATAGATCTGAAGGATTTCTGGAAGGTCAAGATATTACAGGTTCGAGGGAGGGGAGTCCCGGGTCCCTCCAAGAGTCCACCACTCAGACACAGTCTCAAGCAAAAAGATGGATTTATTGGGGAAGTAAAAAGCAAACTGACCGGCCAGGGATGCAGCACAGACTGTGGAGCTGAAACTGCAATAGTGAAAAGGGGGCTGATAGGCCAGGGACACAGGGCAGACTTGGGAGACCCCGAGCAGTCCTCAAATTTGGGGTTTATAAAGGTAAAAGTGTAGCACAGATGTAGGGGCTAACACAGGGGGTAGAGCAAGCAACAAACAAGTTAAGGCATTTATAGAAGCAGAATTTGGGGGTCAGGTTGACCTAATCTACTCCCCCCAACATTTCCTACACTGTTTCCCTAGTCAAGATGGAGTCAGCTCTGCTCCCTACAACAAAGACAAGTGATATTCCATAGTACTTCAGCAAAAGAACATCAGCAAGGTGTGGGTGACCATTTTATCTTTTTTTTTTTTTTTTTTTTTGCCAATTCTGGGCCTTGGACTCAGGGCCTGAGCACTGTCCCTGGCTTCTTCCCGCTCAAGGCTAGCACTCTGCCACCTGAGCCACAGCACCACTTCTGGCCGTTTTCCATATATGTGGTGCTGGGGAATCGAACTGAGAGCTTCATGTGTAGGAGGCAAGCACTCTTGCCACTAGGCCATACTCCCAGTCCCCATTTTATCTTTTTGATCAGGAAAGAACTGGTGAGGGCTGGGAATGGGGCTTAGTGGTAGAGTGCTTGCCTAGCACATGTGAAGCCCTGGGTTGGATTCCTCAGTACCACATACACAAAAGGCCAGAAGTGGAGCTGTGGCTCAAGGGGTAGAGCAAGTGCTAACCTTGAGCTCGGAGAGGCTCAGGGACAGAGTCCAGACTGAGTTCAAGCCCCAGGACTGGAAAAAGAAAGAAAGAAAGAAAGAAAGAACTGGTGGTACAGTAGAAATTAGCCCTGGAGAAAAATGGGAGAGGAGGAGGGAAGGAGTGACATTGTCTAAGAAGAAATGTACTCATTTCCTGGTTTGTGTAACTGTAACCCCTTTGTACTTCACCTTTATAATAATAATGTTTTAAAAAATTGCCCTGGATCGTGAGTTTGAGGCAGGCTGGGCTACAAAAGTCAAGCCCGGTCTCAAAACAATGAAAAAAAAATGCTACAAACACACTCCGTGTGTGCGTGTGTGCGTGTGCGTGTGTGTGCGCGCGCGCGCGCGCGTGTGTGTGTGTGTGTAGATGCTGAGATGATCGTTTTGCTGTTTTTGCATTATCTCAGTATTCCTCCTGATTTGTAAATCTGAGCGCTGAAAGGATTTAGGTCTATATCTTTCACTTGGGCAAAGAGGCTCAAATACATTCTTGAGTTATTTGCTGACTGACTATATCTTCTGAACAGCTACAGAAAACTTGCATTTCTTTTTTTTTTTTTGCTGGTCCTGGGCCTTGGACTCAGGGCCTAAGCACTGCCCCTGGCTTCTTTTTGCTCAAGGCTAGCACTCCGCCAATTGAGCCACAGCGCCACTTCTGGCCATTTTCTATATATGTGGTGCTGGGGAATCGAACCCAGGGCTTCATGTACGCAAGGCAAGCACTCTTGCTACTAGGCCATATTACCAGCCCCAAACTTGCATTTCTTAACCCTGAGAATTTTTCTTCCCTGGAGTTCCTGGCTTAGGTTTCCACAGTACTGGGTAAAAGCCAAGGCCTATTGAATCCATGGCATACACTTTTCATTAACTAAGAAGCAAGATTTTGAGTATTAAATTCAGCAAAGAAGCAACAGGAAATTGTAAAATATTTCATTAAAGAGTATTACGAATTTCCCAAACAGAAATGTATTTTACCAGCAATACACGACTTTTTTTTCTGCCCCATGACTCAGCAGCTAAACTAACAGCCAGTATCTCCCAGCAAGAACTGTAAGAAATCAGACATTTAAAAGCTCTTATTTTCAGAGCATTTCTAAGGTGTGGCCCTGAAAGGGCTCCAGACAATCTTTTGTTTTACATTGAAATGGTTAGAGATAAAGATAGGACAGTTCAACTCTTATAACTTCTGTCTGTCTGGAGCCAGTTGATCTAGGAAGAAATCAAATGCAAAGCCTCCTCTCAGACAGCTGCTGTTGCAAGATTCCTAGAGACTTTCACAGAGTTCGGAGCCAGCATTTTGGCTTCATAGTGTAGTTCAAATGTTAGTGATTCGTAGAGAGGCCTTCAAATCCTTTCCAACATTCACACGCAGGCTGCCAGATGTCCTCTCTGTGTCTGTGATCCCCGAGGCTTTGTTACAGCCTGGGGGTTCTCATTTGCCAGCAGTCAGCACAAGGAGATTTAACTTGCTACTGGCATCTAGTTATAGCTCCCTTGCAGTAGGTTAGTTGAGCAATTGCACTGCAGTGGGCATCCATCAGACAGTGGTCTTGCTGGCGTTCAGAGAGGGAAGTAAGCGACTGAGGCCATGCCAGTGCCACCCCTTCTAGCACTGCAGGACATCTGCAGCTGGACCCGAGGACTGACAGAAGGTGTGTGTGCAGTAGCCTTTGACCCATTTCAACTACTGATTCCATCTGTATGTGAAAACCACCAGTCCCCTAAGCAAATGACTCTGTGAAGGAGGCTCTCTAGCCAGACAGGAAACTCAGGGGCCTAGGGGGAGGGGGGGTGACATGTCAGATAAATGTGGAAGGCTCCTCAGGGGATGTAGGTGGATGAGCTCTCTCAGATCTAGATGGAACTAAAGCTATGTAGCTCAGTGGTGGGGTATATGGTGTATGTTCCGTATGCTGCAGATTTGATTGCTAGATCAAGAAAATCAAGGGGTGTGTGTGTGTGTGTGTGTGTGTGTACACGTGTGCACAGGTCCTCAGGGCCTGGGGACTGTCCCTGAGCTTTTTTTTTTTCCCCTCAAGGCTAGCATGCTACCACTTGGGCCAAGCTTCGCTTCACTTCCAGCTTTTGTTGGTGATTAATTGGAGATAAGAGTTTCTTGGACTTCCCTGTAGAGGCTGGCTTTGAACATCTGGCCCTCAGATCTCAGCCTCTTGGATAACTAGGATTACTGATGTAAGCCACTGATGCCTGGCCTAAGAGTTTGTGGTATGGTTTATCCCATCTACCAGATTGCCACAAAAGGTCCACCTAAATGTCTTATGCACACCCCCAGCTTAGAAATAGCCGCAGAGGATAGTCATCATTCTTCACTTGCGGTGTTTATGAGTTTTCTTTATGGCTTTAAAATACATTGTTCTTGCAACATTAGCAGTTAAATTCAGGGCCTCCCACAGGTTAGCATTGCCACTGAGCTACATCCCTAGCCCTACTTTAAGTACTGTACTCTTTTGAGCACCTGGCTGTCACATGAGTTTAAAGGCCCCCTTTAGGGCTTCCAACTACAATAACCCACTCATACCCCTTTCGTTAGCTGTGCAAATAGGGACTGAGCCTGGCATGCATTTGGAAAGACAGAAGAAACACACTGTATGGCGTTAAACACCAGGACTTTAGGTATCTACTAGGGGCTGTAATGTGGCCTAGTGGTAGAGTGCTTGCCTTGCACACATGAAGCCCAGGGTTTGATTCCTCAGCACCACATACATAGAAAAAGCCAGAAGTTGCACCATGGCTTAAGTGGTAGAGTGCTAGCCTTGAGCAAAAGGAAGCCAGGGACAGTGCTCAGGCCCTGAGTTCAAGCCCCAGGACTGGCAATAATTAATTAATTAATTAGGCTCAGCAGAGCACTAATGACTCTTGCTAGTAACCCAGGCTCATGGTTCGAGCCTTCCTAGTCTGGAAAGTCCAGGAGACTTTTATCTCCAACTAACCAGCCAAAAGCCAGAAGTGGAGCTGTGGATCCAGTGGTGAAGCACTAAACAGTAAACAGCGTACAATTTGCATAAACCCAGGTCTCCCTCAAGCTCCCACATGGTTTAGGGTAGAGGTAGCCCACACCAGGGCTAGAAGTCTGAGTTCCCTTTAAAGTCTGGACTGATTGACCTTTCCTGGACGCTCAGTGTCCTGAGAGTTCTGGGAGGAGGCCTTCCATCCTCCCGGTCCTTTCGGGGTCTCACAGCTTGGATTTTCAGACTCTCACACAGTCCACGAGTGGCATCTGTGGGCTCATCGCCAGGGTGTTGTGTGTGTTACTGGAGATTGATCCCATCCTCCATTCATGCTAAGCCATGTTCTCTAGTAGCTAGCCCCCCAGCTGGTCTCCATTAGTAGCCTTGCCCCTCTAAGAGGCAGCTCCCCTCTGATTCAGATTTGGATCAGTCCAAGGGGCCTTCCTTTAATTTGCATGCCTGCACCATGGTCGTGCTGTGGAATTCCACTGTAGCAGCACCTAGGTTTGAGAAACATGACTCATGAAGCTTTTCATACAGGCTAGGCACTGCTGTTTCTTCTAGAATCCGTTTGTAACTGGGAGGAGAAAGCTTGCCAAGTCAGCGGCCAGAAACGTTGTATCCCAATTCCAGTTCCAGTTACCAAATGTCCTCAACCCCAGATTCAGGATGGCATGATCTGGCATTTCTTAAGCATAGGGGCAGAAACGCCCTGATTTTCCCACCAAACCCTTGGAAGAAAGTTCCCGAGGCTCCTGCCCTGCAGTTCCCACCCTGGAATGCACCTTGGGGGCTTCTTGTCTGCTTTGTTTCAGCAGCATCAGGAGAGTGCTGAGAGCAGAGCTCGGCAAGGCATTTGTCAGAGGAGTAATTGGAAGATTCATCACTGGCCCCATAGGGCTCCGACGGGGCTGATCTCAATCTCAGAGGCAGGATCCTAGATAAAAATAATCATGACCTGTTGCTAAAAACTCACGGGTCATCAGAGCCAGGCGGGACAGCTGCGAGCGTGAATGGCTGACTCAGAGCTTACACGCAACAGGTCTGCCCGGAACTTGAACACTTAGTACCTAGAGTCTGTCCCCGAGCTTTGGAGCGCAAGGCTAGCACTCTCATTTAAACCAAACTTCACCTCTGCTTTTTGGTACTTTTTTTCTTCTTCTAGTTATTCTCAAAGTGACGTACAGAGAGAGGTTACAGTTTCATATGTTAGGCCTTGGGTACATTTCTTGTACTGTTTGTTACCTCCTCCCTCCTTCCCCCCTCCCCCTCCCCCTTTCCCTCTACCCCCATGAGGTAATTTATTTACTCATTTTTCTTTTCATTTTCTATATTCTTCACTGCTTTCCTGCCTAGAAGCCAAATGTCTCTGCTCAGGACATGCGGAAAAACTCTCCATCCTCTGAAATTTTTAAAACCAAGTTTTGGTTTCAGTATTTTCTTTTTTGTGTAAGAGGTAGTTTTTTTTTTAATTATTTTTTTTTTTTGCCAGTCTTGGGGCTTAAACTCAGGGCCAGGTGCTGTCCTTGAGCTGTTTTTGCTCTAGGATAGCACACTATCACTTTGAGCCACAGTACCACTTCTGGTTTTCTGGTGGTTACTTGGAGATAAGAGTCTCATGGACTTTCCTACCCAGGCTGGCTTTGAATAGTGATCCTCAAATCTCAGCCTCCTGAGTAGCTAGGATTACAGGCATGAGCCATCAGTGCCCTGCTTGTGAAACTTTTATGTACAATTAACCACCAAAAAAGCCAGAAGTAGAGATGTGGCTCAAGTGGCAGAATGCTAGTCTTGAGCATAAAAACTAAAGGACAGTCCCTTTGCCCCGAGTTCAAGCCTTAGGACCCACCCGTATGTATGCTCCCCCCAATCAGGGCTAGAGATGTGCCCAAGTATTACAACACCAGCAGTGAGTTTGAGGCCCCTGAGTCTAAGCCCTGGTAGTGGCAAATTAATAATAATAAAAAATAATTTAGGGCTGGGAATATGGCCTAGTGGCAAGAGTGCTTGCCTCGTATACATGAAGCCCTGGGTTCGATTCCCCAGCACCACATATATAGAAAACGGCCAGAAGTGGCGCTGTGGCTCAAGTGGCAGAGTGCTAGCCTTGAGCAAAAAGAAGCCAGGGACAGTGCTCAGGCCCTGAGTCCAAGGCCCAGGACTGGCAAAAAATAAAAATAAATGATTTTTCAGGACTGAGGTGTGTCTCCAGGGGTAGCTCAGGTGTAGGGTATATATTTAGCACCCCAAAAAAATCTTAAAACAAGAGAAAATTTTCCTTGACTACTGAGAATCCATCTCCATGAATTTCACACCCCAAGTGAGTGCCTCCATTACCATAGCCTACTTGTGGCCCAGTGAGATGACAGCTCATACGTAATTGGGCTTCGTGGGAGAAACACACACATGCTCACAGACAGCATGAGGGGGGTGCCTGAGCAGGGGTCCCCCCCTTGAGGAGCCCACAGACAACCCTGCCCGCGGAGGCTGGAGGGGGGGTTGCGCAGGGCTCCACCTCTCCAGCTCTGAAGCCAGTGACCAGCGTCATTTGTGGCTCGCAGGTGAAGGTACGGCCTACAGAGAGAAGTTTCCGGAGATGCGTAACCACGGTGTGAAGCCAGCCCTGGCAGGAACATCATGTGACTCTAACCCCAATTCACAACCAAAAGCCAGGAGTGGAGCTGTGGCTTTGATGGTGGAGTGCCAGCCTTGAGCAAAACTCACTAAAGGACAGTGCTCAGGCCCTGAGTTCAAGCCCAGCAATGGCAAGAAGTACAATATAACATAATATATAGTGAAAATCTCTGGTATCCAATCATGGTGGTATGAACTTATTATAATCAGGCACTGGGGAGGCGGAGGCAAAAGGAGCAATAGTTACAGGTCAGCCTGGGCTATGTAGTGAGATTCTGTCTCAAACAAACAAACAAAAACCCCCACAAAAATGGAAATAAAAAGTCCCTTTTGTCAGGGGTAGGGAAGGTTGAGAGAATCAACATTGCAAGTTCCGGGCTCTTCCTTGCTCAGCACAGCTAGAAACGGGGATCTAGGACTCCAGCGAAGACAAAGTTGCTTCTGTTACTTTCTAATTAGAAGTCTGCCCTGGTTGGACACTGTGCCAGGCCTTGCTGATTCTGTGCCTGTTTACAGACTCCTGACCAGAAGCTGCCCTCCTGCCCCTGCCTCCGCCGGGTCCCTCCCCCAGCCCCGGTCTCTCGCCCTGCCTCTGTCTGCACTCCGTCTGCCAGGCCCCAGCTCCCACTCAGGTCTAGGCAGAAGCTCACTTTTCTTTTCTCTTTTTTTTTTTCTCCCCCACCTGCCATTGGTGTGTGTGTGTGTGTGTGTGTGTGTGTGTGTGTGTGTGTGTGTGTGTGTGTGTACAAGTGAGTATGCTTGGGTAGGGCATGAACTCAGGGCCTGGGCTCTGTCCCCGATCAAGGCTAGCCCTCCACCACCATGTCTGGCTTTTTGGTGATTCATTGGCATTCTCATGGAATGTTCCTGTCCAGGCTGGTTTTGAACCACAATCCTCAGCCTCCTGAGTAGCTAGAATTACAGGAGTGAGCCACTGATGCCTGGTCTTTTTTTACTAAACATTGTAGCTTATGAGGAAGTGTAAGACTTAATGCAAAAATAGTGCTTCCGTGCTTTTAGTCAAGCTATTCATTAATACAATGCTTGTCTCTGAATTCCTGGCTGCTGCGTCTCAGGTCTCTTATTCCTACTCTATCCTGCCTCAGGCTAACTATGTAGCCCAGGCTGTTCTTGAAACTGATCCTTGAAATTTCTTTTTCTTTTTTTTTTTGCCAGTCCTGGGCCTTGGACTCAGGGCCTGAGCACTGTCCCTGGCTTCTTTTTGCTCAAGGCTAGCACTCTGCCACTTGAGCCACAGCGCCACTTCTGGCCATTTTCTGTATATGTGGTGCTGGGGAATTGAACCCAGGGCTTCAAGTATACAAGGCAAGCGCTCTTGCCACTAGGCCATATCCCCAGCCCCCGATCCTTGAAATTTCTTCAAAATGAGACCTCGGGTACCAGGAAATCCCAGCATGGCAGAGTAGTGGGGGGCTCAACTCAGGCCATGAAAACTCCTTGATTTCACCATAGGAAATAGTTTCATGATGAGTCACACGTGAGATTGAAGCAGGTTTATCCGCAGAGTCAGTGCTCCCAGGAGGTGTGAGAGACAAAGCAATGCGCCATTGACGAGGCGAGCACTTTACCACTAAGCCATACTCCCAGCCCAACAGTTAATCTTCAGGCAGGCAGATGTAGGTGCAGGGCGGCATGCTGGAGATTCTCGACTTCACTGATTTCTTATCCTGACCACTTAGCTCTGTGTGCCCTCATGGTCTGCTGTGGGATCCTGTCCCAGTGCTGAGTGACCTCCCGCAGTCAGGGCCACACCAGGGGGCGCGAGTGCCCTTTGTCCTTGAGGTGCACAGGAGCACTCATTGCATGTGGTGAGCGACACTTTAACATTTGCTGTCCCTTATGGTCTAGTAGGTGCTTTATTGGGGGTGGCTAACTACCCTCTGGGATCACGGGGTGAGACTAGAGGCCACTAGACCAGTACAGGATTGAACATACCTAAGATACTCCAGCCCAAAGTTTGGATTACAGTTGTGCCTGTCACATTGGGTTGTGCCAGAAGCAGGTCTGAGATAGGAGTGGGGAGGGCTAATGGGGCTTGAATGAACAGCATGTCGGTCATCCTAGGATCCTTATCAAACAATTTCTTTTTTGGTTGGTCCTATGGCTTGAACTCAGGGCTTGGGCACTGTCCCTGAACTTTTCTGCTCAAGGATAGGGTCTCTAACACTTGAGCTGTAGCGCTCCCCTTTGGCTTTTTGGTGGTTAATTGGAGATAAGAATCTGGGTGCTGAGGCTCACTTGGGAGGCTGAGATCTGAAGATGTCAGTAGGAGTCAGCTTGGAGGGAAAGTCCATGAGACGGGTATCTCCAATTAGCTACCAAAAAAGGCTGAAGTTGAGCTGAGGGTCCAGTGGTATAGTGGTAACCGAGGGAAAAAAATAAAAAATAAAGCACTGGTCAGGCACTGGTGGCTCACCCCAGTAACCCTAGCTACTCAGGAGGCTGCAAAGCTGGGCATCTGGGGATCATGGTTTGAAGCCAGCCCCGGCAGGAAAGTCCTTGAGACGCTTATCTTCAGTGAACTACTCAGAAAAAAAACTGGAAGTGGTGCTGTGACTCAAGTGGCAGAGTGCTAGCCTTGAGCAAAAAGAAGCCAGGGACAGTGTGCAGGCCCTGGGTTCAAGCGCCCCAGGGATGGTTCACACACAAAAAGTCTTGGGGACCTTCCGGCCTGGACTGGCTTCTAATATCGGTGCTCAGATCCCAGCCTCTTGAGTAGCTAGGATTACAGGCATGAGCCACCAGCGCCAGCCATGTGAAACTATTTCTGAGTATGAAATTCCAACCATTTGTATTTTCAGAGACTCCAGAAAATTGTTCTTGTTTAATAGGGCAGAAAAGAAGTGGCCGAGGTTTTTTTTCTTTTTGTTTTTGGGGACAGACCTTCCCATGTGCTGCGAGCCGGGGCCTCAGCCCTTTGGTTTGTTCCGAAGTCTAGCTAACTTTCTCCATACTGTCCTCAAACTTGAGCTCATCCAGCCTCTGCCTGGGAGTGGAGACACTGCAGTCTGTCCTCAGCTGTCTTCCGGGGTTCGAGGCCGGCCTCAGGTTCACTAGGGAGACTTGGGGCAGGGAGTGAGAAACGCGTGCAGAGTTAAAACAGTCCGTAGTCCCGCATGGCCGCGTGGACCATTAGCTCAGCCTTTGTCTCGGGAACAAGGGGCCAGCAGGCTCTCCGGACCTTCCTTTCCTCCTTTGCATGATAAGAAGATTTCATTGCTCCTCCTGGAACAGCTGGCCCTGACCCACCAAGCTTGTGGTTTTGACGTGACAGGCTGGGAATGGCTGGGATCAAAGACCACAGAGGCACCGTGGGGAGGGGGCAGGGCGAGCACGGCGTTTTTAGTTAGTGATAGTTTTTAGTTAGTGGTAGGTGAGGTTATTAGTGTCCTGCTGAAGGGCATTTAGGCTATTCCAAATACACACACACATTTTTTTCTGCCAGTCCCAGGGCTTGAACTCAGAGCCTGAGCACTGTCCCTGGCTTCTTTTTGCTCAAGGCTAGAGCACTCTACCATTTGAGCCACAGCGCCACTTCTGGCTTTTTCTGTCTATGTGGTGCTGAGGAATCGAACCCAGGGCTTCATGCATGCAAGGCGAGCACTCTACCGCTGAGCCACATTTCCAGCCCCTATTGCAAAATGTTCACTCTGCCAGGAGGCAACTTGAACGTGCGGGCCTTTCTGCCTGCAGAAAATCTCTAGATTTTGGGCTGGGAAGGGAGTTGGCTCAAATGGCATGGATATAACATTTATACAGATATTGCTAATTTACCCCTGTGCAAACCACATAGCCACTGTCAGCTCAGCTCGCATGTCTCTCCTTCCCGGCATTTAATGGCAGTGGGGTGAATTTATCTCCAGTCATTGCTGGCTACATTGGGCTCATTTTCAGTTGTTCCTCCCTCCCCCACCCTGAACTGGGGTAGCAGATAAAGGAATCTGACACCTGACTTTGCAGCTGGGCCCAGGCTTCCTTCTGTTTCCTTTGTTGGATCTCAGTAGGGAATGGAAGTAAAAGGAAAAGGATTGGGCTGGGGATATGGCCCAGTGGCAAGAGAGCTTGTCTCGTATACATGAGGCCCTGGGTTCGATTCCCCAGCACCACATATACAGAAAACGGCCACAAGTGGCGCTGTGGCTCAAGTGGCAGAGTGCTAGCCTTGAGCTAAAGGAAGCCAGGGACAGTGCTCAGGCCCTGAGTCCAAGGCCCAGGACTGGCCAAAAAAAAAAAAAAAAAGGAAAAGGATTAAAAGGTAAAAGAAGCCCTTTCACACTTTTCCTGGAGAGCAGGGCCTGTCCACCTGCATCTCCACCTCAGGTTATTGACGGATAAAGGCTCTCGACTCCCCCCTTCCCTCCTCTCCCCAGAACGAAAGTGGGTGTGCCCAGCAGGTCACTAACTTTAAGGTGGAGCCCTATTCTCTGGAGGAAAGAACCTGCGGCAAATAGAGTGGTATATAATTGACCCAGTTGGATTAATACATATCTACTTGTTTTCTGAAAGCAGTGAGAATGTTGTTGATCAAAGATTAGCGGAAAAATAGCCAGGTGCCTGGTGGCTCACGCCTGTCATCCTAGCTACTCCGGAAGCTGAGATCTGAGGATCGAGGTTCAAAGCCAGCTCAGGCAGGAAAGTCCATGTGACTCTTATCTTCAATTAACCACCAGAAAATTGAAGTCTAGAAGAGGGCAGTCTGGTCTGTACTAGCTACATGAACTTTCAGGTAGCTGTTCTGGGCAACTTTGGATGTGCTATGAAGTTGGCACTTAAATTTGCAGTCACTTCCTTCTTTATCCTCCCATTAAAAAAAAAAAATCCCAGAATGGACACCTTCCCCTTCCTTCCTTCCTTCCTTCCTTCCTTCCTTCCTTCCTTCCTTCCTTCTTTCCTTCCTTCCTTCCTCCCTCCCTCCCTCCCTCCCTCTCTCTCGTTCTCTCTCTCTTTCTTTCTTTTTTTTTGGTTCCAGTTCTGAGACTTGAACTCAGGACCTGGGCACTGTCCCTGAGCTTTTTTTTGCCCAAGGATACCATTCTACTACTTGAGCCCCAGCTCTATTTCCAGCTTTTATGGGTGGTAAATTGGAGATAGGAGTCTAAGGGACTTTCTTCTCCGGGCTGGCTTCAAACTGAGATCTTCAGATCTCAGGCTCAGTGCTCTTTGCTCCAGCCAGCTGCTGCAAAACCACCTGCTGCTCCTAGAAGAAAAGGATTTCCTCCAAGCCTGGTGGGAGCCAGGGCAAACGGGTCCCGAGAGGAGTAATGAAATCCTGCTCCCTGACCCCCGGGTGTCACCCAGGGGCCCGAGTGGACGGCAGCTGGGTCGGGAGTGAGCCCGAGGCAGCCAGGCTGGCTGGGCAGCTGGAGACCTGGACGCCCAGTGGCTGAAATGGCGCAGGGCCTGGGGCCCAGGGGACTAAGAACGTAAGATTTTCGCCCTTCTCCATGTGTGCTGGTGGCCTGTCATCCTAGGAACTCAGGAGTCTGAGATCTGAGGACCGCAGTTCTAAGCCAGCCTAGGCAGGAAAGACGGTGAGATTCTTATCTCCAATGAACCACCCCAAATTCTGGAAGTGGAATTGTGGCTCCTGTGGTAGAGTACCAGCTTTGAGTGAATAAATAAAGCTTAGGGAACAGTGCCCAGGCCCCGAGTTCAAGCCCAGGACTGGCACAAGCATGCACACACACAAAGACATTTTCTTTTTTTCTTCTTTTTTTTTTTTTTTTGGCCAGTCCTGGGCCTTGGACTCAGGGCCTGAGCACTGTCCCTGGCTTCTTTTTGCTCAAGGCTAGCACTCTGCCACTTGAGCCACAGCACCACTTCTGGCCATTTTCTGTATATGTGGTGCTGGGGAATCGAACCCAGGGCCTCATGTATAGGAGGCAGGCACTCTTGCCACTAGGCCATATCCCCAGCCCACAAAGACATTATTCTTGCCTGCAACTTAGTCCCTAGTTGGTTTTGCTAGCGCATGCGCACTGTCTAGCTTCTAAAGACCCAAGGGACCTCTGCTCGCAGTGGCAGTCACGGGGGGGGGGGGGGGAGGCTGCCTCCCTGTGGGGGTGCCCTCCCCGCCCTCCCCGCCCTGGGGCTCCCTCGAAGCCCCTCTCCCAGCTAGTCCCCGCGGCTCAGGGCTCCCCTCGACCTCCGTGCAGGGGCTGGAGAGGCCCCCAAGGTCGCGAGCCAAGCCGAGCTGACCCTCGCGGGGGCCGCGCCTTCCATCCCAGCGCCAGCCAGGACGCGCAAGGCTGTTTGGTTTTGCTGGAGAGAGCAGAAGCCGGGAGTCTCTTCCTGTGTTCTAGGCTGGTCTTGAACTGCTGGACTCAAGTGATTGCCCTGTCAGCCTCCCAAGGGCTGGGATTCCAGGCGTGAGCCACGATGCCCAGGTCGTCCTTCTTCCTTCTTACATGGCCACTGCAAAAGTCAAACCCCACCCGGGGCTCCCCACATTGCTCCACCCGACTTGAACCCCACTCATGCCGTCAGTGGAACCCCAGCCAAGCTTCCAAGCTCACTGACCTAGCACACCTCACCCCTCTGTGTCTTAGTGATTTCCCAGGTAAGATCTGTGTGTACCGGGGCCCAGCCTCAGACCTTGATCCTCCTTCCTATTGCCTTCCCCGGGACAGCAGGGGCACCTACCACGCCCGGCTTACTTGTTGAGATGGGGACCTCATTAAGATCCCCCCCCCTCCCCCAGGAGGGGGCTGGTCTCAGGCTGAATCCGTTCTCCAAGTCACTGCGCCATCTCGGCCAGCAAGCGCTCAGCTTTGGACAGGCTCGTGGTGACGGGGCCCAACACCATCACTCACCACGCGGTCTGCATTCTCGGTTGAGGAAGGCGGGAGCCTGAGGACTTAGTCCTCTGTCTAAAATGGTTAACATTCATGCCAACAGCTTCCCTGGGGTCAGCTTGAGGTTTCTAGAACATTCATTTATTTCAGGTAGCACCTCTTTCATGGATGTCAGATGGGGCCCTTTGCCGTACAGAGCGCCAAGTCTTCCTCCTCATTATCTTCCCCCTTGAAAAGAAAAACATGATGAATTAGTGACCTGGAAGATGGGAATGAAAAAAACACTCCAGAGAAATCATTGTTCTCAACATTCTTTTCAGCTTAATTAATTTGCATTGCCTGTCCAGTTTGATTCCAGGCCCGCAGGTGATTTTCAAACAAAATGTTCACATAGAGGACAGGCATTTCTTTTGGCCTCGCTGTCTCTCAGGGGAAACAAATGTCAACAGGAAATCTTTAGGCAAATTAACTTTCCCCTGAATGGGTTCTTTTATCTTCTCTCCTCTCTCTGCTTCCTTTCCCATGGGTAAGTTCAGGCCCTGGTACCTGCAGTCACTTGTACATGCATGAAAAAAACACACCAAAAAACCAAAACTGTTCCCCAGTCTCTGCTTCCCTCCCCCCCACCTCACCAAAGGAAAAGAATTAAGTGTTCATTTGGGAAAACTGGGTCTTGGTCTAAACAAAACGCTTTCTCTGTCAATATCAAGGAGTCTACAAATCTTTACCAGGAGTTGAAAGTGTAGCTCGATGGTGAAGCACTTGCTTAGAATGTTTGAAGCCTGGGTTCGATTCCCAGCACTGGAAAAAATGTTTTTAGCTAAGCATGGCATCTTATTCTTGTAATCCTAACATGTGGAGAGGTAGAGGAGGATCAAGTATATGAGGCCAGCCTGGGCTACAAAATGAGTTAAAGACCAGCCTGGTCTACATAGTAAGACCTTGTCTCAGCTAAAAAAATAAGACAAAAAACAAAAACAAAACCCCCTATTACTAGCTCTTTAAGAAAGTTAAGTGCTCGCTTCGGCAGCACATATACTAAAATTGGAACGATACAGAGAAGATTAGCATGGCCCCTGCGCAAGGATGACACGCAAATTCGTGAAGCGTTCCATATTTAAAAAAAAAAAAAGAAAGTTAAGCCTGCTAGAGGGAGGCAGATGAATGAAGAGAGAAAGGATGGGCAAATGCAGTCATAATATTCAATGTATACATGTGAAAATGGAACTAGGCAAATGGAGGTCATATGTAGGAAAAATGAGGGGAAATGGTGAAAGGGGTAACGTTGATCCATGTGCATTGTACTCACATTCTAACATGTTAAATTGAAACCTCTTTGTGCAACTACTTTAAAATAAGATGTATGGGCTGGGGATATGGCCTAGTGGCAAGAGCGCTTGCCTCATATACATTAGGCCCTGGGTTCGATTCCCCAGCACCACATATACAGAAAATGGCCAGAAGTGGCGCTGTGGCTCAAGTGGCAGAGTGCTAGCCTTGAGCAAAAAGAAGCCAGGGACAGTGCTCAGGCCCTGAGTCCAAGCCCCAGGACTGGCCAAAAAAAAAATAAAAAAATAAAAAAAAATAAAATAAGATCTATCAGGGGCTGGGAATATGGCCTAGTGGTAAAGTGCTCGTCTCGTATACAGGAAGCCCTGGGTTCGATTCCTCAGCACCACATATATAGAAAAAGCCAGAAGTGGCGCTGTGGCTCAAGTGGCAGACTACTAGCCTTGCGCAAAAAGAAGCCAGGGACAGTGCTCAGGCCCTGAGTTCAAGCCCCAGGCCAGGACTGGCAAAAAAACAAAACCAAAACATAAAATAAGATGTATCATACTCACAAAATGACTTGTTGATTGAAACCTCTTTATACAACTACTTAAGGATAATACCTATAACCCTAGCTACTCAGAAGGCTGAGATCTGAGTAAGCATCATGGTTCAAAGCCAGCCTGGGCAGGAAAGTTCATGAGAGTCTTATCTTTAATTAATCTGAGAGTCTTATCTTTAATTAATCGCCATGAATCCTGAAGCGGAGCTGTGGCTCAAGTGGGAAAACTCTAGCCGTGAATGAAAAAGCTAAGTAACGGTGCCTAAGCCCTGAATTCAAGCCCCAATAATCACACACACACACACACACACACACACACACACATTCACACACATGGAATTGCAAACAAAAACTTGCAGAACGAGGGTCTGAGTTCAAGCTGCAGCACTGACAAAAACAAAGCAAACAAAAAATTGCAGGAGCCATTGCTTTAAAGGGCTAAACTTTAGCAACTGACCAAGCTTGACAGTGAAGTCAGTCAGGCTGAAGTTCCACACTACCAAGCTGAAGCTAAGCTGTTTTTCATTTCCAAGAAATGAAATTGGAGAGGTAACAGATACTCTTCTTTAAACCGGCCACCTGGCCAATGGTGTGATAATGAAATTCCTTCTGCCTTATTCCTTACACAGAAATGATGACCTGAAATACCCTTCCTTGCCTGGCCTTCCTACCCTCCGCCCCCTAGAGGCGACTCTCAGCTATTACACCCTGAGAAGGACACCGGCCTGCAGTGCGTCTTCTGGCCGCTAGGTGGCGGGAGCGCACAGCAGATGCTTCCAGCAGAGCCCTGCCGCGTGGTGTCCCCTCTGCCTATCCCTCTGCTTGTCCCAGAGGCCCCAGAAGGCGCCTGAAAGCAGCCAGCCTCCCGCAGCTCCTTTGTTTTGGGAAAGTGCATGCGGGCTTCCTAGTGTTTTCAGTGGAGTAGTAGTTAGGGGAGAAAAGTGAAAATCTACCTTGTTCTTGGGGAATTTCTCTCAAGGATACTGAGCAAGCAGGGGCCCCGGAGGAATAACCTTGGGGTACCACTCGCCTGAGTACACTCACTGTCTGTCACTAGCTTCCCAGCCACTCGTCTGGTCTTCTTGTTCCCTGGATAAGGACACAGGCTAGCCAGAGGGCAACTGCAGATGTTGGGTGGCTACAGATCCTTCAAAAAAGTGGTGTTGGGGCTGGGAATATGGCCTAGTGGCAAGAGAGCTTGCCTCGTATACCTGAAGCCCTGGGTTCGATTCCCCAGCACCACATATATAGAAAAGGCCAGAAGTGGCGCTGTGGCTCAGTGGCAGAGTGCTAGCCTTGGGCAAAAAGAAGCCAGGGACAGTGCTCAGCCCTGAGTCTAAGGCCCAGGACTGGAAAAAAAAAAAAAAAAAAAAAGTGGCGTTCTAGAAGGATCCCTCTGGCCCCCGGGAGAATATACTGTAGGGCCCAGCGTGGATGCGGGAGCCCAGGCAGAAGCACGAGAGAGCTGGGGGGCAGAGGCCTGTGGGCAGCAATGGAGGGGACATAAGGTCATGAGACGTGTTCTGCAGGTAGACCTGGACGGGGTCTGATCACGGGCTGGATGTGGGGTGACGCTCACACCTGTTGGGCTTCTGTCCATGCTTGGGGTTTTTGCTCATGGCTCTGCCAAAAAACCCTCTTCCCCTCACATCTCTGCGCAAGTCCCCAATCAGCCGTCAGTTCAGATGTCCCCTCAGAGAGGTCACCCCTGACCCCCTTCTGAGGGCCTCCCCTCCCCCTCCCAGTCAGCCATTTCTTCACAAGTGTAGCATTCTCCCTAGCTACTCAGGGGGCTGAGATGTGAGGGTCTCAGTGGGAAGCCAGCACGAGTAGGCAAGGCCGTGAGCCTCTCACCTCCAGTTAACCATCAAGAAGCTGGAAGTGGAGCTGTGGCTCAAGAGCCAAGCCTTGAGCAAAACAGCTGAGGGACAGCACGTAGTCCCTGAGTTCAAGCCCCAATATCAGCACACACAACGAAAGGGAGAAGCGGTGTTGTTCACTTCTTCTCTTCTTCTGTTTGCTATTTGACTAAGAAGGCAAACCTTTCCCAGAAATCTCTTCGGCAGATTTCTCTTTATGTTTTATGGCCTAAAAATGAGTGGCCGCCAGGCATGGGGGGGCTCAGGTGTATAATCCGAGCCACTCAGGAGGCTGAGATCTGAGGACCGCAGTTCAAAACCAGCCTGCGCAGCAAAGTCCATCAGATTCTTATCTCCAATTAATCACAGAAAAAGCCAGAAATGGTACCTGCTGTGGCTCCAGTGGTAGAGTGCTAGCCTTGAGCAAAAAAAGAGCTTAGGGACAGTGCCAGGCCCAGAGTTCAAGCCCAAGGACAGGACAAATAAAAAAGGGGGGGGGAGTGGCACAGTGACTCTCAGAACTGAAAATGGTAAGAGAAGGGGGACAATTCGGTCAGCTTTGTGCCTATCACAACCAAGTAAATGAAGAGATTAATTGCCCAAAAGATGACATTCACAGGAGGGCGAGGAAAAGTCTAACAGAGGGAGAAAAGTAGTAAAGCCTTGGGAAATATTCATTCCTGAGCTAGGTAGGATCGAAACCTATGTAAGTGCACGGTGACACTGGCCTACAGGAGCGCTTTGTCCTGCTGCCTTCGTTAGACATGGCGGCCTCCACCAGCGGCTGGAGCGGGGTCTGTCCGGGGCCTGGGGGAGACACGCCGGCTCTTTGTTGTGATTGCTGGGCTGGGCCAGCGCGAAGCGACAGAGCCACAGGCAGACGGGACGTAAGAGAGCAGGCGGGCAGATCTGGCCCACAGCCTGTGGTTTACCTAGCCCTGTCTAGGCGATGGTTTTTGCAAGTTTAGAAATATTTGCTTCTAGAATGTTTGGGAAAACGTCATGGGCTTGTTTTTGACTCGGAAGATTACTATTCTACTCCATTCCACTTTTTAATATTTCCAGGGCTCTTCTTGTTGTGTCTCCTGAAGCTTTGTTGGTATACTGTTGTAGGAATTTTTCCATATGGTCCAATGAGACATTTTTATTATTAACTTTTTTTTGTGATGAAATATACCCCAGCATAGAATTTACCATCCTTGCTAGGCTCTGGTGGCTCACGCCTGTCATCCTAGCTACACAGGAGGCTGAGATTGGAAGACCACTGTTTGAAACCAGCCTGGGCAAGAAGTGTCTATGTTAACCATCAAAAGCCAGAGGTGGAGCTGTGGCTCAAATGGTAGAGTGCCAGCCTTCAGCCAAAAAGAAAACGTGTACCATTTGTCTCTCTGAACCTGACTTCATTAATATAATTTTTTCTATGTCCATCCATTCCTCTGCAACAATGTAACATTCTTTCTGATGGATGAGTAAAATTTCATTGTTATTAATTCCATATTTTCTTTTTTTAATGTCATTTATTTATTAATTGAACACAAATTTTTTTGACAAGGTGTTGTGCAAAAAGGGTACAGTTACATAGTAGGGCAGTGTGTACATTTCTTGGGATATCTTACGCCCTGTTTTTCTTTCCCTTCTCTAGGTCAGGTAGACATATATACAATATACAATGTATCAAGGACATATACAGTAGCCACGTAGCCAAGCCCAAGAAAATTTGCCTAGGGGTTTAAATGCAATATCGATATTAGACAATATGTCAACAGTAGTCTTATATGAACGTACATACATAGCTTTTGAGCTATTGTATTCCCCTGAGAGGTCAATTTTTGACCTTTATATGTTGAGTAGTTGTTTGGTTTTAGTTACATACTGTTGGGTCGCTGTCCCAATCCTGTGGGAAATACCATTTGACAAGAAGTTTTTGGTTTCACAGACCTGGTCTCTACTGTCTCTCCATCTCCCTTTCTTAACAGTCATAGATCAGGGAGATCATGCCCCTTTGTTTTCTGAGTTCTAGGCTTGTCTCGCTCAACAAGTACCATATTTTCTTGATCCATTCCTCCATTGTGGAAATCTGGGCTGTTTTTGTACCTTGGCTATTGTGAAGCATATAGCAATGAACATGGATGTACAAATGTCTTTACTATAACTTGACGTGTAATATTATCGATAAGAGTACTATAGCTGGATTGTAAGGTAGTTCTGTTTGTTTTGTTTGTTTTTTGCCAGTCCTGTGGCTTGGACTCAGGGCCTGAGCACTGTCCCGGGGCTTCATGTATATGAGGCAAAGCACTCTACCACTAGGCCACATTCCCAGCCTACGTGTAAGGTAGTTCTGTGAAGCTTTTTTTTTTTTTAAAGAATCTCCAAGGGCTGGGGATATGGCCTAGTGGCAAGAGTGCTTGCCTCGTATACATGAGGCCCTGGGTTCAATTCCCCAGCACCACATATACAGAAAATGGCCAGAAGTGGCGCTGTGGCTCAAGTGGCAGAGTGCTAGCCTTGAGCAAAAAGAAGCCAGGGACAGTGCTCAGGCCCTGAGTCCAAGCCCCAGGACTGGCCAAAAAAAAAAAAAAGAATCTCCATACCCCCATCTGAAATGGCTCCACTAGCTTACACTCCCACCAACAGTGCGATAGAGTTCCTTTTCCCCTGCATCCCGCAAGCATGTTGCCCAATCTCTCTGGGCTGAGATGGAATCTCAATATTGTTTTGATTTCATTTCCTTTCTGGTCAGGGCTGCTGTTGCTCAGCTTTCTTGCTCACGGCTGGCACTCTACTACCTGAGCCACACCTCTAGTCTGGCATTTTTTTCTGGTGAATTGGAGATGGAGTCTTGATGACTGTTGTGCTTGGCCTGGCTTTGAACCGTGATCCTCAGATCTCAGCCTCGTGAGTAGCTCGGATTACAGGCGTGAGCCACTGGTGCCTGAGCTGGATTTTTTTTTGGGGGGGGTGGGGGAGCATGAACTCAGGGCCTGAGCACCGTCCCTGGCTTCTTTGTGCTCAAGGCTAGCACTCTACCTCTTGAGCCACAGCGCCACTTCTGGCTTTTCCTGTTTATGTGGTGCTGAGGAATCGAACCCAGGGCTTCATGCATGCGAGGCAAGCACTCTACCGTTAAGCCACACTCCCAGCCCTGAGCTGGATGTTTTTGATGTGGTTTACAACAAGGAAGAAAGATGGGTTCAGTGGAGGAAAGGCGTGCTGGCTGACACTCGGCTTGGCAGGTTCTGAGTTCTGGGCCACAGGTGCTGGTGGTCTGCTGCAAGATGGTTCAGCAATGGGGGCACTGAGGATAGAAAGAGAGGGAGAGGGGAGAGAGAGAGAGAGAGGAAGACAGAGGAAGAGAGAGAAGAGAGAGAGAGAGAGAGAGAACGCCAGGATGTCCCAGGCACTGGGTGGCAGGATGTTCTGCAGATGCTCTGTTCTCTATAAAACTCTGCGAAGTGTCATCTGGGATCCGACCAAACAGATCAGAAAGAGCCAGTAGGAAGCCAGGAGAAGAGGATGGGTTCACAGACCATCCCTGGGGGCAGCGCCTGCTGGCCTTGCTCACAAATGGCAATGAGAAAAGCCACGGTATAGACACAAGAGCGCCAGCCACTCAGCCCTCCCCAGAGCCTCCCGTCTCCCTCCAGTGGTCTGGACCCAGCCTCATGGGTGCTAATAACGAGCATCACCTTAAGCACAGATGTGTTTACTTTAATCATCAAGCGGGCTAATTCACCCTCTCAATAGCTGATATTAGAATTAAGAAAATATCTAATCAGGAGCCTGTAACCCTAGCTACTCAGGAGGCTGAGGTCGGAAGATTGTGGTTCGAAGCCAGCCCAGGCAGAGACACCCTTTACCTCCAATTAACCACCAGAAAACCAGAAGTAGCATTGGGGCTTAAGTGGTAGAGTGCTAGCCTGGAACAAAAAAGTTAGGGACAATGCCCAGGCCCTGAGTTCAAGCCTCATACCTGACCAAAGGAAAAAGAAAATGACAAAATTTTCCCCATTCAGAAATATATATATATATTAGATCTAGTGGCCATCAATATATCACAACGCCATATATTGATTATCGTATTAGCGGGCTTCAGTCATTAAGCCAAGCTTGCTGGGTCCCAGTGACTCCCATCTATAATCCTAGCTACGCAGGAGCTACTCAGTATTTGACGCCAGCCCAGGCAGGAAAATCGGTGAGACTTTTCTTTCCAATTTATCAGCAAACCCTGGAAGTGGAGGTACGGCTCAAATGGTTGAGCACTCACCTTAAGTAAAAAAGCTAAGCAAGAGCAAGAGGCCCCGAGTTCAAGCATCAGAACTGGGAACAACAGAAAAGGAAAAGAGAAAGCTAAAGACAAGTGTTGCTGGGTGTCACTGAGAGTAGGGTGCTGGGGTACGACTTTGGGCCTTGTTCTTATTTTCTGGCTGTCGCTGAATTGCTTCAAGAACGCAGGAGGGTGCGCTGGGTCCTCAGCGGTGAAGCATGTTGGATTGGATGTGGGGGTGCTTTGATTGGATGGAGCTGGGGGACAAAGTCCCCGGTGCCCAGTGATTCATCCGTGAGGATCCGGGGAGCAGGCAGGCCTGCGGGAGACAGACAATGCCCTGCCTGTTCTCCGTTCCCCGGCCAGGGCCTCCGGTGGCCGCGGCCGAGCCACTGGGCTGCGCTCACCTGCGCTGACCACGCCTGCCCATCCACCTGCACAGCCAGCGCCTGGCTGTTTACCTGGGCAGCCTGATACCTTCCTGTTCCCCGGGGAGGACCTCGTCACGTGACCCTCTTTCTGTGCCTCAGTGGGACTGGAAAACAAAAGCTCCTTTCTGGCGTTTGACCTTCAGTGGCGATAGAAATGATGCCCTGGCGGCTTTGTAGATGTCACTCCAGCCGAGCCTGGAAACCCGGGGATGCGGCTGGATGAAGGCAGGAGGAAGTGCAGGGAATCTCACACACACACACACACACACACACACACGCACGCGCACGCACGTGAAACAACACGCCTTACAAACACAAGGAGCCTCCTGTTCAAACCTGATGGAAAATGTTAGGCTCAAAGGAGACAATGAGTCAGAACTTATGCAACAAAACTGACATGACTTGCTTGTTGGCTGTGTCACTGGGAGTATGTTGTCCAGAAGAGGGAAGGGACCCCATCTCCAGCCATGTGTCCTCACTAGCAATGCTGCTTCTAGTCCAAGACCCTATGTGCGCTGCTCTTTTCCCTAGTTACTTCTTTCAACAGTGGTGGTCAGTATCAGCTGCACACCTTAGTGTGCACCCCTGGTTCTGTGTGTGTGTGTGTATGTGTGTGTGTATGTGTGTGTATGTGTGTGTGTGTGTGTGTGTGTGTGTGTGCGCCTGTCCTGGAGCTTGAACTCAGAGCCAAGGTGCTGTCCCTTAGCTTTTTCACTCAAGGCTACCACTTGAACCACAGCTCCACTCCCTGGTTTTTGCTGGTTAATTGGAGCTAAGTCTCACAGACTTTTGTTCCAGGGCTGGTTTTGAACCGTGATCCTCAGATCTCAGTATCTTGAGTAGCTAGGAGGACAGGGGTGAGCCACCGGCGCCTGGCTCAGCCCTGGTTCTGAGTCAGAGAAACAGTCTCAGACTTGACGGATGAACAAGAGGCAGGGGAGCAGTTGGCTGGGGTCCCTAAAACTGCAGACTCCCAGATAGAAGTGCACATACCTGCAAAGATGCGTGTAGGGTGATAAAATACCAGTGCTCTCATGAGAGCCCCCAAAGTGCTAACCACAGGGTACTAGAACCCAGGGGCCGGGGCTGGGAGCCCCCAGGGGAGAATGCATCCTCCGGGAGCCCTTTTCTCTTAGAACTATTTTGGTTATTGCCGTTAGTATTATTATCGTTTATTGTTGTTGTTGGTTGTGGGGCTTGAACTCAGGACCTGGGCGCGGTCCCTGAGCTCCTTTGGCTGGTCTAGCGCTCTACCGCGTTGCACCGCAGCTCCGCTTCCAGTTTTTGAGTGGTTCATTGGAGAGAAGAGTCTCACGGGGACTTTCCTGCCCCAACTGGCTTCGAGCTGCGATCCTCAGATCTCAGCCTCCTGAGTGGCTGGGATGACAGCCTCTTAGGACAATGATTCCACCCCTTCTGCCTCCCCGGGTCCCCCAACTTCCAGACTCCAGGGAACCCTCCCCTCCCCGGGGCCCGGCTCTCTCCTAGCTCCTTCCACTCCAGCCCTCAGTGCACGGCCTTTCCTCCAGCACCCCCGGACGTCCAGCAGCTCTGACTTCCAGACCAGGACGATTCACGAGAAAAACTGCAAGAGGCTCCAGGCACCCGTGGGCACCTAGCAGAGGGGGGACCGGGAGCGGGAGGCTCTGAAAGGCGCCATTTCTGTGGGGCAGGGTGACAGTGTTAAGCTGCTGCCTTGTCTGTGAGAGAAGGGGTCACTCTGTGGAGCCCCCCACATTTATTGCTGAGTCCCCTCTGGGGACTCTGGGGTGCTTTCCTAAACGCCTCTTGAAGATGGGGAACAGAGGCACGGAGCAGGTGATTCGCTTGCCGGGGGGGACACCGGAGTCGGTGACAGGGCTGGGAAGTGGAGACTGTCAGCCTCTGCTCTTGGCCTTGCTTCAGCTCTTTTATTATTATTGTTGTGCTTGTGTCAATACTGTGGCTTGAACTCAGAACCTGGGCACTGTCCCTGAGCTTCTTTTTGCTCAAGGCTAGCACTCTACCACTTGAGCCACAGCGCCACTTCTGGCTTTTTCTATGGATGTGGCACTGAGGAATCGAACCCAGGGCTTCATGCATGCCGGGCAAGCGCTCTACCGCTAGGCCACATCCCCAGCCCTCAGCCTTTTTACTGAAGGCTGGGCCCTACCACTTGCATCATCGCTCTGCTTCTGGCTTTTTGCTTGTTCATTGGGGATAAGAGTCTCACAGAGTTCCTGGCCCGGGCTGGCTTTGAACCGCAGTGCTCAGCTCTCAGCCTCCTGGGTGGCAGGGATTGCAGCTGTGAGCCCTGGCTGGCGTCAGGTCTGGAGCGCTCTGGCTCCGCGTTCAGCGGGGTCTCTGCGCGTGTTGCTGGGCTCCCAGGGCCCCGAGTGCACCCTGTGGTCCCGGGTGTGAACGCGGAGCTGCCCTTTGCCATCCCAGCCTTCCTCGGGCTGAAGAACAAGCGAGCACTGAGATGAGGGAGGCCAGGCCAGATTGCTCCTTTGCACCTGCCCCGGGGGGCACCCCGTGCCCTGGGTGCCCCGCCTGCCCCTGCCGGCGCCCCGGGGCGCCCCACCTGCCTTCCGCCTTTGCCCTCTTGGCAGGGCATGGGAAGCCTGGCCCGTGTGCCAGTGTTGCTCCTTCGCCAGCCCCACGGATGCGCGCGGGTGAGGCAATCCATCGATCCGGTTGAGTGGCCCGGGTGTGCCCGGGTGTGCCCGGGTGAGCCCCAGCTGTCAGGGCAACTTGGTGGAGGTGCTTGCTCACCCTCACCCACTGCCTCCAAAGGTCGAAAGGCAGGGGTGTGGCTGGTGACCCCAGCTGCGGGAGCCAAGGAGGGGGGGTGGGGAGAGGAGAGGCCGGTTTTATCACTGACTGCAGCTGGGACCCTCTGTTTCTGGTCCAAGGCTGGGTCGCCAGGCACTGGCTAAGTCCGCAGCGATGGCTTATGTCCACCAGGAGATGGGCAGGAAATGCCAGGCAGGCTCAGAGGTGACCTTCGGGCCTCAGTGCTTCCGCAGCAGCCAGCAGAAAGGGCAGAGGAAATACAGGATCCAGGAAGCTCCCATGCTCCGAGCCCGGGGCCTTTTCCATTCCCATAGATCACTCAACCTCCTGGTCCACAATGGCTGCACTGTGCCGCCCATCAGCTGCGTCTCCTAAGGCACTGGATGAGCAGACGTGGGTTAATTGGCCGCGCGCTGCTGCCGGGTGGAGGGAGGCACGTGCGGGAGGTGCCGAGTGAGAAGGGCCATTGTGGGGAGGATGTTATTGCCCCGTGGGTGCCGCGCAGGGCGGATCGGCCAGCTGGACGTGGTAAATTGTTATTTACAGTTTCTGAGCTTTTAAAAGAAGGGTTTCCCCACGGGCCTCCTGCTTTCCGCCGCACGCCGCCATGAGGCCTTCGCTGGCTCTGGTGTCGCTGTTCTTCCTGGGTGTCCAGGCCCAGCACGGGGCCGAGTGGACCTACTCAGGTAAGCTATCAGCTCTCAGGGCTCCTGGGGTCCCCACCCAGCAGGGAGGGGGCCCCCCCTTCCTCAGGACCACAGCCATACTTGGAGGCTGTGTGGGTTATTTATTTACTTTCCCTTGTGAGGTTTGAACTCAGGGCCTAGGTGCTGTCCTTGAACTTCTCTACTCAGGGCTCTGCTATTTTGAGCCACAGCTCCACTTCTAGTTTTTGTGGTGGTTCATTGGAGATAAGAGTCTCATGGACTTTCCTGCCCCGGCTGGCTTTGAACCACAACCCTCAGATCTCAGCCTCCTGAGTAGCTAGGATGACAGGCGTGAGCCACCAGTGCCGGGCTTTCTTTTTGTGTGTGTGTGTGTGTGTGTGTGTGTGGTTTTTGTGCCAGTCCTGCGGCTTGATTTCAGGGCCTGGGCACTATCCTTTCGCCTTTTTGCTCAAGGCTGGAACTCTACCACTTGAGCCACGGCTTCACTTCTAGCGTTTTGTTGGTTAATTGGAGGCGAGACTTCAGGGATTTTTCTGCCTGGACTGGCTTTAACTCTCATCTCCAGATCTCAGCCTCCTGAGTAGCCAGGATGACAGGGGTGAGCCACTGGTGCCTTGGACCCACAGTTCCTTGTTGAGGTCTGGATGCTAGCTTTTCAGTCTCCTAATGAGCCACCAACCCAGATTAAGCTGAAGGAAAAGAGGAGACAACTTTCCACTCCTCCAGCCGCACCTTCTCTTCCAGGCTCTGTGCTTTAAAATGGGTCCTTCCCACTGCTTCTCACGCGTATGCTGCTTCTGACTGTGAAGGCATTTGCTTGGCACCCGTGGGAGTGGAAAATAAAGTTCTTAGGAGGTTCTGGAAGCCTCCGCAGGAATGGACATGTCCTATATTCAGTTTAACCAGAACACCTGGTTTGATTGGAACCCATTTACCTTCCTTCAGCTGGCCTCTAGGCTAAAACCAGAATTCGAACAGGCAACATAAAAGACCCTGCCATGCTCTGTACATCACTTTAACAATAAAGGAAGGAAAAAAAAATAAAACCCTGCCATGCTAGGCTCTTGTGGCTCACATCTGTAATGCTAGCTACTCAGGAAGCTGAGATCTGAGAATCAAGCCAGGTTCAAAAAGCTCGCCAAGGCAGGAAAGTCCGTGCGACTCTTACCTCCAATTAACTATCAAAAAGCTGGAAGTGGAGCTGTGGCTCAAGTGGTTAGAGGGCTAGCCCTGAGTAAAAAAAGCTCAAGGACAGTGCCCAGGCCCTGAGTTCAAGCCCTAGGACAGGAACCACAAATAAACCAAACCAAACCAGACACCAAAACCTGCCACCTGCCAAGGTTCTATTCACATGCAAGCTGTCTGCGGGACTGTGACCACTAAATACCCCTCCTGTGGCTGCGGGGGACATCCTGCTTGTACCCCTCAAGGAACGAGGCCTCAGGGCTGTCTGGAAGCTTCTGGCTGGTGCAGGAGCAGGAACAACCCAGGATCAAACCTGCTCTGAACGGAACTGTCTGCCTTCCACAGCCAGCCCCAGATCAACACAGTGGGACAGGCGACCTCCTGGGGGGGTGGGCTCAGAAAGTTCGGAGGGCAGCCGGGGCCAGCTGACCTGCCCTGGAGGAAAGGGGCAGGCCCAGCAGCCGGGAAGGACTCTAGGGCCTGCTTGTGGGGCGCGGCCCCCGGGGCCCAGGGCAGTGTCTGGGAGTCTGGGCCTCCTCAGAGCCCCGGGGGGCTCTGGTGATCAAAGTGCTCTGAAGGACAACCGTGGTGTGGAGAAGGCTCTGGAAAACACCTGGATCCAGGAAGAAGCTGCGTCAGGAGACCCCCCTGGCCCTGACCCGGACATCCTGCATCCACGAGTGACGTGTTTAAAGCGGAGAGTGGATCAGAGAGGTAGACGAACGTCCGCAGAGCAAAGCGCAGCGAGAGCCTCGGCCGCCAGCATTGCTCCGCAGCTGTCTCCAGCGGCCACCCAGAGGCTGCACCGCTGCCAGCGGGCAAGCAGGGCCCCTCGCCGGGATGGAAAGATCCAGAATGATCATCAGTCTTCATTACTCTGGGGCCTAGGGTTTTTACCCAGCCTCACAATGGTTAACTTCCTTGTTCTGTTCTTTCTGTCTCTGTCTGTCTGTCTGTCTCCGTCTTCTCTCCCTCCATCTAGCTAGAGACAGGGTTTATGTTACTTATCCAGGACTCAGATTTGTGGATTCAAGTGATTCTCTCATCTCAGATGTCCGGGTTCTTGGGACTACGGGCCTGCACCACCACGCCCAGACCTGATTTTTTGTTTTCACTTTTTGTGTCAGTAGTGGGGCTTGAACTCCAGGTCTGGAGGAGCTCTTCCTCTTCTTTAGCTTTTTGCTCGAGGCTGGCGCTTTACAAGTAGTGAGCCAATCCTCAAGATTTTTACAACACTGAGTCACACCCCCAGGGCCAGTGGTGATCCCAGGAGAGCACAGGTGAGCGCGTGTCCCCCAGTGAGGACCATCTGTTTGAGGTCCAGCTTGGCCTTCCTTCTGGAGGTCCCACGTCTGCTTCTAGAAGTTTTCCCATGTAGCTCTCTCGTCTGGCGGTCCCTGGTCTGGTAAGGTGTGCACGGAGGGCGTGCTCTCTCTGGCTTTCCTTTTGTGAGCGCGTGCACGCCAGTGTTGGGGCTTGAACTCAAGGCTTGGGCTCTGACCCTGAGCGTTTCTGCTCAACGTTAGCACTCTACCACTTGAACCACAGCTCCCCTCTGGCTTTTTTTTTTTTTTTTTTTTTTTTTTGGAGATCAATTGGAGGCGGGAGTCTTGCAGACTTTGCCCTGGCTGGCTTTGAACCACAATCCTCAGATCCCAGCCTCTGAGTGGCTAGGATGACAGGCGTGAGCCCCGGCCCCTGGCCTGAGCCGAGTCTTGAACTGTGCTCTCTGCTGTCACAGAGGGGGTGCTGGATGAGGCTCACTGGCCAGAGGAGTACCCGGACTGCGGGGGGCAGCAGCAGTCACCCATCGACCTGCAGCGGAGGAAGGTTCGCTTCAACCCTGACCTGCAGCCCCTGGAGCTGAGGGGCTATGGGGACAGCCACGGGAGCCCGTTCCATATGACCAACAATGGCCACACAGGTAAGGAGCCCGGCCCAGGGGCGCGGGGGCCGTGTGCAGAGCCTGGGCACGGCCCACAGCAGGGGCCTTAGGGGTGGGGGTGCCAGGCCAGGCCCGAACCTGTTGACACTGAGAATTGGGCTCCTGGATGATGATGATGATGATGATGATTTGGTTCCAGTTCTAGGGCCTAAACTTGCCCTGCACACTGTTCCTTCGCTTTTGTAAATTTTATTTTGCAGTCCTGGGGTTTGAACTCTGGGCCTGGGCATTGCCCCTGAGCTTTTGTGCTCAAGGCTAGCACTCTACCGCCACTTGAGCCACAGCGCCACTTATGGCTTTTTCTATATATGTGGTGCTGAGGAATCGAACCCAGGGCTTCGTGCATGCTAGGCGAGCACTCTACCACTTGTCCACATTCCCAGCCCCCTCCCCCCCCACCACTATATTTTCATAGGCTCTAGAAGGGCAGAATGGCTTGAGGCTCTGGGCCTCTAATGATTATCAGGAAAAGCAGATTCTCTTCATATAAGGGCTGGGGATATGGCCTAGTGGCAAGAGTGCTTGCCTAGTATACATGAGGCCCTGGGTTCAATTCCCCAGCACCACATATACAGAAAACGGCCAGAAGTGGCGCTGTGGCTCAAGTGGCAGAGTGCTAGCCTTGAGCGGGAAGAAGCCAGGGACAGTGCTCAGGCCCTGAGTCCACGCCCCAGGACTGGCCAAAAAAAAAAAAAAAAAAAAAAAGATTCTCTTCATATAAGCCCCTGGCTATTTTAGTGAGTTCTTTGAAAAGTAAGGTGGAGCAGTGTCCTTCCTAGCACAGTTCCCCCCTGGAGCCTGAAACATGGCAGCCTCAAGAATGCTCAGGGGCCAGAAATACGGCATGGTGGTAAAGTGCTCGCCTTGTATACATGAAGCCCTGGGTTCGATTCCCCAGCACCACATGTATAGAAAAGGCTAGACATGGTGCTGTGGCTCAAGTGGCAGAGTGCTAGCCTTGAGCAAAAAAGAAGCCAGGGACAGTGCTCAAGTCCTGAGTCCAAGGCCCAGGACTGGAAACAAAACCAAATACACAAAGAATGCTCAGGTCCTCCGAGAAGGGTGTGTGGGCGCCGGGAACTAAGCGACCCGGAGCGTTCTCATAGCTTTCTCACTCCCCTAATACTAAGATCTTATAACCACAGTGCACTTGTTATTGGGAGTCAGCACGATCAATTATGGATTTCGAGTGCATTACCTCACTTTCACATGCCTGTCTTTTTTTAGGACTCAGGGTCAAATCCAGGGTCTCACATTGCATTTAGTCATCCATTCCTCTCGGCTCAACTCTAATCTGAGTCAGATCCTCCGTCTTTCATGGGATTTCACAGCTTTTACTGTTTTCTTCATCAGTTTTTTTTTTTTTTTTGCCAGTCCTGGGGCTTGGACTCAGGGCCTGAGCACTGTCCCTGGCTTCTTTTTGCTCAAGGCTAGCACTCTGCCACTTGAGCCACAGCGCCACTTCTGGCCGTTTTCCATATATGTGGTGCTGGGGAATCGAACCGAGAGCTTCATGTGTAGGAGGCAAGCGCTCTTGCCACTAGGCCATATTCCCAGCCCAGTTTTTTTTTTTTTTAAAGTACTGCATTTTGAACTCAAGCCCTCAAATTTGATCTGCTGGTGCTCTACCACTGAGCCATGCCTGCAGTCCTGCTTTTTTTTTTTTAAACCAGCTAATTCATTAGTTGCTGGTCCTGGAGTTTGAACTCAGGGCCTGGGCACTGCCCATGTTCTTTCTTTTTCTTTTTTTTTGGCCAGTCCTGGGCCTTGAACTCAGGGCCTGAGCACTGTCCCTGGCTTCTTTTTGCTTAAGGCTAGCACTCTGCCACTTGAGCCACAGCGCCACTTCTGGCTTTTTCTATGTATGTGATGCTGAGGAATCGAACCCAAGGCTACATGTATACGAGGCGAGCTCTCTACCGCTAGGCCACATTCCCAGCCCCTGTGGGTTCTTTTAAATACAAGTTTGGCCGTGTGCGGTTACGTGTGGTTGGACGCAGGTTGAGATATGTGGTTACATGTGCTGGACGCAGGTTGGACAGTGTGTGTGTGTGTGTGTGTTGGGTTGTGTGTGGTTACGTGTGACTGGACGCAGGTTGTGTTGTGTGTGTTGGGGTGTGTGTGGTTACGTGTGCTGGACGCAGGTTGTGTTGTGTGTGTTATGTTGTGTGTGGTTACGTGTGCTGGACGCAGGTTGTGTGTTGTGTGTGTGTGTTGGGGTGTGTGTGGTTACGTGTGCTGGACGCAGGTTAGGATGTGTGTGTGTTGGGTTGTGTGTGGTTACGTGTGCTGGACGCAGGTTGTGTTGTGTTGTATGTGTTGGGTTGTGTGTGGTTACGTGTGCTGGACGCAGGTTGTGTGTTGTGTGTGTGTGTTGGGGTGTGTGTGGTTACGTGTGCTGGACGCAGGTTAGGATGTGTGTGTGTTGGGTTGTGTGTGGTTACGTGTCGCTGCAGGCGGCCTGGATTCCCCACTCCCAGCTAGGCCCCATCTTAATGAACAGTGGGGTGATGAGCGGGCGGGGCCTCTGCTTCGCCATCAGCTTCTCCGTCCTCAGAATGCAGTGCTAGAGCCCAACATGGAGGCTCCCTCCATCTGGGTAGAGCCGGCCGCTAGGCTAGGCGCAGAAGGCTACGGGAGAGGATTTGAACCTGTTATGAGGAGACGAGGGCCACTCTGGGACTCACAGTCAGGCCCTGGGAGGAAAATGACTCAAACTAGTCCCAAGAGGCCCCCTCCCGCTTCCTAGCTCTTTGCCTTGTGCGGATCCCGTCTCTTCAGAGGAATGGAATTCTGGCTTTCGTAACCGTTGTGTGTGTGTGTGTGTGTGTGTGTGTGTGTGTGTGCATGTGTATATGTGTTAATTGTACACATACAAGTAATCCACCTGAGCTACCCCCCCCCCCCCTTGCTGGCAGCCCCAAGCTGTCCATTTGGCTTTGGCTTAACCCTTGGCTCTCAGATTCCCACCTGTTATTGTCAGAGCCGACTCTATCAATCTCTCTCTCTTTGTGTTGGTCCTGGGCCTTGAACTCAGGGCTTGAATACAGTCCCTTACCTTTTATGCGCAAGACTTGTCCCCTACCACTTGAGCCACAGCTCCACTTTTAGCTTTTTAGTGGTTAATTGGAGAGAAGAGTCTCAAGTACTTTCCTACCCAGGCTGGCTTTGAACTGGGTCCTCAGATCTCAGCCTCCTGAGTAGCTAGGAATACAGGTGTGTTCCATCAGCACCCAGCTGTGAATATTTTAAGGATGCTTTCATCTTCTTCCAAATACTGATATTGTGTGTGTGTGTTTATGTGTGTGTGTGTGTGTGTGTGTGCTGGTCCTGGGGCTTGAACTCAGGGCCTGAGTATTGTCCCTTAAATTATTTCTTTCTTTCTTTTGCCAGTCCTGGGGCTTGGACTCAGGGCCTGAGCACTGTCCCTGGCTTCTTTTTGCTCAAGGCTAGCACTCTGCCACTTGAGCCACAGCGCCACTTCTGGCCACTTTCTATATATGTGGTGCCAGGGAATTGAACCCAGGGCTTCATGTATACGAGGCAAGCACTCTTGCCACTGGGCCACATTCCCAGCCCTTGTCCCTTAAATTTCCTGCTCAAGGCTAGCACTTTATCACTTGAGCTACAGTTCTACTTCTGGCCTAAAAAATCAGTGGTGGTCAACTGGAGGTAGGAGTCTCCCAGACTTTGCTGCCAAGGCTGGCTTTGAACTGCGGTCCTCAGATCTCAGCCTCCTGAGGAGCTAGGGTGACAGGTGTGGGCCACGGGCACCTGGCCTGGCCTCTCTCTTGACCTCAGTGGCGTCATGTACGTGAGCACCGTCCCCGCCCCCCCCCCGGGACCTGGCTCAGGGCCTGCGGAGCCCTCGATACTCAGGATGGCCGGGTGTGTGGGCAGGCGGGTGGTGGCTGGCTCGAGGCCTGACCTGACGGCCTCCAGGTGCCCACGCCCTCCTTCTTCCTCCCAGTGCAGATCACCCTGCCGCCTACCATGCAGCTGACGGCCTCTGACGGCACCGTGTACAAAGCCACGCAGATGCACTACCACTGGGGCGGCGCGTCGTCCGAGGTCAGCGGCTCTGAGCACACCATCGACGGGATCCGACGCGTGATCGAGGTGAGCCAGCGCCCGCACGCCTCCAGACTTCCAGCTCTGCAGCCATCTTCCCTTCCCTTCCCTTCCCTTCCCTCCCCTCCCCTCCCCTCCCCTCCCCTCCCCTCCCCTCCCCTCCCCTCCCCTCCCCTCCCCTCCCCTCCCCTCCCCTCCCCTCCCCTCCCCTCCCCTCCCCTTGTGGGGCTTGAACTCAGGGCCTAGGCACTGTCCCGGAGCTCTTTGGCTCAAGGCTAGTGCTCAACTACTTTGAGCCACAGCGCCACTTCTGGTTTTTGAGTGGTTAATTGGAGATGAGAGTTCCCACGGGGACTTTTTCTTCTCCAGGTTGGATTGGAATCTGGATCCTCAGATCTCAGCCTCCTAAATAGCAAGGACGGCAGGCTCGCGACATTGGTGCCCGGCCAACCTACAGTCATTATTCTTATTGCAAGAGCACACGTTGGCGGCTCCCGCCTGTCATCCTAGTTACTCAGGAGGTTGAGATCTGAGGATCATGATTTAAAGCCGGCCCACGCAGGGAAGTCCCTGAGACTTTGTGTGTGTGTGTGCCAGTCCTGGGCCTTGAACTCAGGGCCTGAGTACTGTCCCTGGCTTCTTTTGGCTCAAGGCTAGCACTCTGCCACTTGAGCCACAGCGCCGCTTCTGGCCTTTTCTACATATGTGGTGCTGAGGAATTGAACCCAGGGCCTCATGAATGCTAGGCAAGCGCTCTTGCCACTAGGCCACATTCCCAGCCTTCCCCCCGCCCCGCCCCAACTCTTAATTTCAGTTAGCCATGAAAAAGCCAGAAGTAGACATGTGGTTTAGGTGGTGGAGCTCAGGGACAGTGCCCAAGCCCTGAGTTCGAACCCCAGTATCGGTGCCTACCCACACCCTCCCACTCACAAGTTGAAAGGTCACCAGGAGGCAGGGAAGGGACCCTGTGGTCGGATTTCTTCCTCCCTCATTCCACGGTTGTTGATTGGCTGCTGCTTCGTGCGGAGAGTCCAGCTCCGTCCCCCCCCCCGGGCCCCCGCGTGGCGGCGTTGTGGCTCCACGCGTGGCCTGCGTGCACTCCGGGGCCTCCGCCTGTTTTTAGGATGCGTCCCGCTTGCAGCGGGGGCGTGGCGGGGGGGGTCGGTGGCTGGGGCAGGCAGGCAGCACCCCAGAAGCCTCAGCGGCACCCCGTGTCCCGCGCGACCCCTCCACCCCTGCCAGCGTGTCCGCCTGGAGAGGAGGGCCAGGCAACGCCCTGAAACTCCTGCTTAGAGAACGTTCTGGTCGTGGCTCCCGGTGCGCGGCGCAGGCGCAGAGCGCTTGCTTGCCTAGTGGACACCAGCCCCTCGTGGAAGGCCCAGTGTGGGGCGGAGAGGAGGGGCGCTCCCGGGCGCGTGCACCCGACGGGAGGCGCTGGAGGGCAGAGCTGTGTGTGTGGAGCTGTCAGAATAGCGTTCCTCCTTTCCTTCCTTCTTTGGAAAGAAAGCATGCCATTTATTTATTTACTTTTGTTAAGGGCTTTGAGCTTCCCCGTGTGTGTGTGTGTGTGTGTGTGTGTGTGTGTGTGTGTGTGTGTGTGTCAGCGTCAGCCAGTACTGGGGTTTGAACTCAGGGCCTGGGCATTGTCCCACGCCAGGCTAGTGCTCTACCACTTGGACCACAGCTCCGCTTCTGGCTCCTTGCTGGTTCCTTGGCGCGAAGGGTCTCTCAGGGCTGGGTGTCGGTGGCTCACGCCTGTCATCCTACCTGTTCAGGAGGCTGAGACCTGAGGACTGCAGTTTGAAGCTAGCCTGGCCCAAGAAAGTCCCTCAGACGCTTGTCTCTAACCCAGGGGCAGCCAAGGTCCTGTCTAAGTCCTACAACTGGAAAAAGGAAAAATAAAAAGAGTCTCTCTCAGACTTTGCTGCCTGGGCTGGCTTTGAACCGTGATCTTCAGATCTCAGCCTTCTGAGTAGTTAGGCTGACAGGCGTGAGCCTCCAGACCTGGCAGTGTTGAGTAGTCATGAACTGGCCTCCACCACCCCTCTCTCCCTCCCACAGATGCACCTGGTTCACTACAACGCCAAGTACGAGAGCTACGACATCGCCAAAGATGCACCCGACGGTCTGGCTGTGCTGGCGGCCTTTGTTGAGGTAGGCTGATACCAGGCGTGTGTGTGTGTGTGTGTGTGTGCACGTGCGTGTGTAGAGGAGGTCTTCCTTGCCCTCCATCCCTTCCTGTGCTCACAATTCTTGGCCAGGCTGGCCCAGTGGACGGTCCCTTGCCCGCTCTTTCTGTGCAGTCAGCATCAGGGCCTTGAGTAACTGAAACGATGACTTAAAAGACTTATGGAAGGGCTGGGAATGTGGCTTAGTGGTCCTAGCATGCGTGAAGCCCTGGGTTCTGTTCCAAAGCACCACATAAACAGAAAAAGCCAGAGGTGGCGCTGTGGCTCAAGTGGTAGAGTGCTAGCCTTGAGCAAAAGAAGCTCAGGGACAGTGCTTAGGCCCTGAGTTCAAGCCCCAGGATTGGCAAAAAAAAAAAAAAAAAAAGACTTATGAGATGCCAGTGGCTCATGCCTGCAATCCTAGCTATTCAGGAGGCTGAGATCTGAGGATCCAGTTCAAAGGCAGCTCAGGTAGGAAGTCCGGGAGTCTCTTATCTCCAAATTAACCATCAAAAAGCCAGAAGTCGAGGTATGGTAGAGGGTTAGCCTTGAACAAAAAAGCTCAGCGAATGCACCCAGGCCCTGAGTTCAAGCCCTAGGACTGGCACAAAGAACAAAAAAAGAAAAAAGAAAGATTTGAAGTAACTGCAAGGTTGACTGGATAGAAGCCGGTGTCTGGCTAGGGGCGTTTCAAGGCCACCAGCCAAGGGCAAGCACGCAGGCTTAGCTTTTCTGTCCAAGGCTGGTGCTGTACTGCTTGAGCCACAACTCTGTTTCTGGCTTTTTGCTGGTTCACTGGAGATAAGCGTCTCATGGACTTTCCTGCATGGGCTGGCTTTGAACTATGGTCCTGAAATCCCAGCTTCCCGAGTAGCTGGTACAACAGGTGTGAGCCGCAGGCCCCCCCCCCCCCGCACCCCGGCATTTCTAAGGAGATCCAGATGCGGGGCTCAGGGCTGGGTGGCTGGAAGAGGTCAGGAGTCTAATTCTCCAAAACGAAGTATTAAAACAGGTCTTTTTGTCAAGGCAAAACAACGACCAAAACCATTTCTGCAGGACCACAGAAAAGCAAACACACAAACCCCAATCGTTGTGGTGCTCTGGAACACACCAGAGACAAACAACAGACGAAGGCTTTCCTTCATGAAAAGTGGTTAGACGCTACAAGAAGGATGATGAGTCTCCGTGGGCTTCTCCGCTGTTCCCACCCAGTCCACGAGATGACCGGGTGAAGCTCAGGAAACCTCACTGCCGGGGCAGGGGGGCTCACTGGATACAGACCAGAGCCGAGGAGCCCAGCCCGGGAGCACTGTCTTCAGGAGTACTCAACTTGGGCCGATGCTGGCGGCTCACGCCTGGAATCCCAGCTCCTCAGGAGGCTGAGCCAGGAAAATCCCAGAGACTCCTCCCTCCGATGAACCACCAGAAACCCCGGCGTGGCGCTGTGGCTCAAGGAGGTAGAACACTGGCCTTGAGCAAAACAGCTCGGCCACAGCGTCCAGGTCCTGAGTTCAAACAGAGGAAGCCAGGCGGGGGCTTCGTGGGCGAGAGGCCCACGCGACCCGGGTCTCTGCGTCGCTGGGTCAATGGCTCCGTTCCCCTTGCAGATCGAGGAGTATGCCGAGAACACGTACTACAGCAAGCTGCTTTCTCACCTGGCCAAGATCAGGTATCCAGGTAAGGGGGTGCGGGAGGGGGGGTGGTGGACGGCGGGTGTGAGGTAGAGAAGGGGAGAAGAGGGGGGACCCGGTGGGGAGGGTGGCTGGCGAGCCATGCCAATGGAGTCCAACTCTCCACCAGACGTCACTTGCCCTGGGCCCTGTGGGAATGCTCTTCCCTGGAGGGAGCACTGGGGGGAGGGGGTGGTCATGGTGGCAGCCCCCCCCCCCACCTGGGGCCCAGTGTGATTTTTAGGGGCTGGGGCAGCAAGAGCTCAGGAGTGAGGACCAGTACAGGGACCCTGCTTGCTTTCATTCTGTGTTTTCAACATGCAACCACTACTTTATTATTATTATTATATTATTATTTTCATTTCTTTTTTCTGTTGGCTGTGGGGTTTGAACTCAGGGCCTGGGCGCTGTCCCTGAGCCTCTTTGTGCTCACGGCTAGCGTTCTACTACTTGAACCACAGAGCCACTTCGTTTTTGGAGTGGTTAGTTGGAGGTGAGTCTCCTAGGGACTTTTCCCCTCCGCCCGGGCTGGCTTCAGGTGGACTTTGAGCCCATCCTCAGGTCTCAGCCTCCTGAGGAGCTAGGATTTGGGTGTGCGCCATCGGCTCCCGCTCAACCCCCCCGCGATCTGGGCCCTCTGTCCCTGGGCGTGTTCACCCAGAGCCTCAGGGGTCATGATTCGCTTCTCTTGTTTGTCATGAAAGGTAACCTCTGTTGCCAGTGACCACGATGGTGGCAGTTTCCAGTAAGGCCCTCAAGGAAGCGCCAGCCACTTTTTGAATATTGTTATTTTTTTAGAATTTTAGCGGGACCAGAGTTTGGACTCAGGGCCTTGCACTTGGTAAGATGGAGTTTTAGTACTTGAGCTATACCTCCAGCCCAACATTGCTTTTTTAAATTTTTTTGTACCGGTACCAGGGCTCGAACTCAGAGCCCTGTGTTTTCGCTTGCCTTTTCCCCCCCTCTCAAGGCTGGTATTCTATCACTTGTGCTCCGCCTCCACTTCCAGCTTTTTTTTTTTTTGCTGGGTAATTGGTGATAAGAGTCTCCTGGGACTTTACTGCCCTGGCTGGCTTTGAACCAAGATCCTCAGATCTCAGCTTGAGTAGTGAGGAGTGTAAGCGTGACCAGCAGCACCCAGCTGCCTCGGCCTTTCTTTTGTGCCTCGTGCAATCATCGTGTGGATCCCTGGTGTTTCCTGACGCCAGGGTGGAGCCCAGGGCCTGGCGTGGGGGCTGGGCAGGTGCTGTGCTCCTCAGCCTCCCCCCGAGGCTCGCTGGGCCCCCCCCCTTTTCAGCCTCTGAGCCAGCAGCTGTCAGGCCGCTCAGCCAGGGAGGGGGCACCTGAGGCCCCAGGGGGACCCACGGGGGGCCACGCTGTCCCGCTGTCCCCGGGCGGGGCTGCGGGGTCCCTCACCCTCCTCCGTCCCTCGCCCTCTCCCTCAGGACAGTCCACCCAGCTGACCGACGTTGACATTCTGGACATGCTGCCCGGGGACACGTACCACTATTACACCTACCAGGGCTCGCTCACCACGCCGCCGTGCACGCAGAACGTGCGCTGGTTCGTCCTGTCGGACTCGGTGAAGATCTCCAAGGCCCAGGTGAGGGGCAGGGCATCGCCTCGCCCCGGGGGCCCAGGACCGCGCCAGCTCCCCGCCCCGCACGCCCAGCGCCCCCCGCCTCGCCCAGCCACGGGTGCCCAGGGAGCTAGTGTCCCCGCGCCTCCATGCAAGGGCTCCTCCTTCCCTTCCCTCCCTCCCTCTCTCCCCTCCTTCTCTCCCTCCCTCCCTCCCTCCCTCTCTCCCTCCCTCCCTCCCTCCCTCTCTCCCTCTCTCCCTCCCTCTCTCCCTCTCTCCCTCCCTCTCTCCCTCTCTCCCTCTCTCCTTCCTTCCTTCCTTCCCTTCCCTCCCTCCCTCCCTCCCTCCCTCCCTCCCTCCCTCTCTCCCTTCCTTCCTTCCTCCCTCCCTCCCTCCTTTCTTTCCTCCCTCCCTCCCTCCCTCCCTCCCTCCCTCCCTCCCTCCCTCCCTCCCTCCCTCCCTCCCTCCCTCCCTCCCTCCCTCCCTCCCTCCTTCCCTCCCTCCTTCCCTCCTTTCTTTCCTTCCTTCCTTCCTTTGTACAGATCCTGGGGCTTGAACTCAGGGCCTTCACCCTGTTTTACTCAAGCTTCTCTTCTTGCTTTTTTTTTTTTTTTTTTTGCCTAGTCCTGGGCCTTGGACTCCGGGCCTGAGCACTGTCCCTGGCTTCTTCCCGCTCAAGGCTAGCACTCTGCCACTTGAGCCACAGCGCCGCTTCTGGCCGTTTTCTGTATATGTGGTGCTGGGGAATCGAACCTAGGGCCTCGTGTATCCGAGGCAGGCACTCTTGCCACTAGGCTATATCCCCAGCCCTCTCTTGTTGCTTTTTGCTGGTTAAATGGAGAAGCGTCGCACAGGCTTTTCGGCCTGAGCTGGCTTTGAACTATGATCCTCAGATCTCAACCTCGTGAGTAACGGAAGATTACAGGTCTGAGCCGCAGCGTCCAGCATGAATGTTTCTTTTTCTTTTTTTTCCCTTTTCTCAGCAATACATTTATATCCTCTATATCTTTTTTTAAATTAATTAAATTTTATTGACAAGGTGTTTTGCAAAAGGGGTACAGTTACATAATGAGGCAGTGAGTACATTTCTTGTGATATTTGTTACACCCTCCCTCATTTTTCTTTCCCTTCCCTAGTTCAGGTAGGCATATATACAATATCCAGTGTACCAAAATCATATACAGGAGCTGGGAATATGGCCTAGTGGTAAAGTGCTCGCCTCGTATACATGAAGTTCGATTCCTCAGCTGGGTCCGATTCCTCAGCACCACATATAATAGATAAAAGCCAGAAGTGGCGCTGTGGCTCAAGTGGCAGAGTGCTAGCCTTGAGCAAAAAGAAGCCAGGGACAGTGCTCAGGCCCTGAGTCCAAGGCCCAGGACTGGCAACAAAAACAAAACAAATAAACAACATCATGTACAGTAACCACGTAGGGTAAGCCAAAGGCAATTCACCTAGAACATTAAACGTAATGTCAACAATAGAATCCTCCTGTGTCCTTCTCTTGGAGTTGTTTTTTTGCTTATCCTCGTCTTATATGATCATGTATACATAGTTGTTGAGCTATTGTGATCCACTGATAGGTCTATTCTAGACCTTTTTATGTTTGTTTAGTAGTTGTTTGGTTTTAGATACATAATGTAAAGTCGCTGACCCAAACATGTGGAAATACCATTTGAAAAGAAGTTTGTTATTTTGCAGACCTGGTCTCTACTGTCTCCCACCCCCCAACAGTCATATATCAAGGAGACCATGCCCCTTTGTTCTCTGTGTTCTAGGCTTTTCTTGTTCAACATTATTCGTTCAAGCTCTGACAATTTCCCTGTGAATACTAATATTTTATCATTTCTAACTGCTATGTAGTATTCCATTGTGTATAGGTACCATATTTTTTGGATCCACTCATCTGTGGAGGGGCATCTGGGTTGTTTCCATATTTTGGCTATTGTGAATTGTGCAGTGATAAACATGGAAGTGCAGATGTCTTTTTGATATCTTGAGACCTGTTGTTCAGGATAGATGCCTAGGAGTGGTATGGCTGTGTCATAGGGTAGGTCTATGCTGAGCTTTTTGAGGAACCTCCATACTGTTCTCCAAAGTGGTTGTACTAATTTGCACTCCCACCACAGAGGAGAAGGGTTCCTCTTTCCCCACACCCCCTCCAGCATTTGTTGTTGCCTGAGTTCAGGGTATAGGCCATTCTAACTGGGGTGAGGTGGTATCTCAGGGTTGTTTTTTTTTTGCATTTCCTTTACTGCCAGGGATGTTGAACATTTCCTCATGTGTTTCTTTGCCATTTTTATATCTTCTCTTGTGAAGTCTCTCTTTTGCTCCTTGGCCCATTTAATAATTGGTTTATTGGGCTTGGAGGGGCTTAGTTTTTTGAGTTCTCTGTAGATGGCAGATATTAGGCCTTTGTCTGTTGTTGTACTGGTGAAGATCCTTCCCCATATGGTTGGCTGTCTTTCTAGTTTAGTGGCTATGTCTTTAGCTGTGCCGAACCTTTTTATTTTGTAGTAGTCCCATTTGTCGAGACTCTCCCCTATCTGTTGTGCCCCTGGGACTGTGTTCAGGAAGTTCCTACCTGTGCCGATAAGTCCTAGTGTCTCTCCTACTCTGTCCTTCAGTAGTAGCATGAATGTTTCTTTTTTTTTTTTTTCTCAAATTTTTATGAATGTTTCTTGAATTGAATAAACACACTACACAGTGCCGGCCCATGGTACAAAGTTGCTGAACTGAATGAAGGACAGGTATTACTGGAGCTACAGGCAAAGTGATTTTTCCTTCCCAGAGGTTGTCTTCCTCAGAGAACAATGTTTATCTCCCTGAAACTTCACTTCTCTCTTCCAAGAGAAGATGGAAAAGATCTTTCCTTACTACAGAAGAGACACACACACACACACACACACACACACACACACACACACACGTTGCCAAACAGGCTGGCAGTGGCCTCACATAACAGAGCAGATGCCAACTCGCTTGAAAGAATGCAATTTAAATCTAGACCTAAACGAGCTTCAACAAATAAAATTACTAGAAAGTAGCTCCGTGAAAAAAAGATCATAGAACACATAAGAGAAAAGACGCTTTGAAGCAGAGATCAGTGGCTCATACCTGTAATCCTTGCTACTTAAGAGGCTGATAACAGAGGACTGTGGTTCAAGGCCAGCCCAGGCAGAAGTCTGGAGAAGTCTGGTCACAATGGCATGGATGGTGGCATGCAGGGTGGCAATGACAGGAAGCCTAAAGTCAGCAGACTGAAGTTCAGGAGCAGGCACACCTGGGCCAGAAGCAAAACCCTATTATAAAAATAGGGCTCGGGGCTGGGAATATGGCCTAGTGGCAAGAGTGCTTGCCTCCAACACATGAAACTCTCGGTTCGATTCCCCAGCACCACATATATGGAAAACGGCCAGAAGGGGCACTGTGGCTCAGGTGGCAGAGTGCTAGCCTTGAGCGGGAAGAAGCCAGGGACAGTGCTCAGGCCCTGAGTCCAAGGCCCAGGACTGGCAAAAAATAAAAATAAAAAAAAATAGGGCTGGAGGAGCTGGGAATGTGGCCTAGTGGCAAGAGTGCTTGCCTCGTATACATGAAGCCCTGGGTTCGATTCCCCAGCACCACATATATAGAAAATGGCCAGAAGTGGCGCTGTGGCTCAAGTGGTAGAGTGCTAGCCTTGAGCAAAAAGAAGCCAGGGACAGTGCTCAGGCCCTGAGTTCAAGACCCAGGACTGGCAAAAAAAAAAAAAAAGGGCTAGAGGCCTGGCTTAGTGGTATGGGGCTGGCCTTTAAAGGTTGTAGAGGAAACACAGACATTTTCAGAAAAAGCAAATTTGAGCTTGCCACTCAGTATACTTCCATTTCCTTTTTTTTCTCTCCTTTATATTTTTGTGGTTTTTTGGGGGGCTAGGATCTCACTGCGTAGCCTAGGCTGGCCTCACACTTGAGGTTTGCCAGCCTCAGCCGTGGGTATCGGGATTACAGACATTCACCACCACACCTGGCTTCTCCTTTTTAATAGTAACCAGGTACTCACAGAAAAAGATTAGACGAGTGTGTGGACAGATAACTTCTTCAAAGAATGGATGGATGGATGGATGTGTTCTAGAACAATGCTTGACACATAGCACCCAGAACCTCCTTTAAACTTGCCATCTTATAACCACTCTATGAGCGTTCTAGAAGTCCGGCTCTACTCCACTTACTCACTAAACATTTCTCAATACCAATTGCCTTTTGCTATCCATAACTCACTGCTGGTTGTCTGCAGGTCCTCAAGATGGAGAATTCCGTGCTGAACCATCAGAACCAGACCCTCCACAACGGTTACCGCGAGACCCAGCCCCTTCACTCCAGAGTGGTGGAAGCCACTTCCCCTACTTCCCAAGTCCAAGTGAGTGACACCGACTCTCACTGATTTCTTCAGAACCCCCCTCATGACTGCGTGCCTCTCTTTTGCCAGTCGTGGAGGAGGAGAGTTGTCTTCATGCAGGAAGTCCAGGCGAGCCTACTTGTACGGGCATCTCCAAGCCCAGGCTGTGATGCCTGGGAGCACCAAGGGATCTGTCACCTTCCAGAACTTGCTGACAGACCTAGGAGCAGCAAGGCAGGAGTATCCTCAAGCTCTCCTGTGAGTGTAGCGAGCCTTATTAAACCCAGCTCAAATGCTTTCCTGCATGCATCGACCTGCAACTGTTTTGCATATTCATACCCCTGGGTCCTGCACGGCCCCTCCAGGCAGGGTTAATTGGACCAACTATTGTTTGCTCCATCTTCTTGGAGATGAGGAATGAGGTCCCAGGTGCTGTCCTCCCTCCCGGGGCTCCTCTAGCCCCTGGATCTGTCTGTATAGGAAGATCAGGGCTCGGGGTTCGCCGAGTCACTGTAGTGGCAGGAACACAGCATCCTGCAGTCTGACCCACTGTATTCGGTTTCTCTGTACTTTTAGGGTACAATCTGTACCAACGAATACTCACAGTCTCTTAATTCATTCTCTTTCGAATCGATTCCTATGAACCAGTCCTGAGATTTTCATATCCTCAAATACAGTAGAGCCAATGAGCAATCAAAATTGCCTGTTCAGTACTATTTCACCTTTATCTGTATTTTACATATTTTAAAATATGCCCACACTTACCTCCCATATTATAGCGGACATAGTATTATCACAGTGACACTTCCTGTTCTAGAGGGTGAGGAGCTGCTTGCTCGCAGGCAAAGCCCCTCTCACCTGTCTCTTTTCCTTTCCTGTGCTGATACGAGGGCTTGGACAAGGGCCTGGGTGCTGTCCGTTGGCTTTTTTTTTTTTTTTTTTGCCAGTCCTGGGCCTTGGACTCAGGGCCTGAGCACTGTCCCTGGCTTCTTCCCGCTCAAGGCTAGCACTCTGCCACTTGAGCCACAGTGCCGCTTCTGGCCATTTTCTGTATATGTGGTGCTGGGGAATTGAACCTAGGGCCTCGTGTATCCGAGGCAGGCACTCTTGCCACTAGGCTATATCCCCAGCCCCGTCCATTGGCTTTTACTTGCAAGGCTGGCATTCTCCCACTTGAGCCACAGCTTCATTTCTGGCTTTTTGGTGGTTAACTGGAGATAAGTGTCTCATGGGCTTTCCTGCTTGAGCTGGTTTTGAACCTCGATTTTCAGATTCCAGCCTCCTGAGCAGTGAGGATGACAGGTGTGAGCCTCTTGCACCTGGCTCCAGCGTGTCTCCAGGTTCTCCTGCTTCCCCTGGAAAGAATGTCACTGTCCTGGGTTCCCAGGGGAGCATTGGGTTCCACACGCCACGCCTCAAGTGCTCTTTCCACAGGCATCCTTCTAGTTTGTTCTCATGAGGTTGCCAAAGTGTCCTTGACACAGCCTAAAACTCTTCATGTCGCCACTTGCCTTTGCGTCCCCCGTGGGCCTCCCTTCCGGCACTTCCTGCTCAGTCTTGTCACTTCATATCCCCCCTCCCCCAGGGAAAGCAGGGGTCTTCTTCCCTCACCCCCAGCTGCAGAAACTGTGTTGTGGCTCCCTGTGCTGTTCTAGAACAGAGAATGGGATGCCATTTTGTCCTACTTCCCTCAGATCCAGCTTGCCTGCCTTCCTTCCTTCCTTCCTTCCTTCCTTCCTTCCTTCCTTCCTTCCTCCCTCCCTCCCTCCCTCCCTCCCTCCCTCCTTTCCTCCCTCCCTCCTTTCCTTCCTCCCTTTTCTTGTACTTATATGAGGGCTTGAAATCAAGGCCTTGGTGCTGTCTCACGAACCACAGCTCCACTTCTAGGTATTTAGTGGTTCATTGGAGATGAAAGTCCCATGGATTTTCCTGCCTGGACTGGCTTTGAACTGTGATCCTCAGATCAGCTTCCTGAGCAGCTAGGATTACAGGCGTGAGCCACTGGCACCTGGCTCAGACCCAGGTTCTGTGGAGCAGTGGCTGGCTGTCTTGTGTAGAATCTCACCCCAGCTGGGTTACTGTGATCCTGCTGTCAGTAAGGAAAACCCCGAGACAACCCTCACTGAGAAGGATAAGACAGGGACCCCGCATGAAGCTTGCAATGTTTGACAATACCGGGGATTGAACTCAGGACCTTGTGCTGGCTAGGCAGGTGCTCTGCTCCTTGAGCATGAGTTATTTTCAAGGTAAGGTCTCACTGTACGCGGGGCCAGCCTGGGCTGTGATCCTCCTCATTCTCCCCATGTTGCTGGGATGGCAGACAGGCACCACCTCACCCTGCCATTGGTTGAGATGGGGTGCTGAGAACTCTGTGCTGGCCTGTGGGAATCCTGTAACTGCGGATCCAAATGGTGTTTGTTTGCTGCTCACCTTCACCTCCTGTTTTCAGGAGGTCACCAATCCTAGGATTGTTTCCCCTACTCTGGTGTCGTTAACGTCTAAGAGACTGCTACCTTGCTTTCTGCATGTACTCCTCTACTTGATGATTAATAAAAGTCTTGTTCACGGGACGCTCAGCATCAGACAACAGGTTCCCTGGTACCCTAAAACCGGATCCACGGTCTGGTATCGATCATTGCTTTGCTCCGGGTCGCGGCGGGACAAGGCGGGACAACACTGACCTCAAATCACAGCTCTTCCCATCCCATAGTCACCTCTCAAGTAGCTGGGATTACAGGTTTGAGCCACTGTGCGCCACCCTGCAATTTAGTTATTAGAAAACACCTATATCCTGTAAGATAAGGGCCCCTGACCATTATCTGAAGCCAGGGGGATGGGAATGGGGAGGCACTGGAAGCTCACACATACGTAGTTCCCTTACACACACAAGGGGAGGCCGGGCCAGAGCTCAGCGGGAGAGTGGGGGTTCAGTAGACACTGGGCTCCGGTTTTTATTGTTGTTGTTGTTTTATTGCTAGTCCTGTGCCTTGGACTCAGGGCCTGAGCACTGTCCCTGCTTCTTCTTGCTCAAGGCTAGCACTCTGCCACTTGAGCCACAGCGCCACTTCTGGCTTTTTCTATGTATGTGGTGTTGAGGAATCGAACCCAGGGCTCCATGTGTACAAGGTGAGCACTCTACCCCTAGGCTGTACTCCCAGCCCCTAGGTTCCAGTTTTGATCCTCAAGTTTGGTAATGAGTTTGATCCATCATGGTTTTTTTGTGGGTATTTTTTTTTTTTTTTTTTTTTTTTTTGCCAGTTTTGGGCTTGAACTCAGGGTCTGGTCACTTCCTGAGCTTTTTCATTCAAGGCTAGCACTCTACCACTCAAATCAGAGCTCTACTTCTGAGTTTTCATTGGTTAATTGGAGATAGGAGTCTCATGGACTTTCCTTCCTGGGCTGACTCTGAACCTTAATCCTCGGATTTCAGCCTCCGGAGTGGCGACTACTACAGGTGTGAGCCACCAGTGCTCAGCTTTTTGATCCAAGTTTAATAACGGCCTGGGGTCTGAGCTCTGCTTCCACCTCTGCGTCTCCTCCTCAGAATCTCATGAACCTTCCTGTCTGGGCTGGCTTCACACCCTGATCCTCAGATCTCAGCCTCCCCCCCTAGCCGAGATGACCGGGTGAGCCGCCAGCACTCAGCACTAACTCTTCTTTCTGTTCAATGTATGTCAGGATCGCAGAACCAGTATTACTTGCTCAGGATCGACAACAAGCTTGACAACCTGCTGAGAAGTTTGGCTAAGGACAGGATGTTGAAGAAGAAAAGATACCATTAGCCAGTGGGTGGGCGCCAGCTCGCCCGGCCTGGTGCCAAGGATCCTGGAAATCTGAACCACGCTGCTCCTACCTGTGAAACACTGGTGATTAACACGGGGGACGCCATCGCTCAGGGAAGGAAGGAAGACCACTAAACGGACCGGAAGAGATGCGTCTCACCAATGGACGGGGGGAGGGAAGCGGGTGAGAGGAAATAGAAAACAAGACAGAACCGTTCACTTCAATCGACGTCAGTGTCATCCCCGCACGCGCTCCCTGTAGGATTTAGATGTAGTAAAATGATTTTGGAGAGTGCTGCGCCAGTTGGTCTCTTCTTGTGCCTCTCTGCCGCACGGCCCCTTCCTTCTTGCCTGTCCACGGGGCACAGGTGGCTGCACAGAGGTCAAAGGGCACCGAGTCCAGGACCGAGAAGGAGGCAAGGAGACTCTTCAGTGTGTTTGTGTGTTTTATGATTTGTTTATTTTTAATTAGAGTCTTACATGTCGCCCAGGCTAACTGGCCTCTAACTATCCATCTAGCTCAGACAGGCTTCATGCACGGCTTGCTCCTGCCTCAGTCTCCAAGGACCGGGACTACAGGGGTGCACCATCACGCTCAGCTAGAAGGACGGGGGGGCCACCCTAAAAGGGTGCCCGGGACCACAAAGGACTCACAAGAGCAGTACTAGAGAGCAGGAAGTACGGCGGGCTAGAAGGCCGATGGCGGGGGGCTGTTCCGTGCCGGAGCGCCGGCCTGGCACCGGCTGGCACTGGAGGCCTTGGCGGAGAGGGAGATGGGCGCTCAGGATGGCCTTTCTCAAGGACAGGGCTTCCGTGTTGAGTGTGGCGCGAGGGAGGGAGCCGCGCGCCTAGCTTCCCACTCCAGCGCCAGCCCTTGGGAGGCCGAGGCAGGAGGATCGAGAGGTCAAGGCTAGCCTGCTCACGTAGGGACCCCCTGTCTAGAACAATGGACGAGCACACACAATAAAAGCCACTCAAGGGCTGGGAAGATGGCCTCGTGGTAAAGCACCCGCCTCATACACATGAAGCCCTGGGTTCGATTCCCCAGCACCACATATATAGAAAAAGCCAGACATGGTGCTGTGAGTCAAGTGGCAGAGTGCTAGCCTTGAGCCGAAAGAAGCCAGGGACAGTGCTCAGGCCCTGAGTTCAAGTCCCAGGACTGGCAAAAAACAACACAATAAAGCAAATGCTAAGTGGGAAAAAAAAAAGCCATTCAATAATCAGTAAGAATTTCAAGGACAAGCTGGGCATGGTGGCTCTCACCTGTAATCCTGGCTACTCACGTGGCTGAGATCTGAGGATTGTGGTTTGAAGCCAGCCCGGGTAGGAAAGTTCAGACTCTCATCTCCAATTAAACACACATACCCCGGTGGGTAATGGATTCATTGTGATCATTATTGCTCTTTTTTTCCTTTTTGTGTTGTTCCTGGGGCTTGAACTCAGAGCTTGGGTGCTGTCCCTGGCTTCTTTTTGCTCAAGGCTAGCTAGCACTCTGCCACTTGAGTCCCAGCGCCACTTCTGGCCATTTTCTATATATGTGGTGCTGAGGAATCGAACCCAGGGCTTCCTGTATATGAGGCAAACACTCTTGCCACTAGGCCATATTCCCAGCCTGCTTTTTCTTTTTTCTTTGGTAGTTAACTGGAGGTAAGAGTCTCATGGACTTTCCCACCTGGGCTGGCTTTGAGCTTCGATCCTCAGGTCTCAGCTTCCTGAGTAGCTAGGGTACAGGTGTGAGCCATCGGTAGTGTTTAGCTATTTTTCCCCCCAATTTTTAATTAGCATATATTACATTGTTTTTATCATGACTCTTTTGGGGGGGGGTGGTAAGTCATGGGGCTTGAACTCTGGGCCTGGCCTAGTCCCTTTTTTGCTCAAGACGAGCTGGCACTCTACCACTTGAACCAGTCCTCTGCTTCTGACATTTTACTGGTGCATTAGAGATATGAGTCACATGGACTTTTCTGTCCTGGCTGGCTTCAAACAGCGATCCTCCAATCTCAGCCTCCTGAGTAGCTGGGATTATGGGCGTAAGCCACTGTGCTTGGCTCCCCAAGATGGAAACTCCTCTGGTCTGCGGGCCACGCCTGGACAGCGTTGCTAGCACCGAGGGAAGACGACTTTGTTCCCTCCGGGTGCGAGGAAGGTCACCTTCACTGCGCTTCAAATGTCACCAGATTAACAGGTGTTCGGTGATACTCACTTCCGGCTCCCACGGGCTTTGTGCTTGGCACGGAAGGGCACCGCCGAGGTTTTCCGGGTTGCTTCTCAAGAGGGCTCCGCGCCCGTGCTGGGCTCAAGCCCAGGTGGAGCTGCGCATGCGGGGCTCACGCCTCCCCTTCCGGACCCCGCCCCTGCACCCGCTGATCTGCGCATGCGCTCACGCCTCGGCAGCTCCTGGGCGCAAGGCCCCGGGACCGAGCCCGCGGGAAGCCGTGCGCACCCCCGGCCTCCGGTGCAGCGACTCTGCCCCCGCCCGGCCTCCTGCCCCCGGGGACCAACTCCATCCCGTCCCCCCACACCTGCCGCGAGTGCTGCCGGGGACTTTGCCCTGGGCGGCGGCCTCCCCCGGGCCGGGTCCCCAGCCCGAGCCGTCGTTTGTAATCGGGCTGCGGGTGCAGAGCGCGGCTGGTCTCAGCTCTCCCGAGCCAGGGCCGCCACGTCTCTGCACCAGGCGTCTGTGGCCAGCGCCGTTGCTCTGTGTGCCAGTCCTGGGGTTCACTCTCGGGGCCCAGGGGCTGTCCCACTCGAGCCCCAGCTCCACGGGCGCGCTTTGCTGACTCACTGGAGATGCGTCTCACGGGCGTCTCTCCCCAGGCCGGCCTTGCGGTGTGATCCTCAGACCTCAGCCTCCTGATTAGCTCCAGTTCACTACCAAGAAGCTGGAACGGGGCCATGGCTCACGTGTCAAACACCAGCCCTTAGCAAAAAACAACAACCACTTAGGGACAGCTCCTAAGCCCTGAGTTCAAGCCCCAACACTGGCACAAAAACCAAATCCAATCCAATCAGGCCGAGGCCTTACTTTCTCTAGTGTCCCTCCCAGCTGTCTGTGATGAATGGCTCTGAGCAGGGCGTGCCCCCTGGCGGGGCGGCCGTGGGATCCCCAGGAAGGCTCGGGCGCCCTGTGCCGGCCTTTTCGCTACTCTGAGGCTGTACCCCACACGCACTCGGGGCCTTCAGGCCTCTGTGCTGGTCACCGAATGCTCAGGTTCAGGGGTGACCCCAAAGGCCCACCTGTTCAGGTCCTCATCCCTGCCTATGGCACTAAGGGAAGGCAGAGGAACCGGAACCGTCTGGGAGGCGGGGCCTGGGGGGGTCTTTAGGTGATTGGGGGTGTGGCCTGGAGCCGATTGTGGCAACTCAGCCTTTCTGCTTCTCACTGCAACTTGAGCCAAGAGCACAATGTCAGCCAGCGGCTCGGCCCACCCATGTTCCACCACGAGGCCGCCCTTGCCAGTGCCCTCGTGTGTCCCCACGCCACAGGGCCACCCAGACTTGGAGGGCAGCATGCAGGACTGTGAGCCACAGGAACCTTCCTTCTCTGTACACGCTCCTTGCCTCGGGTGTTTCATTATAGTAGCACGACACCCCCACACACTGCAGTGGCAAAGCTTTACTTAAAAACATTGCATCTTCTCAGTGCTGGTACCCTCGTAGAGAGCACAGCAAAGCGGCCAGCAGACCCTCAGGCCCTGGCTCGCTCCCTGCTCGCTTCCTCTCAGGCTTAGTCTTGTCAGCAAACCACCTCTCCACTAAATCAGTGCTGTGACTTCCAGTGTCTTCCAGCTGCCTCGGGAGCAGTCTCAGCACTGTGGTCATGCGCAGTGATTCAAACCCACAATCCTGGCTCCCTGGGGGGGGGGAGTGGCAGAGATCTGGAGGTCACAGTTTGAGGCCAGCCCAAGTTTACAACAAGGAAAAGTGTGTGAGGCTCCATCTTGACCAATGGCTGGGCACACGGGTGCATGCCTGTCATCCCAGCAACAAAGGGGGATCGCAGCCCGGGCTGGCCGCCGCATAAAGCCAGACCCGACCGGGAAAATAAGCAGCCCAAAGGAGGGCTGGTGGACTGGCTCACGCGGTGGAGCAAATGCTTATCAAGCGCAGGGCCCTGAGCTCAAACCCTGGTACTGCAAAACCGCCACCGCCGCCGCCACACAGCAGACAACCACAAAGCAGCTGGCGGCTGGCGTGCGCCTCCTCGAAGGCTGCCCGGGCCGCGCGCCGTCAGAGCGGCGTCCCCTCGGCGAGGTCCCCCGTCTGCTCTGGAATCTCCACTCCGTTCCTTCTGGCAAAGCTGTGGTTGATCTCCACGAACGTTCTGCCCTTGGTCTCGGGGATGACCACGTAGACGTAGACGGCGGTGAGCAGGCACAGGCCGGCAAAGACTATGAAGCTGTAGGCCCCGATGGCCGCCTGGACCGAGGCAGGAGGAGCACCGAGGGTTGGGACCCCGGGACCCTCCGATTGGAGGCCCCTGGGAGTCCCTAAGTTTCTCGGCGGTTGGTTCTGTTGGACGCTTGGAGGGGCAAAGCAGAACACCGAGCGGAGCCCCAGCCTCAGAAAGGCCTTGGTTACCGAGGTGTGAAGGACTCTGGTGCCTCCCTGCCCTGGGAGCCAAAGCTGGTGCTCTCATCACCCCAGCCCCGTACCCCTCGCAATGAGCCCTTCCCAGGTAAGACAGGGGCCGGGCCAGTAAGGCATGCCTGTAATCCCAGCCCCTGGGAGGCACAGACAGGAGACTCTCCAGTTCAAGGCCACCATGGGCTACATGGCAAGCTACTTTGTCAAAGCACCAAGAGCTCGTGAGGTGTGGTGGCTCACGCCGGTAAGCCTGGCTCCTCAGGACTCTGAGATCAAGAAGACCATTGCTCCCAGGCAGGCCAGGCCCCAGTGCGGGAGACCCCACCTCAGCAAGTAAAAAGCTGGGTGCAGTGGCTCAAACCTGTCATCCAGCTATGCAGGAAGCATGAATAGGGGGTCCAGCCCCACCTAAGCAGAAAGTGAGACCCGATCTCAAAAAACAACTAGCCAGGTGCCGGTGGCTCGCGTCTGTCATCCTAGCTACTCAGGAAGCTGAGATCTGAGGACGGTGGTTTGAAGCCAGCCCGGGCAGGAAAGTCCCTAAGACTCTTATGTCCAATTAAACACCCCAAAGCTGGAAGTGGAGCTGTGGTCCAGTGGTAGAGCACTCGCCTTGAGCAAAAAAAAAGCTCAGGGGTAGTGTCTGGGCTCTGAGTTCAAGCCTGAGGACCAGCACGAAAAAGTAAAAGAGGGGATGGTTGATGTGGTAGAGCACCTGTCTAGCACGTGCAAGGTGCTGGGGTTCATCGATAGCAAAGAATAAATAAATAGATAAACAGGTGAATGGGTGGCATATCGCGTGGCCGTGTCCCGGGAGCTGGCCCTTTGTAGACATGGCCGAGGGTTGTTTTCTTTCTTTTTTTTGTTTTTTTTTTTTTTTGCCAGTCCTGGGGCTTGGACTCAGGGCCTGAGCACTGTCCCTGGCTTCTTCCCGCTCAAGGCTAGCACTCTGCCACTTGAGCCACAGCGCCACTTCTGGCCGTTTTCTGTCTATGTGGTGCCGGGGAATCGAACCCAGGGCTTCATGTATACAAGTCAAGCGCTCTTGCCTCTAGGCCATATCCCCAGCCCCATGGCCGAGGGTTTTAGTGGAAGGGCACTGCTGCTCCCCGTGGGGGGGGGGGGGCAGGCCTGCCTCAGGGCCGCCCGGGAGGAGCCCGCTCACCTGCATGGATGGGAACAGCAGGCCCACGAGGAAGTTGGTGGACCAGTGCACCGCCCCGTCCACCGTGAACGCAGCCCGCCGCGAGGACTGCAGGAAGATCTCCGTCCTCACCACCGCGGGAATGGGGCCTGGGTGCGGGGGACAGGGGGAGGGAGAGGCTCAGAGGGTCCCCAGAGCCTGCCCTTGCCTCACCGCTCAGCCCCACGAGTCCCCCCACCAGCCTGTGTGGGCCGTCTCTGCCGGGACCGGGCGCCAGGCAGGGGCTGCACGGAGCTGGGGCAGAGGCTCAACGCCTGCCCTGGGCCAAGTCCGACCCCAGCACCGGCTTTCTGGTGACCGGAGTTTTGTAGGAAAGCAGCGGCTGGGAGTGGTGGCTAGTGAATCAGGGAGGTGCAGGGGGTCCCCTCAAAGCCCCTGCTCTATGCTGGGGTCACCCTTGACATTCTTTGGAGGGCATCTGTGGTCCAGGGCGCTTGGGCATTGGCAGTGCTGCCCCCGTGTGGTGAGGATGAGGATGGCAGCAGCAGGCCCCTGCCTTTCCTTGGGACTGGAGCCTTTCTTTGTCAGCTGGGTCTTTTAGCCTCTAGAGGGACCTTGTCTCAGTGTTTAAAGCCATCTTCTCCCTACAATTGTCACCCTGATTTTTTTTTCTTTTCTTTCCTTTGTCAATTGTGGGACTTGAACACCACCAACTGTGGGGGGCTTGAATTGTGGGGCCTGAGCTCTTTTGCTCAAGGCTAGCACTCTACCACTCCTGGTTTTCTGGTGATTCATTAGCGTCTCATGGTCTCTCTTTCCTGCCCTGGCTGGCTGCAAACCGTAACCCTCAGATCTCAGCCTCCTGAACAGTTAGGATTATAGGTGTGAGCCACCAGTGCCTGGCTCTAAATTGTTTCAATGCCTTTTTTTTGGGGGGGGGGGGAGTACTAGGGTTGAACTGAGGGCCTCATGCTGTGTGGCTGATGCACTATCACTTGAACACCTCTCTAGCCCTAACTACCCTGAAATTTGAACATCACGGTTCTGCTGTAATCTGTTTGCATCCTGCATGCCTGTCTGCGGCTTTGTACAGAGCTGTAATTCCGACATGAGGGCCTGCAGGGAACACTGAGGCCCAGCCAGGAAAGGGGTAAGAGCTAGGAATGCCCAGAACGGGACCCTGGAAAGGTCACACAGACAGGGCGAGACAAATGTGTACATTACTATTAACTGGACCCTATAAAGCTTGAGACCTTGGGAATAAGATGAATGTTTGTGTTACAGTTAAATGTTTACTGCTCCCCTCTGTGCCTTAACCATAAGGAAGTCAATTATCATTATGCACACAAACTCTACCTCATGTTAATAGCTGTAACCACGAGATAGATTGATGCCCTGTTTTCTGCATGTGCCTGTAGTGACTGCCCCTGTAAACTGAACTAACTACATATGCTTGCTACTGGGAGCTCGGGGTTCTGAACCCCTGGCTCTCCACTCTGTTTCCCCCCCCCCCCATATTTTCTCACTTCTTCAGCTCTGGTGTCCCCAGTGTCCTGTCATGCTGTTCCGGGTTGCAGGAAGCAACAGGGAGCAGAGGAATTCAAAGTCACACCAGCCAGCTGCTCTGGTGTGCTCAGGTGTGAAGCCCAGGCGGGGAGGACCCCGTTCTGGGCACCACTGGGGAGCGTTGTGTTGGTCTGCGCCATGGAATGTGAACTCAGCCGCCAAGGTGACCTCAAATGGGCCAGCACATCTGGTTATCACCACCCCACCCCAGCCCCCAAAAGCTCCCTGGGCAGGGAGGGAGAGGAGGGAGAGGCCTGGTCCTCAGAATGACGCCTGGGAGCCGGGACGGACGGGGAAGGGGGCAGGGCCCCAGCTGGGGGTAGCCTGACGCTAAGGATGAGGCAGACGAGTTTGGAGAAGAACCGAGTGCTCTACCCACCTGGCTGTGGGCAGCGCCTCTGTGGCAGCTCCTTGTGGGGCACTGGGCCTGAGTCTGGGCCCCCCTGACCCCCCTGGGATGCTGACTGGCACTAGGGAATGTTTGTTGAATGAATGAATGTGACCTGGGGGCCATCAAGGAAAAGCTAACCTGAGCAGGCCCTTCAAAAACGAGACAGGAGCTGGGTGTTCGTGGCTCACGCCTGTAATCCTAGCTCCTTAGGAGGCAGAGAGCTGAGGACCGTGATTCAGAGTTAACCCCGGTAGGGAAGTCTGTGATTCCCTGGCTCCAAAATAACCAGCATGGCTCAAGTAGTAAGTGCCAGCTAAGCAAGCAGAGCAAGAGCAAGGCCTTGAGTTCAAACCCCAATATTGCTGGCAAAAAAGAGGTACTGTGTGTTGGTAACTCACTGGCCTGAGCAGGTACTGTGTGGGTACTGTGTGTTGCTACTCACTGGGCCAAAGCAGGTACTGTGTGGGTACTGTGTGTTGGTACTCACTGGCCGGAGCAGGTACTGTGTGGGTACTGTGTGTTGGTACTCACTGGCCGGAGCAGGTACTGTGTGGGTACTGTGTGTTGGTACTCACTGGGCCGGAGCAGGTACTGTGTGGGTACTGTGTGATGGTACTCACTGGCCGGAGCAGGTACTGTGTACAGGTACTCACTGGGCCCGATGGAATGTCCTGAGATGTAGGTGAACACACAGATGATGCCCAGGTAAGCCAGTTGCGGGACCGTGTCCTGTGGGGGAGGCAGGGCTTTCTGTCTGTCCTTCTGTCCATCTGTCTGTCTGGGCACCCCAGTGGGGGCCTCTGGAGGGCTCAGGCCCAAACCCCAGAGCACAGAGGAGTCACATCTGGAGTGCTGGGCCTCCAGGGGGCAGAGAGGCAGGGATGGCACAGGAGCAGACCGGTGGTGGATGTGGAACATTCTGGCACACAGCAGCTGACCACGAACCTCGCCTAACTGATGAGGCGTGGTGCACTATGCCAGTCCTGGGTCTGGGCGCTGTCCCTGAGCTTTTTGCTCAAGGCTAGCACTCTGCCACTTGAGCCACAGCACCACTTCCAGCTTTTTCTATATATGTGGTGCTGAGGAATCGAACCCAGGGCTTCATGCATGCTAGGCCAGCACTCTACCACTAAGCCACTTATTTTTATTTTTATTATTTTTTTTATTTTTATTTTTTTGCCAGTCCTGGGCCTTGGACTCAGGGCCTGAGCACTGTCCCTGGCTTCTTCCCGCTCAAGGCTAGCACTCCGCCACTTGAGCCACAGCGTCGCTTCTGGCCGTTTTTCTGTATATGTGGTGCTGGGGAATCGAACCTAGGGCCTCGTGTATCCGAGGCAGGCACTCTTGCCACTAGGCTATCTCCCCAGCCCCACTTATTTTTATTTTTGAATAGTGGTTCAAATTTACATCCAGCCAGCCTGGACTTCGCTCCTCCTATTTCCGCTCCCTGAGCGCACATCTCGACACCCAGCTTCTCATGGGTCAAAATGGAGTCTCTCAGACTTTTCCACCCCATCCTCCCAGTCTCAAGTATCTAGTGAAGTACTGCTCTATGTGCGCACTATCCCGTTACAGCTTGATGGAGCTTTGCACGGATGCAGGTGAGCGAAGCCATTGTGAGCGGCTTTGCACTTGCGGTGAAGGGAGTGTGCAGCCACACGCGTGGTGTCGTGGTGCTGGCTCCGTGGGTGGGATATCCCACCCACCACCCTGACCCCCCCACCTCTCCCCACAGCTCTCCCACCCTACCCCAGACAGGAGGTGAGGCCAGACCTGGAAGAGAAGGGACGCGGTCAGCACCAGGCAGGCGCAGGCGCAGATCCCGTAGCCCACCAGCAGGAGGAGCCGCCGCCCCACGCGCTCCACGATGCCGGCCTGGGGGAGGGGAGGGTGAGGGTGGGGAGGAGCCACAAGGAGTGGCCCCCCCCCCCAAGTGCCTCCCTGTTCACCCTGCTTCCTGCAAGCGTGCTGAGATCTTTGTTTGTCTTTGTTTTTGCCAGTCCTGGGTCTTGAACTCAGGGCCTGAGCACTGTCCCTGGCTTCTTTTTGATCAAGGCTAGCACTCTGCCACTTGAGCCACAGAGCCACTTCTGGCTTTTTTCTGTGTATGTAGTGCTGGGGAATCGAACCCAGGGCTTCACGTATGTGAGGCAAGCACTCTCGCCACTAGGCCATATTCCGAGCGTGCTGAGATCTTACTTGGCCTGGGTTTGACCCCTCGTGGGAATGCACACAGAGCCTTTCCTTGTTTGTCCTCTCTGACCCCTCTGCCGCTCTCCCGCCCTGTAGCAAACACCTTTCAACATTCTGCATGGGGTGCGTTGGCATCTGGGGGCCTCACTGGCCTGGAAGGACCGGGGGATGGCAAGCTAGTGTGTCTCAACACCAGCACGCGCAGCGCGCCCACGCCACACAGGGAGTGAGGGGGGCCCGGCCTTAGGGCCTGTCGGTCTGGTCTGGCCCTCGGAGCTCCCCTCTGCAGCGGTGGGGAGACTGCTTCTCGTCACTCACCGAGACCAGGGTCATCGCTATGTTCACCGCGCCAGCACCCACGGTCACGTACTGGGAGTGGGTGGCCTCCACGCCTGCTGCCGTGTAGATGGTGTCCGCGTAGTAGTTGATCTAGGACGCGAACAGAGCTGTAAGCAGAGCCCGCGCTCCTTCGCCTCCTCACCCTGAGCAACCAACATTTACTCCATTTACTCCAACCACTCAACTATCAATAAACCTAGCCATAGCTGTTCCTCTATGAGCAGGAACTGTATTATTAGGATTCCACCATAAAACCAAATCTTCTTTAGCCCATTCCCCCACCCCCCCAAGGAACACCATTAGTCCCCACAGGCTGGCGCCTGCAATCCCAGGAACCCAGGAGGCTGAGCTGGGAGGACTGCAGTTGGAAGCCATTCTAGGCAGGGAAGTCTGCGAGATTCTGGTTCCCAATTAACCACCAAAAAGCCGGAAGTGGCGCTGTGGCTCAAGTGGTAGAGTGCCAGCTTTGAGCAAAAAAAGCCTAGAGACAGGGCCCAGGCCCTGCGTCCAAGCCCCAGGACCAGCAAGAAGGAAAAGAAGAAAAAGTACCATGAGGAAGAGCGGGGGGGGGGGGGGGATCTGACCCCCCCAGTCCCAGCTTGGGGCGCCCTGCAGCAGCCTTCCTTGGGGGGGTGGGGGAGATCTGACCCCCTAGTCCCAGCTTGGGGCGCCCAGCAGCAGTGGGATGGGGGGTGGGGGATCTGACCCCCCAGTCCCAGCTTGGGGCACCCTGCAGCAGCGGGATGGGGGGTGGGGGGTGGGGGATCTGACCCCCCAGTCCCAGCTTGGGGCGCCCTGCAGCAGCTTTCCTTGGCGGGGGGAGATCTGACCCCCTAGTCCCAGCTTGGGGCGCCCAGCAGCAGCGGGATGGGGGGTGGGGGGTGGGGGATCTGACCCCCCAGTCCCAGCTTGGGGCGCCCTGCAGCAGCCTTCCTTGCGGGGCGCACGCATTTCTGCAGGTGCCTAATGATTGCATTCTCTCTTTCCAGCGGGGCCCGGTCACCGGCCCAGGAAACAGTGATGGGGCCACCCGGCTGCCCAGGATGGACACCTGCGGGTACCTGCGTCCCGGTGCCCCCCCGGCCGCAGAGCCCCCCCGCCCTAGCTGCGCACCGCGTTGACCCCGGACAGCTGCTGGCCGGCCATGAGCACCACGACGGAGAGGAGCTGCCAGCGCAGCGGGCGGTAGGCGAGCAGGCGGAGCACGGAGAGGCGGCCGCCCGCGCACTCGGCCCGCGCCTCGGCGCGCATGTCCTCCACCTCGGCCTCCAGGTCCGCGCGCCGCCCGCGCAGCCGCCCCAGCGCTGCGGACGGAGCAGAGCAGAGCGCGCCCTGCGGCGCCCAGGACGCCCCGCGGCTCCGCCCCGCCCCAGGCCCCGCCCCGCCCCGAGGCCCCGCCCCCGCCCCGCGGCTCCGCCCCGGCCCGCCCCGCCCCGGCCCCAGGCCCCGCCCCCGAGGCTCCGCCCCGCCCCAGGCCCCGCCCGGCGGCTCCGCCCCGCCCCAGGCCCCGCCCCCGCCCCCGCCCCGCCCCGCCCAAGGTCAACCTTCCACCTGCCCAGCCCCAGCGAGTGAGGGGGGGGGGAGAGTGGGGAGGGTAAGGAGGGGGGCCAGGAGGGAGGGGCGGGGCTCTGGGGAGCAGCCCGCCCCCCGCCCCTCCCCCCCCTACCTCTCCGAGCCGCCTCCTCGTCCCCTTTCTGAATCAAGGTGTAGCGGGGGCTCTCGGGGAAGAAGGGCAGGGTCAGCAGCTGCACCAGGGCGGGCACCCCCGTGAGGGCCAGGAGCACCGGCCAGCCTGCGGGGAGCCGGCGGAGGACTGGAGCGCGGCCAGGGGCTCGGGCACCCCCAAGCCCCCTCGGGCTCCCCCAGTGCCCCTCAGGACCCCACGCGCAGCTCCTGATCGAAAGGGAGAAGAGGATCACGACTGTGACCCCGGCCCCAAGTGACGCTGTGGCTCAAGCTAGAGGCCCGGCCGTGAGTGACAAAGCCAAGTCAGTGCGTCAGGCCCCGTGTTCGAGACCCAGTACCTGGGCACACACAGACACACGTGTGCACACGCACGCTGTCACTGAGAGCACAGGGGTCCAGGGATTGGAGGTGTGGCTCTGTGGTCGAGCCTGGACCTGGCACGCAGGAGGAAGAGGGGTGGGGAGGCCTCCCCTCACTTGGTCTTCGAGGAACTTGGGGTTCAGCTGGGTGAGACTGGAGCCTGGCACCCCCCTGGCACGGTGTCCCCTCTCTGCCTCCCAGGTGTGCCTGGTTACCTGTGGCATTGCCCAAGATGACCTGGAGGCTGAAGATCTGTGCCAGGAAGATCCCAGTAATGGCGAACACCTCGGTCATGATGCCCAGCGCGCCCCGCAGGTCCCTGGGGGCCAGCTCCCCCAGGTACATGGGGAGGGCGCTGTACGTGATGCCTGGGGGTGGACAGAAGGTCAGAGCAGCCAGGAGCCACCCCCAGCCCCGCTCCATTTCCTGATCCCAGCGTGGAGGGCCGCGCCTGCCCCTCTCAGGCTGAGATAAAAACACGCACTGTGCCTTGGCATTTCTCTCAAGGCTGGTGCTCTACCACTTGAGCCGCCCCTTCATGAATGGCTTTTTGGTGGTTAAGTGGAGATAAGAGTCTTACAAACATTTTTTTTTTGGCCTGGGCTGGCTTCATGCGGAGGTCCTCAGATCTCAGCCTCCAGAGTAGGTAGGACTACGGGTGTGAGCCGCTAGTGCCTGGCTAAGTAGGATTTATTCTTTTTGTCTGTTTGTTGTTGGTGGTGGTCATTGTTGGGCTTGAACTCGGGGCCTGGGTGCTATCCCTGAGCTCTTTGGCTCAAGGCTGGTGATTTAAGCCACTGCACCACTTTTTTTTTTTTTTTTTGGCTAGTCCTGGGCCTTGGACTCAGGGCCTGAGCACTGTCCCTGGCTTCTTCCCGCTCAAGGCTAGCACTCTGCCACTTGAGCCACAGCGCCGCTTCTGGCCGTTTTCTGTATATGTGGTGCTGGGGAATCGAACCTAGGGCCTCGTGTATCCGAGGCAGGCACTCTTGCCACTAGGCTATATCCCCAGCCCACTGCACCACTTTTGATTTTCTGGTTCTTAATTGCAGATCTGAGTCTCACAGACATCCCTGTCTGGGATGGCTTTGAACTGTAATTCTCAAATCTCAGCCACCTGAGTAGCTGGATTACAGGCATGAGCCATCAGTGCCTGGCTAGGATTTATTCATGAGACTTAAAGGTTACTTTTCTGCTTTGGATTAGTTTCTGATTTGGTAGGTAGGTAGGTAGATCTACTGATCAAAAATCCCCCCTTAAGGTTTTTTTTTTTTATTATTATTTTTTTTTTTTGGCCAGTCCTGGGCCTTGGACTCAGGGCCTGAGCACCTTCCCTGGCTTCTTCCCGCTCAAGGCTAGCACTCTGCCACCTGAGCCACAGCGCCCCTTCTGGCCATTTTCCATATATGTGGTGCTGGGGAATCGAACCCAGGGCTTCATTTATACAAGGCCAGCACTCTCGCCACTAGGCCATATTCTCAGCCCCTTTCGTTAGTATCTTACAGTTTTGTTTTGGTTTTTGGTCTAGGGCCAGCCTCAGATTTCAGTCCTTCTCCATCCTTCCTGGAAGATGCTTTGTGAACCTCATGGTAAATCTCTCTCTCTCTCTCTCTCTCTCTCTCTCTCTCTCTCTCTCTCTCTCTCTCTCTCTCTCTCTCTCTCCTGGGAATTGAAACTGGGCTTTCATGCTAGACAAGTGTTCTACACTTGGGTCACGCCGTCAGTTTGGTGGTGTGTCTACAGATCTTTATTGCTGGAAGCATTTGTTAGCTAAAGGGAAGGACTAGAAAGCACACGCGTGGCTAGGGCCTGGGACTGGAGGTAGAAGGGGGCTCTGAGAGGAAGAAGAGGCAGAGATGGGGCGCTGGAGGTTCACATCGTGATCCTAGCCACTCCGGAGGCTGAGATCTGAGGACTGCAGTTTGAAGCCAGCCTGGCAGGAAAGTCTAAGACTCTTCTTTCCAATTTGCCACCAAAAAGCTGAACGTGAAGCTGTGGTTCAAGTGGTAGAGCAGCAGCCTTGAGTGAAAAAACTTAGTGACAACATCCAGGCCCTGAGTTCAAGCCCCAGGACCAGCACGCACACACACTCGTGTGCGTGCACACACACACACACACACACAGAGCAAGGAAAGCTAGCACGAGCCCCGTCCACCCCAGTGACCAGCCTTGGCTAGGAATCTGGAGCCCACGTGTCTCAGAGCCCTTCCCCTGATGGGTGCCTGGAGCCGCCTGGGGTGTCAGAGGCCCCCCACCCCCACCCCCCACCCCCACCCCATACCTGCGCACACGCCCACCAGCACACGGGAGAAGATGATCAGTTCAAATGCCCGGGCCACTTTGCTGACCCCCATTAGGATAGCGGGGACAATGGCAAAGACGTTGTTTATCAGCAGGGTCCCCTTTCTGCAAGACAGCAGGGCAGAAGCTTCTGGAGCACTGACCTCAACCCCCCCCCCCCACCTCTGCCAGGTCCCCAGGGGTGTGGGTGGAGGGGGCTGTGGAGGAAGTGTCCTCCCATCACTTAAGGTGACTGTGTCAGTTAGGAGGGGCGCTGGGTGGGATTTGAGGGGCCATGTGGTGGGATTGGACCCTCCTGAGAAACACGCAACTGCTGGGTATGGTGGCACATGCCTATAATCCCAGCTACTCAGGAGTCAGAGACGGGAACGGTCAGACTTGAGGCCAGACAGGGAACACGTGTGTGAGATCCTGCCTGGAACAATAAGCTGGTGCGGCGGTGGGTGGGAGAGGTCATGGCTGCCCCGCCCCCCCATGACTCACGCCTCCCCTTCCGGACCTCGCCCCCTGCACCCGCTCATCTGCGCTCACGTCTGATCTGCGCACCCCTGGCCTCCGGGCAACCATGATGACGCCCAGCAGGTGCAGCGACTCTGCCCCAGCCCGGCCTCCTGCCCCCGGGACCAACTCCATCCCGTCACCCCACACCTGCCGCGAGTGCTTACGAGGCCCTGGGCTAAGTCCTGCCGAGGAACTCTGCCCTCGGAGGCGGCCTCCCCTGCCAGAGACACTGAGGACTTGTGTGTAAGGGATTTGGAGGCTGGGCGTCAGACCTCCCTTCCTCGACGTGAGTGGCCTCTGTTTACCTGCCGCACCTGTCCACCAGCAGCCCAGCGATCAGCGACCCCAGGAGCCCCCCCAGAGCGAACACGGACACGGAGCAGGACCACAGCAGCTGCAGAGCCCTCTCCTCCAGGAAGGTCCCGTGACGCTCGAAGTAGGTGTTGTTGTAAAATGACTTCAGGACCTGAAAGGCGCAGCCGGTCACCCCGCGCGGCCCAGGGCGTGGCGGTGTCCTGCTGTAGGGATGGCCCTGGCGTGGCTGCCCGGGCCAGGGCGGGACCCTGATAGCAGCACAGGACACAGGGAGCCTGCCCAGTCCCTGCGGGTAGCTGAACAGAAGAGAACATACTCTGTGATGAGTCCATGGGAGATAGACAAAAATCGTGAATTCATCTGCCTGGCTCTGGTGGCTCCAAACTGCTTGGTAGAGATTGAGAAGATCCAATTCAAGGCCAGCCAGGACAAAGAGTTATCTGCGACCCCATCCCAACCAATAAGCTAAGTGGTTGGTACCCACTTTCCATCCCAAGTCTGTGGGAGGCACGAATAGGAGGATTGCAAAAATAAACAAACAAAATCATATCTAAAAAATACAGGGCTGGGGATATGGCCTAGTGGCAAGAGTGCTTGCCTTGTATACATGAGGCCCTGAGTTCAATTCCCCAGCGCCACATATACAGAAAAATGGCCAGAAGTGGCACTGTGGCTCAAGTGGTAGAGTGCTAGCCTTGAGCAAAAAGAAGCCAGGGACAGTGCTCAGGCCCTGAGTTCAAGGCCCAGGACTGGCAAAAAAAAAAAACTTTTCTAAAAAATACAGCCAAAAGGGCTGTTACAGGAAAAAATATGTTTCATGGAGAATCTGTAAGTATTGACTTTGTGTGTGTGCGCGCACACGCGCATGCCCACGCACGCACTAGTTCTGGGGCAGTTCTGGGGCTTGAACTCCTGGCACCGCCCCTTACCTCTTGTTCTCAAGGCTAGCATTCTACACCTCCACTTCCAGCATTTTTGGTAGCTAATTGGAGAGAAGAGGCTCATGGATTTTTCTGCCCAGGCTGGCTTTGAGCTCTATTCTCAGATCTCAGTCACCGGAGTAGCTAGGGTTACAGATGTGGGCCACTAACACTGACATAAAGCATTGATTTTAACAAAACAATGGAACATTACTTGATTCAGTAAAAATGCTCCAGGGCTTGGTTCAGGGAGAAGGGCGGGGGCATGTAGCTCAATGCTTTTCTAGCACATTCTAGGCCCTGGATTCTATTCCCTGCAACACATACTCACATACACCAGTGCTGGGCACGTGGCTCATGCCTGTAATCCCAGCACTTGGAAGGAAAAGGGAAGAGGTTTGCTGTTTTGAGGCCTGGCTACCTAAGAAGAGTGGCAACAGAGCTTTGCAACCAAGAGCTTGCCTAGCATTTGGGAAGCTGTGGGTTTGCTCCCTAGTAATGAAAACCAACACCACAAACAAAAAAACAAAAGCAAAACCCAGAAAGCAGAGATGTTATCCAGGCTATATGAGTCTAGTGTACTTACAGTTATTACAACTGATAACATCTCTGCTTTGTTTCTGTACAGATGGAATATGTGTGTGTGTGAGATTCCTATGCATGCACATGTGAATGTAGAGCTGTATATATGCACGATGCATGGATGACACTCATATACATATGTAAGCACATATTAATAAATGTCATGAACAGTCACTATAAATGGGCAATGCTGGTGTGTGTGTGTGTGTGTGTGTGTGTGTGTGTGTGTGTGTGTGCTGGTATGAGGACTTGCACTCAGGGCCTTGTACTGTTATTTGGCTTTTTCAGTCAAAGCTGGAGCTCTACTCCTTTTCTTTCTTTCTTTCTTTTTTTTTGCCAGTCCTGGGCCTTGGACTCAGGGCCTGAGCACTGTCCCTGGCTTCTTTTTGCTCAAGGCTAGCACTCTGCCACTTGAGCCACAGCACCACTTCTGGCCATTTTCCGTATATGTGGTGCTGGGGAATGGAACCCAGGGCCTCATGTATAGGAGGCAAGCACTAGGCCATATCCCCAGCCCTGGAGCTCTACCACACCTCCGCTTCTGGCTCTTGGCTGCTTAACTGGAGCTAAGACTTCTCTGCCCGAGCTGATGGCAAACTGTGATCCTCAAAACCCCGGGCAGTGCCAGGTAAGGGCCGTGGGCTGAGCCCCAAGGCCCCTGGCAGGGAATTCAGGATCCCGTGGCTCTCTGCCATGCCTAGAGAGGAGGATGACAGGCCTGCGGTTGCCCAGCTCCTCCCAGGGGGGCAGGGGGGCCCTAGGAGCAGATGGCCACCTCCAAAGGGAGCCAGCAGCCCTCCCCCTCGCCCGTCACCCAGCCAGGCCCACCTTGTGTGGCGTGTTGACCACGGCGGTGTTGTAGCCATACTGAAAGGCAGAGCCAAAGGCTGCACTCAGGGTGGCCAGCAGCAACGTGGGCGGGAGCCGCTGTGGGAGATGAGTTCAAGGTCAGAGGCTTGGCCTTTGGGGTTTCCATGGCACCCAGCAGGGGACCAGATTGGGGGGGGGGAAAGCTGGTTGGAGGAGGTCTGTGGCTGGAATCCCAGCCGAGCTCCGGTTCGGTTCTTTGGCTGAGCCATTTGCACCCCTACTGCATGGCCAAGCTCCCCACTCCCCACTGGCCCCGACCAGGGCCACTGCCCAGGGCCCGGGGCCAGGCCGCCAGGCCGCCAGGGAAGGGCAGGACAGTCCCATTCCTTTTCCTTTCTTTCTTTCTTGATGCCAATTCCTGGGACTTGAACTCAGGGCTGGGGCACTGTGCCTTCTCTGAGCTTTTTTTTTTTTTTTGCTTGACTAGCACTGGACCCCTTGAGCCACAGCTCCACTTCTGGCTTTTTTGGTGCTTGATTGGAGATAAGAGTCTCATGGACTTTCTGCCAGGGCTGACTTGAAGCCATGGTCCCGAGATCTCAGCTGAGTTTGCAGGCGTGAGCCACCGGTCCCCAGCGAAGGATCTCAGTGTTCTTTAGAAGTGACCTCCAGGGCCCTCACCCCTTCCCAAGGTCACTTTGGCACTTACCCCCTCTGGAAGCAGGGTGGGCAGAGGAGTCCCCATCTCTTTGTCCTTGCTCGGGTGGGAGGCGCGCTCTGCCTCCCAGGTGGCGTCCGCCCTGCAGAACTCACAGCGGTTCCTTCCCTGGGCCTTCCTAGCTTTATAACCTCTGTGCCTTCTGGACCCTGCTGCCCAGCCTGGGGCAGGCTGATAAGATAGGCTTTGGGACCTGGCCAGAGCACTCACATGGAGTAGATACAGAGCGAGCTTTACCTTTGCATCGGCAGTCTCCACCCCCAGTAGAGACTGTGGTCAGGATGCTTCTTCTCGATCCTTCCCGCATAGGTGCCTCTGGGGGCCTGTATTAGTGGGACACCTAGTGGTACTAATCGCCTGTATGGGGGAGAAAGTACAGATGAAATACTTTTCATAAAAACGCAGCTTTAAGCCGGGCACGGGTGGCTCACGCTTGTAATCCAGAAGGCTGAGATCTGAGGATTGCCGTTCAGTTAGCTCAGGCGGGAGAGTCCCTGAGACCCTTATCTCATTTAACCAGCAAAAAGCCAGAAGTGGAGGTGTGGCTCAAGTGGCAGAGCACCAATCTTAAGGGGGAAAAACCAAGTGCGAGCGTGAGGTCCTGAGTTCAAGCCCAGTGCCAGCATAAAAACAACAGCAAACCCCCCTTAGAGGCAGATGGCGTCTGGCCCGGCAAACCGAGTGAGCACAAGGCCTTGAATTCAAATCCCTATAGTGCCCAAAGCAACAGGAAACAACAACAGAACAACCTCCAGTGCCACAAAACAACTTTATTATTTCTCATTGCTCTTGGAAATTAAGCATAGTTAGAAATAATCACTGGTCAGGTGCTGGTGGCTCACACCTAGAATCCTAGCTACTTAGGAGGCTGAGATCTGAGGATCTCAGTTCAAAGCCAGCCTGGGCAGGAAAGTCCGTGAGACTCTAATCTCCATTAACTACCAGAAAACTGGAAGTGGTGCTGTGACTCAAAGTGGTAGAGACGTAGCCTTGAGCTCAGGGACAGCGCCCAGTTCAAGACCCTGACTGGGGGGGAAAAAAAAGCTATGAAATAAGTACTAGAAATAATCAGTAAATGACTAATAGAAATAGTTCCTGTGGTTTGTTCTGCCCCTTGGAGACCCTGATGCAAAGCGCCGTTCCTGGGCTTGCTGCTGTCAGAGGGTGGGAAGCTCGGGGTCACGTTGGGGGCCTGTGAGCTGTTCCTCTCTTCCTTTTCCTTAGCTCCCTGGCTGTGAGGGGCAGCTTCTTTGGTCATGTGCTTCACCTCCATGCTTGATCCCAGCCCCCACAAATCTCGGAGGAGATTGCCAACTGAGACCCCCAGAACAGTGAGCCCAAACAACCTTTTCCTTTGTAAAAGTTTAGCACCCCAGTTTCCCATACTAAAACCCCTATTAAAGTTGAACATGGTGGCGCATACCTGTAATTCCAGCATTGCAGAAGCAGAGGAAGGAGGAGCTTGAGTTTGCAGCCAGCCTGGGTTACACAGAGAGACACAGTCTCAAAGAACCAACCCAACCCACCCAATCCTGCCCCCCGCATCTCTCTTAGTTTTCTCTTACTATAATAACAACAACCATAGCTACAGAGGCTTTAGAACAACAGTAACTGTAGCTGGACAGACCCTAAGCCACGCACAGACCACTGGGCTAATCGCAAGTATCAGCAGGGCTGAGAACCTGTCTGGGTACTGGAGGCCCTCAAGCCCATTTCTTGCTTTTTCTGGCCCCTGGAGGCCACCTGAACATCGAGGTTCAAAGCCAGCCCAGGCAGGGAAGTCTGTGAGACTCTTATCTCCAATGAACCACCAAAAAGCTGGAAGTGGAGCTGTGGCTCAAGTGGTGGAATGCCTTGAGCAGAAAAGCTCAAGAACAGTGCTCAGGTCTTGAATTCAAGCCCCAGGACTGGCACAAAGAAACACCCCCAAAACAATAAAATGCCCTTACTTTTCAGAAGTCTTCTTCCCCCTCATTTTATTGTAGGTGCCAGTTCAACTATAGTTAAGGGTGTTTTGCTTGTTTTGGTATGGCGTTGTACTGAGGTTAGAAGTCAGAGCCTTCTATTGAGTCAGCTTGCTTACTGAGCTGGCACTTTACTACTTGAACCATACCTAAAGCCCTTGTTTTGCCAGTTATTTTTGAGTTATTTTTCTGCTCAGGCTGGCCTTGAAATGCCATCCTTCTGATCTCAGCCTCCTAAGGTGCTAGGATTACAGGCGTGAACCCTATGAGCCTGGTTTTCTGAGAGTTCAGTTTTTTTTTTTTTTAATATTTTTATCTGCAAAATCAAAAGTAGATTGTCAGCCTGGCAAATTTAGTCCCATGAAATCTGCCATGTGGCAATCACTGGTCAGACCTGCTGCCCGCAACTTGTGTGACTTGGGCTCTGAATGAATCGCCTCAAAGCTGAGGACCTCTCCTTAGTCCTGACACCTCCACTGGCGGTACCCCCACCCAGCCTCACCCCATCACACCCGTCTCCTTTCCTGCTGCCCCAATCCGCCATTTCCCTCCATCTGCGCTTAGCCCTCTAGTCACTGTGGCTTCTGATGCCCCTCAGACCTTCAGGCACATCTCCCATCAGTAAGTAGCTCTTGACTGGGCTGTAGGCGCAGCTCAAGTGTGACATGCCTGCTCACTAGCACGAGGCCTGAGCTCAGAGCCCAGGACTGTCAAAAGACAACAAGAAAGCCTTCTGGCCTGGCACTGGCGGCTCATGCCTGTCCTCTTAGCTACTTTCAAAAGACTGACATCTGAGGATCAAGGTTGGAAGCCAGCAGGCAGACAGTTATCCAGCAAAAAGTCAGAAGTAGAGGTGTAGCTCAAGTGGTCGAGTGCCAGCCCTGAGCAGAAAAAACAAAGGAAAGGTGCAAAGTTGGAGCCCCAGAACCAGCACAAAACAAAACAAAACAACAACTTTTTTTTTTTTTGGCCAGTCCTGGGCCTTGAACTCAGGGCCTGAGCACTGTCCCTGGCTTCTTTTTGCTCAAGGCTAGCACTCCACCACTTGAGCCACAGCGCCACTTCTGGCCGTTTTCTGTATATGTGGTGCTGAGGAATTGAACCCAGGGCTTCCTCCCCACGCCATATTCCCAGCCCCCAAAAGCAACCTTTTTTGACTATGAAGCTGGATCCAGTCTATAGCTATTTATTTGCTATGAGTTTATCAATTTAAGTGTGACACCAGTGGTTTAAAAAAAAAACATGCATACACACACACACACACACACACACACTCAGCCGTGGAACAAGAAAAGTCAAGAGGGGATGACTGGAGACTGAACTTCCTTTCCTGCCCTGCCCTCTGCCTTTTGCCCTCTGCCCTCTGCCCTTTGCCCTCTGCCCTCACGCTGTGCACCCGGAGGATGCCAAGCCTTTAAACCCAAGGGCCCGGGGCTGGGGATATGGCGTAGTGGCAAGAGTGCTTGCCTTGTATACATGAAGCCCTGGGTTCGATTCCCTAGCACCACATATATAGAAAACGGCCAGAAGGGGCGCTGTGACTCAAGTGGCAGAGTGCTAGCCTTGAGCAAAAAGAAGCCAGAGACAGTGTTCAGGCCCTGAGTCCAAGGCCCAGGACTGGCAAAAAAAAAAAAAAAACAACAAAACCCAAGGGCCCCTCCTTCTCTGGTTCCAGCACACGGCAGGCCGCTGGGCCTTCTTTGTGGGTTCCTGTTTATTCCTTGCTAGGTGGTTCTCTGCCTTTGCACCCTGAGGCAGTCTTACACAAATGGGGTTCCAGGGGCTGCTCTTTATTTTCAGTAGGTTTTTGTTTTTGCCGGTCCAGGGGCTTGAACTCTGGGCTTGGCCACTGTCCCTGAGCTTTTGTACTCAAGGCTAGTGCTCTACCAGTTCAAGCCACAGTGCCACTTCCTGCTTTTTTTGTTTTGTTTTGTTTGTTGCCAGTCGTGGGCCTTGGTCTCAGGGCCTGAGCACCGTCCCTGGCTTCTTTTTGCTCAAGGCTAGCACTCTACCTCTTGAGCCACAGCACCACTACTGGCTTTTTCTATATCTGTGGTGCTGAGGAATCGAACCCTGGGCTTCATGTATACGAGGCAAGCACACTACCACTAGGCCACATTCCCAGCCCCCCCCGCTTTTTAATGTGTGTGTCAGTATTGAATTCAGGGCCTCGTGTTCAAACTTGGCTTTTTTGCCAAGGCTGGCACTCTACCACCTGATCCATAGCTCCACTATTGGCTTTTGCTGGTTAATTGGACTTTCTTGCCCCAGCTGAACCCCAACCCTCAGATCTCAGCCTCCTGAGTAGCTAGGATTTCAAGCCTCAGCCAACAGCGCCTGCTCCTTGGGCTCCTGAATCCCCCTGTCCACCCCCCAGCCCCCCACCATGTGACAAGCTCCACCTCCAGCGCCTTGGGTCCCTCCCCGCTGCAGCTGGCTGCAGTCAAGGTCGTGGTGGCTCTGCCACAGCTGTGCACTGTGAACTCCCTCTGGGCCCCACTCCCGCCAGCGGGACCTCAGGACACCCCTCCCACCCACGCTCGACGTCGGCCATTGTCCCCAGGACCCTGGCCTCTGCCACCCGAACCCCAAGGAAAGACGGCACGTTTGGCGGCAGGCCACTCAGCACTGGCCTCCCACGCCTCGAGGCTCTCCTCACACACCACGCACACACCTGACACGCTCGCACAGCTCTGCCACGCGGGTGCAGGTACCTGCTCCTTCCTTCCTTCCTTCCTGCAGCCTCGCCTCAGGTCCCTGGACATCCACCACGCCGCCGCGGACACGCAGCCTTCCCCAGTCCCAAGCAGCGCGGCCCTCGCTTCTCTCCAGCACAGGAAGTGTGAGTGTGGCTTGCACACCAGGCCCTGCCCTCATGCCCAGGTTGCCCAGGGACCCCAGGGTGCAGTGCCGGCTCTCCTGCCGGGCCCTGCTCAGAGAACCGTCTGGGTGGAAGTGAATGGATGTGTTTTATTGACAGCACACAGCAGTTCCATTTCCCGTGAACGCTGTAATTGAGGGTTAGTAATGGAGACTTGCTTAACGTCTGCCCAGCAGTCCTGTAGCCTCTGGGCGTTGGTGGTCCCCGACACCACCCACACTTTGCACGTCAGGTGTCAGAGGACGAATCCAGCTCTGGGAAAACGCTGGTGGCCCCCCAAACTGTGAGAGTCACAGGCATGTTTCGCTGGCATGATTTCGGCGCCTCTCATCTGGCCCTGCAGAAGCTGTTTTTGCTAGTGAAGCTGTGTCGCCAGGCACAGCAGCCAACTCAGCAGGGGTGGGGGGTGCTGTCCACGTGCCCCAGGGAGGCCGGAGGCTGGTGAGGAGGCCCAGCCTGCATTCTGGCCGGTCTTGTCTCACGCCTGATGTCCAGACTCCTACAACCCCAGTCCCAGGAGGCAGCTGACCTCCCAGCCTCGCCCCTACAGGATGGTGGCAGATGGCAGGTCCGTCATCTCCTTCCCTGTCTGGACGTCCAACACCTTGTTCTTCTTGGCAAAGATCTGATTGATCTCGATGAACGTCCGGCCCTTGGTCTCAGGGACAACCAGGGAGATGTAGATGGTGGTGAGGAGGCAGATGATGGCGAAGATGATGAAGCTATAGGGGCCGAGCCCTATCTGAGGGAGGAAGGGCTGGTGAGGCAGGCTGCGGGGGGAGGGGGCTTTGGGGCTTGGGATTGGGGTGACCCTGGGGCCCCAAGCCCCACTCACTTGAATGAATGGGAAGATCAGCCCCACAGTGAAGTTGGAGAGCCAGTGGACGCTGCCCCCCACCATGAAGGCCGCCGGCCGAGAGGACTGCAGGAAGATCTCAGTGATGTACAGGGCAGGGATGGGACCTGGGGGAGAGAAGGAGGGCGGTCGGGAGGGGGGAGGGAGAGAAGGAGAGAGGATGGATGAGGGAGCTGTTTTTCCTGAAGAGGCAGCAGGCCACACAATGTCCTAGGGTCCCTGGGTGTCTGGGGCGTCTCCCAGACCCCGCGGGGCTTGTGGGGCAGCAGGGAGGGGAGGCGGAAGGCAACTGACAAGGACACCAGGCAGACTGGCGACGCCCTGCGCAGTGGGTGTGGCCCCTCGCAGGCTCAAGCTCAGAGGCCAGGGCCTGGCTGACGGGGAGGGGGGACCGGGGCTGCGTCTGCCTGGCCTGGAGCCTCTCGAGGAAGCTCAAGCTACCTGATCCCAGGACACGTACTGGGCCCGAGGGCGTGTCCGATGACGTAGGCGATGACGCAGGTGATGCTGACGTACGGCATCCCGGAGACCTGGCCCTGTGGGCGGAGACCGGCGGTCGGTGCCTAGCAAAGCACAGGCCCGCCGGGGCGGGCAGCTGGGGCGGGGTCCGGGTCCCCGAGGGGGGCAGGAGCCACTTCAGTGAGCTCGGCACAGTCAGTGCGGATGGCGGACGGATGGGGTTGGCGTGGGCTCCCTTCCTAACCTGCAGTGCCAGCGAGATGGTCAGCACCCCGCAGCTCACGAGGCAGATGGAGAAGCCCAGGAGGAGCAGGAGCCGCCGTCCCCAGAGCTCCACGACAAAGACCTGGCGGGGGGGGTGTACGGGGGGTGGAGGCTCAGGGACCGGGGGCCCCAAGGGTCCCAAGGCCGTGTGACCACGCGTATACATGCCGCCGCATGCTCGTGTCCGCGGCCCGTGCCCACGAGTGGCCGTGGGAGGCCCGGCCGCTGTCTGCGGGTCCCCGTAGCCTGCGCTTGGGCGAGACTCTGGACTCCGGGGCACGTGTTCATCCGGATCTGGGGGCGCGCCCGAGATTGCGCGTGGGGGCTGGGTTCCCGCCAGGTGGCTGAGCCCCCCCCCCCCGTACCACCCTGGCAAGGCGCCATGAGCAGTGGGCACACGCAGGACCCCAGGTCCCCCCCCCCCCGAATTCCCATCCAGCTCAGTAGCCCCAAGACCAAAGCCCCCTCGTGTGGGGGAACTTCCGGAGTGGGATGGGCCTCTGCGGTGGGGGGCGGGGCTTCTCCCCACCGGAAGCGGGCATAGCCACCCCGGGCCCGCCCCTCCTCCGTGGCGCCCCGCCCCCCGTCCTGCCGCCCCTCCGGCCCCGGCCGGCCCTGTCACTCACGGTGACGACGGTCATGAACACGTTGACGGCCCCCGTGCCGGCCGTCACGTACTGCACGTCGCCGCTGGCCACGCCGGCGTCCAGGTAGATCTGGTCGGCGTAGTAGTAGATCTGGAAGGCAAGGCAGAGGCAGGGCTGGGGGGGGAGGGGAGGGTGGCCTCCGGGACAGCCAGCCCCCCCCCCCCCCGGTGGGCATCGACCCCCCCCAAGACTGGGCCTCGCGTCCCGGGGGGCTGCGCCCGCACCGCGTTCACTCCCGACAGCTGCTGGCCGCCCATGAGGACGATGATGGAGACGAGCTGCCAGCGCAGGGGGCGCAGGCGGAAGAGCTTCCACACGGAGATGAAGCCCTCGGCCCGCTCCGCCTCGTCCTCCTGCTGGATCTCCTTCATCTCCGCCTCCACGTCGTCCCAGCCGCGCAGCCTCTGCAGGGCTGGGGTGGGGGGGGCGGGGGGCATCAGCCGGGGCTGCTGCTGCGGGGGGGGGGGCGGGGGGAGCCCCCCACGGGCAGAGCTTACCCTTCCTGGCGGCGACACCGTCGCACTTCTGGATGAGCAGATAGCGGGGGCTCTCGGGGAAGAAGGGCAGGACGAGGAGCTGCAGCACCGCGGGGATCCCCGTCAACGCCAGCAGGAAGGGCCAGCCTGCGAGCGAGGCGCGGCCGGGGTCACGCGGGCCTCCTGCCCTGCCCCTGCTCCGTGTCCCCGATTCCCCAGCACCACATATATAGAAAAAGCCAGAAGTGGCACTGTGGCTCAAGTGGCAGAGTGCTAGCCTTGAGCAAAAGGAAGCCAGGGACAGTGCTCAGGCCCTGAGTCCAAGGCCCGGGACTGGAGGTGTCTACCCTGGCTGGTTTCAAACCACGATCCTCAGATCTGAGCCTCCTCAGTAGCCAGGCTGGCGAGCGTGAGCCCCAGCGCCCAGCGGAGATGGTCTTTTCTCAGCAGACTCGGCGGCTGTTCCTGCGAGGGCCGCAGGGTGAAGGATGGCGGTGCTACGGGTGGACGAAACAGCACAGTCCAGCAGCCCCGAGTGCTGGCAGCAACAGGGGCCGCCCGGAGGGCCCCCTGTCACAGTAGGGGCGCGAGGTCTGCCCCAGGTGCAGCGTCCTGGGCACGCTCCCTCCACTGGCCTGGTCATTCACCCTCATTTTATGCTCAGATGCTCATGCCTGGGCCCCCAGAACACCGGAGTGGTCAGGGAAGCACTGACGATAGAAACCAAACCTGGCTGTGGCGGGGGCTCACGCCTGTCCTCCCAGCCACGCAGGAGGCTGAGCTCCGAGCACGGAGGTTCAAAGCCAGCCAGAGAAGAAAAAGTCTGTGAGACTCTTATCTCCAACGAACCACCTAAAAAGTCAGGAGTGGAGATGTGGCTCAAATGGTGCAGTGCCAGCCTTGAGCAGCCGAAGCTCAGGGACAGTGCCAAAAAGAAAAAGAAAAGAAAAGGAGGGCGGGGAACTGTGGCTGCCGGCTGTGGCGTTGGGGCCCGCGGAGGCCCCCCCGAGGGGCAAATGGCTGCTTTCTCTTAATCTTCCCTTTCTGTCCGTTGGGAATCCTATCACCCTGTGGGGAATACTTGGGCTCTGTCTTGGCTTCTGGGATCGCAGCCCACGACCATCAAGGGTGGGGAATTAATTCCCCTCAAGCTTACTTCCTCCATGACTCAGGCTTCTGTGTGTGTGTGTGTGTGTGTGTGTGTGTGTGTGTGCATGAGCGTGCGCTAGCACTGGTGCTCGTCTTTTACACCCCCCACCCCCCACGACAGGCCTGCAGCCACCTTGCAGAAGAAAGGGAGAGCTTGTTCTCTTCCCCCCCCCCCCCCGCCCATGCCAGTACTGAGGCCTGAACTCGGGGCCTGGGCACTGTCCCTTAGCTTTTCACTCTAGGCCTGGCGCTCTACCACTCAAGCCACAGCTCCACTTCCAGCTTGTTGGTGGTGCACTGGAGTAAGAGTCTCCCAGACTTTCCTCCCCGGGGCTGGTTTCTGGTCACGATCCTCAGCTTTCAGCCTCCGGAGTAGCTGGGGTTCTGGGTGTGCGCCCCCGAGCCGGGCAGCCTCCTTTCTGGGACACGCACAGTGCTCCGGAGGCCCCGCGCGCAGCCCCTGGCACGGGGGCGGCTGGCGCTGCTGCGTGTGAAGGGAAGCAAGCGGGCCACAGAAGTGTCCCGTCCTGGGGCGTGGGGGGTGGGGACGGAGTTGAAACTCACCTGTCTCACTTGCTAGAGCATTCCGAAGCCCGACCAGCTGGGCCACGAGGATGCCGATGGTGATGAAGAGCTGGGGCACCACTCCAAGAGCCCCCCTCAGGTTTTTAGGGGCTAGCTCTCCTAAGTACATAGGGACCACATTGGAAGACACACCTGGGGGGGGGGGACGGAATGGAAACACAATTAGGAGAAAGCATCCCCGCACAGGTGAGCTGGGTCTGCAAAGTGAGCTGCTCTCATCTGGGCCAGAATTTCCTCATTTCCTCAGGATAGAAACAGGGCAGGCAAACCCCTCTTTCCCTCTCAGTCCCTCAAACGTCCAGGAAAGAGAAATCAGGCCGGGCACCGGTGGCTCATGCCTGTCATCCCAGCTGCTCAGGAGGCTGAGATCTGAGGATCGTGATTCAAAGCCAGCCCAGGCAGGAGAGGCCAGGAGACTCTTATCTCCAATTAATACACACACACACACACACACGAAACATTGCACTATAGTCTCCCCTGGAGTATTACATTATATAGCCCTGACCATAAAAATATTGATTGAAATGAACTCCAGGAAATGGAAACCAGAGGGTTCCCCCCCTTTTTCTTTTTGTCTTGTTTGTTTATCTGTCTTTTGGAGTATAAGGGGGGGGCACAGAAATGGAGGGACAAAGGGTGAACTAATGCAGCAGCGGGACTGGCTAGACGCTATGTGGAAAATGAACTGTACAACTTGTGGGTGGGGATGGGAGGGAAAAACTGGGAGAGAGCGAGGGAAGGGTGACACTGTCCAAAAAGAAATGCACTCTCTGCCTGACTTAGGTAACTGTAACCCCTCTGTACATCACTCTTACAATAACAATAGAAAAATCAAGTCACGTATTTAGGGTCTGTTTGAGTCTCCAAGCTTCAGAGCCCCTGGGCTGGTTTAGAACCCACCACGTGGCGGAAGGACAAGATGGCGGAGGTGCGCACCTGCGCAGACTCCCACCAGGAGTCTGGAGATGATGATGAGCTCGTAGGACTGGGCGGCTTTACTGCTGCCCATGAAGACCGCGGGCACCACGGAAAATACGTTGTTGAACAGTAATGCTCCTTTTCTAGGGAGGAACAACATGGTGGTTAGTTTGGCTTAATGATTCATTCATTCGTCACTGGTTGATGACTGAATAGATTCAATTTGATTTTTTTTTTTTTTTTTGGCCGATCCTAGGACTGCACTCAGCCTTACACTCTTGCTTGGCTTTTTTTTTTTTTTTTTTGCTCAAGGTAGGTGCTCTACCACTTGAGCCACACCTCTATTTCTGGCTTTTTGTATTTTATTTTATTTTTTGCCAGTTCTGGGACTTGAACTCAGGGCCGGAGCGCCGTCCCTGAGCTTCTTTTGCTTAAGACTAGTGCTCTATTACTTGAGCCACAGCACCACTTGCAGCTTTTTCTGAGTAGTTTACTGGCGATAAATGTCTCATGGACTTTCCTGCCTGGGCTGGCTTTGAACAGAGACCCTCAGATCTCAGCTTCCTGAGTAGCTAGGATTACAGGCTGAGCCACCAGCACCTGACTATTTCTGGCTTTTTGATGCTTAATTGGAGATAAGAATCAGACTTTCCTGCCTAGTCTGGCTCTGAACTGAGACCCTCAGACCTCAGCCTCCTGAGTAGCTAGGATTATCAGGTGTGAGCTGCCAATGACCAGCCTTGTCTGGTCTTTTGTATAACTACAATGAAATAAAAACCATAGTGAGGCTGGGAATATGGCCTAGTGGCAAGAGTGCTCGCCTCGTATACATGAAGCCCTGGGTTCAATTCCCCAGCACCCACATATACAGAAAATGACCAGAAGTGGCACTGTGGCTCAAGTGGCAGAGTGCTAGCCTTGAGCAAAAAGAAGCCAGGGACAGTGCTCAGGCCCTGAGTTCAAGGCCTACAACTGGCAAGAAAAAAAAAAACCCACACACAAAAACTATAGCGATTATTAACCTCATCTCATAATAAGGATTTTAGTTTTAGGCTATGCTTAAGAACTGACACTGATGGTCTGTGAATTTCAGAGAACTAAAAATTCCCCTTCCGTCGGGTGCTGGCAGCTCATGCCTGTAATCCTAGGTTCTCAAGAGGCTGAGATCTGGAGGATCATAGTTCAAAGCTGGCTTGGGCAGAAAAGTCAGAGAGACACTATCCCCAATGAAGTAGCGGAGCTGCTGCTGACCAGACGAGCCCAGCAAGCTTGAAGCCCTGCGCTACAGCGCTAGGACTGGGAGGAAAACCCAACTCCCTTCCCGTACCTGCCGAACTGATTCACCAGAGGCCCAACCAGGATGGAGCCCACGAAGCCGCCGAAGGGGAACATGGACACGGTGATGGACCACAGCAAGGTCAAGGAGAACTTGTCGATGAGCTGCCCCGTCCTCCCAAAGTAGGTGTTGTTGTAAAACTGCTTCATGATCTGGGGGACAGAGGGCGCAGGCACAGCAATCAGCAGGAGTTGTCAGGGCCCCAGCCCTGAGCGGGGGTGGGGGGTGGGGGTGGGAGTGGGGGGGTGGGGGGGGCGGGCTCAGGGCCCGGAAGCTTCTCTGGGGCCTGTGATCGGAAGCAAGGCCCACTGCTGGGCTCCTGGGGCTTGAACTCTTTTGCTCCAGGCTGGCGCTCTACCACTTGAGCCACGGCTCCTCTTCTGGCTTTTTGGTGTTCCCGTGGAGATAAGAGTCTGACAAAGTTTCCTGCCCGGGGGGCTTTGAACCAGGATCCTCAGATCTCAGCCTCCTGAGTAGCTAGGGTTCGGGGGGTGGGGTGCGCTTTTGCCCCGGCCTGGCCTGGTCCGCGGAGGCCCAGCAGGACCTGTGTCTGCGAGCCGGGCGGGTGGCGGCTGGGGACTGGCCTGGCCCTGTGCCCCGGGGGGGTGGGCTGCTCCCATGCCCCCCTGTCGGTTCCGGGGCGGAGGCTGGCTCCGAGGCGCAGTGACTTACCACGGAGGGCGAGTTCACGGCAGCCACGTTGTACCCGTACTGGAAGGAGGAGCCGAACGCCGAGATGAGCGTGGCCATGGCCAGCACCAGGGTGAGCCTCTGCGAGAGAAGCGGGGCGGGGGTCAGGGGTCGCGGGGGGGGTCCCCGCCAGACCGCCTTGCTCCACGGGATGCCACAACGTGCCCCCAGCCTCCTCTCTCCTCCCCCTTGGGGGCGGGGAGAGATGCGGCTCCGCCCCCTCCACCTTCGGCGCAGGCGCACTGCCACAACCACGCGAGCCCTGGCTCACCTGCACCCCCCTCCCGCCCCAGGTCCAAAGAGAGAAGCGTGTGCGCCGTTTCCCTGGACTTTTGCACTGACAGTGGGAGCTGGAGTGGAAATGTTTAACTCTGGGTCTGTGGGGACTTCAGGAGCTCAAGGGAAGGGAATCCACAGCTGTCCTCCCAGCCGCTCAGGAGGCTGAGCTGTGAGGATCGCAGTTCAAAGCCAGCCCGGCAGGAAACCCCGCGAGTCTTTCATCTCCACACCACAAGTGGAGCCCTGGCTCAAGCCCCAGAGCACCAGCCGTGAATGAAAAGCCACAGGTTCAGCACCCACAGACTGAGTACAGGCCCCTGCTGCACGCGCACACAGTTCTTCCCACTGGGGATGGACAAGGGCTGAGTCTAAAGTCCTTTGGGTGAGATGGGGGTTCTGACCACGACGAGCCGGGTCCAGGGGCTCTGCCAGGCACGCAGATGCCCCCTCCCTTGTCACTTGGGGGATTCCAGGCAAGGACATGCTAGGGCTCGCGATGCACCACTTGCTGTTCACAGAGCCCATGAAATCACTGTCCACTGGTGGGGGGTGCCGGGGGGGGGGGGGGGGACTGACATAATACCTCGGGAATTAAAGCCTAAAGGAATTAAGTCCGATGAGGAAAAGGCCCAGGGATCTAGGCAGTGACATTTGAGCCGAGTCCTAGTGGGGAGGCAGAGAAGGAGAGGAAAGAGGATGTTTCAGACAAAAGGAAGGGAACGTGCCAAAGGCCCCGGGGCAAAGAAGAAGCTCCAAACCTTGCTTTTGGACTAGGACTCAGGTAGCTGGGCTTCGGGAAGGAAGACCAGTCAGGGCTTGGGCCACAGGACAGGTGGGGCCTTCTTTGCCTGGGCTTTGCACTCCAGAAGAGTAGGGGGAAGGATGCCTAAAATAATCACTCCAGCTGCCAGGCCCAGAACGCAAGGGAGGAGATTGACGGGTCTCTGCACAGAGCAGCGGACAGCAGATGGGGGGCTGGGAAAGGGGGTGATGGCTGTTGCAGGAGCAAGGGGATTCCATCTTGAGGACTTGCGGGAAGGAAAAGTCACAGTGACACACCCACAGGGTGGTTAGACTTAAGAAGCCGGGTCTGGGGTGCTGGCAAGGTCGCGGGGGAGACCAGTGCTCTCTCCCACTGCCAGAGGACAGGTAAATGGTGTGGCCACATTGGAGAAGTTTGGTAGTAACTGGACGACCCAGAAATTCTGCTCGTAGGTTTAAAGATCAAGAGAAGTGAAACCCAGCCGCGGCACCGGTAGCTCACGCCGGTAACCCCAGCTGCTCCAGAGGCTGAGATCTGAGGATCATGAGTCAAAGCCGGCCAGGGGAGGAAAGTCTGTGGAGCTCATCTCCAGTTAACCAGCAGAAAGCCAGGCGTGGAGCTGTGGCTCAAGCGGTAGAGTGCCAGCCTTGAGCAAAACGCTAAGGAACACTACCCAAGCCCTGAGTTCAAGCTCCAGCACAGGCGGAAAAAAATAAAAAGAAGGTCCGGGAGACAAAGTCTCAAGTCAACTTCTCAGAGGAGAACTATCTGCCTGTTTGTTTTAATATATAAACGATACGCTTTTTTATCTTCTTTTTCTTGTACTGGGGATGGAACCTGGGACATTGCACCTGTGAGGTAAGCACTTTGCACGCAGCTACGTCCCAGCCCATGCGTTTTCTTCAGGTTTCTTAAGTGATGCTTTGATAGACAGAGACGTTGTTAACTGATGACCACAATAAGGAGACATTTAAAAACCCAGCTTGGCAGAATCCTAGCCCAGGCTGTCAGGAGGTTGATGACCGTCTCCACGAGGGGCGCTCCCCAGAGCCTCCCGGCTCTGTAGAACCCACACTCTGTCCCTGTCCCCACCTTGCCCTTTAGCTCCTCCCGCGGCGCCTGGCAACCGCAGTGCACGTTGCTCCTAAGCGTGCCCGAGTTTACACCTTCCACAGGGGAGCGAGATAAGGCCCGGTCATTTAGCGTAAGGTGTTCCAGGTCCAGCTAGGTTGTAAACCACAGGATAGGATTTCCTTCTTTTTAACATAGTGATAAGTCCGGAACCAGTGGCTCACGCCTGTAATCTTAGGTACTCAGGAAGCCGAGGTCTGAGGATCAAGGTTCAAAGCCAGCCCAGGCAGAACAGTCTGTGAGTCGCTTGTGTCTTTTGGAGGGGGGTGTGCCAGTCATGGGGCTTGAACTCAGGGCTTGGACGCTGTCCCTGGGCTTTGTTGCTCCAGGTTAGCACTCTACCACTTTGAGCCACAGCTCCACATCTGGCTTTTTAGGCGGTTAATTGGAGATGAGAGACTCCCAGACTTTCCTGCCTGGGCTGACTTTGAACCACGATCTTCAGATCTCAGCTTCCTGAGTAGCTAGGATTGCAGGCGTGAGCCACGAGTGCCTGGCTCAGTCTGTGAGACTCTGACCCAACCCAAAGCCGGAAATGGAGCTGTGGCAAGTGGTAGAGCGCTAGCCTTGAGCAAAAACAGCTAAGGGACAGCGCCCAGGCCCTGAGCGTGCTTTAAGCCTCAGTGCCCGCGTGTGCACACACACACACACGCATGCATGCGCGATAAATAAAATAGTGACAAATCTTTATACTCTAAATCTCGTACCGTGTGAATTTTGGTCTCTGTCAAGGTAGTTGGTTTGAAGCAAAGGGACATCACCCCTGCTTTCCTTCTCTCCCTCCTTCCCTTTCAGGGAGGTGGGGTTAGCTCAGCAGTAGGGCGCATGCCTGCTACAGGGAAGGCCTCGCCCCGCAGGCCCCTCTGCGGCCTCCGCCTCTCCTTCCCCTAGGGCCTCTCTGGGCTTCAGGCCTGGCCTAGCCTGGGGCTTCCTTCCTGGAGAAGTGGGGGGCAGGGGTGATCACCCCTGGTTTGGCATGTGTCTGTCTGAATCATTTCCTTCCGCAGTCTTGCTCTATTTTTAGGATGCTGGATACTTCCATCCCTTGCCCCCCACTCCCCTGGGGGCGGGCTAGAACTCAGGGCCTCACACCCCTGCTTAGCTCCGGCTACTCAAGGCCAGGGCGCTCCACCCCTTGAGCCACGTCTCCACTCCCATGCACCAACAGCCAGCACAGGGCCCCCTCCCCCCCCCCCGCAGCCCCTCCATTCCTTCCCTAGCAGCCGTGCTAACACTTGATTTGCACACCACTTTCTCTTTAGGTGGCTTTTCTTTTTTGGCAGCAGTAGAGTTTGAACTCAGGGCCACACGCTTGCTAGCTGGGCAGGTGCTCGGCCACGTGAGCCACGCCTCCTGCCCTGCCCAAGGCTTTCAAGATCGCGGCTGAGAGGGATCCTGGGAAACGCAAAGTGGGGATTCCCACGGAGGGTGGGGAGGGACTGCCTGCCTGCTGCAGACACCGGCTCCACATCTGGAGGCCGTAAAATACCCCTTGACATCAGCCAGTCCCCTGGTGCAGAATCACCCAGCAGCCAACATCAGCGGCGCCCTGGCCCCTGGGCACTTTCTCATGCGGGGGGGGGGGGGGGGGGCAGTGGTTTCCACACTGCAGGCCAGGCAGGGGTTAAGTAACTAATGTGTCCCAGTCGAGAACATGTCTGTCTGCTCCTGGGGCCCCCTCTGCACACACGAGCATAGGATAGATGCTACCACTGGCAGGAATAGAGCGCAGGGGCTCACGCCTGTAATCTCGACAACTCAGGAGGCTGAGATGAGGACGATCAGAGAGCAGTGGTTGGGGGTGGGGAGAAGTCAGAGACCTCATGGCAGCCAGGCAGTCAGGCCCTTGGGAGCCTAGCTAAAGGGAGAGGCTGTGAGCAGAAAGTCCGTGTTCCCAGGTGAGTCCTGGTGAGAAACATGAGACTCTGCTTCAGTTATTACCAAGCGGAGGAGGAGGAGGAGGAGGAGGGGGAGGAGGAGGAGGAGGAGGAGGAAAGTGCCTGCCTAAGCAAACTCAGGGTTCTGAGTTCAAAACTATTGTGCCATTTTTTTTAAAAGCTCCAATTCCCAGAAAGTGTTAAGAAATATGGGTTATCTTTCTGTCCTTCTGCATGTCTGTCATTTTCTTCTGTGAAAGGACTCTGTAGTTACGCTTATTTATACTGAGGGGTGGGTGTCCATAAACCTTTTTTCCCTTAAAAAAATCAAATCTCATAAACCTTTTAGCTGTGCAACTTGCTAAAGAGGCTGATGGAAATTCTCTGAAGCCACCCATCAAAGGCAGGCTGTCCGTGCACGCGGTCATGACACCTGCAATCCCAGCACTGGGGAGACGGAGGGTCCTGAGCGCAGAGCCACCGCGTTGGCCCAAGTCCAGGTTGGTACAGAGCGTGAGCTCGGGCCCCTTTGCAAAGCCAAGCGAGCCAACAACATAAACATCTCATCCTGGGCGTGGAAGAATTTCTGTCAGAAACAGGTTTGCTTTGGGGGAATCTCTCATCTCCAATTCTTACAGCCAAGAAACAGGTGGAAGAAAAGAGCAAGGGCAGGGGAGGGCAGGGCAGGGCGGGGGGGGGGGGGGGAGCGAGCTATCTCTTTGGGCCTGTCTTCCAGTCCCATGACTCCCAGGTGGGTTGACACAAAGCTCCTATCCGTGCCCTGGGAAGGCTGAGCCAGCGGGCGGGCGGAGGGTCAGCGGAGTTGGGGGGCTGCTCTGCCTCTCGGCCTGCACCAAACACTCACCCCGTTCTGCTGCAGATGGGGCTGCTCCATCCTGGCGGCTCTGCGGGCTGCGGGCTCTGCGCGCCTCCTCCGGTCGCGGAGGCTCTATCTGGAGAGGAGGGCATGGGGCTGTACTTTGGACGTGCCAGCTCTCAGCCAATGGCATTTTTACAGCCCGTCTTGGCAACCCTTTTGGGCACCCGAGGCTGGCCTTCCTCTCACTTCTGCTTTGACGTGAAATGTCTGGGGTCTGGCTAGGCCCGCAGGCACCCCAGGATTGAGGGGGCTACAGTACTTCCCTCCCTACCACGCCTGTCTCCACCAGCCAGCTCGCGCAGTGTCTGCACGTGTGCCACAAACACCCAGAAAGCAACAGCGGCCCCCACCCCACCCCACCCGGGAAATGGGGCAGCAGATGGGGTCCCTGGCCAAAAGTGTGCAGGCAGGCAAGTCCCACCAGTGGGGAGATTTTGCTCAAGGAGCCATGCAACCACGAACCATGCAACACTTGTTGTTTTTTTTTCTTCTTTGTGCCAATCCTGGGGTTTCAACTCAGAGCCTGGGTGCTGTCCCCAAGTTTGTTTTCTTTTTTTTTTTTTGTTCAAGGCTAGCACCCTACCACATGAGCCACAGCTCCACTTCTGGCTTTTTACCACTTCATTGGAAACAAGAAGCTCACAGACTTTGCCGCCTAGGCTGGCTTTGAACTGCTGTCCTCAGGTCTCAGCCTCCTCAGTAGCTAGGATTCCAGGTGTGGGCCGCCAGAGCTGGTCTTTTTGTGTTAGTACGAGTAGTACGAGGCTTGAACGCAGGGATGCCAGCTTTTCCTTAACTTTTTTTTTTTCTACAGGCTGGTGCTCTACTAGTTGAGCCACTCCTCATTTCCGGCTTTTTGCCGGTTAACTGGAGATCAGAGTCTCTCCGATTTTTCTGGCTGGCTTTGAACTGTGATCCTGAAAGCTTCCCGAGTAGCTAGGATTACAGGCCTGAGCCACCGGTGGCTGGTTTGTTTTGCTTTTTTATTTTGTAATTGTTGCTTTATTTTTCGTTTTTGTGCTGGGGATGGAACCCGGGGCCTCCTGTGCATGAAGAGTTCTCCACTTCTGAGCAACACCCCGCTCCATGGAACGCTGTTTTGAGGGGGGCAAGTTTCTTACTTTCCCAAGGGCCCAGCCCCACGGCTCTGGGAGCCAGATATCCCGGAGGGCATGGCTGCAGCCCTTTGTTAGCATGACAGGGCACCGGAGCCCCAGGTGCTGGTCTGGGGCTGCCCAGTCACAGCCAAGGCCCGGCCGCCTCGTGCTCCCCGCGTGTCCAGCAGCGGGGAGACGCCAGGCCAAGTGGCCAAAACCCAGAGCAAAGTCCACCAGCGTTCATCTCTCCAGGACCGGCTCCCAGGCGATTCGCGGTGGCTCAAATCCAGTTCCTTCAGTCCTTCCCCACCTCCATCACACTGATGGCCTGGGGGCCCCCTTGGGGGGGGGGTGCTGAGCCCTCGGTGTGGGGTACTGTGTATGAGGTACTGGGTGGGGGATACCATGTGTGAGGTACTGCTCCTGATTTCCAGAACAGACCAGAATTGTGAGTGAGGTTCCTCACTGCGGCTGAGTCAGATGACAGTGGGACAGTGCGTGTGTGTGCGCGCACGTGTGCAATCGCACGCGTGGGGGATCACCCCTCCATTGCTGTGGAGACCTGGTGTTTCCCTTCTGTTGTCACAGTCCTGTTGTTACAGTCCTACAGTCCTAGGAGGCGGCGAGACCGCAGGCCTCTAGGTAGGGGAGGATTTGAGCAATCCTCGAGAAGGAGCTGTGGCTCAAGTGGTAGAGCGCCCACCGGGACGCACTCCGGCCCTGGGTTCAAGCCCTAGTTCCAGCTCACACACACACACACACAAAAAATGACTTCATGTTGCTACATAATTACACAAACAAGAAAAATGAAAAACCCTTCCAAGAAAATGCGCTTTAATGTCCGGGGCGGCTGCTGGGGAGGAGGAGGAAGCGCAGAGAAGGGGCAGTGGTGTGCAGAGAAAGGCAAGGGGCTGCTACTCAGGCCCGGGATCCGAGGCTCCGGGTTCTAGGTGTGTGGGCGGGAGTTAACGAGACCCCATCTCAACCAGCAAGGGTGGCGTGGCGATGGGTGCCGTCACCCCAGGGGAGGAGGGGGGAGGGGGAGGAATCCCAGGCCAGCCAGGGCAGAAGGCCAGGCCTTACCCAGATAGGAAGAGAGAAAGAGGGAGAGAAAGACAGAGAGAGGAAGGAAGGCGGGGGTGGGGGGTGGGGGGGGAGGGTGGGAAGGAATGGGGAGGGAGGTAAGGGAAGGAGGGAGGGAAGGAGGAGGGGGGAGGGAGGGAGGGGGAAAGGGAGGGAGGGGGGAAGGAAAGGGAGGGAGGGAGGGAGGAAAGGAAGGGAGGGAGGGGGGAAGGAAAGGGAGGGAGGGAGGGAGGAAAGGAAGGGAGGGAGGGGGGAAGGAAAGGAGGGAGAGAGGGGTCCTGTCAGGCCCAGGGGCCCGGGGGGGGGGCCGTCTCCCCGTCCTGGGCGGGGTGTCCGGGCCCCCGGGGTGGAGGGGCGTCGTCGGGCCGGTACCTGGTTCTGTCTTCCTTTCTGGGAGCCCCGGGCAGTTCTGGTCCCTAACGCTCCCCTCCACGCCGGGGCGGGGCGGGATGGTGGTGCGGGGCTGCGCGGGGCCCGGCCGCCCCGGGGTCCCCAAGACCCGGCTCGCGGGCTGCGGGGCTGGCGAAGGCGCGGAACTCCCGCTGGGCCGGGGGCCGAGCCCACCTGCCTTTGCGCCCCGCCCGCCGTTCCAGGGCGCCCGCCCCGCGACGCCCAACGGTCGGGCCAGCCCGCCCGCCCCGCGTCCCCGCCCCGCCCCGGGCGCCCCGCGCCCCGGGTGCCCCGGCCCGGACCCCAGAGGACCCGCCCCGCGACACCCTCCACTCACCCCCCCTCCGCACCCCACCCTCCCCACCGCCCCCTCCCTCCCCACCCCCGGCCCTCCATCGCCTCTTACCCCTAGGGGTGAGGAAGGGGATCTGCAATGGAGCCCGCCTTCCACAGAGTGCACTTGTGACTTGAAACTCCCGCCAGCGCGTGTGCACGCGTGTGTCCCTGCACGTGTGTGTGCGCGCGCGCATGCGCCAGGCCTGGGCCCACCCTCAGAACCTCACCCTCCCACTTAGCTCTGTTTCACTCAGGAGGTGCTCGGATCCATCTGCCCGAGCTGGCTTTGAACTCACGGCCTGCTAAGTAGCTAGGACCAAAGCCATGACTCACCAGCACTTAGCTCTCAAATCATTTGTTTAAGAAGAGAATGGCCAGGCACAGCAGCTCACACCTGTAATCCCAGCGACTCTGGGGGTAGAGAGGGACGGTTGTTATCATTACCCAATAACGAATAACGACTCTGGAGGGGCAGGCGTGGTGGTGCACACCCCTGTAATCCCAACGGTTCAGGGGGAAGAAGCCAGAGGATCACCCAAGTTGGAGGCTAGCCTGAGCAAAGGTAGCAAACAGCATGTGCTGAGCCCCAGTACTGAGGGAGCATTTCAGATAGTGGGGTGCGCCCCGCAGAGGCGGCGGGTGGCCTCCTACGGCCCCAACTTCATCCCAATACTAAAGAAAGCGAACACCAAAAAGGCTGGGGAAGTGACGGGTATGGTTCTCTTTTCCCGGTCCTGGGGCGTGAACTCCAGGCCTGCGTGCTGTCCTAAGCCTCTTTATGTTCAAGGTTAATGCTCTGCCACTTCTGACTTTTGCTCAGTAGTTTATTAGAGATAAGAGTCTCATGGACTTTCCTGACAGGGCTGGCTTTGAACCCTGGTCCTCGGATCTCAGCCTCCTGAGTAGCTAGGATGACAGGTGTGAGCCACTCGTGCCCAGCTTCCATGTGTGATTTTTTGAAGGCCAGAGAAGAATGGAGGGGAGGACAAGAGACTACTAGGTTTGGGGGTGGAGGCAAGAGCAGCAATACGGTGGGGGGAGGGGCGATATAACCAGAAGCACTGGAGGGAGAGTTAGGACAGAAAACAGATTTTAAGAAAAGTTCAGGGTGCCACTGGCTCACACCAGTGATCATTGCTATTCAGGAGGCTGAGATTTGAGGATCATGGTTCAAAGCTAGCCAGAGCAGGAAAGTCCATGAGACTCTAATCTCTAATTCACCACCAGAAAACTAGAAGTGGCGCTGTGGCTCAAAGTGGTAGAATGGTTAGCCTTGAGCCAAAAAGCTCAGAGACAGCACCAAGGCCCTGAGTTCAAGCCTCACTACTGACAAAAATGTTTTGTTTTTTTAAGCACCCCAAAATGTGGTTGTGGACAAGATGGACAGAAGAGGAGAAATAACACTGTTGTAATAAGCAAAACAACCCAAAATGCTGTACAAAAAGGGCTGGGAATATGGCTTAGTGGTAGAGTGCTTGCCTAGCATGCATGAAGCCCTGAGTTCGATTCCTTAGCACCACATGAACAGAAAAAGCCGGAAGTGGCGCTGTGGCTCAAGTGGTAGAGTGCTAGCCTTGAGCACAAAGAGGCTCAGGGATAGTGCTCAGCCCCTGAGTTCAAGCTCAGGACGAGCAAATAATGATAATAATAATAACAACAACAACAGGTAGGAAAAAAGAAAAGCAAGTGCCTAGGCCACTGGTCATGGAAGCTGGAGAAGGTGTCTGGGCTGCTGTTTGCCATCATTGGGTTTTGGTCTGATATATAACCAAATAGGCTTCCATGACACTGGCAGCTTGTTAAGATTTTTCCTTTCTGTTGCCAGTGCTGGGGCTTGAACTCAGGGCCTCCTGCTCTCTGTTGGCTTTTTTTTTTTTTTAATGTCTGTCCTAGGCCTGAGCCCTGTCCCTGGCTTCTTTTTGCTCAAGGCCACTTCTGGCCTTTTCTACATATGTGGTGCTGAGGAATCGAACCCAGGGCTTCATGCATAGGAGCCAAGCACTCTACCACTAGGCCACCTTCCCAGCCCAATCCGTTGGCGTTTTTGCTCAAGGCTAGCTAGCGCTCCGTCACTTTCAGCTCTGCGGTCATTCACTGGAGATGAGTCTCTCAGGCTTTCCGCCCAAGCCGGCTTTGAACCTCCGTCCTCAGCTCTCAGCCTCCTATGGAGGAGTATAGGCGTGATCCGCAGCTCCTGTCCTGGCTGGGTTCTTCAGCCGTATGATGTCGACATACACCAGGATGGGAATGGCGTGGGCAGGTCTCCAGACACAACACGAGGTGGGAACCGAGGCCGGCTTGATGAGGCAGCCTGCCGGCGGGGGAGGCAGCAGAAGGGAAGCTTTCCAGTGCTTTCCATTCCAGAAGCGGCCCTAGGCAGAGGCCAAGAGGACCCACTGCCACGCAGGCCGTCAGAGTCCACAGCTCTCGGGGCGTCGCCCTGCCCCGCGTGCCACCCGGCCGGCACCCCGCGGGCCAGGAGGGAGAGGAGGCCCGGGCCAGGCTCCCGGCCGGCCTGCACGCTCCTGCCCACGCGCCTCACAACGGCAGCCACGGCAGCGAGGCGTGGCCCGCACCCCCCTCACCCGCGTGTAATCTGCAGCCTCCCGCCCCTGCCTGAGAACAGAGGTCACCCTCCCCTACCAGAGCACGGAGGACAAGCCCGGCACGGCGGGTCACACGGAGCCAGAGCCGGCCGTGGCGCTGCTGGGGATGATTTGTTACCCTGCGTGGACACCTCTGCCTTTCAACTTCATTACCTGTTGCTGTGTGTGTGTGTGTGTGTGTGTGTGTGTGCACGCATGCACCATTACTAGGGCTTGAACTCGGAGCCTAGATTCTATCCCTCAGCTTGTTTTTTTTTTCCCCCAGTCCTAGGGCTTGAACTCAGGGCCTGGGCACTGTCCCTGGCTTCTTTTGCTCAAGGCTAGCACTCTGCCACTTGAGCCACAGCCCCGCTTCTGGCTTTTTCTGTGTATGTGGTGCTGAGGACTCGAACCCAGGGCTTCATGCGTGCTAGACAAGCACTCTACCGCTAGGCCACATTCCCAGCCCTTCTCTGAGCTTTTTTTATTTATTTTCTTTCATTTTCTCGAGACTGACGCTCTACCACTTGAGCCACAGCTCTATTTGCAGCTTTTTGGTGGTTAACTGAAGGTAAGAGTCTCATGGACTTTCCTGGTTGGCCTGGCTTCTAACCTCGATCCTCAGATCTCAGCCTCCTGAGGAACGAGGATTGCAGGTGCGAGCCACTGGTTCCTGGCCTCATTATGGCCTCATTATTTTCAAATTGTGGACTTAGGCTACCCTAACCATTTTGAGGCGTGCAGGTCCAGGCTGGGGAATGGTGCTTGGTGGGAGAGAGCTCCTCCCTAGTAAGCATGATGGTTTTATTTTCCTTAAGACATGATAAAAGGGTTAATTTTATGTTATATTAATTTTACCTTCATAACAATGTTGATGGGCTGGGAATGTGGCCTAGTGGTAGAGTGCTTGCCTTGCACGCATGAAGCCCTGGGTTCGATTCCTCAGCACCACATAAACAGAAAAAGCTGGAAGTGGCGCTGTGGCTCAAGTGGCAGAGTGCTAGCCTTGAGCACAAAGAAGCCAGGGACAGTGCTCAGGCCCTGAGTTCAAGCCCCAGGACTGGCAAAAAAAAATGTTGACTAAGTCCTGGGTCAATCCCCATTTTACCATCCAAAAAATAATCTCGACTCCTACAATAACGTGTGCTGAACATTTTATATAACTCATTGTTAGTGAGGGTTACAGGCAGATACTTCAACTGATTCAAGGTGGTCCAGAGTCGCCAGGCAATGTGGCTCACACTTGTAATCCTAGCTACTGAGCAGGCTGAGATCCGAGGATGGTGGTTGAAAGCCAGCCCAGGATAAAAAGTCCATGTGACTCCATCTTCAATTAACCAACAAAAGACTGGACTAGAAATGTGGCTCAGGTGGTAGAGCACCGGCCAAGCAAACTGGAGGGCCTGGTTTCAAACACTGGTCCTAGAGCTGGGGACATCCATTTAGAGAGGCGGACACCGGCTGGAGGGGAGGGGCGGCTCAGAGGAGCCGCCTGACGGAGACCTGTGGGCTCAGCGAGAGCACAGGCTACGCTTTGCGGGTCCCCCCCCCCCCCGCCAGCACTTTCCTCCACAGTCATGTAAAATCCTGATTACAAATCCCCCCCCAACCCCCCCCACCCGTGTAGCCATGCAAGCAGGAGGCACAAGGCCGGGCGACCCATCTTCCATCTCCCACCTGGGGTCTGGACCCCATTAGGAAGATGGCAGCTCTGGCAGGGGGCGCTCCCCCCCCCCCCCTCGCAGTCTCACTGGAGGTGCAGCCCCAGCCCGAGGGCCACGGGAGCGGAGCAGCCTGCGGGCCTCAGGCGTCAGGAGCCTGGAGGGAGGGGTGGGCAGTCCGCTGGGGCCGGAGCTCGGAACTCCCTGTCTAGCGCCCGCTGGGCTCCGTCACCGGCACTACAGGAAAAGGAACGCCAGCTGGGTCAGGCGGGTGCAAGTTCCATGCTCTCCCCCAGAACACTGCCTGTCAAAGATTCACCCTTGGGCATGGCCCCCAGGCCTCCCAGAACTGTACTCTAATGGGACAGCCCACCCCGGTACCCACCTTAGCACCGCTGCTGGCCTTGCTATACTCAAACCAGGCCTGAGTGAGAAAACACAAACGTCTTCCACCTCATCTCGCCATCTATTCAGAGCCAACAGGCGTGCTGTGCACACCTGTAATTCTGGCTTTTTGATGATTCGTAGGAGATAAGAGTCTCATGAATGCCGGGTGCTGGTGGCTCATGCCTGTCATCCTAGCTACTCAGGAGGCTGATGCCTGAGAATCGTGGTTCAAAGCCAGCCTGGGCAGGAAAGTCCATGAGACTCTTATCTCCAATTAACCACCAGAAAACCACATGTGGTTCTGTGGCTCAATATGGTAGAGCGCTAGCCTTCAGCAAGAGCTCAGGGACAGTGCCCAGGCCCTGAGTTCAAGCCCCATGGCCGGCAAAAAAAAAGTCTCACGGACCCCACTGCCCTGGCTGGCTTTGAACCCCAGTCCCCTGATCTCAGCCTCCTGAGTAGCTAGGATTCCAGGTGTGAGCCACCAAGCTCAACTGGCTCCCAACCCTCATTGCTGACAGGACCCAGAACTCTGTATTCCAATGCTCGCAGCTCCATGATCTCTACCAGGTTAGTTCAGAGATTGGCTGCTGCCGCTGGCAACCACATCTGCCCACGGAGAAGGGCAGGGCTGTCCCCGGCCCACGCCCCACGGAGAAGGGCAGAGCTGTCCCCGGCCCACGCCCCACGGAGCGCCAGGCAACCATGCCCACGGCCACAGCTCCGGCCAGTCTGAGCCGCTTCCCTCCCAACCCCACACCCGCCAGCAAGCATTCATTCGACCAAACACACAGAAAAATAATTTATTTTAAAACAGCCAGACCTCAGCTCCCATCCCCCTAGGAGCTCCGAGGTTTGCACGGCCGCCATGCAGTGTAAACCACACACACCGTTCCACCGTAAGTGCAAGCTTGGAAGAGCGAACTTTCTCCGTGTGGACATAGAGAGGGTCGTGTTTGCACCCTTGGCCTGGTCCACATGGTCTTTTATTTAAAACAAACAACAAACCCAACAACACGAAACAGAACACAGTTCCAAAGCACATAAAGGCAGGACCAGGCAGCAGACCTGACCGTGTGACCGATATTCAGAAAGTGCATAATGAGGGTGCGCAGGTGAGGGGGGGGTGGGGGGGGGGACAATGTGATCGCTGTAGCACCATTAAGGCTGAGGTCTCGCCTGAGTGGCTGAGGGGCAGGGGCAGAGGTCACGAAGGCAGTTAAACAATGGCACAAAACCCCGGGAGCCCAGCAGGAGGGAGGAGCAGGGTGGTCCTGTCTGGCTCTCCCCCAGACCTGGAGGGTGGGCATCCCTTTCTGCCTTTAGCCATGAATTTGGCCCTCAATCGGTGGCCCCTCCCTAGCCACAGGGGCCCCAGCACTGGCCTGTAATACACGGCTAGCTGCGCGCGCATGCGCGCGCGCACACACACACACACACACACACACACACACACACACACACACGGCCAAGGGCAACTTGGCGGTTTGGCCAGCCCAGGCCAGGCACCCATGGCTCACGCCTGCAATCCTAGCTACTCACAAGGCTGAGATCTGAAGAGTGAAGTTCCAAGTTCGAAGCCAGCCGGGGAGGAAAGTCTATGAGACGCTTATCTCCAACTGGCCAGCAAAAAGCCAGAAGTGGAGGTGTGGCTCAAGTGGGAGAGTGCTAACCTTGAGCAAAAAAAGCCAAGGAATAGCACAAGACCTTGAGCTCAAGCCCCATCATGGGCAATAATAATAATAGTAATAATAGTTAATAATAATAAAGTTGGCAGCCCAGCGAGAGGCATCAGCAAGTAGAATGGGAGCCTGGGCCTTCTCCTGTCTAGGGGCCGTTGTGAGCACAGCTGGGCTGGGACACAGGTGGCAGGCTCCGGCCCCAGGGCTGCCAGGCAGCTGGGGCGCTGGTGGCCAACCACGGTTTATTCTAATGTCTAGAATCCTGACTCAAACGCAGCTCCTTTCCTCCATTGCAGCAAGCATGCCTTCCTGCTTTCCTGTCCTGTTCTAGGGTTTTTTGTTTGTTTGTTTTTGCCAGTCCTGGGCCTTGGACTCAGGGCCTGAGCACTGTCCCTGGCTTCTTTTTGCTCAAGGCTAGCACTCTGCCACCTGAGCCACAGCGCCACTTCTGGCCGTTTTCTATATATGTGGTGCTGGGGAATCGAACCCAGGGCTTCATGTATACGAGGCAAGTACTCTTGCCACTAGGCCACATTCCTAGCCCCTCCTGTCCTGTTCTAGAAGCGAAGGTCCCGCAGAGATCATGTCTGTAAAACTGTCCACTGCCAAGGAAGTCAAGAACTCTGAATGCTGAGAATCCGGAAGGAGGGTTCTCAAAGGAGACCAGCAAGCAAGCCTGGTGCCCCTGCTCCCCCTGCCCCCCCCACCCCCACTAGTTCTCTCCCCATAGGATCCGGGTTGCTATGTCCTCCGACCTTTGACTGGGGTTGCAAGTCCAGGCCTTACTCTAAGTCAGCTTTTTGGCTACCACTTGAGCCATGCCTCCACTTCCAGCTTTTTGCTGGTAACTCACCTCGGTTCTCAGATCTCAGCCTCCTGACTAGCTAGGGTTCCAGGCATGGGTGTCTCGCGCCTGGCTGCAAGGTAATTGTTCTTTGTTCTCTTTGGTGCTGGGGCTGCGCACACACGAGGCCCAGGCTCTGCAAGCTGTGCTCACACCCAAGGCCAATCTCAGACGCGTTGCCCTTAGGGAGGAATCAGTATTCCATGGCCAAGGCTGTGTCTGCCTTTCCTGAAAGGCCCCTCCCGGCTCCTCGTGTGCCAGCCCGGGCCCCCGAGGGGGCGCCCACCCTGGCATCGGAGGGCGGCGCTGTCTGGCCTGTGCAATGGACCGGGCAGGCTGGCGATGATCTCCGGGGGCCCAGGCGGCCGCACGGGGCCTCGGGGCTGTGCTGCTTAGAGGGACGGGAAGCCCGCCGGCCAGCAAGGCTGGACAAGACGCCCATCGGGGATCTGGATGGCCTCACCCACCAGGCACCTGCCAGTGCTCTTGGCTGAGGCCCGAGCGCCACCGTGGGACTCGGTCGCCCATGGGAGTGGGTGCCTTGTCTGTAAACAGGGCTGCCCACTCAGGCGCGGGCAGGCTCCTCCGGGGTCCTCCTGGGCTTCTGAGGGTCTCCTGCCTCAGGGGGTGCGGGGGCCCCGGGAGGGGAGGCCTGGCTCTGAGCGCAGCAGTGGCAGCTGCAGAGGGAGACGAGGCGCGAGCGGACGGCCTGGGTGCAGAGGGCGAACATGATGCAGTTGGCTCCTCCCTGGAAGGTGTTCCCGATGCCCTGGGGGCAGGAAAGAGGAAGTGTGAGTCCAGGGCTGGGGCGGTCCCTCAAGGGGGCCCCAGAACCTTTCCCTGCTCCCCCAACGGCACGGCGGGCAGCTGTGTTCCAGGCAGACCTGAGCCGACTACCTGGCTCAGACCCGCGTGGTGTGGGGGCCTACTGGCGGGAAGGATCTAGGATCAGCCAACTCTTCTGGTGCTCTAGGTTGCTGGAAAAACAACTGTGCGCAGACTTCCCGATCCCTCGCCAAAGCCCCCGTCTGCCTGAGGGAGGGAGGAGGCAGGGCCGGCGGCCACATTGGGGCCACGTCGGGGCGTGGCTTCCTGCAGGGGCGGGATGGGGCGTGGCCCTCTGCAGGGGGCGGGATGGGGCGTGGCTTTCCGCAGGGGTGGGATGGGGCGTGGCTCTCCGCAGGGGCGGGATGGGCGTGGCTTTCCGCAGGGGGCGGGATGGGGCGTGGCCCTCTGCAGGGGCGGGATGGGCGTGGTTTTCCGCAGGGGGCGGGATGGGGCGTGGCTCTCGGCAGGGGGCGGGATGGGGTGTGGCTCTCCGCAGGGGGCGGGATGGGGCGTGGCTCTCCGCAGGGGGCGGGATGGGGCGTGGCTCTCCGCAGGGGGCGGGATGGGGCGTGGCTCTCGGCAGGGGGCGGGATGGGGCGTGGCTCTCCGCAGGGGGCGGGATGGGGCGTGGCTCTCCGCAGGGGGCGGGATGGGGCGTGGCTCTCGGCAGGGGGCGGGATGGGGCGTGGCCCTCCGCAGGGGGCGGGATGGGGCGTGGCTCTCCGCAGGGGGCAGGATGGGGCGTGGCCCTCTGCAGGGGCGGGATGGGGCGTGGCTTTCCGCAGGGGGCGGGATGGGGCGTGGCCCTCTGCAGGGGCGGGATGGGCGTGGCTTTCCGCAGGGGGCGGGATGGGGCGTGGCTCTCCGCAGGGGGCAGGATGGGGCGCGCCCAGGGCGGCCGCGGGGCTGGGAGCAGACTCACGTGGAGGACGACCAGCACGGGCGTGCGCACGGCCGGGGAGCCGCAGAGGGTGAGGACGAAGCGCACGGTGCTCCAGACCCGGAGGCAGATGAAGATGAGCGGGATGAGGATCAGCTTCTTATCGGCCACGGAGGACGTGGTGCGCAGGTGCCGGTGGGGCCCCTCGCAGATGGGGCGGTACTCGGACAGTGCTTCGTGCTGCGGGGACACAGCCGGGGCGGGCCTGAGCCGCAGGGCCTCGCCCGGCCCAGCCTAGCTTCCCCCCACTCCGTCCCCTCGGACCCATCGCCTCGGGCGTCTCAACGACATCCTGGGCGTCTCCTGTCCAAGCCGCGGGACCTCCTCTCGATCAATGAAAACAGGATGACAGAACCCTTGCCCAGAGTCCACACCCGGCCTGCAGGCAGCCCTGTGGGTGGATCAGGCCCCACGTGGACTTGGTGGCTTGGCAGCACCACCCATGCAGTGAAAGCAGGCGCAAGGCTGGGCAGACCCTGTGTGTGCTGTGAGCCGGTTCTCCCCGGGAGCCCACGCCAAAGCCACGGCAGGGCTCCCCACCCACCAGGCAGCTTGTTTTCTGGAGAAAACTCCAGAACCCTTCCCCAATCAAGGACACAGGTCCTCTTTTGACCAGGATGACGTAATCACTAGGCACTCCCTCCTCCTCGGCCCTCGTTCTTTGTCTTTGAGATCCAAAGCTTCCGCCTGCATCCCTGAAGCAGAAGATGGAGTCAAATGCTGTCTTCCTATGTAATCAAACCTCCTTTCTCTGCCCCTTGCCATGTCTTTCTCTCTGTGCATAAGGACCGGCAGTCAGAATGGACATGGCAGACTCCAAGAGCTTGGGCCAAGGGTCCAAAAACTCTGCTCAAGTTGGGTGCTGGTGGCTCACGCCTACAGTATTTGCCACTCAGATGGCTGAGATCGGAGAATCACGATTAGAAGCCAGCCTGGCAGGAAAGTCTGGGATACATTTTTGTTTTCTTTTTCTGTGGCAGTCCAGGGGCTTGAACCCAGGGCGTGGGCACTGTCTCTTTTGCTCTAGGCCACAGCTCAACTTCTCTCATTTTGATTACTTCAGTGGAGACAAGGGTCTCCTAGACCAGGAGACTCATCTCCAATTAACCAGCAAGTAAGCCAAAGGTGGAGCTGTGGCTTAAGTGGTAGAACATCAGCTTTGAGCAAGAAATAGTGCCCAGGCCCCGAGTTCAAGCCTCAGTACCAGCACAAAACAAAACAAAAAAAAACCCAAAGGGGTGACACTGTCCAAAAAGAAATATACTCACTACCTGACGGACACAACTCTACATCAAGCAAAATAAAAAAAGGCGTTCTGGCCACCCAGGGTAATTAGGTGAGTTCCTTATACCGCTGATCATGAAAACCCCTTGGCCCTCCCTTCCCAGCGTCTAGCCCCCTCCACCCCACCCCATCCCACCCCCAATTCTCTGTAGTGGCCTCTTTAACTTTGACCTAAACTTCTAAGGGGAGGCAACTACCATGACTGTCCACACAGGGGCAGCAGAGGACCACGGTCCAGAAGCTGGGCTCGGCCAGGGGCAGGCCAGGGGTTCTGCCTGCTCCTCTCCCAAGGGAACGGTCCCAGGATGGCTCCAGGGTGGGCCTGGGCTTAGCCAGTGAGCCCACAGCCCCCGGGGGCGGCGCGGGACGCGGCGGGCACCTACCGCCCTGTTGATGTGCTTCCTGACCAGGAGGTACAGGAGAGGCAGCAGGACGTAGGCCAGCATCTCCCACAGCTTCCCGGTGAGCAGCATCCAGAGCAGGCGGTCCTCGGCCTCCAGATCGATCCAGCACCAGCCCACCGAGGTGTCCGAGGCGTCGTAGCCGATCTTCTTCAGGGCCACCGCGGTCGCTGTGATGGCCAGCGGGACGCCCCAGCTGAAGGGCAGCGAGGGAGGAGGTCAGCGTGGCAACGGCGACGGGCCGTGCTCTTTGGGGAAGGGGGACACGGACGCACCCACGTGGACACCCACCGCCAAGGCCCAGATCCGGGGACTGGCACCGGAAGGGTGCAGCCAGCTCGAGCAGGCTCCCACACACCCCGCTTCCTCCTGCGCCCAGAGGCGGACCTGGGCATCCACCTGCGCGTGCCAGCCGCGTGTCCGGGCCACGCAGACATGCCTTCCGCCAGCCGTGGGGGCAGGTGTGGGAGTAGGTGGCCTGGGGTCCCAAGGATGCAGCAGAGGAGGGGAGGCTTTGGGGGGCATGCCCCTGGTCCCTCCTCGGGGAGGGTACCCCAGAAAGAGGCAAAAGCACCGGCTCCGGCAGGGGCCCCTCTAAGGAGCTGACCCGCAGCAGCCATAGCACTGAGTTTAGGCCCCAGGATCGAGACTCCTCCTGACAAAGCCACATGGTGGGTCAGGGGGCATCTGGAAGCTTCTCTGAGGCCGCACGCGGGGCAAGGAAGAGATTGGCCTTTGGTTTAATAACTCATGTTCTCTGACCTTTGACCCACACGTGCCAATGCTCTTCTGTGTCTGTGTGGGTGTCAGTACTCGAGCTGAGGGCCTTGGAGGTGGGAGCCGTGCACCCCGCTTCCGGGGCGCCCGGGCCGGCGGGCGGGTGTGGGCTCGTCGGTGGAGCCAGGGCTGTGTTTAGAGGCGGGCGTGGCGGCCGCTGGGCACGCCGCGCCCTCAGCCCTGTGGCGGCTCCTCTGCTGAGCACGCAAGCTATGACGTGCTCAGTTAATATGTGTCGGGCTCTTCTGGGATTTCTTTTCAAAGGCTATCATTTTTTTTTTTTTATTTTTTTTTTATTATCAATTGAACATAAATTTTTTTTTTTTTACAAGGTGCTGTGCAAAGAGGGTGCAGTTACATAGTAGGGCATTGTGTACATTTCTTGTGATATCTTACAACCTGTTTTCCCATCCCTTGTCTAGGTCAGGTAGACCCATATGCAATATACAATGTATCAAGCACATATACAGTGTTCACAGACTTGGTCTCTACTGTCTCTCCATCTCCCTTTGTTAACAGTCATATGTCAGGGAGATCATGCCCCTTTGTTTTCTGTGTTCTAGGCTTGTCTCACTCAACATTATTTGTTCGAGTTCTGACCATTTCCCTGCAAATAACAATATTTCACCATTCCTAATCGCTATGTAGTATTCCATTGTGTATAAGTACCATATTTTTTGGATCCATTCATCTGTGGAGGGGCATCTGGGTTGTTTCCAAATTTTGGCTATTGTGAATTGTGCTGCGATAAACATGGAAGTACAAATGTCCTTTTGATATCTTGGGTTTTGCTGTTTAGGATAGATGCCTAGGAGTGGTATGGCTGGGTCATAGGGTAGGTCTATATTGAGCTTTTTGAGAAACCTCCATACTGTTCTCCAAAGTGGCTGTACTAATTTGCACTCCCACCAACAATGGAGAAGGGTTCCTCTTTCCCCACAGCCCCTCCAGCATTTGTTGTTTCCTGAGTTCAGAGTATAGGTCAAAGGCTATCATTTAAGCAATCATGACATGGCAGGATTTCAGCACTGGACGCAGCCCCGGCTCTGGGGGGGCGGATGGGCCTGGGGGGGGTCATGGGGGCCCGGGCTCTCATCTCCAGCTGGGCACCCTGTTCTGAAAGCCACTGGCTACACTTGAGCTGGAGGAGGCCAGCACTTTACCACTAGGCCATATTCCCAGCCCTGGTGCCAGACTTTCCATGTGCTCAGACCTAATCTTTGGTGGTGGTTGTTGTGGCAATGCTGGGATTTGAACTCAAGGCCTCATGCTTACTCTAGGCAGGCGCTCTACCTACCCCTTCGGGCACACCCTCAGTTCTTAGGTACTTTTCAGCCGGGGTCTTTCTTGCCTGGGGCCCAGCTTGGAGCACAATCCCCCTGAGCAGCAGGGAACCATCCTGCTTGTCTAGTTGGTGGAGACGGGGGAATCTCAGTAACTTCGTGTCCAGGCTGGCCTGGAACCAGCATCCTCCCAATCTCTACCTCTTGAGTAGCTGAGACCAGGCCTGAGCCACCATGCCCATCCTTTCCTTCAAGCTCTAGTCTTGGAGGGAGTGTGCCTCGCCACTGCATGGTTTACCGGGCCCTCCGAGGAGTCTGGAGAGCCGCTGGGGGCAGGAGCCACCTTCCCCTGACGCGGCGGGGCTCCCCGTCTCCACCCCGGGGCTGGCACACCAGCCAGGCGAGGGCTCTTTGGCTTGCTCAGTGTCCTGACCAGTTAAACGGGGTGCAGCGGCGGACCTGCTCTCTGTGATCTTGCCTTTGTAGATCTCAGCGAGGTGAGGTTTCGGGGCGTGCACCCCCACGCGTGGGAGCAGAGACGGCAGGGCTGCAGCCTTTCAGGTGGGGCAGGGGTGGAGGGGGCTGAGAAGCAGAGGCTGGGCAAACCCGAGCTCGGATTACAGGAGCCAGGGGGAGCCAGAAGATGGGAGGATAGTTCGGTGGGTGGCAGAAAGGTGGGATCTGGGGGCTGGTGGGGGTAGGGGGGACACAGGCCACACCCCAAGGCTGAATTGTGAACACAGAGGGTGGTGTGAGATAATGCAGGTGTGTACATGCGTGTGTATGCATGCGGATGTGTGCATCTAGAAACCGGTCACAGATTTCACTGATATCAAAGTAATGATGCAGGTGGGGGGGGGGTGGAGTCATACCCATAATCCTAGCTGCGCAGGAGGCTGAAATCTGAGGACCAAGGTTCAAAGCCAGCACAGGCAAGTAAGTCCATGAGACTCTTTTATCTCCAAAAAAAGCCAGAAGTGGAACAGTGTGTGGATCAGGTTGTAAAGCACTAGCCTTGAGCAAAACCACAAATAAATAAAGCTCAGGGACGGTGCCCAAGCCCTGAGTTTCAAGCCCCAGGATCAGCACCAAAACAAAACATTCCGGAGGTTAAAGTACCCAACCTGTAAACAATAATAACATGATTTACTATTGCTTTTGTCCAGCTCCACATTGCCAGCTGATTTTCCCAGAATGCTTTGGGTATTTTTTATTTGTGGTGCCAGGTTTGAAATGAGGGCTTGCTTGCTCAGCTGCTGCTATCTCTCAAGCTACACTTTCAGCCCAGCATGTTGCTAGGAAGATGGACTTTCACGGGACTTTTCTGCCTGGGCTGGGTTTGAACCAGGATCCTCCCGATCTTAGCCCTCCCAGTAGCTGGGTGACAGGTGTACGCTACCAGGGCCCAGATGCCTTTGGTGATTTTTTGCTGAACCATCAGCCAACATGGATGTGGTCAGCAAAGGCGAACAATTCCACTGCAGACACAGACCCAGCAACTTCTTTGCTGAGTGAGGAAGAAGTCTGCCCACAGTGGAGGAGTGTCTCCCTACCACGCCTGTCCTTGATACGGCCGCTTCCTGCCTCCCCCAAACACTTGGCTTCCGATCTGCCCCAGCACAGACGCCATCTCGGCTCACACCCGAGTGCAGGGGCGACGGCTGCGTCAGGACTGTGCTCTCCAGCACTTGCGCTGAGTTTTGCTTTTTCTCAGGCAAGGTCTCACTAAGTAGCCCAGGCTAGCCTTGAACTCTGAAGCCTCCTCCTGCCTCCGTCTCCCTAGTGTTAGGGTTACAAGCGTACACCACCAAGCCCGGATTAGGGGGACCAGCAAGCGGTGGCCCTCAGGCCAAATCTGGTCTAAACTCTGTTGTGGTTTTCTTAATTTAATTTTTAAAAATTGTTATTATCGAGGTGATGTACAGAGGGGTTACAGTTACGTAAGGCAGCTCATGAATGCATTTCTCTTGTCCAGAATCAGCACAATCCCTGGCACCTAGGTAAGTAAATGCTTGAGTTTTCTTGCTGCATAGCCACGCCCACTCATTTGCATGCCACATGATCTCATGTGTGACCACGCCCACTCATTTGCATGCCCCGCCTTCAGGCTGTACCGCCCAGTTTCAACTGGCATGGTGAAGTCAGTACAGCTGAAAATACTTTGGAACTTTGTTAGTGAACTCACTGGCCCCCTACAAGCTGGGGGACACAGACGCAGGGCACAGGCTATGGTGGAAGCGGGGAGGGGGGTTGGTGAAGGATGACTTGGGCCTCCCATACCCCAGGCCCAGGTGGCTGGGGTGGGCTTTTATTTCTTGTGATGATGGTTCTGGGGTTTGAACTCAGGGCCTGTGCTGTCCCTTAGGTTTCAGGCTCAGGGCTGGTGCTCTACCACTTGCACACCTCCACTTCCGGCTGGTTAATTGGAGAGAAGAGTCTCATAGACTTTCCTGCCCAGGCTGGCTTCAAACAAGATCCTCAGATCTCAGACTCCCGAGTAGCTAGGGTGACAGGCGTGAGCCACTTCTTTTGGTCTGAAGTCTCTTCCGGGAAGTAGAACAGGAAGTACCAGGCAAGCTTAGCCTGGGGTGAACAAATGCAGGCATGGCACTCTGTACATGACATGGAAAATGAACCATGGCTCAAGGGATGGGAAAGGGAAACTGCGGGAAGGCAAAGGAAGAGTGACATTGTCCAAAAGGAAATGTTCTCCTTACCTGACTGAATGAAACAGTAACCCCTCTGTACGACACCTTAGTAATAACAACGATAAAATTATATTTAAGGAAGAAGGGGGAGAATAATAAGAGGAAGTTGATTGACGTACTTTGTACACATGTATGGGAATGCTAGTGAAAACCCATTTGTACAAGTAAGTTACGCTACCTTAAAAATACAGGAAATGCTCAGGACAGTCTATGAGACCCTTATCTCCACTAAACTAAAAAAAAAAAAAAAAAAAAGCCAAAGTGGACCTGTGACTCAAGTGGTAGCACGCTAGCCTTGGGCAATAGAAGCCTACAGACATCACCCAGGCCCTGAGTTGAAGCCCCAGGATCAGCATTAAAAAAAAAAAAAGATTAGCCTGGGGTAAGCAAGCCACCTTTGGCCCTGAATTCCCCAGGGCTGATCCGGTGACCACAGGCAGGTGGCTGTCCCTAGAATCCCGGAGCCCTGGGCTCGTCGGTGACTTCCAGCTCTGCCCAGCCCAGGAACTTCTCTTCCGTGGTCTCTGCCGCAGCCCACACAGTTCTGCGGAGAAGCTGCCCACTGGTGGTTTTTGTTTTGTGTTGTCTTTTGGGCTGGTACTGGGGCTTGAACTCGGGGCCTCTTGCCCCTTGCTTGGCTTGTTCACTCAAGGATGGCACTCATCGCTTGAGCCGCCCCTTCACTTCTGGCTTTTCTGGCTGATTAATTGAAGATGAAAGCCTTCCCGACTTTTTTTCCCCCAGGATGGTTTTAAAGGGTGATCCTCAGATCTCAGCCTCCGCAGTACATGTTTACACCACTCAAAAACTGCTCTGAGAACAAACGGATCATGCAGCCATGTGCCAATTTAAGAAAGTCCCGGCTGGAACAGGAAGCCCAGCTGCAGGGAGCCAGGCTTGGAGAGAGGCCACTGTTGAGGACAATGGCTGCTCACAGGGCAGGTCGCAGGGCGGAGGAGAAATCTAATCAGCCCCAGGGCCAGGCTCCCCCGAGGTCTGGGTGCAGCTGGGGGTGGGGGCGGGGGTGGGGAGGGTCCTGACAAATGTTCCTCACACCTGACCACGGCCAGGCCAGCAGCCCTGCAAGCCTGGGACAGGGTCCTCGGGGCCCTTGGGACTGGAGCTGGACCCCTGCCCTGCACCGCCCCCCCCCCCCCCCAGGCTTCGCTGTAGCCTCAGCATATAGTGGAAAGCTTGGAAAGCCTTTGGGGGAACAATTCTTGTCCCCTTGGGCGTGCTGGTAACGTGGGGGTAGGACTCAGGAGGATGCTGTGCCCATGCTGTCGGTTCAGGCAATGTCTCAGTGCAAGGTCTGTTGCTATAACAGGCTATCACAGACTGCACAAGAGGTAAACCTAAGCTTACTGTGGCTCGTGACCAGCGGGCATCTGGGAAAAGAAGGGAGTGGACCAAACATCTCTCTCTCTCTCTCTCTCTCTCTCTCTCTCTCTCTCTCTCATGCTGGTACTAGAACTTGGACTCAGGGCCTGGGCTGTCCCTCAGCTTTTTCCATTCAAGGCTGGTGTTCTACTGCTGAGCCACTGTTCTACTCATGGCTTAAGGCAGCAAAGTCCATGAACCTCTTATCTCCAATTAAGCAGCAAAAACTTAGAAGTGGAGCTGTGGCGCAAATGTAGAGTGCCAGACTTGGGCAGAAAAGCCAAGGCAGGGTGAGGGGCCCTCAGTTCAAGCTCCGGTAGCAGGACAAGAAAAAAAAAATAGTGCAAAAAGAGGGCTGGAGGTGTGGCTCAGCAGTAGAACACTAACCTAGCAAACGCATGGCCCTGAGTTCAAACTCTAGTACATATAACCAAAACAAAGAAATGAACGAGGTCCTCCTCCTCATCACCAACATCACTGTCAAGGAGAATGTGCTTGTGGGAACAGCCAGCCGGAAGTACACAATCGGAACTCACTGAGAATCATCAGACAAACAGACTGAGAGACAGTCAGCAAAATAACAAGGCTGTCCTCTCCAAAACATCAGTGTTGTAAAGGAAGGAAGCTGGACAGACAGAAGTCAGAGAAAGAGACATGAAAAGCAGGTCAACGCTTAAGCGGGGTTCCCTTTGCTCTTCTGTCTCTGGACGTGGCTCCAGTCACAGACAAGAGCTGGGCCACGTCCACCCATCAGGTGACAGCATTGCTTCTGCACTACAGCCTGCACTTGTGACGAAGGAGCCTGCGCCTGTCCCCGGGCTTCGTGCTGAAGGGCTGAGGAATGAGGGGTATCGTGTCCCCACTAGAAAAAAATAATAACCGGAGCAGATACAGTTACCAGTGTAAAATGTCAATATCTGGGAAATCTCTTAAACTAAACATAAACTTGTTGAAATTGTTATTGTGATTATTTCTTTAAATGGGGGTCTCCTGATGTTCATCAGGCTGGCCTGGAACTTGCTCTGTAGTCCCAAGTTGTCCTCAAACTAGATTCCTCTGTCTCACTTTCCCAGTGTTGGGATTACAGGCATGAATCATCAGGCCTGGGTTCCTTTCTTCCTCCTCCTCCTTTTTCTTCTTCTTCTTTCTCCTCCTCTTCTTCTTCCTCTTCTTCCTCTTCCTCCTCCTTTTTCTATGTTGCTTCTCAAGACTGAAGCTAGGTAAGAACTCCACCACTGAGTTACACACCTAGATCTGTTGGAATCTTAATTTTTAAAAGTGTTCTAGTCCTAGAGCAAAGACAGACTCAAAAGGACACAGCCAAGAGCAAGGGAAGGAGTGACACTGTCCAAAAAGAAGTGTAGTCTTTACCTGACTTATATAACTGCAGCCTTCTGTACATCGCCTTTAGAGTAACTTTTTTTTTTTTTTTAATGTTGGGCACTGGTGGCTCAAGCCTGTAATCCTAGCTACTTAGGAGGCTCAGAGTGCTAACCTTGAGCAAAAGAGCTCAAGGACAGATCTCAGGCTCTGAGTTCAAGCTCCACAACTGACAACACATCACACACACACACACACACACACACACACACACACACACACACACGAGACAGCCTGTGGATTGGGTCAGGAGTAGGTTCCACTACCTTAACCCTGTGGCCGGGGCATCTCCTCCACTGTGCATGGAGCGTGAACACCCTGCTCATCTGGCTGGGTTACTACGTGATCTGAGCTAAGGAACAACACAGCATTTTGCAAAACAGCAGAGCCAGGTGCAGCTCTAGGTGAAATCCTATTGGCCTGAGGATGAGGGCTCAGCTGCCCTCCCAGGAGACAGGAAACGTAACTTTCTGCTTCAGGGCTTTGAGGGGGCCACAGAGATATGTGTGTGTGTGTGTGTGTGTGTGTGTGTGTGTGTGTGTGTGTGTGTGTACACTGTGTGAACTGGGGCTTGAGCAGGTTTATATGTGTACTGTGTGTAGTAGGGCTTAAACTCAGGGTCTAAGCACGCTCCCTTAGCTTTTTGGTTCAAGGTTAGCTCTTGAGCCACACTCCCTTTTCTGGCTTTTTGGTGCTTAGTTGAAGGGAAGAATATCACGGACTTTCTTGCCCAAGCTACCTTCAAACCACAATCCTCAGCTCTGAGCTTCCTGAACGGCCAGGGTTATAGGTGTACGCCATGTAGAGTAGTTTCTTATTATTAATGAGGAAATGGAACCTCACTGTTATAACTTGTTACCATTTTGACTACTAATGAAGTTAGACTTTTTTCCATATATGTTTCTCAACTGCTTTTACTATTTTGGCTGATTCTATCCTCCTTTGTCTTTTTTTTCTTCAGGACATTTGTGGTGCTTCTTTTGCTTGTTTTTAAGAAAATCAATTCCTAAGAACTTCTTATAAAATAAAGATATTCATCACTTTAAAAATACTTTCCAAGGCTGGAAGGTTTAAAGAAGATTGATTTTTAAGCAGTCCAAGAAGGTCAGACACCGGATGGCTGGCTAGTCTATGCCAGGGCAGATTCCTACATCCTCACCAGCTTTCACAACAACTAATAATTCTCTAGTGAGGTTCATAGGGAGCTGGGAGGATGGGGGTCAATGAATGAACCTGTAAGACAGGTTCTGCCAATTCCTGCAAACTTGGCCTTCCCTGATGAAATGTGGAAAAAAGAACTCCTACTCAGGTTTGTTGGGAAATGGGTCTGCTGTAGAACCCACACCATGTTCTGTTTATCACTTTAAAAGTAGACTGTAAGCCAGGTACCCATGGCTCACATCCATAATCCCAGCTACTCAGGAGACTGACATCTGAGGATCACAGTTCAAAGCCAGCCCAGGTGGGAAAGTCTGTGAGACTCTTACCTCCAATTAACCATCAAAAAATGGGAAGTGGTACTGTGACTCAAAGTGGTAGAGTGTTAGCCTTCAGTGAAAGAGCTCAGGGACAGTACCCAGGCCCTGAGTTCATGCTACACAACTGACAAAAACAAATACTTAAAAAGGAGACTGTATTCTGCCAGTGGCTCACACTTGTGATCCTAGCTGCTCAGGAGGCTGAGATATGAGGATCATGGTTCAAAACCATGGCAGAAAAATACATAAGACTTATCACCAATTAACCACCACCACCAACAACAAAAAGCTGGAAGTGGAGCTGTGGCTCAAATGGCAGAGCACCAGCCTTGAGTAAAAATCTAATGGACAGCATTCCGGTCATGAGTACCACCTCCAGTACACACACACGTACACACACACGAGGGTGGGAGTGGGAAGTTGAGGGAGAAAGAACCTCTGCTGTGGCAAAGACTCAGTCCTGGGTTCCTTCTTAAGTAGCCATGAACACTTGGGTTCCAGCTGCCCTTGAACCTGCACCAATGCCGGCTGCTCTCAGATTCAGACCCGTTGTCATGCTGGGGGGAGGGGGGAGGGGGAGAGGAGAGGCTGGCAGCTCAAGGCCCCCCCCCCCCCCCCGCAGATGCAGATCGCAGCCACAAGCTGGAGTGACAGGGTGCAAAAATCTTCCCTTGAGCAGCCGAGAAGCCGGTCCCCGGTTGCTCCAACAGCTAGGAGCGCAGGAGGTCAAGTGACTTCCCAGCGTGGGGCCTGGGCGGGTGACACCGGGTGACCCGCGTCGGCAAGCACTCCAGGACCTATAATTAGGGTAGGCTCCCGGGAAGGGGAAACCGGCCCGCGGTTCCGGCCGTCCTGACGCCCGCCTGTCCGTGATTCCGACATGACAGGTGGGGCTGGCCTTCTTCCCGCAGAGGGGGAGCTTGCCGACTCGCAGGAAGGCTGAGGGCCACGGCCCGAGCAGCCCTTGGCCATCGACCTCGCCCTCGAGCCCGGCCCTAGGGGCTCAGGTCTAGAAAGGACCACACTTGAAAGGGCGGTTTTTGTTGTTTTTCCAGCTTTACACCCGACACAGCACCGGGTTGAATTCCGCAGCCCGGGGCAGCCTGCCTCTCCACGGGGCATCAGCGGTGACCCAAACCGGGCGCCGCAAGAGAAAAGGGCAACGAGTGCGCCCGGGCTCTAAACCACCTGGACCGGGCTGGGGGGGGGGGGGGAGCTCTGCCCAGGTCCGGGAGGCGCCCAGGGGCGCTGTCGGATGGGCCCCCAGTCAGGGCGCCCAGGGGCGCTGTCGGATGGGCCCCCAGTCAGGGCGCACCCAGGGCGCTGTCGGATGGGCCCCCAGTCAGGGCGCACCCAGGGCGCTGTCGGATGGGCCCCCAGTCAGGGCGCACCCAGGGGCGCTGTCGGATGGGTCCCCAGTCAGGGCGCACCCAGGGCGCTGTCGGATGGGCTCCCATCCCTCCGCGCGCCCCGATCTGTCCGAGGGCACGACTCCCCCCCACCCTCCCCCCGCGCGCCCCACCGAGACCAGGCGTCTGGAAGGGCGCAGCGGGCCGCGGGCGGCCGGCGAGGCGGGCGGAGGCGGAGCTGGGGTGGGAAGGGGCGCCGTCCACCCACCTGACGCCGTGGAAGGCCCAGAGCAGGCGGTCGGCGCCGGGGCCCCGCACGGCCCGCACGATGGTGAGGTAGAGGTAGAGGGCGATCGCCACGGTCCAGAAGAAGGAGCTGGCGTTGGCGAAGGAGGAGAGCGCGCCCTGCAGCACGCAGTCCCACGAGGAGCCCGCGAAGTCCCGCAGCGCCCCGTAGAAGTAGGAGGCGGCCGAGAGCAGGTCGGCCAGCGAGAGGAAGAGCAGCAGGCGCCGCGCGCGGCTGCGCAGGTCCGGCCACAGCGCGTGCGTGGCCACCAGCAGCGCGGAGCCCAGCGCCGACAGCGCGCACGACAGCAGCACCACGGCGCGCTCCGACGGCAGCAGCACGGTGGGCGGCGCGGGGGGCCGCATGGCGGGGCCGGGGCCGGGCGCGAGGGCGCCGCGAGGAGGCCCGGCTGCGGGAGCCGCGGCGGCCGCCGTCTGGGCACCGAGGCGCCCGCGGCTCCCCTCCCGGAGCCCGCCCCGCCCGCGCCGCGGCCCCTCCGCCCCTCGGGCCGTCGTGCGCCCGCCGCCCCGCGCCCCCGGCCCCGCCCGCCCCGCCCCGGGAGTCGCGCCGCCTCGCCCGGGAACTCCGCCCGGACCGGATCTCGGTCCCGCCCCCGCGTCTCGGCCCCGCCCTCCCCGCGCAGCTCCGGGCCGGGCCCCGCCCCGTTCGTGGGCCCCGCCCACCTCCGCCCCGCCCCGACAGAGGCCCCGCCCCGCTCTCGGCCCGCCTCTTCCCCCCCCCTCACGGCCCTCCCTTTACAAGCCCCGCCATGGGCGCCCCGCCCTTGTCCTCCGTGCCCGGCCCTCCGCCCCGCCCCCGCTCCGCCTAAGGCTCCAGCCCCCCCTTCCCCCTCCCCCCCCCCCCCGTGCCCTGCCCTGGCGCCCCGCCTCCCTCGGAGCCCTGAGCCCCCTACACCCTTCCTTCCCCACGGGCCTCCAGGTTCCGCCCTGACCCCCCCCCTCCACCAGGGACACCCCTGCTCTGCCAGGTGGCCAGGACATCCTGTGCTCTGCCAGGCAGGAGTGGCATTTTAGGGCTAATGTTCCCTCTCTCCCTTCCAGCCAGCCGGGGTGGGGGGGGTGTGGGGGGAGCTGCACTGGGGACATTCTTTCCCCCGGTGACAAAAACAACTCCAGGGTAGGACGCACATTCCTGAAGCCCTGACACAGCGCCCACAGCCCGGACGGGGCTCACACTGACACCCCCCCCCCCCCAGGAATAGTTCCAGCCGGTCTTAGGATGAACCCTCAGGGGTGTGTGTGTGTGTGTGTGTGTGTGCGCGTGTGTGTGTTTCTTTTTATTCTTGAAGACAGTACTAGCAGAGGATTCCTTTGTACATTCAATAAGAACCTCAGGAATGTCTACTGTGGCTAGGCAGAGTTCTAGTTGAAGGAGATAGAGCAGTAACAATAAACAAGATAAAGCCTAAGTTTTGCTGCTATTTTGGGTGTAATATCCTTAGATAGCAAACTGTTGTATCTTTCTAATGCAACTTTTTTGTTAGCACAAGTTAAGTTGTACAAGGAGGGTTTCATTATGACACTTCCACGCGTAAATGCAATGTATCCTCATCAGCCTCATCCCAAATCCCATCCTCCCTGGCTCCACCCCTTCTCTTAATGAAAGTGTGCCTATCTGTCTTGGAGAAATGTGTATTTCATTCGCTTCTTTATTTTTAAATGGATCCTTTTTTATGTTAACTTGTAGCCAGCAGTTCCTTCTATATTCTGGCTATGAAAGCTATTTGTATGTGTGCGCGTGTGCCTCTGTGTATTCACACACCACTCCTGAGGCTTGAATTCAGAGCCTGGACCCTGTCCTTCAGCTTTTCCCTTCAAGATTAGCACACTACCACTTGAGCCACAGCTCCATTTCTGGCTTTTGGTGGTTCACTGGAGATAAGAGTCTCCTGGACTTTCCTGCCTGGTCTGGCTTCAAACAGTGATCCTCAGATCTCAGCGTCTTAAGTAGCCAGGTTACAGATGTGAGCACTGATGCAAATATTTTCTCCTATTCTATGGTGATCTTCTCATTTTCCTGATGATATACTCAAAGGTCTGCGGAGCCAGGCACCCGTGGCTCATGCCTCATGCTATTCAATCTGAGGATTGGAGTTCAAAGCATAGCTTATGCAGAAAAGTCCATGAGCCTCTTATCTCCAATAAATGACTCAGAAAAAGCCAAAAGGGGAGCCGTGGCTCAAGCAGTAGGACGCAAGCCTTGAGCACAATAGAGGCTCAGGGACAGCGCCCAGGACCAGCAAAATAAAATGAAATAAACTAGGTCTGCAGTGTTGCTCAGTGGTAGAATACTTGTCAGCCATGTGCAAAGCCCTGGGTTTGTTCCCTAGCACCAAGAAGAAAAACAAAGAATGATGTACAAGCATTTTACTTTAGGATGTCTAAATTATCTTTATTATTTATATTTTTTGATGGGGGTAAGGAGCCTTCCTCGCATCTAAGACGCCATTGTCTAATCCAAGCTCAGGAAGACTTGCACCCAAGTTTACTTTTCTTCTCAGCATCACAGTCTTCATTATCTAGCTTTTATTTTTCACTTTCTTTTCTCCTGGACAGGCATGAAACCTAGCATTTCACACATAGGAAGCAAGAGCTGGCCGCTGAGCTGCGTCCTTAAGCTGCACTATAGCCACGTAGTAAGTTTTGAAACCAGAAAGTGAGTCTGAAAGAAAAGTATTCCCCCCCCCCCTTTTTTTGGCCAGTTCTGAGCGCCTCAGGGCCTGAGCACTGTCCATGGCTTCTTTGTGCTCTAGCACTCTACCTCTTGAGCCACAGCGCTACTTCTGGCTTTTTTTGTTTATGTGGTGCTGAGGAATCGAACCCAGGACTTCATGCATGCTAGGCAAGTCCTCTACCACTAAGTCATAATCTCAGCCCTGAAAAATATTTCTTTTTCAGTATTATTTTGGCTATCTGAGGCCCCTTTCTGCAGAAAAGCTACCTGGGAATGTGGAACTTCCTTGAATCTGTAGATAAACTTGGAGAATAATACAAATCTCTCTCCAAGACCTGTGATGGCTTTTCATTTGTTTAATTGTTGTTCTTGTTCTCCTCCTCCTCCTCCTCCTCCTCCTCCTCCTCCTCCTCCTCCTCCTCCTCCTCCTCCTCTTCCTCCTCCTCCTCCTCCTCCTCCTCCTCCTCCTCCTCCTCCTCCTCCTCCTCCTCTTCCTCTTCCTCCCTTCTTTGGTGAGCTACACCTCCAGCCTTTCTCTAACTTTTTCAATGATGTTTCTTTGATCTGGTGTATGTTAGGTTTGATTTTCCATTTGCTTCATAGAGGGCAAAGATAATTTTTGTGTACCCTTAGTTTTAAAAATCATTAGCTAGGCACTGGTGGCTCATTCCTGTAATTGTAGCTACTCAGGAGGCTGAGATCTGAGGATCAAGGTTCAAAGCCAGCTCAGGAAGGAAAGTTCATGAGACTCTTATTTCCAATGAACCACCAGAAAACTAGAAGTGATACAGTAGCTCCAAGTAGTAGAGCACTAGCCTTGAGCAAAAGAGCTCAGAGATAGATCCCAGGCCCCCAGTTCAAGCCCATGACCACCCCCCCCCAAAAAAAAACCCAAACAACAACAAACAAGTTTCACGGGCTTTCCTGCTGGGGCTACTTTTGAACCTCAATCCTTAGCTCTCAGCCTCTTGGGTAGCTAGGATTTCAGGTCTGAGCCCCTGGCACTGGCTTTCTTTCTTAAAACAATTTCAACAAGTTTTATTGTTCTAGTTTTATCCATGCATCCAAACCCTTTGTTGGGGTCTTGCTACTAGGCAGCTCAGGCTGTCTTGGAACACCCATGCAGCCCAGCCTCCGCTTGAGATCCTCCTCCTGACCCACCTCCCAAGTGTAGAATTACAGGCAGGTGCAACCCGTACCTAGCTTATATTTTCTACTTTTCTTCAACAATTTCTGATCGTGCCAAGGTTTAACTCAGGACCTCATACTTGCTGACTTTGTTTGATCAGCTGGTGGACTTTGATCAGCTGGTGGCCTACTATTTGAGCCATGCCTACAGCCTGGCTTTTTGCTAGCTCTTTTGGAGACTCTAGTGAACTTTTCTGTGTGGGCTGTCTTTAAAACCATGATCCTTTGGATTTTAGCCTCCTGAATGGTTTAGGGCTGTAGGCATGATCTATTTAACGTGATTACAAGTATCTGTAGTTAATTTCTTTTCAATGCTGAATAGTATTAAATTATCTATATCATGTACTTATCCATTCTTTTGTTTCTGGACATTTGGGGTTGTTTCTAAGTGATGGCTTTTTTTTTTTTTTTTTGCCTCTCTTGGTCTTGAACTCAGGGCTGAGCACTGTCCCTGGCTTCTCTTTGCTCAAGGCTAGCACACTCTGCCACTTCAGCCACAGCGCCACTTCTATCTGTTTTCTGTATATGTGGTACTGAGGAATCGAACCCAGGGCTTCATGTATATGAGGCAAGCACTCTTGCCACTAGGCGTATTCCCAGCCCTCTCTAAGTGATGGCTGTTATAAGCAGCTGGAACGAGTACATGCTTCTTTATATCGGGGGGGGGGGGGAATAACCAAAAGCTATTCTCAGCAGCATCAGCAAAAACATACTTGCAAGGCTTGCTCCATGAAAAACCAAAGAGCAGATGCTTTCTTTCCAGGTCACTTTTGATTGCTCAAGTCCCCTGACCTTTTGAGGGGACCCCAGACCACAAACAGGCCTAGAGTTCTGTCAGCAAAGCCGCTCGATCAGCAAATAGTTTTACAACTGGAGTTTTGCAACCAGCCCTGGACCTTGGCACAGGGCAGGACAGACGCCTGGGTGATCACTCCCCTCCTCCAGACAATGATCACTTCATCTTCATATTTGGGGACAAGGAGGAGAGTGAAGGAATGCAGAAAAGGTTGTCTAGCTGCTTTGCTGGCAGACCTAGCCAGCCTGCTCATTTCTTCTCCACTGAGATGAACGTGCTTTGCTCCTGGGAAGTGTTTGTTTTTGAGGCCAGTACTGGGGCTTGAACTCAGGGCTTGGATACCGTCCCTTTTTCACTCAAGGCTGGCATGCTGCCGCTTGCGCAAGACTTCCACTTCTGGCCTTCTGCTGGTTAATTGGAGATAAGAGTCTCGTGGACTTTTCCACTTGGATTGGCTTTGAACTGGAATCGTCAGTGCTCGGCCTCCTGACTAGCTGGGATTACAGGTGTGAGCCACCAGTGCTGCTTTACGGGCACTTTAGATGAGGTCACTGCTTTTTTTTTTTTTTTTTGCACTGAAAGAAAACCCGTCAAAAACTTCCACTTGCTGAGCTTCAAGCTTGAAGCAGAATTCCCACCAGCTGAGCTCACCGAGGTCAGTTTTGAGTCCCAGGTTAATCTGGGCCCTCAGCATGGCTCCTGGGAGAGAAACTCAAGAGCTTTGCAGGACAGACCCCTTCTCTGCCAGAAAGTAAAGACCTCTAGTGACGAGGCTGCTCCTGGAGGAGGAGCCACAGCGGCTGCTCCCAACACTAGCAACGTAGCTCCCCTCTGTAACCCAGACGCTGGCCCTGAGTAATAATAAACCTTTCTCATTCCCACGCCATGACTCATCCTATTGGCTTACTGGGGTGAGTAGCCGAGCCTAAGATGTAGCATCCCAGGAGTTTGGGCCTGGGCCCCAGTGGGTACACGTAAATTGTTAGACGATGAAACTCCAGCAGGGCGCTGGTGGCTCACACCTCCAATCCTAGCTACTCAGGAGGCTGAGATCTGAGGATCGAAGTTGAAAGCCAGCCTGGGCTGGAAAGCTGAGAGACTCCAATCTCCAGTTAATCACGGCCCCCCAGGGCTCTCCTCTGAGCGCCACCGCTGGGGTCAGAGGAGTTGGGAGCAGCTGGAAGGAGGTTTTATAAACTAGAGCCGAGAGGGACTTTCCTTGTGCATGGCGGGGAGTCGGCGCGGGGCCCCTGCTCCCTTCCTCATTTGAAGGTGAGCGTGGCCCTGCTCGCCCGCCCCCCAGGTTTCTCAAAGAGGAACCAGGACCCCAAAGGCCCCTCAGCCCACCTCCACCTTGCTTTGTGGCCACCCGAGAAATCACTTAGGGTTGAAGGTGACCTCCGAGCCTCTTGGTCTGGGAAGTGAAGCCAGGGCCGTCCGCGTGCTGATGCAGGCCATCGCCCCGCCCTGGTGAGCACACCCCAATCTCCAATGCCCCAGCGCTTTGCGCAGAGCACTTGCAATATTGTACAACCGCCCCACCGTCTATTTCCACTCCCAACGGAAACGGGGAACTCTTTAAGCAATAGTCTTCTTCACCGACCACCCCCCCCCCCAGCCCATGGACTTGCCTCTTCTGGATGGTTCCATTAAACAGTATTTGTTCTTTTACTTCTGGCTTTTCCTACTTAGCATGCATGAGCGTGTGTGTGTGTGTGTGTGTGTGTGTGTGTGTCCCAACTTCATTCCTACTAAAGCACACCTTAGACGTTCTTGCCTTTCTCTGGCCAGACTATATTTTGTTCTGCTCATAGATTACACCTTGTCTTTTTGCTGTGTATTTGAGCAAACAGGGTTAAAACAGGAAGAATGGAAAAGAGAAACTTTCTGCTCTCTGTGCAAGAAAGAGTTAAAAGCTCAAAGGGCCGGGTGCCAATGACTCACGCCTGTAATCCTAGCCCCTCGCACCTGTTACCTCAGGAGGCTGAGGTCTGAGGATTGTGGTGCAAGGCCAGCCCAGGCAGGAAAGTCTGCTGGGGATTCTTTTTTTTTTTTTTTTTTGCCAGTCCTGGGCCTTGAACTCAGGGCCTGAGCACTGTCCCTGGCTTCTTTTTGCTCAAGGCTAGCACTCTGCCACTTGAGCCACAGCACCCCTTCTGGCCATTTTCTATCTATGTGGTGCTGAGGAATCGAACCAGGGCTTCATGTATATGAGACAAGCGCTCTGCCACTAGGCCATATTCCCAGCCCCTGTTGGGGATTCTTATTTCCAGTTAATCACCAAAAAAGCTGGAAGTGGAGCTGTGGCTTCAAGTAGTGGAGCGCTAGCCTTGAGCAAAAAAGCATAGGGACAGCGGGCCAGGCCCTGGGTTCAAGCCCCATGACCACACGAACCAAACCAAAACAACTCAAGGTGGAAGTTCCTAGCTGTGGGTTTTTTACTTTCTGAGCTGGGTGAATACCTGTCAGCCTAGCGAACGACTTCCCGTCCTTCCAACCGTGATTTGGGGTTGGTGGGAGGGCTGCCCATCACCAGGGCCACCTTCCGACCTTCTTGTGTGACAGCCCTTGCACTCTTTCTGCTCTACCCATCCACGAACCATTTCTATATCTGTTCTTCTTTGAAGGAGCAGGAACTTAATATCAAAATGAGGTATGGTGGGAAGGGCATTGCTCTGCTTTTTCAGTTTACTTCCTGGTTTTAATGTCCCTGTCTAAAGATATCAAATTTGTTTTTGTTTGTTATGTGCCAGTCACAGGGCTTGAATTCAGGGCCTGGGCGCTGTCCCTGAGCTCTTTTGCTCAAGGCTAGTGTTCAACCACTTGAGCCACAGCGCCACTTCCAGCTTTTTTTGTTTTTGTTTTTGGCCAGTCCTGGGCCTTGGACTCAGGGCCTGAGCACTGTCCCTGGCTTCTTTTTGCTCAAGGCTAGCACTCTGCCACCTGAGCCACAGCACCATTTCTGGCCTTTTTCTATATATGTGGTGCTGGGGAATCGAACCCTGGGTATACAAGGCAAGCACTCTTGCCACTAGGCCATATTCCCAGCCCAACTTCCAGCTTTTTGCTTTTGTTTTGTTTTGTTTTTGGTAGAAGGGGGTCTAGTCTCACATTGGGGATAAGAATCTCACAGACTTTCCTACCTGGGCTGGCTTCAAACTGTGATCCTCAGATCTCAGCCTCCTGAGCAACCAGGATTACAGATATGAGTCACAGATTCCCAGCAGGTTATTTTTTTCTCTTTCTTTTTTTCCACTTCATTAGATTTTATTTTCAGAAAAGGGTATTACTGCATTGTTATCTAAGCGATGACATATGCATTTGGCTTGGGTAACAGATTCTCCCCGAGGTCTTCAGGTCTCTGTTTAGTGGGGTTCAGTAGGATATGTCTGTAATTCCAGGACTCAGGGGTCTAGAGGCAGGATGGCGAGTTAGAGGGCAGCCTGGGCTACAAAGTCTCAAAAAACAAAATTCCTCCTTCATGTGTGAAAAAAGTCATCATTATACTGTCCAATACTGATATGATCATAAGAATACAAATGTCTACAAGACCTTGAGCCACAGGGAAAAGGAAAAACTTGGTCCTTTTTGAGGAAACAAAGTTGTCAAAAACTTCAACATTTGTGACTATGGCAGTCCCGATAAGCCTATTTTTATATAATCTATGCTTAATCAGTCAGAAGTCAGTAAACTAAATGCCATTAGGCAAAGTACATTCACATATCTGTTGCTATTAATGATAACATTTGGAAGTCTTGAAGAGCAGTCCATATGCTGTTCCTACTACATTTATTCTTTTGTTGTGTTTTGTGCTGGTACTAGGGGGCTTAGAGAAAGATCCAGGCTATGAATTAGGAGAGCAGTGAATCATTTTTTTGTGTGGTTTTGTCAACACCAGTTACCACGCAGCTTGAGATTCAACTGCTGGTCCAGGCTTGACAACTTTGTCTCCAGAGGATTGGGGGGGGGGGGCTTAACTTCCCAGTTTTTGTAAATCACAACCTTGAAATCCACTCGTGAAAAGCACAGCAGGGTGGCACACAAAAAGCAGAGTCTCACAGGTGAACGTTTTAGCCAGGGTTTATTTTCTTGCTCTCATGCTACAGTGAATTCTCAACGTAACTTTTTTTCTTTTTTGGTGCTGGTCTTGGGGCTTGAACTCAGGACCTGGGTGCTGTTCCTGAGCTTTTTCTTTGCTCAAGGCTGGGGCTCTACCACTTGAGCCACAACTCCACTTGTGGCTTTTTGGTGGTTAATTGGAGTCTCATGAACTTTCCTACTGGGGCTGGCCTTGAACCATGGTCTTCACATCTCAGCTTCTTTAGTAGCTAGGGTAACAGGCATGGGCCACAAGCACTTAGCGCCTTTTAATTTAAAAAATTAACACTATCAGTTGTACAAGGAGGGTTCACCTTAACATGACCATTCTTGTATACAACACATCTTGATCTGAGCAACACTATGCAAGATTAGTCACAATGAGACCCGCTGCCGGTGGGTTTCACTACGCTAGCAAAAGGCACATGTACCTCTCTATCCTAAATTTATTTTACCCTGTACTTCATTATTTGCACTTCACGATCGTTGGCTGGTTTCGCAATCCCAAGGACTTTACACTTTGATCCCGAGGCCGGCGGGCTTTCCCGGATGAGCATAGCCGAGAGTGGACTCTGCCTCTGCTCCATCGGCCTGAGACCCTGCGGGGTACTGGAGGTGGGTCGATCCCACCCAGATCCCGGGTCACCGCCGGGCTGCGAGTGCACCTTCCTGCCACCAGGGGGCGCGGTCCCCATGTTAACCACAGGCACCCCAGCCACAGACTGGGACTCTCTTTCCTCCTTCCAGGGGCTGGCAACACAACCTCTTGGGCGCGTTCTCTCTCTCGCTGTGCTGGCCCTGGGATCTCAGCCTCCGGCGTAGCTAGGATCACAGCTGGCAGCGCTGGCTGCGTCTTATGGAAATTTCACCTATGTGCAAACATACGAGGATCCTCGGGGAGCCGGGAGCCTCTGCTGGTGATCAGCCCCAGACCAGATCCGCATCTCTGCCCTTCCTGGGAGGGGTGTAAACACCCAGGAGCCCGAGCGAGAGGCTCAGCGTTCACCAGGCCGGCAGGGGGACTGGCGCTGCTCTCGGGCCAAAGCCCAGCTCCCACGCGTGACCCGCTGACCCGGATCCTCTTGCTCAGGCCCCCGGGAGAGGAAGAGCTGTCTGCAGGATCTCCTCTGGCGGCATCTGAGGGCAAGGATGAAGAAAGTCCCGCCAGCCTCCTGCTCTTGAGCAACTGCCCCGCCCCGTGCGGGAAGCCGCCGCGCACAGCGTGGCCTCTTCCTGAGGACGGACGCGGCCCCGAGGCTGGAAACACTTCATTTAGCTAGCTGATGATGAAGTGTCCAGAAAGATCGGTGATGGGCTGAACCGGTCTCTCCTCCACTCCTGTGCCGACATGCTGTGTGTGTGTGTGTGTGTGTGTGTGTGCATACATGCGCGTGCTAGACCTAGGGCTTGAACCAGGGCCCGGGCGTTGCCCCCCCCACACACACCTTTTTTTTTTGCCAGTCCTGGGGCTTGAACTCAGGGCCTGAGCACTGTCCCTGGCTTCTTTTTGACCAAGGCTAGCACTCTGCCACTTGAGCCACAGCGCCACTTCTGGCTTTTTCGTTTAGGTGGTGCTGAGGAATCGAACCCAGGGCTTCATGCGTGCTAGGCAAGACTCTACCGCTAAACCACACTCCCAGCCCTGCCCCTCAGTTTTTGTCCTCAAGGCTAGTGCTCTACCAATCAAACCACAGCTCCATTCTAGCTTTTTGGTAGATAACTGGAGATAAGACTATCATAGACTTTCTTACCCAGGCTGTCTTCAAACCGCCATCCTCAGATCTCAGCTTCCTAAGTAGCTAGGATTCTAGGTGTGAGCCACCGGCGCTTGGCGCCAATGCTGAAGCTCTGTCCCCCAAACCTGGCCTTTTCTCCCAGTGCTAATGACTATACAATACCAAGAAAATGATTAACCACAGAGCACATTAAATATACACGCATAGGTGCATGTAAAATCAAATATGTTTTCAAACCTCATTTTTGTCTCCAAGCCAAGATCAAATGCTTATCCTCAAAACGTTCGACTTGAATCTGACTCCACCGCATCCAATCCAGGTCTCCCCGGGAAGTTCCGGGTGCTGGTGCTCGGCATTGTGAGCCAGGGCTTTTCCCCGCTAAGCATCTGCGAAGCTCAGAGCCACCCCTGGACTTGCTCCACAGCCCCAGACCTCAACCACACGCCGCTCTCTCTCCAAGCTTCCAGTGAGAAGTCTACCACGTGCTCCCCAAAAGAAACGCACTGGCACAGGTGTGGCGGGCAGCCCAGTCCCCTTGAACTTCCCCGGTGTGCAACGTGTGCGTGTGTGTGGACGCCCTGGCACGCGCGTGATAAAGCAACTGCTGTCTGCCCCGATCCCGTCTCGTTCTCCTCTCTCCCAGAACCTTTCGAAAGATAAAGAGCTAAATATATACGCGCGTCCATTTCCTCCCGTCAGACACAAAGCGCCGGGACATCTCCCGGCTGCTGGAAACACTGCAGAAGTGCATTTAATCACCCCAAGGACACGGGTTTGATCTGCAGCTGCTGGCTGATTCCTGACTGGGCATCCAGACACGCCGTCGGGTGGGGCCACATGAGCCGAGACCGAAGCTCCTTTAATGCGCAAGTCCAGCAGCGACCGTTCCTGGGGCAGGAGGACACTCTCGGGAGGAAACTGAGGAAGAGGCAGGCTGTACAATGAGGCAGTCCCACGTCCGGTCACTGCCACTGGCATTCCAGGCATGTCATGGCCCCACTAAGCCCACGCCTGACCCCCCGCCCCCAGCCCCAGGAGTTCAGGGAGTCGTGGGCCCGGGGCACAGTCTGATGGGCATTGTTACAAACGCCCTCTCTCAGGCCGGCCCTCTCCGTGCCAGGCTCTTTAAGGAAAAAGAACAACTCCCACAGGGTGCATCTTGCTGAGTGTGTGTGTG